>NC_136464.1:23747616-25027616 GCF_902686455.1 Sciurus vulgaris
CCCCACTCTGGTATTTCCTTTGGTCTGCAAAAGCATCTTAGTTTGATGATATACCACTTGTCTATTTTTACTTTACTTTTGCCTGTGATTTTGGTCTCCTAGTTCTAATAGTATTGCCAAGACAATTGTCAAAATCTTTTTTCCTTATATTGTCTTCTAGTAGTTTTCTGGTTTCAGGTCTTACATTTAAGAAGTTTTAATCCATTTGAGTTGGATTTTCCACATGGTGCTGGATGTGGATACGATTTCATTCTCCTGTGTAAGGATATCCTGGTTTCCTTGCAGTACTTGTGAAATACACTGTCTTTACTCTGTCGTGTGGTTGTGGCACTCAGTGAAAATCAACTGACAGTAGCATGCATGACTGTATTTCTATTGTGCTCCACTGGTCCTATATATATATTTTTATGTCAGTACCATAAAGTTTTGACTACCGTGGTTTTATAATATATTTTGAAATCAGGAAAAGCAAAGCTTCTAACTTTGTTCTTCTGTTCAAGATTATTTTAGCTATTGAAGGTCTTTTGTTGTTCCATATTAATTTTAGGATTTTTTTCTAGTTTGGTTTTCTAAAAGAGGCCATTGGACTTTTAACTGGGATTGCATAGAATCTGTAGATTGATTGCTTCCAATTACTTGACACTTCAGCAATATTAATGCTTCCAGTCCATGAACACAGAGAGTCTTTTCATTTTTTTTGTTTTAATCAATTCATTTTATCAGTGTTTCATAGATTTCAGTTTATATGTCTTTCACTTTGTAATTTATTTCTAAGTAATTTTTATTTTTGATACAAACAAAAATGGGAATTTTTCAAATTTTATTTTTAAGAATTTTGTTGTTAACATAAAGAAAATTGACTAATTTTTTATATGTGGATTTTGTATCTTACAAATTTACCAAATTCATTAACTCTAACAATTTTTTTTTGCTAGAGTCTTTAGAGTTTTCTTATGTAAGACCATGTCATCTGCAGAGACTATTTTAATCCTCACCTTCCAATTCAGATAAATTTATTTCTTTTTCTTGCCTACTTTCCTTGTTTAGGACTTCGACTTCTATCCTGGATAGAAGTGGGGAGAGTGAGCATCCTTGTTTTTCTGCTGATCTTAAGGGAAAAACTTCGTGCTATTGAAAGACGCTTATGAATTTTTTGTACCTGGTTCTTCTATGTGGCTGTTATTTGCTGCCTTTATTTCTAAAAGAGAATTTGGAAATATTCCTTCTCATCTATGTCCCAGTTGCTTAAATCTATGTTTAAGCAGCATTTTTTTTATCTTTTCCTCAAGTGCCAGTAGGGTTTACTTTGAAACCACTCAACCTAGTGCTCTTTTGATGATAGCACTTGAATAACTGTCCACCATGGTTCTTTTGGCCCTTTCAATCTCTTCTCTCTGCAGGTTAATTTAGTAATTTATATTTGCGAAAAACATCAGTTATTTCATATAGATATTTAATCTATTTTCACAAACTTGAGCTGCAGGGTTTCACTTCAATAATGTCCTTGGTACTCATTCTCATTTCCCCAGTCCCATCTCTTACTTTGCATATGTGCTTTCTGCACATTTTAATTCGTACTCAGTGAAAAACAGCTTTTTCATTTAGTTTAAGTTTTTCAAGTGACAAGTGAATGGATTTTTTTATTATTCTTACTACTTTTCTCTAATTCATTTTTTGTCAGATTCTTATTAATACATTCCTTATATTTTTTAGGTTTTCATCACTGCTCATTATGCTCACATCTTGATATGGATGAATTTATTTTTTAATTTTTATTATTTAAAAAAGTATTGATTTATCTCATGGATTGCAATATAAACTTTTTCAATGTTTACTTTTAACTAATGCCATGTTTTCCTTTTCATATTCTCCTCTTCCAGATTTTGTAATTTTATTAATTTTCATGAATTTCATGGTAAATTTTTAATCAATGCCCCATGATATTATGAGTTACTGAAAGACAGCAAGATAGTTATTATAGTGAAAAAATTATAGTATCATCATCTTACAGATAAAGAATTGTGTGTGTGTGTTTGGTAAAACCAGCTAAACTCCATTCATTTAGCAAAACTCCAATCTAATATAATATTAGTGACTATAGTCTTCATGTTACATGTCACATTGCCGGACTTGCTATTTTGTTGAAGGACATCATCTGTGCCATTTCCACTTTTTGCAATGCAGTGAGATTACCTTCATTGTTATAAAATTGATCCTTTAGTATTTCAGGGCACTTGAGATTCTGTATATTCTTTTTCTTTTTCTTTTTCATGAACTGTAGCAGACCACATTAGTTCGTTCTTCTGGGCTATCCCAATTTTTACTTCTTCAGTCTACATGATCTCTCATGGACGTTGTTATGGTTTGACATTATATTTGTTGTGTTGGCTATACCCTAGATAGTTATGATTTGGTATTATATTTAATGTGTTGGCTCAACCCTCTAAGTAGTGTTTATGGCTAAATAAAAGAGTTTTTTAAAAAAAAAAAAAACAACATAATAAATATTATTATAAGAGGAAATAGTGTGATTCTTAGAGTATATATCTCCAGTGAGTCAATAAAATTGCCACTTGTTTGTCTCCTATGGTAAATTATGTCATATTTAAAGAAAATATAAAACTAGTGAATAGAAACATCCTCAGTATTTACTCTGATAAAAGTGAGCAGGCTACTTAAAAAAATAAACAACCTTTACAATTATGCACATATACATACAACGGTTATGTGCCCTGGATTTGCTCCCATTTGTATAAAGCTCTCTGTGTAGGCTAGTAAACACTGTCATTACTTCCAAGGCAGGTTTATATGTGGTTGTAAGTCAGCATAAGCAAACATTATAAAGTCCTTTCTATGTTGTTACCATATATACAAAATGAAATGAAATGTACCTTTTTAGACTCATTTTATACTTTCTCTTCATGATGTGCTGGTTTGATCTTCTGATGAGTTGAGGTGGGGCTGCACATATCCGGTTCTCCTGGAGCACAGCACACCTTTGACTACTGATTCAAGAGTCGATGTGGGGAGAACAAGAAAGTGTTAATGGGATGAGGGAGGAAAAGCCCGAACTCACAGTGAGTAGGGGGAGGCTTCTGTTTCATCACCAGCACACTCTGAGTGACTTTGAAAAATACTACAATTCCCCATATATCTTCTAGTTTTGTCACCTTTTTAATAGAAGTAATTGCATATGCACTGTATATCTTCACAGACTGATTCAGAGACGAAAGAAAGATGAATTCGGACAACTCTCTAGCCAAGAAGCTTCTAGATTCAAAAGAGTAGGTGATGATGATAGGTCCTTCCAGAACAGATACATTTGTTCCCCTCCTCACCCAACTCCAACCGACTAAATGTATCATGTGTTAGTGTTTTTAGCTATTTAACTTATGTTTAGCTTTTCCACCTGTTTGGAGAATCTCCTTAGCATGTTGGTTGATTTAGAGCAGAGGACTTTTCAGAGTAAAAATAAAGACAGGTCATGCAGTCATTTGTTTCAACAAGCATTTGATTGTCACATGCTTTGGTAAAGCCTTGTGCTATTTTCTGGAGAAATTTGCAAAACTGAATAAGAGTTTCTAGTTTATAGCCTCTAAGACCTCTCAGCCTATTGCTGTTAACTTCACTATCTGCCTCCACACAAAACCCCCCATAACAAGAAGCCCCATCATTCAGAGAGCTCACGTGAGCACCAAGACAAAAAGTGAAGCTTCCCTGAGTAACTTTCATGGTTGTCAATATCATTAACCTACTATAAATAATTAAGAAGCTGCCAGAATGTAGTGAACCCATAAGATAGGACAAGTCCAAGTACTGAGAATAAACTCATTTAAAGACATGGAAAGGTAGCAACTTCTATGCAGTTTTTGTAAAGTTTTTTTTCAGGACAGTGAGTGGCATACAAAAATCTGATGTATAACATTGAAAATTGCCTTAGGCACAGAGGAAAGTCTCACTGGGAATGATAATCTTGCTAATGCTCATGAATCTTTTTGACTAATTTAATCAAAAATGTGAGTAAAAGAAAAAATTTTGGTTGGGTTTGTTATTTGCTTTTTAAAATGAAACATGCAAGGGAACTATGTCTAAGAGCTGAGTGTCTATACACAAGTGACTATCTATGTATCATAATACTGTAATTCATTCATATTAATAGAAAATTGTCCTACTGAGCATGTGGTTAGTTTTTTAGGTTGTCTGTTTGTTTTGTTTTCTTTTATCCAGAATTTATTTTCATGTCGCAAGCAAACAAAAAATGACTTATCATATGCCAACAATTCAGGCATTTCCCCTTCCATGTTTAATGTTCATATGTGTTCCACAGCTGTAAATTAAAACCAACAGAATCTTTGTGTGTAAATACACATTTTCTTCATCCATTTATCTGCCCATGAACATTTAGGCTGTTCCCATATCTTGGGTACTGTCAATAGTGCTGCAGAGAACACTAGAGTGATAATTTCTCCTTAAGATCCTAATTTCAGTTCTTCTATAAAAACTACGAATATGGCTGTTTTATGTTTCACATCGACTGATGAAACATGATAGTTCTACTTTTAATTTTATGAGGCACCTCCAAACTGTCTTCTGGGATGGCTGTACCATTTTGAATTCCCTCTAAAGTTTAGAAGGCTTCCAGTTGCTCCTATCACAGAAAGGCAAATATGGAATAATTCTACTTACAAGAAGTATTTAAAGTAGAATGTTAGCTGCCAAGGGTGGGGAAAAAGGCAAAATGGAAAGGAAAATTGCTAATTAATAGGAATGAAGTTTCAGTAATGCAGGAGAAATAAGTTCTAGAGATCTGTTGTACAACCTTGTGACTATTCATTAACAATATCATAAAGTTAAAAATCTATTGTGAAGATAGATCCGACAGTAAGTGTTCTTACCACCATAAAAATAAAAATATACTTTTAAAAATTTCAAAGTCTTAATTTCCCTTCTTGGGGTTACCATGAAAATACAAACTCTTGCCCTCCAACCCACTGCCAGAAAATATTTCTAAATTTTTTTTAGAAAAATAAGACTTCAAATTGTGTGAATTTGTCATGTACAACATGAGGTTTTGAAGTATATAGACATTTTGGAGTGGTTAAATCCAGATAATTAATACATTCACTACCTCGCAAAGTAATTATTTTGTGATAAGTCCTGATATCCATTCTTTCTGAATTTTTCAAGGACAGTGTATTGTCATTAACCATGGTCACCATGCTATATGATAAAACTCTTGAACATATTCCTCTTGTCTACCAGCCCAGCTTTTTCTCTATTTCTCTGAAATTAACTTTTTGGAATCGACCTATGAGTAAAATCATATGGTCTATGTCACTCTGTCTGACTTATTTCACTTCACATAATGTCCTCAAGGTTTATCCACATTGTTTTCTCTTCAGATTGTATAAATCTTCCCCAATTTATGGAACTATTCTGAATGTTCACACCATGGGTTCATCAGCAGGACAATTTATAAATATCAGTGTTATTTCAGTTACCATGTCTGAACAAGAAGGATCTAGAAATATGTAGGTGATCAAATGCACAATAAAACATCATTCTTGATCTCTGCCAATTACTCCTTAGGAAAATAAATCTCTCCCTATTATGAGATGCTTCAGAAAAGTTACTTATTGTGACCAACTGTTGTGGGGCTCCAGAATATCTGGGCAGCTACACTGTCCTCATCTACCTCAGCTCTCTGCTGGTATCTGACATGGGCACTACAACTGGGTTCTTAATACTTGGTCTCATTAAATCAGATATTTCTTTGGGGATCATTTGTCAGATCCTATCTTTTTAAATTTAAATTTTCCATTTTAAGTTTTGATATGTGTTGGATTATCACACAATACCCTATAATGTATACAGTGTATACATACGATACAGTTATAGAGAACCATGCGGTACAGTGTGATACTCCTGCATGTGTACACAACGTTCATTTGTCAACTCAGAGTCACTAGCATTTCCGTTTCATTTCCATTTCTTTGTCTGGGGCCTCCACGTTCCTCTCCTGGAGTTCTCCATAAGACAGACACTGGGTTACTGTGAACTCCAGTCACCCCGCTGTGCTGTTGAACATCAGAACTTAGTCTCTCTATGTAATTGTGTTTTGCTGCCTATTATCCAACCTCCCTATCTCCACACTCTCAGTCAAGATAAGATGCTATCTTTTTAAATATAGGTTTACACACACTCAAGCCTGGATGTTTTAATAGAACATGAGTGACTCTGCTCACTACCTCACTGACTTAATCCATAAATAACTAACATGAAAACAAATCATTTTTACCTTCAGATGCATTTTTCCCTAACTTCTCTCTTTTCCATTTTTGCTCATGGTTGCTGTTGAATATTACCCTGTCAACTCTTCAAGTATTTGACTACAAAATATGCTTGGTAAATAATATAGGGAGATTAACTAAATGGTACATAATTACCACAAATTTAGAGTCCTATAAAAGAATATATTTTATCCATGATTAGAAGGCTTACAGACTTTCCAAATCCACTTTAATATATTTGACAGTAAGCCATGGGAAATTTTAAACAGCAGACAACGCTCATTCAGAATTCATAATGTCAGCTCTAGATTACCGTATTATTAAAGACTTCAGAGCATGAAGCTACTAATTTGTTTCCTTTTCCTAAACATACATTCTCTTGCTCGGCACATTGTTGCCACCCCCCATCAACAACAACTACAAACTCCCTATGTCAAAAGCTGCATGGATTTGAAATTTAAGTCGATTTTTAAACTTTGCCACTCTAACAAGATATATCCAATTTGGCACACACTCAAACAAGTCAATTAAGTAAAGCAATGGAGCAGTACAGCACACTCTAAATTTTTTCTTCCTTTATTTTTTTTTCTCTTTACTTAATTGGTGTAAGGGAAGACTGGGCCCACAATTCTGGCAATGGAAAATATCCATGCAGTTATCCTCTGAGCAGCTTTGAAATGTCACTAAAAAAAAACACTTCATCTCCCCATCGCAGGACTGGGGAATCTACAAAATTGGCATGGCTCTCTATGAGCAACTGGAAAGCCCCATTAGGAATTGGTTCTAATTTTCTTTTAACTGTTTATCAGAAGGACCAGAATCAGGGCACACATGTCATTCCTATTCATTCCTTCTCTTCAATAAAGGATGTTTATACCAAAGCCACAAACACCGTATTGATCCCACTGGTGACTTCTTAGTGTTAACTCCTCCACCAACAGCTTGCCGCAGTAACTGCCTACCACCCCCTGTTGAAATCTTTCTCTGGCCATGGAATTGTGCTCAGTCCCCATTTAGGACAGACTAGATGTGCTGGAAAGTTGTCAACCCAGGAACAAGCAACCTTCATTGATAAGAGTTAGTGGGTCCATCTTCTTTGTTGATGGGTGGTATGAGTTGGGGCATACCACTCCCAAAGAACTCCTGCAGGGTAATCCTCCAACACTGTAGTAATCTTCTCATTGAGGCATCTTGTCATTGGAGTCCTTTCCTTTCCTGAATCTTTCCTCAATTCTTACTCTTGCTTCTTAGATTACTTGCTAAATAACTATTTACCTTCAAACACTTGTCTCAGGTCCTCCTTCCTAGGGAACCCAATCAAAGGCAGAAACAAGGTGAATAAGAAGCTGAATTTTGAAGTCAGCACTCCAGTGCTCCTTTATCTCCATTATACTAAATGTATGATTTTGGAAAACAAACTTGGCATGGTTCTGCCTCAGTTTACTCATCTGTTGTGATTGCCACATGGAATAATACATGCAAAACACACATAAAATTGCACTTGACACATAGCATATGCGAAAGCTATAGTTACTACTATTATTACTGTTATGGCTATAAACAAGTTTAGTTAAGCTAAGTGTTAGTGGTAACACAAACAACGAACTGATACATTAGTTACATGAGACAAAAATCCTGGTTTCCATTTTCAAGTTGCTTATAATCTAGAGGAAAGCCAGACATTAAATCAATTATAGCAGTACTAGTTACATCTGAAATACACTTTCCTTTTATCTTCTGTGAATATATGAGTAGAATTCTACTTGATATAAACTTGTTCATATCTCAAGGGATAGCTAGGTATAAATATAGGTTTTTTGGGTACTCAAGTAAAGTAATATGTACTCATTACCAAACCAGTACTTAAGAAGGAAAAAAAAAAAAGGACCCTGCTCTTAATTAACTTAATTAACTTTAGCAAATTCAGATGACCTGATCAATCAACTTGGATATTTTTTGTGTTGATTTCCCTTAAAATTAGGCAAATTTGTGTTGAAGCAGTTGTCAACCCCTGTGGAACTTCTGCTCATGCCTGGCCCTCCTTTAATCTAGAAAGTAGGGAGGCTCAAAGGAAAAATGACATGATTCCTATTAGATTAATTGCTACACTGATGTGGTCATTCTATTCTATTTGAAAATTTTCATCATTTACTAAAAAGCAGTTCTCAGAAGAGTTCTTCATGGTATATCCCAAAGGACAATGTTGTTCTAGCATGACCAGCATGGACAGTGTAGCAGGTATGTTTAAATCAACCCAGGTGATGGAGTGTACCAGACCCCACCCCTCTGAATGTGTCTCTTTTCTAATGGAAAAAAATATATATTTTTTACAGACTGCATTTTGATTCATTGTACACAAATTGGGTATATCAGTTTGTTTCTATGGTTGTGCATAATGTACATTCATACCATTTATGTAAACATATATGTATATAGGGTAATGATGTCTGTCTCATTCCACCATTTTTCATACCCCCTCCCTCTCTTTTCCCTCTATGTAATCTAAAGTTCCTCCATTCTTCTCTCACCCTCACCCCCCACCCCCATTATATATCATCATCCACTTATCAGGGAAAACATTCAGCCTTTGGTTTTTTTGGGATTGGCTTATTTCACTTAGAATGATAGTCTCCAATTCCATCCATTTGTCTGCAAATGCCATAATATCATTCTTCTTTATGGTATAGCTGAATAATATTCCACCGTGTATATATACCACAGTTTCTTTATCCACTTATCTGTTGAAGGGCATCTAGGTTGGTTCCATGATCTAGCTATTGTGAATTGAGCTGCTATATATGAAAAGGTGTTCACCATCTCTAGTATTAGAGAAATGCAAATTAAAACAACTCTATGATTTCATCTTACTCCAATTACAATGGTTATTATCAAAAACATAAACAATAATAGATGTTGGCGTGGATGTGGGGAAAAGGCACACTTCTACATTGCTGGTGGAGTTGCAAATTGGTGCAGCCACTCTGGGATACAGTGTGGAGAATCCTCAGAAAACTTGGAATGACCCACCTTTGGACCCAGTTATCCCATTCCTTGGTTTATAACCAAAGGACTTAAAATCAGCGTACTACAGTGACACAGCCACATCCATATTTACAGAAGCTCAATTCACAATAGCTAGATTGTGGAAAACTCTTAATGAGGACACTTTGTTATCCATTGGGCCAGGACCCACTTGACTCCGTGCTGAACCCGTGCTTGGTTCTGGGATGGGGTCCAGTGTCAGATGCCACGTGGTATGCTCAGTATGTTGGGAGGATAGTTTGTTCACTGGTCCAAATCCACAAATGAGTCTGACAAGGACAGCGTGAGCTCTGATTAGAGGGGAAATCTATCTGTACCCCTCTGTGCTGTTTCCTTCACACCTCCTGCAGTCACCTCAAATAATGACAATATTAATAATAAATGCTAAAAGAAAAAGATAAAGAAAACAAAGATTTTATGACCCTGATTCTCATCAACACCTTGGAGCTGAGTATCTGCAAAGCATCAAAATAAAACCAAAAAAAATCAGGGTGTTTACCCTTAAGAGCCTTTTTTTTTTTTTTTTTCCAAGCACGTTTATAGACTGGCATGAGCTCACAGGTGCTACTGGCTCTGTAGATGATCAGTCCCTTTAGTTCCTTTGAAAACATATGCATTTGAAGCCTTTCTTCTCTTTGAACATGGAACACTGATGAAAGAAATTTTGTTGTTGGTAACAGGGAGACCTGCCGTGCTATAACTTAAAAGCCCACCTGCACTTTAAAGTTGAAACCCCAGCCCAGCCCTTGGGGGAAAAAAAAAATTAAAAAGAGCAGTTCTGTTCTACTTTGAGAATAGTCTCAAGTTTCAAGAGTGAATAATTAGGGAAAATCACAGTTTTGCCTTGCTGAGTTTTTCATTCCTGTGTTCTCCTTGGCAAGACCTTGACATCATTGGAAACCATGGTCCAGTCTTCCCTCCTAAGAGGATGCAATTCAAAATGCAGACATTCCCTAACGGCTGTCAGGCCTCAGACCTCTGAGCTGGCCACCTCATGGTTGGCTGTTCACTTGTCAGTAGGTGATAGTCCCACGCTAGATAACAAGGTTAATCCATAGGACTTAAGATCTCCCACAGAATAATTGTTTCCTTCACCTTTTGGCAGTATTTATTTCCTGTACAATTCATTTTCAAAAAGAAATGCTCATCCTGAATCCAGTTCAGCTAGAACTATTTGGTATTTACACTCAACTTGGTACTTTCCTCTCTGTTTCTGCTGTTGCCTCCATTGAAAGTGCTCCTCCCAACTTTCCGTATCATCTTTTAATAATTTGATGGCTTCATCCTTCAAGTCAATTCATTCTTATTTTGTAGAGTCTAAATTTCCCCAGTAAAGGGAGCTTTCCTTCCTGTTGAATTCAAATCCTGTCCTGAGGGTCTGTGCTTTCTTCTGCCCTGAGTCCTAGTCACTTTGCCTCTTTGAAGAAGCTTTCCTATTTAAGTGACAATCTCTTGGGGACAATATCTCCTCAAATGCTTATATTAGAATCTGGTAATCAATAAGGATGTTTCCATTTGCTTCTCAAGATCTGTAATCTGTTGAAAGCTTGCCATCCTAAAGTCCTGTTTCTCCACTTGGACATGCAAAATTGTTTATGAAAAGCAGCAGATTGTCAGCAATCACCCAGGTTGTTCTCGTGTTCATGACTTGACTCATCATTGTAGAGCATTTTTCCTTTTTGGTTTCTTGGTGTTACGGTTGTTGTTTGCTTGCTGTTTTGTTGTTGTAAAACTGAGGAGTAAAACTGCACTGTTCTCTGATATTCAACATCACAAGCACTTAGGCCATGACAGATTTCAGACACAGGGTTGTGAATTATTCTGGTCTGATATTATTGCCCCTCAAGTACCCTCGGTGCCCTCTCTGTTTCTTTGGGACCCTGTTCAGCCCAAAGAAGGCAGAACCTATATTTGCAGTCTATCAAAAACCTTGGGAATGACCTCCCCAAAATGGGAGATAAGCAACAATAGATGAACCTGTGAATCTCCTATTCTTTGTCAGATCATTCTGGAAGGTATCTGGGTAGCTCTCAAAGGTTCCTGTGGAGTTGAGTCTCCAATTCCTACACAGGCAAACTTAATGGTGAAAAATCCTACTAGTTTTCTTCTTTGTATTACTATCTATATTCCTCCATTTCTTTTTTATTTTTTTATTTTTATTTTTTTTGAGGGATCATTTTCCAAAAGAAATACCTGTACTCAATCATTTGAATCAGGGGAAAACAATCCAGAAAGTCCCTAGGAAATAGGTCCTAGGTACAGAATTCTGTTGCTGAACCTCTTTGATGGCAATATAGTCAACCTGATGGCTGGTGGTTAGTAAAAGACTTGTAATATCTGATGTTTTAAAATAACACTATTACTGAGTCTCTAATTTTTAGAAGATTGGAATAGAACACAAATGGAAGAGCAAGGATTGGCTTATGCAGCAGTTCTAGTGCTTGGATGGTTTGAGAGCAAGAACAATTTCAAGAATTGTGGAGCTGGCTGGGTTTTATTAATGGCTTTAGAGACTCTGAAGACAGAGAATGTCAAGAGTCTATCAGACAACTATAGTCTCAGCATGCTGTGAAAGCAAGAAGGTTTCTTGGCTACACAGAGACCCCCATTTCTTAAATCTGAAGGGCAGCCTATGTTAAAATTATGACAGGCGATAAGTCCTTCTTGAGGGGTCTAGAGGGCATGTGAACATGTCCTGGTGTACTATACTGCTAATCAAGTTGGTATGAATAAAAAGGTAAACTTAGGTAGGGAGTCCAGAGACTCTATCTCTGACTGGGTCAGGGGTCTGGAATAAGCAACTCTAGATGATAAAGAAAAGGGAAATCTAGGGAAGAGTTTTTAGATAAATCTAAAGATGGCAATAAAAAGGTGTGCAGGTCTTTGTGTCATAGTTCAATGCCCAAGAGGGAGCTTCATCTGTGGATAAAGCACCAAAGACACAGGTGGATAGAATGACTCATGTGCTCGATGTCCATTTCTGTCCTCAGCCATTCCAGGGCTTGTGCAATGGGATTAAAGAAAGGAGCAGTCATGGTGCCAGAGATGGAAGTTTTGCATGACTTCTCTCTGCTCAGGGGAGACTTGGCCTCTGCTGCTGGCAGATGCCTAACCAGTCAATGGTAGTGACAGAAGCCGAGCACACAATATGGGAGGACCCTTCAAGAAGACCAGACAGTTACTTGGTAACAAGTTGAACCCAGCAGACTCCTCCAATCCTGAAGGAGCAGTGATTCTTCCTTATTGAAAATGATATTCGTTCAAGTTTAAGTATGGTATCCCTTACTACCATGCTCTGCTAGCTTATCAAATCTGAGCATTTATAAAATTATTAACACTAACCTGATTTAGTGACCTGAATTTTATATAATATCACTTTGGATCAAAAGACCCATTTTAAAGCAAGTACAGTGTGACACTGAACCCGTGAGTATTGACTCTTCCTATCAGAAGAGTTTATTGCCCCAAAATAGATGCACTGATAGAATTGTAAGAAATTATTAAAAGTTCATCAATAGCAACTTGTGGATGCCACTCTTTGGGATGGGAAGTTGCTGGGGGGGATGTTGTGTGTGCATTAATACAACAGCAAAACCAAGAGCTAGAAAAATACACCAGAGTGGAAACCAAGAGATGAACACATGATTGGCCCTTCTTTTAATATGTCCAGCATCCATCTGCAAAATTTTACCTATTAGCCTTGCAATGTTAAGCTTTAATAGCTCTGTTTCCAGAAAAGACTGTTCTGCCAGGAGACATAGTGGTATTTCCATGAAACTCATGGTTACAATCTGCCTCTTTACTTTACACTCATCATGCAGGAAGGTCAACAGGCAAAGTAAGCCCAGGGTTTGCTTTTTACTGAATATTTGTGTTCTGCCAGTATTCATAATTTGAAACCTAATGCCCAAGATGATGGTATTTGGACCTGGGACTATGGGGAAGTAATTAATTGAGTAAGGAAACCTCATGATGGGATTAATGCCCTTATAAGGATAAACAGTAGAGACAGATAATCTCTCTCCACACCTGAAAATCAGGAAAATCCGGCATTCCCCAGGAAATGAACGGGTAGGCACCTTGGTCTGAGACTTTTCAGTCTTTAGGACAGTGAGAATTAAATGTTGACCTCAGTTGCCCAGTCTGTGATATTCATTATGATAGCCCAACCCAATGAAGACAGGGTCCCAGGGTCTCATGAGAAACTGAGGCCCCTTCTGTATCACAGAAATGAGGAGGACTATAGGTGGAAATAGGGACATTTAGTGGAATTTATCTTTGGGCTTTAAGTGTGGTCTTAACACTGAGTAGAAAAATCAGAGCAAATAGTGTGATAAATGCAAGAAAATCAAGGACTTATCTATCCCCCAGGGAAGAAGGATTTAGCCACCACAGCATGTAAGAAAGCTAGAGGCACCTGAGGCCGCTGCCTCAGATGCCCGGAGGTCTTTTCTCCGGGTGCTGCTGCTGCTGCTGCTGTTGACACTGTCCAAGTCACCATCGCCCAGAGGTCTGCTGCCCTCCACACTAACTCGGACGCCCGGATGCCCTGTACACTGCTGGCGCTGTTGCTACTACCACCAACACCACTGCCACCAAAGCTGCTGCCACTCCCTGGAGGTCATCCAGAGGTCTTCTGTCTGGGTGCTGCTGCAGCTGCAGTCACAGCCACCACCACCACCACTACTGCCACTTCCCCCCGCCTACTGCCAATGCCACCATCGTCTGCAGCTGCTCCTGACTCCCTACCTGCTACCACCAACACCTGCTACTATCACTTCCATTGCTGCCCAGAGGACTGCAGCCAGGGAGACTCCAGGGTTGGTTGCATGGTAGTCACATCCACTTTGAGATGCTGGCCAGAGCCTGGGGTTGGTTTGGGGTGCCAGTGGGTTTGCTGCCACTGCCATCATGGGCACAGCCACCCCTGTCTGGGGACACCAGTCAGGACCTGAAGGTTCATTGTTGGGGTGCTTACGGGTTTGGCTGCACGTGGGCTCTTCTCCCTGGGAGTGCAGCTGGCTACCATCTACTTACTATCTCTCAGGATTGCTCATCCATGGTGGGCTCCCTCCAATTCTAATGGCATTGAGATTTTGAGATTACAACATGGCCAGACCCAGGACATCTGAGGCCCAGATTGGTGAGATAATGACTGGGTCTGCCAGGCACTGTCTGGGTCAGACAGTCTTGCAGGAAGTCGGTCACAGGGGCTGAGAAGCTTGTGGAGACTGACAGAGAGTTGTTCAATTTTCCACCAAGATTAATTTTAGTCCCCCCCCCCCGCCTCTGGCATCTCTCTCCACCATATTTGAAGCAGGGTGATTTTTGTGCATCAGTTTGTTGAAGATGGTGATATACGCAAAGTGTTTTGCAATTCTGCTGCATATTCTTATATTTCTAATTTTTCTCTTTATATGTATTCTTCCTCTTGCTTGTCTGTCTTCCTAGATTCCCTTTCTACCTTTTCTCCACCCAACAGCTAATCTCTGTTGGTTCCTCTTGCACTCTTTCTGTGGATTTTTTTGCTTCTGGCTTCTCTCTTTCTCACTCATGAACACCATGTTCTACACTGTTTCTGCTTTTTCTGTCCACTATTCAGGATTGTAAATCCGTTTGGCAAGTTTTCTGTTTATATGGTGAACAGTGATTGCACTCATCATTGCTATTTATAGCAAGAGGGCAGTGGATGCCTTGCTGGGAGCTAATAGATTTGAGGCTCTATATTGTTTATACTGGGTGTTGTTGATATTGGTCTCTTAAAAGCGGGATACTGGGAATCCTCGGTGACAATAATTGTCTACAGGGCAGAATCTGTATTGCCTCAGATCTATACAACTAGATAGAAAAACACACATGCAACATGAAAAAACAAGGGAACAAAATATGACAGAAAAACAACATGCTCCAATGAGAGAATTCACTGACAGCACCATAGAAGAAATGTCCAAGAAGGAGTTTAGATTGAATGCAGTTAATCTGATCTGCAAAGTAAAGGATGGCATAAAGAATTAAATCAAGAGAAAACACAAGAAGTAAAAGATCACTTCAATAAAGAGTTAGAGATTGTGAAACAAACCAAGCAGAAATCCTTGAAATGAAGGACTCAATAAATCAAATTATAAATTCAACAGAAAGCATCACCAACAGACTAGACCACTTGGAAGACAGAATCTCAGACAAAGGAGACAAAGTATTTAATATTTAAAATTAAGTTGACCATGCAGAGAAGATGGTAAGAATCCATGAATAGAGCCTGTAAGAATTATGGGATAACATGAAAAGACCAAATTTAAGAGTTATCGGAATAGAAGAAGGAGCAGAGATACATACCAAAGGAATGCACTATCTTTTCAATGACATATCAGAAAATTTCCAAAACCTAAAGAATAAAATGGAAAATCAAATACAGGAGATTTACAAGACCCCAAATGTACAAAACTATAGCAGACCCACACCAAGACACATTATAATGAAAAATAAATAAAATACAGAATATGGATAAAATCTTTAAAGGCTATGAGAGAAAAAAAAAATTATGTATATAAGGGAAAACTGGTTCAGATCTCAACTGATTTCTCCACCCAGACCCTCAAAGCTAGGAGGTCATGGAACAACATATTTCAAGCTCTGAAAGAAAATGGATGCCAACCAAGAATTTTACATTCAGCAAAATTAAGTTTCAGATTGGAAGATGAAATAACAACTTCCTTGATAAACAAAAGTTAAAAGAATTCACAACTATAAAGCCTGCACTACAGAACTTTCTCAATAAAATATTCCATGAGGATGAAGTGAAAAAAAAAAAAAAAACAAGTGAAAATCAGCAAAGGGAGGAACTACACTAAAGAAATAGTCAAAATAGAATTGAACTCAAATTAAAAGCAAAACTAAATAAAAATGACTGAGAATACAAGTCATATCTCAGTAATAACCTTGGATATTAATGGTCTAAACTCATTAATCAAAAGACATAGACTTGCAGATTGAATTGAAAAACAAGACCCAATAATAAGCTGTCTCTAACAGACTCATCTCATATGCAAAGATATCCACAGTCAGAAGGTGAAAGGGTAGGAGAAAATATATTACTAACATGGACTGTGTAAACAAGCAGGGGTTTCCATCCTCATAACAGATAAAATGGACTTCAAGACAAAGTTAATCAGAAGGGACAATGAAATAATCATTTCATTCTACTGAAGGGAATTATATTTCAGAAAGATGTAACAGTTGTAAATATTTGTGCCCCAAACAATGAAGTATCTATGTCCATCAAACAAACCCTTCTCGATTTCAAGAATCAACTCAACCACAACACAATAACACACCTCTCTCACTACTGGACAAATCTTCTAGACAAAAACTAAATAAAGAAACTACAGAACTAAATAATACAATCAATAATTTAGACTTAACAGACATATATAGAATATTTCATCAATCGACAAGTGAGTACACCTTTTTATTGGCAACATATGGATCCTTCTCTAAAATACACCATATCTTATGCACAAAGCAACTCTTAGTAAATTAAAAAATGGAGATAATACCATACATTCTATCAGATCATAATGAGTTGAAATTAGAAATTGATGACAAAATAAAAAATAGAAGTTACTCTAACACATGGAGACAAAATAATACACTATTGAAAGATGAGTGGGTAGTAGAAGAAATCAAATATGAAATAAAAAAATACTTAGAGGTAAATGAGAATATCGATACAACATACCAAAATCTCTGGGATACTATGAAGGCAGTAATAAGAGGAAAGTTCATTGCATTGAGCTCATTTATTAAAACAATAAAAAGACAGTAAATAAATAACCTAACATTACATCTCAAAACCCTAGAAAAAGAAGAACAAATCAACATGGAAAATAGTAGAAGACAGGAAATAATTAAAATCAGAAATAAAATCAATAAAGTTGAAACAAAAAAAAAACTGAGAAAATTGACAAAACAAAAAAACTGGTTCTTTGAAAAAAAAATCAATAAAATTGATAAACCCCTAGCCATACTAACAAAGAGAGAAAGATAGAAAACCCAAATTAGTAAAGTACGTGATGAAAAAGGAAATGTCACAATGGACACGACTGAAATGCAGTAATTAGAAACTATTTTGAAAATTTATACTCTAATAAAATATAAAATATTGAAGACATTGACAAATTTTTAGTGACATATGACCTAGCTAAATCGAATCAGGAGGTCATACACAATTTAAACATAACAATTTCAAGTAATGAAATAGAAAACACTATTAAAAGTCTACCGATTAAGAAAAACCCAGGTCCAGATGGATTCTCAGTTGAGTTCTACAATACCTTCAAAGAAGAACTAACACCCATACTCCTCAAATTATTTCATGAAATAGGAAAGAAAGAAACCCTTCCAAAGTCCTTCTAGGAGGTTAATATCACCCTGATACCAAAACCAGAGAAAGACACATCAAGGAAAGAAAACTTCAGACCAATATTCCCAATGAATATAGATGAAATATTCTCAATAAAATTCTGGCAAACCATTTACCAAAACATATTAAAAAGTGCACCATGATCAAGTATGGTTCATCTCAGGTATGCAGGGTTGGTTCAACATATGAAATTCAATAAACATAATTCATCATTTCAATAAACTTAAAAATAAGAATCATATGATCATCTCAATAGATGCAGAAAAAGCATTTGACATATACGGCACCCCTTCAAGTTCAAAACAATAGAAAAACTAGGGATAGTGGGAACATACCTCCACATCATAAAAGCCATATATGCTAAACCCAAGGCCAACGTAATTCTAAATGGACAAAAATCGAAAGCATTCCATTTAAAAATGAGAACAAGACAAGGATGCCCTCTTTCACCACTTTTATTTAACTTTGTCCTTGAAACTCTCACCAGAGCAATTAGAGAGAAGAAAGAAATTAAAGGCATACAAATAGGTAAAGAAGAACTCAAACTATCACTGCTGCTGACATGATTCTACATTTGGAAGATCCAAAAAATTCCACCAAAAAACTTCTAGAACTAATAAATGAATTCGGCAAAGTAGCAGAATATAAAATCAATATCCATAAATCAAATGCATTCCTATACATCAGTAATGAATCCACTGAAAGAGAAATAAAGAACACTATCCTATTCACAATCGCCTCAAAAAAAATTGGGGAATCAATGTAACAAAAGAGGTAAAAGACCTCCATAATGAAAATTACAGAACACTAAAAATCGAAATTGAAGCATCTATGTACCTTAGAAGATGGAAAGACCTCCCATGCTCTTGGATAGGCAGAATTAATATTGTCCAAATGGCCATACAAAAAGCATTATACAAATTTAATGCAATTTCTATTAAAATCCCAATGAAATTTTTTAGAGAACTAGAAAAAGCAATCATAAAATTCATTTGGAAAAATAAGAGACCCAGAATAGCCAAAACAATCCTTAGCAAGAAAAGTGAAGCAGGAGGCATCACAATATCAGACCTCAAACTACACTACAGAGCTACAGTAATAAAAACAGCATGGTATTGTTACCAAAAAAGACATGTAGACCAATGGTACAGAATACAAGACAGAGAGAAACCCACAAAACTACAGGTATCTCATACTAGACAAAAGTGCCAAAAACATTCACTGGAGAAAAGACAGCTTATTCAACAAATGGTTCTGGGGAAAATGGAAAGCTGCTTGTAAAAAAATGAAATTAAACCCTTATCTCTCACCCTGCACAAAACTCAACTTACAGTGGATCAAAGACTTAGGCACTAGAACAGAGACCCTGTGACTACTAGAAGAAAAAGTAGGTCCAAATCTTTACCAAGTCAGCCTAGGTTCTGACTTCCTTAACAAGACCCCTAAAGCCCAAGAAGTTATATCAAGAATCAATAAATGGAATGGACTCAAACTAAAAAACTTCTTTTCAGCAAAAGAAACAATCAATAATGTGAAAAGAGATCCTATACTTTGGGAGAAAGTCTTTACAACATGCACCTCAGATAAAGCATCAATTTCTAGGATATATAAAGAACTCAAAAAACTTAACATAAAAAAAAAATCAATAAATGGTCTAAGGAACCGAACAGACACCTCACAGAAGAAGATATACGATCAATCAACAAATATATGAAAATATGTTCAACATCTCTAGCAATTAGAGAAATGCTAATAAAAACTAAGATTACACCTCACTCCAATCAGAATGGCAATTATCAAGAATAGAAGCAACAATAAATGTTGGCAAGGATGTGTGGAAAAAGGTACACTCATATGTTGGTGGTGGGAATGCAAAATGGTGCAACCATTATGGAAAGCAGTATGGAGATTCCTCATAAAACTTGGAACGGAACCACCATTTGACCCAGTTATCCCACTCCTGGGTTTATACCTAAAGGGCTTAAAATCAGCATACTACAGTGACACAGTCACATCAATGTTTATAGAAGCTAAATTCACAATAACTAAACTATGGAACCAACCTAGATGCCCTTCAACAGATGACTGGATAAAGAAAATATGATATATATATATATATATATTACTCAGCCATAAAGAATGACAAAATTATGGCATTTGCAGGCAAATGGATGAAATTGGAGAATATCATGCTAAGTGAGATAAGCCAATCTCAAAAAGCCAAAGGACGAATGATATCGCTAATAAGTGGAGGATGACACATAAAGGGGGGGAGGGAAGGGTTAATGTTAGGGTTAGAGTTAGGGTTAGGGAGGGGGGCAAGTATAGAGGAAGAAAGTACTGTATAGAGGGTAAAGAGGGGTGGGAGGGGTGGGGGGAAGGGAAAAAATAACAGAATGAATCAAATAACATTACTGTATGTAAATTTATGATTACACAAATGGTATGCCTTTACGCCATGTACAAACAGAGAAACAACATGTATCCCATTTGTTTACAATAAAAAATTAAAAAAAAAAAAAAAAAAAGAACAGAAAAAAGAAAGAAAGCTGGAGGTTCAGTCCAGGACAGTGACACATGCTTGTAATCCCAGTGGTTCAGGAGATCGAGACAAGAGAATCACAAGTTCAAGACCAGCCTCAGCATCTAAGTAAGCTCTAAGCAACTTAGCAATACTATGTCTCAAAATAACAAACCAAAAGAATGTGTCTCAGTGGTAAAGCATCCCTGGGTTCCATCCCCAGTACCAAAAAGAAAAAAAGAAAAGAAAGGAAGGAAGGAAGGAAGGAAGGAAGGAAGGAAGGAAGGAAGGAAGGAAGGAAGGAAGGAAGGGAGGGAGGGAGGGAGGGAGGAAGGAAGGAAGGAAGGAAGGAAGGAAGGAAGGAAGGAAGGAAGGAAGGAAGGAAGGAAGGAAGGAAGGAAGGAAGGAAGGAAGGAAGAAAAAGCTGGAGGCTGGGTTTCTCCTGAAGGTGAGGGAAATCTAGACTAGGTAGTAAAGAAAGGGCATTATACACATTGATTGACCTCTCAGAACAAATTGAGGCAGGGAAGTTGGTATCACATTCCATTAAACTCTTTGCATTACCTTTTCCCTTCTTTTCTTTAAATTCCTTTAGGACCTTTAGAGGTCCTGGCCAAGTTCAGGTCTTCTTACCAACTTCAACATAATAGCACATTCTCCTGGGCTTGGGATGGAACTCAGAGGTAGAGCATTTGCTTAGCTTGCTTATGGCCCTGGGTTCAGTTCCCCAGCACCAAATATAAGTAAATAAATAAACCCATACATGCATAAGCATATCTTCCTAACTGGTGGCATTAGATTCGTTCCTTCCCTATCTCACTGACCACTCTTAAAGAAACTACTCAACGTAGAAGCTTTATTCTTGGTGGCATTACACCATGGCAATAGCTTCACATTTTACAAACATATTGTTGAGAACACACAATACAAGTATAATTTCAAAATAAAATAATATTCATGGAAAAAATACTGTGCCTATGACAAGTTGCTTCTGGGTACTCTGGCCGTGGTAACCTTACCATTTCCTTTACTTTGACAGATGGCAGACAGATACCTCACTGCCTCTAGGTCCCAGCCCCTCTGCTTTTCCAGAGTATTTACTTCAAAAATTTGCAATTGCACATTCTTTATGTGCCCCTCTGAGATGTGCTTCCTCTCCCAGCTCTTGTCAGTTTATGGTTCAAGAAAGTCTTCCTTAAGAACCTGGAAGTCAATCCTTTGAAATGTAATCACCCAGGAAAACAATGCCCTGCCTCCAAATCTCTGTGAGAGGGCAGAAGCCTAAATACTACAGACGGACGCTTTGCTCTGAGCTGTGGAATGGCCTGGAAGTGGAAGGAAGTTTACTTTTCCTTTGCAAAAGGCCAATTAGCAAACACAGTTAGTCTAGACTCTTTCTACCATAGCTCTTAAGTACTAGTAATCTTCTTATTTCGGCTGAGTTCAGGCTGACTTCTGGTCTCTCTGCTGTTGTAATAGCCTTGAATAAAACCTTCCATACCTGTTGGGCTTTGTCAGGTGCAATTTTTGTTTTGCCAACTCTGAGAATATCCCAGCTTTCTCCTCTGTCGTTGAGCCGTTGAGCTTCTTGGGAAAATTATGACAAAATTGCAAATGAATTCCCTTCATGGGCAGGGACTGTCACATACTTATTGTTTCATCAAGACTCAGAATAAAATAGGTAGCACAATATAAATTCAGAATGCCCTTGTTCTAGCCACCACCATTTCTTTAATGCTGAGTGATTTCCTGGATGTGTCAGCTGCTCTGAGCCTCAGTCATACTGCAGTCAGAGTTACAAGCCTGTGAACGACATTTCAATGCCCCTTACCCCTTGCTCAAAAGGTAAAGTTCAAAATTAAGATGACTTGCATGATCTTCTATAATCTGGCTCCCTGTTGCCTTCCTAGCTTCTGAAAGCCTCCTGCTCCTGCTTGAAATATACATTTCAGCCATGAAGATAGTTGCACACACATGTTGTCTTAGCACTTAATGATCTTTCCATCTTAAACACGTTTTCTATCTAATCTTCATTTGGATATCATCCTTCAAGTCTCAGTAAGGATATGAATTCCTCTGAGAGCATTTCTGAACTGTAGGTCTGAGTTAGGTGCCTCTGTAGGTACTGTTGGTCTCACCCACCTTCAGCTCTATAGTTCCCATGAACTCATTTCCACACCACCTCTCCCTTCCTTCCAAACTCAGAAGAGCATAGTAGTCACACAATAAATACCTTCTGGATGAGTGATTAAGAATCTTCACTCGTTTATCGTGTCATAATTGTGTATCATGTCATACGTTGTGATCCTGTTTATCAGGTCATATGTCACCTTTTACTGATTAGTATTTTATCCCACAGGCAAGGCCTCAAAAATAATAGAAGGAAGAAAACATTGAGAAATTTAGAATGCTCTATTTTTATTCCATTCCTTACCCTTTTTAAACAATACCAGACAGTGGTGTTTCTGGTCTCTGATCCAGTTTCTGGTTTCTGGTGTGTGTCTTTCTCCAAGTACAGAAAAAGATGTTCCCCAAAGGAGAAATGGCCCAATGAAGCAAAGGACCAGGACTCTTCTATCCATCCAGTGAGAGCCTCAGAGGCTTTTAGTCTTTCTGCTAATAAAGAAATAAAATTTCTTTGGTATAACACACAGGAAAAATCTCTAGATTACAGAAATTGAGACTGTCAGATCATTAGTTCTAATAGAATGATAGTCAAGGTTTTGAAAACCATAACAGCCATCTATTAAAGTCGGGAGGTATTAAAAAAATATGTGCATGGCACATTCATATACTGAGATTTAATGTTGGCTCCAGACTGTGAGGTTTGCACCATCTTTCTATTATATAGAGAAAGTAGACTCACATGAGGCCTTGGGTCAGTCAGCAGTTCTAGCACTAGCCCTCCTGGTATTTTGCCCTGCCTTCTGGAACTGCAACTCATCTTGTCCATCTTCCTCCATTTATGATCTGCACCCCCATGATGTGTTCTCAAGCTATCTGCCTACCCTTACCCCTAGGTTGTCTGCCAGGGGTATTTGCTCCATACCTCTCTGAAAGCTCCATTTAAGAGATTCATGACTCTTACACCAGCATGTGAATTTTCACCAGCAAGAAGCAAACACAAGGGCCCTCTGAAATGCTGAAAGCAGTCTTAAATGGTGTCCTGCTTGGTGTCAGAGCAAATGATCACACACCACTGCCACCAATGCTGAGATCATTCAAAAGGCCAATTCAGATTGCTTCCCAAGAACCTGTTCACAAAAGCAATAGGTACTAATAGGGAGAGAAAAATACAGAAGTGTGAGAGAATTTGGTCACTCCATGGATCCAAGGGCCATTTTCTGAAGTCATTATGCTGCATTTTACTTGCTGACAAAAGCTCACCCTGGTGTGAGTGGAGGCTGAGGATCTGTACTGTACTACTCACTGTAAGAGCATCAAGCTCTTTACAACTTATTGCATGAGTATGTTTGTGTGGTCTTGTGAGTGCATGCACATGCATGCACATGCACACACACACACATACGCACACACACACAGAGAGACTCCAGAGAACCATGTAGGGTTAAATATTGGGTAAATTAAAAGTCTATAATTTTTATTCAATGGTTTCTATTTCCTGTTTTACTTCCTCCCCTTCCCACAAATCACTGCAACATGAAAAATTTTGATTAATATTATTACTATTTATCAGAGGCTGAGTTCTCAGTATATGTTGAGCAATTTGATAGCTCTTTTAATTTTCCAATCAAATCCCCCACAAATCTATGAATTAACTATGAATCAATTTCTCACCTTAAAGAATAGGAAACCAAGGCTAAGAATATTTAGAAAACTTGGCCAAGATAACACAACTAGTTAAAATTAGAGAAGGAATTTGAAGTGATATGGCCTATTTTCAAAACCAGGGCCTTGCTCTAAGACAGAATAAATAAACCTTGGCTATGACACTACCAAATTACAAATGAATGTATTTTTCCAATCAAGTAAGACATGAATTTTAATAGATTATACTGACTTTCTCCCCAAGAAAGCAAATTTCAATTGGTGGAAATTTAAGTTTTGTAGCATTAAGGGAAAGAACCCCATGTAGTTGTGACATTAGGTACATTATTCACAATGGCAGAGGTCTAAGGTTCAAGTCTGGTTTTCAAAGTATCAATCACCCTATCTGGATCTGGAACTGGAACTCTTACCTAGATCTCCTCTCAACGCTTACACAACCGAATTGCATCTTTCCTTCTGGGAAGCTCTTCAACAAGCTTCAACTGAATGTGGAAGGTGCTGCTGGGTTAGGTGATTTGGTAGATCTGCTTATGATTCAAATAAAGACTTCTGGGAGACACAGGAGAAAATGAAATTCTACCTACAAAACCATTACACAGTCTGAAAGTAAAATGCTCAAAGCAGTTTAGCTAGGGAGCATTCAGGTAAGTAATACCACCTGTGAAGTCACATTTGTGCAAAGTCTCTTCTCATCCACAGTTTGACTCTACGACTTCAGATACCTGCCATCAATCATGGCCAGAAAATATTAGTATTTGTCTTGTCTATTTCAAAAAAACGAGGGAGACACCAAATTCACAGATCTTTTATTACAGTATCATATTGTAATTATTTTATTATTCATTAACATCTTACTCTGCGTAACTTACAAATTAAACTTCATCATAGGTATTCATATGTATAGGAAAAAAAACATGCTATATATAGGGATTGCTACTATCTGTGACTTGAGTCATTGGCTTGAGGTCTTGGAACACATTCCCCTCAGATAAAGGAGAACAACTCTAGCAGATGAATGGATCACTGGTTTTAGACCACGCAGAACTAGGAATGAATTCCAGCTTTTCACCATGAAAGTGCTACATAAAGTGAAGCAAGTTACTAAATGTCATTATGTTACTGTTTTTCTATCTATGAAAATGAAGATTAAAAAGTATTCTTTATACTGGAACTATCTACTAAAATCATACATATTATGTATGCACGATCATAAAGTCCATGATGTACTATAATAATTGTGTAAACAATGTTTGTTTGCTTCCAATTGTCGGATAAGGGAAGTAGTCATGGGAAAATAGCAAGTTACAGAGTCTGGGAAGATCAGGAGAATCTGTGAGAGCTGAGATGGGCCCATTAGATAGGAAGGGAAGAGAGAAGGACAATGAATCCAGGCAGAGCAAAATCGTAAGCAACACTCAGAGGTAACAAAGCATGGGTTGCTTTTTCCTTGGGGCACTGTGTTGGTACAAAGGGAAGTTGATTTGGAAAGTTAGTTTAGGACCAGATGAGATAGGACATGGTAGTAGACTACAGAGTTTAAAAATACTTGTGTATCACAAAAAAATCACAGGAGGTTATTAATGGAGTGTGGGGGTGTCGTGGTGTCAAGATTACACATGTACTTCAGGAAATTGAGTAGAAAAGCACTGCTGGGACTGATTAACGAGGGAGTGGCTATAGGCCAAGAGATCACACAAATGGCCATAGTAATGGTCCAGGCAGAACAACTGAATGAACAAATTTAAGCAATAACTGTGCCAATGAGGTAATGAGGCCACTAAGGTAGCAGTTGAGAAGCAAATATAGAGGTAGAATCAAAAATTACACAAGCATTTTGAGGCAAAAGATTTGGAACATAATGATATCATTAATAGAAATAATTATGTTTGATCTGCCTGAGGGTTTGAACTTTCAAGTTCCAGAGAAAAAATATAAAAGGAAGTAAAATGAAGGCAGAAAGAGAAAGGCAGGAGAAGAACTGGGATTCGGAACAAGCCTGGATTTCCATGCATACAGGTTGTAACAGGAATTGTAAGGACTACCTGAGGAAATAACTGATAGATGTATTTAAGAGAAGGTCAAAGGAGTCTCACGTTTGAAATGCAGAAGAAGAGATTTGAAAGTAAAAGTAATCTCAAAAGTAGGATGAGAAGCAGGAGATAAAATATCATGGAAACCAACAGAAGAAATAAATCAAGAGGGATTGTGAAGTCTTGATAGGAAACAAAAATGTTGAAGATGAGCCGAGTTGTCATTTCATTTGGTTGGAGACTGAACTTCACAGAAAGTGAACCATTACTGACTAATGATACAGAAGTCAAAGAATAGGATTTGGGAATAAGTGATTTAGGGAAGAAGTGGGAAGGGAGTACATTACATTAGAGGTGACTAATGTAACTACTATAAAATTGAAGGGGATTATGCTTCCAGGAAAATTTTGGCAGTATCTGGAGTCATATTAGCTATCACCATGGCTGGGTATGGTGTCTGCTGGTGATGCCTTATTAGTGGAGGGCAAGGATGCTTTGCTCATCCCGCAATGCACAGAACAGATGCTACACACACAAAATTCATTTGTCCCAAATGTCAGTAGTGCTGAGGGTCAGAAACTTTGTTAGAGAACAAAAGGAGAGACTTGTAGAGGGGGCCAGTGTTGAGAGAACAAGATCAAAGATGAATTTCTTACTTTGCCATTAGGTAGGGTTTGCAGGTGGTAGTGACGTGGGTACTGGACGGGAGACATTAAATATTAATTAAGAGAAGTTTTAACTGATCAAACCATACCTGAGGTGAGATGCATGTGAGATCAAACCAAAGACTTGAATGAAAGACTTTGCCTTGGAGAGGTTCCCTGGGTCTAGTATTATGCCCAACCCAAAAACTCTTCTGACCATATCCACTCTCTACCATTCTCCCTTCCTCATTTTCCTTCTCATGCAATGTAAGACTATAGTAGTCATTATATCCACTCTTGCCACTAAATTCCTTGGACATTATTCTGTCCAATGTGTTGAACTATAATACACCAAATATTGGCAAAATTCTAATGACCCCATGTGTATCTTACGGTGCCAAATCTCAAAATGGTTCTTAACATTGTCAAATTTTCTTCAAGCTTCTTATCTTCTTAAACTTTCTTTGCCTTTTTCCCTCCTTCAATCTCAGATGATATAACCTTCAACCTCATTTGGAAAACAGAAACAATAGCTCCCTTGAGTTCCTGTCACCTAGTCTGTCACCTCCCTGCTCCACTTCCAAATCTCTGCCTCTCCTCTGGTTGCAATAAAATACCTGTCTTTGCCGTCAGCAAAGGCCAACTGCTTTATTGCACTTCTCTCTCTCTCTCTCTGTCTCTCTCTCTCTTCATATACTTTTCTTCATAATACTAACCATTACCCAAAACTATATTATTCATTTATTTATTTTGATAGTTTTCTCTTCATAATCAGAATTTGATCTCTAAAAAGCAGGGAATTTGCCTCCTTTATTTTCTGCTGCATTCCAAGACCCTAAAACAGTGTCCGACAAAATAGTCTTCATTTTTCTATATTTAATGAACAAAATTGCAAAAAATAAAAGATGAAGATGAAAAATGATCATTTCTTCTTGGTTGGGGGGAGTGGAAGACTGAGAGGATATACTTTGAACAAGATTAAAGTTGTAGATATTCAGATTATTTGACCTCTATTTTGGGACCGTAGTCTATTCATCTGGGTCTCTTTCATCAATCACAATGCCTAACTCCTAATGGGTACTTACTAAATATATCCTTAAGGAACTAGGAAAGCAGGGACCAGGTATTTTGCAGAGGTCAGGGTTGAGGAGCAGAGCTAAGTCTTTAAGAGTACGTGCCATGGATAATTTGATATGCCTCAGCTACAGAAGGTGATATTGACATGCAAGACCCTGGGTTCAATACCCAGCATGGCGAAAAAAAAAAAAAAAGAGAGAGAGAGAGAGAGAGAGAACGTGTTGCGTGTTGTTGAGGTGAATGTGAAAGATTTATTCTAAAGTTCTAGCAACATCACAAACCAAAAACAACAATAGTAATAATTACATTGAGTAATTAATTGACAACTAAATAAAAATGTACACGTCCCAGCTCCAGGAATACTTAAATTACAAAGGCCTTCCATCTTGGACATTTTGCTATCTCCAAATAATACCTGCATACTTGACAAAAAGGAGCTCTTAATAAGGAGCCACAGCTTAAGAAAATGAAATATTAACAAGTGCACATTTTCATTAGCATTCTTCAGTTTCCTGAGCACCATTTGTAGTTTTCAGATTAAACAGAATCATTTTTGTCTCTAGGGTTAATCTCAGCCTAGTAATCATTTTCCAGGTGTAGGACTGGAGGCCTCTGTGGGGTGTCTCTGTGTATCAGGATCAAGCGTGACTCACATTCATCCACACAAGGGCTGGCAGTAATTGGTATGTGGAGAGGAAGCACTGGCCTGAAGGACTGAATAACCCCTTGTCAAAGACGTACCTGCCAAAACAACTGAGGCCGGTCTGAAAAAAAACTGGAAAGAAGAGAGCATCTTTTGTCCCTTTCAGTTTTTTCAGAAAGAGGAGAATTCTTAACAGTTGGTAAAGTTCCCCTTATATTAAGAATTATTTGAACATCAAAGAACATTGAACAGGATAAAATAAGTTCTTGGAACTTTATATGCATCATCTATCATGAACTGAGGATTTATGTCCCTGAAGTTCATATGTTGAAATCCTAATCCCCAGTGTGACAGTATTTGGAGGTAAGACCTTTGGGAAGTAAGTAGAGTTACATTAGGTCATGAGGTCGGGGCCCTCAAAAATGGAATTCATGTCTTTATTACAAGAGGAGATGAAGACTGACTCTCTCCCCCGCCCCACTTTTTCCTTCTCTTCTTTCTCTCTCCCTCTCCCTCACCTTTCTCTGCTCTCTGTCATGTAAGGGCACATTATGAAGATAGTCATCTATAAAATAGGAGGTGACTCTTACAGACACTGGACCTGCATTATTTGAGGGATACAGAGGATGCCTCTGTAATTGTAATGAATTTTGTTCCTGAAAAATGATTTGGAAATTACTACAGCAAGACACAGAATTCTGGAAACTCAAGGTGGGAAATTTGGGAGCAAACTAGCAATAATGTGAGTCAAAGTAGTGCAGATATTGACAGCCTTCCTAATTGATCCAATAAATCCAATAATCAGAGATGGGAGTCAATTAAAGATAGAATCAATTCAATTTAGTGGATCAAACCAGGTGGCTAAAAATGTAATATCATAATCATTAAATGCAAATAAAATTAGTAACTAATATGTTGACTCTTTACAGTGGACTACTCAGTGTTCTGAGATCTCTACATGGATGCATTAACTTACTTCTCAAAATGAACCATGAGATCTGGATGATTACCATCTCCCTCCTTCCAGATAAGGAGACAGAGACGCAGAAAAGGTAAATAGTTCACCCACAGTTATACAAAATAAGTGCCAAAGATGGGCCTCAAAGCAAGCCTTCCAGCTCCTCAGTCCACACTTCATCCCTGGGTGATACAGAATCAGGAGAATAGAACCAAACAGAAACACAAATGGAAAGGAGCAGGAAGGGAGGCACCAAAGCCTTAACCACGTCCATCTCTTAGAAATAAGATTTTATGGGGTTTCTTCCCTTTAATTAAAAGGAGGTTAAAGTATTAACATCTAAGACTTTTTTTATTACCTGTGTATCATAAGCAGGGTAGTAAACAATAGGAAGGTCGTAAAATTCCAAAGCATCAATCAAAATGATGCATCAATATTTGGAGTTAGAGAATATCATGCTAAACGAGATAAGCCAAACCCAAAAGACAAAAGGCCAAATGTTTTCTCTGATATTGGATGCTAATTTACAATAAAAGGGAGGGGATAGGGAAGAATAGACTTACTTTATATTCGGTAGAGGAGAGTGAAGGGAGGGGAAAGGGTCTGGAGGTAGGAATGATAGTAGAGTGAAACAGTCAGGTATATATATGACTGCATGACAACTGTTATCCTACAATATGTTTAATCAGATGAGAGATTACACTGTTATATATGATCTATCAAAATGTATAAATGTAAAACTGTCATGTTCAACTAATTAGAACAAATAAAATTCAAAAAAAAATTTGAAAATGATACTTCAGAAATGCTGAAATTCAAGGCCTTCATGGGAAGAATCTACTAGATGAGTTGGGACCACATGGTCACATGATTCGCCCAGCGTCTGATCTTTGCAGGCTCTTCTAGGCCCTGTGAATGTGTGGTAAGCACTAGTGGTCAAAACCACAAGACCAACATCCCCAGTTAGAACTAATCGGAAAGACTGGAAATAACAAATGAGTAAAAGATAGTGCAAAATGGAAAGGAGTGACTAAAAATAAAGCAGGAAAGGGCTGGAGAGTGTTGGAGGGGCACTGTGGAGAGAGAGGGTGTAGAGAGAAGGACCCTCTGGGGAGGTGATTTTCCAGGGCCAGCCTGTGATTAGCCCGGGAAGGACCACCTGCAGAGTCAGCAGCTCCAGGAGGCTCCAGTTGAGCCCTGTAAGGGGACAAGTGAGAGAGCTAAGGTGGCTGGAGTCCAGGGAGGGAGAAGAGAGTGAGAAAATGAGAGTGGGGAGTTAGCCAGGTCCCTGTCTTCTGGGATATGGTAAGAACTTTCGAGAGAATTTTCACCATTTAACCAGAGAGAGCAACAGTCATGCAAAACTTCATAGTTAATAATTTACCTGACTTTTGTTTTAAAAGAAAAAGCAAGGAGGTAAAAAAAAAAAAAAAAAAAAAAAAGCATTAGAAGGATTTTACATTTCCCTAGTTCCTTCAGCCCCCGCCCCTTAGAACTCAGTATAAATGTAATTACTGCTTAAAAGCCTTAGAGAGGCGATAACAATTTCATACATGCGTTGAAGGCCTGGGGATTTATGCTCCTGGCTAAACAATGGCAGCCATTTTAAATCCCCTCCTTTCTGGGGTAGGAATGGCAACGTTTTTCTTATTTAAGCTCCTGGCTTGGTAAACTCAGGTTTTAGCAGAAACATACTGCACCAGCTGTAGTCGGGGTGTGAACACAGCAATCCTGAGAGCTGCTGCTTTCTGATTCTCAAAATAGCTTTTGGATAGTATGCTCACTCAGGCTAGACAGATTTCATTTGTTCACCTTGTCTTCATTTGGTACTTCCTTCTCTGTCCTCTGAGATTCTGGCAAGTGCAGAAACTGATCTTAGCTGGGATTTTCAGAGCAGATTTGGAAAGAAATGATTGTTTCCGGTGAGACACTGCTGCAGGGCCCTATACTAGGGACCTGGACAAACAAAGCTCCCAGTTTCCCTCCTGGGTCCAAAAGTTGCACTATTATTCAACTAGCACATGACTCCTATCAGAAAACCATCACTAAACCAAATGCATCCAATCTAAGCCCAGGATCATTCACATGTTAGAATGTGAATCTATTACCTATAATAACCTTTTGAATCTTCATTTCTTACAGCTCCAAGAGTAATGATGACTTTTCCCCCCAGTTCTTTCTAATGCCACATTTATTAGTGCCATTACTGGGGTAATAGCCGGTGGAAAAGAATGGAAGCATTTTATTTCTCATCTTTCATTCAGTCTCCTTGATAGTGAATATGGAGTTCAATTAAAAGAACATTGTGATATGTTGGAGAGGACAATGGGGTCTTTATGACCCCCCTCAGTGAACAAGCAAGACTGGGCAGTGACCTTGTCCTTCATCAGAAACATTCTCTCTGAGGCTTTTTTTGCATTTTTTCATATCACACTTCTGGGAACCCCAGAGACTGGGCCAATTTTCTAAGAGGAGTAAGAATGCAGTCTGGAAGCAGCAATCATCAAGTCATTGTTTTTAACAATATCCTGCTGAGTCCAGTAAGTCCCAACCTTTGCTGAGAGGGAGGAGGAGAGTTCAGCACCCTGTGGAAGACTGGCAGAAGGTTTTGCAAAATTTTAGAAACATAGCCAATCTTTAAATGCAGGTGGAAATGCCACCATGTCACTACTCCTATGACACTCATCCTCCCTACCTCCCCACTGACTTTACAGTTACTCCAAACTCACACATAAGTAGATGAAAGGAAATCAGATCTGTATTCTTTTGAATAACTGTCCTGGGCCAGCTGCTGACAATACAAGAGTACTGATGGATTTGGGGTCACGAAGAATGGGCAAGAAAAAAGTCTGATTTGGAATTACCTGACTCCATCCCTGGGGTGGTCTAGACTGAGGAGCTACAGTAGAGTTTCTAGGTAGCCAGAGAACCACAAGAATTTAAGCAGATATTTAAGCAGAAAAGCAAAGAGGCAAGTTTTTCTAGAGGGGGATTAGAGAGATAGTAGTTATTAAAAAAAAAAAAAACTTTTTTAAAATGAGATAGACTCTGATTAACTATTGGTTCTGCCACATAGTAGCATGTGATCCTGGGCAAGTAACTTAACCTAATTTTGAGAATCCTGAAAATAAAAGTACCTTAGGTAATAAAAGTACCTAAGTCATAAAGTTATTGCCATGATTAAAATGTTCATGCACTAGGTCCAGCACACCATAAGTATATAATAAATGACAGACACCATCCTCATCATCACCATTACAATAATAGATTCACAGTAATATTACTTTAGAGTTGGATATGAAGGAGGGAGAATAGGAAGGATAACGTATCTATAATGGAGACAAAAAGCCTTGCAAAAGAAAAACAAGTCCATTTAAACAATATGAAAGTGTCCTCACAAAGATTGCCAAAACTGTGGCACTGGCCCAAAACCACTTGAAAGATTCTTTTATTCATCAAGCTCCGGGGGACCTTGGAGGTCACACAGTGAAAAAAAAAAATATTTTTAAGATGATATTTCTGTCTCTCTGATTCTATTTCCATCTAGAAGAATCGATAGTGAGTGGAGGCGCACTAAAAGGTTCCAGGAAGTCTCATCTCCAAGCTTTTCTAAGTCAACAGCTTATCATTATTAGAGTCATCCTTATATTGACATTTTATGCAGTAAAGTACACACTCCAAAGGGAAGGGACTCCCTGCCTTCTGTACATCACAAAGCAACAAAGGAAGCTCAGATTCAGGGAAAGAGCTTCACGTATCAGAAAGACCTTGGGCTCAGAGAGTAGAGAGAAAGAGGCATGCCACCAGATGGTGTATAAAGTTGCCTCCTCGAGACAAGCACAGTGGTTGACAAGGTTCAGTTTCCTCGTCTGTAAAACGGAAGATGATAAAACTGAGAAACAGGAAGAGGTGGTGCCAGTGTACCTGAATTTTTCTGGCAGCTTGGAACCGCATGGGGGTAGGATGGGCAGGGACCATTCCACAGAGGGGAAGTGCCACAAACCTTGGTTTAAAACAGTGTAAATGTATTCTCTGACAGCTCTGGAGGGCAGACGTCTGAAATCCGGTTTGCTGGGTAAAGTCAAGGCGTTGGCAGAGCCAGCTCTTTCGAGAGGTTCTGGGGGCTTTTCTCACGCTCTGGAAGCTGTCTGTGCTCCTTGCCAGCGACACCCTCCTCACATTGCTGCAGACACTGGTTTCTATCATTACATCTCCTACTTCCTCTTCTATAATCATTCTCCTTCTGCCTCCCACTTAGGGGGTCCCTTATGATTCATTTAGAGTCCACTCATATAATCCAGAATAATCTCTCTGTATTCAGATCATTGATTTAATCACATCTGCATATCCTGTTCATCCCAGAAAGCAATGTTCACAGGCTCCAGGGACCACCCTGTGGACATCTTGGCTGGTCATGCATCAGCCTTTGACCTACCTCTCCTTTTTCCCTCCCCTATCCAAAGGCTCATGGGCAAACACGCAGCCCAGCAACCCAGGATAGAGCAATGAGAAGACACATAACTCGAGGGATGACGAGGGAGAGAGAGGTCCAATGTGTAGTTTAAAAAAGGCTTTGAGAAGACTGGATTCGAGAGGTCTGGGATGTGCAGGATGGATCTCTTATAAAACGGAAAGGAAGGTTAGCCTCAGCAATCCACAGCAGCAGCTGCTCAAAGCCAGCACTTCATCTCCCAAATTGCCCCATCTCTGAGTGGTCTAATCTGAGTCAGTGACTGGCAGCTAGGCCCCCGAGAGAGGGCATCTTGAGAGCTAGCACCTTGGTGCTGTCTCTCACACCAACATGGACATAAATATCACAACTAATCAATAGCTGGAATTGAACTTTGCAGCAGATGACAACGCCATGAGGATTAAGATTCTTTATATAGAGGCTGTTAAGAAGGAAAAACAAAAAGACTAGATGATGAAAACAGGCAAGAACTACCACGTTTTGTGAACCCTGCTCACATTTTCCATTGCCAACTATTCACTCAATACGTGTCGATGATTTTATTTCTAACAATCAGTGTCAGAGCAACACAGAGAGGCAGAGCCCTTGAAAGCAAGGAGACTTACCTTGTCAGAATATGTCATTCCTGGTTGGCATTCAGTTCTTCAGCTCTGTGCTTTTCCAGTTTTACAAAACAAGGGGCACGTAAGGTGGTCTCTTTAGGCAGCGCTCCCAATCACATTTCACTTTCAGCTCACACAAAACAGAATATTTAAATGGCATGTCAGGGTAAACAAATGCCAGGGTCAGTGACTCCTGGCCCAAGGACTCTGCTGTCCCCAAGACTAATAAGTCCATTAGAAAAGCTAAGGGATCGATATCTGCAGACCTACATACTACTGAGATCCTATGGTGTGAACTGGTACACAGAGGGTAGTGCTGACTTAAAGAATTAAGTCCATAGGATTGCAGATTTGCAATCTCTTGTGCAGATATCTTTCTTAGCTTTGAACCACACTGCCACTAAGTCATCAGTTAATGTATAGGAAGAAAGATATAGGTGTTGTTTTAGTCAACGATTTCACTGCTGTGACTAAAAGATTTGACCAGAACAATTGTAGGGGAGGAAAAGTTTATTTGAGGGCTCACAGTTTCAGAAGTCTTAGTTTATAGAAGACTAGCACCATTCCTGAGGGCTAGAGGTGAGACTGAACATCATGGCAGTAGAGTGTGGCAGAGGGAAAAGCTCGCATGGTGACCAGGAAGTACAGAGAGACTCCACTTGTCAGATGCAAAATAGGTACCCCAAAGCCACATCCCAATTCCCACCTCCTCCAGCCACACCCTGCCACTTCAGTTACCACTCACTTAATCCCTATCAGGGGATTAAATCACTGATTGGGTTAAGACACTCACAACCCAATCATTTCTTCTCTGAACTTCCTTCATTGTCCCACACATGAGCTTTTGGGGGACACCTTGTATCTAAACCATAACAGGTGCACTGATATTTTTCAACCTTTTTTTATTGTTTGTTCTACTTAGTTATACAAGACAGCAGAATGCATTTTTATTCATTGTACACAAATGGGGTATAACTTTTCATTTCTCTGGTTGTACACGATGTAGAGTCACACCATTCATATAATCATACATGTACATAGGGTAATGTCTCATTCCAATATTTTTCTTTCCCTGAGCCCCCTCCCCTCCTCTCATTTCTGTCTATACAATGCAATGTTCCTCCATTCTTCCCTTAACCACTTCCTCTCTGTTATGTATCAGCATTTACTTACCAGAGAAACCATTCGGCCTTTGGTTTTTTGGGATTTGCTTATTTCACTCAGCATTGATATTCTCCAACTCCATCCATTTAATCACAAATGCCATAATTTTGTTCTTCTTTATGGCTGAGTAATACATCATTGTGTATATATACCACAGTTTCTTTATCCATTCATCTGTTGAAGGGTATCTAGGTTGGCTCCATAATCTAGCTATTGTGAATTGAGCTGCTATGAACACTGATGTAGATGTGTCACTGCAGTAAGCTGATTTTAAGTCCTTTGGGTATAAACCGAGGAGTGGGACACTGGGTCAAATGGTGGGTCCATTCCAAGCTTTCCGAGGAATCTCCTTACTGCTTTCCAGAGTGGCTGTACCAATTTGCAATTCCACTAGCAATGTATGAGTGTGCCTTTTCCCCCACATACTCACCAACACCTATTGTTGCTTGTATTCTTGATAATAGACATTCTATATTAACCTTAATCTTAAGGTTAATAGATCTATTATGGAATTCTCTTACTTTTTATTTAACTGATCTGGTGTCCCAAACTTGTTTCTCCTTTCTATCTGATTTCTTTTGGACAAAAATGCAAACCACACAAACCATACAAAAAAGTAATTGAAAAAACTAAAACACTCCAAATTAAACTACCTGGAGGTGACCACTCTCAACATTCTGGCGAAATCCTTCAGGTTTTCCTCTAGACCAGTAGCGTATGTGTGTGCCATATTATGTATATGGAATTATCTTTACCTATCTTTGCCACTTGGAGATCTGGTATTCTGCAAGTGTGCAGCTGACATCCCTGTTAAAGACTGGACCTATCACTTTGTATAAATTAAGTTGCTGAACATTTAGATAACTTCCATTTCTTCCCACTTCAAAATAATATTTCAGATAAGCATTTTGTGCATTTTTCTTCCTCCCTTTTGTAGTTAATGGTGAAATTACAGGTGACAATGGCATAGCCCATTTATGCTTTGATAAATGCTGATAAAGCCCACTACCAGTGCTGCATAGCACACCCTCTAGACGCGTCCTGTTTTCCCAGCATTCTGCTCCTCCCTGATACCCACAGCTGCTCGGAACTATACAGCCTTATTGTTCAGACATAGCATTACTGTTTCTCAGAAGGTTTTCCCATCTTACCCAGAAGTTTGGTGACTTCTTTTGTTCTCTGAAAGACCCTTCTATATATCTCTGCTGTGGCTCCCATACCTAGCACAGAACATGTTCTCTATGTCTGTCTAATGCATGGCTGCTGGTTTCTAAAGCAGGGAGATCACAGGAGGCCAAACACACAGAAGCATGGTAATGTCCCGAGCTCTGGCTTCCAACTGTCTACCCAAATACTAGCTTTGTCACTAGCTGTGTACTGTTGAGCAAGCTATTTAGTCTCAAAGTTTTCACTTCCTCATCTATATAAGAGAGACAGAAATAGAACCTACTTCACAGAGCAGGTGTGAGAACCTACATGAAATACTGTGTGTAGTTAGTGACAATAACAAGGCAAGCAATGTCAACTTAGTGCTCATTTTGTGCCAAGCACTGTGCTGACAACTAGTTGGCACCCTCTGTATTTTTGGGGTGAGAAAAGGATTCTACAACCCTAACTATTTTTCACTCACACTTTTTCAATCAGCATCCAAGTCTTAACCACAAGTTTTGTGAAAAGCGATGTTTCTCCCTGGGGCTGATGGTGTACACACAGGATTTCTCCCCTCCTTCTCACCATGTGGTCATCCTCCTAAGTCTCTGATCTCTGTTGCTTTGGACGAGACTTCAGATTATTTGCTCATTCTTGTGTTTTTATACATTTGCTATGGTAGTTTTGTCTTAATATGGAGTTCATTCCAGAACAAGGAGAGAGGTAACTGTCCATTGGAAACAAAGAAGAGAAAACAAGAACCCATTAAGTGGTGTAGCTTGACTGTTAACTTACATGTAAGAAGGTGAACAGCAGCAGCAAGGTTCTTGGAACTTTCTTGTTTTTTGGCACTTTATTTCAAAACAGCAGGGTGCTCAATCTCCCCGGTTGACATATCATGTAAAAAATCAGTAACGACTGGGCATGGTGGTACATGTTTGTAATCCCAGCAACTCAGGAGGCTGAGGTAGGAGGATCACAAGCTTGAGGCCAATCTTAGCACCCTAGCAAGGTTCTAAGCAATTTAATAAGACTCTGCCTCCAAATAAAAAATACAAAGGGCTGGGATGTAACTCAGTGGTAAAGCACCCTTGGGCTTAATCTCCAATAAAAAAAAAAAAAAAAAAAAAAAAAAAAAAAAAACCCCAAAAAAAAAAAAAAAAAAAACAAAAAAAAAAAAAAAAAAAAACAAAAAAAAAAAAAAAAAAAAACCAGGCACTGATTTCCTACACACACAGTTTCTCAAGCTAAGCTGTGCTTAGTCCTTTTCCTATCAGTCTCTCTTCCTGGCAACCTCTTTCTCCGCTGTCTGCAACACTACCTTGTGGAAACTCAGAGCTTGCCCTAACTGGGAGCTTCCAGTCTACTTCAAATCCTCCACTGACTTTTCTTCCATCTATCCTTGGCGCCCAAATTTCTGCCTCCCTTCTGAAAGTTAAAACAGTTGACATTGTATTTTGAGTTTTTACATGTGGGTCGTACTCTCCACACTGGATATGAGCCCCCTGAGATAAGTAACACAACAGTTTATTCACATTTTATCTTCCTGCATAATTAGCAAAGTTATTAGAATAGGCAAATGTAAGCTGTTTTATACACCTAGCATCTACCAGAGTAGTAAAAGGTAATGTTTTTTAAACGTTTATATGCTAGAAAATACTTTACATAAATTACTTCTATATTTATCAATAATCCCCTGACTCTATTGCTGCATTATCTTTACATTCTCTTATTCCAGATGAGGAATCTCTGGCAGAGAGATGTTAAGTTGTTTTTCCAAAGATACACAGCTATTGACCAGTAGACACTATATTTGATATAAGTCAGTATGACTCCAGAGACTATGTCTCAGCCACCATGTTATCTTGAAGGATGGCAGGAATGGAATGTTCCTGCCCAGAAATGATGCATCTTTGGGGAAAGTGCATTCAAGGTCAAGCAACACACATGCATCAGGAAATAACTCAAGGCTGGCACAACTATTAGGGTGACTTTTGAGAGAAGGGAGACAAAAACAGGAAAACCTCTAGTGCATTTCCAAAATCGGAAAACCTATGCATAGGATCTTAGGCACTGAAGCAGAAGACTAAAAGTGTCCACTCAGAAGGAGCTGCAAACATCAGCAACCATGGGGTAAGGGCTGCCCAAGAATGCCAAGTGGGCATCACCTCTGGGGGTGCTCCCCAACACACCCCAGGACAGTGATACAACATTCACATCTGCCCCTGTTTCTGCCTGTACCCGTCACTGGAAAACTGTCATTCTCCTCATCCAGGTTCAAGTCTCACAAACAGTAAAGTCAAACTCAGATACATGGAGGGAAAAGTCTTCAGGTTATGTTGTTCCAGATCTATAAAGAGGAAAATACAGGAGGAGTTGATAATGATACCGAGTTCACAACAGGACCTTAGAAATATGGTGATAGATGGCAAAACTTGATCAAGGACAATACAGTTTTGAATGGTATAATCCACCGTCAGTAGGAGAATCAAGTATGGAAGGACAGCCTCATTCTAATGCATCCCACTGACTGACTTAACTATAAAAGAATGCTAGCCTAGTTTGCTGTGGGGGTCTTCAAGGAGGAGGTATGACTGTGGTGGTCTGTAGGTACTGATGGGTATTGATGGGTACTGATGGGTACATAGGAGCACCAACAACATTCTAAGAGCATGAAATGGCCAGTACTGGTGCTCAGCAAATCCAGTGGAAGGACTATTAATCTAAATGCACATTTTTTGGCATCTCTCATCTCTGTCTCCAGTTCCAGCCCAACCGGGGCAGTGAATAAATAACTACTGAAAATAATGACAACAACCTGTAACCTGCCATGTTCAGAACACCTGGATCCCTTCAGGCAGTGGCTGTGAACTGGAAAGGGCACATGTTACACTCCTGCCTTCTGTTATCTTCTAAAAGAAAGAAAGAGAGAGAGAGAGAGAGAGAGAGAGAGAGAGAGAGACAGAGAGAGAGAAGGAGAAGAAGAAAAAGAAGAAGAGATAGAAAGAAAGAAAGAAAGAAAGAAAGAAAGAAAGAAAGAAAGAAAGAAAGAAAGAAAGAAAGAAAGAAAGAAAGAAAGAGGGAGGAAAGGAGGAAGGAAAGAAAAGAAAAAAGAACCAGGAGAAAAGTCCAGGAATGGTAAGAATTAATAAGTTGCTTCTAATTCCAAAATTCAATAGCCCAAAGTGAGGCTGAGCCTCGTCCAAGTGAGGTTGCTTTTTTAAACATTTTAACACAATTTCTCCTTTGGATCTCATGTCTACAAAGATATGACAGGGTAAGAGAGGGAAGGAACAAAATGGTAAGCAAACCAGATATTTAGATGTAAATAGGAAACCCACACTTGTTTTGCGTTCAAGAAGTAGGATTTGACAACCATTATCCGGAAAACAGCCTTCACTGGCCGCAGATTTCTTCTCTCCTCTGCCCATTTCCGGCGACAGAGCCATCATGAAGAAGGATGTTCAAAGACATCACATCTATAACCTTTGCCAAAGGCACACACAATCTTTGGAAGGAAGACTTTTATTTTCCCTGTCACCTTTAATGCTGGATACACCAGCTGAAAGCTGAATTCCAAGTATAAGGTCACTGCTCGGAGACTTCCTAAAGACACAGAGCTTGAAAAGAAATCCTTTCTGAATGTCACCCTCATTTCAGCTCACATTTTCCTGATCTAGCCCAGATGTACTAATTGGCCTTGCTCTCAACAGAAAAAGAAAAAAAAAAAAAAGCAAAAAACAAACAACAGAAAAGAAAGACATTATTTGCCGACATCACCCATAGAGGCAGCCGTGCCCGTAATGAGTCCAGGTCTCTGTTCAGGGTAATTAATTGAGATACACACAGGAAATGTCTAAAGCACAATTTCTTTGTCCACAAATTTATGAATAGCCATGTTCTTTCTCTGGAAAAGAATCCTGTGTATTTTGTCCTGCTCAAGGATTAGAAAGAACCATTTAGAGATCCAAAGCGAGAGAGTCAGAGAAGGAGAGTTTACATCTTTCTCCATCCTTTGAGAATTCAGTAGTTTCATTCTTTTATAATTTACATTGCACAGCACTCCTTGCCCTACACATAGCAAGTCCAAGTCTCTCAAGCTGCTGACCACATCCATCTGATAGAACAGTCTTATTTTCCCTGAGCAGAATTTTGAGGGAAAATTACAAATTAGCTAAGTTCACCTGAGGATTTCACCAAAATCATAGGTTTTGGTGACAGCAGGCCTCCATCCTTGCACAGAAACTGACTAAAATTAAGTAGCTTCAACCTCCTTTAGTATCTTTCCATGCAGTGTCCCAGTCCTGTGCATTTTTCCACACTCCGGTGCTATCCACTGTGCACCACCACCTGGAAGTTCATTAGAAATGGAAATTCACTGGCCACACCCCAGATCATCCAATCAGAATCTCCAGGAAAAAAGCCCAGCAGTCAGTTTTCACAAACCGCGCCCCCTCCCCCCCAGTGATTCATACACTATAGTAGGGTTTGAAAATCCTGCTCTATGCCGATTTATCTATCTGCCTAACTCTGGTTAGCATTCGATTTGTACCCTCCACCCGATTTTTCATTACCTTTGGAATCTGACATGGAGAGTGAAAACAAAAGCACTGGTCTTCATCTTCAGTATGTTAACCATAATTGGTACAATTATTTTTCCCTTGGCCAGGATTATATTATACAGACCCAGTTGCTCTGGGACCTGCCAGAAAGCGTCGACCCATAGTGGATGAATAAACTCCATTGACACATTTGGTTATTAGTCAGTGACTTATCCCTGATTTGTTTTGCTTCAGAGGATCTCTGAAAACTGCCTGATTTATTCCTTTGTTCTCTGGAGTTCAGTTATTTTGCCATTCTGATTTTATCTCCTCCCCAAAGGGCAGCAAAAGGAGTCTCAGGTTAAAACCAAAGTGAGAGTAAAGGGCGAAAATGGTCAATCCCCTTCCCAAACACGTTTTATCCCACAGGTCCTCTGGCTAGAGCCACTTACCTACATTAGAGTGCAAAGTGACACCTCTCCCAGTAAGTGACAGAAGCTTAGCATTCTTCAATCACCATGCAAAGCTAGATCCCCTCTGCCTAAAGAAAGCAGCTTTAAATGGCAGCCCCACTGAGCAACATCATAGGCTGATAATAGCTCTGTTAGATGCTATGTAAAGCATCTTGACTAAACTCTTCATTACCATTTGAAAACATCAGATGCTTTAGAATTGCTTCAGGTCTTTTAAAATCTCATCTTCTACTCCTGGCAGGACTAAGAAATTCAGTAAGCCAGAATCTGAGCCTCAGCCCTGAGATTCAAAATCGCTACGCCATGTAATAGTATTTCACATCTCTCTTTAGACCACCCAAAGCTGAATGGTCTAATTGTTCATGCTCAATTTATTTGTGCTCCTTGGTTGCGTTCACATGGACAGCATGGAAAAAGCATTCCAATTAGCAACTGGTAGTTACAGTAATTGAGGAATCAGCCTCAAGGTTAAGGTATTGATTCATTCTGATAATATTATATATGCTGTGAAATTCTCTGATAGTTCAACCGACACGGAGAACTATTGAGGTACTAGCACATGCTTAATAATATTTCACACGACACAACAGATTTGAAAATGCATTTCAAAACATGCACTTTTCAGTTTCACCGTGAATTAGCATACAGGAAATCCACGGATGCTGTTATCAGCTCAGAATTTCGGCTTGGAGTTAGAGATATTTTCCTATCAATAACTTTAGAGTTAATAAAGCCTGCCTTTTTTCATCAAAACGGGACCTAAAATATAGCCACTCATTTCAGGGTACAGGTCTGAAATGCCAGGGTCATCTTTGAGCTTCACAGAAAAACACATAAATGAATGAAAACCATGAGCTGTCTCTAGGTACTCAGCACTGAAAATTGACTTTGGCTAACAGAGTAGGCTTAGCCTATGGCAGCTTCTTTTGTTTGTCCCTAAATAAGTGAGGATGCTAACCCCTGAAACCACTGGGCAGGAATGCTGCAAAGGGCTCAGTCTTAGAAGAAAAGCAGCTGAGAATATGCTAGAAGTCTCTATGTTGATCAGATTCACATCCTGCACACCTGGGAGTCCATCTCAGATAAGGCACAGGGACTCAAGGGAGCAAATCTGAATGCAGTCTGGTGTGTGTTGGGTCAAGTCCAAACTGTTCAGTTCTCATTCAAGATCTCTGATTTTGGTCTCTGCACCTGACTTCCACTATTCTGCAGCAGGCAACCTGGTTCCACCCCTCTCCTAGGGGCAACCTGTGTCTGCCTGTGTGCCAGCAGAGTTTGTTCACAGACTTAGACTTTATCTGAAGAACATCACTCTCTATAGATTTTCTTTTCCTTGGAAGCCAAGCTCTGCCCATCTCCTTCTCCAGGAATATTTCCTACAATCCCATATCTTGTTCCTTTCCTTCTCTCTCTGCTTCACCACTAGTGAGCTAACCCACTAGGCATGTGGCAGGTCCCACACAATCACCTTGCTATCTTCCACAGAAGGCACCCGGTGTATGTCTACTCTTGAAAACATGTACATTTTGCTTCTATTTTTGATTCTTGGTTTTGAAATTGCGTATCATTCAGAGGTTTTGCTGCTTCACTCACCATTTTGTAGGTGACCACATTCGATTTCACTAATATTGCTTCAAAATAAGAATATGGAAAGAGGAGGAAGGACACAAGACAGGTGGTGTGTGTGAGGTGGTCCTCCTGGACCTCAGCAATGTGTCTGGATAGGAGGAGAGCCCAGCTGTCTGAGTCAGTACAAACTTAATAAATTAGGAGTTGGTAATAAATCAGCAGTGTTTGGGGAACTCCAACTAACGTCCTGAATGCAATCTATGCCTAGCCAACAAGAGCAGGGCATCACTCACACAAATGCAAGTTTAAAATGTCAGTGATTTGGATAAAGTCCAGCACTGATTGTGCACTAATTCAACAAATACATACAGAGCATCTATTCTGTGCCAGGAGCTGCTCCAGCTGCAGGTGGGGAGCAGCTTCAAGGAAGACACTGCCTGCCCACGTGTGCCATGTATGCTAGTACCAAGATGAATACACAACTGGGGTGGCACAAGGGCACAGTCTGTTCTCTGCCTCTGCAATTCAGGTTTGGAGACGGTTTCTGCAGGATAAGTAGGAGTTTGCCAAGAGGGTAACAGCACACACAGAAGCGTGATATTTTAAAATTCCGTGACTTATTTAGGAAAATACAAACAGAGGTTTAAAGGTAGGAGCAGAGGCTGCAATGATCAGGACCCTTTTCATGGGAAGTCTTAAATTTCCACTAAACCAGAATACTCGTAATCATAGTGAGGGGTCAAATATAGATTTACTGTAGCTTTTTCTTCAACTTTGGATGAAAGCTCCAAATGAACTTTAAAAATAATCTTTTTCAATGTCCATTTTGGCTTCAGAAGCATCCGATAGTAGATTATACACATGAAAAGAGCACAGAGGATTCATAACTCCTCTTTTCTCTGGGTCACACCCCCAGGCCTACTTGAGAGTCCTGCACACAGTGATACAGCTGATGCCAAATTATCTAAAAATAGGCACAATCAATGCATAGTAAAGGAGAAAAAGGAAGGATCAAATGCATCAGCAGACCACACCCATCATACTGGGATGGAGAAATCTTGGGGAGCCTCTAGCTGCAGAAGTTGCTCCCTACATTTCTGCAGGCTGCTATCAGTACCTCTTTATGTTCTTGATAAAACACATCAGTTATCCCATTAAATTCATGTGCACAATGGTTATTAAAATGGTGCACCATTCCAATAGCTTTGTTTATGGTAGTGTGCAGGGTAAATATTTTACTTTCTGATGAGTGCTTGGGTTTTATTAGCCAGCACTAAAACCGGGCAGAGTGACTGGAGATACGAATCTAGATATTTACCAGCGCAAGGAGATGATAGCAGATGCTAATGGAAGCTCTGGGGGTAGTTTTCCAGGCTGTTGAATGTAATTTCTCACATCCCAAAATGGCTGTAAATGGAAACACCCTGAAAAGAATTCTCTAATGGGTATGTGTATGCAGCAGGGGATCATTGCAAAGTCAATGTGCTATGCAAAGCGGATATTCACTCATTCATTCATTTGGTATGGCGTAAGCTTAGGATATGGGATAGAACACGGAAATTTTTGACCCTCTTTCTGTCCATTTTGTTTCCTTGACCCAAAACTTCATCTCTGACGAGGTAGATTATCTTCAAAGGTGGAGGCTAAAACTCCCATTTACCTCCTCAGTATCTTCCCAAACCTCCCAGTGACTCATGTTTCTTCCTGGAGAATTACAGACACACATCTGTTGGAGTAATTAGCATATTATTAACTCTTTGCTTACCTCCTTTTTATAGTTCACTAATTTATAACTGTTTAAGGGCAAACAGCATTCTTTATACTTCCTTGTATTTAATTCAATGTCCTTTTCAAATGTGCCTTGCATTACACACACACAAATCACCATCTGTTAATCTATCATCTATCATGCCACCACTGAATTTTCTAATTCCAAATTCCAAATTCTAGCACCAAGTTAATTTTTTGCATAGAAGAGAACTTAACCTAGCTAAATTTCAATTGTTGAACCCGCTAAAGTTAAGGCTAATGATCTGGTCCTATCAGTACCTAGATTAGACCTCTGAGACTTGTGCCTGTATTTGTATGTTTACTCGTACTTATTACTCCTGGAATAAACACCACTGCTTCCACTCAGTGCCCATAGTTTCAGTCTTCTTTAGAAAACTTCCTCTCTCTGAAAGTGGAAGCTCTTGGAATAAAGGTTACAGCCCTCATCTCTAAGAAGAGTGGAGACTATGCTGGATCCATTCCTTGCCTAGATACTCTTTATTGCACACACCACTTTGTCTCTTGGAATAATTTGACACAAATACCTAGGCCATAATCGCCAAAGGAAAGAACATGGTAATTAATAACACAATTCTAACAGAATTAATCATTCCCCTTTCTGATTTCACTTTGAGCAAAGTGCACAGCACTTAACATAACAGACTATAACCTGCCCCAGCCTTCACGTAGTAATACACCCCAACAACTCTCTACTGAAAGAGCAATTAGTTGAATTGTATATTGCAAGCCAAGCAAATCTTTCCATGATTAAAGAACTTGTTTCATGTTACCTCTTTCTTTTGCATGCCAAAGATTAGAAAACACAAATTCCAGTGCCTTAATTATCTATATTACAAATTGCTGATAGCTTACTGATGTGCCTGCTCATGTAAGAAGCCGACAATAAGGAATCGGGAGATGAGTGCCTTCTTACAAAGACGCACCATCTGTATGTTTAATGCAAGAAAAATAAGATGATACGGTTTTGAAAATGGACTGATGGGATGCTTGGACTTAATTTGGGGCTTGGAAACAGAGAAAATGTCAAATCATCTCTAACAAAGGTCGCCTAAAAGAGCAAGCCCCGTGGAATTGCCTGCATCTTGGCTTTCTCAAAAGGGAGAACCCTTCATCATTGTGAACTGGCTCCAGGAAAAAATTAACAGAAGAAGAAGAAGAAAAATAGTGAATCAAAGCAGTGGAGTGCTCTGTGATAGAAAGGTACTCCCAGACTGAAATGGGTAGCCATTGATGTCACTTGGTTTTACGTTTGCACATACCAAGCCAGAAGTGCAGGAAAACCAGTCCTCACTGCAGACTGAGGGAGTTGAAGAAAGGTGACAAGACTTTTTCTTTGGCTGCAGTCCCCTTGGTTTGAAAAGTCCTTATCTGTAATACCAAGCAAGCTGCCCAGTCCCTTCTCCCTGCCACTTGGAAGCTGGAGTGGTTTTGGGTAAGCCACCTGTAGGTATGCTCCACCTTCACTGCTCCCCATCTCACAGATCTTCCTACTGCTGTCTTTGTGGTTTTCTTGTTTTACTCCCTTGTTCCTCCACTCCCTATTACATACTTCTAACTAGTTTTTTTTCTGCTCCTATCATACCACCTTATCAATAGCATCTAAATGTTGTGTTAATTGAAGTTTTAGTTGAATAATATAATCATTTAACCACAATCTTAAAATTATAAGGTCTTTTTCTTTCTGTTATTATTAAAGTCATGCCTAATAGTCCACATGTTAAACTTTGCATTTTTTTTTTTTTTTTTTTTGCAACAGTTAACATAAGAGAGTTTGCAAATTTTTTGGTACACAGAGTCTGGAGAATGAAAGAACAGTTGCAGAATGGTTTTATTTTGACCACAGAGAAGAGATGCGAATGACTCCATTCATCTCTGGAAAGCAAACATTTGCCATGGAGGATGAAGAACTAATGTCAGGGGCCAGATATTATGACACCTTTTAAATGACTCAGTTTGCTCCTGCTAATTGTACAGAGAAGCAAAGTGAAATCCAGAGACACGTTAAATAATTTGCATAAGAATACTTCTAGCTAATGTCTGAGCCAAGTTTCAAATTCAGGTGTTGATAAATGTCTATATAAGAGGAATTCAGTAGGAAAGAGGTAAGGGCAAGAAAAAGGGACCAAAGAGAACCTATGCTCTACCCACATACATTCCCCACAAATTCTCCAAGAACATTTGAAATTCTAGGATAAAAATTCCAATCCATTTGCTCAAAACATTGTTCTCATTAAAATGCAAATGTCAGCAAGAGTGGAAAGATTAACTATCAGCTCTTTGTTGATGTCAAATTCCTGACAGTTACCTTTGAATCTCTTTCTGAAATCTGACTTTGATGGGGGAAAAAAAAAAAAAAAAAAATGAAATTCCAGTATGTCAGAAGAAACGAAGAAACCAGGAGCCTGTGTAAAGAACTTCAGGCTTGAGTGAGAGCTACATTGGTATTTTGGTCCTGGTACTTATCTCATTCATAAATGTTCCCTAAAAAAGTGAAATTTAAAGAAATACTTAAGAAAACTGAAATTTAAAAAAATAGAATTAGAGAAACATAAAGATTGAAAACACCTCTGCCTTAACTTGGTGTATTTTTTAGCACTAATCGCCAACTTCTAAGAGATGTTCATGCCATCTGTTTAATGCTGCCTACATGGCCAGCTTCACAATGGTTTATTTTTGATCCCTTTGTATATCCTGTATTTCTTAAGGGTTATTAACAGGGAAGCTTTATGCCTTCGGATATAGTTTATAACCATTCAAGAGTGACCAAATTCATGCTAGGGGAGTTTTAAGGAGCACCAACCCCAAACCAGGTACCAACCAAGGATCGTGGAGAAGGTCCAAAATTCTTAACAAACAAAAAAGAAACAGAGAGAGGACACGAGGAAAGGAAGGGAGAGAAAGAAAAAGGGAAGGAGCAAAGGAAAAGTTCATCTCTAAAACACTTTCACTCTAGAGATTAGCTTTTTCAACCTTATTCCTGAGACTTCCTTTAATACTATATACATAGTGTAACATAATATAAAGCTGCTCCCTCCGCCCCTTTCCGCTGCAGCCATTTCCCCGCCTCCCAACTACTTGTCAGTCTGTGAACATCCTAGGTAACTATTGGTCATCGGTCAGCTTGCAAGTATCCTTCTCCTTATTGGTCCCGTTAACCTGCGGAATTTGACTGCTTAAGGATAGCTCCCCGCCATTCTCTCTCTCTCTTCTCCTCTCCTGACTTTCATGCTTCTCTCTTTCCTCCTCACTTTCATGCTGTCTCCTCCATTTCACTCTCCTGTGGCACGTGCCCTTTCTCTTTCTCTCGGTTTCTCTCTTGTCCTGCAGGGAGACACTCTGTTTGCTTAATAAACTCCCCTTATGTGAATTCCCGGGTGGGGAGTGGTTTTCTGGGTTCTTACACATAGTCCATGCAAGGAAAAAAAAAAAACAAAAAACAACACAGAAAGTTAACACTAGATTATACTTTTGTTGTTGGCAGCTTCAATCTTTCTGTACTGTCATCAGCATAAAGATATAACCAAAGGAGCTCACCAATACCTCCAGTGTTGAGTTTTGTCTTTGTAAAACCTCCAGTACTCAAAATTGATTTCCAATTTGACTACTAACTGCAAAGAACAATAGTAAACCAAATAAATAAATAACATAATGAATGGTAATGAATGTCAGTGATGATGGTGATGATGATGATGATAATGGCTGCTAATGAAAGATACAACTGATACCATGTGATGTTACAATTTCCATGTTTGCATCATTTGCCTACTTGATTTTAAATTCATTGCACAATTTTGTGTTTGGATACACACATAATCTATGATTTTGATACATTCAGTTTATTATTACCCAAGGAATAAAATTATCAGTTCTTTTTAATTTCCATGTGTTCTTTCTACACTTTGGCTTTCAAGAGAGGCAAATACTGCCTCCTTAGAGATATAGCTGTACTCACCATGGCCTTTTCCTACTGTTACAGGAAGGCCTCCCCTGAATGGCAATGTTCTCCTGCTGAGAATCCCTCCTTTACAAAAACTATGAGGACCATGATAGAAGTTTCTTTCTTCCTCCAAGGACAGATGACAAAAGCCACATTGCTGTAACAGATGAGAACCTCAGGGAAGAAAATCATGCTCAACACTGCTTGGGGTCAAGGTTTGTTGACTCGTGTGGGGGAATAGTCTTATGGAACTTGATGTCTTGGCATGTAAGAAAAAAGGAACATTACCGTCCATGAAATAGTTTGGAAAACAATTTAAAAGTCATCTTTACTGTATGTTCAATTATTGTTTTTGTTTTCCTTTTCTAAAAAGTGTATGCAAATATCATGTAAGAAAATACCCCCGAAATACCTTAGAACTTTCTCAGTGTCTGCAGCCTCTATTATAGTATACATGATGGTTATCTAATATGTCATGCCTTAATATCAATTATTGAACTTAAGACCCTAGAGAAGTTCATGAACTAGTGACATCAAATGACTGAAAGGAGGAAAAAGTTAAATGAATGTATTTTTATGGTAAACATGCACTTCCGGCCCATCACCTATCTTCAGAGTATAAAGGTGAAGTTTATTGAGAGGGAATCCATGCACGTGAGAATCTTAAATCCATATACAGTCCTATAAGTCAGAACATAGGTGGGATTTTGAGTTAATCAGGCATGATCAAGACACTTGAAGAAGAAATTGGAAAAGCATCTCTTTCTTAAGGTACATATAATAAATCTGGGAAATCCACCCAGTAGAGGGAGCTGTAGGCTTAAGAGTTCTACTGCCACAATATGCAATGGGGCAAATCTTAAAATTCCATGTATTGTAATATCCCTAGGAGACACGTGGCACAAGCCAGGGGAAGTATCAAGTATGTGTAAGTATCAATACATCTCTTTCTACATATTTATCTATTTATAAGATAAATATAATCACCATTATATAATCACCATTATAATCGCCATTACAAAAATTTAGACTTCTGATTAGGATTTGGATATGGAAAATAAATAAATGAAACCTTGTATTTAATTCTAGAAACTGATATTGGTGGGAAAGTGAAGGAACCATTAAGAAATATTTGGTGTACTTTTCCAACTCTTGACAAATTGAAGTTTCATAGCCAGTGGCAAATTATTAGAATAAACTCCAGTTTTTCTTGGTCCTTGTGGAATTGTTAGCAAGCTCTCATTGCACTTGGAAAGTTCTGACGTGCTCTATCGTGTGGTTCCTGGGTGGAGTGGGAGTAGGACTGGTAGCTAATATGCACACATCCATTTCCAACAATTCTGGTACTAGCAAGTGCTCTGTAGGTTGTTTTGCCACATGATCTAAATGCAGGACATGGGATTCAAGACTCTTAATAAATGAGACAAAAGAGACTTACCCAGAGAAGTGATTGGCAAGATATTTGAAGTGAGTTCTTGGAAGATGATTTTTAGTGGAATACATTAATTAGTTGTAACAAGCATCTGTCTTCTGATCCACACACAAAGGAGTCATTAATCCTAATTCAATAAAGATAACAGAAAAAACAGAGTATTGAGTACAGCTCATAGGAAAGTCATCAATAGTTAAGTTGGGGAAATGTCCTTTTCTTCTCACATCCAGAATAGCACAGGGAGTGGCAGCCAGGAGAATCTCAGAGTCCAGTGTGTCCAGGGTTGGGACGATTTGATACCCACTTATTGGAGGGTCTTGAGATTGCAGTAAGGTATAAGACCAAGAGGTGTCACCGCAGAGACCAACCCAAGAAAGTAAGTGGACCATTGCAATGGTTCCCAGGGAGAGTATGTAAGGGTCCAGCAATCTTCCACTGCAGGATGAGAATTTTAAAAGACTTGGTAATTTCAGTGGTGATAGTTCAGAGCCAAATAGATTCCAATCACCCTCAGTGTTATTATTCATACTTAAAAAAATTCTCCTCAGGCTACATCTAACAAAAATAAAATGCAAAAGAATGATATATTAGTTTTTGCAGGTCCAAGGGTTGCCTTTGCCAGTTGAAGACATATTACCAGTTTACTCTGTAAACTTTCCACAAGGGAAGTAGTTATTTCGTAATATTTTCAGTGGGCTCTTCATAAGAGAATAGCAAAAATGTGAGGTTTTGCAATGACCTTTTCATTTGCCTTTAAGAGGATTTCTTGAATTGACCAAATAATGAAATAGGGAACTTGATATTGACTTCAATGTCACTGCTTTCACAGAGTGTGATATCTACCCTGCTCTTGCTCCAAATGCAACAACAGAATTCATTACAACCATTTTAATAAGTAGCCAGCATTTGGCAATGAAAATTTATATTACCTTAAACCTTCAATCTATTAATATGTGAAGTATAGCAACTTCACATAAGGGCTAAAATAATTTTAGAGCTAATATAGACTTTAGAAAATATATAGGTAATGCAACCATTTGTGGAATGAAAAAATAGAGTAAGGGATTATTATTCAACTTCCTTAAATGACTCAGCAGAGCCAGAAATACAATTATTAATCTCTCGATTTCAAGTCTTGAATTTTTAAGGTTAATGTAAGTTTTAATTTAAGAACTTAATTTAAGAACTTGCTGTATCAATAATTCTACATTTTTTGATTTAAATGGTTTTTTAAATGCTTCACACATTAAAATCTTTACGGATGAATGTAAACAAGACCAAAGCAATCACACAAAAAAAAAAACATTGAGCTTTTACAAGCCCAATCATTATTTCACAGAAGTATGGTAATCATGGCTCAGCCCCACCAGACCACTGAATAGAATCCCAGGTGGAACCAAATTAAACAAATAGCACACATGATAACAATGCACATGCTTTGCTTTCTCTGCATGGCCCGTGATTGAGTGAAGCTAGATAAGCAGTTGGTCTATCAGACTGAAATAGCTGTCCTTGACTCAGAAGAAGAAAAATGAAGTCCCTTGGAAGGGAAGGCAGCAAAAAATGTAAAGTTATGTTATATTTGCAGAGGGCAAAGTCAAAGAGCACTTGATTTCCAGTGTCATAAGAACAGTGTGATGGGAGAGAAGGATAAAGATGCCCTAGAACATATGGAGAGTTTCCTCTCTGTAATTGTGGTCAGGTTAAAAGTATCTTTCCTTCTTTGTTTTATTTTGTTTATTTATTTGTTTGTTTGTTTGTTTTTTGTTTGTTTGTTTTTACTTTCTTCTCTCTTTTTTTCCCCTAATTCATTTAATTGCTAAATTTTGGAAAGGTTGTTCACATTACTTCTGTGATATGAGCCCTAAATAATTGTAATCCCCAAACAGGATACAGCTTAACTATTATATAAATTGCATTTTTTTCATGTATTTATCAATTTCAATAAGTGGGAGATTGGCTAAACATAGACTGTGATCCTTGATGGGGACAAAGATGTGATAACTGTTTTTTGTCTCTTGAAGTTAGAACTTCAACTAGGAAGATGTTCTTCTAAACATGTATTGGTAATGTGAGCAACTGACTGGTACAAGAAAGATGACACAGGTGGAACCAAAATTGAAATAAATATCATCTGTAATTTAAAAGAGTAGGAAAAATAATAAGCAAATTAAAATTGTTGAAGTGTTTTTAAAGAACATGATAAATTGAGTGAAAGAAAGAGATTGCAGACCAAAACACAGGAAAAAACTCACAGTCCAGATTTTTCTGCCTCAGATATGATGATCTTAGGGAAAATTACAGATCGCAGGGGTTCTTGACTGAGAGGTTTCTTTTAGAGCAACAAACTGGTTAGACCTTTCTCATATTCATGTTTTTACTCATTAAACATTTTACTCCTGGGATGGAGGATCTGGCTACCCCAGAGTTTGAGTGAGCTTGTGCATCACTGTGGCCAAAATACCTGACAAGTACCATTTAGAAGAGTGACAATTTATTTTGGCTCATGGTTTCAGTGGCTTAGTACATGCTTGACTGAATCCATAGCTCTGGGTCCAAGATGAAGTAGAACATCATGGCCAAGGGTGTGGTGGAGGAAAGCAGCCCAGGACATGGCAACCAGGAAGAGCAAGCACTGTTCATCAGGGACAGAACATAAGCCCCAAAGGCACACCCCCTCCCAGGGATCTGCCTTGCTCAGCCACTCCTTACCTGTTTCCAGATACCACCCAATTAATCTGTATCAGTAGATTACCATCAGGTTAAAGAAGAAATAACCAGGTCAGTTTCAAGATGGTGAAATAGAGAAGGTCACTTTTCTGCCTGTTCTGTGGCATGAAACCAAGAAATCAGACAGGCAGATTCTCAGCAAGGTGGGTGAACAAAAAAAAAAAAGAAAAGAAAAGAAAAGAAAAAAGAATAGAAAAGAGGGGGGATGACTTTACTGGAATTTAATGCCAGAAAATCGAAACAGACTGGGGACTCAGGAAGTTGCATCTCATAAAATAAAGAAGAAAGCCCCAGCACCATAACTTCTGATATAGCCAGAGACACTACCCAGAGTGGTCCCTCCATGAGCAAAGTGGAAGGATAAGGGAATTAAAGGAGGACTGAGGGGGTGTCTGGATATGGAGAGATTAGAGAGCAAAGACACTGCCCAACTAAACTGAAAGGCCTATTGCACAGTATTCTTGTACAGGAAAGAAACCCCATCTCTCCTGGTAGCATGAGGAGGACAGAGGAAGGAATCACTTCGCAACGTGGTGTCGGGGCTGGCAGCTGAGGGATCCTTTTCTTGGCAAACCCAAGACTGGCAAAAAATACAGACTTAACAAACCCACTCTACAGGTCAGAGTGGTGCCTAAGTGACCAAGAGAAAATCAAACATGGAGAGAGGTTTACACAGGGGCACAACTGGTCATGGAAACCCACCTGCCTCTCCTGCTCCACCTTCAACCCAGCTTCTTGCAAGACAAGCTGGGGAAGATGCATCTGGTCAGGAATTGAAAAGGGCAAGGGTGGGAGTGATTGAGGTTGGAGATTGAACCCAAGACCAAGAAATGTGCAGTCTCTAGGTGACTTGTGATGGAGTAGACTAAGAATTGATCCCTCCACCATATGAATGGAATCCAAGGAAGATTCCTGGGGTGCAGTCTTCCAGCATGGACTGGCAATTGCTGGGCCCTCCAGATGGACTGATTTAAAATCTCAGCACAGAGCCTAGAGTCTACCTAAGCCTAAACCCCACTTCCAGGAATTCCACCTACAGGATTAACTGTCTCAATCTAGCAACCCTCACCCTGAGGGAGAAGCAAGAATCATACTCTAGACAACTTCACCTAACAGTGCTGAGAAAGGAGGCTGAGAAATTTTTTGAACTCCAGTTGTCCAGAGACAACTCTTTAACTATTCATCAATATCTTTTTTTTTCTTTTCTCTGTTTAAATGTGACTTTAAGAGTTCATGGAAATTTATACATATTCATATTTATTTTTTCTTTTCTCATTTCTAGTATTTTTGAAACCAGTTAATTTTCATGGATCAGTTTTTGAGGATTAGGATGTTTGATTAGTGTATTTCAGTTACCTTTTGAATTTTTATTTTTATTTTCAATTGTTATTTTATATGTATTTTTTCTCACATATATCTGTTTCCCTTCATTCTCTTTCTCGCTTTTCTTCTGCTAACTGCTAAACTCTACTATTCTCTCCCCCACTCTTCCTTTAATTTTTATTTCTAACTTTTCTCCTACTTCCTCATAATCATCACATCCTACACTTCTGTTTTCTCCCTGACCATCTTTTGAAATTGTAAACACTTTTGCAAAGTGACTGTTTTTATTCTATGCAATAACTGGTCATACCATTTCTGTTTATTGTGACAACATCGCAGACATCATAACAGTAATTGTTTGGTTTAATGCTGTATATTCTTTGCATTGGTTGTTGTTATTATTTGTCTCCCCCTAAAAGGTGATGTACTGGAAACCTTCATGGACACAATAAGTATATAGGGTAAAAACTCTATTGCCTCACATCAATACTTTATATAATTAAAAGATCAGGATTAAAACCCATTACTCAGTAACATTGAATGCAAATTGCCCAAACACATCAATCAAAAGACATAGATTGGCAGATTGGATTAAGAAAGAAGACCCAATAATACACTGTATCCAATAGCTTCACCTCATAGGCAAAGAAGTTCACAGATTAAAGGTAAAAGAATGGGGGGGGGGGGGACAAACAAACCATATCATCCACATGGAATTTGTAAAGAAGCAAGAATTTCTATCCTCATATAAGATGAAGTGGTCTTCAAGCCAATGTTAATCAGAAGGGACAAACAAGGACATTTCATACTACTTAAGGGAATTATACATCAATAAAACATAGCAATCATAAATATTTATGTCCCAAATAATGAAGCATCTATGTACATCAAACAACTCCTTCTCAATTGTAAGAATCAAATAAACTACAACACAATAATGCTGGGTGACTTTAACATGCCTCTCTCACCACTAGATAGATCCTCCAAATGAAAACTAGATGAAGATGCTATAGAACAAAAGCAAGAGCATGCCCCCATGAACTGAGGACGATGGCAGGTAGCTGAGCCTGCCCACCTGTCCCCTACTGCTGAGGGCCACTCACCTACCTCCGTGCTAACTCATCACACCCTCACTGGAGCTCTCCAGCTTCTTTTGAGGCTGATTCAGGCATTTGAATTATTCCTGACAGTGTGGCCATCATCATTGGAAGGGCAACTCCCTTCCTGAGACACCTGCAAGAGACCTGGAGGCCCTTTGACAGGTACCTCGATTTACTCACTTACATCCTACACCCTTCCCCATCTTCTTGTTCACAACTAGAAACACTGTAAATAGTATTTGAACTGACCCTGTTCACTACAATAATTTTAAAGTCTTTATAGGGGCTCCCTGGTTCAGGGCTGCATTTTCTCTGTAATGGGTGCAAAAGGTATTGATCTCCCCTTCAAAGGAGAGGTAGTGGAAAGCTGCAGGGTCATAATAAGGCTGCAAGGGGGAAACATCAGTACCTCTGATCTTCACTGCTAGAGGGGAATATGTAGAAACAATATGAAAAAAAACAGGGGAAGAAAGTGTAGCTAACAAACCAAGATGCTATTGTGATAGAATCCAATGGCAGCATGGCAGTAGAAATGACAGAAAAAAGAGTTTAGAATCTGCATACTTAAAATGATCCCTGAAGCAAAAGACGAGATAAGAGAGCAAATGCAGGCAATGCATGACCATTCCAATAAACAGTTAAAAGAGCAAATGCAGGAAGCAAAAGAATACTTCAATAAAGAGGTAAAGATTCTGAAAACAAAACAAACAAACAGAAACACTTGAAATGAAAGAAACAATAAACCAAATTAAAAACTCATTAGAAAGCATCACCAACAGAATAGATCTCATAGAAGACAATCTCAGACAATGAGGACAAATACTTAATCTTGAAAATAAAGTTGAACAAACTGAGAGATATAAGAAGTCATGAATGGAACGCTCCAAGAATATGGAATATCATGTGAAAAGATTGAATTTAAGAATTATGGAATCGAGGAAGCACAGAGATACAACCCAAGGCATGAGCACACTGTTCAATGAAATAATATCAGAAAATTTCCCAAACTGGAAACAAGAAATGGAAAATTAAGTACAAGAGGCTTACAGAACCACCAGGGCCACAAAATTACAACAGATCCACACCAAACACATTATGATGAAATACCTACCTACAAAATAAAGATAGATTTTAAAGGCTGTGAGAGAAAAGATCAGATTACATATAAGGGGAACCAATACGGTATCAGCAGAATTCTCAGCCCAGACTCTAAAAGCAGAAGGACCTGGAAGAATATCTTTCAAGCCTCTGAACGGAATATGGATGCTACCAAGAATCTATACCCAGCTAAACTGATCTTCCAGATTTGACCATGAATAAAATCTTTCCATGATAAACAAAAGTTAAAAGAATTTACAAATAGAAAGCTTACCCTACAGAACATTCTCAGCAAAATATTTCGTGAAGAGGAAGTGAAAAGTAACAAAACAAGTCAGCAAAGGGAATTAACTACCCTAAAGGAAAAGCCAATCAAAGGAGAAAACAAATCAAATTAAAAACCAAAAATAAGCCAAAATGACCAGAAATACAAATCATATCACAATAATAACCCTGAATGTCAATGGCCTAAACTCAATAATCAAAAGACATAAACTGGTAGATTGGATTAAAAGGAAGGACCCAACAACATGCTGCCTTCAAGAGACTCATCTCATAGAAAAAGACATCCACATATTAAAGGTGAAAGAATGGGGAAAACATACCATGCACATGGACCCAGTAAAAAAGCAGGGGTCTCCATCCTCATATCAGATAAAGTGGACTTCAAACCTAAGTTAGTCAGAAGGGATAAAGAAGGACTTTTCATAATGCTAAGGGAAGCATAAGTCAGCAAGAACATAACAATTTTAAATTATATGTCCCAAACAGTGGAGCATCTATGTATGCCAAACAAACCCCTTCTCAATTTTAAGAATCAAATAGATCAAAACACATTAATACTGAGGGACATTAACACACTGCTCTCACAATGGTTGATTTTCCAAACAAAAACTAAACAAAGGAAACTATAGGACTAAATAATACAATCAATGATGTAGACTTAATGGATATTTATAGAGTATTTTATCCATTATCGAGCTAATACTTCTTCTCAGCAGCTCACAGATCCTTCCTCCAAAATAGCCATATGCTATGCCACAAAGAAGCCATACGTAAATACAAAAAAAAATAGAGATCCTACCCTGTATCCTATGAGACCATAATGGAATGCAATTAGAAATGAATGATAAAATAACAAACAAAAAACTACTCATGCACTGGAGACTACATAATCTGCTATTGAATGATGTAATGATAACAGAAGACATCAGGGAAGAATATAAAAAATTCTTAGAGGTAAATGAGAACAATGACACAACATAAAAACATTCTGGGACACTATGAAAGCTGTTCTAAGAGGAAAATTCATTGCATTGAGCTCATACATTAAAAAAATAAAAAGTCAACAACTAAATGAGCTAACATTACATCTCAAAGCCCTAGAAAAAGAAGAACAGATCAACACCAAAAATAGTAAAAAAAGAAAAATAATTAAAATCAGAGCTGAAATCAATGAAATTGGTACAAGAAATAATTCAAAAAATTGACAAAACAAAAGTTGATTCTTTGAAAAAGTAAACAAAATTGATAACCCCCTAGTCACACTAATGAAGAGAAGGAGAAAGAAAACTCAAATTATTAGAATTTGTGATGAAAAAGGAAAGATCACGACAGACACCATTGAAATACATAAAATAATTAGAAGCTACTTTGAAAATCTATACTCCAACAAAATAGAAAATACCAAAGACATTGACAAATTTTTAGAGACATATGATCCTCACAAACTGAATCAGGAAGACATACACAATCTAAACAGATCAATTTCAAGTACCGAAATAGAAGAAGCCATCAAAAGCCTACCAACCAAGAAAAGCCCAGGACCAGATGGATTCTCAGCCAAATTCTACAAGACCTTTAAAGAAGAACTGATACCAATACTCCTCAATGTATTTCAGGAAATAGAAAAGGAGGGAACTCTTCCAAATTCATTCTATGAGACTAGTACCACTCTGATACCAAAACCAGACAAAGACACATCAAAGAAAGAAAACTTTAGACCAATATCCCTGATGAACATAGATGCAAAAATCCTTAACAAAATACTGGCAAATTGCATACAAAAATATATTTAAAAGATAGTGCACCATGATCAAGTGGAGTTTATCCCAGGGATGCAAGATTGGTTCAACATCCAGAAATCAATGAAAGTAATTCATCACATCAATAGGCTTAAAGTTAAGAATCACATGATTATTTCAATAGAGGTTGAGAAAGTGTTTGATAAAATACAGCACCCCTTCATGCTTAAAACACTAAAAAAAAAAAAATAGGAATAGTAGGAACATACCTCAACATTGTAAAGGCTATCTATGCTAAACTCACAGCCAACGTAATTCTTAATAGAGAAAAACTGAAAGCATTCCCTCTAAAAACTGGAACAAGACAGGGATGCCCTCTTTCATCACTTCTATTCAACATCATCCTTGAAACACTTGCCTGAGCAATTAGACAGACCAAAGAAATTAAAGGGGTAGAAATACGAAAAGAACTAAAGCTGTCACTATTTGCTGATGCCATGATCCTATATTTAGAAGATCCCAAAAACACCACTAGAAAACTTCTAGAACTAATAAATGAATTCAGCAAAGTAGCAGGATATAAAATCAATACATGCAAATCTAATGCATTTCTATTCATAAGTGATGAATCCTCTGAAAGAGAAATTAGGAAAACCACTCCATTCACGGTAGCCTCAAAAAAAATAAAATAAAAAACTTGGGAATTAATGTAACAAAAGAGGTGAAATACCTCCACAATGAAAACTACAGAACATTAAAGAAAGAAATTGAAGAAAACCTTTGAAAATGAAAAGACCTCCCATGTTCTTGGATAGGCAGAATTAGCATTGTCAAAATGGCCATTCTACCAAAGGCATATACAGATTCAGTGCAATTCCACGTTAAATCCCAATGACATTCCTCATAGAAATAGAGAAAGTAATCATGAACTTCATCTGGAAGAACAAGAGACCTCGAAAAGCCAAAAAATCCTGAGTAGAAAACGTGAAACAGGAGGTATCACAATACCAGACATTAAACTATACTACAGAGCAATAGTAACAAAGATAGCATGGTATTGTCACCAAAATAGACAGGCAGACCAATGGTACAGAATAGAAGACACAGAGACAAAATCAAATAAATACAGTCACCTCATACTAGACAAAAGAGCTAAAAACATACAATGGAGAAAAGATAGCCTGTTCAACAAATGGTGCAGGCAAAACTGGAAATCCATATGCATTAAATGAAATTAAACCTCTATCTCTCACCCTGTACAAAACTCAACTCAAAATGGATGAAGGACATAGGAATTAGACCAGAGACCCTGCACCTATTAGAAGACAAATTAGGCCTGAATCTCCATTATGTTGTCTTAGGATCACACTTACTCAACAAGACTCCCAAAAACAAGAATTCAATGCAAGAATCAATAAATGAAATGGGCTCAAACTAAAAAGCTTTTTCTCAGTAAAGGACCCAATCAAGAATGTGAAGAGAGAGCCTACAGAGTAGGAGAAAATCTTTTCCACGTGCGTTTCAGCTCCAAAATTTATAAAGAACTTACAAAACTTTACACCAAAAATACAAAGAACCCAATCAATAAATTGGCCAAGGAACTGGAGAGACACTCTACAGAAGAAGGTATATAGGCAATTAACAAATATATGAAAAAGTGTTCAACATCTCTAGTATTTAGAGAAATGCAAATTAAAACAACTTTAAGATTTCATCTTACTCCAATTAGAATGGCTATTATCAAGAACACAAACAATAATAGATGTTGGTGTGGATGTATGGGAAAAGGCACACTTTTACATTGCTGGTGGAGCTGCAAATTGGTGCAGCCACTCTGGAAAGCAGGATGGAGAATCCTCAGAAAACCTGGAATGGCCCCACTTTTAACCCAGTTATCCCACTCCTCGGTTTATACCCAAAGGACTTAAAATCAGCAAACTACAGTAACACAGTCACATATTGATGTGGCTGTAGCATATTGATGTGGTTATAAAGCTCAGTTCACAATAGCTAGATTGTGGAATCAGCCTAGATGTCCTTCAACAGATGAATGGAAAAAAACTGTGGTATATATACACAATGGAATATTATTCAGCCATAAAGAATAATATATTATGGCATTTGCAAATAAATGGATGGAATTGGAGAATATCATGCTAAGTGAAATAAGCCAATCCCCAAAAACCAAAGACCAAATGTTTTCCCCGATAATTGGAGAATGATAAATAATGGCAGTGGGGGATGGGGAGGAGAGAAGAATGGGGAAACTTTAAATTATGTAGAAGGAAATGAGAGGGAGGGGAGTATAAAAATGGTGGAATGAGACAGACATCATTACCCTATGTACATGTATGATTACACGAATGGTGTGAATCTACATCATGTACAACCATTGAAATGAAATGATGTACCCCATTTGTGTACAATAAATCTAAATGCAGTCTGTAATAAATTAAAAGATAAATTAAAAAATACAGCAAAAGAACTAAAACATACAATTAATAATTTAGGCTTAATAGACATAAAAAATATTTCATCCATCAAGATCTGAAAATGCTTTCTTCTCAGTAGCCCTTGGATCATTTTCTAAAATAGACCATATCTTAGGCCACAAAATAACTCACAGCAAATACAAGAAAAATAGAGATAATACTTTGCGTTCTGTAAGATCATTATGGAATGAAATTAGAAATCAATGATAAAATAAAGATAGACGCTACTCTAATACTTGAAGACTAAATAATACACTATTGAATAACAAATGGATAGCAGAAGAAATCAGAGATGAAATTAAAACAACACAGGTAAATGAGAATAGCAATGTAACAAGTCAAAATCTCTAGGACACTCTGAAGGCAATTTTAAGAGGAAAGTTCATTGCATTGAGTTCATTCATTAAAAGGATAGAAAGTCACAACATAAATAACCTAAGATTACACCTCAAAGTCATAGAAAAAGAAGAAATAACACCAAAAGCAGTAGAAGACAGAAAATAATTAAAATCAGAGCTGAAATCATTGAAATTGAAACAAAACAAAAAACAATTCAAAAAATAAAATAAAAAGTTGGTTCTTTGAAATGAATAAATAAAATTGATAAATTATTATCCAAGCTAAGGAAGAGAAAAAGAAAACTCACATTACTAAAATTCATGATGAAAAAGGAAATATCACTATGGACATTACTGAAATATTGATGATAATCAGAAACTATTTTGAAAATTTATACACTAATAAACTAGAAGATCTTGAAGACACTGACAAACTTCTAGAAACATATGACCTACCTAAATTGAATCAGGAGCATGTAGATTATTTAAACACATCAAATTCAAGCAATGAAATTGAAGACACCATCAAAAGCCTACCAATGAAGAAAAGCCCAAGATGAGACACATTTCTCAGCCAAGTTCTACCACACCTTCAAAGTAGAACTAACACCAAACCTCCTCAAGTTATTCCATGAAATAGAAAAGGAGGGAACTCTTTTAAACTCATTCTATGAAACTAGTATCACTCTGGTACCAAAACCACACTAAATCACATGGAGGAAAGAAAACCAGTCCAATATCCCTGATGAACACAGATGCAAATTTCTTAATAAAAGATTGGAAAATTATATACAAAAACATATCAAAAGATTGTACACCAAGATCAAGGGAATTCATCCAAGGGATGCCAGGATGGTTCAACATATGGAAATCAATAAATGTAATTCATCACATCAATACTTAAAGACAAGATCCACATGATTATCTCAATAGATCAAGAAAAAGCATTTGACAAAATATAGCATCAGTTGATGTTCAAAACACTAGAAAAACTTGGGATAGTAGGAATATATATCAACTTTTTAAAAACTTTAGATATTAAACCCAAGGCCAACATCATTCTAAATGAACAAAAATTTAAAACATACCCTCTAAAAACTGGGAGAAGACAAGGGAGTTCTCTTTCATCCTTTCTATTCAACATAGTACTGGAAGCTCCTGCTAGAGCAATTAGAAGAAAGAAATTAAAGGAATATGAATAGGAAAAAGAAGAACCAAACTACTCTTTTTTGATGTTGACAAGACTCTATATTTAGAAGATCCAAAAAAACTAAACCAGAAAACTTGTAGAACTCATTAATGAATTCAACAAAGTAGCAGGATATAAGATTAATACCCATAAATCAATTGCATTCCTATACATCAGTGATAAATCAAAGGAAAGAGAAATTAGGAAAACTATTGCATTCACACTAACCTGGACAAAAATAAGTATTTGGGAATCAATCAAACAAAAGAGGTGAAAACTACAGAACACTAAAGAAAAAAATTGAAGAAGGCCTTAGAAGATGGAAAGATATTCCATGTTCTTGGATAGACAGAATTAATATTTTCAAAATGATCATACTAGCAAAAGTGCTATACAGAATAATGCAGTTCTTATTAAAATTCCAATGGCATTCTTCATAGATATAGAAAACATAGTCATGAAATTCATTTAGAAAAATGAATTTGACCCATAATAGCCAAAGCATTCCTTAACAAGAAAAGTGAATCAAGAGGTATCACAATACCAGAACTTAAATTATACACAGAGTTATAGTAACAAAAACAGCATGGTTATCAGCACCAAAACAGACATGTAAACCAATGGTGCAGAATAGAAGATAGAACCAAATCCACATAAATACAGCTATCTCATACTAGACAAAGGCACCATAAATTTACATAGGAGAAAAAGATAGCCTCTTCAACAAATGGTGCTGGAAAAACTGGAAATCCATATATAGCGAACTAAAATTAGACTCCTCTCTCTCACCCTGAACAAAACTCAACTGAAAGTGGATCAAGGACCGAGGCATTAGACCAGAGCCCTGAGATTACTAGAAGAATGATAGGCCCAAATCTCCATCATGTCAGCTTGGGAACTGAATTGCTCAACAAGGCTCCTAAAGCGCAAGAAGTAAAATCAAGAATCAATAAGTGAGATGGTATCAAACAAAAAAAAAAAAAAAAAAACTTTTTCACAGCAAAAGAAACAACCAAGAATATGAAGAGAGCTTACAGAATGGGAGAAAAGTCTTTGCCACCTGCACATCAGATAGAGCATTAATCTCCAGTACATATAAAGAACACAAAAAAAACACCAATAACCCCAAATAACCCAATCAGTAAATGTGCAAAGGAATTGAACAGACATTTCAAACGACAAATATGACTGGTCAACAAATAAAGGAAAAAAGTTCAGCATCTCAAACAATTAGATAAATACAAATTAAAACTGCTCAGAGATTTCATCTCACTCCAGGCAGAATGGCCATTATTAAGTATACAAGGAAAAATAAATGTTGGTCAGGATGTGGGGGATAATATACGCTCATACATTGCTGGTCGTACTGCAAATTGGTGCAACCACTCTGGAAAGCAGTATGGACATTCTTCAGAAAACTTGGAATGGTACCACCATTTGACCCAGTTATCCACTTGGCATATACCCAAATGACTTAAAATCAGCACATTATAAGGATGCGGCCACATCAATGTTTACAGTGGCTCAATTCACAATAACTAAGCTATGGAACCAACCTAGGTGCCCTTCAACAGATGAATGGATAAAGAAAATGTGGTAAATATACACAATGGAATAGTGCTCAGTCATAAATAAGAATGAAATTATGGCATTTACCGGTCTATGGATGGACCTGGAGATAATCATGCTAAGCGAAATAAGCCAGTCCCCAAAAAATCCAAGGATCGAATTTACTCTCTGATATGCAGATAGTAACACAAAATAAGTGGTTGGGGAGGGAAGAATAGCAGTTCATCAGATTAGACAAAGGGGAATGAAGGGAAGGCAGGGATATGGGAATAAGAAAGACAGCAGAATGAATCAGACGTAACTTTCCTACGTTCATGTATGAATACATGACCAGTGTAACTCCACGTCATGTACAACCACAAGAATGGGAAGTTATACTCATGAATGTATGTGTCAGAATATATTCTACTGTCACATATAACAAAAAAGAACAAATAAAAACTTTTAAAAAGAAATAAAAAAGAAGTAGTAACCATCAGATAACAGCAGCTCTTATAATCTAAACATTTCAATTGTGAACATTTTCGCATTGTCTCACAGATGAGCTTTGGTGGAATACCTCATCAAATCCATAATACCTAGGAAGGACAAATTCTTTGCCCCAGATGCAGAGTATTAGGCTCATTCTCTTCAGTGGCATATCCAACCCAACTCTCAGACTTCAGAAATAGGCTTTTCGGAGTAATATAATTTCCACTGAAGAAGACCAGGAATCTCTAACAACAAATATACCAAACATTTGAAAAGAATAATAATTCAATAGAACAGTAGCCCACTCAACATTGGAAGAACGAACACTCAAGGAAGCAGAATGCACATTTCTTATTTTAATATTTTCTTATAATTTTCTTTGAACCTTAAATCTTCTAGAGCACTACCCAGAAATGTGGAGAAACAGGCAAATCCAGAGTCACAGCCAAGATCTGCTTAACTAAAGCAAAAACCATGGGAGTCATCAACTGGTAGAGGTAAATAGTTTGTAATTTTGATGAATTAACAGGTCTAAGTATAGAACAGATTGAGAATAAGATTTTTGGAGATTCCCACATTTTTATGGGCTTGCTTCCAAGAACCCCACAGATTCTCCATGTGAAAAGCTGTGATAGCTCGTCTCCTGACTTTGTCAGGGGGAGGGAAGAAGACAGAAAAAGAGGGGGCTACAAAAATGAACCAGAGGTTAGAAAACAATTACAAACATGATAACTACTAGTCCTACTACAGTGATAATCAATTTGAATGTTAATGGTTTAAATACACTCAGTGAAAGACAGAAATTATCACTGCAGGGGAGAAAAAAATCAAGACTCAAATACATGTTCACTTACCAAAACCCCATTTTAAATATAAAGACTCTAATATACTGAAAATAAATGAATGAAACGATGCTAATGCAAATTAAAAGAAAGTTGGAATAGCCATATTAACTTCAAACAAAGCACAATTTAGTACAAGGAAAATACCCAGAAATAAGAGGGACATTTTAGGTTGGGCTGCAACAAGGGAGGCTGAGGTAGGAGAATCACAAGTTCAATATTGACCTTATTAATTTAGTAAGACTGTCTCAAAATAAAAAAGTAAAAAGTGATAGAGATGCAGAGTAGAGGTAGAACAACCCTGAGTTTAAGTTTCAGTAACAGAAGAAAACAAACAGAGAAACAAAATAAAAAAAACAGAGGGACACCTTATGAAAAGGTCAATTCTCCAAAGAACATAACAATCCTAGACCTTAGACACCTCTGCATCTAAACACATGATTCAAATCTGCTGCAACTCCATGTAGAACAGACATATCCACTCTTAGAGTTGGAGATTTCAACCTACCTCTTCCAGGAATTGATAGATCCAGCAAGCAGAAAATTACGAAGAATATAGTTAACCACAATAGCATTATCAACCAACTTTACCAAACTGAAATTCCTGCTGTACTTTGTAAAACAAAACAACAGAATACACATTCTTCTCAAGTTCACAAGGAACAGTTACCAAGATAGATCACATTCTGGGCTATAAAGCAAAATTTAGCTCATTAAAAATAATAATAATATAAAATATTCTCACATCACAAGAGAATTAAACTAAAAAGAGCAGAAAGATAACTAGAAGGTTGTAAAATGTTGGAAGAGTAAACAATACATTTGTAGAAAACACAACCAAGTCTCAATGGAAATTCTGCAGTATTTTGAAGTATATGAAAATGAATATACAACTTATTAAAATTTGTGGGATATGGCAAAATTAGTGCTTAAAGGGGAATTGAGAGCATTTAGAAGATAATTGCATATACTCAAAAATAAGAAAGCTCTAAAACCAATAATCTATTTTTCTGCCTTGGAAAATTACAGAAGGATGGATAATTTAGAAGTAAGAAAGGCAAAGAAAAAGAAATATTTAGAATTGTAGCATAAGTATAATTTTAATAAATTTATAATAAGCTAAAAACAGGAAATCAATAAAGAGGATCCATGAAACTCAAACCTGGCTTAGTAAAATTTCTTTATCTATAGTCAGATTACCAATCTCCACTGGAAAAAAGGAGAGAGAGGGAGAGAGAGAAAGTACCAATAACACAAGTAAAAGAGGGATCTTCAGTAAATCATTAAATCAAAGGAAACTGGGGCTGAGGCTGGGGTACAGCTTAGTAGTAGAACATTTAACTAGCCTGCAGGAGGACTTGAAAATGATCTCTAGCACTGAGGAGTCATGTAGCAGGAAGGAAGAGAAGAAGGAAAGAACTTCTATGTCTATTAATTTGACAGCCTGAAGGAAATACACCAATATCTTGAAAAGTACCCAAACTCAACAAGAAGAAACTGATAATATGAATAAGTTTATATCTTTTAAAAGCAATAACTTATACCCCCCCCAAAAATACCCACCAGGCCCATATAATATAACTGATGCTCTCTACCATATTGTTAGGAAAGAAACACCAATTGTTCATAAACACTTCAAGAAAAAAGAAGCAGAGGGAATACTTCCTGATTCATTTTGTGAGGATGGCATTACCCAACATCAAAACCCCACACAGACATTACAAGACAGAAAATCTTCAGCATTTTTATAGATACCACTCATGATCATAGATGTAAACATCCTCAGTCAAGAATTAGGAAATCAAAATCAATAATATAAAAAACGAATCATACACCTTGAATAGTAACCCAGGTATGCAAGACTGGCTCAACACTAGCAAATTAAACAATTTAAACTATCAAATCAATAGACTAAGAAGAAAAGGCATAAGATCATACAACTGGTCATCAGAAAAGATTTGACAAAACTCAACATCGACTCATAATATAAACTTTCTGCAAAGTAAGAACAGACAGAAACTTCTCTAGCTTAATAAAGAACATCTACAAAAATCATGCAGCTTGCATCATACATAATGGGGTGAAACTGACTGCTTTTCTCCTGAGAACAGATATGAGGTACTCCCACTCAATCATTTTGGACACTCCCCTAGCATAATAAGAAAAGTAACTACAATTGTACATAGATTAGAATGGAAGAAATAAACTGTTTTTGCTGAATGATGACATCAATGTCTATGTAGAGTATCCTAAAGAATGACAAGAAAAAACTCTGAGTAATAAGGTAAGTAACCAATAGTGAAGTTGCAGAATATAAAGCCTTGCAATGTCAATGTCCTATGTATACCAACAATGTGAAATTACAAGTCAAAACTTCAGATAAAGCAAAGCCATTCGTCCAAAGTGAAATAAAACACTTAGGTATACATTTAAAATTTTAATAGGACCATATCAGAAAAACTATAAAATTCTAGTAAAACAAATAAACCAACAAAAAGATCTAAATGAATGGAGAGTATATATTGGAAAACTGAATAGTAGTAAATCTTCCCAACTTGATCTAGATATTCCACACAATCTCAGTCAAATGTATGTAAACTGTTTTGTAGGTACGGACAAAGTCTATTTATATAAAAGACCTATATAGGGCTTGGATTGTGGCTCAGTGATGGAGCACTTGCCCAGAGTGGGTGAGGCTCTAGGTTCTATCCTTAACATCACATAAAAAAGAAATAAAATTTTGTAAAAAGACCTATAATAATTAACATAATATTGAAGAATATAGTTAGTGATTCTAAGCTATCAAATTTTGAAATGTGTTGAGACTATAATCCAAACAGTGTAGCAGGGCTCCATGGTGCATGCCTGTAATTCCAGTGGCTCGGGAGGCTGAGAGCACAGAATCTCTAGTTCAAAGCCAGCATCAGCTAAGGCGATGCACTAAGCAAATCAGTGAGACCCTGTGTCTAAATAAGATACAAAATAGGGCTGGGGATGTGGTTCAGTGGTCGAGTGCCCCTATGTTCAATCATTGGTACCAAAAAAAAATAAATAAATGAATAAAAATAAAAAACAAAAACAGTGTGGTACTGGGGAAAAATTGACCTTATAGACCAATGCCACAGAATAGGGAGCCCAGACATTTGCTCCCAGAAATATAGTAAACTGATCAGAGAGAGAGAGAGAGAAGAGAAGAAAGAAGAAAGAAGAAGAAAGAAAGAAAGAAAGAAAGAAAGAAAGAAAGAAAGAAAGAAAGAAAGAAAGAAAGAAAGAAAGAAAGAAAGAAAGAAAGAAAGAGGGAGGAAAGGAGGAAGGAAAGAAAAGAAAAAAGAACCAGGAGAAAAGTCCAGGAATGGTAAGAATTAATAAGTTGCTTCTAATTCCAAAATTCAATAGCCCAAAGTGAGGCTGAGCCTCGTCCAAGTGAGGTTGCTTTTTTAAACATTTTAACACAATTTCTCCTTTGGATCTCATGTCTACAAAGATATGACAGGGTAAGAGAGGGAAGGAACAAAATGGTAAGCAAACCAGATATTTAGATGTAAATAGGAAACCCACACTTGTTTTGCGTTCAAGAAGTAGGATTTGACAACCATTATCCGGAAAACAGCCTTCACTGGCCGCAGATTTCTTCTCTCCTCTGCCCATTTCCGGCGACAGAGCCATCATGAAGAAGGATGTTCAAAGACATCACATCTATAACCTTTGCCAAAGGCACACACAATCTTTGGAAGGAAGACTTTTATTTTCCCTGTCACCTTTAATGCTGGATACACCAGCTGAAAGCTGAATTCCAAGTATAAGGTCACTGCTCGGAGACTTCCTAAAGACACAGAGCTTGAAAAGAAATCCTTTCTGAATGTCACCCTCATTTCAGCTCACATTTTCCTGATCTAGCCCAGATGTACTAATTGGCCTTGCTCTCAACAGAAAAAGAAAAAAAAAAAAAAAGCAAAAAACAACAACAGAAAAGAAAGACATTATTTGCCGACATCACCCATAGAGGCAGCCGTGCCCGTAATGAGTCCAGGTCTCTGTTCAGGGTAATTAATTGAGATACACACAGGAAATGTCTAAAGCACAATTTCTTTGTCCACAAATTTATGAATAGCCATGTTCTTTCTCTGGAAAAGAATCCTGTGTATTTTGTCCTGCTCAAGGATTAGAAAGAACCATTTAGAGATCCAAAGCGAGAGAGTCAGAGAAGGAGAGTTTACATCTTTCTCCATCCTTTGAGAATTCAGTAGTTTCATTCTTTTATAATTTACATTGCACAGCACTCCTTGCCCTACACATAGCAAGTCCAAGTCTCTCAAGCTGCTGACCACATCCATCTGATAGAACAGTCTTATTTTCCCTGAGCAGAATTTTGAGGGAAAATTACAAATTAGCTAAGTTCACCTGAGGATTTCACCAAAATCATAGGTTTTGGTGACAGCAGGCCTCCATCCTTGCACAGAAACTGACTAAAATTAAGTAGCTTCAACCTCCTTTAGTATCTTTCCATGCAGTGTCCCAGTCCTGTGCATTTTTCCACACTCCGGTGCTATCCACTGTGCACCACCACCTGGAAGTTCATTAGAAATGGAAATTCACTGGCCACACCCCAGATCATCCAATCAGAATCTCCAGGAAAAAAGCCCAGCAGTCAGTTTTCACAAACCGCGCCCCCTCCCCCCCAGTGATTCATACACTATAGTAGGGTTTGAAAATCCTGCTCTATGCCGATTTATCTATCTGCCTAACTCTGGTTAGCATTCGATTTGTACCCTCCACCCGATTTTTCATTACCTTTGGAATCTGACATGGAGAGTGAAAACAAAAGCACTGGTCTTCATCTTCAGTATGTTAACCATAATTGGTACAATTATTTTTCCCTTGGCCAGGATTATATTATACAGACCCAGTTGCTCTGGGACCTGCCAGAAAGCGTCGACCCATAGTGGATGAATAAACTCCATTGACACATTTGGTTATTAGTCAGTGACTTATCCCTGATTTGTTTTGCTTCAGAGGATCTCTGAAAACTGCCTGATTTATTCCTTTGTTCTCTGGAGTTCAGTTATTTTGCCATTCTGATTTTATCTCCTCCCCAAAGGGCAGCAAAAGGAGTCTCAGGTTAAAACCAAAGTGAGAGTAAAGGGCGAAAATGGTCAATCCCCTTCCCAAACACGTTTTATCCCACAGGTCCTCTGGCTAGAGCCACTTACCTACATTAGAGTGCAAAGTGACACCTCTCCCAGTAAGTGACAGAAGCTTAGCATTCTTCAATCACCATGCAAAGCTAGATCCCCTCTGCCTAAAGAAAGCAGCTTTAAATGGCAGCCCCACTGAGCAACATCATAGGCTGATAATAGCTCTGTTAGATGCTATGTAAAGCATCTTGACTAAACTCTTCATTACCATTTGAAAACATCAGATGCTTTAGAATTGCTTCAGGTCTTTTAAAATCTCATCTTCTACTCCTGGCAGGACTAAGAAATTCAGTAAGCCAGAATCTGAGCCTCAGCCCTGAGATTCAAAATCGCTACGCCATGTAATAGTATTTCACATCTCTCTTTAGACCACCCAAAGCTGAATGGTCTAATTGTTCATGCTCAATTTATTTGTGCTCCTTGGTTGCGTTCACATGGACAGCATGGAAAAAGCATTCCAATTAGCAACTGGTAGTTACAGTAATTGAGGAATCAGCCTCAAGGTTAAGGTATTGATTCATTCTGATAATATTATATATGCTGTGAAATTCTCTGATAGTTCAACCGACACGGAGAACTATTGAGGTACTAGCACATGCTTAATAATATTTCACACGACACAACAGATTTGAAAATGCATTTCAAAACATGCACTTTTCAGTTTCACCGTGAATTAGCATACAGGAAATCCACGGATGCTGTTATCAGCTCAGAATTTCGGCTTGGAGTTAGAGATATTTTCCTATCAATAACTTTAGAGTTAATAAAGCCTGCCTTTTTTCATCAAAACGGGACCTAAAATATAGCCACTCATTTCAGGGTACAGGTCTGAAATGCCAGGGTCATCTTTGAGCTTCACAGAAAAACACATAAATGAATGAAAACCATGAGCTGTCTCTAGGTACTCAGCACTGAAAATTGACTTTGGCTAACAGAGTAGGCTTAGCCTATGGCAGCTTCTTTTGTTTGTCCCTAAATAAGTGAGGATGCTAACCCCTGAAACCACTGGGCAGGAATGCTGCAAAGGGCTCAGTCTTAGAAGAAAAGCAGCTGAGAATATGCTAGAAGTCTCTATGTTGATCAGATTCACATCCTGCACACCTGGGAGTCCATCTCAGATAAGGCACAGGGACTCAAGGGAGCAAATCTGAATGCAGTCTGGTGTGTGTTGGGTCAAGTCCAAACTGTTCAGTTCTCATTCAAGATCTCTGATTTTGGTCTCTGCACCTGACTTCCACTATTCTGCAGCAGGCAACCTGGTTCCACCCCTCTCCTAGGGGCAAACCTGTGTCTGCCTGTGTGCCAGCAGAGTTTGTTCACAGACTTAGACTTTATCTGAAGAACATCACTCTCTATAGATTTTCTTTTCCTTGGAAGCCAAGCTCTGCCCATCTCCTTCTCCAGGAATATTTCCTACAATCCCATATCTTGTTCCTTTCCTTCTCTCTCTGCTTCACCACTAGTGAGCTAACCCACTAGGCATGTGGCAGGTCCCACACAATCACCTTGCTATCTTCCACAGAAGGCACCCGGTGTATGTCTACTCTTGAAAACATGTACATTTTGCTTCTATTTTTGATTCTTGGTTTTGAAATTGCGTATCATTCAGAGGTTTTGCTGCTTCACTCACCATTTTGTAGGTGACCACATTCGATTTCACTAATATTGCTTCAAAATAAGAATATGGAAAGAGGAGGAAGGACACAAGACAGGTGGTGTGTGTGAGGTGGTCCTCCTGGACCTCAGCAATGTGTCTGGATAGGAGGAGAGCCCAGCTGTCTGAGTCAGTACAAACTTAATAAATTAGGAGTTGGTAATAAATCAGCAGTGTTTGGGGAACTCCAACTAACGTCCTGAATGCAATCTATGCCTAGCCAACAAGAGCAGGGCATCACTCACACAAATGCAAGTTTAAAATGTCAGTGATTTGGATAAAGTCCAGCACTGATTGTGCACTAATTCAACAAATACATACAGAGCATCTATTCTGTGCCAGGAGCTGCTCCAGCTGCAGGTGGGGAGCAGCTTCAAGGAAGACACTGCCTGCCCACGTGTGCCATGTATGCTAGTACCAAGATGAATACACAACTGGGGTGGCACAAGGGCACAGTCTGTTCTCTGCCTCTGCAATTCAGGTTTGGAGACGGTTTCTGCAGGATAAGTAGGAGTTTGCCAAGAGGTAACAGCACACACAGAAGCGTGATATTTTAAAATTCCGTGACTTATTTAGGAAAATACAAACAGAGGTTTAAAGGTAGGAGCAGAGGCTGCAATGATCAGGACCCTTTTCATGGGAAGTCTTAAATTTCCACTAAACCAGAATACTCGTAATCATAGTGAGGGGTCAAATATAGATTTACTGTAGCTTTTTCTTCAACTTTGGATGAAAGCTCCAAATGAACTTTAAAAATAATCTTTTTCAATGTCCATTTTGGCTTCAGAAGCATCCGATAGTAGATTATACACATGAAAAGAGCACAGAGGATTCATAACTCCTCTTTTCTCTGGGTCACACCCCCAGGCCTACTTGAGAGTCCTGCACACAGTGATACAGCTGATGCCAAATTATCTAAAAATAGGCACAATCAATGCATAGTAAAGGAGAAAAAGGAAGGATCAAATGCATCAGCAGACCACACCCATCATACTGGGATGGAGAAATCTTGGGGAGCCTCTAGCTGCAGAAGTTGCTCCCTACATTTCTGCAGGCTGCTATCAGTACCTCTTTATGTTCTTGATAAAACACATCAGTTATCCCATTAAATTCATGTGCACAATGGTTATTAAAATGGTGCACCATTCCAATAGCTTTGTTTATGGTAGTGTGCAGGGTAAATATTTTACTTTCTGATGAGTGCTTGGGTTTTATTAGCCAGCACTAAAACCGGGGCAGAGTGACTGGAGATACGAATCTAGATATTTACCAGCGCAAGGAGATGATAGCAGATGCTAATGGAAGCTCTGGGGGTAGTTTTCCAGGCTGTTGAATGTAATTTCTCACATCCCAAAATGGCTGTAAATGGAAACACCCTGAAAAGAATTCTCTAATGGGTATGTGTATGCAGCAGGGGATCATTGCAAAGTCAATGTGCTATGCAAAGCGGATATTCACTCATTCATTCATTTGGTATGGCGTAAGCTTAGGATATGGGATAGAACACGGAAATTTTTGACCCTCTTTCTGTCCATTTTGTTTCCTTGACCCAAAACTTCATCTCTGACGAGGTAGATTATCTTCAAAGGTGGAGGCTAAAACTCCCATTTACCTCCTCAGTATCTTCCCAAACCTCCCAGTGACTCATGTTTCTTCCTGGAGAATTACAGACACACATCTGTTGGAGTAATTAGCATATTATTAACTCTTTGCTTACCTCCTTTTTATAGTTCACTAATTTATAACTGTTTAAGGGCAAACAGCATTCTTTATACTTCCTTGTATTTAATTCAATGTCCTTTTCAAATGTGCCTTGCATTACACACACACAAATCACCATCTGTTAATCTATCATCTATCATGCCACCACTGAATTTTCTAATTCCAAATTCCAAATTCTAGCACCAAGTTAATTTTTTGCATAGAAGAGAACTTAACCTAGCTAAATTTCAATTGTTGAACCCGCTAAAGTTAAGGCTAATGATCTGGTCCTATCAGTACCTAGATTAGACCTCTGAGACTTGTGCCTGTATTTGTATGTTTACTCGTACTTATTACTCCTGGAATAAACACCACTGCTTCCACTCAGTGCCCATAGTTTCAGTCTTCTTTAGAAAACTTCCTCTCTCTGAAAGTGGACAGCTCTTGGAATAAAGGTTACAGCCCTCATCTCTAAGAAGAGTGGAGGACTATGCTGGATCCATTCCTTGCCTAGATACTCTTTATTGCACACACCACTTTGTCTCTTGGAATAATTTGACACAAATACCTAGGCCATAATCGCCAAAGGAAAGAACATGGTAATTAATAACACAATTTCTAACAGAATTAATCATTCCCCTTTCTGATTTCACTTTGAGCAAAGTGCACAGCACTTAACATAACAGACTATAACCTGCCCCCAGCCTTCACGTAGTAATACACCCCAACAAACTCTCTACTGAAAGAGCAATTAGTTGAATTGTCTATTGCAAGCCAAGCAAATCTTTCCATGATTAAAGAACTTGTTTCATGTTACCTCTTTCTTTTGCATGCCAAAGATTAGAAACACAAATTCCAGTGCCTTAATTATCTATATTACAAATTGCTGATAGCTTACTGATGTGCCTGCTCATGTAAGAAGCCGACAATAAGGAATCGGGAGATGAGTGCCTTCTTACAAAGACGCACCATCTGTATGTTTAATGCAAGAAAAATAAGATGATACGGTTTTTGAAAATGGACTGATGGGATGCTTGGACTTAATTTGGGGCTTGGAAACAGAGAAAATGTCAAATCATCTCTAACAAAGGTCGCCTAAAAGAGCAAGCCCCGTGGAATTGCCTGCATCTTGGCTTTCTCAAAAGGGAGAACCCTTCATCATTGTGAACTGGCTCCAGGAAAAAATTAACAGAAGAGAAGAAGAAAAATAGTGAATCAAAGCAGTGGAGTGCTCTGTGATAGAAAGGTACTCCCAGACTGAAATGGGTAGCCATTGATGTCACTTGGTTTTACGTTTGCACATACCAAGCCAGAAGTGCAGGAAAACCAGTCCTCACTGCAGACTGAGGGAGTTGAAGAAAGGTGACAAGACTTTTTCTTTGGCTGCAGTCCCCTTGGTTTGAAAAGTCCTTATCTGTAATACCAAGCAAGCTGCCCAGTCCCTTCTCCCTGCCACTTGGAAGCTGGAGTGGTTTTGGGTAAGCCACCTGTAGGTATGCTCCACCTTCACTGCTCCCCATCTCACAGATCTTCCTACTGCTGTCTTTGTGGTTTTCTTGTTTTACTCCCTTGTTCCTCCACTCCCTATTACATACTTCTAACTAGTTTTTTTCTGCTCCTATCATACCACCTTATCAATAGCATCTAAATGTTGTGTTAATTGAAGTTTTAGTTGAATAATATAATCATTTAACCACAATCTTAAAATTATAAGGTCTTTTTCTTTCTGTTATTATTAAAGTCATGCCTAATAGTCCACATGTTAAACTTTGCATTTTTTTTTTTTTTTTTTTGCAACAGTTAACATAAGAGAGTTTGCAAATTTTTTGGTACACAGAGTCTGGAGAATGAAAGAACAGTTGCAGAATGGTTTTATTTTGACCACAGAGAAGAGATGCGAATGACTCCATTCATCTCTGGAAAGCAAACATTTGCCATGGAGGATGAAGAACTAATGTCAGGGGCCAGATATTATGACACCTTTTTAAATGACTCAGTTTGCTCCTGCTAATTGTACAGAGAAGCAAAGTGAAATCCAGAGACACGTTAAATAATTTGCATAAGAATACTTCTAGCTAATGTCTGAGCCAAGTTTCAAATTCAGGTGTTGATAAATGTCTATATAAGAGGAATTCAGTAGGAAAGAGGTAAGGGCAAGAAAAAGGGACCAAAGAGAACCTATGCTCTACCCACATACATTCCCCACAAATTCTCCAAGAACATTTGAAATTCTAGGATAAAAATTCCAATCCATTTGCTCAAAACATTGTTCTCATTAAAATGCAAATGTCAGCAAGAGTGGAAAGATTAACTATCAGCTCTTTGTTGATGTCAAATTCCTGACAGTTACCTTGAATCTCTTTCTGAAATCTGACTTTGATGGGGGAAAAAAAAAAAAAAAAAAAATGAAATTCCAGTATGTCAGAAGAAACGAAGAAACCAGGAGCCTGTGTAAAGAACTTCAGGCTTGAGTGAGAGCTACATTGGTATTTTGGTCCTGGTACTTATCTCATTCATAAATGTTCCCTAAAAAAGTGAAATTTAAAGAAATACTTAAGAAAACTGAAATTTAAAAAAATAGAATTAGAGAAACATAAAGATTGAAAACACCTCTGCCTTAACTTGGTGTATTTTTAGCACTAATCGCCAACTTCTAAGAGATGTTCATGCCATCTGTTTAATGCTGCCTACATGGCCAGCTTCACAATGGTTTATTTTTGATCCCTTTGTATATCCTGTATTTCTTAAGGGTTATTAACAGGGAAGCTTTATGCCTTCGGATATAGTTTATAACCATTCAAGAGTGACCAAATTCATGCTAGGGGAGTTTTAAGGAGCACCAACCCCAAACCAGGTACCAACCAAGGATCGTGGAGAAGGTCCAAAATTCTTAACAAACAAAAAAGAAACAGAGAGAGGACACGAGGAAAGGAAGGGGAGAGAAAGAAAAAGGGAAGGAGCAAAGGAAAAGTTCATCTCTAAAACACTTTCACTCTAGAGATTAGCTTTTTCAACCTTATTTCCTGAGACTTCCTTTAATACTATATACATAGTGTAACATAATATAAAGCTGCTCCTCCGCCCTTTCCGCTGCAGCCATTTCCCCGCCTCCCAACTACTTGTCAGTCTGTGAACATCCTAGGTAACTATTGGTTCATCGGTCAGCTTGCAAGTATCCTTCTCCTTATTGGTCCCGTTAACCTGCGGAATTTGACTGCTTAAGGATAGCTCCCCGCCATTCTCTCTCTCTCTTCTCCTCTCCTGACTTTCATGCTTCTCTCTTTCCTCCTCACTTTCATGCTGTCTCCTCCATTTCACTCTCCTGTGCACGTGCCCTTTCTCTTTTCCTCTCGGTTTCTCTCTTGTCCTGCAGGGAGACACTCTGTTTGCTTAATAAACTCCCTTATGTGAATTCCCGGGTGGGGAGTGGTTTTCTGGGTTCTTACACATAGTCCATGCAAGGAAAAAAAAAAACAAAAAACAACACAGAAAGTTAACACTAGATTTATACTTTTGTTGTTGGCAGCTTCAATCTTTCTGTACTGTCATCAGCATAAAGATATAACCAAAAGGAGCTCACCAATACCTCCAGTGTTGAGTTTTGTCTTTGTAAAACCTCCAGTACTCAAAATTGATTTCCAATTTGACTACTAACTGCAAAGAACAATAGTAAACCAAATAAATAAATAACATAATGAATGGTAATGAATGTCAGTGATGATGGTGATGATGATGATGATAATGGCTGCTAATGAAAGATACAACTGATACCATGTGATGTTACAATTTCCATGTTTGCATCATTTGCCTACTTGATTTTAAATTCATTGCACAATTTTGTGTTTGGATACACACATAATCTATGATTTTGATACATTCAGTTTATTATTACCCAAAGGAAATAAAATTATCAGTTCTTTTTAATTTCCATGTGTTCTTTCTACACTTTGGCTTTCAAGAGAGGCAAATACTGCCTCCTTAGAGATATAGCTGTACTCACCATGGCCTTTTCCTACTGTTACAGGAAGGCCTCCCCTGAATGGCAATGTTCTCCTGCTGAGAATCCCTCCTTTACAAAAACTATGAGGACCATGATAGAAGTTTCTTTCTTCCTCCAAGGACAGATGACAAAAGCCACATTGCTGTAACAGATGAGAACCTCAGGGAAGAAAATCATGCTCAACACTGCTTGGGTCAAGGTTTGTTGACTCGTGTGGGGGAATAGTCTTATGGAACTTGATGTCTTGGCATGTAAGAAAAAAGGAACATTACCGTCCATGAAATAGTTTTGGAAAACAAATTTAAAAGTCATCTTTACTGTATGTTCAATTATTGTTTTTGTTTTCCTTTTCTAAAAAGTGTATGCAAATATCATGTAAGAAAATACCCCGAAATACCTTAGAACTTTCTCAGTGTCTGCAGACTCTATTATAGTATACATGATGGTTATCTAATATGTCATGCTTAATATCAATTATTGAACTTAAGACCCTAGAGAAGTTCATGAACTAGTGACATCAAATGACTGAAAGGAGGAAAAAGTTAAATGAATGTATTTTTATGGTAAACATGCACTTCCGGCCCATCACCTATCTTCAGAGTATAAAGGTGAAGTTTATTGAGAGGGAATCCATGCACGTGAGAATCTTAAATCCATATACAGTCCTATAAGTCAGAACATAGGTGGGATTTTGAGTTAATCAGGGCATGATCAAGAACACTTGAAGAAATTGGAAAAGCATCTCTTTCTTAAGGTACATATAATAAATCTGGGAAAATCCACCCAGTAGAGGGAGCTGTAGGCTTAAGAGTTCTACTGCCACAATATGCAAATGGGGCAAATCTTAAAATTCCATGTATTGTAATATCCCTAGGAGACACGTGGCACAGCCAGGGGAGTATCAAGTATGTGTAAGTATCAAATACATCTCTTTCTACATATTTATCTATTTATAAGATAAATATAATCACCATTATATAATCACCATTATAATCGCCATTACAAAATTTAGACTTCTGATTAGGATTTGGATATGGAAAATAAATAAATGAAACATTGTATTTAATTCTAGAAACTGATATTGGTGGGAAAGTGAAGGAACCATTAAGAAATATTTGGTGTACTTTTCCAACTCTTGACAAATTGAAGTTTCATAGCCAGTGCAAAATTTATTAGAATAACTCCAGTTTTCTTGGTCCTTGTGGAATTGTTAGCAAGCTCTCATTGCACTTGGAAAGTTCTGACGTGCTCTATAGTGTGGTTCCTGGGTGGAGTGGAGTAGACTGGTAGCTAATATGCACATCCATTTCCAACAATCTGGTACTAGCAAGTGCTCTGTAGGTTGTTTTGCACATGATCTAAATGCAGGACATGGGATTCAAGACTCTTAATAAATGAGACAAAAGAGACTTACCCAGAGAAGTGATTGGCAAGATATTTGAAGTGAGTTCTGGAAGATGATTTTTAGTGGAATACATTAATTAGTTGTAACAAGCATCTGTCTTCTGATCCACACACAAAGGAGTCATTAATCCTAATTCAATAAAGATAACAGAAAAACAGAGTATTGAGTACAGCTCATAGGAAAGTCATCAATAGTTAAGTTGGGGAAATGTCCTTTTCTTCTCACATCCAGAATAGCACAGGGAGTGGCAGCCAGGAGAATCTCAGAGTCCAGTGTGTCCAGGGTTGGACGATTTGATACCCACTTATTGGAGGGTCTTGAGATGCAGTAAGGTATAAGACCAAGAGGTGTCACCGCAGAGACCAACCAAGAAAGTAAGTGGACCATTGCAATGGTTCCCAGGGAGAGTATGTAAGGGTCCAGCAATCTTCCACTGCAGGAGAGAATTTTAAAGACTTGGTAATTTCAGTGGTGATAGTTCAGAGCCAAATAGATTCCAATCACCCTCAGTGTTATTATTCATACTTAAAAAAATTCTCCTCAGGCTACATCTAACAAAAATAAAATGCAAAAGAATGATATATTAGTTTTTGCAGGTCCAAGGGTTGCCTTTGCCAGTGAAGACATATTACCAGTTTACTCTGTAAACTTTCCACAAGGGAAGTAGTTATTTCGTAATATTTTCAGTGGGCTCTTCATAAGAGAATAGCAAAAATGTGAGGTTTTGCAATGACCTTTTCATTTGCCTTTAAGAGATTTCTTGAATTGACCAAATAATGAAATAGGGAACTTGATATTGAATTCAATGTCACTGCTTTCACAGAGTGTGATATCTACCCTGCTCTTGCTCCAAATGCAACAACAGAATTCATTACAACCATTTTAATAAGTAGCCAGCATTTGGCAATGAAAATTTATATTACCTTAAACCTTCAATCTATTAAATATGTGAAGTATAGCAACTTCACATAAGGGCTAAAATAATTTTAGAGCTAATATAGACTTTAGAAAATATATAGGTAATGCAACCATTTGTGGATGAAAAAATAGAGTAAGGGATATTATTCAACTTCCTTAAATGACTCAGCAGAGCCAGAAATACAATTTAATCTCTCGATTTCAAGTCCTTGAATTTTTAAGGTTAATGTAAGTTTTAATTTAAGAACTTAATTTAAGAACTTGCTGTATCAATAATTCTACATTTTTTGATTACATGGTTTTTAAATGCTTTCACACATTAAAATCTTTAAGGATTGAATGTAAACAAGACAAAGCAATCACACAAAAAAAAAAACATTGAGCTTTTACAAGCCCAATCATTATTTCACAGAGTATGGTAATCATGGCTCAGCCCACCAGACCACTGAATAGAATCCCAGGTGGAACCAAATTAAACAAATAGCACACATGATACAATGCACATGCTTTGCTTTCTCTGCATTGGCCCAGTGATTGAGTGAAGCTAGATAAGCAGTTGGTCTATTCAGACTGAAAATAGCTGTCCTTGACTCAGAAGAAGAAAAATGAAGTCCCTTGGAAGGGAAGGCAGCAAAAAATGTAAAGTTATGTTATATTTGCAGAGGGCAAAGTCAAAGAGCACTTGATTTCCAGTGTCATAAGAACAGTGTGATGGGAGAGAAGGATAAAGATGCCCTAGAACATATGGAGAGTTTCCTCTCTGTAATTGTGGTCAGGTTAAAAGTATCTTTCCTTCTTTGTTTTATTTTGTTTATTTATTTGTTTGTTTGTTTGTTTTTTGTTTGTTTGTTTTTACTTTCTTCTCTCTTTTTTTCCCCTAATTCATTTAATGCTAAATTTTGGAAAGGTTGTTCACATTACTTCTGTGATATGAGCCCTAAATAATTGTAATCCCCAAACAGGATACAGCTTAACTATTATATAAATTGCATTTTTTCATGTATTTATCAATTTCAATAAGTGGGAGATTGGCTAAACATAGACTGTGATCCTTGATGGGGACAAAGATGTGATAACTGTTTTTTGTCTCTTGAAGTTAGAACTTCAACTAGGAAGATGTTCTTCTAAACATGTATTGGTAATGTGAGCAACTGACTGGTACAAGAAAGATGACACAGGTGGAACCAAAATTGAAATAAATATCATCTGTAATTTAAAAGAGTAGGAAAAATAATAAGCAAATTAAAATTGTTGAAGTGTTTTTAAAGAACATGATAAATTGAGTGAAAGAAAGAGATTGCAGACCAAAACACAGGAAAAAACTCACAGTCCAGATTTTTCTGCCTCAGATATGATGATCTTAGGGAAAATTACAGATCGCAGGGGTTCTTGACTGAGAGGTTTCTTTTAGAGCAACAAACTGGTTAGACCTTTCTCATATTCATGTTTTTACTCATTAAACATTTTACTCCTGGGATGGAGGATCTGGCTACCCCAGAGTTTGAGTGAGCTTGTGCATCACTGTGGCCAAAATACCTGACAAGTACCATTTAGAAGAGTGACAATTTATTTTGGCTCATGGTTTCAGTGGCTTAGTACATGCTTGACTGAATCCATAGCTCTGGGTCCAAGATGAAGTAGAACATCATGGCCAAGGGTGTGGTGGAGGAAAGCAGCCCAGGACATGGCAACCAGGAAGAGCAAGCACTGTTCATCAGGGACAGAACATAAGCCCCAAAGGCACACCCCCTCCCAGGGATCTGCCTTGCTCAGCCACTCCTTACCTGTTTCCAGATACCACCCAATTAATCTGTATCAGTAGATTACCATCAGGTTAAAGAAGAAATAACCAGGTCAGTTTCAAGATGGTGAAATAGAGAAGGTCACTTTTCTGCCTGTTCTGTGGCATGAAACCAAGAAATCAGACAGGCAGATTCTCAGCAAGGTGGGTGAACAAAAAAAAAAAAAGAAAAGAAAAGAAAAGAAAAAAGAATAGAAAAGAGGGGGGATGACTTTACTGGAATTTAATGCCAGAAAATCGAAACAGACTGGGGACTCAGGAAGTTGCATCTCATAAAATAAAGAAGAAAGCCCCAGCACCATAACTTCTGATATAGCCAGAGACACTACCCAGAGTGGTCCCTCCATGAGCAAAGTGGAAGGATAAGGGAATTAAAGGAGGACTGAGGGGTGTCTGGATATGGAGAGATTAGAGAGCAAAGACACTGCCCAACTAAACTGAAAGGCCTATTGCACAGTATTCTTGTACAGGAAAGAAACCCCATCTCTCCTGGTAGCATGAGGAGGACAGAGGAAGGAATCACTTCGCAACGTGGTGTCGGGGCTGGCAGCTGAGGGATCCTTTTCTTGGCAAACCCAAGACTGGCAAAAAATACAGACTTAACAAACCCACTCTACAGGTCAGAGTGTGCCTAAGTGACCAAGAGAAAATCAAACATGGAGAGAGGTTTACACAGGGGCACAACTGGTCATGGAAACCCACCTGCCTCTCCTGCTCCACCTTCAACCCAGCTTCTTGCAAGACAAGCTGGGGAAGATGCATCTGGTCAGGAATTGAAAAGGGCAAGGGTGGGAGTGATTGAGGTTGGAGATTGAACCCAAGACCAAGAAATGTGCAGTCTCTAGGTGACTTGTGATGGAGTAGACTAAGAATTGATCCCTCCACCATATGAATGGAATCCAAGGAAGATTCCTGGGGTGCAGTCTTCCAGCATGGACTGGCAATTGCTGGGCCCTCCAGATGGACTGATTTAAAATCTCAGCACAGAGCCTAGAGTCTACCTAAGCCTAAACCCCACTTCCAGGAATTCCACCTACAGGATTAACTGTCTCAATCTAGCAACCCTCACCCTGAGGGAGAAGCAAGAATCATACTCTAGACAACTTCACCTAACAGTGCTGAGAAAGGAGGCTGAGAAATTTTTTGAACTCCAGTTGTCCAGAGACAACTCTTTAACTATTCATCAATATCTTTTTTTTTTCTTTTCTCTGTTTAAATGTGACTTTAAGAGTTCATGGAAATTTATACATATTCATATTTATTTTTTCTTTTCTCATTTCTAGTATTTTTGAAACCAGTTAATTTTCATGGATCAGTTTTTTGAGGATTAGGATGTTTGATTAGTGTATTTCAGTTACCTTTTGAATTTTTTATTTTTATTTTCAATTGTTATTTTATATGTATTTTTTCTCACATATATCTGTTTCCCTTCATTCTCTTTCTCGCTTTTCTTCTGCTAACTGCTAAACTCTACTATTCTCTCCCCACTCTTCCTTTAATTTTTATTTCTAACTTTTCTCCTACTTCCTCATAATCATCACATCCTACACTTCTGTTTTCTCCCTGACCATCTTTTGAAATTGTAAACACTTTTGCAAAGTGACTGTTTTTATTCTATGCAATAACTGGTCATACCATTTCTGTTTATTGTGACAACATCACAGACATCATAACAGTAATTGTTTGGTTTAATGCTGTATATTCTTTGCATTGGTTGTTGTTATTATTTGTCTCCCCCTAAAAGGTGATGTACTGGAAACCTTCATGGACACAATAAGTATATAGGGTAAAAACTCTATTGCCTCACATCAATACTTTTATATAAATTAAAAAGATCAGGATTAAAACCCATTACTCAGTAACATTGAATGCAAATTGCCCAAACACATCAATCAAAAGACATAGATTGGCAGATTGGATTAAGAAAGAAGACCCAATAATACACTGTATCCAATAGCTTCACCTCATAGGCAAAGAAGTTCACAGATTAAAGGTAAAAGAATGGGGGGGGGGGGACAAACAAACCATATCATCCACATGGAATTTGTAAAGAAGCAAGAATTTCTATCCTCATATAAGATGAAGTGGTCTTCAAGCCAATGTTAATCAGAAGGGACAAACAAGGACATTTCATACTACTTAAGGGAATTATACATCAATAAAACATAGCAATCATAAATATTTATGTCCCAAATAATGAAGCATCTATGTACATCAAACAACTCCTTCTCAATTGTAAGAATCAAATAAACTACAACACAATAATGCTGGGTGACTTTAACATGCCTCTCTCACCACTAGATAGATCCTCCAAATGAAAACTAGATGAAGATGCTATAGAACAAAAGCAAGAGCATGCCCCCATGAACTGAGGACGATGGCAGGTAGCTGAGCCTGCCCACCTGTCCCCCTACTGCTGAGGGCCACTCACCTACCTCCGTGCTAACTCATCACACCCTCACTGGAGCTCTCCAGCTTCTTTTGAGGCTGATTCAGGCATTTTGAATTATTCCTGACAGTGTGGCCATCATCATTGGAAGGGCAACTCCCTTCCTGAGACACCTGCAAGAGACTGGAGGCCCTTTGACAGGTACCTCGATTTACTCACTTACATCCTACACCCTTCCCCATCTTCTTGTTCACAACTAGAAACACTGTAAATAGTATTTGAACTGACCCTGTTCACTACAATAATTTTAAAGTCTTTATAGGGGCTCCCTGGTTCAGGGCTGCATTTTCTCTGTAATGGGTGCAAAAGGTATTGATCTCCCCTTCAAAGGAGAGGTAGTGGAAAGCTGCAGGGTCATAATAAGGCTGCAAGGGGGAAACATCAGTACCTCTGATCTTCACTGCTAGAGGGGAATATGTAGAAACAATATGAAAAAAAAACAGGGGAAGAAAGTGTAGCTAACAAACCAAGATGCTATTGTGATAGAATCCAATGGCAGCATGGCAGTAGAAATGACAGAAAAAGAGTTTAGAATCTGCATACTTAAAATGATCCCTGAAGCAAAAGACGAGATAAGAGAGCAAATGCAGGCAATGCATGACCATTCCAATAAACAGTTAAAAGAGCAAATGCAGGAAGCAAAAGAATACTTCAATAAAGAGGTAAAGATTCTGAAAACAAAACAAACAAACAGAAACACTTGAAATGAAAGAAACAATAAACCAAATTAAAAACTCATTAGAAAGCATCACCAACAGAATAGATCTCATAGAAGACAATCTCAGACAATGAGGACAAAATACTTAATCTTGAAAATAAAGTTGAACAAACTGAGAAGATATTAAGAAGTCATGAATGGAACCTCCAAGAATTATGGAATATCATGAAAAGATTGAATTTAAGAATTATTGGAATCGAGGAAGGCACAGAGATACAAACCAAAGGCATGAGCACACTGTTCAATGAAATAATATCAGAAAATTTCCCAAACCTGGAAAAAATGAAATGGAAAATTAAGTACAAGAGGCTTACAGAACACCAGGTGCACAAAATTACAACAGATCCACACCAAAACACATTATGATGAAAATACCTCACATACAAAATAAAGATAGGATTTTAAAGGCTGTGAGAGAAAAGCATCAGATTACATATAAGGGGAAACCAATACGGATATCAGCAGAATTCTCAGCCCAGACTCTAAAAGCAAGAAGGACCTGGAAGAATATATTTCAAGCTCTGAAAGAATATGGATGCTAACCAAGAATCCTATACCCAGCTAAACTGATCTTCAGATTTGACCATGAAATAAAATCTTTCCATGATAAACAAAAGTTAAAAGAATTTACAAATAGAAAGCTTACCCTACAGAACATTCTCAGCAAAATATTTCGTGAAGAGGAAGTGAAAAGTAACAAAACAAGTCAGCAAAGGGAATTAACTACCCTAAAGGAAAAGCCAATCAAAGGAGAAAACAAATCAAATTAAAAACCAAAAATAAGCCAAAATGACCAGAAATACAAATCATATCACAATAATAACCCTGAATGTCAATGGCCTAAACTCAATAATCAAAAGACATAAACTGGTAGATTGGATTAAAAGGAAGGACCCAACAACATGCTGCCTTCAAGAGACTCATCTCATAGAAAAAGACATCCACATATTAAAGGTGAAAGAATGGGGAAAACATACCATGCACATGGACCCAGTAAAAAAGCAGGGGTCTCCATCCTCATATCAGATAAAGTGGACTTCAAACCTAAGTTAGTCAGAAGGGATAAAGAAGGACTTTTCATAATGCTAAGGGAAGCATAAGTCAGCAAGACATAACAATTTTAAATATATATGTCCCAAACAGTGGAGCATCTATGTATGCCAAACAAACCCTTCTCAATTTTAAGAATCAAATAGATCAAAACACATTAATACTGAGGGACATTAACACACTGCTCTCACAACTGGTTGATTTTCCAAACAAAAACTAAACAAAGGAACTATAGGACTAAATAATACAATCAATGATGTAGACTTAATGGATATTTATAGAGTATTTTATCCATTATCGAGCTAATATACTTTCTTCTCAGCAGCTCACAGATCCTTCTCCAAAATAGCCATATGCTATGCCACAAAGAAGCCATTAGTAAATACAAAAAAAAATAGAGATCCTACCCTGTATCCTATGAGACCATAATGGAATGCAATTAGAAATGAATGATAAAATAACAAACAAAAACTACTCATGCACCTGGAGACTACATAATATGCTATTGAATGATGTAATGATAACAGAAGACATCAGGGAAGAAATAAAAAAATTCTTAGAGGTAAATGAGAACAATGACACAACATAAAAACATTTCTGGGACACTATGAAAGCTGTACTAAGAGGAAAATTCATTGCATTGAGCTCATACATTAAAAAAATAAAAAGTCAACAACTAATGAGCTAACATTACATCTCAAAGCCCTAGAAAAAGAAGAACAGATCAACACCAAAAATAGTAAAAGAAAGAAAATAATTAAAATCAGAGCTGAAATCAATGAAATTGGTACAAGAAATAATTCAAAAAATTGACAAAACAAAAAGTTGATTCTTTGAAAAAGTAAACAAAATTGATAACCCCCTAGTCACACTAATGAAGAGAAGGAGAAAGAAAACTCAAATTATTAGAATTTGTGATGAAAAAGGAAAGATCACGACAGACACCATTGAAATACATAAAATAATTAGAAGCTACTTTGAAAATCTATACTCCAACAAAATAGAAAATACCAAAGACATTGACAAATTTTTAGAGACATATGATCCTCACAAACTGAATCAGGAAGACATACACAATCTAAACAGATCAATTTCAAGTACCGAAATAGAAGAAGCCATCAAAAGCCTACCAACCAAGAAAAGCCCAGGACCAGATGGATTCTCAGCCAAATTCTACAAGACCTTTAAAGAAGAACTGATACCAATACTCCTCAATGTATTTCAGGAAATAGAAAAGGAGGGAACTCTTCCAAATTCATTCTATGAGACTAGTACCACTCTGATACCAAAACCAGACAAAGACACATCAAAGAAAGAAAACTTTAGACCAATATCCCTGATGAACATAGATGCAAAAATCCTTAACAAAATACTGGCAAATTGCATACAAAAATATATTTAAAAGATAGTGCACCATGATCAAGTGGAGTTTATCCCAGGGATGCAAGATTGGTTCAACATCCAGAAATCAATGAAAGTAATTCATCACATCAATAGGCTTAAAGTTAAGAATCACATGATTATTTCAATAGAGGTTGAGAAAGTGTTTGATAAAATACAGCACCCCTTCATGCTTAAAACACTAAAAAAAAAAAATAGGAATAGTAGGAACATACCTCAACATTGTAAAGGCTATCTATGCTAAACTCACAGCCAACGTAATTCTTAATAGAGAAAAACTGAAAGCATTCCCTCTAAAAACTGGAACAAGACAGGGATGCCCTCTTTCATCACTTCTATTCAACATCATCCTTGAAACACTTGCCTGAGCAATTAGACAGACCAAAGAAATTAAAGGGGTAGAAATACGAAAAGAACTAAAGCTGTCACTATTTGCTGATGCCATGATCCTATATTTAGAAGATCCCAAAAACACCACTAGAAAACTTCTAGAACTAATAAATGAATTCAGCAAAGTAGCAGGATATAAAATCAATACATGCAAATCTAATGCATTTCTATTCATAAGTGATGAATCCTCTGAAAGAGAAATTAGGAAAACCACTCCATTCACGGTAGCCTCAAAAAAAATAAAATAAAAAACTTGGGAATTAATGTAACAAAAGAGGTGAAATACCTCCACAATGAAAACTACAGAACATTAAAGAAAGAAATTGAAGAAAACCTTTGAAAATGAAAAGACCTCCCATGTTCTTGGATAGGCAGAATTAGCATTGTCAAAATGGCCATTCTACCAAAGGCATATACAGATTCAGTGCAATTCCACGTTAAATCCCAATGACATTCCTCATAGAAATAGAGAAAGTAATCATGAACTTCATCTGGAAGAACAAGAGACCTCGAAAAGCCAAAAGAATCCTGAGTAGAAAACGTGAAACAGGAGGTATCACAATACCAGACATTAAACTATACTACAGAGCAATAGTAACAAAGATAGCATGGTATTGTCACCAAAATAGACAGGCAGACCAATGGTACAGAATAGAAGACACAGAGACAAAATCAAATAAATACAGTCACCTCATACTAGACAAAAGAGCTAAAAACATACAATGGAGAAAAGATAGCCTGTTCAACAAATGGTGCAGGCAAAACTGGAAATCCATATGCATTAAATGAAATTAAACCTCTATCTCTCACCCTGTACAAAACTCAACTCAAAATGGATGAAGGACATAGGAATTAGACCAGAGACCCTGCACCTATTAGAAGACAAATTAGGCCTGAATCTCCATTATGTTGTCTTAGGATCACACTTACTCAACAAGACTCCCAAAGAACAAGAATTCAATGCAAGAATCAATAAATGAAATGGGCTCAAACTAAAAAGCTTTTTCTCAGTAAAGGACCCAATCAAGAATGTGAAGAGAGAGCCTACAGAGTAGGAGAAAATCTTTTCCACGTGCGTTTCAGCTCCAAAATTTATAAAGAACTTACAAAACTTTACACCAAAAATACAAAGAACCCAATCAATAAATTGGCCAAGGAACTGGAGAGACACTCTACAGAAGAAGGTATATAGGCAATTAACAAATATATGAAAAAGTGTTCAACATCTCTAGTATTTAGAGAAATGCAAATTAAAACAACTTTAAGATTTCATCTTACTCCAATTAGAATGGCTATTATCAAGAACACAAACAATAATAGATGTTGGTGTGGATGTATGGGAAAAGGCACACTTTTACATTGCTGGTGGAGCTGCAAATTGGTGCAGCCACTCTGGAAAGCAGGATGGAGAATCCTCAGAAAACCTGGAATGGCCCCACTTTTAACCCAGTTATCCCACTCCTCGGTTTATACCCAAAGGACTTAAAATCAGCAAACTACAGTAACACAGTCACATATTGATGTGGCTGTAGCATATTGATGTGGTTATAAAGCTCAGTTCACAATAGCTAGATTGTGGAATCAGCCTAGATGTCCTTCAACAGATGAATGGAAAAAGAAACTGTGGTATATATACACAATGGAATATTATTCAGCCATAAAGAATAATAATATTATGGCATTTGCAAATAAATGGATGGAATTGGAGAATATCATGCTAAGTGAAATAAGCCAATCCCCAAAAACCAAAGACCAAATGTTTTCCCCGATAATTGGAGAATGATAAATAATGGCAGTGGGGGATGGGGAGGAGAGAAGAATGGGGAAACTTTAAATTATGTAGAAGGAAATGAGAGGGAGGGGAGTATAAAAATGGTGGAATGAGACAGACATCATTACCCTATGTACATGTATGATTACACGAATGGTGTGAATCTACATCATGTACAACCATTGAAATGAAATGATGTACCCCATTTGTGTACAATAAATCTAAATGCAGTCTGTAATAAATTAAAAGATAAATTAAAAAATACAGCAAAAGAACTAAAACATACAATTAATAATTTAGGCTTAATAGACATAAAAAATATTTCATCCATCAAGATCTGAAAATGCTTTCTTCTCAGTAGCCCTTGGATCATTTTCTAAAATAGACCATATCTTAGGCCACAAAATAACTCACAGCAAATACAAGAAAAATAGAGATAATACTTTGCGTTCTGTAAGATCATTATGGAATGAAATTAGAAATCAATGATAAAATAAAGATAGACGCTACTCTAATACTTGAAGACTAAATAATACACTATTGAATAACAAATGGATAGCAGAAGAAATCAGAGATGAAATTAAAACAACACAGGTAAATGAGAATAGCAATGTAAACAGTCAAAATCTCTAGGACACTCTGAAGGCAATTTTAAAGAGGAAAGTTCATTGCATTGAGTTCATTCATTAAAAGGATAGAAAGTCACAACATAAATAACCTAAGATTACACCTCAAAGTCATAGAAAAAGAAGAAATAACACCAAAAGCAGTAGAAGACAGAAAATAATTAAAATCAGAGCTGAAATCATTGAAATTGAAACAAAACAAAAAACAATTCAAAAAATAAAATAAAAAGTTGGTTCTTTGAAATGAATAAATAAAATTGATAAATTATTATCCAAGCTAAGGAAGAGAAAAAGAAAACTCACATTACTAAAATTCATGATGAAAAAGGAATATCACTATGGACATTACTGAAATATTGATGATAAATCAGAAACTATTTTGAAAATTTATACACTAATAAACTAGAAGATCTTGAAGAACACTGACAAACTTCTAGAAACATATGACCTACCTAAATTGAATCAGGAGCATGTAGATTATTTAAACACATCAAATTCAAGCAATGAAATTGAAGACACCATCAAAAGCCTACCAATGAAGAAAAGCCCAAGATGAGACACATTTTCTCAGCCAAGTTCTACCACACCTTCAAAGTAGAACTAACACCAAACCTCCTCAAGTTATTCCATGAAATAGAAAAGGAGGGAACTCTTTTAAACTCATTCTATGAAACTAGTATCACTCTGGTACCAAAACCACACTAAATCACATGGAGGAAAGAAAAACCAGTCCAATATCCCTGATGAACACAGATGCAAATTTCTTAATAAAAGATTGGAAAATTATATACAAAAACATATCAAAAGATTGTACACCAAGATCAAGGGAATTCATCCAAGGGATGCCAGGATGGTTCAACATATGGAAATCAATAAATGTAATTCATCACATCAATACTTAAAGACAAGATCCACATGATTATCTCAATAGATCAAGAAAAAGCATTTGACAAAATATAGCATCAGTTGATGTTCAAAACACTAGAAAAACTTGGGATAGTAGGAATATATATCAACTTTTTAAAAACTTTAGATATTAAACCCAAGGCCAACATCATTCTAAATGAACAAAAATTTAAAACATACCCTCTAAAAACTGGGAGAAGACAAGGGAGTTCTCTTTCATCCTTTCTATTCAACATAGTACTGGAAGCTCCTGCTAGAGCAATTAGAAGAAAGAAATTAAAGGAATATGAATAGGAAAAAGAAGAACCAAAACTACTCTTTTTTGATGTTGACAAGACTCTATATTAGAAGATCCAAAAAAAACTAAACCAGAAAACTTGTAGAACTCATTAATGAATTCAACAAAGTAGCAGGATATAAGATTAATACCCATAAATCAATTGCATTCCTATACATCAGTGATAAATCAAAGGAAAGAGAAATTAGGAAAACTATTGCATTCACAACTAACCTGGACAAAAATAAGTATTTGGGAATCAATCAAACAAAAGAGGTGAAAACTACAGAACACTAAAGAAAAAAATTGAAGAAGGCCTTAGAAGATGGAAAGATATTCCATGTTCTTGGATAGACAGAATTAATATTTTCAAAATGATCATACTAGCAAAGTGCTATACAGAATAATGCAGTTCTTATTAAAATTCCAATGGCATTCTTCATAGATATAGAAAACATAGTCATGAAATTCATTTAGAAAAATGAATTTGACCCATAATAGCCAAAGCATTCCTTAACAAGAAAAGTGAATCAAGAGGTATCACAATACCAGAACTTAAATTATACACAGAGTTATAGTAACAAAAACAGCATGGTTATCAGCACCAAAACAGACATGTAAACCAATGGTGCAGAATAGAAGATAGAACCAAATCCACATAAATACAGCTATCTCATACTAGACAAAGGCACCATAAATTTACATAGGAGAAAAAGATAGCCTCTTCAACAAATGGTGCTGGAAAAACTGGAAATCCATATATAGCGAACTAAAATTAGACTCCTCTCTCTCACCCTGAACAAACTCAACTGAAAGTGGATCAAGGGACCGAGGCATTAGACCAGAGCCCTGAGATTACTAGAAGAATGATAGGCCCAAATCTCCATCATGTCAGGCTTGGGAACTGAATTGCTCAACAAGGCTCCTAAAGCGCAAGAAGTAAAATCAAGAATCAATAAGTGAGATGGTATCAAACAAAAAAAAAAAAAAAAAAACTTTTTTCACAGCAAAAGAAACAACCAAGAATATGAAGAGAGCTTACAGAATGGGAGAAAAGTCTTTGCCACCTGCACATCAGATAGAGCATTAATCTCCAGTACATATAAAGAACACAAAAAAAACACCAATAACCCCAAATAACCCAATCAGTAAATGTGCAAAGGAATTGAACAGACATTTCAAACGACAAATATGACTGGTCAACAAATAAAGGAAAAAAGTTCAGCATCTCAAACAATTAGATAAATACAAATTAAAACTGCTCAGAGATTTCATCTCACTCCAGGCAGAATGGCCATTATTAAGTATACAAGGAAAAATAAATGTTGGTCAGGATGTGGGGGATAATATACGCTCATACATTGCTGGTCGTACTGCAAATTGGTGCAAACCACTCTGGAAAGCAGTATGGACATTCTTCAGAAAACTTGGAATGGTACCACCATTTGACCCAGTTATCCACTTGGCATATACCCAAATGACTTAAAATCAGCACATTATAAGGATGCGGCCACATCAATGTTTACAGTGGCTCAATTCCACAATAACTAAGCTATGGAACCAACCTAGGTGCCCTTCAACAGATGAATGGATAAAGAAAAATGTGGTAAATATACACAATGGAATAGTGCTCAGTCATAAATAAGAATGAAATTATGGCATTTACCGGTCTAGTGGATGGACCTGGAGATAATCATGCTAAGCGAAATAAGCCAGTCCCCAAAAAATCCAAGGATCGAATTTACTCTCTGATATGCAGATAGTAACACAAAATAAGTGGTTGGGGAGGGAAGAATAGCAGTTCATCAGATTAGACAAAGGGGAAATGAAGGGAAGGCAGGGATATGGGAATAAGAAAGACAGCAGAATGAATCAGACGTAACTTTCCTACGTTCATGTATGAATACATGACCAGTGTAACTCCACGTCATGTACAACCACAAGAATGGGAAGTTATACTCATGAATGTATGTGTCAGAATATATTCTACTGTCACATATAACAAAAAAGAACAAATAAAAACTTTTAAAAAGAAATAAAAAAGAAGTAGTAACCATCAGATAACAGCAGCTCTTATAATCTAAACATTTCAATTGTGAACATTTTCGCATTGTCTCACAGATGAGCTTTGGTGGAATACCTCATCAAATCCATAATACCTAGGAAGGACAAATTCTTTGCCCCAGATGCAGAGTATTAGGCTCATTCTCTTCAGTGGCATATCCAACCCAACTCTCAGACTTCAGAAATAGGCTTTTCGGAGTAATATAATTTCCACTGAAGAAGACCAGGAATCTCTAACAACAAATATACCAAACATTTGAAAAGAATAAATAATTCAATAGAACAGTAGCCCACTCAACATTGGAAGAACGAACACTCAAGGAAGCAGAATGCACATTTCTTATTTTAATATTTTCTTATAATTTTCTTTGAACCTTAAATCTTCTAGAGCACTACCCAGAAATGTGGAGAAACAGGCAAATCCAGAGTCACAGCCAAGATCTGCTTAACTAAAGCAAAAACCATGGGAGTCATCAACTGGTAGAGGTAAATAGTTTTGTAATTTTGATGAATTAACAGGTCTAAGTATAGAACAGATTGAGAATAAGATTTTGGAGATTCCCACATTTTTATGGGCTTGCTTCCAAGAACCCCACAGATTCTCCATGTGAAAAGCTGTGATAGCTCGTCTCCTGACTTTGTCAGGGGGAGGGAAGAAGACAGAAAAAGAGGGGGCTACAAAAATGAACCAGAGGTTAGAAAACAATTACAAACATGATAACTACTAGTCCTACTACAGTGATAATCAATTTGAATGTTAATGGTTTAAATACACTCAGTGAAAGACAGAAATTATCACTGCAGGGGAGAAAAAAAATCAAGACTCAAATACATGTTCACTTACCAAAACCCCATTTTAAATATAAAGACTCTAATATACTGAAAATAAATGAATGAAACGATGCTAATGCAAATTAAAAGAAAGTTGGAATAGCCATATTACTTCAAACAAAGCACAATTTAGTACAAGGAAAATACCCAGAAATAAGAGGGACATTTTAGGTTGGGCTGCAACAAGGGGAGGCTGAGGTAGGAGAATCACAAGTTCAATATTGACCTTATTAATTTAGTAAGACTGTCTCAAAATAAAAAAGTAAAAAGTGATAGAGATGCAGAGTAGAGGTAGAACAACCCTGAGTTTAAGTTTCAGTAACAGAAGAAAACAAACAGAGAAACAAAATAAAAAAAACAGAGGGACACCTTATGAAAAGGTCAATTCTCCAAAAGAACATAACAATCCTAGACCTTAGACACCTCTGCATCTAAACACATGATTCAAATCTGCTGCAACTCCATGTAGAACAGACATATCCACTCTTAGAGTTGGAGATTTCAACCTACCTCTTCCAGGAATTGATAGATCCAGCAAGCAGAAAATTACGAAGAATATAGTTAACCACAATAGCATTATCAACCAACTTTACCAAACTGAAATTCCTGCTGTACTTTGTAAAACAAAACAACAGAATACACATTCTTCTCAAGTTCACAAGGAACAGTTACCAAGATAGATCACATTCTGGGCTATAAAGCAAATTTAGCTCATTAAAAAATAATAATAATATAAAATATGTTCTCACATCACAAGAGAATTAAACTAAAAAGAGCAGAAAGATAACTAGAAGGTTGTAAAATGTTGGAAGAGTAAACAATACATTTGTAGAAAACACAACCAAGTCTCAATGGAAATTCTGCAGTATTTTGAAGTATATGAAAATGAATATACAACTTATTAAAATTTGTGGGATATGGCAAAATTAGTGCTTAAAGGGGAATTGAGAGCATTTAGAAGATAATTGCATATACTCAAAAATAGAAAGCTCTAAAAACCAATAATCTATTTTTCTGCCTTGGAAAATTACAGAAGGATGGATAATTTAGAAGTAAGAAAGGCAAAGAAAAAGAAATATTTAGAATTGTAGCATAAGTATAATTTTAATAAATTTATAATAAGCTAAAAACAGGAAATCAATAAAGAGGATCCATGAAACTCAAACCTGGCTTAGTAAAATTTCTTTATCTATAGTCAGATTACCAATCTCCACTGGAAAAAGGAAGAGAGAGGGAGAGAGAGAAAGTACCAATAACACAAGTAAAAGAGGGATCTTCAGTAAATCATTAAATCAAAGGAAACTGGGGCTGAGGCTGGGGTACAGCTTAGTAGTAGAACATTTAACTAGCCTGCAGGAGGACTTGAAAATGATCTCTAGCACTGAGGAGTCATGTAGCAGGAAGGAAGAGAAGAAGGAAAGAACTTCTATGTCTATTAATTTGACAGCCTGAAGGAAATACACCAATATCTTGAAAAGTACCCAAACTCAACAAGAAGAAACTGATAATATGAATAAGTTTATATCTTTTAAAAGCAATAACTTATACCCCCCCCAAAAATACCCACCAGGCCCATATAATATAACTGATGCTCTCTACCATATTGTTAGGAAAGAAACACCAATTGTTCATAAACACTTCAAGAAAAAAGAAGCAGAGGGAATACTTCCTGATTCATTTTGTGAGGATGGCATTACCCAACATCAAAACCCCACACAGACATTACAAGACAGAAAATCTTCAGCATTTTTATAGATACCACTCATGATCATAGATGTAAACATCCTCAGTCAAGAATTAGGAAATCAAAATCAATAATATAAAAAACGAATCATACACCTTGAATAGTAACCCAGGTATGCAAGACTGGCTCAACACTAGCAAATTAAACAATTTAAACTATCAAATCAATAGACTAAGAAGAAAAGGCATAAGATCATACAACTGGTCATCAGAAAAGATTTGACAAAACTCAACATCGACTCATAATATAAACTTTCTGCAAAGTAAGAACAGACAGAAACTTCTCTAGCTTAATAAAGAACATCTACAAAAATCATGCAGCTTGCATCATACATAATGGGGTGAAACTGACTGCTTTTCTCCTGAGAACAGATATGAGGTACTCCCACTCAATCATTTTGGACACTCCCCTAGCATAATAAGAAAAGTAACTACAATTGTACATAGATTAGAATGGAAGAAATAAACTGTTTTTGCTGAATGATGACATCAATGTCTATGTAGAGTATCCTAAAGAATTGACAAGAAAAAACTCTGAGTAATAAGGTAAGTAACCAATAGTGAAGTTGCAGAATATAAAGCCTTGCAATGTCAATGTCCTATGTATACCAACAATGTGAAATTACAAGTCAAAACTTCAGATAAAGCAAAGCCATTCGTCCAAAGTGAAATAAAACACTTAGGTATACATTTAAAATTTTAATAGGACCATATCAGAAAAACTATAAAATTCTAGTAAAACAAATAAACCAACAAAAAGATCTAAATGAATGGAGAGATATATATTGGAAAACTGAATAGTAGTAAATCTTCCCAACTTGATCTAGATATTCCACACAATCTCAGTCAAAATGTATGTAAACTGTTTTGTAGGTACGGACAAAGTCTATTTATATAAAAGACCTATAATAGGGCTTGGATTGTGGCTCAGTGATGGAGCACTTGCCCAGAGTGGGTGAGGCTCTAGGTTCTATCCTTAACATCACATAAAAAAGAAATAAAATTTTGTAAAAAGACCTATAATAATTAACATAATATTGAAGAATATAGTTAGTGATTCTAAGCTATCAAATTTTGAAATGTGTTGAGACTATAATCCAAACAGTGTAGCAGGGCTCCATGGTGCATGCCTGTAATTCCAGTGGCTCGGGAGGCTGAGAGCACAGAATCTCTAGTTCAAAGCCAGCATCAGCTAAGGCGATGCACTAAGCAAATCAGTGAGACCCTGTGTCTAAATAAGATACAAAATAGGGCTGGGGATGTGGTTCAGTGGTCGAGTGCCCCTATGTTCAATCATTGGTACCAAAAAAAAATAAATAAATGAATAAAAAATAAAAAACAAAAACAGTGTGGTACTGGGGAAAAATTGACCTTATAGACCAATGCCACAGAATAGGGAGCCCAGACATTTGCTCCCAGAAATATAGTAAACTGATCTTTGACAAAGGATCAAAAAACACATCAATGGAGAAACAAGAGTCAGCAAATGATGCTGGAACTATTGGACATTCACATTAAAAAAAATTATCTAAACACAAAACTAAAATTTGTCTCACAAAAAATAACTCCAAATGTATCACTGACCTAAATGTAAAAAACAAAATTTTAAAACTTTAAAAAAAAAATAGAAAATCTAGGAGATCTTGAGTTTGGCAATGGGTGTTTAAATGCAACTATGAAAGCATGACAAATGAAGTAAAAATAGCTGGCATTTATTAAAACTAACACATCTTTTGCAAAAGAAGTTGTTAAGAGAATGAAAAGATATACAATAGACTGAAAGAAAACATTTGCAAGACACATTTCTGTTAAAGGACTTGTATATAAAATATACAAATAACTCTTAAAACAAGAATATGACTAACAATTCATTTTAGAAATTGGGGAATGATCTGAACAAACACTTCACCAAAGAAGATGTAACAGAAAATATACAGATGGCAAATAAGCATATAAAAGAAGCTCAACATCATTTGTCATTAGGGAATTGCCAATTAAAATAAAAATGAGAAAGTCCATAAGAATGGCAAAAAATAAAAATAATGTTGGCTGTGAAGATGTGAAAATGCAGAAACTGTCAATCATTGCTACTGTGAAAGCAAAATAACTCAGTCACAACTTTGAAAGGCAGTTTGTTGGATGTTCTATACAAAGCTACGCATAACCTTACCATCTGATTCAGCAACCAAACTCATAGGAATTTACTCAACTTACCTGAAAATAAAGTCTGCAACAATATCCACACACAAGTGTTTACAGGTACTTGGTTTATAATTGCCCCAAACTGAAAGAAACCATGATGTGCTTAAATAGGTGATGAAATAAATTATGGAACATTCATATAATGGGAAATATTCAGCAATTTAAGAAATAATCTACCAAACCAGGAAAAGAAATTGATGGATCCTAAATGCATATTATTAAATGAAGTAAGAGAGTCTGAAAGCCTACAAAACTCTATGATTTTAATTATATAGCATTCTCTATAAGGAAGAACTATAGCAAAGGTGAAAAGATCACAGTGGCCAGGGTTTGTGGCAGGGAGAAATGAGGGTAGAATAGTTGAGGCACAGGAAACATGTTAAGATGTTGAGTCCATATGATACAATAGTTGTTGGTGCATGACATTTTGCATGTGTCCAAGCTCATAAAACTTTACAGCTCAGAAAGTGCAAATTTTAAAAAATATATAATTTAGTAGATTGAGAGATCTCACAATGGAATGCAAAATGGGACAAAATCTAACATTATTACAGATATCTGAAATACCCTTCCTGATAGGAGTAAAGGGAGAAATGCTGACTTAAACCTTGGAAATAATTGGTGTCTGTAAAACTAAAGACAAAATAAACTGTACATGAGTTCTGTTTCTAGTTTATGAAGTTGTTTCCTAGAGGGACACAGGTTAGTGATTCTGATTCTGTTGTACATAGATAATGAGAGTCAACAGTTAAGTAATGGATATTGAACTGTGGGAGCCAGGTTGAGGTGGGAGGATACAGAAATCAAAGGGAAAGGTCTAGAATGATCCTTATAACGACTTTGAGTTGGAGACATCAGTGTAACCTCAGGTTTAACTTATGTACATTCAGATGCTTATACATGTCAAACCAAATTAAATTGGCCTTAACTAGCCTCTGTACCTGATTGAGGAATGTGGCTAAAAGTTACCTAATATAGTGAACTGCAACCTAGCTTGATGTGCAAGCAGTTTGTGACCTAACCTGGAAGTATCCTCTTGTAGCTAAGCAACTGAGCCTCAGCAAAGCACAGCAGCCAACCTCTCAGAAAGTGATTAAGTCATGAGGACTCTGCCCTCCTGGATGGAATTACAGGCTTCAGAAAGCCTCCTGGTCCTTCCATATCCTCCACCATGTGAAGACTCACCAAGAAGGCATTATCTTAGTGATCCTTCAGCAGACACTGAAACTGCTAGCACTTTGATCTTGAACTTCTTAGCCTCCAGAACTGGGAGAAATAAAATTCTTCTATTTATAAATTACCCAGTGTAGGGTATTTTGTTTTAAGCAGAAATATATAAATATTAAGACTGTATACTAGACAGTATAAAATAAATGTCCATGAGTCCATACTGATATAAATAAATTATTGAATAAAAAAGTAGGGGGAAGAGATAAATCCCCTGGGCAGATGAATCCTAAAACATTTATGGAGGTACTCCACACCCAAGAATATGGAACATGATTCCTCACTCAAGTGAGGGCTGTATATAGTGATTTTCCAATGAGCACAGTGTGGAGAAAAAGAGTAATTTTATAGTTGGGGAAACCTGGTACACAGCACCTCAGCCAGGTGATCAAGGTCAATATTAACAGTAATGTCACAGTGATGGCATGTACTCTTGATATTTTATGATGAGAGTCACACTTTCCCTCTGTGGTCTCCCTCCAGAAAACATGCCACATCAATCTGATGACGATGAGTACCATCAGAAGGAGCATCTTACAGTGTATCTATTCCTCTTCAAAACTGTCAAGGTCAACCAAAATAAGGCAAGTCCAAAACACAGCCCCCACCAAGAGGAGCCTAAGGAAAGTTGGATGACTTAAAAAATACAATGTGGTATCTTAGACAGGATCCTGGAACAAAAAAGGGCAATCGATAAAAACCAAGGAAATCTGAATAAAATATGGAGTTTAGTTATCCTAATATGAACAAAAGAAAAGATGCACAGTAACAGCAACATCAAACAATAGAGTTCCAAGTAAAAATATGAGATGGATCAAAGATATTCTTTTTTATGAAAATCTAAATTTCCCAAGAACTTTAACCTAACAGTATAGATTTAAAACATATAAAACAAACATTGATAGAAATGTAAGGAGAGACAAACCAACCCCAAATTATGCTTGAAGATGTTCACATATATGTGGAGAGAAAATGAGATTCTAGGGTGAGAATTACTTGAACTTTCAAAATGGTGTCTTTTAAACTTATAGGTTAGACATGGGCAATTCTCATTCTAAAAATAAATCTAATATAAGAAATAAAGCTCTAAGTTTCTTCTCAATCACCTTTGCATTCTAATCTTTGCCACAAGTCTTCTATTCTACAAGTTTGGCATTATGCTTTTAAAAATTTATTTTTAATTGCGTTTATCTAGTACATGGATCTATAAAATATACAGTTTATTTCATAGGTTTATTTTGTTCCATTGACTTTGATTTACTTTACATAAGTGGTATGTTATTAAATATTAATTTCCATATTACTTTTTTTCCACTTTTTCTCTTAATAGAGTAAAAGATCTCTTACTTGGAGGGCTTTCCACACAGCATATAAATCTACCTTACTTTAATGAATCGTTCTTTATCCTAATATCCTCCTGTTTATCTTACAATTTTCATAGCAATAAACATTCGATTTGCTCTAAACTTTAGGTTGCACCATGCACATATATGATGTATGTGTTATGCAGATACCTGGAAATGACATAGTTAGATCGAAGAGTATGTTCATGTAAAACATCAATCGCCCCTGACAAATTGCTCACCACAGTGACTTCATCCAATTATATTTCACACATGTGGTCTGAGAATTTCTGTTTCCCCAACATTAGACATTGGGCTTATTCATTTTTGCCAAATAATAAGGGAAATCTTATTGTTTCCCCACATTGGTGCCAATGTTAGATATTGAGTTTTAGCATTTTTGCCAAATAATGAGTGAGATCTTATTGTTGGCATAATTTGCATTTCTCTTATTGCCAGATTAATCACATTTCCTGTTTACTGTCTATTTGGGTTTGTACTTTTGTGAGTTGCCCAGTTTGGTATCAGATTTCTTTGTGACTTTTGTTTTGATTATTAACTTATTGACTTGTAGGGATTATTTATTTATTTTGTACATTATTTCTTTGTCCATTATATTTATGACAAAATTATTTTCACATTACGACTGTTGACCTGTTAGGGATATTTTGCATGAAGTGGGTTGTTTGGATTTTTACACATTTGTTTTCATATATTATAAAGAATAGGCATTCTAAAGTTACTTTGGCAGTAACAGTTAAGTGGGGAAAAAATAGGAAATGATTAAAACTATAGATCAAACAATGTAAGGCAAGGGGTGGTCAACACACACATACACCCAGATACATGAACACCAGACACACTCTGTGTGCACACACACATGCACGCCTGCAGACAAACACGCACACCACACACACACACACACACACACAATTGTAAAATGTTTCTAAATAAACATGAAGAGAAAACAATTGTGACAACAAGATCCTGGCACAGATGGCACAGTTAGCTGACTCAGACATGCCAAGGACAATAGTGGCCTCCTCTTCTGCAGGGAAGAAGGAAGGACAAGAAGACTGGCTTGGAAACAGACCTAAGTAGTGGGGGTAGGAGATGATAAAAGTGGTGAAGCTCATATATAGGGTTTTCAGATACAGGAAATAAGAATTTAGGATACTTAATTAAATTTGTATCTCAGCCAATTAAATATATATTCAGAATTGCATCCATAATATAAGATGTCCAGTTAAATTAACAACAAATAATGTTTAATGAAATTATATTCCAAACCATATTTGGGACATAGCTAACACCCAAAATAGTATGCATTATTTTTTCTGAAATTCAAATGTGACTAGATGTCCCACATTTTATCTGGTATTTGATTCATACCTTGAAGTTAGTATTGATCTAAGGTCAAGGTCAGCTATAAAAACATGAGCTTTAGCTTGAGAAATATTTGTCTACTAGACACTTTAAATCACTCATATTTCTCCAACTTAATATAATATAAACCAAACTCCTAAGGGGTTGGAGACAGAAATCCTTCCCTCTTTTTTCCTGTTACTTTACTGTAACATCCATTTCATTAACAAGTGAAAATCTTCAAGATTTGTGTCAAACCCCAAATATTTTTCTCCATTCCCACTTCCACCACCTTTGTTCAGGACACTGTGATGACTGCCCTCGACTAATCCAATGGCCAGTCCTGCCTACTTTCCCACTGTTTGCCTTGGGTCATTCTTCCCTCCAGTTCCCTGTGTGGAAGCACCCGGGACCCTCAGTTGACCTTCCTGAATATGCTGACCTTTCCTCTCTGTGAAAGCATTTGACCATACTGGTTTTCTTCAGACTTTACCTAAAGGTTATCTCTACAAAGACCTCTCTCATGATGACCTTATCCAAAGTTGTCTTACTGGGGCACACATTTTACTTCCTTCAATGATACCAATCTTAAAGAAAAGAAAAAAAAAAAAAAAAGGTGTTACCTCAAAGCGTGTATTTTTGAATCCCACACACAAAAAAATGCATACCAAAAATACAATCTGGTCACTCCTCTTCCTTATGTTCACTGTGAAGCTTCTGCTCCAAATGAAGTCATTTCCCACACCATTGCATACATGTGCGTTTGCAAACATCCTTTCCCTGATTATGTTGCCTCCCTTGGCCTTTCAGTTAGCAGTACACTGTTTTACACTTTTGTGTCTAACTGAAGGTCTACTTTCTCCATGAAATTGTGGGTACCCCTCTTGGTTTCCCTAACGGCTACTTCCTTGAGCTGTCGTGGCTCTGGGTGCTCCATCATGAGTCTGAGAGAGCATTATGCCAGGCACTATTGGCTGCAGTCTTACCTCTGTCATTTACACACTTAGTTGCTGAACTTCCCATAGTTTTTTGTTCCTCAAATATAGAGTATAGATGACCCTGATAGTTTGGTAAGGAATAAAACATGTAATTATGAGAATAATAAGCAGAGTTCCTGGCACACAGCAGACAATTTACATTCATTTCTGTTTTCCTTTCCCTTTTTCTTGTTTGATAGGAGATGTCACCATAAGACCTGACTAGTTAGGTTAGGTTGAGAAGAGCACAGTGGTGAGGAAGTAAATGAAGAGTCCCATGTTGTCAGAAATCTTGGAGGTCGTTGGGGCCCTTGAGTTATACTTGGCTTAGGTCATTCCACACCATTCCAGAAGAATAACTGTCCTCCTCTTAAATGTGTCTGGAAGATGCTGGAAGATGCTGGTAAAAAAGAAACTCAGTTTTAAGAGACTCCTGAAGGAATTAAAAACTGAGATTTATTCTTATCTTTTAATAGACACCCTTGAAAGCTGGATACTCTTCTCCTCCTCATTCCTGTTGCAAATGAGCCATCTAACTCTGTCTCCAATATTGAAAACTTTGGTGAAGTAGACATAAGTGTTTACTCGTTAGGACAAATATCTTTAAGATATTATTGATGTCTTTAAGATAGCTGTCAGTTATGCATAATTAAGATCATCATAAGTCCTTCCAAATTACATATACTTTAATCTACAGTGAACAGCTTCAACTCCAAAATGTTTCACTTTCAATGTCTAAAAAATTATTTTGAATATATTTTAATTTCAAAAATTGCTACCCCTTTCTCCTTGAATCATCGCAAGAAAGGATTCTCAATGAAGGAGAAAGAGGAGATGATTTTTTTTTTCTGAAAGTATGCATACTCTGAAAATGAAAACAAGCATGAATTTCTGTTCTGAAGAAAAAAATATTGCAATGTGGAGTGGATATAAAATTATTACATGTGCAATGACTAGAAAATACCACACTACAGCTATCTTGGTGTGAAGTATCTGTTTCTCACATTGTCTTAGGTAATCACTAAGTGAGAACTGGTCAGAGAACTTGCAGATCTTGGTGACTGCATCCTTTGGTCTCATTGGAAGTCTCTGGAGTCTGAGCCTTTTCTCTTTCCAATTTTCCTAATGTTCCTGCCTGGATGCAATACAAGACACAGAGCTTCCTCTTTGCAAATCGGATTCTTCCTGATGCCAGTTTTAAGATGGACAGATTGGCCACTTCAACAGTTTTCTCCCTCATATGCCTTCCATCCAAACTTCTTCTTGGGTTGGCGGCCTGCAGAATTGGAATGGTCTTTCAGGCTCTGTTTGAAGGGTAACATTGCTCTGAAATGAGCCAGATTAGGAAGCTTGAAAGAGGAAACTCAATTTTCTAAGGGGATTTGGTTCTAATCAGTTTACTTGTTTCTGTAGAGAAATCTTTGAGTGTACGAAAGGGAACAACTTGATCAGCTGGGCTGGGGCACTCTGGAGGCCTATCAAAGAGTTCAATTTATTTTATGCTTGTGCTCAGCAGGGGAACCTCTTCAGCAAAGTGCACCATACATATCAACTAAATATCAGTTACATCGAGTTTCCATGTTCACACTCTACATAAAACATGATTGGAGCACAATAAATATGGAAATGTGAAATACATTAAATTAAAATGTTAGTTAAAGCAGTTGTAGGAATTTCTTATACATAATCATAAGGCCCAGCTCCCTTGAGAGAATCAGGTGGAATGTGTTAGGCAAGTTTTCCCCAGCAGACTTAGGAGGGAGCAGCATTATAAAAATCCCCATTCATTTAAAGTAGATGTATATCAGAAACTACTCTGGAATGATCTAAACTATCATCACTTCATACATCTTAAATAATAGGCTTTCTTTGGGGATGAAAAGGCAACAGAAGCCAACAGAGAGGTTGGGCTCTGTTTTGGATTGGAATCCACAAACACAAACCCTGGAAAGGGTGATTTTCTGGCTTTCATCATCTATACATAACATCTTCACAAATGAGGGATAATTAATGTAGTTTTTTACTTGTCTTTGCCTTAAGTAGTCTGCAGTGTGACATTGGGCAAGTTATGTATCTTTTCTAAGTTCCCCTCTGCTCTAATAATCCAGGACTGGGTGGAGTTGATAGGAAGGAACACTCTGAAGTCAGACAGACCCTGGTCATAATCCCACCTCCACCAATTGCAGGCCTGTTTCTTTGTGACATTTTCCTACTTCTCTGGTCCTCTTCCTGCAAAATAGGTAAGTGGATGGGTGAGTGGGATGGGAAGATAACAGGAGTCTGATAACTATTTATGAGATAACGTGTAGAGCAACAGGTTAGGTAGCTATGTTTATAACATTTATTACATGTCATGTGCATTGGCAAAAATAGTATAGAAATGTGGATTTGAAGAAGTCAATGAATTGTAATTGTGTATCTAGCACCTTTCAAAGAGGCAAACACTGTACAAAGCTTTGTTAAATGGCAAAATATGCACAGTAAAAAGTCCTGCTCCTTAACTTTCTTCAAAAAATACTGAGACAAGTCTAAAACACCCAACAAAATTAGAGATGAAGATTGCTGGCCTCACAACACAGTGTAGGTAAAGAATCCCCTTGGATCACTGACTACTAGCAGTCAAGCCAGACTTGGAAAAAACGATAGTGCTAGAAGCAAGTGAGAAGTTTCGAGAAGGTGCTCTGGACAGGATGCTTTGCATACCAAAGTTCTGCAGTAGGAAATACCACAACAGAGAAGAAATCAGCTCTGTTAAACTAGAGGTTTTGTTGAGGCCTGAGTGGGAATAAAGCCAGGCAGTTCAGGTTGGGTTCGTAGCCTTGTAAGTTCCAGAGCTACAGAAATTCCTAAACCAGGGCTCGTTAAGGAAGCAGAGTCTGGAACCTGGAGTCACCACAAATCAAGCGTATTATCTGAATGTAGTGAAGATTTGAAAAAAAAAAAAAAAAAAAAAAAAGGAAAAGGAAAAAAGCAGAAAAAAAAAGTTAGAGAAGGGAAGAGGCCCGGGAGGATACAGGAGGAAACATGATAGGGAGGGATGCTGGGAGCAGGCCAGTGGATTTTCTGTTTTACTTCCAAAAGGAGCATCCCCAATGCATTCACTGGCAAGCCATTCTCTACAATATTTTATGAGCCTAACGATTAGCTTAAATTATTTAAGAGGCAAGCTAGGTTTCTTCTTGCATCACTAAGAGAAACATTGTTTCTTTCTTTCCTATTTTTCCTTGTACAAAGATTTACCTTTTTTTTTTTTTTTTTTTTTCCCCTAATATCTTTAAATTTGTGGATCTTTTCCCAGAGAGCTAGAAAAAAATGTGCTTTCCTGAAGCCTATGAAGGCGAATTGGTGAAACTGTCAGGAGAGTGAACATGTTATACAGCTAATAAACCCCTCTACTCCTCATCCCCCCAGGTAGGAAGTTCTAAACAAAGACTCTCCCAGAGGAGGCCAAAAGGAGGGGGCAGAGTAAATGGTGTGAAGACAGGAAGGCATAAAACAAGCTATGGGTTTGAGCATTGCTCCTGGTCTTTCTTTGCCAAGGCCTACGGTTTACTTTGAGCACTAATTCTGTGGAGCAGTTGAAAAGAGTATAAGGTGACTCCAGAGGTTTGAGGCTTCATTAGAAGGAGTGGAAGAAAGAAGCCAGGCTGGTGGTTATCCTTGTTTTCTCTGGGGACTCCTACAATGAACTAGCCCTGGAGAGAACCCAGCTGTGCAAACCCAGCAGCGCAAAGGAGCAGAACAAGTAAGTAGTCAGTGAAAGGATCTGTGGGCTAGTAGGTTCCCTTTGGGTCTGTTACCTAAGGCAGTCCTTTTCAAAGTGAGCTCCTAAATCAGCAGCATTAGCATTAGCCTCACCTGGGAACTTATTAGAAATGCAAATTTTCCCCTTCATTCCAGAGCTACTGAATCAGGAACTCTAGGGGTGGAGCCCAGCAATCAGTTTTAACGACTCTTCCAAATAATTCTCACGCATAGTGAAGCTTGAGCATCCCTGCCCCAGGGAATAGACTCAGCCACCTGAGAGCTTTCCCTTTATGTGCTAAAAACCTAAAATCAAGATCCTCAAGCTCCACAACTACAAAGCTGAAATCAGAGTTGGAGGCTCCCAAACCCTGTCCAATGGTCTTTTCACAACAATTTTGATGAGTCTAGTTTGGCACTAATACAAATCAGTATTAAAAGGATGCCACTTTAAAATAGCCCAAGGTTGTTAATAGAAAAAATTAGATGAATCATTCTAAAACTTCCTCTCTGGTTATGGAATTGCTACTGGAATCCCACTGTGTTTTGAAATACAATTTCATTTCATTTTAGGCATATTGTTCCATAGTAACAAGCACTTAAGAATGTCCTGGTCTTTCATGAAATTTTGTAGACATGGTTTCTCATCTACTTGATTTTTTTGCATCTCAGCAAAGTGAAGGATATGTTTTTCTAGAATGAAAAATTAGATGTTTAGAACAAGCCTTGTCACATGACATCAAATGACTAATTCCAATTTGACCCTGTTGTGAATAAGAAGTCACTCAATTAGCATTAGTTTATTTACAGTATTCTGTCTTCTCAGGAATATGCTGGGCTTTGGAATCTAGTGAATTAAACATAACACACACAAACACAAACACGTAAAAAGACACATACACACACGCACTATATATATATAAAATAAGGAAAAAACATACATATGCACGCTATATATACATATATATACATATAATATATATATATATACATACACACATATGTAAAATATGAAGGAAAATTCAGATCACTAGTTCTTTAATTATAAAGTCAAATGAAAATAAGGAATGTTGGGATCTCCTGTTGCATTTCCAGATTGTACTACATTAGTTACCCTCGGACATAATTTGGTATATTTTATGACATTTTTTTCTTAGGTAAAAAAAAATATATATACATACCCACACACACTATATTATATATATATGTATATATATTATATATAATACATATGCACATATAGTTATATACTATAAATGTATATATAGTGTGTGTATATATAAATGTATGTGAATAAATATATATACACACAATATATATATATATACAGTTGTGTATATATAAAAATAAATAGAAATATACACTATATGTATGTACTATATATACACATATAAATATATATTTATATAGATGCACATATTATATATGTATATATACTATACATATGCATATATAGTTATATAATATATATACATATGTAGTGTGTGTATATCTATACATATTTATACATAGAGTATATTCATATATATTATACATATGCATAGTTACATACAATATGTATATATAGTGTGTGTGTATATATATATATACACACACACACACACACACCTTTTTTTTTTTTTACTTAAGAAAAAAATCAAATGTACCAAATTATATTCAAGGATAACTAATGTAGTCTAGCCTGGAAATCCAACAGGAGATCCCTACATTCCCATTTTCATTTGACTTCAATTAGAGAACTAAAGATCTGAATGCTCTTTCTTTTTTTTCTAAGATGTAAATGCTTTTTTTCTGCAACTATTATTCTTGCAATTCTCATGCCTTTTCTTACCTGTTTATGCCTGAATGTCTTGATTCAAGTCTCCATTTATTGAAATTACATTTCAGAAATCAAGAGAGTAGCTCTTTTACGAAAAAAGAAAAAAATGAGAGAAAACAGGAAAAGAAGTAAAAGCGGGAGCTGAGTGTGGGGGTGACAGGTGGTGTGTCCACATGAAACAATTGATGCTTCTCTACAATAGGAAATGAAATGAGATGAGTTTTCCCCAGTCCTTCGGGAAATCATTCAAATATACACTCTTATCAAACTCTAATAATGTTCTTGCTGCTGCCTGTTTGCTTTGATGAAGCTGATAATAACAGAAATCTACATTTATTTGCATTTTCTACTAGAAGTCACTGAAGCATCCCAGAACATCATTTTAAAGTGCATGTGCTTGTAAGTGGCAAAAACACGAAATGCCATACAAATGCAGGCAGGGGAGTTCAGAAATGGAATTCATTGCAAAACTGAGCTATGAGCTTACATTCCTCCTCCTGTGTCCTTGAACTGGGAAACAGGCAGGTAGGACCTTTTCAGCAAATCTTCTTCAGTTTGAAGACCTTATAAAAGCATTTCTTGCCAGCAGTGCATCCAGCTGTTTTCATTTCTAATCACCCCAACACCTCCTTCACAAACTGACTGAAAAATCACAGAGAATAACACTGCTTAAAGTGTAGGACCCCCCAAAAGGAAGACCCTTACTCGAGTCTCAGGATGGCGCGCTCCAGGAAGCACGAGAGACCGGCTTGATGCAAAAGCACGAGGCACTTTAATAACGGAGCTCCGGGCCAACACGTATCTCACGCAGGAGATAGAGGAGTTGACCACGAGGCTCAGAAGTCAGGGGTTTATATAGGAAAAGTTAGGGAGTTTGGCATAGGTACACATAATTGGCTGATTCAAACATAAGCGGGCACATGACTACACTGATTACATCAGCAAGTAGTACGTGCAAATTGACATTCCAGCAATGTGGTAGGGCAGTTTATTTTGGTTAGCAGGCGGTCAAGTTAACCTTAAAGAAAAGGGAAGAAGGGGGAAAGTGGGTGACACCAGATGGTCCACGGCCTTGTGGAGATTGTTTATCCTCCATGGCCAGTTAGATTTTGATGTTTTGGCAGTCTTATTTTAGGCTTGTTTAGGTATGTTCAGGCCTCAGGCCTGTCCCTCTTTGTTTCTTTTCCTAAGTTCATTTGCTAGACTACAGATTCTGTGCTTTAATTATGGGCACTTAAATTTTAACTCCTTCATTCCCCTCTTCTTCTTTTAACTAATTCTAATCTTAGAATTTTATAAATCAGTATCTTATGGAACTTCTGTTTCTATATACTTTTCTCCCAAGTTATTTTCTTGGCGGAGGGACTGATATTGTTGCCTGAGCATTAATACCTGTACAGCACTTACTCTTTCCCTGATGAAGGTAACTAGGCGATTTCATGGCCTTCATTTCCTCGATTTGACCCGATCCCCTATTTCTACACTAACTACCTGTTCTTAATTCTGGCTTCATTCCCCCCTCTAATCTTAGGAACTCCATGCTGCTGGGGAAGAAGGTCGATGACCGCTCTGGCTTCTTCAAGCTGGAAGTGGGTGGCGTGGGGCAAGCAGCTTGGAGTTCCTTTTTAAAAATCGGGTCAATCGAGGGGTCCAAGGTAGAAGTCTGGTTGGGGAAGAGCATGTTGTAAAGTCATCTGGGGGTGGGTGCTTCTATGAGAGAAGAACAAAAAGACATGAGTACTGAAAGGAGATTAGTACAAAGTAAATGTTGCAGCATCTGAAACATGCCACTGAGTATCATGAAAATGACAGAAGTCAATCTTTCACCAGGAGGTGGAAGAACTGAGAAATTGTTCCCATAACTAGGCCTAACAAAGGCTGGAGAGGACAAGGCCTTCATTTGGGGACTTTAACATTGTCCAGGTTACCAGGAATCTAAACACAACATTTAACTCTTAATGTCATAGATGTTCCCAGAAAATATAGTTAAGCTACTTAATGTCATCTGATTTTTGTAAAATATCCCTTTATTGATATAACCTGTGTTTAGTAGAGATCTCTATACTTCTGTTACTTAGGGCTAGGTAATCATACTAGCAAACATAGATTAAGTCTACCTGTGTAGCTTAAGAAGGTCTTCAGGCCTTAAACTGACTAAAAACTTCTGACTCTGGCAGTTTCTCTTAATAGTTATCAGGCACACTTGCTGAAGAATCTTCTTTTCATTTGTAGCTTCCAGTCTTTATTCTAGTGGGCTAATACAAGTGTACATCTTAAGTTACATTTAACTATTATTTCCTTTAAATGCCCAAGAATGGCTATATTTTGGGTTTTAACTGTTTTGCTGGGTATCTAAGATCAAGCTGGTCAAATTGACCTGGTTCCTATCTTGTTAAAGAGTCAGCTGAGTTCCCACAGGGGTTACTCATAGAGAACTTAAGAGCGGCTCCTTAGCTCCACCAGTGACTTTGATTAGGCAGGGTCTCCTGATGACATGGCTTTCCTTGAAAGCGTCAGGGATGTCTCCCTTTTTCCATGACTTTCCTCTGCAGCAGATGCACTGAGTGATTTTTCATCCTCTAGTCTCAACAATCTCCTTGATCAGGAGGTTGTGTGACCCAGAGTTGCAACGCTCCTTAGAGAAGTCCTCTTATTCCCTGGGTTCAGGCTGACGTTGAGGGCAAGACCCAAACATGGAATTTTCTTGACCTCTGTATTTAACTCCAATCTCTAAGTTTGATCTTAATCATCCAGCAAGCCAGTCTCACTAGTCATAAAGTAAGAGTACTGGGCTTTAACTTTAATGTCCATAACTTTACAGTTATTTACCCTTTTATCTAACTGGAGTCTGTATTAGTACTGGAAGTTACCACTATCTGTTCTATAGGTGATGGCTTATTATCACAAGTTACCTAGGTTGTATGTTCTGGAAGCAGCTACTTCTGCAAAACAGTAACAAGCAACAGTTTTACAAAATGAAATTAGCAAGAGTAAAAACATATTCAGCTTGTATAATAACTATCTTGAATTTGGACTGAGAACCATATTATATCCCCAATTTGAGATCATACTACTTTTACAACAAAAACCAATCTTTTGACTATAACTTTAAATAAGCTGAAGTCTGACTTATTTTGGAGTCACTCTAACATGCAGTAAGGTGGAAGGCACAGCCTTATATCAGGTAAGGCGTGGCTCTTTACAGATCTTAAGTGTTCTAATTCTGATGTTGATCTTTGCTTCTTCCTTAAATATCATTAAATAGTTTACATATACTGTTTCCTGAGTCTATATAAACTTTATAATTAACACAATTTAACATTATATCTAAAACATGAATCAAAGAAAGGCTGAGAGAGCTTTTAACTTTCCTTTTGTGTGGCAAAATGCTTTCACCTTCTATTATATGAACCTTTAAACAAATCAGGCTGTTACTACCTCTTAGAAATACATTTACATTTAAATTTTTATCTCAGTGAAATAAGTAACCAATTTTATTTATATCTTATTGATAATAGGTCCCATAATAGAATATTAAGTGATAAAAATAAATCCCCAATAAAATGTACCCCTTAAGTTTAAGATTACCATTACAGACAAGTTTATTCTGGAGAATAGCAGCGCTTGATAAATTCCCTGCTTTAAAAACTTGTATACCTGGAAAATATGAACACATTTAATATGCAACTAGTGACCATTTTACAATTACCTTGACACTTTTATCTTATCAAATTTAGCTTTTAAAGAAAAATGTAGACTCTGCAACACAGCACAACACTCTACAACAGTTGTTCAACCACAATTGTATACACCCCAATCTTTAAGACTAATTGTTTTAAAGAATAAAACTTAATAGACACAAAGTTAAGAGTAACTTAGTGTTTCAAATAAATCCTTGTTATTTTACCATGTCAATTTACCATATAGATTAGACTTTGATTTATATCAGAACATTAGTATTTTACCTTAGGAAAAACCTGAAATAGTTTTAACTGATTGTCTCACATACTTGTAACCAAATTAGTTACACACAAACTTGCTCAAACTTTCTCTTCACTTACACAGACTTTCTTAGCACTTACTTAGACCCTCATGTATTCATCACACAATCACTTTCTTACCCAAAAACATTTCCTTTTTCCTTCTACTAAATATTCCATACCTAGAACCTTTTATTTTCTCTTCATTTACACTAACTTTCTGTCGACACCTTTTTGTTCACATTCTGAGACAACTCTCATGAAATTTCTGAATTTAGATAAATTACTCCATTTTAGCAAGATAAAATACTTTGTCGTTTATAGTACTCTAACTGAAACACAGTAAGAGGAGAGATGGTAACTCTAATTTCCAAACCTAAGAGCTCCTTGGAGCTTTGCAGACCTGGAGGGGGAGCAGGGGGAGTGATAAGGAAGCAGATGGAACGCTTATCCTCCGGGTTGGGGTTTTACCTGTTAGGACATAACTCTTAATAACCCTGTTTTTAGTAATGACATAAAGCAATTCTAAACAATTTTTAATTTACCAACCTATGAAAACACCAATAATGTTTAAGTATGATACCCCACGGAATTTAAGGACTTAAGAGTACTTAATGTTATTTAACAATTAGCATTTTAACTTTGTAAATTAATCAGATGTCTTTACAAACACATTAGAGTAATCCCGTACATGTTAACTCTAATTCACTTATTCTGTAAAAACCAAGATATCAGACAAGTGTCCTGAACAGTATTTGCTGTCTCTTTCCTGTTGAAGAAAAGTCCTAGAAACAACTGATATTAGACATTATTTAACATCAACATTTCATTAGTTTGACCACTTAGCCCAGGAGTTTAAAATGCACCCTCTTTTTTTTTTTTTTTTCTCTCAGGTTAGTTCTGCCTCTCCCACTGAAACTGCTACACTTCACATTCTAATACAGACTTCAGCAAGGCCAGGCAAGGGGGGAGGGAGGGATTGCCCAGGACTTTTTAACCCTTTTTTTCCTGGTTGAGAAATCAGGTTAGGTTTGAATGCAGAAAATCACAAAACATTATTTCCCACCACTTTTGGGGAATGGAGCTGCTGAGCTCTCCGCCTAGGGGGACTGGAGTAAACAAATCTCTTAGGAACAAGGAGAAGGACTGTAAAGTACCCTGCAATGAGTATCCCTAAGCCTAAGAATAGGGGACCTGAGGGAGGACAAAGGGAGCCCATCCTCCGACAAAAAACACCAAACACCAAAACAATATAAAGACAACAGACACTAACACGTCCAAGCACACTCGTCCGCGCCTAGACTTGAATAGGCAGCCGAACGCGACCTCTGACGGGGTAGGACCCTGCGTCCACTCCCGCCTGGATAGAAGGAGCACTCCGTCTCCTTCGTTCCGAAAAACCACAGTCAGGTCCTCCTGACTGCCCTCCACCCATGGAACGTCTTCCAGGGCTGCAGCTTGCGGGACCGGGGCGTCCCCCCTTCCGCGGCCAGAGGGTCCTCACGGACCACAGAGGCGGCTGCATGGAGAGGGATTCCACGTCCTCTCCCTTGTTTCAAACCGAAACCAAAACTCACATACATACTGCGGGACGCACACAAACATTCAAGACTCACACCAACGTACCTCCAAGGGGTCTTCGAGCTCCTGGGGTCGCGCACTCATCCCGGACGAGCCCCCAAATGTAGGACCCCCCAAAAGGAAGACCCTTACTCGAGTCTCAGGATGGCGCGCTCCAGGAAGCACGAGAGACCGGCTTGATGCAAAAGCACGAGGCACTTTAATAACGGAGCTCCGGGCCAACACGTATCTCACGCAGGAGATAGAGGAGTTGACCACGAGGCTCAGAAGTCAGGGGTTTATATAGGAAAAGTTAGGGAGTTTGGCATGGGTACACATAATTGGCTGATTCAAACATAAGCGGGCACATGACTACACTGATTACATCAGCAAGTAGTACGTGCAAATTGACATTCCAGCAATGTGGTAGGGCAGTTTATTTTGGTTAGCAGGCGGTCAAGTTAACCTTAAAGAAAAGGGAAGAAGGGGGAAAGTGGGTGACACCAGATGGTCCACGGCCTTGTGGAGATTGTTTATCCTCCATGGCCAGTTAGATTTTGATGTTTTGGCAGTCTTATTTTAGGCTTGTTTAGGTATGTTCAGGCCTCAGGCCTGTCCCTCTTTGTTTCTTTTCCTAAGTTCATTTGCTAGACTACAGATTCTGTGCTTTAATTATGGGCACTTAAATTTTAACTCCTTCAAAAGAAATCAATCAGAAATAAACCCAGAAAAGATTTTATACATCATCTTCTCCATTCATTTCACTTTTACCAATTTGAAAAATATCAACCAGAGAAAGCAAATAACTTTTCTAAGATGCCAAAGCAAACTGGAAGGTAGAATCCAGGAAGGAAGCAAAGCTGCCCTACTCCGGCCCTAACATCTGCACACACTTACTAAGGCTCTGCCTTCAGGATCAGAATTCGTATCAGAAAACCTCAACCACTTTAAAGTTTTAAAAATCTCACATTTAATTTTATGCTCTTCTCTATACAAATCTTTTTTCTTAATTGAATAATTCTGAAAGAACACTAGTGACTACCAGCCCTGAAATAATAGAATTCTGAGATTCAGGTTAATTTTTGTTCAGTTCGATTCTAAAGCCATGTGCTGGAGTCGAAGTATATCAAAACTAGATATCAAAACCCTCATCTTACTCATTTGTAACTTTGTGATTTATTTCCTGGGGGGTTGAATGGTGCATTAACGGTCATGGGGAGAAATGATCTTAACAAGGAAATAGAGTAGACAAACTGGAGAACAAAGCAAAAAGGAAAACAGCAAGTTAAAAAGAATAGAACAAAATTTGCTGTTCCTACAAAGTGCAGAAAATCCTCATTACTGCGTCAGATGTCTTTGTCTGTATCTTTAGACATGCTGTCTTACTGGTTGGCAGGAGTGGCAGATGAGTGATGATGGAGCCCTGACCATCACCTAATAATAGGTGACTTTGGGCACATTGCTTAACCTCTCTGCACCTCAGCATCTTCCTCTGTGAAGGGGACAGCTGGAACATACATTTAGACATTTGTTGTGAGTAATGAGTTAATTCCTGCCAAACCTTTAAAGAACATGTGGAGTAATAAGTGTTCAAAATGTAAAAATGTTTTAAGTTATTGTTATTATTAATGCTCTATATAAAGCATGTCAAAATGAAGAGGCCAATTTTCTGCAAAACCATGAACCATTTACATAGGAAAATGAGATTAGAATTCCTGACTCAAACCCCAAGTTATTTGCTCTTACCATGTTTAGTTAATTAAAGATAAATGTCCAAACATTCAATTCCTGGATTGAAGTTGAAGTGAAGGCTAAAAAACTAAAGTATGTGGTATGGATCACATGAAATATAATCCTTTGCTTATGTGTTATTAACTTTCCAAAAATTTATTATTTGCACATTATTGCATAAAAGTAAAAAACATCGTATGTACAAGTGATCAAAAAATCAATACAGTCCCCATCCCAAGATTACAGTCCTAGAGTCTGTGTTCAAAAGCAACCAACATTGTGCCTTTGGATAATATCATGCAGGAATGAGAATACGGAACATATTGATCTGTGATGCATTGGGTTTATTTTGTTTAATATTTTGGCTTAGCAATATATGTTGGGCATCATTTCACACAAATATTCCTATTTATGTCTTACAAGTTGTTATGAGGTACAGAACTGTATGAGTATACAGTATCAAAATTGGCCTTTTCCCCCAACTTTCTACTGTAACACAAAACGTGCAAATATGGACCTAACAGAATTTTAGAAAGAAGAACATCTTTCTTTTTGAAGTTTACCCATCAGACTTAATGTGTTCAATTTTCACATTACAGCAACTCCTGCTTCATGAGTTGACCCTTCCTGAGAAAGTCTTTGAATATTCTGAGCATCCTGGAAGCCTTCATTTTACTGCCATAGGAACAAAGTAGCCATTAACCAAGAGGACACTGAAAGGGTAAAAAATGCAGACAAGAGCTTTATTCCTGTGTTTCATTCTCTTCATGATGATGAGGGTCAACTCTGGAAAGAATAGAACATTGTAGTCATATAGCTGGATATTATCATGAATATAGATGCCACATCTTCATTTAGGGCCATTTGAACACCATCCAACAGACAAAAATGGTAACAAAAAGACACAGAGCATACATTTTTTAAAACTTTAATAAAATCTTATTTTGCATTGAACTTTCTCTTGTTGTTGTTGTTAACATTAAGTGAACTCCAGGGAATGAAAAATAACATTTTCTATCATTTAACTTGTTTAAAGTTAATTTTTATTCTTAAGTCAAAGTGTCATTTACTTCTCTATGCCAAAAATTATCAATTTTAACTGTTTATTCTGCTACACTCTTCCATCTTCATAAGTAACCTTTACTGTGCTATTTTTCTGATTTTTTTAAAATCAGTTTTACATTATTTATTTTTCTCCTGGCTAGTATTGTTACAAATTTTTAGCTCTATTTCATACCCACCCCTTAGAGTTTGCAATCTTCCCAGACATCACCACTGTGAAAATCCTCCCAATATAATTATGACACCTTTCGGAAAAAGTTAACAAATTACTGGGCTTTGCAGTGTTATAACTATTTGCATGCTCTACTGCAGAGCCTGGGAAGTATTTGATTATAATTTTATTCTTGTGTGTATTTTTGTTTGTTGGTTGTTTCTCTGTGCCCCCTCCCTTAACTTTCTACATTTTGTCACTAAGGTTATTTTTAAAATCATTTTCCCCTGAATATTCGGAGAGTTGCCAAATGCCTACAAACATCTTTGTCCGTCCAAATAGTCAAGTATTTCCAAACACATCATCAATGTGAATTCATTTTTTCCTGTGGCCATTCGTCAGCCAGTTCTTCAGCTTTCAGCTTCAGGGTGCACTTGTCTCTTCCCACAGCACACAGTGGACATGGGATTTTCCATTCACCTCTGATCTCTGTGGGATTTCCTGTCCCTTGGAACTAAATCCTGATGTTTTTTCCTTTGTTTTGCTGAGTATACTAGCTTGTAGCTTTCCAAGAAAGGGTTCTCTATAATTGATAGAGATTTATCAATATAATTGATAGAGATTTATCAATTATACCATGAAACAACTATGATGGTTGGCAGATTAAAGAATTCAAGTTTACAGGTGCCATCCTGTAATGCCAGAAACTTGGGAGGCTGAGGTAGGAGGATCACAGGTTTGTGCCCAACTTGGGCAACGTCATGAGACCTTGTATCAAAATAAATAAATAGGGCTAGGGTTGTAGCTCAGAGGTAGAGTGCTCCTGAGTCAAATCCCTAGTACCATTAAAAAAAGGAATCCGATTTTTCAAATAATTTTCTGTCAACATTTTGAGGGTTTAACTCTATAGTCTCCTATGTGCAATGACTGGGAAGTGTGATGCCTTTCCCATTTCGGGTCCTGTGGAGATTCCATTCTGCTTCTAGTTTTGCAGTGGGCATGATAAGATGGCCTGATATAGACTTTTTTTTTCTCATGACTCTTTTTAATCATGAGGATATATATTCCACTGCCCTGGGAAATGTTCTTTCTGTTTTATGTAATAATTCTCTATGATTTATTGTATTCCCTTTTGCTTTCTTTCTGGGGGATTTCCTTGACTCCACTTTACTATTTCTTTATTATAATTATTTTTTTTTCTAGTTCTCTTTTTAATTTTGAAGGCTCATTTTTTTTTTAAATTTTTTGTTTTTATCCCCCTGCACCCATTTATAACATTCTGGTTTTATTTTATGGCTGCAGGATCTTATCTTAATTCTCTGACTAACAATGGAGTTACTTTTTGAAATTTTATTCTGGTATTTGTGTTGAGTCAACACTGTTGCACTTGCTTTCTTTTGGTCTCTGTCCTCAACATCACGGCTCTCTTCAAGCATCTGATAATTCTTGGCAGAGCAAGTGTGTTAGTTAATTTTGTGTCACTGTGGCCAAAATACCTGACAAACCTCATTTAGAGTCAGAAAAGTTTATTTTGGCTCATTGTTTCAACAATTTATTTCATGGTGAGCTAACTCCATTCTTCCATTCCCAAGGTGAGGCAAAACATCCCGATGGAAGGGTGTAGCAAAGGAATGCTGCTCACCGCATGGTAGCCACAAGGAGGATGCACCCTTTCATCATGCCCCCAGTGACCTATCTCCTCTGACCATGCTCCAACTGCCTACAATTACACCCAACTAGTCCACTGAAGTTAGGATGGACTGATTAGGTTATAGTTCTCACAATACAATCGTTTTACTTCTGAACATTTCTGCTTGAACACAGTTGTTTTGGGGGACACCTCATATCCAAACTATAATGTTAGGACCCTGAACCCCAAAAGTTTGTGTCCATGTCACAATGCAAAAAGAATTTAGTTCATCGTCAAGAGTCTCCATAGTCTTAAATTTCTAGCATTGCCAAAAGTCTAAGTCCAAAGACTTAGCAAAATCTTGACTGTGAGCCCCTGTTACAAAAAGAAAAAAAAGCAAGTTACACATATCAAATATACAGTGGACACAGTACACATTCCCATTCCAAAAGGAAGGAATAGAGGCATAGAAAGAAGGAATGGGAACAAAGCAAGATGGAAATCCAGCTGGGAAGATATTAAGTGCTATAGCTCCTCTTTTGGCATCTGAGGCACAGGATGGCAAGGTGTTTCCTTCAAAGGACTTGAACAGTATAACCTCTTTGGTCTTTCCACTTGTAGCCTACATGACTTCTATTTTAGCCTGGCTCCCACCACAGCTACCAGGTTTTCTCCACAGACAGTCCATATTACTGGCATCTCTTAATTCCTAAGGTGTCAATTCTAGTTTTGACATCACCTTCACAGCTTCATATATTGCTCTCTCAGGGAAGCTTAAAGGCATTCTGACCCTACTACAACTTTGCATGGTTTCCTAGGTCTTCCTTTAAAATCTCAGTGGAAACCTCCATGACTCCTTATCTCTAGCATAATGCTTTCCTGAAGAACCAACAACTCATGGATGGTTAGCTGCCATACTTGCATGGTATCTGGGACTTCTGGGTCATGATTGTGCAGTCTTTGAGTGCTGAGTGTCTGAGCATGTTTAAATAACATCCTGGGCTCCCCTGAGCAAGTTCAGCACCCCTGAATCTCTTTCCAAAGGCATTTTTCCTTCTATATCCTTCATCCTACAATGGATGTAGTCCTGTAAACGTCTGAGTTGCCCTCAAGTCATATTTCCACTTGTTTTTTGCAAAACATCTAGAATCTCTTTAGTGGCTGTAATCTCTTTAACAACTATACCTACCTCATCCCAGTTTTACATGCACTTTTTTTGACTAAACTACAAGTTTTAAAATCCTTTAGTTCTGCTTTCTGTTCCTAATTCTCATAGCAAATTTGGCAAAAAGCTATCAGCAAAATTCATATCACTGCCTGATTACTGACCCGCATTGAAAATTTCTCCACCATATTAATTAAGCAAATGTAGACAAGTTATTTGTCAGAATGTAACATCAATGGTCCCTAGTCCAATTCTCAACAGACTCCTCATTCCTTTCTGAAACAACATGAGAATTCTTTACTGTTTGCATTCCTATCAGCATTGTGGTTTTCTGAGCTCCCACCAGAATTGCCCAGTAAGCTATGCTTACAAAATTCTAAGGTTTCTTCATCCTGCATTTCCAAACTTTTCCAAACTTCTGCAAATCAGCTCCAAAGTCCTGAACTACATAGTCAGGTTAGTCACAGCAACAACTTCATTTCTTGGCACCAATTTCTGTGTTAGTTAGCTTTATGTCACTCTGATTAAAAGTCCTGACAAGAACAACTTGAGGCAGAAAAGTTTATTTGGACTCATGGTTTCAGAGGTTTACTCCATTTTCGGCCAAGTCTATTGCTCTGGGCCCAAGAAAAGGCAAAATATCACAATAGAAGGGCATGCTGAAGGATCTTCACTTAATGACATCCAGGAAGCAGCAAGTGAGAGAGAGATGCCACAGAGAAATTGAACTCTTCCAGGGTACACCCCCAGTGACCCACATCTTCTAGTCACAACCCACCTGCTTATAGTTACTATCCAGCTGGTCTCTTCAAACTAGGATGTACTGGTTAGGTTATATTTCTCACAATCCAATCATTTTACCTCTGAACATTTCTACATTAACATGATTGCTCTTGACCAACACCTCATATCCAAATCATACCTGGAAGTTATTACATAACTGGTAGAAACTCAAGATGCAGGGAAGTTCTTCCTGACTAGAGGAGTTCAGAGGAGATTAGAAAGCAAGTCTGATTCTTTTCATAAATCCTTCATCTGCTAACATCTGTATTCTTTAGAGTTGTTCAATTTTCCTAAGAAAATTCCCGTGGTCTGTCTCCTGTATATGTCTTGTGCCTTGGGTGAAGGGATGGATTATATATCTCACCATTCCCATCTGGAAACAGACGAGGGTAAGAAGGGTGGGTGACTTAGAATTCACTTTGCATACTGTTCTTAATGTTTACATTTTCTTTCTGATAACTCAACATCAATCACCAACAACAAACAGCAGGACAGTTACATAATTTACTGGTGCAAAACAAAAACATGGAGTGACTTCTTCAAATTTGTTAAGAATTTCCAGATCAAAATAGCAGAATCTTAAACAAATGTAGGCCCTCTGAGTGTGGGACCCCGTGTAATTACACAGGTTTTACAGCCTTGAAACCTGTCCAGACAGAAACACACTGTGTCCTCCACTCTGCTTGGTTCTGTTTCTTCAAAAAAAAATGGACACTATCTTCTGGTAAGAAGGCATAAAAATGAGAATCTGGAGAATACTTCATTGTCGAGAGGTTTCAAGATGGCGGCCTAGAGGGTGGCTGCATTTCATGTTGCTCCAGGACTCAGGATTCAAAAGAGGAGATATTGAGACACTTGGGACCAACTCAAAGCAGCCGGATGACTCTCACCCGTTGGGAAGTCATCCCGGATGGGACGGTGGTCCCGGAACGCAGGAAACTTTGTGAAGTAGAGCTGCCGGCGAGACGCCCATCCCCCTGCTAGAGCAGTGAACGCGGACAACTGGGAGCACCGTAAAGGAGGCTGCTCGGCACAGCGCTGGGACTCGGAGCAACCACTGGGGCTCAGGCGGCTGCCCAGGGGAGGAGTGGCGAGGAGAGCTGTGTGGACTCAGAACACCGGGGCCTGCCCTGAGGCGGAGGAGGAGGAACGTGGCCGCTTGGATTCGGAGTGACTGCACCAGAGCTACAGGTGGTTGCCAGAGGAGAAGCCCCGCGGCGAGCTGTTTGGACTCAGAATGACTGCTTCTGAACACCAGGGCCTGCCCCGAGGACGAGGAGGAGGAAGAGAAGCGCGGCCGCTTGGATTCAGAGTGACTACACCAGAGCTACAGGCGGTTGCCAGAGAAGGGGCTGCGTGGCGAGCTGTTTGGACTCAGACCACTTCTGAACACCGGGGCCTGCCCGGAGGAGTAGGAGGAGCGTGGCGGGTCGTTTGGACTCGCAGTGACTGCATTAGTGCTCCAGGCGGCTGCTCAGAGGAGAAGGCGAGTGGTGAGTTGTTTGGACTTAAAGTGACAGCTCCTGAACACAGGGGGGGTTGCCTGGAGGAGAACCGTGGTGGGTCGCTTGGTCTTGAGTGGCCGCACCAGAGCTCCGGGCGGTTGCCCAGAGGACCCGTGCAGCGGGTCACGTGGATTCAGAGCCACTCAGAGCGACCGCTCCTGAACACCCGGGGGGTTATCTGGAGAAGAAGGAGGAATGGGGAGAGTCACTTCGACTCGGAGTGATTGATTGCCCAGGGCTACGGGTGGTTGGTGGGAGGAGGAGGCACGAAGTGAGTTTCTTGGACTCCTAGTGACCGCACCAGAATACTGGGCGGCTGTCTGGAGGAAGAGGCCTGTGGCGGGTCTCTGGGAATCAGAGTGATTGTTCGGGGCCCCAGGTGGCTGCTCAGAGGAGGGGCCGCATAGCCAGGCGATTAGGTGCAGAGCAGGGTCCCAGGATCTAGGAGGCTTCTGGGTGGAAGAGCCGCACAGAGACAGGCTTAGGGTGGAGCGAAGGTTCCAGGCCTGCGGGCAGATTCTCTGAGGAGGGGCAGCCTAAGGAGATTCATCTGTGAAGGGTGAGGCTCCCAGGCCCAGGAGGTAGGGCCGGGCCCCTGGGAACTTTGCAGAGGAAGGCAGCCCAGCCCAGGCAGTAGCTGTAAATTGAGGGGAACCTCTACGAGGGAACTGACCAGCGAGACCTCCCCACCGGGTGAGTCTCCCCTGCTGGGTGAGGTTTCCCCGAAAGGACGGTAAAACCAGAGACTCAGGCCCAAACAGGCCTTGTCTCAGCCCACAGCCTAGGTCCTCTTTGGATGACCATTGGTCAACAAGTGGAGGCACCTCTACCCACTAGCAGGGATTATACCCCACCTGAAGGCCACCACTCCTAGAGAGGCAGCTTCCTTGTGGAGCACCGCATTATCAACTTCCTCCAAGACTTCAGCCTACTGAAGGCTAAGGGGGGATATATATAGAAATCTTCAGGGACATTGTAAGTCAATAGAGGAAATCTGCAATATCTCAGCGGTCCACTGATACCTGAATAATATGAGAAAACAAGGAAAGAAAATGCTGCAAACAAATCTAGATGTTACATCAATAAAACCCAATGACAGCATTGCAGAAGAAATGACAGAAAAGGAGTTCAGAATGTACATAATTAAAATGATCAGAGAAGCAAACGATGAGATGAAAGAGCAAATGCAAGCATTGAATGATCGCACCAATCGACAGTTAAAAGAGCAAATACAGGAAGCAAAAGATCATTTCAATAAAGAGTTAGAGATAATGAAAAAAAACCAAACAGAAATCCTTGACATGAAGGAAACAATAAACCAAATTAAGAACTCCATAGAAAGCATATCAAATAGGATAGAACACCTGGAAGACAGAACCTCAGACATTGAAGACAAAATATTTAACCTTGAAAACAAAGCTGAACAAACAGAGAAGATGGTAAGAAATCATGAACAGAATCTACAAGAACTATGGGATATCATGAAAAGGCCAAATTTAAGAATTATTGGGATTGAGGAAGGCCTAGAGAAACAAGCCAAAGGAATGAACAATTTATTCAATGAAATAATATCAGAAAATTTCCCAAATCTGAAGAATGAAATGGAAAATCAAGTTCAAGAGGCTTATAGGACTCCAAATACACAAAATTACAACAGACCCACACCAAGGCACATTATAATGAAAATACCTAACATACAAAATAAAGACAGAATTTTAAAGACTGTGAGAGAAAAGAACCAAATTACATTCAGGGGGAAACCAATACGGATATCAGCAGATTTTTCAATCCAGACCCTAAACGCTAGAAGGGCCTGGAACAACATTTTTCAAGCCCTGAAAGAAAATGGATGCCAACCAAGAATCTTATACCCAGCAAAACTTACCTTCAAATTTGACGATGAAATAAAATCCTTCCATGATAAACAAAAGCTAAAAGAATTTACAAAAAGAAAGCCAGCATTACAGAACATTCTCAGCAAAATATTCCATGAGGAAGAGATGAAAAACAAAGAAGCAAATCAGCAAAGGGGGGAATTATCCTAAAGGAATTGTCAAATAAAGGAGGAAACAAGTTGTGTCAAACAAATAAATAAATAAAATTTAAAAAATGAACCAAATGACCGGGAAACCAAATCATTTCTCTATAATAACCCTGAATGTTAATGGCCTGAATTCATCAATCAAAAGACATAGACTGGCAGATTGGATTAAAAAGAAAGATCCAACAATATGTTGCCTGCAAGAGACTCACCTCATAGAAAAAGATACCCATAGACTAAAGGTGAAAGGATGGGGAAAAACATACCATGCACATGGACTCAGCAAAAAAGCTGGAGTATCCATCCTCATTTCCAATAATGTGGACTTCAAGCCAAAGTTAGTCAGAAGGGATAAAGAAGGACATTTCATACTGCTTAAGGGAAGCATAAATCAGCAAGATATAACAATCATAAACATCTATGCCCCAAACAGTGGCTCATCCATGTATGTCAAACAAATCCTTCTCAATTTCAGAAACCAAATAGACCACAACACAATAATACTAGGTGATTTTAACACGCCTCTCTCACCACTGGACAGATCTTCCAGACACAAATTGAACAAAGAAACCATAGATCTCAATAACACAATCAATAATTTAGACTTAACGGACATTTATAGAATATACCATCCAACCAAGAGCGAATACACTTTCTTCTCAGCAGCACATGGATCCTTCTCTAAAATAGACCATATATTATGCCACAAAGCTAATGCTAGCAAATACAAGAAGATAGAGACACTAGCATGTATTCTATCAGATCATAATGGATTGAAGTTAGAAATAAATGAAAGAGTAAAACACAGAAACTATTCCAACATCTGGAGATTAAACAATATGCTATTATATGATGAATGGATAACAGAAAATATTAGGAAGGAAATTAAAAAATTCTTAGAGGTAAATGAGAACAAAGAAACATCATATCAAAATCTCTAGGACACTATGAAAGCAGTATTTAGAGGGAAATTTATTTCATGGAGCGCATTTAATAAAAGAAGTAAAACTCAACAAATAAACGACCTAACACTACAGCTCAAAGCCCTAGAAAAAGAAGAACAGAACAGCACCAAAAGTAGTAGAAGACAGGAAATAGTTAAACTCAGAGCTGAAATCAATGAAATTGAAACAAAAGAAACAATACAAAAAATTGACAAAATAAATAGTTGGTTCTTTGAAAAAATAAACAAAATTGATAAACCTTTAGCCACACTAACAAAGAGAAGACGAGAGAAAACCCAAATCACTAAAATTCGGAATGAACAAGGAAATATCACAACAGACAGGATTGAAATACAAAACATAATTAGAAGCTATTTTGAAAATCTATACTCCAACAAAATAGAAAATTTCAAAGACATCAACAGGGTTCTAGAGACATATGAATTGCCTAAAAGGAACGAGGAGGACATAAACAATTTAAATAGACCAATTTCAAGTACTGAAATAGAAGAAGTCATCAAAAGCCTACCAACAAAGAAAAGTCCGGGACCAGATGGGTTCTCAGCTCAGTTTTACAAAACCTTTAAAGAAGAGCTCATTCCAATACTTCTCAAAGTATTCCGTAGAATAGAAGAGGAGGGAACCCTCCCAAACTCATTCTATGAAGCCAATATCACACTGATACCTAAACCAGACAGAGACTCATGAAGGAAAGAAAATTTCAGACCAATATCCTTGATGAACATCGACGCAAAAATTCTCAACAAAATTTTAGCAAATCGCATACAAAAACATATTAAAAAGATAGTGCACCATGATCAAGTGGGTTTCATCCCAGGGATGCAAGGTTGGTTCAACATCAGGAAATCAATAAACGTAATTCACCATATTAATAGACTTAAAGTCAAGAATCACATGATTATTTCAATAGATGCAGAAAAAGCATTTGATAAAATACAGCACCCCTTCATGCTCAAAGCACTAGAAAAAGCAGGGATAGTGGGAACATTCCTTAACATTGTAAAGGCCATTAATGCTAAGCCCATGGCTAATATCATTCTAAATGGTGAAAAACTGAAAGCATTCCCCCTAAAAACTGGAACAAGGCAGGGATGCCCTCTTTCACCACTTCTATTCAACATCATTCTTGAGACTCTGGCCAGAGCAATTAGACAAACCAAAGAAATTAAAGGGATACGAATTGGAAAAAAAGAACTCAAACTATCCCTGTTTGCTGATGACATGATTATATATTTAGAGGAACCTGGAAATTCCACCAGAAAACTCTTAGAACTCATAAGTGAATTCAGTAAAGTAGCAGGTTACAAGATCAATGCCCATAAATCCAATGCATTTTTATACATAAGTGATGAATCTTCAGAAAGAGAAATTAGGAAAACTACCCCATTCAAAATAGCCTCGAAAAAAAAAAAAAAAACTTGGGAATCAATCTCACAAAAGAGGTGAAAGACCTCTACAATGAGAACTATACAACACTAAAGAAAGAAATTAAAGAACACCTTAGAAGATGGAAAGATCTTCCATGTTCTTGGATAGGAAGAATTAATATTGTCAAAATGGCCATACTACCTAAAGTGCTATACAAATTCAATGCAATTCCAATTAAAATCCCAATGACGTACCTTACAGAAATAGAGCAAGCAATTATGAAATTCATCTGGAAGAATAAGAAACCCAGAAGAGCTAAAGCAATCTTTAGCAGGAAGAGTGAAACAGGGGGTATTGCAATACCAGATCTTCAACTCTACTACAAAGCAATAGTAACAAAAACGGCATGGTATTGGTACCAAAATAGAAAGGTAGATCAATGGTACAGAATAGAGGACACGGACACAAACCCAAATAAATACAATTTTCTCATACTAGACAAAGGGGCCAAAAATATGCAATGGAGAAAAGATAGCCTCTTCAACAAATGGTGCTGGGAGAATTGGAAATCCATATGCAACAGAATGAAACTAAACCCATATCTCTCACCATGCACGAAACTAAACTCAAAATGGATTAATGACCTCGGAATCAGACCAGAGACCCTGCAGATTATAGAAGAAAAAGTAGGTCCAAATCTTCACCTTGTTGGTCTAGGATCAGACTTCCTTAACAGGACTCCCATAGCACAAGAAATAAAAGCTAGAATCAACCACTGGGATAGATTCAAACTAAAATGCTTTCTCTCAGCAAAGGAAACTATCAGCAATGCGAAGAAAGAGCCTACAGAGTGGGAGAATATCTTTGCCAATCATACTTCAGATAGAGCACTAATCTCCAGAATATATAAAGAACTCAAAAAACTCTACTCCAAGAATTCAAATAATCCAGTCAACAAATGGGCTAAGGAAATGAATAAACACTTCACAGAAGAAGATCTACAAGCAATCAACAAACATATGGAAAAATGCTCAACATCTCTAGTAATAAGAGAAATGCAAATCAAAACCACCCTAAGATTCCATCTCACCCCAATTAGAATGGCGATTATCAAGAATACGAGCAACAACAGGTGTTGGCGAGGATGTGGGGAGAAAGGTACACTCATACATTGCTGGTGGGGCTGCAAATTAGTGCAGCCACTCTGGAAAGCAGTGTGGAGATTCCTTAGAAAACTTGGAATGGACCCTCCATTTGACCCAGCTATCCCACTCCTTGGCCTATACCCAAAGGACTTAAAATCAGCATACTACAGAGATACAGCCACATCAATCTTCATAGCTGCTCAATTCACAATAGCCAGACTGTGGAACCAACCTAGATGCCCTTCAGTTGATGAGTGGATAAAGAAACTGTGGTATATATATACAATGGAATATTACTCAGCCATAAAGAATGATAAAATTATGGCATTTGCAGGCAAATGGATGAAATTGGAGAATATCATGCTAAGTGAGAGAAGCCAATCTCAAAAAGCCAAAGGACGAATGATATCGCTAATAAGTGGAGGATGACACATAATGGGGGGGAGGGAAGGGTTAGTGTTAGGGTTAGAGTTAGGGTTAGGGAGGGGGGCAAGTATGGAGGAAGGAAGTACTGTATAGAGGGAAAAGAGGGATGGGAGGGGTGGGGGGAAGGGAAAAAAAAATGAGAATCTGGGGAATGAATTTTAAGCCAAGCCACACATTTTGGTCTGATACTTGACTCCCATATTCTGTGATTCTTGGTGCCTTAAAGAATCTGGTTATTCAGGCTTCCATGGTTAAATTCGATTTACTTCCCACAATTTCACAATTATTCCTCTCCATAGGTCTGGTCTATCATTCTAGGCAAGTTAATTTTTTTCAGGTTGTAAAACTCCATTGACATCACACCTGGTGTCTCCTTGCACATTCTTTCCCTGTTTTTGCTTTTGTGTTTATATCTTCCTTTTTTAATTGTAAAATGGAATAGCGATAAAAGCATTTTGTTTCCTAAATCACCATGCTTAACTAGAAGAACCATGCTATATTATTTTGCCCTTTTCTTATTTTAGTGCATATAAATAAAATATCTCATTTTACCCTCAATTTACTTAACATGTGTCCACTTTTGGCTAATATGTTAAATTTTACCTTGCTGAGTCATTTTATCTTTTGAGATCTAAGATCTAACGAGTTTTGTTCTCAGCCCCTACTTCTACCACCCTATCCCAATTCTTTCTTTAAAATGGTGTATTTTCTGAAAAATAGAGTAGACTCTACACTATACTTATTGACCCAAATATTGCAGGACAGTATATGCCTTGTTTTAGCCAAATTGTTGGCCAAAGAAAATAAGATATTGAATTTTTAATTGCAAGCCATTATGAAACTAGCAGTTTTGTATCAACTAACATATAATCAGTAGTTGACTATTCTCTATTGGTTTCAAGACAAAAAATTCAAATTTAATTAGAACTCTGAGGCACAGCCAAGAACTTTGTGACTGATAATTATTCTGACAGAACTAATATTTGTGGAAGTTGAATGGCAGTAGAAACCTTGAGCTTAATGAAAGAATGGATTGTGTTGACCTCACAGTGTGTATATGCTTACAGCATATGTATATACCAAGGCAATTTCATTTTAAACTGAATTCTTGGTTCAGTCTGCAAACTGCTATTTGAACTGTGCCTTGCTAGATCTTCATTTAAAATTAATATCCATGTGCTGTGTCAGTATCCAATTGTCTAACATCACTGAAGAGATAGTAAACTATCAAGAGAGTTAATTGGATCAGATTCAACTTCTCAATGATCTTCGCCATCTCAGAAGCCAAGTATAACCCAGATTTCCCCAATTGGTAGTGTATTGACTGTCTAATTAAGAAGCAAAACTGTCTGAGATGATTTAAGACCTGGCCTACTCTTCGGTGAGATGGATGTCTTGTCAAAAATCTGATAAAATATTCACAACCACAATCTATTCAACCAAGGTTCTACTCAGTCAAATTGTGTGAAAGAGAGTGAAGAAGAGACTTCTGTGTGTGTGTGTGCGCGCGCATGTGTGAGTGTGTATTTAAACGTTTTCTTTGTAAGCACAGCTCTGTCCTATTTTTTTCCCCCTAGAACTCCATGGATGTCTTTTACTGCATATTTTACAGTTGGAAAAACAAACAAGTGTCATTGGGTAAATGTTAGTTGTTTTGGAGATAACTGGTGGAGGTTGATTAAGATTTTCTACTTGTAGTATGGCCTGCCCTACTCTGGCCTCTCTTAGGAGATGGAAGCCAAAGTAGGAGCCTAGGGCTAAGGATCTTGTTTGTGCTGATCACAGAGAACTGAACACTTTGAAGAGGTCCTTCTTCCTATCTCCCTGCCAAAGGGACCTTCAAAGTTTACTGTCCTTGAATTGACATTGCTGTCTTTTCCCCTTATGATACCAAAGCATCTCACTTTCATTTCCCCAACAATAGAAAATAATTCTAAACAATTTGGATTCATGAAAGATAACTTGAAAAGAATAAAGAAGGGTGAATTCTCTTTAACTTTTTTTTTTCTTAGAGTAAAGTTTCCATTGACAACATGTGACTTACTGTCCCCTAAATAGGGCGAATTTGTGATTCGCCAGAAGAAACACTACAGACACCTGAGAATTCTAGATTCCAATTCAGTTCTGTAATTGTCTAGTTGTGTGCCTTGGGTAAATCCGTTAACTTTTGTGGATTTCAGTTAATTACTCTTTAAATTGAAATAATACCACTTGATCATTTTTTAACTGAAACTTATTGTTTCCACTATGTCAAAATTTGTGCTATGCACTTTATCTAATCTACCTAAAATTAGAGCTATTATTTTTAGTCCCTACAATAATCCTACTATGCAACATGAATATAAAGCTCCTACAACATAAGAGACTTGAAGGTCACCTAGTTCAAAGATAAGAGAAAAAGGATTCATAGTTAAAATGGCAACACAATCTGAGGCCCTGGGCCCACAGAAAAGCCATACCATCTCTTTCTGACATTAGGTCCTAATTTGTGAAATGGAGAATATACTACCACTATTGAATAGGGTTGTGAAAGAATTGAATAAGACAATGCAGGCAAAACATTTAGGCCTGTGCATGCATGAAATGAAATGGTTGCCATTATTATAATTTTATAGTAATAAAAATAATAGTAATTAAGTCTGTTGGGCAACTCCTATGTACCACTAAGGTTCTATCTCTATGCAATAGCTGGCTGAAAAGGTTCTGAATTAGGATAAGTAGGACTGTGCAATCAGGGGCTATAATGCTCGTTATAGGGACTTGGAAACCTTAGAAAGTCAGCTACCATTGCTAGATGAAGCCTGAGCACTACACCCTTTCTCAGTTTATATCAGCAATAATAAGCCTTCTCTGTTTGCCAACACTTCCTTGCTGATTTCAAGAAGTGTTTGGGCCCTATTTCAGGAAGTCTCACAAGGACAGAACAGGTTACGTATAGTTGGGTCCTGGAAAGAAAGAACAAGATTTAAGATGGTCTAATGTCTGTGGTTCCTATTAGGATATTTCCTTCTTTATCTCATGTCTAATTTTCCCCACTCAGTTCCCCACAGTGATGATATACCATGTCACTTCCCAGAAAGTCAAACACCGTAAGAGGATTGCGGGTGAAGGGGTATTCTGGTAACCAGACGCACTCCCACTTTCTGCAAACATGTTGGCTAATTCCTGTAAGTGGTGAAGTGCTGTCCCGGTGCTACCAGCCGTGACTGGGTCCTCTTGGATGGAGCTGGGTGCATTTTGCTCAGATTAGGCTTCCCAGAGCATCATCAAATCCTCTTAGGGTTTTGGGTTGCTCTTAACCCCTCTGCTTCTCTCCTTCCTCTCTCCACATTCCCACCGTCATTTGCTGGGACTCCAATCTCTCTCCCTTAGGCGGGCAGCCACACAGGCCCCTGGCTCAGCAGCAGACACACTGAAGCTCCGTTTCTGCAGCACAGCCCTCAGGGTGTCTGTGCAGCTGTCAACCTTGATGCCCTTTCATGGATTGCTTGTGAGAAACCGCCTTGTGTGAAATACTTGCTTCTTGAACTGGACAAATACTTGTTACTGGTCTCCCCTGCTGGATGAGGTGGGATGACTCCTGACAGATAAATAGAAGCCTGAGTTGAAAGGGAGCCTCTTCAAAATAAAGGGGGTTCATTTTACCTTTCTATTTTAAAGTGCTGTTTTGCAAAGGACCCTTGGCTTACCATCCTTCCCCTGGTTGCAACTTCCCCCATCAAGAATACCCTACATAAAATGAGAATGTATAGATGTAGGGCAGGAAGCCTGCCCCTATTCTGGGAGGGCAGAGTGACCAGAGCTGCTCATTTATTACTTGTTACTGAAAGGCATGAAAGACGCAACTGCAACAGAGTAGTCCCAGAACAATTATTGGTGAGAAGGTTAAAGCCCCAGAGTGAATCTACCTTTATGGAAGAATAAAGATGGTTTATCAGATTAGAAGAAGAGACAGTCATCAGAACCACTGGAGTTCATTTTAGCAATATATATATATGTGACTATATATATATATATATATATACACATATATATATATGATCTATGTAAATATATATAACATATATTTATACTTTTTTTAACCAAAGTTAGTGTTTTCGTAAATTATTTTGTCAATTTCCTAATGGAGTCCCATGAAGAGATCAGCAGCAAAAACCCTAAAAAAGGAAGATGAAAGGAAAATATTGTGGTGGGGAAAAGGAGATAGGGGGCAATATGATTTTATAGAAATGGCATCTGGAAGAACAGACCTGAAGAAGGCAAGGAATTAAACAATGAGCAGATTACATGGGCACCTTTCTATTTCTCAGTGATTCTGCAGCTCAATAGGGGTCTTGCTTTAAGTATTTTTGCCTGAGTAGCTGTGACCCAGGCATACACATAGTTATTTTAGTCTTCAAACCATTTTGAGTAGAAAAGTCATTGGTACATTTACTCTAGAGCTGGAAGTAAATGCTGAGTTAAAATACCTAGTTAAGCATGCTGGAAAGAAAAAAAAAATTAAATACAAACTAAACCAACATTAGAACACATGCCAGCCTTTGAATAATAAATACCTTCCACGTAACAGTTCAGTCAGGACAGGTCTGTGAATATTGTCAATTGCAGCAAACCCTAAAAAATGGATGGAGACAGCTTAAGATCATCTGCCCTTTAACTACCAAAGCATTTCTCTAAAATTCCAAGGTAGAATTTGGGGAGGATCTGAGGCGTTGAGGCAAATGGCTTTGTTTGGAGTACTTTTGAGTCCCTCTGTGCAACAGCAATGAACTGCTTGGAGATGTTAAGAAGCATTTTCAATTTTATAGCTGGAAAATGACTTCTTCCCTCACCCCCGGCTCTGTTCTCTTCAGCAGGTCTGTGTATGCAGGAAACCAATTTTTAATATTGCAGATGTGAATCAGTTCAGCTTTTTAATGTGGGATTTTCCATTATATGGAGATTATTTTGAATAAGAGAAACTTGACTGCAGGTAGCAATGCTTGGACTCAGCAGATTTTATAAACCAAAATAAATTAGGTTTATTTCATCAAATAGCTATTTATTTCTTATTAACCATCTTTATTTATTGGGAAATGATAGCATCTGCTAATCTGTAACACTTAAGGACTCTTGATAATCAAAACAGCAAAACACTTCCAAAAATATCACTTGCTCAAAGATGATGTTTTAAATGAATTTAAGATTTAAGAGCTCAGTTTCACTTCCTGTTGTCTAATCTAGGCCTCGTGAAGGGCCTTCAATTTAGAAATATCAATTTTGGGCGGGGGCATCCCTAACAGCTTTATGTCATGAAATCTCAACAATAAAAGATCTACGGTTCAGGATTCAATTTCCACTGTCTGAGGCCAGTTGAGTTATATTGCCTTGCAGAATAAGGTTAAAGACTTTTGAATGGGATCAGATGTAGGTTGATGAATTTGGGATTGCAGATATTTTCATTACAAGGAGCAATACCATGCTGCAGCTGGAACAATTGTTTTTAATTAATCTGAATAAACAGTGGGACTTTGACAAACAAATAATAACCATCAAATTAAACAGCTTCCTGGGGGGAAAGAAAACCTTCCAAAGTGCCAGTATTGCCTCTGGGCTTTTGAGGGATTATATTTAATAAGCTGCTCATTGCATTTATGAGAGGAGAAGGGGAAATAGAATTTATTCTGTGAGATATGGGAGAAGTATTTGACTTACCTGGAATTGCCAGAATGTGAGAATCATAGAATTTTGGAGCTGAATGGGATCTTGGCAGTCATATACACCATCCTTCTCCCATTTTGTCCAAAAGAGGAAAAAGAAATTGAACTGCAAAGAAAGAGAACAAAATTTGCCCTAGGTCTTATATTTCATGTTCATAAAAATGATCATGGATTATAGGAATAGGGGAAATCTATAAATATTTTATTATTTTTACTAAAAAGTGGGTGCAGGTAAAAACTTTACAAATCTTAATAACAGGGCTTTGAATCTTCTTGTAATGGTAAATCCTACTGACTCATGAAATCCATGATTAACCCAGAGGTTTGCCATAATAAAGCACCATTGACCTGCCTGCATCATATATCAGGGAGTAGGATCATTATCAAGTGCATTGTTCCAAGAGATCTGTGGCACATGGATTGAGCCCAGAACACCATATCATAAAACTTTGACTTATGATATGGAGCTAATATTTAACCACCATTCCCCACCTGTGGAATCAAGGCTCTTGACCAGAGTGGACTTCTAAGTAACAGCACTCATTCTCCACCTGTATGATCCTGCCCACCATTGCTGTTCTTTCTCATCTTCCACTTAAAAGACATGGCAGAAAGACCAGACAGCTCTATCCCTCCAAGAGAGAGCTTCTTCAGTCCCTGTGATGAGGGTTGGTGAGACAATACCAATAAAAATCCTACTGGGTTATTTCCTATCTTCAGTAACTCCTTCAAACCCCAGATTTGCCTTTACATTCTGGGTGGGATTCATTGGCAACTTTTTTTTCTAGCTATGAGCAAGTGGAAAGACAACGACCAAAGCCTCAAGTATAAATTAGACTCTGTAAAGCCAGGTAGGATCCTCTAAATGTACCACAATCTCCACTTATATCAAGTCTTCATTTCTTTCCCCTACAATTATTTTTGTGCTTTATCAAATACTTCTTTCCTGGGGCCAACAGAGTCTCGGTCCCAAGCGTTGAAGTTGGGCTTGTTGGAAGGTTTACTTTACAGACAGGATATGAGTGCTTTGTTAGAGTGGCAAACACATCACCATAAAGCAAAACCAACGATGCCGTTCCTCCACTTAACTATGTCATGGTGAAGTCACTTTAAATGAAAAGTCATATCTTCTGCCCTTAAGATCTACAAAAAGCACAGGTACATCGTTTACTAGGTTTGTGGTAATTAGGGTGTGAGATCAGCAGCCTACGGGGCAGTACTAGGTGAAGGAAGGAACTCATGAAAGCATCTTTGGTTTCCTTCCTTTCCTCAAGAATATCCTTATTTCACATGGTCTCTCACATCACCTGCGCCTTGTGCCATCTTACATGCATAGCGTTTGCACACACACAAATGTATACACACTCACAGGAGCACACCTGCGTATGTGATCTGTTCCTTCACCTGGCAAAAGTCACACTTATCTTCCACAGCAACATCCCCAATGTTTTTCCCCTCCTCAAAGCCAACCCTTCTTTCTCCCATCTCCATGGAATTAACTCCATGGAATTATTCTCCTGTCTCCATTACACTCCCATGTAATGTAATGAGTAGCTCATTACATGAATTTTTTCACATGAATTGATGGCTTATCAAATATCACCAGGGCCATCTAAGATTATGTCCTAGTGTCCATTCTGTGACCCTAGCCCTAGAAGGTTTTGATTTGTTAAGAGAAGGAGGCATCTAGAGAAGAAATATGTGATTAAAATCAAGACCCAGATGTCACTCCCATATTTTTTATGGAAAAATATTATGCATTTATTTGTTAAAAAGGAAAAAGAAACATAGACAGAGATGGCCTGGAACCTGCCTTTTAAAAAAGATTTTAATTTTATTTGTTCTAATTAGTCGTACATGACAGTAAAATGCATTTATATATTTTGATAGATCATACATAAATAGAGTCACTCCCACTTTTTAAAAGCTGTCTCTAAAGTTTGCTTCACTGTCAGGAGAAGTCATCCTGGGGAAGAGTTAAGATGTTTGCTGACAGCAGGCAAAAACTGCTCTTGAATCAGCAGATTAGATCCTTAGAGGTGATATTAGTGATTGTGTATGTATGACTGTGTGATTAAGTGTATATGTTAAATTTTTTCTCATCATAAGGAAACATAGAGAACTCTGCTTTAGGAAGGTTTCCATCAAGGCTTAAGCAACAGAAGTATGACGAACATGATTTTCCCCTCTCAAACACAGCTAGATGATAGGTTCTTCACTGAGAGTGCTCCATCGATTTGCGAAACGAGATGAGAAAATGCATGCTATCTTTTCTTCCCCTAAATATGAAATGTCCTACAGAATGTAGGACATGGACGAAGTAATTTGATTCCAAAAGTGGGATGTGGAGGAGTGAATTAAAAATAACTCATTCGATTTTTTAATATCTACTATGCACGAGGTGCTATGCTAAGTATTTCTTATACTTTGTATCTCTTTCTCACATAAACCCTGTAAAACTGAGCCAAGGTTGCACAAAGCTGCATAAGCTGATTCTGGGCCCACATTTTCCTACCTATAACTGCCTTCTGGAAATTGCCTGTGAAATGGCAAAGTTAGGTCAAACAAATGGGGGATGTAAAAATAAAGCCCTTGCAAACATGACTACTCCCCACCCCCAAAATTTTTGTTTTAATTAGTTATGCATGAATACCTCTTGAATTTTGAGAACTTCCTTCTATACTGTAGTAAAAAGCTAATTTAGGATGAATATGAGGATTTATGTGAGACATGAACAAAAAGATCAAGACAGAATTTTCTAACCTGTGAGCCTCCCAGCCACAGAACAGGGACAGCCATAGAAAAGGGAAGATGACCAACTATTCAGGAACCCATACCAGGGGATTCCAAGTCTGTAGCAGAAACATTGGAATGATGATTGTTAAGGAACTTCCAAATTTAAAGTTCTGTTTTTGCTAAATGGAAATAATGGTTCCCAAACTCTCTAGATTTTATCTGCCTGCACTACGTCCCCAAGCTGCTGTTATGCTGACTGCTTTGATGCATTAAATAACTTTTCCATTGCAAATTCCAGGCTTGCTGTCTTAAACAGTAATGAACCTAGACTTTAGTTTTTGAGTACTTTTGTAAGAAACTTTAGAGAAACTCTTAGAGACTCCAGTCTAGCATGTGCTTCTTGGTCACAGTGATTATAAAATAACTGTCTCTTTGAAATCAAAATTTCAGTCAATATAGGGAGTACTTTTGAAAATTTTTAAATAAAAGATGTAACAAACTTTAAATCCTTCAAGTCTTCAGCAGGTTATATTCCGCATGGCCTCTAAAAAATACTAAGTTTGATAAGACTGAGGTCTAGCTTCATATAGGAGAAATCTTGGATTTAGTATACTTTGTTACTTGTCACACACACAAAAAAATCAGAAATTCGGACAAACAATGTCTTTAATTCATGAATCATGAGCTAACCTTAGAAATTTATTTAGAACTTGTAAAGACCATAGATATCATGACTTGACTATTGTTCTTTTTGTACTATCTGCACACGTATTCACAAGAACTTATAACTTATTGCATGTAACACTTCCTAATCTCTACTTTGCATGATGCTTTCTTGTATTTCTGTAAGATGATATTATTTGAAATGGTGTGCTGCTATTTGCAATATTAAATATGAACAGCTTACTTTGGTTGTCAGTAATGGAAAATAAACTGAAGCAAGAACAGAGAATCCACAAGGAGTTCTCCAGAGTGAGCACCAAGCAGAAATGTCAGTGTTCACAGGAGGATCACCCTTTGTTGTTTCTTTGTTTGGTTGTTGTTGCTGCTGTTGTTTTGACTTTAGAGGTACATCTACTTCATTCATCCCATGCTCCCTTCAGATCAGTTTCACATAGCTCCAATTCACTGGGAAACAAAAATCAAAATTAAATAATAAAGAAATACAAAACAGCAGACCATAAATCTGCCAATATAAACCCAGCCACTCAGAGAATTTCAATTGCAAAGTCTCAGGAAAGAAAATCGAATTGTCTGGATTGGTCCAGGTGCCATCCTGAAGCCCAATCTTCCCCAGCCAGAATGAGCCATGTTTTGTAAAGATGGCTTCCAGGAGCTGCCAAGTGAGGTGTGGATTGGAAAAGAAGGCGCAATTCCCAGAAGATCCACAGAGGTCTTTCTAGACAATGAGTTTAAATCAAGAATGACAAATAGCATTGTGTGTGGCAAACAATGGTTGTCAAGTCAGACTCCTTGAGTTTAAATCCTAGGTCTGCTCCCTGATAGCTGTGTTATCTTGTCTTGGGCAAATTACAGAGCCTTTTTTACCCTAGCTTCCTCCATTTGTGAAATGCAAGTAATATGATATTGACCTCACCTGTTATTGTAAAGATTAAGTAAATATGTAAGTGCTTGGAAAAGTGTCTTATACGTAGTGTGCACAGTGACCATTGGGGAATGTTAGCTCTTTTTCATTTTAAACTCTGATGATTATAACATATCCATAGGTCATTTTAAAAGAGAAAAAAGATAAGAAAAAAGACTGGTTTTTAAGTAAAAACCATATTCAAATATACAAACCCCATCAATTCTTTGCCCTCCCCCCTCCTTTCTTGTTTGCTTCAAATATGTAAAAGAAAATACAAGGAAGAAATTCACAATGATTTTTGCACCCAAATATTTCCACTGTGCTTATTTTCTATGTTCCCTGCTAGACCTTGACCATAGATAGAAGTAATTTATGTGACTTTAATTATAGCACAAGTATAATTGTGGACTCAACTTCTCTTATACTTATATTAAACATTTTTCCAAGTTATAACTTAACTCTATTAGCTATTTAAATGGTTAAATAATACTCCAAAAGGTTATTTTACCATAATTTTATTCCATTCACCATTTTCCTATTGAAATATTGCTGGATTTGTTTCTTTCTTTTTGTTTTTATAAATAAAGATTTAGTAGTCAAATTGTTTTTAAGAGATATTAGTAATGTCCTTTATTAATAAATATTGATTCCAAATCATTTTTTCTAATTAAAACATGGCTTGCAGAAACAAATTGAAGAATTATCTATGAACAGAAAAACCCAAGGAATAGCATAAATAAAATAAATGGTAAAATCTTTTTAGAGAATTCACATACTATTTTGAGACAAAGGTGAGGTGTCACCAGATGTCCACCTTATAAACATTTGCTGAAATTTACTATTATATTGAAAGTACCAGCCTCAAACATCAGCTTCACTGATGTGGATTTGTGTGAGTGAGCCTAAATAACATTCAAAAATAAATTTTAACTAAATTTGTTAATTTCAAAAATCTATATTAACTAACTATAAACAAGTGCTTTAAACAATACCATGGCAGTAAAACGAGGCCAGTAATGAAACTGGTCCTCAAAATGTGTTCCACCTTCGTCCCTTTGATAAGGATGGTGAGGATAACCATGAAGGTGATGAAGATGATAAAGACAACATTGCTTACTTTCTGACTTCCTGCCACTTATCTAAGCACCTTCTATGTTTTCATTCTTTAACCCTCACATGTTTATGAGGCCAATGCTATTTTAATGCCCATTTTGCAGATGAAGAAACAAGCTTAGGCTCATGATTATCCACATCTTATGTGGTGACTGGATTGCTTCCCAGACAATTCAAATTCAGAATCCACTCTGCTCTTCCACCTTTGATAGAAACTAACCATGAAATTATTAAATTGCCTGGGAGTGCTGTAAAGTCATTTCACTTAGCATTTATCAAGTACCTATGTGCTCAGCATCCAGGATGTATTTTATAGAAGCCATTGAAAAACATGTCAAGCCACTCACCTGGTTTTGTTTAGGCAATTGTCTTAGTCTGCTCAGGATACTGTGATAAAATACCATAGACTGGGTGGCTTAAATGTCAAAAAATTATTTTTGGCAGTTGGGGAGACTGAGAAGTCCCAGATGAGGCTGCTGCTACTTTGGTTCTTATTGAGAGCCTTCTCTTGACTTGCAGATAACTGCCATCCCTCTGTGTGCCCATAGGGTCTTTTCTCATTGCATTTGCATGTGGTGTCCCTTATTATAAGAGCATCAATCCCATGAGGGTTGCACCTTCTTGACCCCATCTAAGCCTCATGACCTCCCAGAGGCCCATCTCCAAATACCATCACCTTGGAATTTAGAGCTTCAACATATGTATTTGGAGGGAGCACAACTAAGTCCACAGCAGAATAATCGTACAAGGTAAAGTTGTACTTTCTTCATCATCCCCCCAAATTAATTATCTTATTAAGAATGTTAAGGAAGACAGTCCAGGTTAGGAGTGAGATTTTGTTCTTCCAGGTCCCTATTATTTCTATCATATTGTGATGACTCTGAATTACTTCTCTGTAAGTTAGCACCTGGGGAAGTTGAAACTTTACAGGCAGCAGTTGGTTATAATTCTAGACTCTTCTCTTAATATGAACCTAATATAATAACCTCTATCTCTGAAGACTTTTGCCATATCTGAGATCAGAATTATGATGCCTTGTCATTTGTATTATCACTGGTTGATTCTCCAAAAATAACTCATTCTAGATGAAATGGAAAATTCGATATATTGGCATGCTGCGTGTATCCTGATTTTGTTAATTTATTTTTTCAGATTTTTTTAAGGGCTTCCCTGGCCCAATTGAATGTGGGGTTAAAGACTCTCAGTTCTTTGATAAAGAGGTGAGCTATAGACCATAGAAACATGGCATATGCTGTCTTTTGAGAACATACGAGATGAAGATATTATTTTTGAACCTCTATTGTAAGTCAATGAAGTTCGATTTATAGAAATGTCATTTATACACATCCTTCTAGGAAGACCCCTACAGCAAAAAAGTGAAACAAGCCCATATTAATGAGGCAATTGTTACAAAGAATTTAACAATATGAAGATCTCATTGCACTCTTGAAAGTCAGTTCTCATAGAAGCCTGCCCAGAGATTCACATTCAGGGCATAGACAGGCACAGTGTAAAATCCAAGACACATGACCTTGGGCACATTTTGCTAAGGCCCATTATTCTTTTGTAAAATAAGCAAATATTGGTATCTTCTTGTTGCATCATCTGCAAACCATAGGGTGTTTTTTGTTATATAAAAGCAGCCCTTTAAGAAATGTGAAACAGCTGAGAATCAGGAACTCAGCCCACCTAAACTAACATCTCTGGGTAAATTAAGAAAAGGCACCTCCTTTGGGATAGACAAAGTAGAAAAAGGCACTTTCTTGGAGCTTCTGAGGCCCTGCTGGAACAGGACTCTCGGAGAACAAGGATGGATTTGGTTTCCATATGCCGTGTTGGCTTGAAGCCCATAAGCAATGTGCAAACTGCACAAGACAAGGTGGCGGCTTGTACAGGGTTAACCGTCTCACTCCCGATCAGGAAGTATGCTCAAGGGACATTCTACTACAAACAGTGACATGTAGTGTAGTTCCATAGCAGGTAGGGAAAAGAACTATCCTGTAAACTGAAAGCTTATCTTTCCTTTCTTTCGATGTTCCAACTGCACCTTGCAAGGAATGTACATGGAGACAGGAAATATTTCATGGGAAGGGTACTGTTTTTCTTACAATTCACATCAGGCAATCAGAAATTCTCCACACCAATGGTGTGGACTGGTTAAGACAGACTCTCAGCTGCTGGTTCCAGGAACAGAGCAGATCCCAACAGCAGATCCCAACAGGTCCCTCTCTCCTGTGTGTGACAGAGGAGAGAAAATGCATCTTAGCTATTGCAAATATTGAAATGTTTCTGGCATAATGAGAGCCCACTCCTAAAGTCTATTATGATATTTAACAAGCTTATAATTTCATCAATAAAGGCCATTTCTGAAATTGCTAATTAGTGAAGGGTTTGTTGTTGTTGTTGTTGTTGTTGTTGTTGTTGTTTTAATTGGGAAAGGAATATCAAAAATGCTTGAAGTGGTTGCCTTTAAAGCGCCCTGATTACATGGCTAGCTCGCTACTCTCAGAGTACAAATTCCTGTGGAAACTGACTAAATCTGAGTTGCCACCTAGGAAACAACCATGCACACAAAACATTGAAAACATGCGTGCACGTATAATGCCCTGTCACGCTCAAGGACGAATCACAGACCGAGCAAATAATAGTACTGCCACTGTCCTAGTGGGAAAATTGGAGGATATAATGCATGCAAAGGCTTACCCTAGCAGCCACTAAAAATAAGCTCTCTCACTTGCCAGGTTTTTGTATTTCACTGCAGAGAAGTCATTTATTGTAAGATGCACCTTTATTTTCTATATTTTCGAAGGGAAACAAAAACGTTCCCCAAGATGGGGAGGTCAGTGGGAAAGCGGTACTGAAAACCATGATGCTCAAGGATCCCATGTTCTAGAAAGGGAAGGATAAAATAAACCCACCACGCACAAAGGGATCCCAAGGAAACATGCATGTCTCCAACCTGACACCAAGCAGAGGGAAGGGAAATAAACATCTCCTCTGTTCTCATCAAGCACATGACAGGCTTAAAGTCTGAACGCAGACTATGAGTGCTGTCCAACACTTTATTCTAAAGTGGTCTCCGGAGTGTGATGCCCCCAATCGACTGACAACAATCAATGTAAATATTCTCCAAAAAAAATTCAATCCAGGCAGACAGTAATTGTGAGACAATGTTGATTTTAAACACATCCTCTTGTCGGAAAAAAAAATTATGTGAAAAATAGGTGCAGATTATAACAGTGAAAATATGATTTATTTATTGTTTGTTTACTTGCACTAGTCTCTAGAAAATGGATTTCCTTAACAATGGGCACTGAAATGCTATTGAACAGTTAAGTATATTCTGGGCATCGTTAAATAATAATGATTGACTGGATCTATTTGTGGTGCCAGAAGAACTGGGATGGGTACAGTGGAAGGAGATAATTTCAAAGCCATATCCCAATATCTCAGTGGCATTGAACTCACCTGGCTCAAAGAGAAAAGCCTTCCTTTGGCTGATTTGTCATCAATCTTCTCTAATGGAAAGGAAACCCTTTGGAGAGAAGGCCTCTAGGAAGCCTTTTTTATAATCCAAAGTTCTTTCAGGTTCATCCTTTGATTCTCAGCAGATCTCCAGCAGATGTTTCTGTGCCTCTGAAGTACAGTTGTTGGAGTTTGAACTTGATTAAGCTGTCACTCAAAATTGTTGTTTATATCATCGATCCAACATCAAAAGACTGCCATGCCATGGATCTGATGTCAAGAAGTTTCAGAGTGACAGCAGGAGCAGATGGAGAATTGCATCCTGGATGTTCATTTGTAAACGACTCTGAGGTTTCCACCTCAAGAAACGAATCAGGACTAGCTGTGGGAAGTGCAGATCTTCAGATTAACCCCAGGACATGTACAGAGAAAACAATAAATTGTTTTGAGTTGGGAAACAGTTTGAATTGGTAGGTTTGAAAAATAACTGGATATAAAAGCATTTGATTGCTAAAAAAAAAAAAAAAAAAAAAACTTTTTCTTTTGTAATAATTTTAGAGTAGCAGAGATAATAGAGTTCCCCAAACCTCTCACCCAATTTTTCCCAACATTCATGTCCAACTTCACCATACTACATTTGTCAAACTAAGAAAACAACATCAATACATTCAGTCTTCTAAAATAGTAGGTATATACTGTGAAGCTCAGACATTGTATGAATACAAATGAGATCTATGTATAATAGCCAAGTTTTGTATGAAAACCAAGCTGGATCTATTTCTCTTATTGTTTGTGCTATTTCCCACTCAGCCCACCACCCCGCTACCTAACATTTGGATAAAGAGCCTTCTTAATCCCAAGAAGACCCAAATTAAGACTAAGCTCTTGCATGTTCTGTTCTCACTATGATGGAAATACTCTTCTCTAAACTCTTATTCTGTGTACTGGGTGCTACATAAATTCATATCCATTCATATTTTTGATCCACATGAATAATGAATTTATTCATAAATGCATTACAAACTTAGAGTTTGGAATATAAAAAACATGTGTTTGTATCCTGTTCTTCTTGCTACCATAATTGCATGATCTTGAGCAAGCAGGAAGAGTTCTACCACCCTCTACCTTATTAGAGATGTGAATATTAAACTCTCTTACCTCTGGACACAGTACAGGACCAATAAGTATTAATGATAATTACTAATACTGCTATTACTATGCAGAACAAGGATTGGTCACCATGGGTCAAAACTGTTCCACTGCTTATTTTGGTAGACTTTTGAGCTAAAAGTGGTCTTTACATTTTAAAAAGAGTACTTTGTGACAGGTAAAAATTATACAAAATTCAAACTCAGTGTCCATAATTAATTTTATGTCAACATAGCCACATTTATTGATTTGGGATTTGTTTATGACTGCTATTAAGCTATAGGGTCAGAGCTGAATTGTTACCACAGGTATCACAGGGCCTGCATAGCTGAAAATATTCACTATCCATACCTTTTCACAAAAAGTTTGCTAATTCTTGATCTAGAAGCTTTGTTTTCCATGTCTCTCATGTTGACTGATATATAATAATCATGTCATATTTATTTATTTATTGGTTTGTCTTAGTTATTTAACTAGCTAGGAATAGTAGTTGTCTTAGTTCACTGTGGCTCCTATAACAAAATACCATGAACTAGGTAGCTTATAGGCAACAAAAATTCATTTTTCATGGTTCTGGAGGCTGGGAGGTTCAAGATCAGAGGGTTTGTAAATTTGGTATCCACCAAGGGTCTTTTTTCTGGTGATAGAGGGCAACTTCTAACTGCCTACATGGTAGAAGTCTCCAGAAGCTCTGTGGGATGTCTTGTGCAAGGGCACTAATTACCCCTATCAACATCATCATACTGGTGATTAACTTTCAATGTAAGACTTTGGGGAGTCACAAATATTCAGACCATATCACTACCTAAAGGATACCCAGAGCATAACTAGGCCCACTCTGAACCGAGGTTTCTTCATCTTTTAAACAGAGGTAATAATAAATAATATCTATTTCACAGAATTCAAGAGGATTAAAGGAGAACGTAGATGAAGTGCTTATCAATGTTTCAGTTGCAATGTGTTCAACAAAAGAGTGTGTTTTGCTCTGACCTTTCCTATCTGATTTTTCCAGATATGGAAACCCCTTATCAGAGAGTTCAAATCTTAGTCAGTCTGCTCTTAAGCTGAGCTTGCTACGCTAGCAAATGCCAAGTGGTCAGCTTCTAGTATGTATGCCTAATGCTTGCAGACACTAAAACACTGATTAAATACAGGTCCTAGAGCAGTACTGGCACAGGGTCATTTCTCAATTACTACTCATTGATTAATACATTCTTACTTTCAAGTTGCTCATCAGGGACTAATTGGCAGAAAATAACTTTTCTTATGTTAACTGAAGTTAATGTGCTGCTTCTTTTATCTTGCTTATACACCTGAGACCATGGGATCCATCAAATCCTAGAATACTAAGAGTTAATATTTTCATTATTTGGAAATATTTATTGAGCAAAATACCAGGCAGAATGTTATTCGCTGAGAATAAAATAATGAGCTCAAGCAAACATGAAGGAATTTTCTGTCTCGTGGGAAAATAGGCATTGTTGATAGGTCATCAAGGGGCATGCTATATCGCCCCTTTGTTTAATGCTATGGAAAAGATATACAGGGGTATGGAAGCCTTTGAGTTATTCGGGAGTGGGAAAGAAAGATGAGCTGGAGTTGACTATGCTGCAAAAAGGAGATTTAGAGTAGAAAGAATATTATATATGATGATCCTGTTGCAGAAGGGAGGACAAGGACCTGAAATTTGCCAGACTGAGGGGCCACAGTCATTTCAGGGAGGTATGGCTGGAGACAGAGCAAAGGGCTGGGCCCCAGAGGGATTTGACCAACTGCTAACTGTTCCCTTTGGATTCTAAGAGTAATGAATGGCTATTTGGGTGCTTTTACCATCACCCTGGCTGTCTTGTTGCACATGGAAAGGATTCACTTATTTGAAATAATTGATAAGTGCCTACTACTTGGGTTCTAAGCACTGAGGACACACAGTGAAAGAAGAATAAAACAGAAAAATATCCTTATGCTCAAGGAACTTGAACTCTAGTTCATATAAGACTTAGTTCACATAAGAACCATGTTCTGCCCGTCAACCTTTTTTTTTCCATTGTGATCCCCCTCACACATACATATATACATCCATATGAGGAGTCCTTTAACTACTGTTTACCTATTTAGTCCTTCCATGAAATTCTAATACCACTAATATCACACACACCTGTTCAGGTACTGTATGCATAGGGGCTGTATGCTTATCTGCAGTTATTCAAAAAAAGTAAGCAGTCTGACTCCCTACCCCCAAATCAGTGTTCAATCCAGACTGCAGGGTCACTAGCACTGTGAATGCAAGGGATACAAGTGGGGACTTACGATAGAGAAGTTTTCTATTTGGGGACAGTTGATCAGATCTTAACTATGAGGTGACTTGGCACATGTTAATTCTGCACATCTGTCACTGCCTTGATTAAAAATGATAAATAAGTAATGTTTGTGTTAGCTCCTTGCCCAATTTGTTTTCCTGATCCATCTTCCAATTTTGCATGTCTGTTAACCTTAGTATCTCTTTAAATCTTTCCGTTATCCTTACTTCTTTAGTCAAAAACTCTGAGCTTTATCTGCTTAATGACCTACTTTCAAATTATTCCTCATTAGAATAAATGTATAAAGTTTAGTGATTCCACAAGCCATTTTACATCAAGTCTAACTCTGTCTAAAAATGTGCATTTATTTCATTTAGTTCATCAGCTTGCAAAAAGAATTATATTATCACTAAGGAAAATAATATGTATACACCATGAGCATGGGGTAGTTTAAGTAATAAAGGAAAGTTCAGGAATGTGGGTAGTTCATTTGTATGCAAGTATGCTAGGCATTGTGCATATTTCAGTGAAGAATTAGTAAATGACTTCATTAAATGTAAGATAATTGGGGAACACCAAAAAAGGGTGAATTCTAAATTGCTTTGCAAACTCTATATAGACATGTTGAGCAAATCATATTTTAGGCTGCCAGTTTTTAGTGCTGTAAAATGCATTACAAAGTGCTGGTCATATATCTTGGATTTTGTTTTCTCTGTGTAGAATTAAATTCCAGATTTGCTTTGATCTCACTCTTGTATTTACATCTTGCTCCTTTGTTTAAACTGTCTTCTTTTATTTACAATATGCAGAAAGGGAAGCAGGTTTAAGTCCAATTACCATAATTTCTGCTTGACTTATGTACACTTAAGCAGTTTAAATCTTGTTTTGGTGACAGGAGATTTTTCCTTCAGGATTCCTCAATAAATCCTTCCAAACCTGATGAATAATTTGATTCACAATCAGTCCCTTTAGTACACAAAATACTTAGGTTCCTCGATCTCACTAAGTTTGGGGAGCAAGTCTCGCATCTGGAAGGCAAGTCAACAGAAGAAACATCCTCTGAATGTGCCAAGTTTGTGCCATGTCAAACTACTGTAAATGATTCTCTTTTTTCTCCGAAAATGTCATGAATTCTCAACTGCTGAACTGCATGCAAACTCTTTAGCTTGAAGTTACTTAAGGTTTTTCATGAAGAGGCTCCCAACTTTTACTGATTTCTATGCTATTACCCTCACGTCAAATTTGAGGCTTCTGTGGAATCTTTCTCTGATCCAGTTCATGCCCTTGGTTGTGCTGTGTATCCTGTCTGGTTTACCTTTGTGTATCTCCCTGCCAAATCTACTCATCACTTCAAGCCTAGCTCAAATTTAAATTTCCCTTGACCAGTGCAGCTCATATACATGCAATTCTCTAAACTCTCGTGAAAATTTATTAGCATTCATTTATTTTGGCCAAAATTCTCACATACATTTTTAACAAAAAATTCTTATTTTAACGTTCAAAGTGGTCTATAAATGCAAGCAGCATCACTATGCAAACGTGAATCCTGAACATTGCCTCTGGTAGTTTAAAAATATATCCACATTCTTTCTTCCAAAGGTGACCCTAGTTTCCATTCTCTTGTGTGTGGGCTGGACTTAAGGAACCATCGCTAATGTGTAGAATAGGGCAGAAGCAACAGCATCCCATCTGGGCTACTTCATAGTAGGCAGTTGGCACCCAACTTGCTTTCTCTTGAGTCACTCGTTTCAGGAAAGCCAGCTGCCATGCTATGGGGACGCTGAAGAAAGTTCTATGAAAAGGTTTATGTGTAGAGAAATACCAAGGCTCTTGCTAACAGCCATGTGAGGCACCATCTTGAAAACAGATCCAGCTTCCCCTGTCAAACCTTGAGATGGCTAAAGCCTCAGTTCACACGTTGATTGCAACCCAATTAATCTACATACAATTTCCTAATTCATACAAACTGTAAGATGAAATTTTTTTATAATTTATTTATTTCGATTCATTGTTAAAAAATGGCGTACAATTTGTTTCTCTGGTTGTACATGAAGTAGAGTCGGACCATTTGTGTAATCATATATGTACATAGGGTAATGATGTTTGTCTCACTCTGTTGTTTTCCCTTCCCCCCACCCCTCCCATCCCTCTTTTTTCTCTATACAATCCATCCTTCCTCCATTCTTGCCTCCCTCCCACCCCCCCATTATGTATCATCATCATGATTATCAAAGAGATCATTTGGCCTTTGGTTTTTTTGAATTGGCTTATCTCACTTAGCATGATATTCTCCAACTTTGCAAGATGATATATTTTTTTAAAGGTGAAATTTGTTTGCAATTTGTTATGTAGCTTCCTTTGCTCTTTCCCTTTCATCTGTCTACATTCTACCCATCACCAAAGTCTGCCATTTTTTTCCCCAAAATGTATCCAGAAATCATGGACTTTTCTTCATCTCACTGCCACTCTCAGCTTTAGCTCTGACTTCCTATCCCATCCAACCCTAGTTTTATGTTTCATTTCTTAGTTCTCCTTCACCCTCATCAAGTCCCTCAGACTGAACTCAGGAGGACCTTTATGCAACTGTAGTGTTGCTCTGCAAGAAATGAAGAGGATTCCAATAGTCCTCAAGATTCTTGTTTCCTAGTGTAGAGGCTTAGTATAATCTCTGCACTTTGAGGATGAGAAAGACAAGGGATATGATGACTTTCCCTCTCATGATTAAGTTACATTAAATGACAATGCTAAAGGGTTTTTGCAAGTCTCATTGAAATCCCAAGTGAGTTGATTTTTAGGGGGGGTCAGAGGTGGCTATGTTGAGTGAATCTGACCTAATCAAGTGGGTTCCTGGGCAGCTCCTAAATGAAGAGGATTGGAGCATGAAAGAAATCCTCCTGTTCATTTTGAAGAAGTAAACTGCTGTGTTGTGGAGAGGTTCATGTGGCCAGGAATGATGGGTGTTTTCTAGTTGTGGAGGGCATCAGTTCTTACAGCCCTAACTTAATTCTGCCAACAACCAGTGAACTTGACAAGGACTTTGAGCTTCAGATGAGATCATAGCATCAGTGACCCCTTGATTTCAGCCTATGAGACCCAAGCAGAATATCTGACTGTGCTATACTTGGCCAACTGACCTGCGAAAATCGTGCTACAATAAATTTGTCTTTCAGGCTGCTAAGTTTGTTAGGCAGCAATTGAAAACGACTGGATGTATGGAGGCCTGCACCACCCACAAGGACAGGAGTGCAATCCATTGGGATAATTCTTGTCTCATATATTTGATCCAACAATTTCTTCTTCACCCTGTCATGCCTGAATCCAAGTTGGAAAGTTATTTGTCATGCAATCTTCACAAAAGACTCTCATTTAATTAAGATGTAATTGGGTAGCTTTTACAATGTTTTAGACACTGGGAGCTTTAGAAATAGAGATTCATTTAATGCTCCTAACAGTCCTGGAGGGTCCATAGGCTTAGTAACCCTGTCTCAGAGGTGAGGAGACTACACCATGGTCCCAACCACCAAGCACCAGGGCCAAAAGGAGAGTCTTGTTCATCACAAGCCACCAGCCAAAATTCACTTATGAGTGACATTGTTTTTGGTATTGAGAATGTAGTTGAAACTGTAAAGTGAAGAAAATAGAGAAACCTTTGAATGTGTGAATCTGATCACAAACTCACATGACATCTTTGAGGGTTTTTTCCTCAATATATTTAAGATGAAAAACCAAAACTCTTACTTTTGCCTCTAAGTCAATGCACGATCTGGTCTTCTCCTCTACGTGAAGATTCATTCCACACTCCACAATTGACAGTTTGTGATCTCATAATTCGACAGTCAACAAAAATAAACTAAATGCCTATGAGGTTTAAACCTCAGTTATACTGACAAATCTCTGTATACAGAGCAGGTATACAGAGAATATTTACTGTGTGCTAAGTCAGAGAATTCAAGAATTATAAGGTGGCTCCCACTCAAGCTGACAAGAGAGGATGAACTTACAAATGTTTAGAGTATAAACTGGTGAGCATGAGCTGGAGAAATACAAATCCCTGCAAAAGCAATTTTGACATTTTATGTGCGTACTTGTCCTCATGCAAAAACTAAAAGAATATTTTTTTTATATATATTTTTTGTTTTCCAGTGCTGAGGACCAGACTCAAGTCCTCATGTATGCTGGGCAAGAGCTCTACTACTGAGTCACATCCCCAGCACTGACACATATTTTCTAAACCACAGCTCTCAGTAAATGTTAAAGTACCTAACTGTCCTGTTTTGAATGGGAATGGGCTACACAGGAAGTGGAAATTTCTAGGCTAAAATCAAGACAGTTCTGGGCAAACAAGAATGATTGGTTACTCTTGATTTGTTCCATCCCCCAGAGCATACACAAACAATCAAACAACACATCTAGACTTGTATATACTTCCCTGTGTATAATCAGAGTAAGTTCCATAAAGCAACAATGACTGTTACGGCATGTATTAAATTCCAGCATTTTCTTTTCCAACACATTCGTTTTGAGAACGATGTTCTTTGCCTACTAATTAATTTCAAAGTGTCCTAGTTGATTTTGATTTGTAATTTGAAAAGCAAATGATCAAAAATTCCTTATTTATTCATTATTTATGTTTCTTAATTTATAAACTTTGTACAAGTACAAACTGAACATTTCTATTTCACTTTCCTTTTCTTGGGGGATGGCGAGAGGGGAAAGCCAGTTTTATTGAAGTACAGTTTACATAGAGTAAAAGTCACCCTTTTATAAACTATGAGTTTTAACAAATGCATATAATCATATGATTACCCCCCAAATCAGGATACAGGATAGTTCCATCATTCTCTAGAAACCACTCCATTAATTTTGTTATCTTTGAAATGTACTGCATTACTTTTGCTTTCATTGTGCTATTATTAAAATATAGTAAATGTCGAAAAGATGTTAACTGTCATCTTTGTTAATCAATCTTTGTTGCTAATTTTATTGCTAATTAATCTTTGTTGCTAGGCTTGGAAAAGCAAGGGGCTGGTTGGTTGAGCTATCCAGGCATATGTTGTTAGCTGTTAGTGGGCGTTTGCAACAGTCAGGTTTGGCTTTCAGCAGACAGGAGGGCAGAATTCTGAAATTGCTACCAGAGATTTATTGCTTTGGTCCTGTAGGGCATTTGTCCTTCTCCAGCTGTTGGTGAGCAACACTATCAGAGAATATGATCTTTACTAAGAAAAATGCCAGTTTTTTACTTAAAGTATAATCAAGTTCAAGTATTTCCTAAGGGCTACTATGGCCCAGCACTCAGCTAGATGCTCCAAAGGCACAATAAAAAGCCATTATCAATGGTATTTTGTCCCCAAGGAGTTTAGAGGTAAATCAAGAATACAAAAGTAACATACAAAAGAGCAGGGAATACACTCAGTACTTAGAGCTGATGATGTTTTAGAAAGGAAGTGCTAAGTATGAGCTGCCAGCGTCAGAGCAAGCTTCCCTGGGGTAAGGCTAAAACTCTCCGCACAGGGCATGGTGGGCTGTGCTGACCACATCCTATTTAATCTTGGTTTCAGTAAGGATCCGCTTCAAAAGCATGTAGCAGTAGCCTTTTTATATGTTCTTTGGAAAAGAAAAGGGCTTTATTTTTCTTATATAATAAGAAATTCAGAGGGAGGGAGTCCAGGGGAGCTATAGGACCTCCAAGATGTCATGAGGTTCCATCTCCTGAATTTCTTGCTCTTTCATCCTTAATGTGAGCCAGTATTTTTTATATACGATCTCAAGATCTGTGATGCCTCTGGTACTGGATACCTCTTCAAGTGCAGGGAAAATATATGCCCACAACAACTAGTACAAATGTTCGTAGCAGCATTATTTATCATAAGCCCTAAGGAGAAAAAAATAATGACAAATGTGTGGTAACTGATGGATGGATAAATAAAGTGTACTCTATCCATCCACTGAAATATTCAGTCATAAAAGGGTGCAAAGTACTGGTACAAGCTACAACATCTTTGGAATATGCTAAGCAAAGAAGAAACTAAAGACAAAGCCCACATAGTGCACAATTCCCTTTGTACGGAATCATAGAAGCTTTCTGAGAAACTCACCCAGAATCTTCGACTTGTATCTCATTGTTCAGAAGGAAGCCCTAGAAAGTTCCTAGCTACAGGAGAGTCTGGGGAGATGAAATTTGAGTTGAGCAGATTGTTATTACCTTTCTTTTGAAAGGAAGGAGATGGGAAGGCAACTAATACCATCAACCACAATTCTCCATGCAGACACCTCTGAAAGTGTCAGAGCCAAGAAGAGCTAAGGAGACATGGTAACTGAAGATAGTATATCCTGAATGAATTCTGGAGTGAAAAACAAAGACTATTATGGAGAGATTAAGAAATTCTGACCCAAGTACTATGTATAAGTATATGAATGTGCCACAGAGAATTTCACTCATAGGTATATTCTTAAAGCACGAATTAAAAAAAAAAAAAAAAAAAAAAAAAACTACAGAGGAAACGTAGGAAGAGGATTATGTCTTGATTATGTGTGTGATTATGTCAAAATGAAACCCAATATTATGAATAACTGTAATGTACCAATAAAATATTTAAAAAGCATGGACTCTAGTCATAATATTTTATATATTAATATGTATATTTTGCAATAATAACATATCTGCTAAGTAATGATCACAATTGGCTCATTAACTGCAAAAATCCATTTGTTAATAATAAGTGAATATTAAGGTAACTGTCTTTGGGAGTAGATGAGGACTCTGCAAGATCTTTGAAATTTTTCTGCAAATCAAAAGCTATTCTAAACTAAAAATTTACTTTTACAAAATGTCAGAAAATCTTTCTGCTGTCATTTTTTATTGCCTTTTTCTTACTGTTGCAAAAACAGACTGAAAGTTTGAGAGGCTTATCAAGGTCAAGCAACAATTAAGAGCAGACCTACAGTCCAGGCCCACTCTTGTTGTGCTATATTGCTGACAGATGCATTGTTTTCCTAAGAAGAATCCCTCTGGAGAACTGGGGCAAGATCTAATGGAATTCCTAGTATCCCTGGTGGATGAGCTAATTTCTCCTGTGTGCTGCCCTGAGTGTTTTAGTTAGCAAAGGGCGCACACTGAACCATAGGAATAGAGGCTAAGAAAACCAAGGAAAGCACAGCCAGAGTAATTTATAAAAGAAATAAACATTTACAACAGCAAAGCTCTGAGCATTTAAAGCATCCCACCTGCTATTAGCTGTTTGCTAAGACCATAAACTCCATGAGGACCCTAAAACCTGGACTGTGACTTACACCCTTGGTAACACTCATAGTTCTTATTACATATTGAAGCACTTAAATGTGTTCACTGATTGAATACAGCTATCCTAACCACTGTAACCACTAAATCACACACTAAAACGTATGGTGTGGGAAAACCCAGACTGAAGTCCGAAGATTCCATGTTCTGAGATCCCTCATGTTTAGAGTTCCTTGCTTTTCTTCTCCCTTTTCCAATACACATTAGCAATTTGCTGTCACATTATAAATCAAACCCAATTATTATTTTTTAGAAAATAATGTCTCTCTATTCTTTTTATTTTTTCCACAAATAGCCAGGATATCAAATTTATTGCATGTCTCGGATGATCAAGGGTTCCTTTTGGGACATTACTTGTCCGAAATGGTGGCCCTCTTGAAGTCCTTCCTGTAAAAAGGAGTAATTTTCCCATGTATTTGATCAGCAGTCATTCTCTGACTACCATTCTGTGCCAGACTCCATGCTAGGCACTGGAGATATAAAGTGAGGAGACAGAACTTCTCCTTCACAGAATGTAGATTTTTTGGCAAGGAAAATAGGCAATTCATAGACGCCACACAATGATGGTATGAGTGTAATCCTGGAAGTGCCCTGGTGGGGAGGAGCCTACGAGAGGTGTGGAGAGCTTCTTCCAGATGGGTGAGCTATTCCAGGGTGTTGCACATTTAGAGAGCACACAAGATGAAAACCTTTCTTCTGTCTGAGCAGCTGGGAGACAAGGAGGAAGGTGAAGAATCTTTGCAAAAACCACAGTGACTAATAAAAAAATTTTCACACGACAGGTCTCAAAACCATATTTCCAGCTCAGTGTTTCGGCAGAGAGAACAGAGCAGCTGCTTGGCTTCTACAGAGAAGTAAGACCCAAAAAGACAGAAGGGGAGAGAATATTTGAGTCTCACAGGGCCAGTCTCTTCTCCCAACTTCACTAATCAGAAGTGTATGGGGCTCTCCTAGGACAGAACATGTGAGGCCACAGTGAAGATAAGGACAATGTTCCAAGAAATGACGATGAGGACGGGGTAGGGCAGAAGAGGTGCACCTGAGAAAGTCGCAGGTCATGCTATGAAGGATGACTTGCATCTGAAAGGTCAATGTATGGTCTCATTTACAAAAGGGGGGTTTATGAATGGGGACTGGGGAGGTTGTGAGCTCTAGGTTTAGTTGTTTAATTTTACAAGCTTTATAATATGCAAGGAAGATGGCGGGTGGGCATTGTACTTGGGCAAGTACTCATGAACTTCTGAGTTGCCTTGTTTTGTTCTATTTGGTGTCTCTGCTCCTTTCAGCACCAGGTCACCAAATTAACGTTGTCCACTTTTTTGGTCTGAAGTATCTATCGTGGTTTTTGTTTTCATGACTAGTCCATGGTTGAGATTCAGCTGTGGGCACAGAGTTGGCCCCACAAAAAGCATTGGGTGAAAAGGGGAAAATGAGAAAAAGAGACCGAGAAAGTACAAAGGGGAATGAAACTTTGGTTTCTTGGGAGCAAGAGAAAATGCAATGTGGACAAGAGCAGAGGCTGATGTATTAGTGCTGATGAGGAATGAAGAGCGTCTTCCACTAGGTAGCATGGGTGTCTCTGGCCATCTCAGCCCTGGCAGAGGTGGCAGGCTGGTGAGCACACAGCCAGATTTAGAATAGCAAGAAGGGGCTAGCAGCGGAGGGAAGAAGTATGTTAAGCAACTGTCTCCAGTAGTGTCTCTCAGAGAGAGGGGGAGAGAGAATGGGGATGGAGGAAGAGCTGACATGGGGAGAGACTGAGGGGAAGAAAGGAACAGAGGAAGAGAGGAAAAGAGCCTGCCATGGTGCAGCCTCAGAGGAGGTTCCTCAGAATCTGTTTGTGTTCCATGTGTTTTACTTTGGTTTGCCCGTTTGATGGTTGATTAGCTTTCAGTTTGCTGCCACCACAAATTACCAGGAATTTAAACTAACAAATTACCATTAGTTTAAACAACACACTTTAACTGCTTTACAGTTCTGCGGGTCAGATGTCTGACTGTTTCATACCAGGCTAAATTCAAGGTCTCTCCAGGGCAGCATTGCTTCCTGCAGGCTCCGGCTCTTTCCCTGCCCCTTCCGGCTGCTAGATGCTGAACACATCCCCAGGCTCCTGGTGGCTTCCTCCAGCTTCTCCACCAGCAAACTCAGTTGCGTCCTCCTGGCACTTCCCCCTGACCTTGCCTCTGACTTCCTCATCGACTCTTAAGGCCCTTTTTGATGATACTTGGTCCACCTGGATAATCTAGAAAAATCTCCCTATTTCAAGGTCAGCTGGTTAACTGCTATAATTCCGTCAGCAACCTCTACTCCCCAGTAATGTTGGGAACTGGTATATTGTTTCCAGAGATGAGAAAGTGACTATCTGGTTGAGAGTGGAGGGGAGTTATCATCTTTACCACAAAATATTTTATGTGCTAGGTACAGAAATATGAATGCTGGCAAATTATTAGAAATAACGTAGTTAAGATGATGGGAGAGGGGCAGCTGGAGTTGTAGCTCAGTGGTAGAGTGCTCATTTAGCTGGTATGAAACACTGGTTTTGATCCTCAGCACCACATAAAAATAAATAAAGGCATTGTGTCCATATCCAACTAAAATTTTTTTTAAACTATGGGTAAGGGGATAATCTTAAGTAATTGATAATCTAGATCATCTTCCAGGAAAAATGATCTAGGATCTACCAGGATACAATTTCTAGGCCAAAGGGGGTAAAAAATGATCTCATCCATTGGCTTCTCTTTTCTTCATGAAGAATGAGATCCAGCCACTGACTGAAGCCGAGAAAATGGGGTGAGGACTCTGATGTCAGAGGATAGTGAAGAAATGAAGAAAGTGGGGGAGAGAGATACAAGCATTGGAGTTTGCTAAGGGTCTAAGTGCTGACTCCAACCAAATATCACAACTAGAATAATTTTATAAACTCCTGTTTCAAATTTGAGATTTACTGTTTATAGATAAAGTGCATTTTTTTTCTTTTTTTTTTAATTAAAAATCAAATTTACATAGGGCAATGTTATTTGATTCATTCTGTTATTTTTTCCCTTCCCCCCACCCCTCCCACCCCTCTTTTCCCTCTATACAGTCCTTCCTTCCTCCATTCTTACCACCCTCCTTATCCCTAACCCTAAACCTAACCCTAACCCAAACGCTCATCCCTCCTACCCCCCATTATATGTCCTCATCCGCTTTTCAGCAAGATCATTCGTCCTTTATTTTTTTGAGATTGGCTTATCTCACTTAGCATAATATCCTCCAATTTCATCCATTTGCCTGTAAATGCCATAATTTTATCATTCTTCATGGTGGAGTAATATTCCATTGTATATATATATATATGCCACAGTTTCTTTATCCATTCATCAATTGAAGGACATCTAGGTTGGTTCCACAATATGGCTATGGTGAATTGAGCAGCTATGAACATTGATGTGGCTGTATCTCTGTAGTATGCTGATTTTAAGTCCCCATCTGGTAGAGTGCCTGCCTTGCACGCTCGGGGCCCGAGTTCAATACCCCAGCACTGTGGGATTGCGGAAGTAACAAAGGAAACCAAATTTGAGATAAAGTGCATTTTAATTTTGTGAACTGCAGTTAAAAGAGTACTAGTAGATCCCCAGCACCACATACACACACACACACACACACACACACAATAAAGTACTGCTTGAAGAATATGGAGCATTATCAATAATTGATTACCAGGTAGAAGGTGAATATCTCCAGACAACCTATATAGTTAATTTTGCAGAGAAAGGCAATGAATAAATAGTCCATTGGCATTTGAGGGACATAGTTGTAAAACTGAAATAAATAAAACAAACAAACACAGATGGACAGGATGAAGGAACATGGCTGTTTTTAAGTTTTTACCCCGAGTGGTTTATGATCTAGACATGTGAGCATCCTGAAATAATAAAGAAATGCTGTCTAAGGGAGTCTAAGAGAAGGCACTAGAATAGAAGCTTCCCGGGATCGCTCCCTATTTGCTCTGACAGCTTTCTCTCTCTTCTGCTGTTGAAGTTTCCTGCTTTACTGTCACTCTTGGGGTGACTCTGGCCCATTCAGTTGTGTTCACTTGAAAGGAAGACCCAAGTTCCTGATCACTGAAATTCATGTTGCCTAAAAACCCAATCTGTAGAACAGACTTGGCCTCAAATCCTCATAAACAGAAATGAGTAATATCAGCTGCAGGCCACTGAATCTTTCATATAAGAGAGAATAGGTTGCTTCCATACCGGGAACCTGGGAAAGGGAGTGGAAAAAATATAGTATTTGAACAGAAGGCTGACCAAAGTTCCTTTGATGCAGTTCCTGCTGATACCCTGGGCAAGATGTTCATTGTGTAAGATAGATCACAAAATGCATTAAGAGATATTATGCAGTACACTCCAATTAGCATCACCGGTATCCTTTGGTAGCCCATTGTCCAAAAAATTAATTTTATTGCTTCCAGAACTTTGAACAAACTCATATAATCCTTCAAGCAGATGTACAAGGCATTAAAAACCACAATTACATTACTTCAAAGCCATAATTAAAAAGTTTGGTCCTAGTTCCAGGCCTACCATTGATTTCTAAGAGAAACACACTTCAGATCTGATGTAAGCCCTAATAAATTACCAGCTTTGAGCAAAATAACTTTAGCTTCCCATAAAGAATAAAACAGGATTTTATTGTGGGAAAAGGGGAAGACTAAATGATTGTAAATTTGTATTGCATTTTTATAACCACTTGGGTTTGAAGTCAAATATAATTTGACATTTTATTGATATTTCCAGTGTTTAAAGCTGACAAGAAGTACATTAAATTTTACCATGTAAATCTGATATGACAATAAAAAGCTTTTCACACTTCTCATTGGAATTGTTGCCATAAAATGAAATAAGGAGTGCCATCAAGGAAATGAATTTTTTTTCTTTCTATAGATTTTTTTTTAAGAAGTTCTGAGTTGTTAGGAGTTAAGGTGGTCTTTTAGAGTCAGACTTTCTGTCCCCAGTGATGATGCTCTTCCAAGGCTTGCTGGTAGGTCCCAAGGTATACTTAAACCTTACTCGCCCTTTGGTGATTTGGTTCTGTTCTTCTGACAGCAATAGTAAATGATCTGAGCACTCCACATTCATTTCCTAGGGCTGCTGGAATGAAGTCCCACAAATTGCATGTCTCTGACTTCTGGAGGCTGAAAGTCCCAAATCAAGGGACTTCCATGTTCTTCCTTCCTAGCCTTTGGTGGTTTCACAGTCATCCTTGGCTTTTTCCTGGCTTTTTCCATTGCCTAACTCCCACTTGTTCTCTCTGTCCTCACAAGGCATCCTTGCTATGTGACTGCTTTCTCCTTGTATAGACACCAGTCGCATTTGATCAGGGTCCCACCCTTCTCCAGTATGACCTCTTCTCAAGATAACTGATCGACCTGCAAAGACCCTGTTTTGGAACATGGGTGCCTTTTCAGTTCCCAAGGATAAAGACCTCATCAGATTACCAGGAGGCCGGGGAGGCAATTTAATTGTTTCACAATATTGATTGAAAATCAACCATGCAAAGATATCAACTGCCGTGGCAGCACAGAGACGAGGCCCTCAGAGAGATCTCCGCACTGAGTATGTGTCCCTGTCAAGATGTTTCGGTGAGGTGATATTTATTAAAAGCAAAACCTGTGTCTTATCTTGCATGGTGTTCACATCCTGTCACACAGCCATCCATCTGAAGCCACACCGAAAATATCATTTGACATTGATGAAATTAAACATGAAACAGGAATGTAATGCTCTATACTCAGCTACAGCTTCAACTAGAATCAGCCAGGACACAGAGTATAGAAGGTTATGTAAGATAATGAAAAAAAAAATGCTTTTTTTCCTGAGGTAACATAACACCCCTTCTAACAACAGCCACAAAACCTCCTCAGTTCATGGCTAGGGTTGCCAGGTTATAGGACTCCCAGTTATATTTGAATTTCAGATAAGCAATAAATAGTATGCTAGCATAAGTATATTCTCTCCAACATTTGTTTATTTTAAAGTAAAATTTAAGTGGCATCCTATATTTCTTTCTTGCTCTATCTGGCAATGCTATCTATGATACAATGATTGACCATTAAGTGTTTTTTCAGTTATTTTCCTGGCGTGGATGTGCAGTGGGGTGGGGAGAAGGAACACATAGAGAAATAAGCATTCACAAGGTTCACACTTCTTTTGCAAGGTTTCACTTCAAAGGTCATGCATTTATTTCCCAAGGCTGAGGACAGAAATTTGTGTGTGTGTGTGCGTGTGCGCATGCACATGCACGCGTGTGCACAGACGTAAGTGCATTTTTGCACGTATGTATTTGTTATGGATTGAATTGCATCCCACCAAAATGTATATGTTGAATTCCTATCCCCCAATATGACAATATTTGGAGATGGTGCCCTTAAGAATATAAGTTAAATGAGGTCACATGGGGTGAGACCCTAATCCAACAGGATCAGTGTTCTTTGAAGAAGAGGAAGAGACACCAGATATTGCTCTTTCTCCCTCTGCACACATAGAGGAAAGCCTGTGAGGACTCAGGGAGGAGGCAGCTGCCTGCAATCTGGTTTCACCACAAACCAACCTTTCGACAGCTTGATCTTGGATCTCTACTTCCAGAATTCTGTGAAAATAAATTTCTGTTTTAAACCACTCAGTCTGTCTGGGGCACTTTTGTTAAGACAGTTTTAGCAGCCTAATTTTACACACACACACACACACACACACACACACACACACACACACAGAGTCACGCACCATATAACAATGTTTTGGTCAGTGACAGACTATGTATATGACAGTTGGCCCTATTAGATTTATAATAAAGGTAGAAAATTCCTGTCACCTAGTGATATCACAGCCAATGCAATGTCCTAGCACAACATATTACTTACATGTTTGTGGTGATGCTGCTTTTTATACATCTATAGTCACATGACAGTATAGGAAATGCAATTATGTACATAACATAATACTTGCTAATGATAAAATTGACTGTTACCGCTTTGTGTATTTACTACTCCGTGCTTTTTTTTTTTTTTTTTTTTTTTTTTTTTTTTTTAATTCTTTTGTTGTTGTTGTTGTTATTGCCAGGGATTTGGTTCAGGGGCACTTGAACACTGAGCCACATCCCCAGTCCTATTTTGTATTTGAAGTAGAGACAGGGTCTCACTGAGTTGTTTAGCTCCTCACTATTGCTGAGACTGGTTTTGAACTCTCAATCCTCCTGCCTCAGCCTCTGAGCCCCTGGGATTACAGGTGTGTACTACTGTGCCTGGCTACTACACTTACTTTTTGTCATTATTTTAGAATTTATTCCTTCTACTATTCATTTTTAATTTACCATAAAGCTTCATGCTGTGCAAGGTCAGCTGCAGCCTCGAATCTCCCGTTTCTGCCTCTTGCTGTGTCATATTCTCCGGTGCCAGGAGCAACAGGCTATAGCTCCAGGAACAACGCTTTCAGCTCCAAGTGTCACGGGTTCTACCATTAGGTCCAACAACCTGAGAGTACACATCCATGAGGTTCATACAATGACAAAACTTCCCAAAGGCGTAACTGCATTATTATACCATGTGTATACGTGTGTATATGTGTGTGCATGCAAACGTGTGTACAGATGTACACACGTAGTCCTGAAGAGCAGGAGAAAGTTCTGTAGTTCTCTGAAATAAGCGGTTATAATCTATTTTGCTTTCAATGGCAGTGTTAGCTGTCTAAAAGACATTTCTGGAAATTTCTCAAACAATAGGACTAAGTTCAATGCGTTAAGTTTACAAAGCATTGTGAACTTTGTATTGACTGATAGTCAACATCAGTTTCTGACATGCACTTGGAATCACCCATTTTCTGTATGAAAGCTTCTTACAGTTGAAGACTGATCTTTTTTGAATGGGTCGGAATACATATGTATATTGATGCATTTCCTTGTAAAATTTCAGCATCATTATTTTATCTCCTTACTAAGAATATTGTGCTGCATTTATTTCACATAGGAAAAGTGTAAAAAGATATATTCAGTGGAATGCACACTGATTAGATTACAGGAGGATTTCTTTGTATGTTTAACTGGAAAAACAGGTTTAGGGAGGATTTGATTCAGCAGCTCTTGCTGGCAGTGGTAAGGCCCTTCTGCCAGCTTCCCAGCGTATGTTAAGAAATGGTTCTCAGTGCTTATGAGCACAGACTGCTACAGCCCCAGAGAAAGGCCAGGGCCTTTCAGAAACTCTCTCAGAAGTGAGGACAATCCCTTCCCTGAAGACATCAACAAACTTTACTCACATCTTAATAGCCTGGTCTTTATCTACGTGCTCTTACTTGAACTAATAACTATGACTAAGGGACTGGATTATTTAATTAGCTTAAATTTGAGCCCAGTGCCTAGATCCAGAAAAACAATTAGCTTTGCACAAATGCAAAAGCCACATGGGTAAACCACAAGTCCTAGTAATTCACAGCTTTCCCGAGGGAACATATGGGATTGCATTTCTTTCCCAGTATTTCATTATAAAATATTTCAAACGTCAAGCAAATTTGTAAGAACTTTATCACAGGCGCCTGTGTCCCCACCCATGTGGATTCCAGCATTGATGTTTTGTTGTATTTGCTTTATCACATATCTAATCTCTAATCATTGCATTAGGTTTCGATGAACTTACAAACCTGATGTTGACAAAATCCAGTACATCTCTAGAGCAATTACATTTGTGTGAATTTATAATGCATTTGTTCTCAAACACTTTTCACAAGCTAAGTAAAAGTGGACCACCAGGCTGCACATTTTGTATTCAAAGCTTAGAATTTTACACCTTTAGGGGTGTAGGTTTCAGCACCCAGGTTTTGATATACTGATGGCGATTAAATTTAGATAATTTTCCTGTGAAGAAAATATTGTATTCCTTTTCCAGTTATATTTCTAAAAATTTTACAGTGAACTCAATGCACCCATGCTGTAAAGCTGTAACTATCTAAAAGTGTCGCAGTTCCAGTTTCTCAAGGTTCTCGTTCTATTCTTGATCACCTTCACACATTCCGATGGGTGTCAGATATTTATTCTTTCAAAGATCAATTCAATTATCACCTCCCCACAGAGTGAACCTGGACTCTCAGAGTCAGCCTTAGGCCAATCTGTCAGCCCGAGTGTATGCAACTGTACATTTAGTTATGACAACATCTGTCATGTCATTTTTATAATTATTTGTTTATGAGCCTATATATTTGACTAGAATATTTTTATTATCCATATCTGACTTTGTGGTTTCTGTCACATAGTGGGTAGACCATCAAAGTTTGCAGAATTCAATTTAAATCCACAGTTATATGTCAAACACGGGATTCAACACTGAAACTAATGAGAAGGAAAGTTTCATTAAAAAATCTCCATTAGATGCTTCAGAAACACGAATCAGTTTGGCAGCATGTAAACCTCCATTATAAATAATGCTCTTCCTAAAATTATATAACAGAAATCCACCTTAGCTATTATACCTGTTTTATTAAGCCACAAATAGCATTTAGGGGAAGATTAGTCAATCTGGAAGAGTGGAGGTCTAAAGTGCTAGGGTTCAAGGATATGTTCTTCTTTTTAGCAGTAAGATTTTCGCTACATTACCAAAACTTCTGTGCTCAGGTTTCTCATCTATAAAATGGAAATAATAAGGAATATCTATTTCATATAGTTGTTGGGAGCATTAAGTAAATTAATTCAAGTAAAGTGTACAGTACCTGACATAATAAGTTCCTAATAAATAAGAAAAAGTGTAGTAGACCATATCTAATACTTAAATATTATCTTAACACCCCAGTCTCATTTTTCTCTTCTTGTCTAACAAAATGCAGACTTTTTCCTGTGGTACAGGTGCTTGACCTCAGAGAGGTAGGATTTTCACACAGCCTCAGGAAATAGACCAGGATGCTCTTACTCACTGATATTGTTCTCCTAACACTGGGCTTGTGATTAGCTAATGGGATGCTCCAGGTGTAATTCAGAAGAAAGTAATTAAAATGGACAGATGTGACTGGCTTGCACCTCTCCCTCTCTGCCTCTCCCTTCTTCCTGCCTACATTACCAAGGGAAGTAGCCATCTAGTAACCTTAAGGAGAAAGGACAAAGTTAACATACCAAGAAAGGCAGAGAAGACAGAAAAATTTAAGTCTGTGGTGATGTCACTGAGCCATGAAAGCAACACTGGGTTATATGCCCACCTCTAGATTTCTTGCTATGTGCAAACAATGCCTGCTGTTATTGAACCACTGCAGGGGAGCTTTCTGTTCCTCCCAGTTAACACTGTCCAGTTGGTGAAACAATGCAGTATAGAACAGCTTGACAGAACAGGACTTCATGTGGCATATGTATTTTATATAAAAATATTCCCAATGATAAGAAAAATCTAAAGGAGTCAGCTCCATGTTTTTAATGCTTATTCTGCTAAAGGATCATTGGTCACCATGTGTTCAATCCTAGCTTGGGTTCATTAACTTTCCCTCTTCTGCAGATAAAAGTTGTGTCATCAATCTTCAAAGTCTTTTTTTTTTTTTTTTTTTTTTTTTTTTCCCTTAGCTTGGCCTTTAACTACAATGAACTAGGGAGGAAGAGAAAATAGATGGCTTGGAACACATCCCCATCCTATGCTCAAAAGATAATTTAAACAAATAGCCTCTTATTTGAATGCAGTAATAACAGTTCACGTGAACCCCAGGAAGCACATTTCTAAAACGAAATGCTTTAAACAATGAAAGAAATTAGGGAATTGACATTTATGTTAGCCAGTGTCAATGCCATAGGGAAAAAAACGTGAGAATATTCAATTTTCAAGTTCATTCATTTATTCAATAAATATTCATTAAGTGTGTATTATATACAAGGCACTGTGAACAAACAAGACCCATCTCTATGCTTCTTGGGTTCATTATCTTAGAATGGGAGAAATGTTTTGGTGGTTCTTAATATGGGTGAGGAACAGATTGAGTTTGAGCCCTGAATTATGAGGGAAGTTAAGGTGGAGTTGGAGACTATCTCCTTTCCACATTCATAAAAGATGGGATCAGAAGGCAGGCCATTAATACTGGTGCCAACAGGGAAGAAGTTTAACCGACTTTTGAAACTGGTTCTATTTATACAAATGAAAAGCCTTGGAGCCATTAGCTTCTCACCTTCCCCAGTTTTATACTTTTGCTCCTACTTTTTGTTAACTTTTTTGTTTTTGAGATCAGAAGTAGTCACCCTGGTCAGATACCTAGCCAAAATTTAAGAAAATTCTTTTTTTGAAACCATAGGCATTGCTTAACATTGCAACATGCTATTGTCCTGTAGACACAGCAGTTGGGGGTGGGTGCAAGCTGGTATGTCAGCATGCACTGCAGCTGCATGATTCATAGAACCCTCGCCTTCTGTAAATGCACTTAGACTTAAAGCAACATTTTAAAGGTTTTGTAAATGCAAAATTATAGCAAGACAAGTCAAAGCTACAGGAAGACTATTCAAGAGAAAGATTGAAGTCAGCTCCACTAGAACACAAAGCTTTCAGTAAAGTGTTGAAGGGCATCACAGGGAGACTGTGTGTTATGGTTTGCATTTGGAATGTCCCCCAAAGGCTCACGTGTTGAAGGGCTGGTCCCCGAGGCAACAAAAAAGTTCATTGGTGGGGTCTTTGGAAGGTGACTGTTACATGAGGGCTCAAATCTTATTGATGGATTAATTCTTTGATGGATTCAGAATTTAAAGGATATATTGGGTGGTGGTAGAAACAAGAGATGAAGTTAATTGGAGGGAGAGTGTCCTTGAAGCTCTATCTTGTCCCTGCTGTCTCTCTTGTTCACCACACACTCCTTGTATGATATTCTGCCCCATCACAGGCCCAGAGAAAAGAGAGAGAAGTGACCGTAGACTGAAATCTTTACAAGCATGAGCCAAAATAAACCTTTCCATATTTTAAGTTGTTTATCTCAGGTGTATTGTCATAGCAGCAGAAGGCTGACCAACACACTATGAAACTCTGCCATCTGTGTTTGCTAACACGCACTCATAAAAATTAGGTTTCTGCCTTCTCACAGAGTCTGTAAGACAGCCTTGCTATTTTTCTTGATGATTACATTGCAAATGAATGGTCATTTAGAATGATATTCCTAGTTCGTAGAAAATTTAGATCAAAGGGGCAGAGAATGATTTACAATTTTGAGTTTTCTAAAGTGAATGCTCTAAGATGGGAGGCATGGTCAAGGGCTTATAGACAGGAAGAAGCTCATCTTAAGTTTAGTCAATCTGAGGAAGCCAATAAGCTTAGGGGATCATAAAGGCTGTTTAGTCAGTTTCTTAACTTCCTCACTGGAGTTGGCAACACCCAGCATTGCCCAGTAAACAAACTTTAATTGGGCCACTTGTCCCAGATTATTTTAAAGCTTATTCATTTTTATAAATGTCTAAATATCTGCTCTATTACAAAGCATATTGAGACACAAATCATAAAGTCATCTATCACAAAAACATTTTTGCCCTTAGGTAGATTTGTACAAAATCAAATGCCAAGCAGTTTCTTACAGGTTTCCTTAATGAACATTCAATACTTGAAATGCTTAGTTTTCTTTTTTTTTAATTATTTATTTAGTTTTTAATTTTTTACAGACTGCATTTTGATTCATTGTACACAAATGGGGTACATCATTTCGTTTCTGTGGTTGTGCACAATGCAGATTCATGCCATTCGTGTAATCATACATGCACATAGGGTCATGATGTCTGTCCCATTCCACCATTTTTCATACCCCCTCCCTCTCATTTCCTTCTACATAATCTAAAGTTCCCCCAGTCTTCTCTCACTTCCCACCCCCAACCCCCATTATATATCATTCTCTACTTATCAGGGAAAACATTCGGCCTTCGGTTTTCTTTTTGGTTAAAGACAAAGAATTTCTTATGTGCCCCTTCCTTGTTCCATGATTGTACACTAAACTATTGATTCCAACTAGATTTCCGTCACGTATGGCTGACTTTATCTCAATTTCCTTGCCCCCACAACCACATTTTTTTTTTTTCTTTCAGTACTGGGGAAGAAACCCAGTTCCACTCTACCACTGAGCCACATCCCAGTCTTTTTTATTTTTTGTGACAGGGTCTCACTAAATTGCCCAGGCTGACTTGTCTCAGCCTCCCAAGTAGTTGCAATTACCGAGTGAGCCACTGTGTCTGGCCCTTGTTCCCTTTTTACACCTCTCTTTATTATTGAATTCTCTTCTGGAAGGAATATAGGAATCTATACTTGACCGTAGAATGACTGACAGTTCTTTGTGTAACTATTCCAAATCACTCCATAAACTCAGGAGTTGGAGAGTGTGATCAAAGGATACCTTTACTAGTCCTAAAGAGGTTTTCCACTACCTCTGTGTCTGAAAAGAGAAAAATCACAACTGTAACCTCTGGCAGGATATCATGCTACATACCCATGCTTTTTTTCTTACAACATCTGCCTTCTGGCAATGCAATTCTCATTTGCATTTCTAAAGCAGCTCCTATTGGATTTGACTACATTTCTAAAAATACTTAAGCTCCATCTCCATTTATATTTGAACCCAGATGACGGCTTACCCTGTCCACGGGATGCTCTCAGAAAGAAAATGAAGGGCATATTTTTTTAAAAGACATTGGACAAAACATATATTAGGCATCTGTAAAACTATGAAAAAGTGCAGCTTTACCTGCCTAGAGGTCAGTGTCTCAGGAAAGATTTAATAGGTTTAGAAAACAGATGTAGGGGATATTATCTGCACAATGGATTCCTAAGAAATAATTGATCAGAAGAAACAAAGACATTTTCTTTTGGTTTCATAATGAGATGGATTTCACAAAAACCAACTATGGTTGCTCAAAACCATGGAAGAACTGTTAAAGGAAATATAAAAATAGAGCTGAAGTTAGGAACTTGTAAAAGGGAACATATGATAATGAAGATTTAACATTTGGCATGTCCTAGTCATTTCTCCAGGGTATTCCCATCTAATCACAGAGGCACTGAAGTCTCCAGCACCCACCACTGCTTAAAAATGTAATTAAAGGGTGCAGCATTCAGTCTCTGACAGTCAAAATTCCTCCTTCTAAAGAAATGTGAAAACTGTTGCTATTAGTTCTTAAATGGCTTTATGCTTTTACTTATTAAATTTTTTAATGGAGGATAATATAAATATAGAAAGACAAGAAATCATAAGCATGTATCTTAATGCATTTTCACAAAGAGAACACACCCTTATTACCACCATCCTGATCCAAATCTAGAACATTCCACATACTGCAGAACGTTACCTGGTGTCCAGTCCTTACACACACCACCTGCACTAAGGTAACTCCTACTATCCTTGCCTTCAGCACTGCAAATAGGTTTGGCCTGATTCTGACTTTATGTGAATGTTGCCATAAAATATGTTTTCCCCTTTGGTATTTCCCTTTCTGTGTGTAACTAGTGAGTTTCCTTCATGTTGCTGCAGGTGACAGGAGTTCATTCATTCTCATTGCTTACATTCAATATCCGGAGACTAATATTCTGGACATGGTGTTTCTCCCAGTTTGGAGCTATTAAAATTAATGCTGCTCACAGCATATACTGGCAGATGTCTTTAGTACACATACGTTTGCATTTTTGTTAGACATGTGCCTAAAAATAGATCATTTAGTTTATAAAGAGGAGTAGGAGCTCTTGGTATTCTACCCATAACCACATCATTGTCACTGTTTCCATTCTTTGCATGAGGTCTTTCTGGCCACTGAAACCAGCTCAACAGCCCTCTCTCCAAACACACACACACAATCACATAATCACACTTATACAGCAAACTGGAAATGAGGGAATTAACACTTTTTTCATAGCCCTTAAACAATAACGAACTCTAATTCCAATGTGTCTTCTGCACTGTCCCTCAGAGGTTCCTAGTAAACGCCAGTTGTCCACACAGCTAACTTGATTGATAAATCGTCACTCTACTTTGACTTTCTCCCCTACCCTAACTTCTCCAAAAAAACCTCTTGCTATAGATTTGTATCACTGTACACTTTTAGGAAAGTCTAATCTAAAACAAAAATCTAGGACTGTGTTCCATTAAGTTGATAATACTGGTTTTTCAAAGTCACAGTGCCTGAGTCCACAACCTTTTTCCTTCTGTTTTGTTTCACTGGAACTCTTGCCTAAGGAAATGCTTTCCTTGAAACCCTGGGCTCTCTGGGATTCCATGAAAGCACACCGCTTTAATTATTTCCCTTGTGTTGCTACTGCCTCTTCCCCAGCCACTCTTTCTATTCCTTCTCAATCAGCCTCTTGAAATTTGATGCTTGCTGGGATTTATCAGTGGCTCGCTAATATCATTTCATACAGCACCCTGAAATGGTCCATCCATCATCAACACTTTCTTTTAATCTGATTATCTGGTTATTACAGAAAAATGAGAAATTAATACAAGTTTAATGAACAAACTTCAACACTCATAATCCTGTCATCAGGAAATAGCTGCAATTATTATTTTCCTATAACTTCTTTCAATCTTTGTATCTCCTTTAGATTTGGGATTCGGCAGAGGGAGAACTTGAGCACCATACAGTCTCAAAGGCGGACTCAGCAGACACTATAATTAGTTCTGAGGCTCATCCTTCAGGCTTATTCTGGGTGGGGCAAGGGGATTAATCTTTTGTACTCATATTTATTGCCTCATTGGGGATGGGCCAACCGTGGGGTATGCTGCGTCTTCAGCAGATGCAGTCTCTATATTGGGGATTCCCCATTCTTGAGGGGAGATCTGGACAATGTGTGGCAATACCAACCATAAAATCATATGGTCCATACTTCATGTTTTCTGGTAAACCATCAAGATTTGAATTTTCCAAGTGATAAAAGTAAATATAAGTTTCTAAGTGTAAATATCTACTATTCATTTTAGAAATGGAAGTTTAGGATGTCGTAATAACAATCAAAATCAAACTCTACCAATAAAATTATTTGTACTTTTATAGGTATTTTATCTAACAGCATTTTCAAGTCAATTTTAAAGTAATTCAATAGTCTTATTTGTAAATGCAACTCAGGAACTCACACAGTTGTTTTCATTGAGAGAACATCTGTTCATCCTGGATTAAAATGACCAAGTCTCCTTGTGAAAAGTTATCATTATAATTTTTTTTACCATCTCAATAGTTCCAAAGAGGTTTCATTTATGCTACATGCTTTCCTTTGAAGAAATTTCAGAAATTGCTATGGAAGATTATATCCTCATTTGTGGGGACACATAGAGAGTACATTAATTTTCACTGGGCTCAAATGTTGCCAAATGCAGTTTGACAACTTCATTGCCTAATGAAGTTACTACAGTGTGTCTGCTTTTATTTATTTATTTTCTACTGGAGCAAAAAAGGGAAGAAAAGAAAGTCAAGTGAATTTGAGAATGTAATTAGTCTTGGCACAGCCTGGGACACAGCCCTTGCTCACTGTGCGTACAATTGGGAGATGTATAAATAAAATTGGTATCCTTACCCCAGTGATGGTGCTGTAAAAACAAGGCTTCACATGAATTTTTCAAGAGTGTTATATGTGGAAGCTACAAGCCTTGGCTTTATTCCAACTACATCACAACAGAAGTGTTTGGTTCAGTCAATTATTAAGTTATACCGAAAGGCCAAATTCATTTAGGGCCAGCAAAAACCACAGCTCTGCCCCCACCCAAGACATTAAAGCGAGGATATACAGGACAGCAATAACTTACATGCCTGTTTTCTCTTTGCTCCCGTTCAACAAATCAAGGTGATTCCCACTGAGGCATGCAGAAAGCTCCCTCTAACAGATGTAGACCAATGCATTAATAAATCAACATCATTATTAGAATTCTTAAACCAATATTTACAATCAACCACGTTTCTTGTTATTGCTTCTAGAGTTAGGTAGAAATATGGTCCATATAAAACATTAATTAATGAAATCATTATAGTTGACTAGTCACCAAAGATTACTAGCAACATAATCATGGTGTAGAAAACGGAAAGAAAATTTGACTTGCAAAATGTTTGTGGAGATGCGTTGCAACTAATAAATTTGTGCAGAGCATGTCTGTGCACGTCACCCTCAGGCAGAACAAGGGTGGCATTAATTGTTTGTGTCTTTCTGCCTGTGCTTTCCCTGCACCCAAATCTTTTCCAACTGTGTCCATGAATTCTTATGCTTATATTTACAGATGGTGCACAGTCCAGCCACTTAGGTATAAACCAGGATTTGTAAAACCACGTGCAATTGTGTCATTGTAAGAGCATTGTAGTTTACAACAGATGTTGATAGACAAACTTTCTACCCATAGAGTGTCAGGAAAATAGTGAAAGCCATTGATTGACACTAATGACACCAGCAAGCTCTACAATGCTATATATGTTTCCTATATAAGATTTTCATGAGGTCAGAGTCAAATTAACATTTTATTAGCCTTCTGAATCCTTTATTTCAACAAATCCTTCTGAATTTTAATTGTGGTAGAAAATCTTCCATAGCTTTAGTTCCATAGGAGACCTGGTGTTTTGGAACATGGTGTCAATATTTTAATAGGGAAGCTGACATTGAAAATAAATAAATGTGCATTGCGTTAGTCATCAACCCCCACCCATACTACAAATACTGAAATTATATTTAAACTTTAGCTTAAATTGTTTGTTTTAAACTCTCCTGATACCTTTAAATATTTATGACAAGCACTCAAAATATTAAGGGGCTGTGGTCTCCAAGGATTTGTCCTTGGACAGCCGATACCTTCAAAGTCTCTTAACAATATGTTGTTTTTAACTCCTTAGTATTCCCCTTGATTGTGAAGTGAATGTTTAATTAGAACCACAGTAAAGTGAGCATTATTTACTCAAAAAACCTTAGCAGCTTCATGGAAAAGCTGTGGATTTAGCTGTTGTGTGCAAAAGGGTATTTACAGTACTGAAATTTACTGGAATTTGTCTTTGATGGACTTTGCTCAAACAGAACTCAAGTATCTGTCTATAGCAAGAGACATTTTGGCAATAATTTGGTCATAAGTGCAGATTGTCACTCATTTTCACACTGTTTAAGGAAGTGAGGAAAAGATGGTCGTTTATGGTATAAAATAAATTCTTTGTCAGTTCAGGTTATATTTTGGCAGTTTTTTGAGTAAGACAACTGGCTATATTAGACCATCCCTTTCATATTAAAAGCATTCTCTTTTTCTGGGAACAGATATAATAATGATTACATTAGTGCACAAGGAAGTGTAACTTCTTTTACCTTAAGCCAGCAGATGTTCAATACAGAAATGATCTTGGTCTTTGTAAATATATATACACAAGGCTATAACAGTGCGGTCTCACCCTAGCTATGCTGAGACCAGTACATGCTGTTCAGAGACCTGAGAAGGAGTTAGTTAAAAAGATTGAAATCCAAAGAGATTTCTCTTGTCCTGGGCCTAAGAACTCATTCTGTCCTCCTGTCTGAAAAGTTGCTAAATCTAGAATCACTGTCCAACTCTCTATGCTAGGTCACTTTGCCCTTGTTCTGTAATCTTTGTCTAATTCTTACTCTTTTCATTGTATAAAGAAAGGCACTCGCTTCTCAAGTGATAGTAGATGGGGTGGCCTAGCATTACTAACAAATTCTATCTTCTTCCTTTAATTCTCATCACCTTAAAACAAATTGGGGGCAGGAAGGGGCTGTCAGCACTAAGGGAGAAGATTGTACTGAATTCGGCAGAAGGGGGCAAGAGGTATCAAAAAATGAGCGATGCCCCCAAATAAAGCTAGGTGTGTAGTGTAGACTTATTATAATTTGAACTTCACTGTTTTACCCCTGTAATGAAATAGAGAAAATGAAATTCTAAACTTTAATGTAGAGAACAATTCACAAGATGCATCTCAATGTTTTGGATTAATCATCTAATGGAAGTTTCTTGACTCCAATGGTTAATGTTATACTTTGATAGATAATAGAAAAATCTGAGTACTATTAGTGATGCAGAAAAAATCTAGTTTCAACTCTAGCCAAGTAAGTTTTTGCTGTAAGTCTTCTTTACTGATTCACTGGGTATTCATTCATTCAAGGACATTTTTATGGAGCACACACTATGTTCCAAGCATTATCCTAGACCCTAGGGATAATAGTAATGAACAATACATCCTCTAAACTTAATGAGTTTCTAATTTTATTGAGGATAAGAAAATAAACCTGTATACAAAGAGATGATTAGAAATTGCTGATATTGGTAAATCCCACGAAGACTGGCAAATGGGATTGGAGTTTGGGGGATGATAGAAGTGAAGCAGACAATTGAGCATTATGTCATGAGGGAAAGTCTGTCTGGGAATGTGACCTGGTGATGGTTAGACTGACATAGTAGAAAAGTAAAAACCTAGGGAAGAGTGTTTTACAGATAAAACAACTAAGGACTTGAGGTGGGAACAAACTCAGTGTGTTTGAAGTTCCAAAAATGTCCCACGTGGCTAGATAATTGCCAGCAAGGAAATTTGTCTGAATCAAATGCAGAGAGCCAAGCAGATATCAAGACACATAAGGTTTTGCTCCCATGTAAAGAATATGGGTTTTATTCAAATGGTAATTTAAATTCATTGAAGAGTTTCATTTATTATTTAAAAAGAGTATAATACCTGCCAGAGAGACAATAAACTGTAGAGGAAGCAGGATTGAAGTAGGAAGGCCATTTATGACACTATTTATGAATCAAAGAGAGACATGACCATGGTTTGGACTAAGGTGATCACAGTGGAGATGAGAGGCACGTGTATTCAAGATGTATGCTGGTATTAAAGTCAGTGGGAAATCCTGGGTTGAATGTGGGATACCAGGTTTAAAAAGGAACAGTCTTGATATAACTTACAGGTCTTAGATCTGTACAAAAGTCTGAGATGTAGAGCGATATTACAGAGGAGAGGTTGAAGGAGTCAGGTAAAAGGAACTTGCTGGAAGTCTCACAGATAATGTTAGAGCTGGCACCATCACAAACTACCTCAAGGACCTAGTCCAGCTCATTTCTCTCCTTCAGGGAGCTCCACAGTGGCCTTTTCTTCTATGATTTAATTCTTTTTCCTCCCTTGGGCAGAAAGGGAAAAAAAAGTAATTCTGGTAATTGAGAAACATTGTGTATTCTCAGTAATTATTTTCTTTTTTTCTCTCTTCCTTAGTTTGTTCATAATTTGTACAATTTTCTCTACCAATATTAATTGCATCCAAAGTACTTACTTCAGTTTTGTAGCAAAAAAATAGATTCATTTCTATTCCGTTGATATCATCCATGGTCTCAGAGACAAGGGGTTTCATGTGGAGGATCTGCTACTTAGGGTACTTTGCTCCAAAAATGAGATCAAATCCTCAATCCCATGTCTTTTGTTGTTGATGCATTTTCTCTTGAAAGTGATTTTTACCTATTTTCTATCTGACTCTGCCATATTGGTAAATTAGTAGCAGACTGGACATAATCAAAAGAAATAGAAGAGGTGTCTCAAAAATTCCTGTGTCTTCTTTTATCCCAAGTTCTAAGAAGACCAAGACATGTCCCTAAATGCTTCAGTGTACCAATGTCTGGAATATGCTCTTAGAAAAGACCTTGTCAGTCCACAAAATGTGTACCCTGGCATAACACTAAAGCAATGATTGCATTTATGTTTTAGATATAAAGATGTTTACATTTATAAGATATAGATTTGATATCTATTTAGCATTCTCTACTATGTTCTATGTCTTCTATGAACCATGTCTTTGAAATGCAGTATTTAACACAAAGTAGTCCCTTTATTACACCAATGGGCATGAAACAAGAAATTGATAGGCTTTAAGACTTTATGAGGACTTAGGACACTTCCAACCCATCTACCAAGTCCTGGGTACTGTTCTAGGAGTTAACGTTGTCATAGTGATAGGAAAAGGGTAGGGTCTCTTGCAAATTGAATTTAAGTGTGTGGAAGGGCATTTCCAGAGAAGAATTTCTCAGTAAAATATAACAACAGAGGGTGCCTAGAGAACTACTTTAATTCAGGAGCATACGGAAGGACTCTGCACGTTTTAGAGAATTAGATGATGAGATGGAGTAACCAGATGAGATTCTGAGAAACACATTCCGAGGAGAGTCCATTGGAAAACCCCAGGCAACACAAATGAGGTTTGGCTTTGATTGTCCCAGTTCTTTCACTTTGCTTTCCAGCACTTGCTGACCTCTTGTCCTTTAGCACACCTTGCTATCAAATCTGAGTCCACTAGTGACCCAGGCCTGAGGATATCATGCTACCCCCAGCTCACCCTCTCTACCTTCACTGCAGCTGGCAGAGGTGCCTGATCTCTGGAGTTAGGAGAAAGCATTTACTGAATTGGTTTGCACCTAGTTCTAAAGAATAAAAGTCAACTAAACATTTCACTCTCCACTGTATTTTGGAAAAGAGTCTGTTAATCTTTAGGAAAGAATATCTGCTGATAGACTCAGAATTGTTATTTTGGTGAAGGAGCAAAGAGAAAGGACCAGAGAATGTGGGAGGGTCTTATTTACGGGTATGATTTATATGAGACCATGTGGGCTAATGGCTCCTATGTTACATCTCACTGCATTGATTCTGTTTTCCCAAAATATCTTCCTTCACCTTTCCAGATATAATCTAGCATGTATTGATCACAGGAATAAATGTAATATGGTCAATAATGTAAGTAGACAAAGGGTGAGATACCCTGAAATGGACTCTGCAGAAGTTATTTATGTCTGCTTATTGAGTTGCATTTTATGTATACTGAAGCTTCTTTATTATATATTCTGAGTAAAGAATATTTTATCTTAAAGAGCAACAATTTTAATTTATTACATATATTTAAAAGCAGTAGAGCTGTGTTTTAAAAAGAGTCCCCTTTTCTGAGACTAATGGGAGGCAATGGATGTCATACAGTTATCTAGTCTCAGTCAATTCATTTCTCAGCTATTGGAGGGCTGGGGATGTAGCTTAGTGGTAGAATATTTGCTTAGCATGTGTGAGGCTCTGGTTCAATCCCTTGTATAGAAAATTAAAATTAACTCATTGTTCATCTATTGGATGTTTGCTTCCTTTATGCACAATTTTAGGCTATTTTTAAAAGAATCTTGTGAACCCCATCATGCCTGGTAGCCATAAGGGCAGCAAGGGTATTAAATTTAAAGGTAAAGCCTGAAATTACATGGGAATGCAAGTAGAAATTTTAAAAATTGATATGACACATAGGCACAAGCATACAAGATGAAGTGTTCGTTAGGAGTTTTGTGCTTGATCCAGGACTGAGTATGTCCATGACCAGTTTTATAAGAAGCTTCTCAGAAATCAGCCCCCATGAAGGACACTCTGATTCTTTGTGTGTGGATTTTTCCAGGATGTGGGTTGAGGAATCTGAAATTAAACAATTTGAGAGTTTCTCCTTAAGAAAAAGAATACAAAATTTCAACCATCAAATGTGATGCACATGTGATTATTTAGAAAAGAAACCAGAATAAGATCAACTAAAACATCTAACGCTATTGTTATCCATAGACTGCAAAATGTGTTTTCACATTCAAATCTCATAATTGATTATGTCATGCTCATTTAGGATTGTTACCTAGTTTCTTTCTTGCATGATCTATTAGATCACAAGGCACTTAAAACCTTCTTATGAGTGACTAATATTAAGCAATTTTTAAGATGATCATACTCATTAACCAGATTGTCAGTGAAGCCTTTGTGGTTTTGATGTATCGTGAATTTTATGTTATCTTCATTTATGTTAGTAGTGTGTTTCAAATATGCAAGAAAAAAATCTCATTTTTTCCAATGCATTTACATGATCCACTTCTCTTCATTAACTGGATTACAAAAGAGTTCAAGAGCCTTATTCATTCACTTAATTACTCCTAAAAATCCTGTAAAATCTGAAAATAAGATATACACAAAAGCAAATGCATCTAAAATAGTCATTGCATAGTATTGAGCCATATAATTGCATAATCAAATAATTCTCATGCTGCACACATTAACTTATTGAGGAATGTATGTGTTAACAGGCACTGAGCACATCCTGCCTGGCTGCTACCTTGAAAATGGCCACCATCTTACCACTTTGTGACCACAGGCCTTAGCATCTGACAGTCCCACTCAATCCAAGCTTGCCCTTCAAGTTTCACTTCACGGCTGGAAAAAACCACCCCAGGACCTGAATGTATGCTTTATAACCAGCATAATTGGTATTTTTGTACCTTTCCCCTTTGTTGATAGCAACGTCATATGCCCTTTTGCCTGAGTCACTGCATTTTCTTCAGAATAAGAAATGTTAAATATTTTAGTTAAGTTTCATAGATTGGGATACAGAAAACTTTTGACTACACACAAGTAAACATACTTAGCTTTTTGGAGTATATGAAGCAGCCCTGTGCCTTATAAACAAGAAATTTTGATTATATTTAATGTGATTCCAATAAAAGGTAAAATGCATTTTATTTTTATATTTCGTATGTTACGGAGCATATTTTTCATGAACTTTTATTTTGATTGACAGTGACAACTGAATTCATCACTTATACTTTTACATGTCTAAATATTGGAATACTATTCCACAGCGCAGCTTCTGGTCTGTGCTTCCCAGATCTGGTTCCTTTTTTATCACGTGTGTGCCTCCAGGGTCTGGCATCAGAAAACACCATCATCTGACTACTGCTGACCTCTGGCCTGCACTGTCATGTCACAACACCAGAAAGGTGACACAGCAGTGGTAGCAGTATGCCCAGAGCCATTCCTACCCCACACCAGGATGACTGGCAACAGAATTGAGTATGTGTAACCATGAGCCTCCAAGATGCCTCCCTGAAAACCAGACTAAGTGATTCTCCATTCAGTTTTCCTTCTTTTGCTAATCTGCAAAAGGCAAAGGCTTATTATCAACACTCCAAAACTAAAAAGGAGAAGGCAAACACGAGAGAGGACTCAGAGCGGGAAAGGCTATGATTTCAGCTGGTTGTGATTTTAAGATCTTACTTTTGCCATTTTTAGTAAAAAAGTATATGATCATATCAATTCATGTTTAGTACTCCTTTCAGGGTTTTAGAAAGGGTCAAGGGCACTGAAGATTATGTTGCACTTGCCTCATGAGAATTTACCTCGTACAGACAGCAAGCAGCCAATGTTACCAGGCACTGAGCACATCCTGCCTGGCTGCTGCCTTGAAAACGGCCACCATCTTACCACATTGTGACCATAGGCCTTAGAATCTGACAGTCCCACTCAATCCAAGCTTGCCTTTCAAGTTTCACTTCACTGCTGGAAACAACCACCCCAGGACCTGAATTTGAAGTCACCTATGAACTCAGGAAGCCGGCATGCATGGTTTCCAGCCTCTCTTCCATACCCATCATCAAGGTCTCTAAGTATGGTAGCCGCTAAGGCAACTCTTATGTCAGTGGAAAAGGTTGTCACAATGGAGATCACTTCACTGAACATATATTCATAATATTTTTAATTGCTGCATTTGGGGAAAAATTCTGTTGAAAATTTTCTATAATTCAAAAGTATGCCATATTTTAAATTGAGTTTAGACTTTTCTTATAAACTTCCTCTTGCATAAGTGAACAGGCAAACTACAGACTAGGAGAAAATATCTCTAATGCACATATCTGACAAATCACCTGTTTCCAAAAATATGAAGACAATTACAAGTCACAAATAACAATGCAAGCAATCCTATTTGAAAAAAATGTGATAACTATTTGCACAGACACTTAATAAAAGCAGATGCAAATGGCCAATATAAATGATCAATCAGCACACAAAAAGATATAGGACTTCATTAGTCATTAGAGAAATATGAAGTAGACCACAATGAGTACAACTACCTATTTTTTAGAATGCCTAAAATTAAAATGACTAGCTATACCAATCATTGGCAAGAGTATGCCAATGAGAGTAGAACTCTCATTTAATGTTAGTGAGAGTATAAAGCAGTGTAAAACCTTTAAGTTAAAAAATCTGGAAACCTCATGACTCAGTCATCTTACATCTAGGTCTTTACCCAAGAGCAATAATATATGTCTACAGAAAGACTGTTCTAAGAATATTCAAACATTTCTTAGATTCCATTGGCTCAGGTGGCTGAGGCAGGAGGGTGCCAAGTTCAAAGTCAGCTTCAGCAACTTAATTAGGTCCTAAGCAACTTAGTGAGACCCTGTCTCAAAACAAAAAATAAAAGAGCTAGGCATGTGACTCAGTGGCTGAGACCCTGTCTCAAAACAAAAAATAAAAGAGCTAGGCATGTGACTCAGTGGCTGAGTACCCGTAGGTTCAATCCCTGGTACAAAATAAAACAAAAATAAAAAATCTAACTTCATTGAAGAGAACCAAAGGCTACAAATAGTCCAAATAGTCCAAATTTCCACCAAAGGAAGAAGGGATAAAGAAATAGTAATATATTCACATAATTGGTTACAATCCAGCAATAAACATGAATAAACTAATGATTCTTTCAACGATATGCATGGATTTACAAAACCAGTGTGTTGAGCAAAAGAAGCCGGACACAAAAGAGTACACATTCTAAGATTCCATCCAAGTAAAGTTTAGGAAGAAGATAAAAATCAGTCAATCACAGTAGATATCAGAACAGTAGTTGTCATGAAAATGGCAGGGTAGGGTGTCTAGAAGATGATGTGTGGGAGCTTTCAGGTTTGACAGGAATGTGCTGTATTTGGATTTGGAGGTTAGACACAAGGATGCATAAATTCACCAAGCCATACACCTAAGCTCTGTGCTTTTGTTTTATCCACATTATGCCTCAATGAGAAAAAAAAAAAAAAAAAAAATGTAGTTGGAGATGAATTGAGTCCCCTGAGCCTTTGAGATCCCAGCCGGCTCCTGAGAATAAAACCTCAGTATACAATTTCAGAGTATAGAAATGGTGAATAAAAGTTGAATTTTTATTTTACAAGCTTAAATTTATAACTGCAGAAAATTTGCCGTGTAAGCTATGGTGTCTGGGATGGCACCTAACAGTGACATTTTAGGTCTCTTTTACTAGCTTTTCTGATCCCCACAGGGGGTTGGGAGTGCACAAACACAACACTAGTAATCAGTATTTTGTCCTCTGTATGAAAGAGATCATTGAGAAGAACAAAGAGACAAGATGGCAAGAATGGATTTACACCTTTAAAAATGTCACCACAGACTGAAATACTCTCAAGTCCAACAAAACTGTGCTGCTTCAATGGCCAGGATGACTTCAGGTCAGAGAGTTTTCAAATACCAGAGGTCTTGAGCATTATTATGAGAAATATATTAATGATTTTTCTGAGTTGTCAATGATATCCCTATTCATTAAGATATTTTAGATCATTTAAACTCAGGTTAGAGAACATAGTTGAAAACTCCATGTAAAATCATTTTGGATACTGTGAACAAAGAAACTTACCAAGTCCATATTTTAAAATTCTGCTGTGGATAGAAAAATAGCACTGAACTAAGAGGTTCAGTCCTTGGCTAAGAAGTGGTTGATGAATCCATAAAAGACAGCAGACTGTGCACACAGGTGCTCAAGAAGCCCATGAGTGGCTCTCATATTCTATTAGATCCATTAAGAAAAGATTTGCATGTGGTTCCATACCCATTTACACAGATTTTCAAATAAATTTGTGTTTACTTTACATGTTATAAACATAAGTTATATTTCTTTCTGACTGTTGACCAAGAAACACAAAGATCTCAGTTTGTTTGAAGAGGTAAGTACAAGTGACTTAAAACTTTAAGTTTTAAACAACTTCTTCCCCTCCCTTTCCCTCTCCTCCTCGTCCTCCTTCTTCCTCTTTTGTAATGCTGGGAATTGAATCCTGAGCTTTTTATACTCTACCACTGAGCTATACTCCTCGCCCCAATTTAAAATCATAAGAATGATTAAAATTTGTATTGCCCAGATGATGAGTGATATGGGGCACTTTTAATAAACCTGTTGGCCATTTGTGTGTCTCCTTTACTTGGGTTATCTGAGTTTGCTGTTATTGATGCTATTTTGTTGTTGTTGTTGTTTTTGGATTTGTTTTGTTATTGCATTTTTTTTTTTTTTTGTTTCTTAAATATCACATATAACAATCCTTTGTCAGATGCATAGTTTGCAAATAAATACCATAACTTTGACTGTTGTCTCTTCATTCTGATGATTGTTTTCTTTACCATGCAGAAGCCTTTTAGTTTGATGCGACCCCTTTTGTCTATTTTTGTTTCTGTTTTTTGTTCTTTTGGGGTCTCGTCCAAACAAATCCTTGCCCAATCCAATGTCCTGAAGCATTTCCCCAGTGTTTTCTCCTAGTAGTTGGATTGTTCCAGGTCTTACATTTAAGTCTTTTATGGGTTTTGAGTTGACTTCTGTAAGTAGGGACAGAAGGCCAATTCATTCTTCTGTATGTGGATACCAATTTTCTCAGCAACATTTTTTGAAAAGATTGTCCTTTCTCCCATATGTGTGGGCTGGGGAGATAGCTCCGCTGGTAGAGTGCTTGCCTTGCAAGCACAAGGCCCTGAGTTTGATCCCCAGTACCACAAAAAAAAAAAAAGTCTCATGTGTGCTCTTTGTCAAAAGTCACTTGATTCTAGATGTCTGGGGTTGTTTCTGTGTACTCAATTCTGTCTTTTTTTTTTTTTTTTTTTTTTTGCCAATCCATATAGTTTTGGTACTTTGCCTTTGTAGTATGTTTTTGAAATCTGGTGGTATGATATCTTCAGTTTGTGTGTGTGTGTGTGTGTTCTTAGTGTTTTGTTAACAGTCACTTTACTATTGGAGTTGCTTTATAGATAACATTTATGTACTATATGTGTATAAATGACTACATATGTATATCTCAAAAAGCTAGAAGAAAGAATTTTGAATATTTTCATGTGAAGAATTAATAGCTGTGTGAAGAGACCAATATGTTTAACCTAATTTAAACATTGCACAATGTGTACATATGTCAAAATATCACAAGGCACGTTACTATGTACAATTTTATGTTTTTATGCATCTGTTAAAATTTCTTTTTAAAAGCTTATGAAGGAAAACATTCATTAAGTTAATCTATGCATTTCATAAGAAGTTGATTTTACTGACCAAAAATTTGACAGTAATTAAATTTCCATAACCTCATTATCTAGCTCTAATTAACTCAAATGTATGTAAAGAAAAGACTATGCTTAGTCTTTTGAAAGTTGGTAACATAGCTGCTGGCACTTTTCTTCTATAAATACAGTTCACAATTAAGAAATGCAGTGACTCAGAAGTAGATTTTTTGATTTGCTTTGACATATTCTAGTCTAGATATTAGGAACAACTCGAGGTGAGACTTGGTTACTTGGTGTTACAGAGACAACATTCACTCATTCAGTCACATACTCAAAAGGTGGAAAACTGCACTGTACCTGTCCCACCAGATCAGCCTCACACTTCAGTGCCATTCCTACACCCTCGAAAATGACAGCTGACTCTGAGAAACTGACTGTGCTTCATGCTACAACCAGGGCATCCTGGAAGACAGAGCTGAAGAGAACATGTTACCAAAGTCCAGAGCCCTTTTTCCTATTTTATCCACCCACCAAGTGATTCCTCCTGTTTGGGGCAGAAATGAGTCACTGGGAAGGGCAGAAAAGGAACTCCATACTCCCTAAATGGTACAGTTCCAATTTCCTAGGTCAGGGAAGAATAATAAAGAAAGCAAATAAACATCCCCCTATAAACATAGGGAGTTTTCTTTCAGAAAATTCTTCCAACTACAATGTAGACATCTGTGAAAAACCAGTTTACTTTAAAACTGACAGAAGAAGGAAGGATTATATTTATATTTTCTAAAATGGAGATTCATGAATATTTTATTCATATTTACTTTGCAAATTATTTTTTATTGAGTTTGCTTTTCCCTAGAACATTCACAAGTGGTCAGCAAATAAGAAAGTCTAAGACCATGCTGAATTAATATAAAATTTTTATGGAGTATATGGAGTAGCTACCAGGTAAACATAACCAACAACAACAACAAAAAAGGATTGGAAAGAATAGGAGAATACCAATATTGGGGGAAATATTCAATAATTCAAGAGTATACAGTATATCTCCTTTATTTCAAATTCCTGCAAATTGGATTATTTAAAATTGTGGGATTTGAGAATACGGGCACACAATAGCAGCAAAGATTAAGCGATATTGGTAATGGAGGATAATAACACCTGCCATGATATAGCAACAGAATTACTAAAAACGTCACCCTCATGATGGATTGGAAGGAAATGCTGGTAAAAGTTGAAGTGCTAGGTTATTTAGCCATTCAGGAATGCAAACACTGTGAGGACAGCAATAACAATAAGGATTGTGGAAAGCATTGACTATTCTACAGCATTTTCTGGAAATCTTAAAGAGAACCACAAGCTATGAAAGCCAGAAGGTATCCATGGCAATGTTTAAACATATCCATATTTCTACAGTGAGGGAGCCAATCAGGCTAAAATTCATACCCGGGATTCAAGTGTAAAGGTGACAGAGCTGCACAGGAGACTGAATGTCTAGTCTTAAGAGATGTCATGTCAAAGTTAGAGCTCTTACAGGAACCAGAGTAACTTTGATCTCAATTGAGGACATTTGAATAATAAGCCTAGACTCTGAACCCTGAAGATTGTTGCAAAGGCAGGCTGATCTTTAGAAGTAGCCCCCATTACTTTGCCAGGGAAAGACTCTTACTTTGCCTATAGGGCTTACTGTAGACCACAGCTGAAACAGGTTTTTTCAGGTGGATGCTTGTGTTCAGGATAAGGCGTCTGCTCAAAGCTTTTGGAGCAACAAGTAAGGATTTCAACATCACCTGAATGGGAAAATACAGTGCCTGCTTGGAGGAGAAAGGATTTGTTCATCAAATAACTGAAGAACCTGGCTAATGTAGGCAAGAAGGAACCAGAGGGACAAGGGTAGATTGGATCATGACAGCAGAGTGTAAATTGTTATGTGTAGCATTCTTCCATGACTTGAGATTTAACATTGTAGTGAAGGTGTCTAGAACCTGCCCTAATGTGGTGCTGAGGTGCTTCACTCAGTAGATGGTGTAGATACTGCAACCGTCTGCACAGAGCACAAAGAAAGAGTAAGAAGACTTAAGTAATGAATGATCTGACAGTGAAGAAAACAATGCTTGACTAAATTCCCCACTGAAGAACTCCTCCCTTCAACAAAGCAATAAGAAAGAAATCAATGGGAGCATACCCGAATCCTGTATGAAGACCTTCATGGTCTGCTGATCTAGGATGGGTAAGACCTTCAACAGGTTGGAATGGGAGGAGGACAGCCTGGTAGTTTCTCTCTTGCCTTGAGGCACAACAGAACTAGCTGTGCTTACATTTCCAACAGATCTGTCATAGGCCAGACAGTTGATTCGTTATGAAATTGGAGTGTTAAATTGAAGCCAAATTAGGGGATGATGATGGTGGTTAGGATTTAGATTTATTCTCAAGATGAAAGAAAACTATCAAAGATTGTGGGACATGGAATAACATTAGCACAGTGTTTGGGAAGACTCACTTGGCAATGACATATACTGGATGGGTAGACCTTGGAAACAGGAAGATTATAAACTTGATTTTTGGAAGAGTCCAGATTGGAGGCATCCAGATCTGAAATAGAATTGAAAGTGTAAAAGTTTCTTTAAAAAAAGTCATGTGCAGGATTTCAAATAAACCACTTCACAATGAATCATAACTATGTTTAAGACACAATATGAGCTTCTAAGACTCCATGAGTTATGCTCCTGATTTCACTCAGATAAATATATTTATATCTAGAAGTGATGGTTTATATCGAGAGGTAATTATTTTTTTTAGAAAATATTTATGAATCTTTATTCCTCAGTGTGCGAAACCACCATTCAAATTATATTTCGAGGTGAATACATTATTACCTCCATTCCCAATTCCCCTGCTTTCATTTTCCAACCTTGAAATAGATCCAAAGCTCTGCTTCAATACCAAGACCTGGAGACTTGTGATACATTTAGAAACTGGAAATTCATGCTTTTTGCCTCTGCTTATGGTAGTATATCTAGCAATTTTAAAGGTCACTTTTCAGAGAAGTGTATTAGTCCTAACACAAAGAAGCAATGAATAAGTGGACAAATGTTAGTTAGTTGTGGATTTCTAGAGATTTCTAGTGTTCTAATCTTTGAGTTTAATTAATGTCAGACTCAAATACAAATATTTCATTGGGTCAAATGAATAGGATGACTGATAAAGGGCAAGATAAGAAAATAAAGCTGTGCAGAAATGGACTATCAAGAGTTTATCCGTGCCTTAGAACAATAAAAATAATTTCCTATTTTTCAGTGATTTATTTTGCCATACTGTGAAATTGATAGTAACTGGCATTGGTTTCTTTTCAATCTGTAAGTCCTTTTAAACCAACATCTCAATAACTTCCTATGTCATTTACCCCTGTGCAGGAAAGAGTTGGCAAACAGGGTCGGAAATTCTTACAAAGAATTGCTTGCAACATTGACCCTTGGTTGGCACTTGAGAACTTGGCTCTGGGAGTTTTCCAAGTCAAGAGTTAACTGATAAGGTTAGATCTCTGTGCCAGACTCTGCAAACAATAAGGTTTATGCCAAACACTTACTTTGTTCCTGGGAGTCTGGAATTTTGGAACATTTGAACAGTGCCTTTGGAACCAGTTACCAATAAAATCTTGGGTGGAAATTCTTTAATGGACTTTCTTAGGCAGAAGCATTGCACATATGTTACTGCATTTTATGGCTCTGTCTGACCCTTCACGATAGAGAGAGAGCATAAGGAAGTCTGTGCAGGAATTCTATCAGAATGCCTGTGTCTTTTCCCCTTAGGATACAGACGTGTTTCCTTAGTGTTAAACTGGTAATAAGTCTTAGCTGTAAGTACAACAATATGCTGAGTCCCAAGAATCCTTTCCAGCCAATCTTCAAATGTGAGGGTGATCTGGTACTTCAGATCCCCACAACAGAGTTTGATTCTTTTAAGAGATTTCATGATCTGGTCAAGAGCATTCAAAGCATCTGCTTGATTGACAGATGGTGCTTTCTGAATTCAGTCGAAGATCACATCATTCTTTTTTTAAGTATGAAGATAGACACTTCTTATAGAAAAAATAACCAGGTTAACTAGAATTACATAATTTATTCTTCTACTGATTTGAGTTGTAAAATGCTAGTATGATTTCCCCACAAATGTTTAATTGCTTTAGTAATCTCCTTTGACAATCTGTAGCCAGTGTCCTGAGTTCATTACAGGCTGTGAAGTTTCCTATCATTTGTTTTGGATGTGCTGCTTTTTAAAGATTCCCCCAATGGAATGAGTGCCCTCTTGTTGTTCTGTTATGGGAAAGGGTAAATAAAAATGCCAACAGGCCTTTCCCAATCCATCCATCATGCTTTACTACCTGGATCATAATTCTTTGTTATTTTCAGTACCACTGAATGGTACTCAATTCCCTGCCCTGAAAAAAACTCTACATTTCTCTTCTTCCCTGAAGAGCAGATTAGAGATTCTGTAAGCATTGCTCAGGTCACCCTTTAGGTGACTGCAGAGCCAGCTTTTAGGACAAGGAGAGGGTATAGTTTGGGAGTCAGCAAAGCATCCTGATACAAAGTTTTAACCTATTCAATTTACAACAAATTTGACCTTCCCCTCTTCGATTTGTAGTCAGTTCATTTTCCAAGGATGCCAAACTCTGAGAATTCCTTCCAAAGCTCTCAGCAGCTTTAACAAACAAAACCCAGAAATCCTTCATCTCCTCCCCCCGCAATGCAATGTTGCTCTGATCACTCTCATCCCTGTAACAGAAGCCTGGAACATTTTCTAACAATGAACAACTCTATGTCAGTAGAAGTCACCTATCTACAACCATCAGAATCTTCAATTACATTTTTAAGATATATTCTCTCAGGCCACACTCCCCTGAGAGTCTGCCCTTCTTGGGTCTTAGAGGGACCCAGAAATTTATACTTTTTTTTTTTTTTAACAAGTTCCCCTGATAATGCTTTACACAAAGAGATGGGATGGGGATGTAAAAAATAAATAAATAAATAAAAAACAAGAATTGTAATTTAGGAATATGTCAGAAAGAACAACATTGTGATATATTTCTTATTAGGAGATTATCTTAAAGGAATAAAAAGGGAAAGCAGTGCGAAAGCTGACAAGCCTTTGCTATTCAACCCAAGAGCTTCCCCCTTATGTACACAATAGCAAGACACAGAAGAGAGAAATGAACTGACCTCCTTGGGAATCCTCTTTTCTTCCCCTTTTCCTCCCATTTGCATAGATTTCCATAATCTTCTGGTCTCTAAATAGAGCTGTTGCATTTTCATTTTCCCCTAAGCATCAGAGATGAGCAGAGTTTGGTGAGGGTGGATGGTTAGGACCTGGGTACAGCTGAGCCCTCAAAGGACTAAATCTAAGAAATTAAAAAGGAGCACAGAGAAATTGAATCTATTTGCCTACATGTTTGGTTGCTTTTATGATTAAGGAGAACATGCAATGCACAAAACAGTTTGGTAATTATAATGATTAAAAACAGATCAGGTTTAATCCATCCTGGGCCACAAATGATTTGATGAACGTATTTTATAAATACCTCCACTAAATTGATTTGAGGCCCCTGAGACACCAACCTTTCAGGAGCTGGTACCGGTGCTTTACATGGGAAGGAAATCTACTTTTTTACATTTCCAATTGGCTACCTAATGCATCAAGACAGCTGCCCAGGATACACCTCATTTAATTGCAATCGTTGCAGATACATTTATGAGTGTCTCCAAAATGGAGAGCCATCATTTAGAGTCTCATTTGTTCCCACTACTTCCCAGACACTCTCGGCAACCTTCACTGAAGTTGTTTATTTTTTTTTCCTTATATACTAGTGGTGCACACACACACTCTCTCCCACCTCCTCTCTCCACATTTTCTTCTCTCCCCACTACCTATCCTCCTGTCTTTGCATATTGTGATAGGATATAAGGAGCATTTCCTTGATCATTTGGTCTAACCTATCAACCCAGTCCAGACTTCTTTTGTGTATTTCTTCCAAGGACTGTCTTGGTATTTCCAGTGTCAGGGAGCTTACTACCTCTTAAAGTCCCCAACTCCATTGTCTGGTAAATCCATTCTCTTCCCTGAATATGACTCACTTACACTGCCAGTTCCAGCTCTGGTACTGTTCTATAGAAAACAGAGGCTGGGAAGATAATTAAACATGCAAGTTATCTGATTTAGGTGTAAGATAACATATTGGAGTATAAATAGGGAATGATGTTTTTTTTGATGAACTAAACTGAAATATGCATTTTTTTTCTTCTAAAGGAAATATCAGTCCCAGTAATTATTGTGGAAAAAGCATGGCCCAGTGACAACAGATTTCCTAATTCTTCAAGAAAGACTGGGGAAATAGGTTTTCAGGTTAAAGTTCCCCATTTTTTAATATTGGCGATGAATTCACATTTGAAATACTAGGTAGGCTAATATTACTGGTCAAATAAAAGGCACTGAGACCTGAATTTAACCACTGCCCTTTACCCTAAGCTCTTTATTTTATTTCACCCAATAGTTTTCAAGTATTGGGAAAGTCTTCTTCTTTATCAGGCTAAATTTCCCTGTGCTTCTTCAGATTATCCATACAAGGTTATTTTCTATGTGGCCTTTAATCTTTCCCACTGACCAAAGTTTGAGGGCAGACTGGGTACTAATGAAGGTTCCGATATGTAATCTTCCTCAGTGCATCAGAGACGGATCTTTCTTACTCTCCTAATCTGATGTGAAATTATATGGAGTGTGCAGGCCAAATTTAGGAACATAAATCTTCTCGGATTCATGAAGTTTAGGATGACTACAAGCTTGCCAAAGTCAACATTTTGAAAATGTGTTTGGGGTTTCCATATGGTAAGAAGTGTTAGAGTTATGAGACAGCTCTGGAGGAGACCCCGTTTTCTTCATTTCTATACATGTCCTTTCATCCAGCTGGTGGTGTGGAAAGCTTACATTATTCCATGTGCCATTCTATTAAGCAAGGATCTTCTCCATTCTCTGGGTGTGCATTTGCAAATATACACACACAGACACAAACACACATACACATCATACATGTAGAAGCATACATGTGCATGCATGCATGCATACATGTATGTATTCAAAAGGATTTCACAATTTTCACTGTTAAAGTGTATCTTGCAAGTATAACCTTTAATGGAAGTCTGATTAATTCATATGGACTCTGATTCTGTCATTCCCTGTATGTACTTAATCAAAGCTTTAAAGTCTTCTACAAATACAATAACATATTTTTATGTATTACTCAAGAAATTGTTCAAAGGGGACCAAGTCAAGGGTGGATATAGAACCCAGAAGCATGATACTAATGTCAATTTTACTAGTTGTTAAGGAGCAATTAAACAGAAATTTTCAAAGTATTATAATGCACCTAAAACTGATTTGACTTCCCTAGCTCTTCATTGAGTATATCACACTTTACCAAAATCTACATGCTCCTTGTTTCCCTGGTACTCTGGTCTAAGATGTGCATCTTAGAAAATACAACTGCTCCCAGACCCTGTGCTTCTTGCTCCATGTGTGTTCCACAGAATCCCAGGTCACCATGTAGGATACCAGAAATACTGACTTCTACACTCTTTGGGAACTCATGGTTTACAGCATTACTTCATCAAGGAATGTGCTGTCCCAAAATTACTTCAGAGTCTCCTCCAGAGTTGTATCATCCTGTTTTGAAGGAGTAATTTCCAGAATCCTCTCCATACTGGTCTCTTTTTGTTCCAGAGATAGGTCAAACAACTTAATTGTAAGTCATCTGTGTTGATTTTCCCTTTGACTTCCGAAGGTAACTTATCAGTCTGGTCTCAGTGAATATGTGACCTCCCCAAGAGACTGTCCCAACTATACCATCTTATCTTTTAAATGTTGAGGGGCCTTAGCAAATCATCTAATGTCTCTGGGCTTTTGTTTCCTCCTGTTTAAAAGAAGGATAAAAATGGTACCTGTTCCACCAACCTTTGGTGATGATAAAATGATTTCATAAATGTAATCATCTTAGAACACACTCTTTTCATGTTAACCACTATTATTATTGCTGCTACTACTTTTATTATTTGAACATTTGCTCCCTTTCCTCATAGTCACACACTTATTTACCTGTTTAATTTTCTTCATGGCATTATTACTATCTTAAATTAACCTCACTCACTGTTGATTTTCCATAAGCTTCTGTCTGTCAAGGAAGTGCCCTGAGGGCATGTTTATCTGCATGACTGAGTCTCCACTGACCAGAACAGCACCTAGCATAGGGTAAGCTCTCCACACGTGAAAAATCACGTGCACAATGGAGTGAATAGGTCTCCTCCAGACTTGTACCATATTCCCAATATTTCTTGGTATATGGAATCACCAAATGCAGTTTTTAAAAGTTGAAATTTGGGAGACTTCTAATCACCTTATACTTTGTGGACTCTGGGATGTTTGTGGTCTACATGCTGCTCATACTTTTCATAGCAAATTTGGAGAGAGCAAGAAAAAAACAGGGTTACATTCATAATGGAAGATCATCAACACGCTAAATAGAGAAAAATTCTTAGAACCCAGTAAGCATATTGGGAAGCAATTCAACCACCACCAAACAATAGAAACACGGGGCTACTGGAGTTAAGCGTGGCTGAAGAAAATCATCTAATCCTTGATTCACATATGAAAAAGAAGGAGACACTCTTTAAAGTAATCTGACTAAAGAAATTGTGACATTTTGTATAATGGAATATTCTTCAGGGCCCGATAAAATAATTAGCTCTTTATGCCATGAGAAAATGTTAGTTACTTTTGAATAAAAAATTCAAAATAGTTAAGAAAATATATGATATATTTTGTATTATGAAAATTTTACTCAACATATTAGTATTTATTGCCTCCTCTTATGAGTTTGTGTGTGTGTAAATACATGGGAAAAGACATGGAGAATGCATGAATGTTACAGTGGAAGTCAGTTTTAGGGAGAAGCAGAGGAGAGAAAAACTGATAGATCTGGTCAAAGGGGTTTATTGGTAATGCTATTTATTTATTCCTTTTAGTTATACATGACAGTAGAGTATAATTTGACATATTTATGCAAGCAAGGAGTACATCTTTTTCTAATTAGGTTCCCTGTCTTGTGGTTGTACATGATACAGAGATTCACTGTGGTGCATTTATATGTGTACATAGGAAAGTTAAGTCAGATTCATTCCACTGTCTTTGGTAATGTTACTTTTGTAACAAGGAAAATATGTTTCTGTCTTGTTTGATGGATAAATTATTCTAAATTTTAAAAGTAAAAAATAAAACACATTTTCCACATGTGTGAGTATTGCCCCTTGAATTCTGTTTGCATACTAGGCTTCAAGATGGTGCATTCATACAGCCATAATAATTATCAATATTACTTAACTGAAATGAAGATAGTTTGGCACATATTATATTGCATATACTTATTTTATATTGAAATGGATGTGGCTTACTTCTACAAATGTGTATAAACATCTGTTTGTGTGTTCTAGTTTGGCAGGAGAGTGTTAGCAAACCGACAGATGAATATTTCTTCCTCACAATCAATTTTTCTGCCCCTTTAAAAATAAGCATCATTTTATGCTTTTCTCCTTTCAGTTTTAGGGATTCCTTTCCAGACTCTGAAATTCCTCAGTGAGTACTGATGATTTCAACAGGAAGACCCCTATTGACTTTTCTCCACTTCCTTCAATTGTATCTGGGACTATCAGCACCACATCATTTACTGAGGCTGAAATAAAAAATGGTAAGTCTGCTTCTACATTTGTTTCATTGATAATGAGAAGAAATGCTTGGTCCAGATTTTCTGACTTGAAGTAAAAATATTTGGAAAAGACTGGCAAGTGGGAATTTGCAGTTTCCTCTCTTCTCTGTTACAGGTAAATACACTGCTGACTACCCCAACAGCTGCGTCCTCAGTTCCCTCTTTTAAAAATTAGTTGCACTGCTTGCTTCAAAAGTATCAGTTAATTTCGTCTTTCAGCATCCCACTTGGCTCTCCGACACTCAGATTCATACCTCTTATTAGATTCTGCAGTTTCTTCTGAATCCTATGCTTGCTGAGAGTGACCCAAGATGTGACATTGGTTTCCTTACCTGATTCTTTCTGTTTTTTCTCATCTGCAATCCTTGTAATAAATTCTATAGCCAAATCACTTTTTAATCTTCTATGCCATCTATGTCAGATCCTCGCATAGGCACTGGTTACAAAATCCTTCCTTCTTCTCATGAATTTCCTAAAATCTGCTATTCATTCTCCTGCTGCCTATTAATAGAATTCTCATTGCCATGGCCACTTTCCCTTGGTTCTTGTGCCCTGTAGAACACCAGCGCATTCTGCTTTGTTGGCCATAATTATATCCAGAGGGGCAGTTGCACTCTCTGCCTTTCACTACCAACACTGCCAGATGCTTGTCTGTCATTCAAATGAGATTTCCAGCCGGTGTCTGAATAACTCAACTGGTATCTGAAGAACCCTAATATTTGGCCATGTTTGCACCTTTTTCCCTGGCCAGAAAGTCCCTTAATAATCATCATTCATAGTTTTATGTTTTGTTTCTCTCTACTTTTAACCTCATCCAAATCCCATACCATGTGTGGGGCCCGAGAATGCTGACAGCTACTTGTAAAGATTTTCCCTCAAACTGGAAAGCAAATAGGATCAAAAAATTTGTGGCTGGTTTTCTGTTGTTTCTAAGAAGAAAGGTTTTCTGTGTCTATCCCACAAGATAAACTGAACTAGAGAAGAAGAAGTATGCAACTGCTGAAAAGTCCTTGCTCAATGTCCCTTTTGCTTAAAAATTATTTTATTTTTTTATTTTCTCTAATTCTATAAAAGGATAGGGAGAAAAATCAATGACAGACACTGCTTTGCATTCATGACTTCTATTCCTATTTCTTCTTTTTCCTATTACATGCAGCTAGATAAAATTTCCAGTTACTCAGGCAGTTAGAGAAAGTCAGTCAACTGGCTTCTGGCTGGTGGAATCTAAGTGACAGAATGTGCACCGTTTCAGGACCTTGGCCCTCTGGTATCTCCTGCTGGTCCTTCTATGATCTGACTTTTCTACAGGCTCTGACTGCATTCACAGGAGTACAGGGTTAGATCTAGAAGATGGAGGTTCCACTGCACTGAGGCGAGCTCACATCCCTGCATGAGTGTGAGAACAGAGTTCTCATTCTCCTTCACATGCTTCAACCTGGCGTCTGCCTTCACAGCCAACCCAGAGTCTAGTGATTGACTTCAAGGTGTGAAATACAGGTTGTGTATTTTTAATCCACATACTATTGCTCTCTCCGCCATCAACATTTCCCTACCATCTGTCTTTATTTTGCTTCATCAAATTCTTTTCACTCTTGAAATCCATGGAACTGCTGTTTGCAATTCTATCTACCTCTCTGAAGCTTCTTTATCAGCTCTTTTTCCAAGGCGGACATTGATAAATGTCTTTTATCATCTACAAACCATTCAGCATTGGTGTCCCCAGCTTTTAATTCAATTTCTATGGTTTTTAATATACATTCAATAACCCATATCAAAATCTGGCCCCAGACTCTTCTAGTTTTGTGTTCATAATTATACACTCTGTATCAGCCCTGTCACTGGCCATAGCATAGGACCTGTGTTTCCATGGACATGCTTTGCTATTGTACATCTCTCTTCTCATTGAGCTTCTCTGACTGCTATCATCAGACTCCTATATTTTTCTCAAGGAAGTCAATCACCATGGCATCTTTCTTTTCATTCTCAAAGCAGAATTGCGTTCCTCCTCCTGTGTGATTAAACAAAAACTTCCACCTGTCTATATTCTTAACACTTTCCACAATTATTTTCACAAGTTTATACAGCCACCAAGCTTGAATGCTTCCAGGGCAGGTTTCCTGAGTTGTTTTTGCATACCTCATTTTTCAGCATAACATCTGCCACATAACACGCATCCAGTGAAGGTGGGTTGAAAAATTATGAAATGAAACTATAGTTTGCTAAAACCCTTTGTTAGCATACATCAGCATTTGTAAGCACTCAGTAACCTGTCTCTAGACAACCCACTCTGCTTTTGGTCCTCTATTAAAGATGCCAGTTAGGAACTTCTTGGTTACTCTGATGTGATGTGGCTTACTCAGTGGTTGTGCAGATACAGGGAGGTTTTGCTCCTAATCTACGGTGGCAGGAACATCTGTGTTCCACAGTGTTTGAGGATTAAGGAGAGAAGTAGAGGGATAGACTTCAACATTTCTATCACCTTTCTAGAGATAAAAATTACTATGGGTATGTGGTTATATTCCATTTTTCTAATCCTCTTGGTTTACTTGGGAATCAGAGACTATTAACGTAACTCAGGGAAAGCTGACTACTGGAACCCCCAAATACCCATGTTAAACAGTGCTTTCTACAACAGAATAGTTTACACTGGTCCTTTCCATCCACAGTAGAGAGGAGACGTCTACAGAACGCTCTCTAACTGGAATCTTGAGGACAGGAAAGGAGAGATGAAATCTGCAACTGAATGAAGGAAGAAGAAGGAACCCAGTGAGAAGAAATTTTATTTCACATTCTTCACTATAAGCCTCATTGGTTTTACGAGAGGCAAAACTTGGTTACATTTCTGCTGAGGCTTTCTGGGATAAAGAGAAGGAACCCAGTGAGAGTGGACAGTCCAGGAAAGACCCAAGGGAGACAGTGAGAGTATCCACAGTGCACGTTGACAGGTTAACTTGGGAAAGAAAGAGTTACAGCAAAATATGAAAAGAAAACAGCTGTACCACCCAAGCAATACTGAGAGCAAAACCCCCAGAGGAGGCCCAGCCCCGATATCACCTGTCCTGTGGAGTCTTCCTTGGTTCTTCCTAATCAGAAGCAAATTTTCTACTTCTGAGCTTAATCCCATTTTGATGTTTCTCTAGGAATATTTAGCACACTATGTCTTGCCTTGGTGTCTTCTTACTCTGCAAACTCTTTGAGATTAGGAACAGTATCTAATTTTACATCTTAACATGATCAGTAGTATCTAGGAAAGTATCTGGTGCATAATGGGATACATCAAACATATATTGAGCTCACAGTAACCACTGGTTCCTTCTTGCATGTCAGAATGAAGCCTGTAAGGAAAACTATCCCTGTTTTTTCCCTCCACATGCAAATTTCCTAGGAAGAAAATTTTAAAAAAAATATTCATCATAGGCACCTCTTTGTGTGCAATGAACCTTACAGCAAGTATCTGCTGGAATTAAACACTGATTGAATTCCTAGTGAAAATGAAGGATTTAGAAAGTGGTGTTTGGAGTAAGGCTTTTGAAGTTTCAGAGTTGCCTCTGACACAGATAAAATTCCTTTAGCAAGGAACTGTAACCACTTGACAAACAGAAGGAGAATGTTGTTGGCTAGGTTTGGATCTGTATATGTGTCCTAGGGAAATTCAGAGAGAAAAAAAATTGATTCTTGGAAGAGCAGATTCAATGGTCCAGGGGAAGATTCCCTATAGAGACAACCACCGTGTTTTGCATCCTTATACTCTCCAGTTAATTCAAACAAATGTGGAGTGGAAACAAAAAGCTGGTTTGTTATCACTGAACATGGGCGATAATGACTTTGGAATCAATACCTGCTGGATCTTTCTCCTTCTTCTCCTGAAACACACAGATGCTGCTCAATCAATCAAAGCAGGAGTGTTACGAAAGGATTGATTTTCCATTTCCCAACACACGTGGCTTAATGTGCAGCCCGTTGTGTAGGTTACATTAAACCCTTTTCTAGAATGAGGAAGTTTGCAAATAAGTAAATAAGAGGACTATTCCTATTTCCTATTTTCATGAGAATGGACTTCTGGGCTCCCTTCTTCCTGGAGAAATAGCTGCAGTATATTAACACTTCTAACTCCACACTGTAAATAACATTTTGACTTTGGGCATCTTGGTGAAATATACTTAAAAATAAATCAGATGGGGCTCTAGGCAAAGATAAATTTGGAAGTGGATGCCTGCTATGGCTTTGCATTCTGTTGCCATAGGGCTACGCAGTCCAAACTGTATTCCACTTTTGGCCATAAAAAATAGAAATGTGTGTTTGCAAATTATTGTGTGGATTTTTTTTTTTTTTTCATGTTGCTACCTCATGCATGGCTTTCCTGGGGATGTCAGTAGAGTAGGTTAGCAAAATAAAGACAGATGGTAGGGAAATAATTCTGAGTTGTTTTTTTTTTTTTTTTTTTTTTACTATTATTGCAATGCAACTATTATAGACACTCAACTGCACTCATTCTTAATGAGAAATTTTGCCATTAATTTTCTGCTCTGCTTAGAACCAGTTACAATCCCTTGCTCTGACACTTTGATACCCTTTCAAGCTTTTCAAAGTTTGAGAGAAATGAGCAGAAGCCAGACTTTCAAAGTGCAGGGGGGCAAAGAAAAGAGACAAAACGGCTGCTGTGGAAATTGATTGGGAAACGTTCTCATTCCTCCACCCTTCCCTAGGCCCACCCACTATGCCATGTGAACTTCATCATTTCTCTCACTTTGACTGTGGGCTTTGCGGTTGCTTTGGCCAGCAGAAGACAGCAGTCATATAGGGAGCCAGGGATGAACCCAGAGCTCCATAGGCCTTATAGGCTATTCTCTCATCTCCCAAACTACCACCACCATGTGAGCAAGATGGGTCTTCTTGCGGGGAGTGTGAAAGATGTTGTGGAAGGTGGCAGAGTTGTCCCAGTTAAGGCCATTCCAGAGCAGCCCACAGTAAGCCAACTAATAAACATAAGCAAGAGCCCAGCAGAGACCAAAAGAGTCACCTTACCCAATACAGCTAATGGCAAATGCCTGAGGGATCCCAGTCTATCCCAGAAAAGCCCGTCAACTGAACAAAAGTTCCAAGTGCTATTGAGTTTAGCTGTATTTTGATGCAGAAATAGCTAAGTAAAATATGTGATGCATTGAAAAAATATCCAGTTTTCCAGTTAGATGGACTAGTTTTCAAATCCTGGCTTTAACATGCAAATACCAAACTCGGTGGGAGTTTTGACCTAATTTACTCATTTGAAAATTAGTAACAATAATTAATAATACATACACTTTTCTTATTTCTAAGGCATAGAAATCACACATGTAAAGCATCAAACTCAAAGCAGATGGTAACTATTAAAATTACAGAGAAATAATTATGGGTAAAGAAATAGAACAAGATTAAGAGAGATAAAAGAAGAAAATAGGATAGAGAAGCAAAATTGGGGGTTGGCAGAGAGAGAGAAGGAGGGAAAGAGAAATTGATATATTGAAATGTGAAATAATGATCCAGGACATAGAAAATTGAGTTTGAGTTTGGAAGGCTATCTTCAGTTCTTTTTTCAAACTGGGCCTTTGGTTGCTGTGTGAGTGCGTATACATTAATAGATTAATAACAGTAAAAGTACAGCTTTTGATTCACTGTACACAAATGGGATACAAATTTTCATTTCTATGGTTTTACATGATGTAGATTCACACCATTCATGTAATCATTCAAATACATAGGGTAAATATGTCTGTCTTCTTTCACCATCTTTCACACCCCCATCCTCTTCCTGCTTTCCTCTCCCTCTACCTAAAGTTTCTCCATTCTTCTCTTGTCCCCCCCACTTCCATTATGTATCAACATCCTATCAGGGAAAACATTTGGCCTTTGGTTTTTTTAGGATTGACTTATTTCACTTAGCATGATATTCTCCAGTCCCATCCATTTACCTGCAAGTGCCATAATTTTACTCTTCTTTATGACTGAGTAATATTTCATTGTGTATATATACCATGGTTTCTTTATCCATTCATCTATTGAAGGGCATCTAGGTTGGTTCCACAATCTAGCTATTGTGCATTGAGCTGCTATGAACATTGATGTGACTGTGTCACTGTAGTATGCTGATTTTAAGTTCTTTGGGTATAAACCAAGGGGTGGAATAACTGAGTCAAAAGGTGGGTCAATTCCAAGTTTTCTGAGGAATCTCCACACTGCTTTCCAGAGTGGCTGCACCAATTTGCAACTCCACCTTAGGACCAGACTTCCTTAACAAGATTACCAAAACACAAGAAATCAAAGGAAGAATTGATAAATGGGATGGATTCAAACTAAAAAGCTTTTGCTCAGCAAAGGACACAATCAATAATGTGAAAAGAGAGCCGACAGAATGGGAGAAAATCTTTTCCACACATCTTCAGATAGAGGACTAATCTCTAAAACTTATAAAGAACTTACAAAACTTTATGCCAAAAATACAAAGAACCTAATCAATAAATAGGCCAAGGAACTGGACAGACACTTTATAGAAAAAGATATACAGGCAATTAACAAATATATGAAAAAGTGTTCAACATCTCTACTATTTAGAGAAATGCAAATTAAAACAACTCTAAGATTTCATCTTACTCCAATTAGAATGACTATTATCAAGTACACAAACAATAATAGGTATTGGCATAGATGTGGGGAAGAAGGCACACTTGTACGTTGCTGGTGGAGTTACAAATTGGTGCAGCCGCAGCTATTATTTATTGAGCTTGTAATATGTTTCAGAACTCTGTAAAGGAACTGTAGAAACAATATGTCACTTAATCCTGACAGTATTCTTATCAGGTAGTTATGATTGCTTTCCCCATATTACAAGTGAGAAAACTGAGACTTAGAGGATTTAAGGACATGCCCAGGGGCACATATTTGATGAGGGACAAGACAAAGAAACAAATTTTTTTGTGACACCGGAGGTATAAGTACTATGCAATATCATTTTTCAGTAGAAAGGTTGTCTTTAGCGGGTAATCTGAGTTTTACAAATCAAATCATAATGGACCAGGGGAAGACTCCCCTCTAATCAAGAAAGCTTTGTAAATCAGATAAATCTTAAGTGCACATTAGGCTTCGTAAATCAGGCATATCCTTGAGAATGCATTAAGATGTTAGGTTCATCTTTTAAACATCAGGGAACCTGGGGGCTTAGCTGGTTCTATGACAATCCCTTTGTCTTCATCCTCTTTGAGGAAAAAAGAGACCCTTTACGTTAGAGCCAGAATTTTGCAAGTTGGCAGGGTATATATTTTGTAGCCATTAATGCAAGGACTAGAATTTTATATGAAGCAGGACAGGAGCATTACTTTGAATCAGAACTTAGAAACTGGCTGCATGGTATTTTTAACTAACAATGCATTTGCTGTTTGACATCTTTCCCCAACTGGAAGAAAGGTAATCTAAAACAAGCTCAGGAAGCTCAAGGGATTTGGGCCTCTCACATTTTGAATGTGAAGGTAAAGAACTGAACACAGATGCTTTTTTGTTTGTTTGTTTGTTTGTTTGTTTTGCTGTTGCTGTTGTTTTAGGACTTGACTGATTCCCACAATCCTCAACTGTCATTTTCTGTACTCCAGACAATACATGACTCTCTTCACCATTACGGATTTTAGTGAGGAAATGCCTGACTTGAACTTTGTGTTTCAAAGAAAATTATGTTATTCATTATGTATATAGACACACTTAGAGAGAGAGAGAGAGAGAGAGAGAGAGAGAGACATGGAGTGTGTGTGTGTGTGTGTGTGTGTGTGTGTGTGAGCTGATTTATAATCTCTGGGAATTCATTACATGGGTAATACTACACTTGAAAATGTTAGTCTTTTTTACCTTGGTATAACTTTGAATTTAGAATTCAGTGAAGCTCCACATTTCTAGTGGCTAAGAAAATCCTGTGCTAGCAAGAGTTTCAAGTGACCTATCTTAGACAAAATCAAAAGTGCTTACAAAATTATCCTCCGAAGCTTTTATGCATATCCCAGAGTGTTGTCCTCACAGAAAGAAAGAGCTTTCAAACACAGCAGGATCTGAGCTGATGGTAAGACCATTACACAGCCAATTGTAGCAGAACCAAAAGAAAAGGAAAAGGCATTCTTCATGTTTTTTCAGAACTCAAAAGTCAAATGGAACAACTTCAGAATTTTTCAGTTACTTTTCTTATTTTTATCTTAGGATGGTCTCCCCATGACCTAACTAAAAATCTCCTCAATATTCAAAGCTACACAAACTCAAATATACAATTTTTGCCTTCCAGAAAGATCTGTCCATAAGTTTCCTTCTTATGCATTATGTATTTTTAAACTCAACTTTTCAACTAAAAAAACCTGCTTAAAATGGAGACGAGCCTGAAAAGCCACCACAAGACTTACTCATTTTATAGACTTAATGACAGTACTGATTTATAAAGCCAGGAATCCTTTGAAATGCAGTTGCTGTTCCAAGCCTCTTGTCATTTAGAACAAGGGGGATTTCTCAAGTCCATAGTATTATGCAAGTTTTTTCACATTCCTCTGATTTTCACTTAACTATAATAACTGCACATCGCAGCAGTGGTTACTATCTGCATTTTATGCAGGAGGAAACAGAGAAACATCTTGCTTGCCAATGGTGGTACTATGGCAATGCTAGATAGGGGTCCAGTCTTCCTTGTGGGTCTTGATGTCCGGTCCCTTCCCCTTCCATTGCCATTCTGCATACTGTAGTTTTCCCTAATCTGAGATTTTATTTTCTGTGGTTTCAGTAAGCCATAACCAACTGTGGTTTGAAGATATCACATAGAAAATTCCAGAAATAAGCAATTCATAAGTTTTAAATTGTGCCCCATTCTAAGTAGCATGATGAGATCTCTCTCTGTCCTGTTCCATCCACTCTGGGATGTGAATCATCTGTGTCCAGCAGATCCACACTGTATGTGCTACCCTCCCATTAGTCAATAGTTCAATTATTCAATCAACTGTCAAAGCACGGCAGTGTTTGAGCTCAAGTAACCCTTACTTCATTTAAGAGTATCCCCAAAGTGCAAGAATAAGATGCCACCAATTCACATATGTCAAAGAGAAATCCATAACTTGCTTCCTTTAAATAAAAAGGTGAAAGTTCTCAATTTAATAAGGAAAGAAAAAAATTGCAGGTGGCAGTTGTTAATATCGGTGGTTGGAGCAAATCTCACCCTGTGTCTAACTTTGAAACCAGTTTATCATAGGTGTGTATGTACAGGGAAAACAAGTGGTATAAATAGGGTTCAGCACTGTCTCAGGGTCCAGGCATCCACTGGGGGGGGGGGGTCTTAGAGCACATTCCCTGTGAATAAGGGGGCACAGATGTCGCTGCTCATCCTCTTTCTCCCTGGAGAATTGAAGAAGTGGTGCTGAAGTGATCTCTGTTTTCCACAGTTCTACTTGGAGAAAAGTGTGCTTTGCCTTCTGCTCTTCTGGCCTTTTTCCCTTGTCACTTTATAACCCTAATTTTTATACTGTCTGAATATCTCTTCTAAATAAAAAGTGTATTCCGTCCAGGCAAACAATCTCCCCGCTGCTCCTAGAAGCCCCAGATTTTTCCCTGTCACTTTACAAGGCAGATAATAATCCAGTGACTCTGTAAATAGCACCATACACAAAACAGGCTGAGAAACCAGTGAACCATGAGTAAAACAAGCACAACAATGAAACGCAAAAAAAAAAAAAAAAATGCAGTTATTAATTCACACCATGAGGATTATTGCAGTGTGTAAAGGTATTTTTAATGAGGAGAGATAAACAAAGCTTTTAAAAATATATGCCACTGTAATTCTGGGTCATTGATTTTTAATGATTTCCCTAGGGTGTATGTTTGCTTATAATGTTGTTTAGGTAGAGGTGAGATGCTTGCATTATGTAAACTGATATTTTGGTAGAGGTGAGGTGTTTGCATTTTATAAACTGATAGATGCAGAAAGGTCTTCCACTTCTTAGAGACAAGGGAAACTCATAATACTATGCATTTTTATGCATGTAATTTTTAACGCAAACTTTCCAAAGAAAATTGAGTGCATGCATGAGTGTGTGTGTGTGTGTGCTTGTATATACTATCTAACTTATCAATTTAATTTTATCATAGGTGTGTATACATAGGGAAAAACATGTCAAATATATATAGGACTCAATACTTGTCAAAGGTTCAGGACTTCACCTGCAACTTGGAAAAATTATGTGTACACACATACCCACATGCATATATATATATGTACACACACACTATATATATGTGTGTGTGGGTGTGGTGCTAGGGATTGAACTCAGGGCCTCACACATGCCAGGAAAGTGCTCTACAATTCAGCTCTATTCCCAGTACCATGTATATTCTTTTCAACCACTATAAATTTCCCAATGTGGGAATTCTAATGTGTAAGAAAGAAACCTCTCAAGTCTCTATGGTTGTCTGGCCCTGAATGTATGTGTGTGTGTGTGTGTGTGTGTGTCTGTGTGTGCATGTGTATGTGAAATATATGTGTGAAGCCTTGGATTTTGATTTTTACAACACTCAATGGACTTATCAGACCCAGTGAGTCCTGCAGGAGTGTATAAGAACAGATGCTTCAGGAACATTCATCTTTCCTTGTAGCATGTCTTTTAAACTACTACAACTTAGTCTGGTGCAGTGATACATGTTTGCAAACCCAGCAGCTCTAGAGGTTGAGGCTGGAGGATTGAAAGTGTACGGCCAGCGGCCAGCCTCAACAACTCAGTGAAAACCTGCCTCAAAATATAAATAAATAAATAGGACTGGGGATGTCATTCGATTATAAAATGCTGCTGGATTCAATCCCCAGTACCAGAGACCAAACCAAATAAAACAGTTCTTATGAATGTAGTTCTTCAGGTTTTGGAAATGTTATGAGGACAACCAAATATGTACAAGTAGAAGCTTGGATAACCTTTCTGGATCCTACAGGACATAATCATCTTAGTGAGATCTGATTCTGAATCTCATGATCTTTTCATTGCTCCATACCTAAACTTGAATAAGGACAAGTGTGCAGAATATACAGAGAGAGGTCTTTAAGTACTTGCATCAGACTCTCTATTCCTGATGTAGAAAAAGTTCTTGATTCCATTCAGAAGTTCCAGCAGAATTGCCCCCACATCTACCTTAATCCCTGTTGAATCTCTAGCATGTATAAAAGTATGTAGGGCATAACCATTGTTTTAAAGCATTGATTTGATTATTATTCAGATATGGTGAGGACAACAGATCCAAAGGCAACTGATACTGAAAAGATAGTTGATTACTCACGATTCCCAAAAGGAGGGACCACCCACGCCATGCCACACTGGGCTGCTGGGGAAGCACAAGGGTTGGTCAGGAGGCAGGAGTGACAGGCAAGTGTGGGCAAAAGCCTTTTTTTTTTTTTTTTTAAAGGTACAGGCCTAGGATTGTCCACTCTTGCATATTTTAGTGGACTCTGCGTGTGAAAATGGTCCTAAATTGCTCGGTTCCTGGCTCTATACTGATAAGGCAGGGAAACATTGGCTTAGTGAGAGTCCAATAAAGGAGATGGTTGGGGGATATGGGCAGAAAACAAGATTATGCCATACACACAATAAGTATATATTAAGTAAATATGTGAATAAGTGAATGAATGCTGAAATTCTGGGTGACAATTTTTGTTTACATCCTATTTTGACACCTCTAAAAATGAACAAATGATTTTAAAGAGAGTTGAGCACAGACATGTCTCAAAATTTCCCACTTCCAATGTTACTTGATTCATTCCATTTCAGGATTGTAGTCTGTCTAAGAGAAATATGAAGAGTAAAGGTGTGTCTGTATCCCCAAATTAGAATCTCTCTGCTGTATATATGTAGGTGCTGTGAGACTCGGGGTGATTTGTGTTTCTTCTCAGACTCTCAGCTACCCATCTGTTGAAGAGCTTAGATTCTTACATAAATAAAAGTTGATGGTGCTGGGATAAAACCATGACCAACATGGATTGTGAGCTTTCAGAGAACTAATTTTTAGTGACTATTTTAAAAAATAAATGAAGGAAAAGTGTACTTTAATTTCTGGAGGTTTTTAACAACTGTATGACACACATCAAAACTACCAAATAGTAGCACTGTTAGAGAAACTTTACTCACATAAATGAGTTTGCAAGGACAGTTTAATAACATTTGCAATTAAAATGATTCTTGGGCACTGGAAGGACGGCTTTCAATTACATGTAGATCACTGGATTCATTTAAATCATATGACTTGTAAATTTGAGAGTCTGTGCTTCTAAAAATAAAGTCATGAAATCCTTCCTGAATATACACAACTCTATTAACAACTTCCTTAATTAAAATTATCAACAGTAAATACGTTTGATTACAGTTGCAATAGATCATGCCTTATTTAATCTTCCATCTATTTTATATACTATCTTATTGAAATTTCCAACGATTGCCTTCATCTTCATATATTCAGGCTTAATAGAACTTTATTCGAGCTTAGTTTCCTTTTTTAATGGAAAAATCATGCATTATATTTTATTCTCAAGAAGTTAATGTTGAACCCAATGAACTAGACAATGATGAAAAGTATTCAAGAAACAAAAACAGGCAGTAGGTCAGCCCACTCGACCATAGCTAAATCAGGAAGTATCAAGAAATGCCATATATAGAGACAAGTAAGCCTGGATTCTGAGTGGAGGATATAGAGGGAGAGTGGTAAGTGAATTGAAAGTGAGTTTTTTAAACTCTGAGCTAAACGGATATGGTTAGGATTCTCTATAAGCATGAGAGAGAAGATCTATAGCGGGCATCTTGTTTCTAATAAAGGCAAAAAAAAATGGTTTATCCCATGGAGAAACTCCATTTTACAGCATCACCAAATAAGTAAAGTGGTATGTATCTTAGATAGAACAACTAGGTTTGATTAAAGAGTAAATTTTTTGTCATCTCCAATGTGATTCCTGTATATTCCATTGGCACATTCTGGGCACATGGTCATAACCCATGGATAGAAACAGGTCCCTGGAAAATTGGTCAGTGAGACCTGCACTTTAAAATGATTAAATTCATTGAAATCATCTTCTAATTTAAAAATTGATAATTTATTCTTTCTTGTAAATAATTTAATGTAATTAACAAGAGTCTTGAGATTAATTGGAGGGCATAGAATTCAGACAGAGCTGGGCATGTATGGGGCACGGACACCAGGAGTCTGCTTACACCAGGTTAAAGAAGCTTCCTAGAAGGAACTCAACCCAGGACAAATGACCTACAATACCATCTGGTGTCAAGATCAGCAAATGATTCTGAGTTCAGCATAGTACTCATCACATAGATCATCCTATTGCTCAGTCACTAGGAACATCTGCCCAAGATCAAGAAGCAAGAAAATGCTCAGAGAATATCGCTCTACAATGTCAATGGATAATTGTGCTCAGCCCAATTTCAACAGCATTGGCAATGCAATCTCAGAAACATTATTGGGGGGATCTGCATTAACCCACTTTATTTTGCAAAATGGTGTCAGAAAGAGTAAGGGTTAAAGAAAGACCTAAGGGTTGTGGTATAATGGAAGTAATGTGAAGATTTTTCAAAGAGGAATAGGTCTTTGTATACAATTATGATTATGCATATAAATATTACATTTTCTGTATATATTATGACATATGTATTTTTCTGTATGCAGTTTATGTGAGACACACACACCCATGCCAGACCAGGCAAAAAAAGTTTTTCTATGCAAAATCAACTATGTTGGAGATTAGGGATAAGGGTACTTTCTCTTCCATAACAGAAAGACAGGTAGCTTTATCTGATGACTAGAAAATTAGAACATATAATAGCAAAAATATTCAGGTTTAATCAAATCTCAAATTATTTAACTTAACTTTATGACCCTGGAGCTCCTTAATTTAAAAAAAAACATTTTGAATTTGAGACCATTTTTTTTCTTTCAGGAAAAAAAGAAATGACAAAGTAAAAAGGTTTTATTTGGGGAATATTTTATCATTCTTATAATCTTGTTTTCTAAGAGACCTCTGGGTTCTTCTGACCAATGGTGCTGAGTGTCTGTCTGGAATCCCTTCCAAACAGAGGTATCTTTATGTACTCCATGGTATCTTGTTAAGTATGATTTAATCTTGAAAAATCATTGACAGATCTCTAGGCCCTGATTCTAGGGGAAATTAAGGTGTAGTAAGTCTATAATTTAAAAACAATATAGCATCTCTTCTGACTGTAATTTCTAAAAGAGAAAATTTCCTATGGATGGATGAACCTCACCACATTCAAATATTAAGATAGTATCAAGCATATCTTTCTTTTGGAAATGTCTTGATATTAAAATTATTAGTAACAGATATTCAAAATCATGTACGCTTTTAGTCCTTATTACTGAATTTACTTTAGAACTGCAGCAATATGTTTTTAGAGTTTATGTTTATATTGCACAGTATTAGATGCTAGGGCTACTAGGCACTAAATTCACATAAACTCACTTTCAAAGGGTTTATTAACTCAATTGAGATAAGCTCATTACCCAGATAGATAATTTACAAACAAGTTAACATTACAGTTTTTACTGATACTTTTAAAGGTGTTAGTGCTTCAGGAATTAAAAGGTTGCATTAGTCTGAGTTTGCTAGAGAATCAGAACAAATAAGATAGAGATATGGAAATCTTTTGCAAGGAATTGGTTCACAGGTTTACAGAAGCCAAGATATTTCAATCAAATTTCAAAGGGATGAGAAAAAGGATCTCCAATGGTATAAGTTTCAGTCTGAAACTGAGTCTAAAAGCAAGAGAAGACCCCAGGAGGAGAGAACATGTTCTCTCCTGCTAAGCCTTTTTGGTCATTCAGACCTTTAACTGATTGGAAACAGCCCACCACATTGGGGACAGCCATTTGTTTAACTCAGTCTCTGATTCAAATGCTAATCTCATTCCCAAAGACCCTCACAGACATACCCAAAATAATGATAAACTCACCAACTGGAAACCCCATGACTCAGTCAAGCTGATACATAAAATGAACCATCACAGAGAAAGATACAGTCACTGAGAAGTCAGATAACCCAAGAAGGTCTTCCTGAGAGACGGTGGCCAGAGGTGTAAGGTCTCTCCTCATTGCCATTTTAGCATCATCTATGTGCACAGGGGCCATACATCAGGGTGAGGTTCCACACTCTTTAGAATGCACCTGTACCACTGACCACCCATAGTTAACACGGATTCCACAGGTCAAAGGCATGAGACTCCCATTGCTCCAGACTCAACTAATATCCCCATACCACACACACTTCTGCCCAACTGGTAACAAATACCAGGGTTATCATTACTTTCTCAAGTAGGATATTTCACTGTATAACTCATAAAATTAGAAAAGTGTTATGATTATAGCTTGAAACCCTAACCCAATGTGACTGTATTTGGATATAGTTAAATAAGATCATAAAGAAGGAGCCCTAATCCCATAGCACTGGGGCCCCTAAAAGAAGAAAAAGTACCAGATATCTCTTTCTCTCTGTCTCTGTCTCTGTCTGTGTCTCTGTCTCTCTCTCTAAGTCTTGTGATATCTCATTTTGTCAGCCTCTGTTGGCTGATTTGACAACTATTCATGTTACAAACTCAGTAAAACATCATCATAATTACTATTTTACTATCTGTCATTTCCTTGGCCCAATGCAGTTTTGCTTCTACCCACCTCTTTTGTGCTGTTATTGGTATAGTTTTTTTCTTGGAGTACTTTGAATGCTATCCTGCTGGTTCTGTGGTTTCTGCTGAGAAGTGAGCTTTCAATCTTCTTGGGGTTCTCTTGCAGGTGATGAGTCATTTTTCTCTTGCTGTTTTCAAGATTTTCTCCTTATCTGTGACTTTCAGCATTTTTCCTGTATGCCTCTTGGTGGATATCTTTGTATTTATCCTCTATGGCGTTCATTGAACCCCTGGCTATATGGGTTGTTTTTCAGTTTTCTGGGGGAGTTTTCTGTCAAATAAGAATTCTCTATCCAGCAGATCTACCTTTCAAAAATGAAGGGGAAATACAAACTTCCATAGATAAACATAAACTGAGGATTTGTTGCTCAAAGACTGCGATGGTTTGTTTTTATTTATCAACTTGTTTCTGTAGCTTGTGGACTTACGACATTCATACCTTTGCCTTGTGTGGAAGCTCTCACTGTTGAGAGGACTGCTAGGTTTCCATACTGTTGAAAAGGAGTCAGTTTTGGAGAGAAGAAATTAGGAGCTTTCTGTTCAAGACCTGCTTCTCATAAAGGTTTAATACCCAAGCCAGACTCTGGAGCTGTGGTTGGAGATACTGGCAAGCTTATCTTGAGGGACTCCTCTGCTCTAGTGGCAGAGAACTTGGTAGTGGAGGAAGTAGCCTGAGTTCCTCTTGGCTTGCCTCTTCTGGTATGAAGCCATCACCTCAAGAGGCAGGACAAGGACCTTCACTGGCCCAGTATTCTCAGTACAATGAACCCATGGAATGGCTTCCATTCCATAAGATGGGAAGAAAAGGAGGCCTCATGTCTCACGCATAACGTAGCTTCAACAACAGGAAGCTTGAGTAAGAAAAGAAATGCTGAAGTCCTGCTCTTCTTAGGGGAACCAGGGGAGGAGGAGCCCTGGGTTTGGCTTGCAAGAGTCTGAAAAGGAGTCTCTGACTTACTGGGCTGTAAAATGAGACCAGGAGTGCCGCACACAGGAAGTAGACATGTGCAGGAGGCAGTCTTTGAAGATGAGCATATTACTTTAACTGTGTATTTTTGCGGGGTGTACCTTAGAAGTAAGAGAAGACTTGAGAAGGCTAGTCTGAGGGCTTTGAGTGGCACGATAGAGGGTCAAGACAACATTCTGGGAGAAACAGAAGAGCTGTACTTTAAGAGAGTGATCATAAAGGAAGCTTTCTCAGCTATCAAAATCCTAACCTATAGCTAAACCACGGGCACACATTAGGACTGTACATGGAATTTCAAACTTTCTATTGCACTTCTTCAGTAATTAGCAGAGTGATGTGAGGACCCAGCCTAAGTGGCTCATTCCCCAAACTCTTCCATGTGCAGCTATCCCTGCTGCACGCTCCATAGAAATGGCTGCCTCTCCTTCATGGCAGTGAGCAGATCTATGACTTCACATTTCTTGTGTTTTTTATTTTATTTTATTGTCATCTCCTCTCACATATAAGTTTGATAGGCCACAAAATGTGTGTTTGTTTGCCATTTCTACTTCAGAGTCTAACTTGGTACCTGGGATACTGTACAGGCTTACTACATTTTCCTTAAATAAATGGAGGGATAGATGGAAAGCAGCTGGATAGATGGATGCAAAAGACTTTTTTTTTTTTTTTTTTAAATCATCAATCACCTCAGTTTGGGGCATGTTAAATTTGAGAGGTTTGAGCCCGTTTTGCCACTGTCAAATATCTTGGGGGCATGGAATCTTGTACCCAAGTCCATAAGTTGCTAAAACACTTTCTGTCACTCTCCAGATATTAGCGAAACTCACCAAGTGAGAGGCCTCCCTGGAGACAGGTTAGGATTTAACTTATCAAATGAACCGACTACACCAGTGAAGGCCCTGTGAAATCATTCTAAGAACTCTCTCCTTTAAATAACCATTTTCATTCTTAATAAAATATAAATACCTTCCCCACTACAAAACTGCTGAGCACTGTTTTTCCAATTCATCAAAGTGTAATGTCAGTCTATACACAGATCAATTCAGGGGATGGACGAAGGGGAGGAAAGGAGAATACCAAGACAAAAATATCTATTAAAAGTGCAAAGAACAATAATGATTAGGAGCTAAACAAACTCAACCCTCACAAATAGTAGCAACCAGATTTCCCAGTAATCCTCCTTAGGGTAGGTCAAGGCAGAAAGGATTAGTCGAAGGTGAATAGACAGTTACGCGGTCTGATCAATTGCCCTAGGAATGCTCTAGACACCCCAAAGTGTCAAAGCAACTTGATCCAATGTGGCTGGGTGGAGGGCTGTCTTGTTAGAAATTCAATTCACATAAATGGAGAAACCAAACAAACTTATACTTCTCAAGGGCAAGCTTTGCTTTGATACAGGAAGCAAATCCCTGTATATTTCAAACCATGTACAAGGAATATATTCTAATATTAACAATGCCTGTCTCACATAAATTATCTTTTCGAACACCAAAACCCCAAAGTTTCCTGCTATCCTTTGATCCAGTTATGGGAAGGTAGGTAGATTTTATCTTACTTAACATTGACAATAAAGTTACGTTGCTTAAAGGTCAAGGAGCCAAGCTAAAGAGACAGTATCAAATCTTACAATGTTGCCCAAAGTCAGGTTACTTCTAGCAAGCACAGACTCAGAGGTCCAGTGCTTGGAATGAGACTGACATGTACCCAGAAGGAAAGGGCTTATTCTAAAGAGGGCAGCTCCAGATGTTGGAGTTAAGGAAGCGTCACCCTGGCTGGCTAACCAGAACGAAGATCAGAAAATGAAACAGTGCTAGCAGAGGAAGGGCACAAGGTAAAAAAGACATCCAGCGAGAAAAACCCTCAGGAAGCCCAAAAGCAGGCAATCAACAGTGAAGGTGGCAGACGTTAGAGTCCCAATAAGCACTTTTCCTTCTTCTGCATTCGCTCACTCAAAAATACTTTGAGTACCTGTCATGTGACAAGCCTAGGGATATAATAAGTTAAACAAATGTGGTTCTTGACCTCACAGATCTTACTGCCCAGTGAGGAAAACAGACTTCGGCACAGGGATAAGTACATTCCTCAGGAGCTCTGGGTAATTCTAAGATTCAGAAGCTGTGGGGCTAGTGTGATAACAAGAGGTTCTGGAGTAGGCTGGTTCTGGAGAGGCAAGTGAACTGAGATACAGGATCAGCGAGAAAAGAGGGGTGAAAGACTTGCTCAAAGGGGCTCCCGAGCTCTGGGGCAGGAGATGATTAGGGGAATGGAAAGAAGGCCAGGGCAGGTAGATCACAGGAAACAAGAGGGGAGATGAAGAGGAAGCAGAAACCGGGTCATGCAAGAGCTTGGGAATCATAGTAAGGATTTTTCTTTATTCTAAAATCAATAAGAAGATATTGAATGTTTTAAATTGAATGGTGACATAATTAGGTGTGTTTGTAAGTGATTACTCTGACTGAAACCTGGAGAAAGGACTGTAGGTCATGAAGGTAGATGCTGGAAGAAGGAGAGGATGTGGATGTGGAGGGACCACTTGAAAAGGTATTTTTGCTTTTTTTTTTTTTTTTTTCCTGGTTGAGAAATGATGTTAGCCTGGGTTAGCTGCTGCAGGAATGGGTGACAAAGGGAGAAGGGCACATCGGGGGGTGTCAGATCAGCAAGAGTGGGGTGGACTGGAGGAGGTGCGTGGGTGGCTGATGGAGAACAGAGTGGCAGAATGACTCTTCTCAACCTCTTAGTGCAGAACTGCCTGGGTCGTGGTGTGATTTACTGGAATACTAAACACCAGAAGAACAACAACAACTGGGGATCGGGTAGAAGGAAGTATTAAGTTCATTTTGACACTTTCAGCTTGAATTCAGTTGAGGCCACCTAAGGGAGGTGTAGACAAAATAGTGAGACATATACTTCTGCAGCTCAGAATAGAGACCTAGAACAGGTCACATAAACTTGGGAGTTATTTGCACATAGGTGATATTTGATGGTGGGAGTAGCAGGTGGGTGGGTGTCCACTGCTTAGGGAGAGGTGCAAAGTGAGGGTAGGAAAAAAACGATGAACCCCAAAGAGACTGAAAGTAGCAGGTTGAGGGGTAGGAAGGAAATCAGTGTGTGTGAGATCTATCACAGAAGGCAAGGGGAGAGAGTAGTTCAAGAAGAGAGTGATCAACAATATTGAATGCTGGTAAGAAATCAAGCAAGGCGAGGATTGAAAAATGTTCATTTAATAGTGACATAGAGGTCATGGGTAACTACAAAGAGCTTTTTTAGTGGAATTTTTATGGTTGTTGATATTGTTGTTTTCTCTCCAGATCAATGACTCGCTTTCTCTCACAATCAATAAACCTATTGCTTTGCTAATTAATGAATTAACCAAGAATTTTAGCATGAAGTAAGTTTTAAAAGGAGAAAGTAGGAGGCAGAGTAAAGCAAAGAAGAAAGACAAACTACAGTAATACCCTAGAATGTTCGTTAAAAGTGCAGATAACCTGCATGCAATCTCTGAAGATGTCCCTTCCATAGGCTTAGAGTGGGGTAAAGGAACCCCCTTTGGTCAGCTCTGGTGGTCACATCTCCTGATGTCCACCCCCTGCGGAGTTCTCTCCTGCTGACTCTGGGCTGGTCCATCTGATCAGCTTTGGCTAATGGGCACTGAGTGTGAATCAAGCAAAGGCCTGAAGCATGCTTACCTGCTGGCACTTATTATCTGAAAATGGTCCTTCTTGGATGGGACCACCAATGATGAGGAGGCCTTGGGAGAGTGGCGTGTGGAGCTGCCCACAGAGAGAACTGAGCCCCAGCCGAGAGGCCCAGCTGAGCTGGCAACCAGTGGCAAGTATCCTCTCCACTGGTGAGCCAGACCCCTTGGGACATTCAGACAGCCCAGTACCTCAGTCAACCCCGCAGGACTTATGAAAAGATAATGGCTTGCTTTTTGTTTTTGTTTTTAATTGTAAACAAATAGGGTACAACGTGTTTCTCTGTTTGTACAAGAAGTAGAGGCGTACCATTTGTGTAATCATACATTTACATAGGGTAATGGTGTTTGATTCATTCCATTATTTTTTAACTCCCCCCCACCTCTCCCACCCCTCTTTTCCCTCTATACAGTCCCTCCTTCCTCCACTCTTTTCTCCCTCCCACTCCCCATTATGTATCCAGCATACTTCAGTGATGCAGCCACATCAATGTTCATAGCTGCTCAATTCACAGTAGCCTGATTGTGGAACCAACCTAGATGCCCCTCAATTGATGAATGGATAAAGAAACTGTGGTATATATATACAATGGAATATTACTCAGCCATAAAGAATAATATAATTATGGCATTTGCAGGCAAATGGATAATGGCTCGTTTTGTTTTAGAACATTAAGTTTTGGATTGGTGTATTATGCAACAATAGGTACTGACAGAGGCCCCATTTGAATAGGCTCCGAAGGTGATTCTGAGGATACTTTTCTGGAATGTAAGGCATTAGCCCACTTTACCATTGCTGCCATCTTTTACCTTCTCTCTCCCCTCCTCACTCCCTCCACATGTTGCTCTTTTCAGCTCCCTGTGTGGAGCCATCATAGATGAGAGGATTGAGAAGGAATCCGAAATCATCCCTCACTACTCAACTTAAATCTATGAGCCTCTGTTTCCTCATCTCTAAAGCAGAGAGGGCAATGGTCACAGGGAATGGTGAGTTGTGAATATCAGTGTGTGGGACCTGACATTCAAGAAACATTAGGTCTCTCCCACCTGTCTTATTCTCCCCCCGCCAACCCGCTGCTTGGCACCTGTTTTAGTCAGTGTTCTCTAAAGGAACAGAATCAACAGGACGTATGATGGTAAAGGGGGATTTATTAGATTGGCTTACACGACCAGAAGCTGGATAGTCCACAATGGCCGTCTGAAGCTGGAGAGCTGGAAGCTGCACAGTCTGTGATTTAGAAGCCTCAGAACAAGAAAGATCAATAGTGCTACCCTAGTTTGAGGCCAAGACTTCTGGAAACTACCTGGCAGAGTCCGTTTTGGAAAAGTGAAAAAGTCTGATCTCAGATGATCGAAGCACAGCAATCAAGAACCCCTTCAAGAAGAGCCGAGCATGCATCTGCATCTGCTTCCTTGTTCTTCCAACTTTTATTCCATCCTATTTGACTGTGCTGCCCATGCTTAAGGAGGGGCTCCACTTCAGTTCACTAGCCCACATGCCAATCATTCCTAGACACGCCCTCATGGACACACCCAGAAGCCTCTTAATCGTCGGCATCTCTTAACCCAATCAAGTTAACAATTCAAACTAAGCATTACAGCACCTACTCCCCAAACACCTCTGTTTTATACATCTTTGACAACTTTCAACTTCATTGTCTTCCCAATGATCTATGTTTATGAACGACATGGTTTCTTACAGATTACCATGTAAGGTATTAATAGGATTTCTGGAGGGGCTAAAGTTCTCAGAAAATCATCTGTACTAAGCACTACCTTGTATCTTGCAGTGTAACAATCATTTAAGATGAAGTGTTGCAGGGTTGGGGGATGCAGGCTCTGCGAGTCCTTCTCCCTGTACCACCTCCTGATGGTTTTCAGCACTGTGGATTTTACATAATAGAAAGCTCTTGTCTTTAGAGATGCTGAGGGGAAGTCAAAGTTCCTATTATGTTTCTAAGCTCTTCCTTTCTGCTTGAACAAGTAACAGCATCACTCACCTATATAAGCTATCAGTAGGAAATTTTGATATTCTCTCCCTGAGGACAAATCTAAAATAAACTGTCAGGAGCCTGTAATGGTCCCCAGCTCTCAAACAAGTGGAGTCCCCAGGCATTTCCCGGGATGGATAAGGAACGTGTGAAACTCATCATGTCCCCCTTCTTCTCTGAGTCCCTTCAGTGACCTGTTATTGTGTCTGATCACTGGTTGTTCCACTTCAGGGTTGCTCATGCAAGAGATGGAGGAAGAGTGCAGGCCGTGACCTAATCCAGACAGGGCCGGCCAGCTGGGAGCTCACACATGTGACTGGGTGTAATAAGATGTACCGCGGACAAGCTGCGGGGCTCAGGGAATTAGCTGAGGACTTTGGGTTACTTTGGGAAGTAGGGAAGGTTTTCATTTGATAAAATTCCTGAAAAGGGCCTCTGTGCAATCTGCTACCGACTTGCACCATTACATTCACGCCATTGCTTTGTTACACAGTCCTTCCATAGGCAAGAGGGTGACATGGCTGATCTGAGTCTTAGAAGAACATAAGTAATATCACACTAGACTTCGAATCACTTTTACATTTTTTTTTTCTGAAAATCGTTCTAGAATTTTGAGAATTTTTTTTCATCTAATAGTCCTTGCCCCCAAGTAGACTAATAAGTGTTTCAATAGCAGAATTGAGAGGAAAAGCAGATTCCCAGGCATATCTTATACTCAAAGGACCTAGAAGGGAGCTTGGGAATCTGCATTGAATAAACCTGCTTGAGGGAGCTCTCTTGCACAGGGAAGTGAAAATATCACCTGTCTTAATGTTTTCCTTTGGGATACCAAAGGAAGTTTATTGAGAGCATTATCTTCTTGACCCTTCAGTCACGAATGAACAAATCAGTCATTCATTCAGGCAACCACCACTATGCATAGACCCTGTCAGATGCAGGGAATATAGAACTGAATATGACGTGGTCTCTGAAGAACAAACTGGCTAATCGAAAAGACAGGCACATGTTAATGGAGGTTTACATAAGTTGTAGCAAGAGCTGTAAGAGCAGTGATTAACTCTGCCTGAAAGTACATAAAAGTCTTCAGAAAGGCAATGACATTGACCTGCATTCTGTAGAATGAAAGGAAGTTCTCTGAGAGGCCCCCTGGGAAAAACACCCCAACATCCTTTCTTTGTCTACATAACCAATGGTACATGTGTGTTCCTGGTTCTCAGCCAGAGAGTATTTAAGAATAAGACTGAAACCAAGTTAGGAAAAATTCATGCTCACTATGGCGGATGCCCTGAGGCACTAACCAGACTTACTTTGCGGTGCTGGCAGAGGGCCCTCCTCTGTGAGTGTCTATTGTGGACCACCAAGGCTAAAGACTAAGGTCTCCTTCCCCTTCTGAGACAGGCCTCCCATTCTGGTCCACAGGGGAGTAGAAAGTCCCTGCTGCCCCATCCCAAGTCAGGACTCCTCTGAAGCCCGAGCTTCACTAGCCCTGTGATTGGCTGAGGTCTCCATTGAAACGGCTTCCCAGCTCCTCTTTCTCTGTCCCGTTTTTTTCCTGTCAATGGTGTCACTCACCAGGCCCTCCCTAATGTCCCTCCTGCATGCTCATCCCTGTTCTGGAGGCTTCCAGGGAATCTAGCCTGGGACTCCTGACCTCCTGCAGAACTCTGAGCACAGTTGGTCTGGCAGCACAGGCAGGCACAGGCGTGTGAGGCTCCAGGTGACTCTGATGCAGAGATGGTTCCTAAGAACCATTAATGGGTCTTCTCAAAACAAGGGCTGAAGACCCCTTGTGACAGAAGTGCTGTAAGCAGGTTTTAAAATTGGAGATTGAAGGCCTGCTCCTGTCCTATCTGAATTGTGATCTGGATGTGAAGATGGGGAATCTGCATCTTAACAAGTAGCTTCCAGTTCTCTCTAATGCACACTGCCATGAGAAACCACTAAAGCTAATCCCCAGCTTTCCTGGCCATATTTATTCTTCTAAGAGCAAAGCAGAAAGAGGACCACGGCCTTCCCTGCTGACCGTGGACCTTCTGTTCCCGGTACTGCGGCACCACATGCAGATGTGGGCAAACAAGATTCATAAGAAAAATGCTGGGTTATACCTGGAGTTTCTGTTGTCCTCCCATCTGGTTTAGACTCGCTGACCTCTGGCCATGCAGCAGAAGAGAAGGACGCACCTTCCGAGGATATTCTTTGCCATCTGAACATTTTTGTTTGGCTCCCCTGGTGCACACCAGGTCTCTGATTTTGATCATTGCATTGCTTCTCCTGGCAAGCAATCAATGCCCTGGATAGAGGGACATCATTCAATGTATCCTAACCCTTGACAATGGAAGCCTCCAGATAGAATTAAGCATGACTCCTGGCAGCTCTTTCAGGCCCTTTCTGTCTTTCCCCCTAATGTGCTTGGCTAATCTGTTTTAAAATTATTTCCAGCAATGTTGCCTCAATAACCTCTCCTTGGCAGGCATTCCATTGTCTAAATGGGCTTCTAAGGTATTTTTCTTTCTTACATCTTTGCTCACTGTGTCCTCTCTTTAAAGGAACAGAGAGAAAAAAAAAAATAAAACGAGTAAGAAGGGCTATTACTTCTTTATGTTCCTTCTTGCTTCTATGTTGCATAGAGTATAGAGTTGGGGCAGTATGGTGCAATAGTTAGACAAGTCCCAGGAGTCAAACTCCATGGCTTCAAATCCTGGTTCTGTGCCTTATCAGCTACAAAATCATAAGCAAGTCCTGCAACCTGTTTATTTGATGATCTTTAAGTTTTCAGTGACAATACCCACTTTCTTCAGTCAGCAGGATTCAATGATTTCCTACATATAAAGAACTTTGAACAGTACCAGGCAGAGAGAATGTATTCAGTAAATCCAACTATCAATATCATGCATGTGCACAAATGGGAACTAAGTAACTTCTCTGCTTCATATATCTTGGTCCTTATAATATCCTTCAGAAATTATGTCCAAAGAAACCTCATCAAACTAGTGAGGAATGGACAGGCATGATTTAATCAGAGATGCTTCTCACAGAGGCCAACAGAAGCACAGAAAGATAAAGGTCCTTACCACCATGATGAGCCCGAGAACATGCCAAAGATAGGTCTCAGAAACAAAACTCAGATCTGACTCCCTTGGAAACAATTCTTGACCCAAAGAGTTATAGAGATCAGTGTGCATTTGAATCCTGTCTTGTAAAATTGAGTGGGTGGTTGTGGGCAAGGTATTTAACTTCTGGAAAGCTGAGTTTCATCTTTAAATTCAGATTAATCATCTGTCCCTCACTGGATACTTGTGAAGGCAAATGTGAGGGCAAATACCAGCACTGGGCACAGAGTAGTCAGTACGAAAGCATCCGATGAACCCAGCAGACATTAAAACAGAGGGACTGCAGGACACAGCAAGAAGCACAAGACACCACCTGTGAATACCAGGAAGGGAGGGCCTCCTGCAGGGCCTGCCTGAGCCATGGTGCGACAAAGCCAGCACGCTCTATTTAACTCCTCTCTGTGTTGATACTCCCAGCGGTGGCTCCCTCAGGAGTAAATACTGATGGCTAAGCAATGCATTTGACAAGCTGAAAGTCAGTGACAGCCACTCTCCCACACAGCAGGCAGCCCGGGAACAGGCAACTTATTCCCCAGTCCAAGGTCCCTGGAGGCAATCAGAGCAGATCTTGTTTTTAAAAGGTGAATTCCTGACTGTTCATCCTGCTTTGGATTCCACACACCACTGGGCATTAATGAAGGGAGAGAGCCAGCCCCTCATCTCCCTGTGCAGGATTCAATAAGTGGCCCCCAAAGAGACAGTACCAGAAGGTTGTTGTGCACCCTGACACTTACCCTACTGGTTTGCACATATCTACAAGGTATTGGTACATGGCTGTTCCTCGACTCTTCACTGTTCTCTTCAGAGACACAGAGGCAAATAAAAAGAATTAACATGTAAAAATAAAGGCAATACATGTTTACTAAGTGCCTGCTTCATGTCAGACCTTTATGCTTCATCTTTAATTTTCATGACATGGGCAGCTTAATATAGTCTATTCTCAATTTTGCAGATTAGGATGCTGTCCATAGACTCAGAGGTATGTAGTATTTGTCCTAGGTCACACAGCCAACAAACAGTTGGCTGGGATTCAAACATTCTTTGCCTGGACTCTAGGTCCTGAGTTCTTTCCATCACACCCTGGGACCCTTCCCAGATACCACTCAGGCTGGCGATAAGGAAAGCGAAAGGATGGAATTTCACTCATTGTCAGGTAGGTCAAGAGTTCTTTTGCTCATTTTAATTCTAGGCTTACTGCTTCTGCCTACAGACTCCCTGAGAATCAAATAGCAAATAAAATCATTGCCTAAGGACCATGCTTGGGCTAGTCTTGCCGTGCTTTTTGGTTATAAAGAGAGATCCAGTAATAGAGAAGTCCTTTTACTTAGTCACTTAGAAAAACTGACTTGAAGTTTCATTCCCTGGTATGAATATATATTCTCTCTCTCTCTCTCTCTCACACACACACACACACACACACACACATTTATTTATTTATTTATTTATTTGTTTATTTTGGTACCAGGTATTGAGCCCAGGGCCACTTAACCACTGATCCACATCCCCGGCCCTTTTATTTTTATTTTTTAATTTGAAACAGGGTCTTACTATGTTGCTGAGTCTGGCTTTGAACTTGGAATCCTTCTGCCTCAGCCTCCCAGCCAACAGGATTATAGGTGTGCACCACCACACCTGGCTTGTGTATCTATTTTAAGGCAAATATTTTCATCTTTTTATCCAGAGGAAAGTAACTCATACATTAAACAAATACTTATTGAGCATCTACTGTGTGCTTGTTGTCATTCTAGTACTCGAATGGGTGTCCACGATATAGATAAGTCAGTCAATATCTTCAAGACTTTGAAATAGGATTTTTCAACATGTAAAACAGATGTTTTTGACCATTGCAATAGGTTCAACAAAAGAAGACAAAGGCATAAGGTGTGATCAGAGGGGACATTTTGGTAGCAAATACAAGTTTTTTGATGTACACCGATACCAACTTTGAGGCTATTTTACACTTATACCTGGTGTGAGTGCCTTGTCTATAGAGACCTATACGCTGTGGTATAAAGTAGAGTTGATGCCAATTCAAATTCCGCTTCTCTCCTTTCATAGTATATCCTTGGACAAGACAATAGGTCTCTGTAAGCTCTCCTTCTATTCCAAGAAATATGAATTGTGTCTACATCATTTTGTTTTGTTTCGTTTGGTATGAGTGTATGTTTTATTCTTTCAGAACAAAATGAAAGAATGTGTGTCATGTCATATATTTGCATAACTCTTTATAGTTTACAAAGCAGTTTTTATCACTCATGATATTGGGGTAAAGTTCCTGTCACTCTGCCATCTCCTTTTCTTAAAATAATACATCAATGTTCCCTTCATGTTCAGTTTTGCCAGTTCTCCTTTTCAATCCTGTTGCAGTAATTCAGGTCTCCACAGCCTAACCCCTGTTTTATTATAAAAGTTACTCAACTTCCTGGCTCCTTTTATTGCCTCTTCCAATTCTGTATACTTTTGACAGATGCATCTAAATTAAAATAGCTCATTCATTAGAAGCCCTACCTTTCTAACATCTTCTATGTTTTGTGCTGTACATAAAATGACGTCCAAAGTTGGCATTGAAGGCCATAGTTTATTTTTCTAAGACTGATGTGCTCTACTCGTAAGTCACTTCTATTTACTGTTCCTGAACATGTCTCACATTTTCTTACATCAGGGTCTTTGCCCAGACCCTTCTCATAAAGCAGAGTTCCACTTAATCATCAAGAATGACTCTTCAGTGTGTATGTGGCTAGTAATTCTGCTACTTATAAGGATAATCTTTGGTTTTCCTCACTAGTACCTAGTATTAAGTATTAAGTAGGAGCTTGTTATGGTTTGGATGTAGAATGTCCTTTCAAAGCCCATGTGCTGAAGTCTTGGCATCCAATGAAGCAATGTCCAGAATTGGGGATTTGAGGAAATGATTGACTCATTAGGGCTCTGATCCCACTGATGGTTTAAGCCATAGCCAGCTGAATGGACTGCTGGGAAGAGGGGTAAGTGTAGGGCAGGTGGGGCATGGGTAGAAAACATAAGTCACTGGGGCCATGCTCTTGGGGACTGTATCTTATCCCTTTTCCTTTTCTTTCTATCTATCTATCTATCTATCTATCTATCTATCTATCTATCTATCTATCTATCTATCTACCTACCTATCGATCTATCTTCTTCTTCTTCATCATCATCATCTATCTCTACCTCTCTCTCATTTCTCTCTGGCATGAGCTGAGGAGATTTCCTCTGCCACATCTTTCCACCATGATGTTTCTGCCTTAGAGCCAGCCAACTGTGAACTAAAACCTCTAAAATCATGAGCCAAAATAAATTATTCCTCCTTTGTGTGTTTTCCTCAGGTATTTATCATGGCAATAAAAAGAAGAGGATCACATAGCCAATCAAATGTTTGTCAAATTGAAGAGAAAGCAAGATAACTATATATATGTACATATTTGATTGGTGAATTGATTAATTCCCTCGGCTCCATGTAATTTCCTGGTATTCTATAAATTTCTGAAATTTGTGGAATTTACAGTTCATTCTCTGACAACATAAAGAATCCCACTTCTACAACATTGTTAGCATCTGAGGAATTCTTCAATGTTATCATTGAAGACCACCAAATTAATTCTCCTTTATTATTTCCTGGGTCAGTAAATCATTATATTTTCTATCGTAAAGCTCCTAATGCACTAGAATCCAGCACTGCCCAAATCTCTTACATTAAGAGATGTAATAACATGGAATAAGTATCTTTATATATACTTTATATTATTTTTACTTTTGTTCAAGCCCTGGGAAGGAGGTATCATTTTATTCATAACTTACAGGTAGGAAAATAGACAATTGATAATTTAATAAAAGTTGTTCAAACTCACATAGTTTGTCAGAGGCAGAGCAAACTATACTCTGCCTTGTTTAAAAACAGGTCTTTATAACTCAGAGCTTACATAATTATTCAACGAATAAAATGATAGTAGGTCCACGTCTATGTATGATTGTGTATAATCGTTTAGGTTGTACTTTCTTTTCTTATCCCTTTAGATTAACGTTCCAAAGTCAATCAGAAATAATTTTCAAAGAGCAAATGTTTCTCCTCCACTGAAAACCCTATGGAGGTTCTCTATGGCCTGTTGAATAACATTCTAACTCCCAAACTTACTTATAAGTCATTTTCAGACATAAAACCTGGTTGTCTCAACATTCAGGATGCTGGTACAGAAATCACACTACCGGATACACCCCATTTGATTCTGTGTACCTCTGCATTCTTTTGCCTTGGGGACTTCCCCAGGCACCCTGGCTGGACAGTTAGTTTGTAGTTATGGATCAGAAGAATGTGTAACCTTGGCTCCTCCATCTAGGACACGGGACTGAGGGAGTCTACCTTTAGAGGGCAGCTCACTAAGCCAGTGGGATCCAACCCTTATTATTTGAAAAAAAAAAAAAAATCACAGTTGTTCAGAAGCCACCTCGATGATGCCTTAATATATGCATAAACTTTTCAGATGCTGGAAAAAAAAATCTTTATTTTGCTTGACAGACATGCAGCACCTATCATGAAAGAAAACCAAAAGCGTGACAGGCTGTGGGAACGGAAGGCAATATTGCCTCATTAGAGTTAATTTTAAGTTGGTTTTAAATGACGCTTTGTCATGCATCTAAATAACTTAAGTGGGTACCAGGAATGTGTTTATCATATTGCTGGGAATATGTTTTCTTTTGCTCCCCTAAATAGAACTCTTCTCAGAATTGCAAAAGGGAAAAAAAAAAAAAATCTTCCTTCCCTCCGGGAGGTTGTGAGTGTAATCAGGACTCTAATGACATTTTCCTCTCCAAGTCTGCCCTTGTCTATCACCAGGAGCAACTCCGAGGAAGGCAAGCGAGACAAGTCACCATTCTGACAGTTTTCCTCTTCCTCTTACAGGCTTGCCTCTGCCTTGGTGTTTTTCGACCATTTTTATACTAGAAAGAAGGCAGTGCATGGGGTGGCTGAGAGTGTGGACCGTGGTGTCCTGTGGCTTTGGTTCCAATCCTGGTTCTGACAATTATCAGTCATGTGACCTTGAACAAGGTACATGTTCCTTCCGTGGTCCACTTTCTTTTAAAAAGAATAACTTACTTGAAATGCAATTCATATATCATAAATTCACCTATTTGAAGTGTACAAGACAATGATTTTTAATATATTCAGGAAGTTGTACGCCATCACCAGAATCAATTTAAAACATTTTCACCACCCCTACAAACAGGCCTGTACCCATTAGCAGATGCTACCCTTAACCCCATTCTTCCCCCTAGACCTAGACAACCACCAATTTGCTTTCTGTCTCTTTGGACTTGACCTTTTTGGATATTTTACATAGTCATAGAGTAATACATGGTCCTTTCTGACAGGTTTCTTTTACTTTTTACAATGTTTTCAAGATCCATCTAGGTTATAGCATCTAAGAGTACTTAATTTTTAAACTAGTGAATAGCATTCCACTATGTAAATTTATCATATTTTTTGTTCATTTATCAGTTTGGGTTAACAACATCGAGTGTTTTCACTTTTTGTCTATTATAAATCATATTTCTATGAATATTCATGTGTAAGTTACTGTGTGGACATACGTCGTCATTTGTCTTGGGCATGTGCCTAGGAATGGAATTGCTGGGTCATATGGCCACTCTAGGTTTATAAACTTGATACCAGGCTGATTTCCAAAGCAGCTGCATCATTGTATATTCCCACCAGCAGTGTACGACAGTTCCATTTTCTCCAGATTCTTGCCAATACACCTTTTTTTTTTTTTTTTCCTGTTTCTGGGGACTAACTGCAGGGATGCTTAAGGACTGAACTATATCCCAGCCAGCCTTTTTTATTTTTATTTTTATTTTTTTTATTTTTGAGACAGGGTCTCACTAAGTTGCTCAGAGTCTCACTATATTGCTATGTATGGCTTTGAACGTCAATCCTCCTGCCTCAGCTTCCCAAGTTGCTGGAGTTACTAGTGTATACACCATGCCCAGCAGTTATTTGTTATTTTTTATTATTACCATCTTTATTTTTAATTTTTAAATTTTTTATTTGTTCCAATTAGTTATACATGACAATAGAATGAATTTACACATTTTGATAAATCATACATAAATGAAGTATAATTTCTTATTTTTCTGATTATACATACTGTAGGATCACATTGGTCATGCAGTCATATATATACATGAGGTAATAATGTCTGTTTCACTCTACTATCCTTCCTACCCTCATACCCCTTCCCCTCCCTTCACTTCCCTCTACCTAATATAAAGTAACTTTATTCTTTCTTCCCTAGGGTCTCCCTCTCTTATTGTGAATTAGCATCCAAATATCAGAGAAAACATTTGACTTTAGTATTTTGGGTTTGGCTTATTTTGCTTAGCATTATTTTCTCCAACTCTATCCATTTATCAGCAAATGCCATAATTTCACTCTTATTTAAAGCTGAGTAATATTCCATCATATATATATATATATATATATATCTCCATTCATCTGTTGAAGAACACCTAGGTTGGTTCCATAGTTTAGCTATTGTGAGTTGAGCTGCTATAAACATTGATGTGACTGTGTCACTGTAGTATGCTGATTTTAAGTTCTTAGAGTCTAAAGAACTCAACAATTTTAACACCAAAAAAATAAGTAACCCAAATAATTAATAGAGTAAGGAACTGAATAGACATTCCACAGAAGATACACAATCGATCAACAAATACATGAAAAACGTTCAACATCTCTAGCAATTAGATAAATTCAAATCAAAACTACTGTAAGATTTCATTTCACTCCAATCAGAATGGCAATTATCAAGAACACAAGCAACAATAAATATTGGTGAGGATGTGGGGGAAAAGGTACACTCATGCACTGCTGGTGGGAATGCAAATTGGTACAACCATTATGGAAAGCAGTATGGACATTTCTCAGAAAACTTGAAATGGAACCATTTGCCCCAGCTATCCCACTCCTCTGTTTATACTCAAAGGACTTAAAATCAGCATATTATCACCTTCTTTGATATGAAGTGGTATATTATCATGCCTCTGTTTTCTGCTTTTCAAAATTTTTCATAATAGACTTCATGTTTTAGAGCAGCTTAGACTTAGAGAAAAAAATGAGCATGAAGCACAGAGTTCCCATAGACAACCCCAAAACACAGTTTCCTCTTTGATCAAAGTATTGCATTACCATGGTGCTGTATTAGTTATCCAGGGCTGATGGAAAACGTTTCTACAAACTAGATTTGTCGCACAGTTCTGAAGACTTTGAAGTTCAACAGCAAGGTGCTGTCAGAGCCATGCGCTCCCTGAGGATTCTAAGGGGACTCTTCCCTTGCCTCTTCCAAGTTTCAGCTGGGTGCCAGTAATTCTTGGCATGCCTTGGCTTGAGACTGCCACCATCTTCTACCTGTGTTTTCATGATACCATCTTCTTTCCTCAGGTGTCAGTGTCTCTCAGAGCCTTTTCATAAGGATATCAGACAAGGAATCCTGTCCACTTGAATGTAACATGCCCCTATATTAATTATGTCTGCAAAGACCTCATTCCCAAATCGTCACATTCCTGCTTCCAAGCACTAGGATTTCAACATATCTTTCTGTGGGACACAATTCAACCCGTATTAGACATATCTATTAGAGCTAATGTATCGAAATTGTTGCATCAGTATTAGCAAACTTTCATAGTGTATTCAGATTTCATTATATTTCCCCTGATGTCCTTTTTCTGTTTCAGTATCCTGTCTGGTGTGCCATACTACATCTAGGAGTTATATCTCCCTAAGCTCCTCTGGACTCTAACACTTTGTTGTGATGTTCCCTACTCTAGTTGACCTTGACAGTTTTGATGAGTAGTCAGGCATATTGCAGAATGCCCTCTCCATTGGGATTTGTCTGATTTTTTTTTTTCTCACGAATAAGCTGGGGTTAGAGGTTTTGGGGAAGAGGATCACAGAGTCTTTGGGAGGAAGACCACAGTGTCATTTCCACTGCATCATGTTAAGGGTACATAGTATTAACATGACTTACCACTGTTGAGAATAACCTAGATCCCCTGGATGAGGTATCATTTGTCAAGTTTCTCCTCTGTAAAGTTACTCATATTTTTTTCCTTTTTCCATTCTATACTCTTTGGAAGAAATTCACCAAGCACAAGTTTATAGAGTTTACATGACTGAGATATTTCCCATACCATTTTTTTCATCTGTAACATAGGTTGATACTACCTATCAACTCAAAGGGATGATATGTGGATATATTCATTAATTTATGTAAAATCCTAAGAATGATTAACAGCACAAAGTAATAACTTATTAAAATGTTAACAATTGCTAGCATTATTAGTGTTAACATTGATTTTATTTTCATCATTATGAAAGCCCTTAGTGTCCTTTGTTTTCCATTACAACAGGTTTGCATGTGTCTTTATTCTTTCTGATATTGCAGTTTCCTTGAGAGTAGACACATATTATCTTAATATTTGCATAATATCTAGCAATGACATTATCGTCCAGATGAAGTGGATGCTTGATTTTTTTAATGTACATATTTATCTAGAAATAGTTATTTAACAAATTCCTGTCTTGACCCTACTATCCTTAGCTTTGTGTGGCTTTCCTGAAAAGAAAGAAGTGCATAACTTACCTGTAAGAAATCGAGTCAGCTAGCTGAGGACCACTGTTTCAAATATTTCTTAAATGCAGACAAGCCTGCAATGAAATTTAGCTCCACAGTGGCATGAATAGGTTTCCTCTTCAACTTCCAAACTCACTGTAGTAGGCATTTCTTGCTTAAATAATCAGTTCTAGGCACTCTGGAATCATGAACATGAATCACAAGTGATCCTGGGTCCCTGCCCTCATTAACCTTGCAACCTAATTGTGGAGACAGAAATAAACAACTGTAATATGAGCTAAAACCAAAGTATAGCTAAAGCTTTCCAATAATGCACAAATGGGAACAATTAATTCTGACCATGATTATCACAAAGGACTTCAAAGACTTGTAGCATTTTATCTGACCTTTGAGGAATAAGTAAAATTTCATCAAGTAGAGAAAGTAGTAGAAAGAAATTGCACCCTGTAGAAACTGTGTAAGTAAAGACATGGATATGAATAATGACAAGAGCAAGTAAGTACATTTATAGGACAATCATTTATAAGAATTATAAAATTGTCCAGGTCCTTGCATGGTTAAATTATACAATCATTGCAAAGAAGTCTCAGATATTAATTCTATTGATATTATTATCCCTTATGAGAGGCATAAAAGGTGACTAATCCTGACTTATCAATAGCATTTAGGTTCTGGGATGATGGCAGAGGAGGTAGGACAGGGAGGATAGAAGATAGGTCAAGACTGAAAGCTAAATCAAAATCAGTTTGTAAAGGACTTTCAATACCAGCTGAGGAAGCCTGGGTTTGGGTTCTGAAAGAAATAAGGATCATTAAAAGATGATGAGCAATGTTATAGTTTAAAGTGGATTACATAAGGAAGGAAAGAAATCATGGTGTAGTTAATACAAATAAATTTACAGAACCATCAGATATCAGAAAGACCTGGTTGAAAAGAAGACCAAGGAAAAAGAAAATGCAAGATTTTTATGACTTTAAGAGTGAAATGAGCCAGGAACTCAGGTTTAAGTAAATGGAGCAAGTGGACCTAACCATTCCAGGCTTTATGTGTTTTTAGGGCCCAATTAATTCTACCTTAGGGGAAAGATCAGAGAAGTGTAGGAGACCAGTGCATTTAAAATGAATTAAAAAATGCTACATGATCAAAAAATTCTTGTTATTACAGACACGTTGTACCTATGGTTGACTTGGTCATGGTCATTTTATATAAACTATATTTCTGCCGATCCATATTGCCTCACTTGTCCTCCTATCTATCATCATCATGGGTTAAACAGGTGATTAACATGGGAAAATCTGTGAAAGAGATAGTAAGGAAGCTCATTTTGACCACGGTACATCACATAGAGTATATTGGAGAAGTAAATGGTCGATGTGAGAAAAATTTGGAGTGTTTCTGTCAGTTATTAGAGATAAGGGGCTGAATAAAGCAATGCAAGTTCAGCCTTTTCATTATAGTTGTAGATAGTCCTGGGAGGAGTAATAGCTGGGACAATTTTCTAATTGCATATTCTAGAATAGACAGCATCCCTCTCTCAAACCCCAAGGTTCAACCCTTTCCATTACAGAGAAGGAGAAAGGTTCAGAACCAAAGAAGGGAACATTCAGGTGTTCAGGAGAGTTAGCAGAAGAATTGAGACCCAAACTGAAGTCATCAGTCTTCCTGACCAGCTTGCTTTCCAAAAAATAATCAAGTCAGCAGTCACCCACCTAGAGGACTGTTAAGCGCAGGACCAAAGCACACAGGATTGTGTAATCTGGAAAAATGAAGTAAATTAAAAAAAAGAGAGGAGGACAGAAAATGAACTTTGCCACCTTCACATTTTTGCAAAAAGGTAGATCCCTGAGATGCCATCAATGCCAAGTCCAGTCAACAGCAAAGAAATGAATAACCTAGAATCATCTTTTTAATAAAAACCTGTTTGCCTTGAGACACTATCCCCTCTTAACCACCAAACATGGTCCAACACTTGAATGTTCTTTTTATCTTTTCTGAATACCACTCATTTACAATCAACCCTTGAGAAGAGTGAAATCTTTAGAATGAGCATTTTCTGTAGACCGTACCTTAGAATAATTATCAAGGTAAAAATACTATTCTGGATCAGTGTGATACCTATTGTGTGAATAAGTATGAGTAAGAGATAGATAAAAAGTCTATACTCAGGATGATGACTCCTTTCTGTGTGAACTAGAATCAGTCACATGACCTCTTTCCTTATCCATAAAATGCAAATTATGGTATAAACTTACTTTACTAGGCATTTATGAAGGCTTATGGCAACATGCTTTTAAAATTGAAAGCTCAATGTAAATAGCATTGCACTGTAAGTTGTTAATGTGCTCCAAAGTTCCTTGAGTCATACTTTAAAATATCTTTAATTTAGGCTAAATGAATTCAAGCTTTGTACGAATTCCAGCAGAAGCTAGTCTGAAGATTGTTTTATAATGTGTGTTTTGTTTTGCATATAAACATTATATATAGTTATTGTAGGAAATCTGTAAAGCCAATGCCAGCCTATGAGAATCAGTGAAGCATAGTGGTTAAGTAACACCTGGCACAGCCATTTGTGAGTGGTTTAGTCTATATTTTAAGTAATATCTCTGAATGGACTGGTTTTTGACTTTTAAGAGGAGAAAGTCACAATGTTTCCTTCTTAGGTGTGTGGTGGGAATTTAAGTTCTAGTTTTGAACTGTCAAGCTCTTAAGAATAATTCCTGGTTCAGAGTAAGTACTCAATAAATGTTAGTGACTATTATTGCTGTTGTGATTTTTCTTATTTTAATGATAGTCAATTCATGTAACTAAATTGCACATAAATTGGAACCTTTCCGTGGGAACTGGGAGACATGGTGTTCTAACCTCTCTACAATGCCAAATTGCTTTCTAAATTATTCCCATTTACATACCTACCTGCAAGTTGCTTTTATTTTTGATAGCTTCTTGAGTCAACTAAGATATATTTTTCTAGTAATTAGCTGGTTTTGTAAATTTTCATATTCACTAGAATAAAACACCATTTTATAGTTTCTTCCATTCAATTATCTGTAAATATGTCCTCATTGTTGTTTCAAATATTGTTTTTACGCCCTTTGCATTTTTGATTGCTAAGTCCTATAAAGAATCGGTACCCTGAAAAGACAAGAATAAAATGTGATAAACATTTGTCTTTATTCATCTTCTTTATTTTAAGTGTATTTTCTAATTTATGAATTTCTGTTATTATTACCACTCCTTTCCTTTTATTTTCTTTCAGTTAATTTTGCCCTTTTTCTAACTTCAAAGTTTAGGGCTTGGCCTAATAAATTGAACCAATCTTCTTTTCCATTATACAGATTTAAGTCTTTCAGACCATAGATTTGCTTCTAAGAATTGCTTTAGCTTCAACTCATGATATTTGGTAGACAGAGCATTTTTGTTATCGTTCAGTCCTAAATCATATAATTAATTTTATTTCTTCATCAACATGAATTATTTAGAAAAATATTTTATCTTTCACATTTTGTAGGTCTTATTATTTTTTATTACTACTAATAAGTAACATAATTACTTTTTCAATAATAATTTTTATGAGTAAGAAATTAAGACAATCATATATTACTAATGATTTTAATGGGATTAGGCCATGGCTAGGCTGGGGTGGAGGATCTAAGATGACTTCATTCATAGGCAAGGCATGATATTTGGAAGTCTGGGTTCAGCCTGATAACCTTTCTATTGCCATAGAGTCCTAGACTCTCTTTATATGATGCCTCCCAGAAACTTGGAATTCTATAAGCACGGTGGCCTTGGGGTTGTTGGACTTATGAGGAGCTCAGGGCTCTATGTTTGTATACTCCTACCATACTGAGTAGGAGATTGTTATGATTTGGATGTGAAATGTTCTCCAAAACCCATGTGTGAGACAATGCAAAAGGTTCAAAGGAGAAATGAGAGCCATAACACAACCAGTGAATTAATCCCCTGCCAGGATTAACTGAGTGATAACTGAAGGTGGGAGGGTGTGGTTGGAGGAGTTTGGCATTGGGGGCATAGATTTGGGATATATATTTTGTATCTGGTGAGTGGAGTCTCTCTCTCTTTTCTGATCATCATGTGAACCACTTCCCTTTGGCACACTCTGTTGTGATGAATCATCCACCATGATGTTCAGCCTCACCTTAAACCCTGAGGAATGGAACTGGCCTTCTATGGACTGAGACCTTTGAAACCATCAGTCCCCAAGTAAACTTTTCCTCTTCTAAAATTGTTCCTGTCAGGTCTTTTGGTCACAGCAGCAAGAAAGCTGAATAAAACTGGTCTCACAGGTTTAAGAATATTTCTTCCTGTCAGATGCTACTGGTCCAGAATGTCACTGAGGTCATACCAGATTCAAGGGGAGGGAGATTAAGTTCTTCCTCTCATAGGGGGATTAGCAAAGGCCATATGAGAATCCTAATTCTATCCCACTCACCAATACCCCCGCCTGTCACTGCAGTCAACCCGAGGCTCGGGATCTCCCAGAGATGTACCATCCACATTACCAGGTTCAGGCCTAACTTCTCATTTTCTGGTCATCATCAAACTAAAAATACAAGTCAATTGCTTCTCCCACTCAATCTGCAGGGTGGTCCATAGTCACCATGAACCCCAAAACAATTCTCTTTGGAAAAGATAAGAACAGGAAACAAAAATCAATCTCTTGTCTAAGATAATTCTGAAATCCTAGAGCTGGAAGCAGGTTCTCCTTCAGACTCTGCATCTTTACTCTGGAAGGGACATCCTTGCCCATGTCTCCTTGTGACTTCATTCATAGACAGTGGAATCCTGAGTATTTCCCATGATCACATCTGTTGTGACCTTGGAAAAATAGGTCTGGATTTGGAAGCCTGCATCTTGCTCAGGACTATATTGAGGCCTAAAAGTTGCTTTGACTCTGGACCAAATTGATTTTGGTCTGGGCTTAGAGCTTTTGGGGTAATTAAATCATTTCAGCACTTAGTTGGGCATCTGGTCTGTTTCCTTTGCTTCAATCTCCTGTGCCAACAACCGAGGTGGTTCTTCAATTCCCAGGTCAGGAGGTTTTCTTTACTTGCTCATCCTATACTTCTATCAGTGGTGGCTGTTCATAGTGATGCTGAGCAACTGACATGCTCCTATCACACCCTGAATGTGAAATTTGCTGCAAAACTAGTCTCTATAAGCATTTTGGTACAAAGAGTCCTTAAATATTATGTCTTAATCTTTGTAGTCTAGAGGAGGTGGTACGCTTTTTCAAACTCTAGGGGTCTCAAATTTGTGCACTTTCTATATTTTCTTTCATTCTTGCTTGCAAATCAGTCATTCCTTTCCTGAGTAATCTGGATCATAATACTTGGCCAAAAGAAAACAACAGTTGCCAAAACACCCCAGTTTTCATTCATTCCAACCTCTTACCCTGGAGCATCTAATTTCAGTTAAGTACCAAATCTGCTTCCCAGGAATCAAAGTTTTTTACCAAATGCTTACTACTGTATGACATGACACTTTTATGCTTAAAGCCTCTAAGTATCAATCCTTCCCTGCTCACAGAACCATCATTAAGCTTCTGTTCTACATAAGAAGCATAATTTCTGTACAGACAGCACAAGTAATAATAGGTGCTGAAATAAGCAGCCCCCACATCTCCAAAGTTAAACACAACAAGATGTATATTTCTCATTTACCACTCAGTCCATGCAGGTCAATAGGTAAGTAGAAGATTCTGCTGCACTAAGTCCTTCAAGGCCCAGGGTCCTCCAATGCTGAGTCTCTGCCATTTTCAACATGTGGTTTCATAATCATCCTAGTATGCTTCAGATAACAAACCTGTGCGGAGGGGTGCATGGGTAGACAACTCGAGAAGGCAAACTATTCATAACTGCCTTGGACAGGAAGAGACATGTCACTGCAATTCATATTCCATAGGCAAGAACGACAGAGATGGCCCACCGAGATACAAGACAGCTGGGAAATGTGGTCTAGCTGTGTGCTTAGAAGGAGGAAACAAGGTGGTGAATCTCTACGGAGTTTCTGCCATAAATTTTGTGCAGGAATTCTAGTCAGTTTTTAAAATAGAAGAGTTGGGCAGGGTACTGAGTCTGGCCCATAGATAAAAATTAAAGTATATTTTAATATTCATTATTCTCTAAAAATATTTGAAATTATAGTTGTAACTCCCTCATGATCTAATGGTTCATAAGAGACTGTTTTTTCCCCTAATTCTCCAAGTAATAGATTTTTTCTTTCACTTTATTATATATTGCTATTTTTATGCCATCGTGACAAAAGAAAGTGGCCTGTACAATTTATGTTATTTGGAACTTAATGAGGCCTACGTTCAGCCTAATATGTAGTCATTAAAAAGTAAATGTTACATGAACAACTGAAAATAAGGTAAATGAGAGAATGGGAGACTTAAAATTTTCCAATTACTTCCCATTTCACTTAAATAAAATTCAACCTTTCATAAAGCTTTAAATGACCTGAGTCCTGTCTACCTGCCCACACTTTCCTCATGCATTTTTCTTCCACTTAATTGGGTGAAGCTCCAGCCACACTGGCTTCCTTCCTCTTCCTGCCTCGGGTCTTGGCACCTGCTGCCTTGCTGCCTCCAGACCTAGTCCGGGCTCGTCACTGGGTTTGAGCTCCAATATCCGTCCTCTGAGAACATCTCCCAGGCCAGTGCAGGCCCGTGCCAACTTACCACCTAGACATATTCTTCTCATAGCACTCTTCACTACCGGAAATTAAATAGTTAACTCATTTTTCCATTTTCTGTCCTCTTCAACTAAAACATAATTTTACAAAAGAAGGAATCTCACCTTTCTCACTTGCTTTGTTCTAGTGTTTACTAGAATACTGAGAAGACAATAAACATTAATAAATATATGTTGAATGAATGGATGAATAACATCTCACTTTCTCATCCATACCTAACCCCAAGTTCAGAGGTTGTGATATTGCATCATTCAAACACTACTATTATCTCTTATTGTGTTCGCGAGTCTATGTCTCTCTGCCCTCTTTTTATTCATCCTTTATTTATCTCTCCTCTTCTTCTCTCTCTCCCTTGCCCTCTTTCTTCTGTATTGGGGTTGCTCTTGCTTAGGAGAGAAGCGAACTCAAAAATCTCTCAGCATAAAACTCTTGCCTGGGATTTGGTAAATGACTTTTTTTTTTTTTTCTGGTACTATTTCTACATTTTATCTTTTTGTGTATCTTCATTTTTTATTTTGGTTTAAGAATGGCAAGAAATGTTTCAGTCATATTGAGTAATTTACCAAACTTTCCCACAACTCTGACAGGCTTTATCTATCCCTATACTTAAAAAAATGTTTTATTTAAGATTTCACCAACAAAGGTTTTTGTGCAAATACACTTTTCCAATGTTTCATCAGTGTTTATTTATGGACTTATATGCTTATGCAAATCAGTCTTTACTTATGGAAGCTTTGAACTCAAGATTTGTCACCCCCAGTTCCTTGGTGACATGTTAGCCTAATGTACTGGGTGAGAAAAACTTGATTCTTCTTAAAATTCACTTTTAAATGCAAGTTTTTATGTTGTTAATTATATCCCCAGTAACTTCAAACAAATATTTTTTCCCTTTCTCAGTTGAATTAAATTTCGATCCAACTCACTTTGGACCTAGTATCTCACAGAAGGGGAGTCATGCGGCTGAAGATGGTGAAGGGCTTTTTCAAGTGAAGAAAATGAAAACTGATCCAAATTGTAGCATGTTTTATAAATATGTCTCATGAGTGAGGGCTGGCCCAGGGACATTTTTTGTTATTCAGGTCCCTTGGGAAACAGCAGGGTTATTCTGAGGATGGTCGGTGTGAAAGGAGACAGGTGCTGCTTCATACTGACGTTCATTGGGCATGAAGGTGCCACAGACGTTTATGTACATCCTGACCCGTGTCCTGGCTGGTCCTGATTGCTCTTTCTAAGACTAGGCATCTTGAATTCTGGGCAGAGTTCAGAAAACAAGAATTCATGTATTACTTAGGGGAAATAGCTGAGCTAAAGATGGAATTGGAAGGTTGGGGATTCATATGAGAAACTTATAGAACCGTTCTTTTTCCTAGAGATGAGCACTGTTCAATAAGAGGCTGCTTTCATCTGGTGGCTATCATATTGAAAGCAATTAATGAAGAAAGCAAAAAAGCAGGATTGTTGAGCATATTTTTGAGTACCAATGGTACTCAATAATTTGAATGAAATAACAACTGTTACTTCTAATACTAAAGTATTAGATAAGTGTTTACAACATCTCAAATTCAATGCTAGGCATTTTCAACTCTTTAAATTCTTAATCAACCACCAGAAATCTATGAGAGTAACTATTATTATCTCCATTTCACACATGAGCAATCTTTCACATAGGAAGGTTTAATAATTCTCCAAGGGCTATATTACTATAAGCTTAAGTCGAGGCTCAAGATTCAGAAAACAGTTAGCCAGGTAGCATAATGTTGAAGATCATGCTCTAAATTTCCCTGTGGATTGAAGGATTCCTGCAAGAATGGATGGATGCATTCATGATGAATGACACTTGGATGGATAAGTGTATAAGTTAATTCTTCAATGATGTCAGCTGAAAGTGGGAAATGAGGGAATTTGAGAACTTAGCTCTATGTGAATCTTAATGACCTTTTAAAAAAAAGATACTGTTTTTTCTCAAAAGGAGCGCTATGTCTTCATAGAGTGACTGCATTTTGTTCAAGCTGTTGGATGGCCTCATCTCTCATTAGAATGGAGGATCTTGTTATACATGGAGTCACCTGTCCCAATTGAGAGGAACTGGCAGTTGGTGCTGCTCATTCGTTAACACCATCTGAGTACCAAATTGATATTTTACATTATTTACTCGCCTCTCATTAAAAGCAAGGACAGAGCACCATCCAAATCTCAGAGCAAAACACCCCAGAGCCTTGCATACAATTGTACATCATATAATGCTAAGCTTTGTTAAAATACCACATGCTTGCAAAAATTTTCAGTAATTGCTACAAATATTCACCAGAGGGAGGACATGTTTATTCATTTGCTAAATTCCTAATAATGTTTTCTGTTATGGTAATACTGTATTAGTCTCTCTTACATTTAATTTGGCATCTGACCAATTGAATTTATGCCTTTTACCAAACAGTACAGGGTTTGAATGTTTAGCATCTCATTCACATTATTTGTTCTTAGATTTAGTACCCATACAACCTGTTGACCATGTTGTTTTCTAATGAGAATTTTATAAGATGCCTTGGAGACTCATTACAATTTGAGCTTCTTTCTTTTTATTCACATAGCCTCATTTTAAAATAGAGCAGTTTTGCCACTGAATGAAGGTTGACTCCAGAGAATACTGCCTCTTCTCCATAGAGTTCAAGCTTCTGCCTAACCTGAGAACAGCAGCCACATGCATGATGTTAAAACTTACCTGTGAAGCCCTGCCTCCACGCTTTTATCCTCCTATTTCTCAGTAATTGCTGTGAACATTGATACACATTTGTTTGGTACTCCTAGAGATCCACATGAAACCACATGTTCTATCTTGTCATTCCCACATTGAGCCTAAGAGTATCACCATGACTCTGTTGAGGAAACTGAGGCTCAAATGTTAGACAACCTGTCAGTTATTACCCAACTACAAGTCCTGTGGTCTATATTCAAACATATATCCTCTGATTCAACAGTCCCTTGTCTTTTTTCTATATTCTCCAAGGTACTAACACTGCTTGTTCTATTGTGCTTCACTCCAAGGCACAAGTCCCATATGTGAACAGATTTCACTCCTAAAAATCTGTGGCTCAAATGACTTCAGACATGTCTTATCTGACCTCATGGAATAACTCTCAGCTGCTTCATCTGAACACCTGCAAATGATAGACTGGGCAGCACAGACTGGGCAGCATAATTTCTCCTGCTATTACACACACACACACACACACACACACACACACACACACACACAATTCTAATTCCTTTATTTGAGATTATTAATGAAGCATAATTTATAATTTATCTAGATATCATGGTATCATGGCCACTTTTCTTTGATCACATTCTGCTTTATATGTGATCTGCCCAGTGCAGAGAACAGTACTAGAATCTTCCTATTTCTTGACACTCTACTCCTGTTAACACTACTCAGTGTGGAATTGCTCCTGTTTACTTTATTTTCTTTTGTTTGGCAGCTGCATGATATAGTGAACTCATGTCACCTTTACTGGGCTACGTCCCCTAAGTCATTTTCACATATGTTGCTAATGAGGCACATCCTCCTCTATCTCCTATTTATCATTAGTGGGGAAAAATGCTTTGAACCAGACCCTTCTTATGCACCATTGCGGACACTTATGGCTTCCAGCCACTGCTGTGGTGACCAAATCTGCATGGTTGTGGGTGGCTTGACCCAGTGGTGTCTCATGCCCTTGCTCCTGTGTCTTGTGTCCCACCCCAGATTTATTGGTATGAAGGAATGGGGCACTGCAAGACTTCCCTTGGATCTCTATTTATGCAAATCAGGACTGAAAGAAAGATTTTGACTTCAGAATAAATTTTGAACAATAGGGTGGAGATGCTTGTGGATAAACTCCCACCCCTGATAAACTGAGATGCAGTCTATGCAGCTTCTGAGAAAATGATCCCATGACATCAAACAGAATTCTCAAGGGGACAAGTTTAATGACCCTGCATTGACTTTCCCTCCAGGTCAGCCTCTCTCTTTTACTGTTCTTTCCTTTCTTTCTTTCTTTTTTTAAATTTTTGTTGTTGTTTGTTTGGGTTTTTGTTGTTGTTGTTGTTGTTGTTCACTTCTGCTTCTCTCTGATTTTGTCCCTTAACAAAATAATTGTGCACAAACCCTGGGTCAGCCTCTGCTTTCCGGGAATCCAAACTAAGACCAATTTCAGAATGAGAATATCTACCTCTTAAGTTTACTCTACTTTAGATTTGAAGCATTTACATTGAAGGGATTCTAGTCTTTTCATCCAGAATCTTTGTTCTTCTCAGCCATATTCTTGATTAGGTAAGAATTTTTAAATGTATAAAAGGGCAATGACCATATGACACTAGATGAAAGCTCTATAGTTTTTCACAAAATATCTTTCTACCCAACCAATCCATTCTTGTGAAGGAAAGAAGAGAGTAAAGGAAACACAGTTCAGTAGATTTAATGCATATACTAGATGAAGGTACAAGAAAAATATCACTTTCACTACAAAGATTTCAAATCTGGGGAGGCACATCTCAGAGGATTCAGAAACCCAAGTATTGTGTTATGATAGGTGTAACTTGCCATTCATCTTCAGAAATTTTACTTGCCAAACTATATCAACTTCCAGGATCTATTTTGATTTTACTGTGAAAACTCTATTATCAGTGATCATTTTCAATAGAAAATATATCTGACTATAGAGTGCTCTTATGTTAAAATTAAACCTTACAACTTATTAAAGATAATCACTTGCTAAAAAACATAGCTGAAAGGAACCTTAGATATTTTATAATTCTTTGTTCCCAGTCACATGTTTTCAAAAGAGGAGTCTGAAGTTCAGAGCGATAGGAAATTCTATTCTAGGTCATCAGGAAAAGTGTGCAGAAGAACTTGTACCAGATTCCTAGACTTAAGACCTTTTTTCACAAGGCTAATTTCTGAGCTTTAAAAGAATTGGGCTTTTTGTTCTGTTCTCAGGAGTTCCCACTGGGAATAGTCCATTAAACTGAAGAAATGTGGATGAGAAGGAAACAAGCCTATTTTTAGTTTTTTAGCATTTTTAGGTCTCCTTTTAACCCTTGAATATGAGATCTCTCTTTTACCCACACATAGCACAGTACATTTGACAGCTGCAAATCATAATTCTATCCTGAATCTGAGCACCCTCCTTTTCTTCATTCCTAATCCATAATACCAAAGCTTATCATCTCCTGAAATAGCTCTTCAAGAGCTATTTCCTACTCTCTTGCCCTCCTATGGAATAGTTTATCTTCACGGCCCTTGGTGTGGTCTTTCTAACATGCAAATCTGGCCATGCTATTCCTTTACTCCAAATCTCTCAACAGTTCCACATTCAAATCCAAAGATGTTCTCCAAGAGTCTGTACAGCTTGGCCCCTGACTACCTTTCCCATCTCGTTGCTGGAACTTCCTCCTCACTTATTATAGAGCAGCCAGCCTCGCCACCTGGATTTCAGCCAACAGCCTCATCTTGCCTCCACTTCAGGGTCTTTTCGCCTGATGTTCCCTGTGCCCAAAATGTTTTTCTCCCAGATTTTTGCATTTGTACCTTCGTGGTCCATACTGCTCATACCAGCTCTGTAGAGTCCTCACTGCTTGACACCTCCGTCTAACACTTAGTCCTCTTATTTGTATCCTTTCTTTACAGCAATAAGCACTAACTGAAATTAGGCGATGGTATAATTAAATACATCAATGTCCTGTCTCACAAGAATGCAAGCTCCATGAGCTCCAGGAGTTTGTTCCCCTCAGTCTCTGTTCCCCTCAGTATCTGGAGCACCTACAATAGTGCCTCATGCTAGGATGCAGATGAATCATTGTTGGTTGAATAGATGAATGCATGAGATTGTAAATCTTTACTATAAAGAAGTCATTTTCTGCAAACATATGCCATTATGATTTTACTTCCCATTCCCCAGCAGTTATCCTGGTAACTAACTAAGCAATTCACCATTAATAGTCAATCAAGAAAGCAAGCCTCCAGTTCAAGCTATTAGAGTGCTTTGAATTACCCCGTACATTAGAATGCTCAGAACCTGAATGTTCAGCTATTTGGCTGCAAGTTATTTACTGCTTTTGGACCTGAGAAATGGTTGTATTCAAATGATTTCATAACAGCAGAAGAGCTTCCTAGATGGCCTATCGTTAATTATATTATTGCTTTACACACTGTGGGGCAATATGTAATTAGTCCTGACAGCATTCCCAGTTGGGAGCAGAGATAACTGAAAAGCCTTGGAGACAGACATCATCATGGGTGACTCTAGTGCATGAATGAGACTATGTGTTCAAAAAGTAAACTCACGTCTCTTTTTCAGACCCGATATGCTCAGATTATTACATGCACTGACCAAAGAGAGTGAACTATTTTCTATTTATATTTCTCACCTAATTTAAGGAGTTGGAGTTTACCTGTAAGGTAGTATGCAATAAAAAAAAAAAAAAATGTTTTCTAAATGAACGTCATTGGAATTATCCAGAATGGGATTCAAGTTCAAGCTCTGCATCTTGCTAGTTATATATTTTTGGTGATGGAAGTGAACTTGTTTGAGACTCACTATATTTACCTATAAAACTGCAGTGACAGCTATACCCTCCTTACAAAGTACTATGATAAGACAATGCATCAAATCAAATAGTACAATGCCTGCTACTCTAAGAGTGCTTTCTATGTATTATCTACTATTATCATTTTTAAAAAATTTAAGCATCAATCAATAGGTATTTGTGAGGGACAGACTACATTAATATAATATAATAAAACCCAGGAGATAAAACACTGGATCTGCTGTATCTGATATTATGATTGCTTTGATGAAAGTGGCATGCCTACCTTAAGTGAAATATAATAATTATAACTGCAACTATGGTTTTAAAATATGGTAATAGGCATGAGGTGCAAGAGAATCTTGTTAAGTTAAGACTACCTGGTTTGTTTCACAAAAAAGGATGGAATTCAAGGAGCATTGATAGCAAGTTGAGATTTAGAAAGTTAGAAAGTAAAGAGATTCTTCAGAGGAAGAAATTATACTAATTTCAATTTCCTATTATCTGGGTTCCTTGCTGTTTATCTTGCAGTTGTTCCTACTGAATACAGGCCCCCTGGAGACTCCCACTTCAGAAACACTTCGTTAGCCTCGTTCTGGAACCACATGTTCCTGACAATAAAAGAATTATACTTGTTCAAGGATTCTATCTTCTACTGACATATCTAACAACTCTGTTTTACATATCTAAAGATTCAAGTGTCCCTTACAGTTAGTTTTTGTTTCTTATAAAAGTTAATTAAATGGATGCAGTGCACTAAAAGTAAGTATTAGAGCTGAGAATAAGTAAGCTTATTTTTCAAGGGGAAAATCAACCCGGCTTCTAGACCACACCGAAGTGAAAGATGAGTGGATTCAATGCCTTTTCCCTACATTTCTTCCTTATGCATTCTTTTTGCTAGTGAACACAAATTACATGGCTTTATGCTTGTTAAATATTTCAATTAAAATCTAGGGATGTAGTACAAAATGCTTGCTTTATACAGAAAATGGAAGTTTCTCCAGGGTTTTTATGGGGTGTGACCTCATTCCATTATTAATAATGCACTTTGTGAGTTTTCTTTCATCCATTGATCTTGCAGGAGCAGTGGTAACATTAACTAATTAATCCTCTTGTCATCTCCACCAGAAAGGTAAGGCATTTATTTAAAGGCTTACTCTGCTGTGATGAAACTTGGGAGACAATGTTTGACAATGCTTGATGAATGTATGATGCCCAGGTGACAGTGAGAGCTGACTTTTAAAAGAAAAGGGCTGTTTCAACTTTCCTGGCACAGACACCTCCATCTCACAAGCAAAATGACCATTTTCTTCATGTATTCTTACTGACGCAAACCTATTCCCATCTGTTTGAAAGGCACAGTGCCCAACCAAGCACTGGTCAGATCCTCGGAGCTGATCTTGGAAGATGAGCACTTTGGGGGAAGTTTGGGTCTTCCTGCCAGGTTGCATCTGTTTTGCCAGATGCAGCACCTCTGGGTGGGTTGGTATGCCATCCCTGTTGTTACATATCTATTTACAGCACATCTGCCACTCTGTGAATGCCGAGCAACAAAGTCAATGATAGGGCGCTGTCTCTCTCTCTCTCTCTCTCTCTCTCTCTCTCTCTCTCTCTCTCTCTCTCTCTCTCTCTCTCTCTCTCTGTCTCATTCTCTCTCTCTCTCTCTCTCTCTCTCTCTCTCTCTCTTTGTGCTTGTGTGTTGAGATGGGGGTTAGCAGACACCTAGAACATAGGCATCATGATGTACTTTCACAGCACTGCCCCTGCATGCTTCTTATGGTGCTGTGTGCTATAGGCTACAGCTGGGGAACATTAAGACACCTGTCTTTCATCATTGAAATGGAGGCTTCCAAGTATATTGCTTCCAGAATCAAATCACATGAAAATCTTCAACCTGAGAATTCTGGAGCACAGAGTTAAAAGGACCACAATACACCTTCCAAATAGAAGCAGTAATGAGGAATATTGGAGTTCTTCTTAATGGTTCTTGCACATCATTTTTCCTTCATTTATTTGAGAGATATCTATGGAGAAGTTCCATGGTGTACAACCCAGTAGTAAATGAAAAAGTGATATGGAGAAACAATACTCAACTTCCACCTAGGGCAGTAAAATACAAATATGTGAGAGTTGAATAACCACATGACCATACAAGACAGTCCATGGTAGGTGTTCAAGGAAGAGTTTTCTGTGTGCTACTGGGTAAAGGAAAGGATGTCCTAATGGTGAAGGTCAATTTCCATAGCATTTGCCTTACAAAGAAACAATGAAAGTATTAATGGACACATAGGAACAGCTGCAGCAATGGCATAAATTACCATCTTTGTGGTAAATTACTTTAAAATAAATGTACATTAATTTTTGTGTTGCTTAACTCTCATCCATACTCTAAGGTCAGCTAAATAAAATCTGAAGAACTGCCATCATAAAGGTATATTTTAAGGCACTCCAAGAGCATCTAACTAGCAAATGAACTTCCCCAAGTAGGAAACAACACATTCACATGTGGTTATGTAGCATTTTATAATGCTAAATATGTAAATAATTTTCATAAGTACATATACATATTTACCAAAATTCACACCATAAAGTTTTTAAACCTATTATAGTGCTATTAGAGATTAGAATTTGTATATAAAGATTGCATGGGCCCTACCAACCTTCAAGAAATCTAGGACTCTAGCAAATGCCTGTTCAATAACATCAGGGCAGCAAGTGAGTTCTGCAAACTTTTTGGTGGCATCCTCTCCAACCCTACCACTTGGCTCTGTTGCAATGTTATTTGTTCCTGCTCACACAGTTTATTGGATCTGCTTCAGGGACAACTTAGAAGAGATAGCAGGAATTTCCTGACCTGCAGAAGTCATGATTTTGTGCCAATTTATAAATCACATTTCTATGCATCGGAATTAGCTCTACATCTTGTTTTTATCGTAATATACAAACCACATAGCCCTCCTAACCCCATCCCCAACACTAGAATTTAACCCTAATTGCCAAAAGAATTTGATATTAGCTCAATAGCAAACTGGCTTACATGATTTCTCCAGTGTGAAGACTGGTTACTCTTTGAGTTTATGGCCCAATGGGTAGAGGCTGGCATGAGCCATGAAATATAAAACTCCATAGTTCACTAAAAATCATGATTCTGGGTAAGTTAGCAACTACTACTAAACTGGCTGAACTTGGATCCAATCCTTCCCTCACCTTCCCCCACATTACACCTCATGTATATATCCCATAACTTTTTTGAATAATTCAGTCCTAAATTCAGTCTTCTTGATGACAGTTTTTCTTATAACAGTCACGGCTGACATCCTGACATTTAGAATATCAATTGGCATATTTTTGGAACAATAATGGTGCCCACTTCCTTTTGATTGTTACCAACAAATGATGATTTACTAGATACAACCTAATCTCAAGTTTTCCATGCAGCTCTATATTTAAACTTCAGTAACAGTTTGTTCTTACAGATCGAAAATTCAAATGAAAATTCAAGTGCGCCCAGTTTCAGAGTTAAGTTTATATAAAGCCTGACTTTGGACATATCTGTTCCAGCTCATGAATCCTAGAGATTTTGTTTGTCTTACAATTTCCCTTTCGTCATTCTATGGGACATTTTTAAACTTCAAGAGAATTGATGCAAAACGTGAACTGAGCTGAAATGCTTCTACATACCAACTCTTCAAGTAATTTTCCCATTTTCTTCAAGAGTTCTGAGGGCATGCAATGATAATTTTATCTAAAGGTAGGATATTTAAACAAGGGAAAAGTATGAGAAACTGACTTTCAGTAATGTAAATTGATCTCCTTCTTTTTTGTCTTATGTGCCTTATATATCTTTAAAAATATGGCTCTCTTTCCAGTACCAAATCATAATTACATTTGCAAAACACCTTTAAGGACTTAACTGTATTTGATCACTGAAGTCTGAGGAGTACAGCTGCTATTAATAATTTTTGCAATAGGCCTGTTGAAAATACTGAATATCATTCAGTCAAGGGATGGCCATGAAGAATTTTTGCAGGTGTATGGCACACAGTCCTAAAACATGTCATTTAAGAAAATTCCCAAATCACAGAACAGAAACAGATCTAACCAGTTGTCGATTCCATTCTCTAAATGAAGGAACAGTGACTCATGTGGATGGTAAATGTCTTTTTAAATGTGACAAGTTTGACGCTATGCTGGTGGTCTCTGTTGAAATGGCAGGGATAGAAACACTAATGGAGTATTCACGTAAGCATCAGAAAGGAGTAGGGAAAGGTTGCTGATAAGGGGAAAGAAACAGGAAATTTGGATCAGGAAATAACCATCCATGTTCTCAGAGCCTTAGTCTTCTCATCTTTAAAATAGGACACATAGTACCTACCTTTTGAAGTTGGTATAAAACAAAATTGAGACAAATTATGCAGGGGACACTGTAGATTGGTACATTCAACACCTACTCTGAATATTTTCCAGCAGATTTCCTAATGCCACAGAACTGGAAAATCCAAAAACTTTGTTTCAGAAACTTCCTTGCAATTAGCCCTCTAGATCCAGCCTGTATTCTACCACATGGGAACACCTAATGTGAGGTTTAAAAGGAATAAGTGAGAAACAGGCATCATTAGCCACACAGCAGGAAATGTTTTCTACCTGCAAGGATGATGGGCATTGGCACATGGTTCTTCATGTCCCTGTAAGGACCACTCCAGTCCTACAGCTTATAGCACCACAGCCTCCAAGAGCTTCTGGGGGCCTTTGGGTTTCCCCAGGACTCTGTTTCCACTAGTGGTTCTTCCCATCAATGTGTCATTCATGAATAATCCCCTAATCCTCCTGGAAATTGTTATAAGCTACTTAATACCATCTAACAAATTCCTTCCTGTTTAAATTTATGGGAATTGATTATGAGAACTGCAAATAAGATCCCTGAGACCATATCTGAAGAGTTTGTTGAAAATGATAAAGACATATTAGCTATTTTTAAAATGAAGAATCATATTATAATTATATCCATTTAGTTCAAAACAAAATAGAATTTCCTTAGGAAACCAGCCCTCAGCTCAGATCGTTGGGCATCTAACTCTTTAATATGCCTTGGCGCAGGTGTTCTGAGGATAAGGTCTTCATTTTCTGAGTAGAGGCTGGACTAAATTTCTCACAGATAAACCTGAGATTTAATTCATAGTGCATAATGTTTCTCTTATTTTTAGTTATGCTTTCTTGGCAAACTTTCCACTCCCACCTATCCCAATTCCCATCAGTGGGAAAATTTGATATTTAGAGTCAAAATAAATATGTATGTATAAGATATTAAAGAGCACCAACATGTTTGATGATGATATAATACTATTATCTGATGATATGATATATAATGCCAGCATTGAAATGTAGTGTTATCTTTAAGAAGTTAATCATTTAAGACTCTTTTGGTCAGATGAGAGACTCAAAAAGAGAAAAAAGTGAATTTGTTGGTTTTTTGGGGGGGAATATAAGATCTGCTTTCTGGCATTGCTGAGTGTAGGAACTCAGGGCTGGCCTTCACCCCTCTTCTTTCTGTGTTTCTGTCTCAATTCTAATGACTTGTAGAGAAGATTACCTCTACTGTTCCCCTATTTATGTAGCATGTGAATTTCTTCCATTCAAATGAGATAGTCAAATATAATCCCATGTGCATATATGAAAAGCATTTTATAAGAAACAACAAAACAAAAGAATAACTCATTCTCTGAAATTCTTATTTCTACCTATTTTACAGACGAGGAAACAAGGATAGGCAAAACAGCTAGCAAATCTCATAGAAGCATTAAGAGGTAAAGAACATTAAGAGCTAAATAACTTGCATTTTCTACTCTCATGGGTGTCCAACTGGGAAAGATAAATTAATTAGGTCATTCTGAAGAATCCTGAAATAACTTGAGAACTTTAGGCATGTAGCATGAATCTTTGGGCTGCTCAATCTAAAGAGAATTACATCAATCTTTATAACCACTGTTACATGGTAGTGATGGAGTTTTGAAATATTCAGATTCCTTCCTGCCTATGGGGAAAGAAGCTTCTAATGTGTCTCCTCCTTAGGCTTTTCACAGTTATTATCCTTCAAACACATCAGAGTCAGAAAGTCAGAACACTTCACAAATGTCCCCACCCTAAGGAGGAGCAGAACCTGATACATTATCTTTAAAAAGATTTATTTTGTCCTGAAGTCCCTAGAGATACATTTCAGTCTAATACACAGATTTCCTTGAATGTGTGTATTTAGCTCCTACAGGGTGCCAAATTTTCAAAATAAGTTGTTTTCCATTATTACTTTTTAAAAAAAAATTCTAACATAGTTTCTCCCCTGAAAGCACTTACTGTCTTCATGGATAACTAAGTGATTTTTGATTCCCTAAAAACCTCTGTGTTATAAGTAATGTTTATGACTTCAAAAAGAAAAAAAATATATTGCACTTATGTTGTGTAAAACACTTTCAAGCTGTCATGTTTCTGGGTTCTCACAACCACCCTGAAAGATATGGAGGGCAGATATACATATCCACCCCAAACAGATGGAGAAACCCAAACCCCAAGGGGTAAAGGACTTACCAAACATCTCTAATTATTTATAGCAAGTTGGTAGAAGCACTCCAACATCCCCCACTCCAGACTGAAGAAGCTTTCTATAAGGCCAGTGGCTTTCAAATATGCTTTTTTCTTTTTAAAGACTCCTTCTTTTCAAATAAAATCTGCTATTTAAGTTGAATGTATAAAATAAATAATAGGAATGCTAGACATCTAGGTGTCAGATGACTTAGGGTCTAGCCTCACTGTCACAACTACTGAGGGACTTGGCAAAAGGTCTATCAGAACATCATTTGAGAACCACATAGGTAGCCCAGGTCACCATCTCTCATCTAAAACTGCTAAGCACAGCTGGCAAGACGAAGTGCCATAGATGTTTTGCAGATGTGCTGAAATGTTGATCCTCTGGCCACCACGAGGGTTCAAAGAGACTCAGCTCTCAGGAGTTGAGAGCTATATCTTTTTGATCCTCTGTATCCTGCAACAGCAGTCTTCTTAGTTTATTGCAAGGTTCTACACAAAAATACTCAGATACAAATGTCGTTTTCATTGCAGAAAGTTTGGAAGGATGCAAAAGACAGAAATGCTATTCTGTTCACTAGATTCCTATTCACCTCACTGATAAGAAATATCATGAATCCTTTCTTACCTAAATAATATCATTTTTTAAAATATTTCTTCATAATTGATTGGGCGAATTCTTACATGTTTTCCAAACAAAAAGGTCAATTTCCTCTGAATTTCTATTTGGAGTTTTTTTTTCTTGAATCTAAGTAATCTCTTGGTTGATATGTGTTGAGGGCACTTTTTCTTACCACTTTTTGGAAATTGAATCCAGGGGCACTTAACCACCGAGCCACATCCTAGCCCTTTTTATATTTTATTTTGACCCAGGGTCTCCCTAAATTGACTAGGGCCTTGCCAATTTGCTGAGACTGGCTTTGAACTCTCCATCCTCCTGCCTCAGCCTCCTGAGTCACTGGGATTACAGGTGTGCACCCTTGCACCTGGCTTATTACCACTTCTTTTCCCAATGGTTCTTGCATGCTTTACTTAGTGGTCATCAGACCAGTCATGCTTAATAACATCTTTCCCTGAATTTCCTTGGATGTTAGACTTTTTATTTATTACATGTTATAGCAAGTGACTGAATATTCTCTTAATTGATTTTGTTGTTGGTTAATAGGAGTCATTGTCTTTTAGAAACACAAATAAATTACATACCTGCATGATGAATACTATCATATATGTCATCAAAGAGTCAAAACAAGATTAGCCGTATGTTGTTAAGCATGAAGCTAGATAACAGGCACTTAGCAGCTTCCCTACATTTTTATGTTTTTGAAAATTTCTGTAAATGAAAAGTTGCGCAAAATAAGCATGATTTCTAGGTTTAAAAAAATGACATAAATTACCAAGCACCAATAAATCAATGAATTCATCAATGACGTGCAAATACTTTGCAAATTCCAAGGGTTAGTAGGATAGAACCCAGCAAGATAAAAATAAATAAATATTTTTAAATGAAGTAATAATTACCTTTGTGACCTAACAGAAAGTGGGTAATGGCAGGAAAGTGATGAGTTTTGAGAATCAAAGGTAATCAGTCAAGTGCTTTGAAGAACTGAAACTGCAAATAACTCTAAGTTTAGTCTTAGAAGTAATAGTGCAAAGTCAATTTGGAAGTTAATCATGAATTATGGTGTCTTTTTTAACAGTCTTTTATCAAAAGCAATTTATCTTTCATGTCTCATTAAAATTATTCTCTATCGTGTTTTTCCCCCTTTCTTTTCATTGATGACTTTGTTAGACAAGTCTCAAATTTTCCTCATTGCACTGAGATAGGAAAGTCAGGATGTAGAACTGGAGCTGGCAGCAATGATGTCGGGTCTCGTTCAAAGGAAGCCCACTGCTTGAGTTAAAATTTATAGCCTTGCTTGTGCTGTGCTGTGATTTTCAGTTCAGGGCCAGTAAGAGATTTATCAAAGTAAAGTAACAAGATACGCGGAGAGAGCAGGCAAGAGTTTTCAAAGCCTTTATGAACCAGAGTAAATCTTGAAACTCCAGGTTTCGTCTCTGAAAGTTGGACTTGTAGGTATAATTGCAGGTTAACATTTGACATATTGTGTAGGTGGAAAAAAGTGAGATTCTGAGAGCACATCTCCGATAAAGCAAAGAGGAGTCCATTCCATGGCTGGTGTATCCAATACCCATGATAACCCAGCAAGTGTCACTACTGTGGTGGAAACTGGGGCTGGGCTCAGTGACTAGGGGTATACATCAGTCATGGGATTGGACAAACGTGGATCATGTGCTCTTTCCAGAAGACCCTGTGGGGTCAGTTACAACCAAATATTAGCATGCTGACACACAGGACTTTCCAGTGCTTCTCTTCTTAGGATCAGGCAGAACTCTAGAGGATTATTATCTAGTCTTTCAGTTCTATAATGTCCACGAGGCATTCAGATTTATAAAGCCTTTGTGGGACAGCTCCATGCCAGCAAAGCCCACTTTTAGGCCATGTTCTACCCAAGTGTCACATGTTTGCAAACCTTGATCTATGTCTAGTCATTTTTTTGTCCTTTCCCTCCTATTGTTTTCTATATATCTTAGTTCAGAACAAGCGCCAGTATTTTTCCTCATTTGATTTATGATCTTAGACCCTCTATCATGTTTTAATCCTTCACGAGTGTTCCAGGTTCTTACAATGGGTAGTTTCCAAATCCTTCATCTTTTTTGTCAAATATTTTGCAGAGAGTTAAAAAAAGAATGAAAATAAAAATATGGGAAGGGAGGTGAAGCAAGAAACTGGGGACCCATCTATGTGCTGTATATAAATGCTTGCTTTGGCGGTGGGGATCAATTAGAACTCAGTACTAATGAAACAGCAGGTTAAAAATTTCATTTTATATGAATTTTCAAAGTAAATATTAATGAATACTTTTAGACAAAAACCCCCAACCATTAGTTAGCTAGTGATACTGTGTTCATATAAGATAGTAAGACCAATATCTCTGATCCTAAACTTTGGTCTGACTAGGCATATAAAGAGGAAACACTGGGGAATGAATCTGGCATTGCCTTGGTGATTATTTATTGAGTCTTCAAAGCCATGATGATATAAAATGGTAGACCTACAAGTACATGAAGGAAACAGGATGTTATAGAGAAAGGATTGGGCTGGGAATTAGAAATTAGCTCTGCTGCCAACAAGCTGTAAAACCTCTCCGCTCCTCAGTTCATTATTTATTTACTGTTTATACCTTGCCTATTTCCAAAACAGATTGGAGGTGGCTTCCAATAAAAACCACTAATGTATCAGAACTCTTTTATAAGGTAATAACCCAAGATAAAAAAGAAAGAAAGAAAGAAAGTTATAGCAGCAAATCTAAGCTAAGGGAATATACTGTAACAGAGCAAAAATGCTGATGTGAGTTTCATAGCAAGAGTAAAGTAGGAAACAAGTTGCATTACCACCATAATCCATGGATCTCAATTTTTTTTTAACTCACAAAATGGGTGGGAAATGTGAGTTGTATGAAATCACTTTTAAAGTCTTTTCCAAGTTCAGATATTTCTGTTATAAAGGGATATGTACATTTCTGAAAATATTTTCTCAATTTCTGCACAATCAAGCATTATCATGGACTTTAAAGAACAATTAGGGGTTAGGCAGTTCACTCAAAACCTTTGTAACTTTGTAACCAGAGAAGTATAAGAATAAAGGCAATACTAATGAAAATACTAGGGTGGTTTAAAGTTTTATTAAATTTCAAGTAAAGGAATACTACAGTTGCTGTAAGACTTGATGTAAAAAAAAATGGGAGTCTATATATATTGACAGAATCTGTGTATGGAAAGGTTAAGACTTTATGAATTCAAAATCAAAATGCACACAGATCAGACAAAATGAGCACATCGTAGAACTTCAAGACAGCATGAAGTCACATGTAGGTAAGACCAAATACAGGGGGTGAGGAGACATAGGGTGCAGGCCTGCATTCCTCACAGACGACTGTATTCAGCTGTGCTCAAGTATTCTGCATGCAGCAACTGTCACTTCACGAGGTCACTTATTAAATCACGGAGTGGGGGAACATGAACCAAAATGACATCTACATTGACACTGTGTTTCTATTTGTCAGCCAATGAACTATTTTACCTTAGAGGAACACATTATAGCAGAACAGACTATATATCCTCCCTACCTCCAAATATAAATGTACATGTAAATACAAAGAAAAGCGCCTGGGACTAGGACTTGATGGGTCTCAGGTGACCTGTGTTTCTGTGACAGTATCTCAGAATTTCTAAATTGGCCTAGACCCAGCTGGAATGTTTGGTTATACATGATATGGATTGGTTGTTACTGTCCATAGAGGACTAAAAGGCCAGGGAGGTATACCCAAAGAAATTCCATAGGAAAAATATGGCCCTGAAGAAGTGATCATCTAAAATGACAGTTAGAAGAGAAATATGGGGTAATATTTTAAGAAACAACACAAAACATAAAAAGGACATCAGAAAGTGAGGCAGAAAAATCATGGATAAGTTTAGCATTGTGGTATAAAAAAATCAAACAAAGAAAACCTGTTTGGCTAAGTGCATGGAAGATATAACTAATAAGTAACGTTGAGAAATAGGAAAGGAATTCTAACTTTTAGGAATAAAATTTCATTAAATCTCCATTTCTCAACCAGAGGAAATTTTTCTCCCTGGAGGGCATTTGACAGTTTCTGGAGATATTTTGTTTTTGGTTGTAACTGGGGAAGTGCTACTGGTGTACAATTGGTAGAGGCCAGGGCTGGTGCTAAACACCCTACAATGTGCAGGACAAGCCTTTATAATTATCCAGCTCAAAGTGTCAACAGTGACATGGTTGAGAATCCAAAATAAAAATGGGACTAGTCTTGCATCCTGGGATCACTACTTGAAGCATAGTAAGTCTTTTCTTGAGATGGTTTACCGTGACTCACTCTGCTTCTTCTAATGGCCTAAGAGGAAGTTGACAGATTTTTTTTTTCCAGTTTCTTTTGTGTGATGCCCTAAAATCTATCTGTCCATAAACACTGGTCTTAACACCTTTAGATTATGCATGGCTTAACCTTAATCCGTGGATGATATCTCTAAAGTATTTCCATTTAAGTTATCTTCTGCTTATTTTTATAATTTAATTCTTTGTGCTCTTGATGAATTTCAGATCCAGTAATTACCTTCTGGATCTGGTCATGGCCCTTTCTCTTTCTGTAGTTTTACCCCTTCTTGGATGTCCTGGGATTTATGACTTTTAGGACAGTTGATTAAATGAAAGGAAAAATAGTAATCTGAGAATTTTGAGAAATGACCAATTTTCTGAATATTTGATGTCTTTTCTTTTTTTTCATGCTAAACATAACCTTAACTATGTTAAAATTTTGAAAATAGATAGTCCTCCAATTTAATAATACGTTGACTTGAAGAAACTAAAGCAAACCAGATAGAAACAAAAGAATCAAGAGTCAAAAGCACTGCTTCCAGAAACAAGAAATATGTTTGTTTTTTTTTTTTTTGTAATCACAAGAGGAAGGAGATATTGGCACCAACAACTGACTTGGGCATCTCTTTTTTTCTGGGATTTGGATTAAAATTTCCATGTAGTTTAAGTTTACTTAACCTAGAATCTTGACTTTGGAAATCAGTAGAAAACTCAGTTCAACCTTTTCAGGGGCCCTGCATACCCACAGTGGATCTGATTTGAAGGAGACATTATTGTAGAAAAATCTGCCATTTGGTAGTTGCCTCAAATGCCAGTTCCATCTGAGGTTTCCTCTGTAAGGGGACATTAATATCTTTTTCTGACATTTTCCCTCATGATTGACATTTGACAGAAATTTCTCCCCAGCCATTAGTTTGTGAACATTATTACTTCCCTCTGCCTATATCTGTAAAGATAAGGTGGCATTTGTTTCAAAATCAAAATATTCTCTTTCTTATGTACACATGAGGAGCCCACAAAAATCTAAAATGGACACATCCCATAAGGTCCAGCAGACACCAAGAGAATGTGTTCTCCCAAAGTTTAGGTACAGGGAGATGTTTTCAGTGATAGCCTGTACATCCCACTGATTTTCCTCAAAAAGAGAGAAAGAGAAAAGGTTCTCCCTTCATATCGTAAGAGTCACTTCATGGGAACTGCACCTCTGTTTTCTCTCGTCCAAGTAGAAAACTGCATTACACAGTTACCCGAAGATGTGTTGATTAAGATTCATTAAATCACACCAAAAAAAATTATAGAAATTTCTTTATAGGCTTCTTGTCTCTACATGTGATTGTATCTACATTTCAGACACGTGTCACACGTTTATGACTGCGGGTAAGTCTGTGTGCATGCAAAAATGAATGCAGCCCACTTTTTTTTTTTGTTTTTCACAGAGGATCCTGAAATTTATGATTGACAAACTTTTCAGAACTTGAATAAGTGAAAATATCATCCAGTTTCTAATGATATATTTGATTAAGCCATGCAGATATGAAATGGAAATTCTTTAGGATTTTACTGAGACCAGTCAGTACATAAAATGCTTTCATTAAAATGTAACCAATATTTATTGAATGCCTCCTGTGTGTGTCAGGAACAATGCCAAGGTTCTTTACATGTTATTTTATTTGAGTCTCCTGTGTCTTGGAATTATTTGCTCACCAAATCATTCTTTTCAATAAATATGTATTTTCTAGCCTCCTTCACATTAGTTGGGACCATGGGACTAAGTGTGGGCAGACATGTCATTTTCAGAAGTGGCATTCATATGTTCCTCTTCTTCTTCCTCCTCCTCCTCCTCCTCTTCCTCCTCCTCCTCCTCCTCCTCCTCCTCCTCTTCTTCTTCTTCTTCTTCTTCTTCTTCTTCTTCTTCTCCTTCTTTCCCCTCTCTCTCTTTCTCTCTCTCTCCCTCTCTCTCTCTCTCTCTCTCCCTCCCTCCCTCCCTCCCTCCCTCCCTCCCTCCCTCCCTCCTCCATTTGCTGACTGGATAGATCTGGATGGAGGAGGTGGAATCTGGGAGAAGATTTTGAGGCTCATAATAGTCACAGGATGATCAGAGACTGGACTGTCTGGAGGAGACTTGCTCAGGGAAAACTAAAGGTAGTTATCTTAATTAATGAATTTTCATGAGTAATAAATATATCTAAATAAGGCAAAACCATTAATATTTCATTGCTGCTTTACAATGAAAGTATTATTTGACCTGACCAATATGCAACTGGTAACTAGAAAAAGGGGACGACTGTAATACAAACTTTAAAATCGAGTTATATGTCTTAAAGTTTGGGTGATAGGCAGTAAGAAAATTTACAATGAAGGCTAAAAATATTGGAAAGCACGTTATTCAGAGGCAAACATTTATTACCACCATCACCTGCAGTAGTACAGAAAGCAGAACACATCCCTATTGAGGCAGCAGCTCCAGTGGAAATAATTGGAAGAAACAAACTGTTAGCATGTGTTGGATATTCTTGACTGCTTTGAAAAGGTATTACAAGAAAGAGACGAACTTGGGGAAATCATGAATTGGCTTATAGATAGAAATGTAAAAGAACACAGAGTCAGAAAAAGGTGCTTTATTTTTACTAAAACCATTGGCTTCTGACTATAAACAGTAGAAGATGGAATTTTATAAAGTTTAGTGTCAATGACCTACTGAAAAATCAAGTAAATAAAGTGTCTAAGAACAAATATCAAATGAAGATTGTGGCATCCATTTCAAGTCTGACAACCACCATCACTGAGAGGAGTGGGGCATGAGGTTGAAGAAATGATCAAATAAGTGAGTTTTGAAAATGAAGTTTCAGAAAGAAATATGAGTGTGGATATTGGTCTCCAGAACTAAGTGTAATCAAAAGATTGCATGCAGTGTTGAGAAATAAATTCTCTCTCCTCAGTCCTAACTCCTAGTACCTTAGAAAGGGACCTTATTTGGAGAAGTGGTATTTACAGAGCTAATCAAGTTACACTGAGGCCATTGGGATCATCCTAATCCAATATGACTGGTGAGTGTCTGCACATGAGACAGAAGTTTGGACACAGTCTGGTACAAAATAAAGACCATGTGAAGACACAAGGGAAAATGGCAAAGTAAACCAGTGAATCCCCTGTGTTTTCTTTCCTCAATTTTCCATGTGGTTGTGTTGCTGAGGTTACCCTCTCTCTGCTCTACCATTATACATTAGGTGTGTTGGTGGAAGGAAAAAGCTTGACCCTGTAAGCCAAGAGGAGTCATCACATCTAGTGAGACGGAGAACACAGCTTTTTAGCACCCAAAGATCTGCTGGATGCTGTGCCTGGATGGGACATTGAGAGGGTGCTTAATATGTTCTATGTGTGGAAGAGCATAGCTGAGACATGCTCCTTGCTCTGAACATGTTCATAGTTGATCTTGGCCACCAAGCTAAATCTCCTTTGCAAACTACCTTATAGATCATGAGATACTGAATCAATCACAGGTTATAGGATGTCAGGCAAAGTGATATATGCATGAGTCTTCTACTGATGGCCACTAAAAGCATCTCTTACAGAATACCTCCCTCATATAGAATCAACCTCTCCTTCCAGCCTCATAAAATACCTCTCATTCCTCCTCCATCTTCTCCACTTTGATGGAACACATATGAGAATCCAGTGAAGAATTTCAAGGACTTAAGGAGGCCCAGAATTTACAAAGGAAACAGAAGAAGGCCAGATTGCAGAGTCACTGCTGCAAAGCACAGTTGCAAGGAGAACAACTCAATGTACGATGTTTATATTAAACCATATGGAAAAAAACATAGTAAGTTTTATTTGGTCAAGTCATGGAATTTCAGGGACTATTTGTTACTGAAGCAACTAGCATTACTTATGCTGACTCATATTTCCCAATGATCTAGAAAAATAACCATAGACTTTCAAGGTAGTGTCTCAGAGATTACTAAATTGCCCAATGTTTTACATTAAATTAGCCAATAGGTGGTAGTTTAATCAATTCAAAGCAGTTTAGTTTGAACCCCAGAATAAAGAAACTTTGACATTATGTCATTGTGAAAAAACACAGGAAAGGGGTCTTTCTGATACCAGGTTGGAAATGTACATTTATTCTATTTTTGCAACCATATAATGAATCATAGTGATTTAAATGAGTTAAGAATAAAGGGAAATTATCAAAGTCAGAAAAACATTAGTTGACCCTTAGTTCTGCCACCTTATAGGAAGTATAATGGATTATGAACATGAAAAAAAGAAAAACATAAGTCACTGCCATGTTAAATGGCAGTTGCTATAGAATATATTTGAATAGAAAAATTACTAATGAGGCAGTCTAGGTCTCACACCAGCTATCCAAATGCCAAGTATAACTGAAATAGTGCTCCGATCAGGGAGTAGGAAAAGCCAAGGACAGACTTGCAAGGCTATAAAGAGAGTTGAGCAAGCTAAGCGTCTAACCTGGAGTTGGAGACATTGGGCTCTCATGGTTCATAACATGCGTTAAAGTCCTAATGAGAAATATAATCCCAAGCTAGTTTCCTAGTGATTAGTTCTCAGGATAACTAATCAAAGAGGGAATTAAGAAATGAAATAAATTAGAATTAGTGTCATTATAGAATTCAAACTGTACTTGTTTAAACAGAAAAAAAAAAAAAACTACCATAAGTTTTTTTTTTTTTTTTAAACCAGGAGTTTGCATAGATTTATTGACTACTTTTCTTTGAATTCTGAAGTTATATTCAATTTTACTGACAATGTATTATGATCTGACAGAATTGGATTTTTCCTTTCTGTTCAGACATGATTAGGTACTAACCGTAGACATGAGCGAGAGGGAACGGGTGACAAATGGCCTAATATTGCAGGAAAGAAACAACAGAGATCTACAGCTCTTCTTCCCCTGGGTGCTAAAGGAAGCCTGACTGAGCCATTGAAGCGGGAATCACAGGTCTATGTCTGGTCTATGTTGGCTTTTACAAGATGTTATCCTGACAGCATTGTCAGTCTTTTGGGTTTTATTGTACCCTTCTCCCTTCTCTTCTTTCCTTCCTTCCCTCTCTCCCACTCTCCGTCCTTCCTTTCCTTCCTGTTTTTTTCTCCCTCCTCTTCTTTCCTCTCTTCTTTCCTTTCTCCTTTTTCTTTTCCTTCCTCTCTCCTGTCCTTCCTTCCTTCCTCCCGCCCTCCCTTCTTTCTGTCAATCCTCCCTTCCTTCTTAATAGAGATGGCCTACACTGTAGTTGATCTTAAAAGTACTTTAGATGCTCACAGGCTTAGCAAATGCTTTCTGTTTGGCAAAAGTATATATCACATTTATAGTTTTAAAAGAAGAGTAAGCAATATATGACCCACAGAAGCACTTGAAGGGGTAATAGGAAGGTATCCCTTCTCTCACCCTCTCCATAACCTCTTTTCTTCTTCTCAATGCAGCTCCTCCTTTCCTTCCTCTACTCTCCTCCTGGACTTTTCTGATCATAAATAGTCCTTGGAAGGCATTTTGTACAGATCTGGAGGGCGTCTCTTCCCTTTACCAGTGTTGCTCATTCTGCTTGCCTGGGACCACAGGGGTAGCTGGAGAGTGAGACAAGCTCTGGGTTAAGTTGCAACTCTGCCATGAAATCACTGTCCTTAAAATTTTATTTTTATCTTGCCACGTGTGGTGGCACTCGCCTGTAATCCCACCAGCTCGGGAGATTGAGGCAGGAGGATTTTGAGTTCGAAGCCAGCCTCAGCAAAAGCAAGGCGCCAAGCAACTCAGTGAGACGTTGTCTTTAAATAAAATTCAAAAACAATGGCTGGGGATGTGGCTCAGTGGTTAAGTGCCCCTGAGTTCAATCCCTAGTACCAAAAAAATAAAAAATTTTTTAATTTATTTATCTTTGAATCTTTGCTTTGTAATCTGCGAAATGAGAGGTGAAACATCTACCCCTCCACTGCATATTACATTGCCAATCTGTATATTACAGAATGCAATATCTGAGAATTATCTATTGCAGATCATCACACATTGTAGGCAGTCAGCCATCATGAGCTTTTCTGGCAGTTCAGGTCTTTCTTCTCAATCTTGTGATAGCCAGCATGCAGGTTTTAAAATTATTATTTCGTTATTCCCTTAACTTTCTTGATAATCAGCTGGGAAATCCTCTCTCTGTATTGCCTTAGACTTAAATAAAGACTTCTAAGGGCACAGGTTAGTGTGTAAAAACAACTTCCCTCTGTTTTCCTGCCTAACCAGGATAAATGACTCTATCTCTGTGGTTTATGTTGAATACCTGATAATGCATCTCCAAGAGAAGCACTTAGCAAGAATACACATAAATATGGCTATAATGTTTATTCAAACTACTCTATTTGCAAGGCCAAGTACACAAATGAAGGATGAAAACAGACAAAATGGGTCACTAAAATTAGCCTGCACTGTTTGTGAGGAAGATAATAATAATACAGTGTGTTGTCTCTTAGTGCTTGAGTTTCAAGGAGCTCCAGTTACATAAGAGAGATTTATGGCAAGAATAAGACATTTATTCTCCTCCATCTTAATGTGATGCCTGCTAGTCTGAGAATGCATGTCATAGAGATGTATTACCCAAAGTGCGCTTTTTGGAAGGTCCTTTGCCTTCCAAACCTTGATATTTGAATATTATATAAAGCCAATTTATATTCCTTAATCATATACACACACTGCATCTCTTTCCCTTAGCTCTCTGGCAATCATGTCCTACAGGAATGGAATAGAACCCAGTGGCTATTTACTCTGAAAGGGAGACAAATAAAAGAAAAGAGACTAACTACCTAATCATGAAAGAGGAATCAACTTAATCTATATTGATCCAGAGCTGGAAGGAGGATAAATGCTTGAGGTACTAGAAGACAAATTTTGTCTCAATAGAAGGAAAGAAACAAGGAAGCAAATGAAAAATATTAAATACTCATTATGCATTAATAGCAGTACTTGAAATTTGCAAATTTCATCTCATTCACTCATCACTAAAGGTTGCCACTTTATATTGGGGGAAAAAAGTAGATACGCTTGTTTCTTGCTTTCTGTTATTACTCAGCAAATGACATAAGTGCTGACCATCTCTTTTTTTGACTGACTCCAAAACTTCCACACTTCTAATTACTAGAGCTGCTGAAAAGTTTAACTGGTAACTGAATGGGTGAAAAGCTCACTGTGACCAGAAACAGGTGCCTGGAGACTACAAGAGAAGACACATTGAAGGGAAGACCCAGTGGGTAGAGGCTGAGTTTCCATCAAAACTATAATGTGTTCCAGCGTTTGTCTCTCTTCTGGCCACCAATTCTTGTGGTCAGATTGTTGGGAACCATATAGAAGGAGTGATGGGTGGTGACAGGACTGAACCCAGGGCCTCCGCATGCTAGGCAAGTGCTCTACTGCTGAGCTGCACCCCAGACCGCCAGTAGTATTTCAAACAGCAGCTGTTTCTGCCTCTACCTTCAGTGTCTTGATAAATGCTTTATAAACCTTACCACATTCAGTTCTTAGCACTCACCTGAAAGATTGCTTCATTGCCTCATTTTTTAAGTAAGGAAAATTAATTTCAGGGAGGAAATGAAACTTGTTTGAGGTCTCCCAGGTAGGATATTTTACAGCTAGAATTCTAATCTTATCTAGCCAACTCAAACAAAAGTCCATGTTTTGATAAGTATGTCAGAGATCTCAAAACTGTTGGGAAAAAAAATTACAGAAGAAAAAAAAATTATCCACCCCTGCTACGGAAGGGATTTGCCTCACTTGAATGATACCTTGCGTGAGCTAGCTTAATGATGACAGGTGTGGAACTGACCTTCTCGGTTTTCCTGTATGCAATTAGTCTTATGTACTTTCCTATTGCTTAGGAAAGGGCTTTTCTTTTTCATTCTAAACTATGTCAAGGTTTCTCTTTTTCTGCTGGGAAATATGAGAGGGAGATATCACCCTGCATTTGTCCATCAAGCTAAACAAATTGGTCAGAACTACAGAAGGAAAACAATGGATTTGTCTCTCCCTACACACATCCTTATTACCCTGGTGACCTTGGAGAGAAGGAACAAGTAGTATTGCCACAAGCAATGGCATTAAGAACTGACTCTTTAAACACATAAGGGATTGAATAAAAATTTGAATGAAAAATAATTAAAAATCAGAATCTGAGAGCAATTTCTTCACTCTCATACCAAAATATTTCTTCAAAGGAAGGCTATGGATAATTTTTTACCTATGGAAATTTCTGCCTTGTTCTCATACTCCCTAGGATGCAGGAGAGGTAGGATACTGCTGCATATCTGGAGCTCAAGTATGACCATTTATACATAAACAGAAATGTTTGAAAGGACATGGCTTTTTACATGGAAATATTCAGAGTCTCTTGAAATCCCTCCTTGTTGCCTTCATCTCTTTTCAAACCAAAAGTTCTGGGCAGGAAGTTCTCATCACTATTGTTCCAGTTACTTTGGAACAGAGAGGAGGTTGATTGCAACCTTTGAAACCTGGGTATCTGCAACCTCTTTATGAGCTCATTTCCAATGATTTTTGCATCTCACTTATTTGACTTCAACTTAACTGCTAGTTTCCTGTAGAAGAATTAAGCAAATTTGCTATAAATAAAATGTATCTTCAATGTTATTCCTAGTACTCTTATGTCTACCTAGTTGTTTTAGTCTGCTTTTTCACTGTTGTGACTCAGTGATCTGACCAGCACAATTATAGAGGAGGAAAAGTTTAGGGCTCATGGTTTCAGAGGTCTTAGTCCATAGAAGGCAGGCTCCATTCCATGGGGATCAAGGTGAGGCTGAACATTATAGCAGATGAGCATGGCAGAGGGAAGCAACTTACATGGTGATCAGAAAGCAGAGAGACTCCACTAGCCAGATACAAATATATATACCCCAAAGCCATGCCCCAATTCCCACCTCCTCCAGCCACACCCTACCTACTTCCCATTACCACTCAGTTAATCCCATCAGGGGCTAATTCCTGATTATAAACTGATTAGGTTAAGACTCTCAAAACATGATCATTTGTCCTGTGAACCTTCTTACATTGTCTCAACACGTGAGCTTTTGGGGGACACCTTGCATCCAAACCATAACACTAGTTATAACTCAGTTTACATACCTTGGTTAGTAGCTTAGCAGGAAAGTGATGGTTCTCTCAAATTAGAATAATTCACACAGAGGTCAGACCAGTGCTGAGCCCACCCCCTACACCGAGGTCTGACGTCAAGGCTGAGCCCTCCCTACACACCGAGGTAGGACCAGCACTGAGCGTGCCCCCCACACTGAGGTTGATCTGGTGCTGAGCCTGCCTGCCCGCCTGCCCCCCTACTGCTGAGGGACACTGCACTTGCCTCCGTGCTGACTCAATGCATCCTCACTGGGGCTCCCCATCTTCTTTTGAGGCTGGTGCAGGCACTTTGAATTATTCCTGAGGGCATGGCCATCATCATTAGAAGGGTGGCTCCCTTCCTGAGACACCTACAGGAGACTGGTACCCTTTGATAGGCACCTCTATTTACTCACTTACATCCTATACCCTTCCCCATCCCCTTGTTCACAACTAGAAATATTGTAAATAGTAATTGAACTGATCCTGTTTATTTTTAAAATGTTAAAGTCTTTATAGGGGCTATCTGGTTCAGGGCTGCATTTTCTCTGTATTGGGTGGTACTGGTATTGATCTCCCATTCAAAGGAAAGGTAGTGGAAAACTGCAGGGTCATAATAAGTTGCAAGGGGGGAACTTCAGTATCTCTGATCTTCACTGCTAGAGGGGAATATATAGAAACAACATGAAAAAACAGGGGAAGAAAATATCCCTAACAAGCCAAGATTCCATTGTGATAGAATCCAATGATAGCATGGCAGTGGAAATGACAGAAAAAGAGTTTAGAATATGCATGATTAAAATGATCTGTGAAGCAAAAGACAAGATAAGAGAGCAAAAGCAGGCAATGCAAGACCATTCCAGTAGACAGTTAAAAGAGAAAATGTAAGAAGCAAAAGAACACTTCAATAAAGAGATTGAGATTCTGAAGAAAAAAAAAAACAGAAATACTTGAAATGAAAGAAATGATAAACCAAATTAAAAACTCAATAGAAAGCATCACCAACAGAATAGACCTTGTGGAAGACAGAATCTCAGACAATGAAGACAAAATATTCAATCTTGAAAATAAAACTGAACAAACTGAGAAGATGTTAAGAAGTCATGAACAGAACCTCCAAGAATTATGGGATATCATGAAAAGACCGAATTTAAGAATTATTGGGATTGAGGAAGGCACAGAGATACAAACTGAAGGCATGAAAAACCTGTTCAATGAAATAATATCAGAAAATTTCCCAAACCTGAAAAATCAAATGGAAAATCAAATACAAGAGGCTTACAGAACACCAGGCCCACAAAACTACAACAGATCCACACCAAGACACATTATAATGAAAATACCTCACATTCAAAACAAAGATAGGATTTTAAAGACTGCTAGAGAAAAGTGTCAGATTACATATAAGGCGAAACCAATATGGATATCAGCAGATTTCTCAGCCCAGACTCTAAAAGCAACAAGGGCCTGGAACAATATATTTCAAGTTCTGAAAGAACACAGATGCCAACCAAGAATACTACACCCAACAAAACTAACCTTCAGATTTGACAATGAAATAAAATCTTTCCATGATAAACAAAAGTTAAAAGAATTTACAAATAGAAAGCCTGCCCTACAAAACATTCTAAGCAAAATATTTCAGGAGGAGGAAGTGAAAAACAACAATACAAGTCAGCAAAGGGAGGAACTACCCTAAAGGAAAAGCCAATCAAAGGACAAGTAAAAAACCAAAAATAAGCCAAAATGAGCAGGAATACAAATCATATCTCAATAATAACCTTGAATGTCAATGATGTCAATGGCCTAAACTCAATAATCAAAAGACATAGACTAGCAGATTGGATTAAAAAGAAACACCCAACCATATGTTGCCTTCAAGAGACTCATCTCATAGAAAAAGATATCCCCACACTAAAGGTGAAAGGATGGGGAAACGCATACCATGCACATGGACCCAGTAAAAAAGCAGAGGTCTCCATCCTCATATCAGATAAAGTGGACTTCAAACCTAAGTTAGTCAGAAGGGATAAAGAAGGACATTTCATACTGCTTAAGGGAAGCATAAAACAGCGGGATATAAACTTTTAAATATTTATGTCCCAAACAATGAAGCATCTATGTATATCAAACAAACCCTTCTCAATTTTAAGAATCAAATAGACCAAAACACATTAATAGCAGGGGACTCTAACATACCACTCTCACCACTGGATAGATCCTCCAAATAAAAGCTGAACCAAGAAACTATAGGACTAAATAATACAATCAATGATATAGACCTAATGGATATTTACAGAGTATTTCATCCATCATCGAGTGAATATACATTCTTCTCAGCAGCTCATGGACCCTTCTCCAAAATAGACCATATGCTATGCCACAAAGGAGCCTTAGTAAATACAAAAAAATAGAGATCCTACACTGTATCCTATCAGACCATAATGAAATGCAATTAGAAATGAATGATAAAATAACAAACAAAAACTACTCATATACCTGGAGACTAAATAATATGCTACTGAATGATGCAATGATAACAGAAGACATCAGGGAAGAAATAAAAAAATTCTTAGAGGTAAATGAGAACAATGACACAACATAAAAACATCTCTGGGACACTGAAAGCTGTACTAAGAGGAAAATTCATTGCATTGAGCTCATACATTAAAAAGATAAAAAGTCAACAACTAACTGACCTAACATTACACTTCAAAGCCCTAGAAAAAGAAGAACAGATCAACATGAAAAATAGGAGAAGACAGGAAATAATTAAAATCAGAGCTGTAATCAATAAAATTGAAATAAGAGAAACAATTCAAAAAAAATTGACAAAACAAAAAGTTGATTCTTTGAAAAAGTAAACAAAATTGATAAACCCCTAGCCACACTAATGAAGAAAAGGAGAGGAAAAAACTCAAATTACTAGAATTTGTGATGAAAATGGAAAGATCACGACAGACACCATTGAAATACATGACATAATTAGAAGCTACTTTGAAAAACTATACTCCAACAAAATAGAAAATATCAAAGACATCGACACCTTCTTAGAGACATATTATCCTCCCAAACTGAATCAGGAAGATGTACACATTCTAAACAAATCAATTTCAAGCACTGAAATAGAAGAAGCCATCAAAAGCCTACCAACCAAGAAAAGCCCAGGACCAGATGGATTCTCTGCTGAATTCTACAAGACCTTTAAAGAAGTACTGATACCAATACTCCTCAAAGTATTCCAGGAAATAGAAAAGGAGGGAACCCTTCCAAATTCATTCTATGAGGCTAGTATCACTCTCATACCAAAACCAAAGACACATCAAAGATTTAAAACTTTAGACCAATATCCCTGATGAACATAGATGCAAAAATCCTTAACAAAATACTGGCAAATTGAATAAAAAAATATATTAAAAAGATAGTGCACCATGATCAACTGGGGTTTATCTCAGGGATACAAGGTTGATTCAACATCCGGAAATCAATAAATGTAATTCATCACATCAATAGACTTTAAGTTAAGAATCACACAATTGATGCTGAGAAAGCATTTGATAAAATACGGGATCCCTTCACGCTTCAGACACTAGAAAAAATAGGAATAGTAGGAACATACCTCAACATTGTAAAGGCTATCTATGCTAAGTTCACAGCGAACATCATTCTTAATGGAGAAAAACTGAAAGCATTCCCTCTAAAAACTGGAACAAGACAGGGATGCCCTCTTTCACCACTTCTATTCAACACCATCCTTGAAACACTTGCCAGAGCAATTAGACAGACCAAAGCAATTAAAGGGATACAAATAGGAAAAGAAGAACTAAAGCTGTCACTATTTGCTGATGCCATGATCCTATATTTAGAAGATCCAAAAAACTCCACTAGAAAACTTCTAGAACTAATAAATGAATTCAGCAAAGTAGCAGGATATAAAATCAATACATGTAAATCTAATACATTTCTATTCATAAGTGATGAATCCTCTGAAAGAGAAATTAGGAAAACCACTCCATTCACAGTAGTGTCAAAAAAAATAAAATACTTGGGAATTAATCTAACAAAAGAGGTGAAAGACCTCTACAATGAAAACAACAGAACATTAAAGAAAGAAATTGAAGAAAACCGTAGAAGATGGAAAGACCTCCCATGTTCTTAGATAGGCAGAATTAACATTGTCAAAATGGCCATACTACCAAAGACACTATACAGATTCAATGCAATTACAATTAAAATCCCAATGACATTCCTCATAGAAATATAGAAAGTAATCATGAACTTCATCTGGAAGAACAAGAAACCTCAAATAGCCAGAACAATCCTGAGCAGGAAAAGTAAAGCAGGAGGTATCACAATACCTGACCTTAAATTATACTACAGAGTAATAGTAACAAAAATGGCATAGTATTGTCACCAAAATAGACAGGCAGACCAATGGTACAGAATAGAAAACACAGAGACAAAACCACATAAATACAGTCACCTCATACTAGACAAAAGAGCCAAAAACATACAGTGGAGAAAAAATAGCCTGTTCAACAAATGGTGCAGGCAAAACTGGAAATCCATATGCATTAAATGAAATTAAACCTCTATCTCTCACCCTGCACAAAACTCAACTCAAAATGTATCAAAGACATAGGAATTAGACTAGAGACCCTGCAGCTAATAGAAGACACAGTAGGCCCAAATCCCCATCATGTTGGCTTAGGATCAGACTTCCTCAATGAGACTCCCAAAGCACATGAAATCAAAGCAAGAATCAATAAATGGGATGGACTCAAACTAAAAAGCTTTTTCTCAGTAAAGGACACAATCAAGAATGTGAAAACAGAGCCTACAGAGTGAGAGAAAATCTATTCCACACACACTTCAGATAAAGCACTTATCTCCAAAATTTATAAAGAACTTACAAAACTTTACAACACAAATACAAAGAACCCAATCAATAAATGGGCCAAGGACCTGGGCAGACACTTTACAGAAGAAGACACACAGGCAATTAATAAATATATGAAAAAGTGTTCAACATCTCTAGTAATTAGAGAAATGCAGATTAAAACAACTCTAAGATTTTATCTTACTCCAATTAGAATGGCTTTTATCAAGAACACAAACAATAATAGATGTTGACGTGGATGTGGGGAAAAAGGCACACTTTTACGTTGCTGGTTGAGTTGCAAATTGGTGCAGCCACTCTGGAAAGCAGTATGGAAAATCCTAAGAAAACTTGGAATGGACCCACCTTTTGACCTAGTTATCCCACTCCTCGGTTTATACCCAAAGGACCTAAAATCAGCAAACTACAGTAACACAGCCACATCAATGTTTATAGCAGCTCAGTTCCCAATAGCTAGATTGTGGAACCAACCTAGATGCCCTTCAACAGATGAATGGATAAAGAAACTATGGTATATATATACAATGGAATACTATTCAGCCATAAAGAAGAATAACATTATGGCATTTGCAAATAAATGGATGGGATTGGAGAATATCTTGCTAAGTGAAATTATCCATGTCCAAAAAAACCAAAGACCGAATGTTTTCCCTGATAAGTGGAGGATGATATATAATGGGGGTGGGGGTGGGAAATGAGAGAATAATAGGGGAACTTTAGAATATGTAGAAGAAAATGAGAGGGAGGGGGTATGAAAAATGTTGGAATGAGACAGACATCATTGCCCTATGTGCATGTATGATTACATGAATGGTATGAATCTACATCATGTACAACCATAGAAATGAAATGATATACCCCATTTGTGTACCATGAATCCAAATGCAGTCTGTAAAATATTAAAAGCTAAATAAAAAAAAAGAATAATTCAGGGAAGATTTCATAAAGAAACTATATATGAATGTGTGGGCAGCATATGGGGAAATCACAGGTGTTCATAACACACTGAGCAACTTCTATCATATCTTTTGGTCAAAAAGGAGCAGGAGAGCAGGGCGGAAGTGGTACTGAAAATGGACTGGAAAGACTGCACGGGAAGCCTTGCTACCTGAGGAAGGAGAGTTACCAAGCACAGCGTCAGAGGAAGAGAGAAAAAAACAGCTCCACACCCACCTTCCTTCTAGCTCCTCCGGGGGTCCTTAGCTGACAAAGTCCATAAGAGGCTGAAAGCCAAAGGCCCAGTAATGTCATCCAAACAGATCAGCCTCCTGGAGCAGAGAAACAGAACATGAGGGGAGAGAGATTTGGAAGAGAAAACAATGCCTGCAAATTCTATCCAGCAGCCCACATGCACCACAAAACCCTGTTGCCACAATCATCCCCCTTTCATTGAACTACTTCAATAACAAAGAAATGTTCCCCAGTCTTTTGTAGAATGCTTATACACGATCTCATCCATTGCTCTCGTTTCATGTGTGGCTGAGTTTTTCATTAGACGATACACGTTGGAAGAGCTGGGATCACATCTAATTTCTTGGAAAGTTTACTGTGGAGGACCAAGCCCCAAACTGTTAAGGTCAGCCTAATGTAATGTGAAATAACTAAATTTTGAATATTTCTTGACTATGAATGCATAAATAAAATTCAATGAATTTAAGCAAATTGCCCTCTCGTAGCAAATGAACTTGAGGAAGCAGACTTATTCCAGATTTTACATATTTATATTTTGGGGTTTCAGTTCACAATAAGAACTGACTTCCTTCTTTCTCCCCTTTTTCTCCCCTGCTCCCTTCCTTCCATTCTCCTCCAACTCTTCCCCTTCCCTTCTTCTTCCTCCTCCTCTTCCTTTTTCCTCTATCTATCATCTATCTATCTTCTCCCTGGTTAAGATCATTTTTGGAAAGGCAATCTCCATCTTCTGCAAATATTCACATGAGACAGGTTGATTTCTATATGAATGAAGCAGGAAATAATAATATCCTGCCTTTTATTATGAGTCTCCCTACTGTCTTACTCCCTCTAAATCACTATGTAATCAATCTGAAGCAGCAACATACAACAGCATTAAAATTAGGGATGTTTGAAGAGGGAATTAGTCTACTCACTCATTATTCTTGATTAATAGAAAATTATCCTGCTAACATTTACTGTGCTATTCATTTGTTATTTGGAAGTGATTAGCCACAAATAGCAGTTAAGAACAAGCCAGTTTTGTCATTTCAGCCACAGCTGTAATTACCTCCACAGTGGCTCTTCCTTCAAACACGCCTTCCCCACTTGAAAATAGTCCCCACTCTTCCTAAGACACCACCTCCTCCCCCATATCAGCTTTGCTCTCTCAACCTGAGAGAAATCAAGGGTTTCTCATATGTACCTGACTCATGGAGGCCCCCAGAGCAAAAAGCACCAAGGGGAAAACTCAGTGTACTGTCCAAAGCTGGGAGGCCTCGAGGTAGAGGTGATTCTGTTCCCAGATTCCTCATTCCCCAGCATCCCTCCTGAGCTTTCAATACATTCCTCCACCATTCACTTTCCTCCAAGGAAGAATCTGAGCATCTCTGGCCAGATATTGACATAGCTTCATCATTTGCCACTGAAATATTTGACCTCTTTCCTTCTCCTTCCCTTTAAAACGCTCCCATTCTGGATATATCCTTTCGGTTTTTCTCCCCTGTTCCTTGGGATGCCCATATTTCCAAGCTATTTCTGCATTATCCACCTTAATTTTTCCCACCCAAACTTTCTTTTTCTTTATTTCATACTTGTGGGAAACTAACCTTATGTGGGCGTCTCATAATAAATGGCCACTACATTAATTTACCTTCAGATGTTAACAGTGATTGACTGCTGGCTTGCAAAGGTGTTAATCATTCTGAGATGTTTGCATTCTGTCACTTCTAAGGCCCCCACACAGTGATTCTCAGCTCAAACTGCCTATTACCATCATCTCAGCAGCTTTAATTTGAAATGTCAGTGACATAATAGTCATGGGGCCTTATGTCAGAATTTCTCATAGGGTGAAGTTTGGAATTTTAGGAATCTGTAACAAGATGAGGGCATTTCGTCTTATTCTAATGATATATTTATGTGGGTTCAGCTGACCATTACAGTGTCCTTAAATTTATGGTCTGCTAGATGCTACCTCTTCCTCCTCAAAAGTTCAAAAATTCACCTGCCTGTATTAGACCGTTTTTACTTTTAACTCATTTCAAAGAATCATGCAGGAAGAGTGTGATTCCTGTACACCGTTCAAGAGCTCTGCATTAGAATCTGGAGGGATCTGTATTTCCATAGATTCTTGAGACTAATGCCCACTCACATTAGAAAACTACTCACTGCCTTTGCAAACCCAAGGTCAGAAGATCTACCAGGATTAGAAATCAATTTGATTTAGGATTCTTTTTTTTCCCCCTTTCTTCAAGTTACCTTGCAGTATATCATTGATCTTAGGAATTGACATCATATTACATTTTTTATTTATCTTAGAGAATATCTTTTTTGAAAAACTAAAGGATACAATGTATGAATCACTTGAAATGAGATTTGCATTGCCTTATGTTCATGTATGTTTGATTCACATTTGATTCAGCATTCATCCAACACCATCTAGGATCAGTTACAGTGTAGCAATAAATGCAAACAGTTTGGTTTCCCTCAGGGATACTAGATTTCAGTAGGAGGGATGCTATGGACTGACCAAAGGGAATTACATACTAAAATCAAGATCCGAAACAAGAATGAGCAAAAGCATATCCTCAAAGACCACATCTGAAGGGCAGCAGATGAGGTGGCTTTGTAGTCGGCAGGCAGGGCCCACAGACTAACAACTGGACAGCAGACTGGGCTGTGGCTGAAGCTCTTCCCTCCTCCCCAACAACCTTTTATGCATCAGAACTTTCTGGTGAATTCTTACTTATCCCTCAAAGCCTTGCTCTATTTTCCTCCCTGAAGTTCCCTTGCTCTCCTTCAGGTTAAATTCCTGTTCCCTCCTTTGTTCCACTGCTTAACCAGCAACTGTTGCTGGGCTAGAAGCACCGTGCTAATCTCCCTCACATGGGCTGATCTAACTCCATAACTGACTCCACACTAGGATGGAGTCCACTTGGTAGCAGAATCATGGCCACTCATTTTGATTGACTAACACTCGGCAGACTACCTGAAACACTGAAGGTGTACCTAGTACTCATTTGTCGATTTAAAACTTACACTGTAGTGGTTAAGAGCCACTAATCAGTATGTGACCTGAGTTTACAACTTGATAGCTATGTGAGATTAATAGTATTTAATCTTTCTATGTCTCAGTTTCCTCTTCAGTAAAATGGGGTGGGGGGAATAACCATTTCCAAATGCTAGTTGAAAATAGTAAATATGACTGGCATGGAAATGAGGATAAAATGAATCAGTACATGTAAAGACTACATGAGAATGTTTAGTGCATTATTAGTGTTCAATAAATATTTTCTAATATCCTGATTAGTAGTAACACTGAAAAGATCCTTCTTTCCAAAATAATTCTCCATGGAGTTCAAAGTACTCTACAATGACTGGTGGAAGTGTTAAGTATCTACCACCAATGTATCTGTGACACCTTATTTTCAAGTAGAACTCACATTACCAGTACTTGAAACCTTTTGTGGCTGCTGTCTCTAGCCACTACACAGCATTAGGCACCTTATAGACTTTGGCACAGAGAGGCCCAATGAATCAATGGAACAACCCAAACCAAACTCCAGACTTTTCAGGTCAATGCCTTCTAATGCCCTTCTAGGGACTGAGAGTTTTCCACAGTGGGTCTTAACTGCTAAACTCCATGTTTCCCAAGCAGAAGCAATCACATCATTTCAACTTTCTGTACTAGTGAATGGTGTTTCTCCTAGACTGGGATATAGTATATGTTATTTTTTTCCTCTTGTGTTGCAGGAGAAAAGTAAGAAGCTGTGGCTAGCATGAGCTGTCTTGCAGAGGGCGCCAATCTGTCCACAAGGTTAATCTCTAATGCAGAGGTTCTTAACATGTGGTGGTGTTTACCCACCAGGGGACATTTGGGAATGTGTGGAGACGTGTTTGGGTGTCAGAGTTGGGGGTGCTACTGGCATCTATCTGGTGGGTAGAGGTCAGGGATGCTGCTAAACATGTGCAGAACACCCTTCAACAACAATTAATTATGTTGCCCCAAATGTTAGTAGCACCAAGATTAAGAAACTGTGCTCTAGTGTCAAGTTACTGGCTGAGCATGGGTTTAAAGAATGCTATCTACTTAAACATCCTATTTGCTGGCTCAGTTGGGGTAGTGAAACTCATGGGAGGAAGAGATTAAAGAGGAGAAGTGAGAATGGTAGAGAAGAGCAAAGAGGCCTGCACTGACAACCACATGCTCTTATTTGGATGCTTTAAGCTTTCTTTGCCCAGCAACCCAATTTACTGCTTTTCTGTGGCCACAGATCTGCAGCACAGTCATTTGACTGTTGGTTTCAATGATAATGATACCCAGCAAAAACACTGAGCCCTGAGAGCAGCTTTGTGGATTCTGTGGTCTGACCCATTGCCCTTTAATAAGACTAAGTTCCCTTTGTGACTCTCGGTTGGCAAGCCTTGGGGTACTGGGAGCAAAAGCCTAGTTTGATTCATTTTACCCTCCAGTTTTCTTCAAAATTGCACACGTCATGATAGAGGGCCCCAGGTGAGAAGAAAGGAAGCAGGCATCGAATTGGATAAAATAATAAAGCAAGTGGTGTCACAACCTCTTTCTTCCCCAGCTGCCTTTCTGCAATATTCATTTAGTTTTCTGTCTATAAAGCAAAATCATCTGATGGTCCCTAAACCATGCCAACTTAACATGCAGTCACAATTTTTTAATTGTTGGTCACAATTGCAAAGGAGCTATCATATCTTTCTATAGAGAGGTGATTTCAGCCTTTGAATAGCAAAGTCAATGGGTTAGCGCTATTTGTAGACAAATTATTTGTGTTTATGCATTGGCAGATGCTTCAAGATAATTTATTAAGAAGAAACGAAGGCTCCTTTTTAAAATTTTTGTAGTTAACCCCTTCAGTATCTCAAATTTGTGCTATTTAAGATTTATCCCTTTAATTTTTTTTTACATTTTAAAATTTTGTTCAAGTTAAAACATCATTATTTTTAGAGAAATTTTAATTAGTCTCAAGATTTTTAATAGATAAGTTGAAAGTAAACCTTTCCATAAATAAATTCTGATCTCTTTCTCTCAAGGCTCATTGTGATTTATCTAGAGTTCTATAATGCAACTGTGTGGCTTTAGTTTTGGAAATTCAATCTGTAGAAAGGTTTGCAGATGTTTAAATATATTTCCTTCCTACATAATCCTTTTCCTGCCAGGTTATTGGGAGCATCCTCAGTGGAGAGAAATGTGAGCTCTACAAACCTTGGAGGTTATTACAAAAATGATATTTCTCACTGTTAAAAAAAGTTAATTCATTTGTTCCTCTGTCTCTTTCAAATCACAAACCACAGCCCTGCACTGCTGAGTAGAGTTGAGAGACACAAGACAAAGTACTGTGGAACAAATCAATTTAAAAGAAGAGAGACTTAAAAAAAAAAAAAAAAGTGTTAAAGACAGGAAGGCAGACTTTCTTTACCAATAATCTGTTTTGGCGATCAAACACCATGTGGAGTGGACAAAGGATAAATTAGTTAAGAATATTTGAATGTATGATAAAGAGAAAAAATCAGCTCATGTTATCCTAATTTTTTTTAAAAAAGTGATCACCTCTAAAGTTGACCTTGTTAAAACTTCAGCAGGAATGTTCATGACACTGTTGCTCAGAATGGTTCAATGGCTCCCTGTTTCAGATCCAAATATAGGGGAGCTTCTCGTGGTTAAAAAATTGTGCGTGATTTGGCCTGCCATCTCTCTGCCGGCATTACCTGCTAACTGCACTTTCTCATTTACTCCCTCCTGGCCTCACAGATCGGAGAGTCTGCCCTTGAACTGTTCCCTCTGCCTGGACTGTTTTGTCATCCCTGGAGGGATAGTCCCTTCATTCCACTCCAAAGTCATCACTTCACTCCCCCCACTTCACTCAGATGCCTGGTCCCACCTAGCCAGACTCAACCTCCGTCCATGATACTGTCTACACACTTTAATTTTACCTTAGCACTAAACCCTGTCTACTACGACATGTGTCTTAATTATTTATCTTGTTTGGTTTATACGGAAATAAGCTTCGTGAGGGCAAGGATATTCCTGAGTTTATTTTCACTGCTGTTTTCACAATGCCTAGAATAGTGCCATGAACTTAGCAGAGACCCAAACAATAATTACTAAATTAAAAAATCAAGATGCAATTGTGCTTCATAGAATTCAAAGCAAAGCTAATCTAGGATTGACAAAGAACCAGCAAGTGGGTAGAAACTTCTGAAGCTTCTATTTATGGAGTTATAAATTCTTGTGCATGATTGCCTGTTTCTGTTGATCCCCCATCTATGCAGCCTCCTTTCATTAGTTGGACCTGTGACAACCAAGTTCCTGTTACCTTGGTTTCAGATGAGAACTCAACCAGGTTCTCTAAACCTCCACGTTTCTGGAAGAGACCACTGCATTGGACAACACTGAGATAAGGTGACCAGTCCAGAGTAGCCAAATGAAAGGGGCCCTGTAAAGCAATCAGACTCTCAGGAAGCACCTCTGGAAGTGGGGAAGGTTCATTTCTTAGACTTTGAGATAGCTTCCAAACTCTCCCTTATACCCCTTCACTAATATATTTGGCGATATCTTCAGCAACTAAAGACAAGTTTAATAGGAAATTAAGATGGATCTGTCTACTTTCACCTTGTTTAAATGAACAGAATCTTCTTTGTTATAGACAAAAACCATGACTATCAGTGGCATTTGTGTGTTTTTTGTCTGCCTTTGTGTGTTTTTTTCATCTTTTGTTCACATGTGCCCATTCTTTTTTAATGTTCTGAAACTACTTGGGAAACCCCCATGATACAGTAATGATTATATTAGCTACTGAATGGGGAAATAAATGGCAAGGAGCTAATACAACAAAGGTAAGAGAATCAGCATTTTTATTTCAGATATTACAAAGTATCTATACATGGTTTAAAAAATAATAGTACATCTATATGTGACATTTCTTGCTTCTGTTAGCAGGCTTTATTTCTCAGATCCCTTACAACACATCTGCCAGTCCTCAAGGTTCCTGACCCAAGAATTTGGAAGTGCCACAGATACACCCAGTGCATGTGCACCTTCAATTAGTTCACTTCTCTGTGGATCCAATATATTTTCACACACTTACTCCTTGCTGGGCACCATGCTCAGAGTGCCCAAGATGCCCACAGTGGACATACCTGGCTAGCACATTTGCTAACCCATCCAGAGGCCATTAGATAACAATAATAACTGTTTGAGTACCGAGTAGCAAGTTCTGCATTCATCTCATTTAATTATTCACAAAATGTAATCATGTGGAAACTATATCTTTCCTATAGATAATGAAAGTGGAATATAAATTTTCCAATAATTATAAATCTCATATGTGATATAGCTAGTACTTGGAGCTTCAAGACCACAAGGGAAGAAGTTCTATAAAGAGAAAATTAAAACATAATGCAGTACATTTGCTAATACAGGGTTTGACAAGGTTTTGCGGGAGTTCATAGAGTATGGTAATAATAGATAGGGGCAGGAAAAGAATGATGTTTGGAAATGGAAGAAGATTTGGGTCTCAGTTTCTTCACCAGCAATTTGTATGGATTTCACCAACTGCTCAAACGTTGAACTTTGTTACTTCATCATAAAAGTGGAAAAATAAACACAACTTTTTACTTTTTGTTTTGGTAAGTACTTGGTGAATGATGACTATTAAATATGTACCAGGTACCATGTTTGAGAATCAGGACGATCCATCTATAGACATTCTGCGATATAGTATACACTCAATTATTACATCCTCACTTCCAAAAAAGGAAAAGAAAAAAAGCAAAAATGCCTTTTCTAGTCATTCCTGAATGTGTGGAGTGACAGCCTGGAGGGAAACTTTGTCATCTATATCAGGAGCATTCATTTCACTGTGGTGCTTCTGGGACAAAGAGCAGTTTTGACTCATTTTTGTGTCATGGCTGTCTTTAACAGTCATAAATATCACTTTGGCTTGGTGCCTTGGAGTTATAAGAAGTGAGGGGTTAATTTCAGGTCTTGACTATTCTCTTGGCAACAAAAGCCTTAATTGGAAATCAATGTGGGTAAAGCCACCAAGGAGGGAGTGAACGGGCTGTTGCTTGTGGCCCCTGGCTGCTTATGCCTTTGGGAGCACAGAGAACTTGCCCTAAGAGTCTGGGATTGGATCACATTTCACAGCTCCTGCTCAGCAGATGAAAGGGGAGTTACATTTTCACAGGAGAAGTAAGTCACTCTGCCAACTGAGGCATGACCAACATTCCCAACTCTGTTGTTCCTAACTAAAGAAACTCCAAGTTTGAAGGTACAATAGGTTGAACCCTGAAATGATATTTGAAGAGCCAGGGGTTCTGAACTCAGACTCTGCAATTTGAATAGTTTACTTAGCATCTCTGGGCTTCATCTTCTCCCTTCCCAATGGAGGTGGTAGGCATTGGATTACATTTGGCCTCTGCCAGTTGAAAAGACATATGCACTACGATAATAATAAATCAGGATATTCACATGTGGACAAATTTCTTCATGCAGAATACAGGCAGAATCCAGGTGTATTTTTATATTAATGCATCCCCTTGTTAATGAATTGCTCCTCCTTTTCCATTTTTTCAGTCAAGGATATCACTAATGCAAGATAGAATGGGCGGGGTTATAAGTGAGACAGTATATGTATAGCTTATTATGAATTTTCTTAAATTTAAGGGAAAATGAGGGAAAAGTACAGAATTTGAATTGAATAGGGGATTGGGCTGGTTGTATAGATGTTTTGGATCCTATTTTCCATTGTTTCAATTAGCAAATCTTCAAAGGGTTCATCAGGGCTCTTGCATAGGTTCAGTAACAGGAAAGTAGTCAGATATTTTGCTGCTGATACTTAATAACCTGACCAGCACAACTGTAGAGGAGGAAGAGTTTATTTGAGGGCTCACAGTTTCAGAGGTCCTAGTTCATAGAAGGCTGGCTCCATTACTTTGGGGCTCTAGGTGAGGCTGAACATCATGGTGGAAGAGTATGGCAGAGAGAAGCAGATGGAATCATCAGGGAGATAGAGAGAGAGGGAGAGAAAGAGAGAGAGAGAGACTCTATTCTTCAAATACAAACTATATACCCCAAAGCCACACCCTGATTCTTACTTCCTCCAGTCACACCCTAACACTTCCGTTACCACTCAGTTAATCCCTATCAGGGTTAACACTCTCACAATTCAATCATTGGTCCTTCACACCATCTTGCATTGTCTTACATATGAGTTTTTGGGAACACCACATCTAAACCCTAACAGATTCCTATACATTTCCTATACATTTCTTTCATCGAGGATGCAGACTCAAGTTTGGGAAATGGGAAAATTTTAACACAACTACTAAAATAAATACATAATTTCCTCCATTAAGGCAGAATATTGTTCTTTCTCTTTTTTTTTTTATAGTATGAGACCTTTTTTAAAATACAAAATTCTAATTTATTTTTCTTTTTTCTTTAGAATTTTTAAACTGATGAGTTATACATAACAGTAGGCACATAAACAACATATTTTTAAACCTCGTAAGTGGCATGAACATTAAATTCAGAGGTATGAGATAGGAAGTGAAAAGGGAAGGAGTCTGAGCCCACTCAGGCCTTAGAGGAAAGTAAAAGTGGTTCAGCTTGTTAGTACATGAGAACATGGAGTGTACATTTCCAGGGAAAATAACCTAAACCAGGAGGCACAAGAGGCCACCCTGCTGAACTGAAAAGGTTTTGTTAAGAAAAAATAAATGATGAGATAAAGCATATGCATTTGTCACCTCAGGGATGATTTCCAACATTAAGTAAAAGGAAGTCAAGTCAAAGTCAGTGGAGAGTTATCTACACTTGTGGAAAAGGTGGACCAGTCTGGAGTGAGGCATCCAGACCCATGGCCTTGTGCTCACTCTCCTCGCCCTCCTCTTTGTTCTCCATGTCCACCTAGATAGGGACACATAAGTGTTCAAAACTTGCCTTTAGGAGAATTTAAATGTAGGCCAATTGCTGCTGTCCTTTTGCTGGGCCTGTCGGTTTGTATTAGCCTTTGCTACCTGCAGGCATCCTGGAGGTACCCTTCTGTCCTTGACCCATCTCCCAGTACTTTCTTACCTGTTGAATTCCAGCCAAACTTATTTGTCCTGCAGCTTTCTCTTGTACCCCACTCTGCTTCTTAAGATTCCAGTTGGCTAAAGTGATAAAATGTTTGTCCCAGTGGTTAAAAAGAACTCAGGAGAGTTAGACTTCCCTCTTTTTTTTTTTTTTTTTGCGGTGCTGGGGATCGAACCCAGGGTTTTGCGCTTGCAAGGCAAGCACTCTACCGACTGAGCTATCTCCCCAGCCCAGATTTCCCTCTTTCTTTAGATAGTTGGTGTCAGATCTGACTGTTGTCACTACAGGTAGTTCTTTGCACAGAGCCAAAGGGGTGGCCCTAATACAAGTGGGTCAAGGGAAGAAAAGGGTCTTCTGTCTTTCAACTTCACCTCCATTTGGACAGATGGGGGACCCGTCATCTCACCTTGGAAAGCTTGGCCATAGCTGTCTCCCAACCAAATACATGACTGACTCTCTTTCAAAGATCAATAAAAATATCAGCACCCCTGAGAAGCCTTCTCCAACACCTAATACTAATTAACTACTTGTTCTTTGTATCATCTTCAACATAAAGGTTTATTTTATTGTCCTCCATTTACAGAGCCAAGGATTAAAGCAGTTAAGAATTTGTTCAAGGTTAAAGAGCCAGAAAATGTGTAGAGATGTGGGGTCAAAACTCCAACTAATCCATTAAAATTTTATCTCCTCTTACTCTGAGCCCCTTGAGCATTTTACTTGTGCCTTTATTATAATAACAGCTAGCACAGTCTGCTTTGTACTACAGCAAAGCATCTACCCCACAGTCTGCTTCAATAAATTATAAACTCCTTGAGTTTAAGGACCATATCTTATTCATCATTTTATCACCCATAGCACCTAGTGAGTAGCTGATAAGAATAATGTGCTCAATAAATTTCACTTCAATTACGGAAAACGAATCAGGAGAAAGTATGAAAAGTGCCCTGAAGTATTTTTCCCCTCTTCACCTGTGTGTGTGTGTGTGTGTGTGTGTGTGTGTGTGTGTGTGTGAGCATGTGTGTGCGTGCATGCATACACATATGCACACGTGCATTTATGTATAAAATTCAAAGAGTACATACCAGTCTATGTTTATGTTCGATGCCTATTATTTTGCCTCTTAAGAATGTAGGTGGAGAGGAGGAAAACAGCAAAAATGCATTCATGGAACTGCTATCATTTTACAGAGGAAGAAGACTCCGGAAGTATCTGTGCTTTGTATTCATAGAACTCCCAGAGAACAAAGTTAACACCATTTCTAATGTGCATTTCTGACAGAATTCCCTCTGCATTTATTATTTAGCAAAAATTGTATGATAATGGTTTTTCTAGCCTCCTCCCCTGGTCTTCAGCTTTTAGATAAAAAGCATTTCAGCCCTACCTGCCTTGGTTGTCAGTAAGGGGCAGGGATTATAAAGAAATTGAAGCTTTCTTTTTTTTTTCTCTTTATCTAGCAGTAGCATTAGGAAGGCAGTTTCTTTCTTTTTTTTTTTTTTTAATTACCAAAACACTTCCTGATGCAGAATCAAGAGCAGTAAAACACATGAAGAAAAATACCCAGAAAGGATGTTACGGGTCTCTCTTTGGCCCAGATCACGTATCTAGGGAATCATTTCCTAGAATCAAACCCAGAATCAGACATTCTATAGTAACCTAGTTTTAGGGTACCAGGTTTACTCCAAAAACATCCCTCAGCTGGAAAAGTTGTTTGGAATCTGTTACTAGGAATGTAATCTCCCCACTTTCCTCAGGGACTCTCTCTATCCCTTAAAAAAGTAAGCTGAATGCACAGTACTTTGTGGGTGCTCAGACCAGATGTGGCTGCACTTTACTTCTGTGAAGCAAATAAACAGATGCACCAAATGTGTGTTTTCATCCAAAAGACAGAAAGGGCCAGCCCAGATCAGTTGTTCTTTTGTTCTTTGTTTGTTTGTTTGTTTGTTTGTTTGTTTGTTTTAGGGTTTTCTTGTTTTGTTTTGTTTTTTGAGATTTTTTAGTACCACATTCTGCTTCTGTTCGGTTCAGGACAGGTGCATCTTTAACTAATGCACATTACAGACTAATAAGTAATAAACAGGGAGGTGGTTTAGTATACAGGATCTGGAGTCAGATGACTCAGATAAAATCCTAGCTGGGAAGTGCATTAACTCTGTTCCATAAGGCTTTCCTGACCTCACTGAGTCGGGATTTATAAAATGTGTGCCTGCCTCCTGTGGTTATTAGGATCAAATGGAATAGTGGCTATGAATTACTTAGCACAGTCCCTATTCTATCAATTTGAGTTGTCTCATAGCATTTTTATTATAATAATCAAGCTCTTCCCATTACCATATTAAAGTGAAAGGAAGCACAGGCTGGATTCAACTCTTCGTAAGTGAAAGGAAGCACAGGCTGGATTCAACTCTTCGTTTTACCGCATGTTTAATACGTGGGTTCAGGCAAGTTCCCTAATATCTCAGAACCTCAGTCTTATCTTCTCATCTGTAAAATTAGGTTAATAATAGTAATTACTTCTTTGAGTGGTTGTGAGCATTGGCTACTAATGCATGTAAAATTCTTCACACAGCCTAACTATAATAATGAAGTTAATACATATTATTAAAATTGATTAGTAGGAATATGAGTATCATTATTACCATTATTACCATTGCTATCAGTCAATTGCATACTCTTTGAAGAAATAGAAGCCATCTCTAGATCATCTATTGCCAGCTTTCCTTAACTGTCCTAGTACTTCAGTCGCCCCAGATGCTAAATCCCAAAGCAGCAGGCCAGGTGGCATTGTTTTGTCACTAAGGAAATGATGCCAGAGAGTCAGCAGAGTGATCAGCCATTTGGCTAAGAATATTTCCATGGAAATTCACAACGATGCTTCTCAGGCATGGGGATTTTCTCCCCTTACCCTCTTCTTTCTCACTGATCTTATATGACGGCTACCTCTATTAATGAATAATAAGCACTTTGATCCTAGGTTTGAACATTTCTCATTTATCTCTCTTTTTAGAAGTTTTTAGAGTTTCCTAGTTTACCTCCCTATTTGAGTTTTACTGGGGAAGACAGGCACCCACTCTGACCTCATGCTGTGGTAGGTATCTCTTTTGTCCCATGCCACAATAGAGTTTGAGAGGAAAGAGACATTGGTACGCATGTCCTCTGCTACCTCATTTTCTGCTCACTCCTCAACAAAGGAATGCCAGCTTTATAATCCTCCTTTCCAAATATTCACACCCACAAATGATCAGTCTTCTTTTCTCAATGCCCTCTTCTCTAGATACTATGACAACGTATTCTGCTTCTCCTCCTGTCTCTTTGGCTATTCTTTCTCAGTCACTTTTGCAAGTTCAATTTGTATTCTCATGAGAGATTTCTTCAAAGATCTGCCCGTTCTTTTCATAAATTTAACAACTCTTCTAGGCTCCTTGTCTATATGAATAGGTTCACCCATTATCTCAAGCCAGTAATCTGGACAGAGTCCTTGGACTTTTCTTCTTTTACATAAAAAAATGAATCCCCATCCCACATGAAATGATTAATTCTATGTGTTTTACTGCTCTATGATTTCTTAGAGCCATATGTTTCTTTACTTCCATTACCCTGATACAGGTCACTGTATCTTTTACCTGCATCACACAATGGCTTGTTAATTAGTTTTCGTATTTTTAATCTTGCTCTACAGCCTTCAAAATTCATCCTCTATAATATGGAGAAAATAATCTTTCTATAATGTATGATGACATCACAGCACGATTTAGGACCTGTCAATGTTTCCCTTACCTCTCTAACCTTTATCCATCATCACACCCAAACTCTATGCTCCAGCCATAATGGATGGGGGGACAGGTTCCAGCATGACATTTCCTTCTGTCCATGTTTGCTTTTCTTAAAAAGACAAACAACAACAAATAACTCCCCTTTCCTCCACAATGTAACCAACTCCTCATCGTCTAAATTGCAACGAAGAAGGTGCTTCCTTCAGAAATCTCCTTGCACCCAGGTCAGGAACCCCCCACTCTCCTATGAGTTCAATGACATGCCCCAAGAGAAAATCCATCTGCATTTTAATTGCTAATTTACTTCTTATGTTTTTCACTTATTATTTATGAAAAACAAGAAAGGAAATTTTCCAACTTTGTGATTTTTCCTCCTTGGTCAAAGAAGAGGGAAAGAAGAAAAATCATAGAAGACCCCTAATCTAATCTTATAAGTGGAAAGAAGAGAAATATACTGGAATAATGTCACAGCATAGATTGCTCCCCCCCAAAATAACTTATTTGTTGCTGTGGATTTTATGCTTGGAAACCCAGTGCTGCTTGGTTTACTTTATCACTGCTATGTTTTGATTTTCTTTTTCTTGCTTGTGTTTAATTGCCTGACTTCTCTACTCCAGAAAAATAAGAAGATTTGTAGTTAAATAAAGTTGAAATTTCAAGCATACCTGTAAACAACATTAAATGTCATTTTGTTTATGGAAAGTAGCATGAGGCTTTCTCCTTCACATTTTTTTATATTCTTTGATGCCTTACTCAACACAATAGCCCTGTCCAATCTCAGAGCTAAATGTTCCAATTATCCTGTGCTTAAGTCTCAAAAAGAACTAACTCCTACCTGTTAAGTTGCAATTACATCCTATTAGCATAAGTGTCTAACTTTAAAACACTGTTTTTTAAGTCCCTAATTACAAAATTGGGAGGGAAGAGACCTAACCAAAAGCTGACAACAAAATAATTGGAACTCAACCATCCTCCAGGCACTAAGTCTTAGAAAGAGGACCATCGATCTGAAGTCGTTGCTTTGGTGGGCTTGAGTGAAAAGGATTTATGTCTGATAATGATGATTCTGATGACAATAATAACAATGATAATAATGATAACAATGACAGTCAACATTTAGTAAGTTACCACAATATTCTAGGCAGGTTGGTAAGTCTTCTCATTGACATCTTATTTAATAATTATAATAAACGCGAAGGATAGTATGAGTAAAGTTATCATTTCCATTTACAGATGAGAAAACTGATTTTCAAAATGTTAACTAACTTGGTGAAGGTCTTGCAAATAGTGAAGGAGAGGCAAGAATTCCAGCTATTCAATACCAGGCCTTTTGTTCCAGCTCATACCTGGGAAATCCTATCAAAGTGAACTTCCTACTCCCGAGTCCCTGTCATCTTATTGAGGTTTGCCAAGTTTAGCAGGCGCACTGCCTATTTCATTTTGGTATTTTTCTCACTGTTAGGTTACATTATGGGACTTCACTTCTTAGGGTCTTTGAGGAAGAAATTAGTTTCCATTCATGACATTTTCTATTTCTAAAACGGAACTCTTCACTTCAAAATCCAAACACATTAATTTGTGTCCATGGGTACTTTACCAGATACATTTGGAACACATGCTGGTCTTTAAGCCATAAAAGGTACTTAATTTGCAAAAATTTAGTTTGACATACAAATTCTTAATTTATATTAGTCAAATCATATTTTCTCATCAGTCTTATCCAAATTATAAAATTTATAGATACTTCCATATTCTGATCCGTGAAATGCAATAATAATACTATCAAACACAGTGGGTGATTGTGAGAATTAACCAATATAACTGAGGCAAAGCATTTAGCACAAAACCTGGGACAAAGAAGAGCTGATGCTAGTCTTTAACAATAGAATCTAAATTATTAGAGTACCCAGACTTTTGCTATGGAATTAAAGGTGATAAACTATTCATAGTACCCAGTGTAATCTACAAATTCAATGTAACTTCCATCAAAATACCAATGATGTTCTTCACTGAACTAGAAAACAATCCTAAAATCCTCAGAAAACTTTTCACTGCCATACAACTTTGCTGGCTGCTACTTGGCCTCCTTGTTGGGATGTTCCCACGTGGAGATGGATGGATATGAAAAGTCAGAAGCTATGGCAGAGGTAGTAGTATCCTCTATATTTTTCTTGCAGTTAGGTGGATTATGTAACTATTCTGGACAATGCATTGCAAGAGAAGGTGACATTGTCACTATCAAATTGACACACTGAAAGCTCATGCCTTAATCCTCAGTGCCTCTCATATTATTTTGTCTGCAACACTGATTGGTCCAGTGCTGTTTAACTGTAATGTTGACCAAAAAGGCCATGCACTACAAACAGCACAGCTGGAAATTTTAATCACATTGAATTCATGGATCAGCACATGAGAATTACTTGGAGCTACAGTGGGCTTTGGATGAGGAATAAATATAGATATTTTTCAAAACAAAATCAACATATAGAAACCAATAGCATTACTATACATCAATAGCAAATTATCTGAAATACCAATAACATTATTCACAAAATGAGAAAAAAAGTATTAAAATTTGTATGGACTCACACACACACACACACACACACACACACACACAAAACAATAACAACAACAAAACAAAAGCAACAGAAACCAAGATGCTAACGGAATTTTGATCACAAAGAACAAAGCAGGAGACATTACACTACCTAACCTCAGATATCCTAGAAAGCTGTATTAATCCAGCTACTTTGGTATTGACATTAAAAAGACACATAGATTAATGGAACTACAGGTAAACTCAGGCACATACAGTCAACTCATGTCTTAAAGCAGCAAAAACCCAAACAAAACAAAAACCCACGGGAGGAAAGATAGTCTTCATAATAAATTGCCCTGGGAGAATTGGGTATCCACATGCAAAATGAAACTATACCCTCTATTCACCAGTTTTAAAAATCAACCCAAAATGAATTAAAGACTTAAGTATAAGACCTGAAACTATATTATCTACTAGTAGATAATTATCTACTAGTAGATAATATAGGATTGATGCTTGAGGACATTGAAATTTTGGATAAGTTTCCTAAAATATATAAAACACAGCAAAATAGACAAATGGAATTCATCAAACTAAAAATCTTTTGTACAACAAAGGAAACAATCAACAAACTGGGAGACAACATATATAACGGTAGAAAACATTTGCAAACTACACATCTGAGAAGGAATAAATACACAAAATTTTTAAAAATACCTGACTAAAAAATTGAGCAATAGACCAAAATGGACATTTCACAAAAGCAAATATAGAAATGGCCAACAGATATATGAACAAAAATGCTCAACCTTACTAATTATCAGAAAAATGCAAATCAAAGAGAAATTACTTCACTCAGGTAAGAATGGCTACTTCTAAAAAGGCTAAAGATTGCAAGTTCAGGTCGGAATGTGGAAGGAAAGGGGGCACCGGAACACTTTTGGTGGGAATGTAAGTTAAGGCAGTCATTGAAGAAAACAGCAAGGAAGTTCCGAAAAAGATTAAGACTAGGAGTACTATCTGATCCAGCAATCCCACTTCTGGGTAGATATATCCAAAGGAAATGGAATCAGTCTGCAGCAGAGCCATCTGCTCTCTCATGTGTATTGCAGCTCCATTCAAGAGAGTCTGGAAATGGAAACAGCGTTGGTGCCCATCAACTAATGAAAGGCTAAAGAAAACTGTGGTGCATATAAACCATAGATTCTACTCTGCCATAAAAGGATGAACTCTTGTCATTTGCAACAACCTGGTTGGAAGTGGAGATTATTATATTAAGTGAAATAAACCAGGCACAGAAAGACAAGAACTGCATGTTCTCACTCTATATGTGGAACATAAAAATAAAAGGAATTGATCTCACAAGTTGGTATGTTTACCAGAAGCTGGAGAGTGATGGACAGGCCAATGGATACTTATAGTGGGATAGGAGTAAGAAGTTCTCAGGTGCTATTGCACAGTAGAGTGATTAGAGGTAATCGTAATGTACTATGATTTTCAGAAAGAAGAAAAGGTTTTGAATGTTTCTACTATAAACAAATCATAAATGTTTAAGTAGATAGATATGGTTACCCAGATTTTAACATTACACAATTTTTATAGGTATCAAAAAGTCACCTGGTTACCTCATTAAATGTACATTTTTTGTCTTGTGTTTCAGTTAAAATAAATTTAATCAAAAAAGAAATGTCTTTATGTCAATCTAGTGATCTGAGCATTTTGTTACTCTAATAGAACCTATCTTATCATGATTAAAATGAAGAATATAAGTTTGATAACTTACAAATCCTAATGCAACAGGAAGTTTCTCCCAATAGTTTTGTCGACACTTTAGATATCCTTTGAGTAACCTGGTAGACAATTCCTGAATTTTCACTATAACTGCTATGTTTGAATCCTATGTCATTGTCTAATCCTGTCATTGTTCACATTCTAGGTAGGGAAAAAGGGAACAAAATGTACCTTGAATCATCTCCTGGATTGAAAAGGATTACTGTGAAGGATGGAGGAACATTCTCCAAAGCCTGTGTTATTTAGGTACACCATGAAGCACTGATAGTTTACTGACAGCCATATTTTGCTGGCATGTAGTAATCTTGCTTTAATAACAATATTGTTGAAAGAAGTGATATATTTCCTTTTCCTAAAGTGCATAAGTGACAGACAGTTTGGCTTTTTAGCTTTGTGGTCATCAAACACTTTACTAAAAAAGTGAATCCAGACAGGTAGGGGTTTCAAAAGCTGTTAAATTCTAAGAGATAGACCTAATCTTTTATATACTTCTGTCAGCTACATGCAATGTCTGACCTTCAATTTAACTCAACAAACCTACCCAGAGGACTTGCTAACTAAAAGGCAATATGGGAACGGTGTGGAAGACACAGGCCAGTGGAACAAGCCCAGGAATGATCTCCTTAATATGAGCATGAACATGAAACAAGGTGTAATTCTGACTTTTAAAGGCAGGAAAACTGAAAAGAAAGCAAACAAACAAACAAAAATGCAGCAATAGGGATGGGCATGAAATGGTTAATATGACGTCTGTCCTTAGAAAATGAGTGATAGGCATTCCAACCCCTGAGACCAACATGAAGAAAGAAGTGTGAGTCTATGTGCTTACTAGGATGATGGGTGAATAGTACAAGAGTGTCCAGGAAACAAGTGATAGACTGGAACAACAACTGGAGGGTCCAGTGGGACTTTTATAGGTATTGGGAAAGATTCATGGAAACCAGCAAAGTTCATGGTAGGCACCCATGGAAAGCAATAGCAGGAAACAGTTAAGACATAAAGATGTAAGGAGGAGCAGCAGCCACCAAAACCTGAAGAAACACCGGGAAAAGGCCATCTGCCAGAACCCATTGCCTTGACTACCCAGGAGACAGCTGAAGCAATAATGACCCTGCCTCCAGTCCTTTCAAGTTCTAAAACTTTTCTTCTGTCTTTCATTGACTAAACCCAGCTGGTTGGTTGATATCTGTGAAGATTAGCCCTGAGTTTCAGAGCAGGGCAGACAGGAAGGCAGCATGCAGGGACAAACAGACTGAGGTAGGGTAGACTGACAGATGAAGCTAGAAAGGTAGCTTGCAGGAAGGACAGGGAAGGCCTTCTGCTAGAAGAAAGGGGAACACCTAAATATTTCAAAGAAGAAGCATCATTTATTTTATGACTCTGGAAAAAATACACAAGATGCATTTTGCACAATATTTCTCCAGTGCTGTCTTGGGTGGTTACTCTGTGTTACTTCACAGACAGGTTATCTGGGGCCAACACTGGCATTTATGAAGGTAAATGGGTGTTTGTTAGACAGAGTTTCTCAGGTGTTTTAATGCACTAATGCACACTGTTAATCTGAAAAAAGTGAAATATAATTAAGTAGCATTTTCAAAATGCATTTGACCATGGATATTTTTTATTGAGTGTCTCGATATTACCCAGAGCTAAGAAGTGTTTATTCAGGACGGTGACTTGGCATAAACTCACTGGGTCTGTTTTGTTTATGTGCTTTATGCTTAACCTAACTATAGCTATACTGTGTGTAACTGAGGTCAGGAAGGTGCCCTCTGTACTCTTTCCTACCTGCAGCACCTTACCCTTAGCCAGAGTGTTGGCAATGGTGTGTAGAGAACAGACTCCATCTACAAAGGGTCAAGAGAAAAAGGAGAAGCCTGAAACAGGCAGGCACAATGGGGCTGTGGGCAAGGGTGCTGTCAAAGAGGAGACTGACTTTTTTGAAAAGATTAAGCCAGGCGAATGAATCATGTAGTCAATGAAAGTTGTCAAATGACCTTTGAGATGGCCTGGTAGCCACACAGGGAGGAAACGTGGCCAGTTTTTCAAAGCTGTAAGCAATTCAGCAGGAAAAAGAACAAAAACATCCATGAAGGTGAATGGAATTCATCCACCAAAAAGCATGCCTTTGTTCGTGTCCCGGGGCCTTTCTCAAACAGTCACTTATTTTTCATTCTAATATATATGAATTGATTGTTGTCCTTATGATACATTTCCTGAAAAACCCATAACTAATGGAGATTCAATAATCATTTGCCAGTGATCAAGGAGTGATATGATAGTTTATCAGTACATCACTCAATGATTCAATAAATAAAGTATTTGTTAAGTACCTGCTATTTACATAGAATAGAAACCACTTCTCCTTTTTTTTTTAATGAAAAACTAAAATCTACTTCTCAGAATGCCAGAAAAGGAAAGAACCAGGAAGGCAGAAGAGAGACACATTTTTGGAATATGTACGGGTCACTGAGACACAAGTCCTTTGCCTAATCAATGCCCGTGTGCAATGCACACATAGTGTACCACATGCCCAGACAATTCTTTCTACCTTCTCACCGACTCAGTCTCTTCTAAATGCCTGCTCATGAAACTTCCCCTCAGATAATTAACAGATTATCAAAAAGAGTCAGAGAGTTCCAGAAGCTTCCATTCTCAGTGCAAAATAACCATGCACTTAGATTATGTCAGAGTAAAATTTCAGGGTTGGTGAAGCTTTCTGTAATATTTTGGTGGTGGGTGGGGAGCGTGGAGGAAGTTATTGCCCGGTGAGCATGAGAAGAAAAATAATCATGGTAAAATAATCATGCCAATTTCACTAGAATTGCTCAGTGCCTCAACTCCGGTGAACTGCAGATGACAGTATTTTACACTGTTTACATCATCAGGGGCCTCCTTGGAAACTGCACTGACCCAGAGAGGACGGAAAATTTGGAGTAAAAGCCTTGATACAGTTCATAAAATTGGATTCAAATGAAAAGTCTAATGTGGGGCCACTTGAACATAACACAAAGAGCTTTTCCCTGATTTCAAAGGAAAAGGCAGGAAAACATGCCAGTCTCAGCAAGGGCCAGCCATCAAGAGGGGAGAGTGTTCTGTTCCTGTTTGTTTTCCTTACTAAAGAATAGGAGGGGTGGCTTCCCATCTGAGGTCATGCAATATGGTTTATCCAAATGGAGACGGTCATTGGTTCACATTTCAATTTCAGAAATCAGGATAAAAACTAGTCATTTATATACACTGGAGAAGTCTCAAGGAGGTGGCTATCATTGCTTTGACATGCACAAGTTTGTAACTCCTGGTGGCATGGCTACACAACTGCAACCCTCAGACACTTGAGTCTAGAAGCCAGTTAAAGATCAAAGAAGGAATATATATTGTTTTCCTTCCAATTATTGTCTGAAAATAACCTTCTATTGTCCCCTTCTAGTAATGCACCAGCATCTGAACTTGCTAAGTAGTGTTAGCAGTAGAGAAAAATTGGGGGGATAATAGTGGAGCATGTTAAGAAATGAACATCATTGACATTATTGCCATGTTTTATAGCACAAAGAAAGAGTATCAGAAAATATGAGAATGACAACTCCAAGACAAAAGGAACAGAGTTTGAACATGAAGAAAATTTAGGACATCTGGAACCTCTTTATTTTACCTCTATTTTATTTTACTACTGACACAAGATAGCAATCAATGCCTAAATAAGATCCATTTCAATAAGTATAAAACATTACCATCTAAATAAAAGGAGACATTGTTTCATACTGTTTATTGGCAGTATCCTTTCTTCCTTAGTCGTACATTTTTTTAAAATTACTTACCTGGTGGTAAGTCATTTCCATTCCATGGAAAACAGCAAAACAGAAGTTGCCTTTATTCTGAATTCTGTCTTTCTGACATTAATTGATGCCTAAGGAAAGTGCAGAAGGGACTTGGAGGGGAGCAGAAGCCATAGCCATGCTACTATGCCAGGAGCAGATCAGCACCTCTTTCACTTTGCCCTCTTGCTATGAACATCTCGGCCTCAACAGAGTTACCCGGCACCCTCAAAATGAGGTCCCGTTGACTCTCAGTAATCGTGACCCTGATGCACAGTTCCAGACACATGGATCAGCTGCACTGAGTCTGGTCACCACTGGCCAATGGTGAGCAGCTGACTGCCACATTCCTGGACCTCCCCTTCCCTCCCTCATCCCCCGAAGGTTAAGGCTCATACTTCTAGATCACTCTAAGAGGGATGTCACAAAATTCATTTAGCGACAACCTATTAAAAGGACACACCTCTCTGCTCCCGTTGATATTATCCGTTGGAATCAAATTGTGCAAGATCATAAAATGTATGGTGTGTGTGTGTGTGTGTGTGTGTGTGTGTGTGTGTGTGTGTGTGTGTTTCTTCTCCTGTTTTTTACCTTAGGAGTTCTTTCATCTTTTTCTCTTTTCCTTCTGATTACACAAAAGCAGAAACACTAATGTTTAAAAATTAAACAAGGATTTGTCTATAAATTTCTCTTCTTTTTCTTCTTTGGATTGTTTCTCTTGCTTTGTCAGCAAATTCTTTACCTTGGACCCTCTTGCCCACTGCATTATTTTACCAATGACTCCGGCATGCTGGTGAAGAAAGATGACTATAGAGTTAGACTTGCTAGACAGAAATGAGACTTTCTTTCATGTGCCTACACATAGTATTGCAGAACCCTTCCCTGAGGAGGGTGCTCATAAAAATATTTAGGTCTCTTTTATTCAACATCTGGAGATTGATATACAGCTAGGAAAAAAAAAAAAAGCTCAGAATTGCATGATTAGCTAATTTTGCTATTGTTATTTGAAAGTTCTCAGGGAAAACATATTGATATCTAGAGAGCAAGGAGTGTGTCTGAAGTTTAGAGTACTTAATGATCTTGATACAAATGAGAAATTCAGCTTTTTAAGACTATCTGTTAAAATACAGAGCTGCACACCCTTTGCAATAAACAAATCAAAGAGGTAGTTATTCATACAACAATTAGGTCAGTAATTTACCAGTTATAGCATATGTCTTAGGATAGAGCAATGTGAATGATTAAATTTTTACATACTAGAAAAAACTAAAAGCCTTCAAACATATAGCTGACCAATGGGAAACAAGTTAAAATGCATTGTTATAGTAATTACCTTACTAAAGAATGTAAATGAATCATAATTTCAAATTTCAAAGTAACATTAGAAAAACAATTTTGTATCTCTTCTTGGTGGAAATTGTTACTATTTTCTGATTCTTAGTTTCTCTATCTGTGAAATAAGGAGAAGGTTTACTGAAATAATTTTAAGGCCATTTTAGACCTTAGTATCTATGCTTTTATTGTGTTGAAAATAATATAACACTTTAGGATGGTATAAAACCACTGGGCTGTTGGTTTTATGAAAAAAAAAAAAAAAAAAAAGAAAAAAAGAAAGAAAGAAAGAAAGAAAGAAAGAAAGAAAGAAAGAAAGAAAGAAAGAAAGAAAAAAAAAAAAACCCTCCAATCTAGAGTATGTTTTGATGACCAGAAATAACAGCATGGTTAGGTCTGGCACCTATGTGACCTTGACTAGGTCACATGTTCTGGGTCACAGTTTCTGTATCTGTAAGAAGAGCAACCATAGGAAGAGTCCATAAAGCTGTAAGCTACTATCATTTTTTAACCCTTTTGTTTGGATTTTTCTTTTTGACACACAATAATTATACATATTATGGGATGCAGTGTGATGTTTTGATATGCACATTGGGTAATGATCAAATCAGGGTAAATAGCATATTGACCACTTCATATACTTGTCATTTTTTCATGGTGAAAATATTAATTTTAAATGAGACAAGTACAAGATCACAGAAGCCCAGTGGAAACTTGGATACAGACTCTCAGAGTATCCAAATGACTCTTATGGAAGACAATTCTAGAGTCAAAACTCAAGTGATTTCCTAAGCAAACTTCATCTGTAGCACACAGGGAGAGAATGGAACTTTGTCATCGTATTTCCTCTTACCCTTTCAATGACAGACAGCTCTCCTAAAAGGACTCAGACCTCTGATACTATCCACATCAATGAACTGATCAGTTTGCAAACACACAAGTGCCTATGTTATGCAAGGCATAGCTTTAAGAGTTGATTTTCCTAACATAGAGGGACTCAATCTGATCAATTAACTCAATCTACATTCCGAGACTCCTAGGAATTCTTACAGGTTACTCTCTGTAAGGCAACAATTAGAAACAGAGATGACCCTTTTGGTAGTATGAACTCTGCTCCCTCTGTGATTAACAGTCCAATTAACAAGGCTAGTTTAGCAACTACAGTAGAATTACTTACAGGTACAAGTATTTTTGAAGATAATTATAAGCTGGCTCAGTTTTTGCCTGGTCAGGAACAATCATACAAATGTATTTTTAAGTTTCTCTTTTGGGACCATCTAGGATACAAAAATGTTACCTAAGTTCCCAGGATATTTGAAACCAACACAAAAAGATGTTTTTTTCTTTTTCTTATTAAATGCAACTCCTAAATTTTTTCTTATTTTCATATCAGAAGACTACTTAGAGATTTCCTGCTAATTCTTTTTTGGACACTTTAGATTTCTTCTTCTCCAACTCCACATAAATATGTATTCTGAGTTATATAACTCCTAAATACAAATTTCCTGGAGATATATATATATATATATATATATATATATATATATATATAGAGAGAGAGAGAGAGAGAGAGAGAGAGAGAGAGAGAGAGAGAGATATCTCGGTTACACTATATATATATATGTATGTCAAAATGAGTGAGACACCTGAGGATCTCTACTCAGGCAACATGGAGATAGTTATTATGTAGGTTTAGAGCCAATCCCCCACCCCACAAAAAAAAAAAAAAATATATATATATATATATAATCTTACATATATATAATCTTTTAGTATTTATGTCATACACAGGATTTTAAATCACTTTATAATAATTAATTTGTTGAAGAAAAACACACATGAATATTTTAGTGTTCAAATTATATTGTGCCCTGATATTTCCTTTACATGCGTGTATATGTGTGTGTGTGTGTGTGTGTGTGTGTGTCCAAATTGGTTTTATAATTATGAAAATTACAGGATTTTTTTTCAAACTTACTTTATTTCTGTCTACAAACCTATCATTTCTACTCTTGTAATTGGTATATATTTTGGCCAATAATGATCAACAATTGCTACTTCATAAATACCTTGGTATCAAGAACATTGGCCTAAAAACATTTTTATACAATCCTCCATTAAGAGGTGTGTACTTAGCAGGCATTTAAGAAAAATCTTCTATATAAAATAAATAAATGAATACATGCATTATTTTTTCCATTCGTGGGTTGTTCTATGTTTATGGGCTCTTTTTCACATCTCTGAACCAAGCCTCCCCAGTTAGCTATAATGTATTTCCACCTATTTCTCTCCACTTTTTTCTTACTCTCACTTTTAAGCATACATTTCAGGGTATTGTGAACCCTATCAACTTTAAGTCAGAGACACTACCTATATAATGATGAAAATAACTTACCATAAAACAAAATAACTTACCATAAAATAAATATTATTTATGTTAGTTGGGTATATTAGTCAAGTGCATTCGTGGAGTACATAAAAACATAAAATATTTCTAAAATACACAAAATTTTAAAAATTAAAACCCAAAATCATGATGTTGATTATATCTTTCAAAATAAAACAACTAAATCTGATCAATGCCTCCCAGAAATGGTTACGAGAGAAAAAAAAATGAGAACACAACATAACATCGAGAATGATAAAGCAGAGATATATGTTATTTGGAAAAATTTTAGTAAATTCTGAATGATATTTTTCAACAATAAACTAGAAAATCTACAGCAGATATTCAAAATGAGTGAGACACCTGAGGATCTCTACTCAGGCAACATAAAGATAGTTATTCTGTAGGTTTAGAGCCAATCCCCAAAAATACCAGTCTCAGACTCTCTTAAAAGACTTGCAAAATACCATTAAGGATGGGTAATCTTTGTATGATTTAAATTACAACCACTGAGTAAACTTCAGAAAGCATCTCAGTTACACTGTACCACAAAGATCACATGTGTGTACAAACACACACCAATGCATTGAAGACAATTTCTCAGATTCTATGAATATATAAATTCTAAGAAAAATATATCTTGTAGATCCTCATTTAGATTTACACCCTTAATGTATCACTTACACATGTAAAAATCGAAAGTAGATTCAAACTTATTACAAATGGATGAAAAGAAATGTAAACTTACAACCACATAAAAAGTATATTCTTTGCCACACAATTTCAACTACAACATTAAAATAGGTAAGTTGTGTGGTGTTGGGTAGAGAAAAAAAGGTCTACTTCGTTCTGTTTTCAAGTTTAATGAAGCTGATAAGAAGTATACCTGTTCATATAAATATATTTTTAAAGCATTACTAATAATTTTGAGATTTGTTTTTCTAATCATCAGAACTCATAGTTTTCCAAAACCTTTGCTAATGAACAATCTTGTACTCTTCAAACACCAATTTTAATCAAGTACCACATAATTCTGTAGATAAACCTGGTTCACTTAAAAATAAATTAGCATTGTGGAAAGATGAAAGCATGTATTAAATGGATATTTTCCCTTTCATTACTAGAATAGGAGCAGAAAAATCTTCAAGGTGTATTTATATCTATACTTATATGCTTCTATATATCTTATTTATATCTATACTTATACACATATATATATACTAATTTGTATACAATTAGTATAGCAGTATATATATATATAGCAGCAACATATATATGTGTATATTAGTATATATAGCAGTGAAATATATATGTGTATTTCCCATTCTTGGGCTGAATTTTAGAATTATTTGCAAAATTGCTTTTTTAAATATTTTATATCCAGGTCTTATCTTTATGATCACCCTAGGAAATCCAAGAACACCATCTGAATATTCTGTGCAATAAAGAAAAAAAGTAATTTAGTAAGTTATCCAGATATAAATTTCCCCAATTAAAATTAATAATCTCTCTTCATACTAGTAACAACAAAGCAAGGAGAATAATGGGAAAAACAAACTCTTATTCATATTAAACGAAAAGCTATGAAATAAGTTGACATCAGCCTTACCACAAAATTCAAGGATATTTAAATAAACAATACAATGCAATCCTGGTTGCTAGCCAACAAAAAAGAAATTGACTGGATTTAACCCAACTGCCTTAGCTAAGTAATTAAAACTAAAAATTAATAACATAAACCAAAGATGCTCAAGTATTGGAAAATTCACAGTGCAGAATAGAGGTCCCTAAGAGAAGAACAACAGGGGAGATAAGGCTGATAGTGGTCACTCCAAACTGTTACCTAGAGAGAGTTGCCAGATTGAAGTGCAAGAAAAGGGAACCAGACAGAGGCTGGTGATCTCCTTGATTGCAGTATGGAGTTGGGTTCCAGAGACACCAGTAAAAATCAGATGCATAGGACAATGACAAAGAGGGTACCCAGGGGATGGGCAGAGGCTCCACCTCACACTTTCCAGGTTCAGGCGAATACTGACCAGAGCATATGCGGCAGCCGCTTCATGCTGGGGAGTGAACCAGCGAAAAGAAGACCAAAAAAATCTACCAACTCACAAAGGGCAAGGAATACTTGGTGCTGGAACTGTCTGTAGTAGAAACCTCTTGTGATCCATGCAGCCTTAGTCAGAATACTCAGGGGCATACTGACTGAAGAGGAAGGTAAAATTAGTTCCTGATTCCGTCTTCTCTTATCCATCCTAGAAAGTTAAAAAGCAACCCCTGAAAGGGTTGCCTATTTTGCAAATTACTCAACTATATCCCCAAACAAACCTCAAAAGTTTTTTGAATAAACTCAATAGCCAACACTCAACAGTGTAAAGTTGACAATATCACCCTTAAAAAATTAAAAGCTAAGAAAAAGAGCAGAAGAAAATGCAAACAATAGTGAGGAAAAAATATATCAATCAAAACTGACCCAGAAATGATACAGATGATAGAATGAGCAGGCAATCACATCATAACAGTTATGTAACTATATTCCACACATACAAGAAAGTAAAGAAACATACAAATGTGTGAAGGTTAGAAATGAAAGAAATAGCAAAAGACCAACTTGAACTTCTAGAAATGAAAAATATATTTGCCTTGAAAAATACAATGGAATAAATTAAAAGCATCTTACACACTGTAAAAGAAAGATTGACTAACTTAAATATATGGTAACAGAAATTATTGAGTGTGAAACACAAAGAGAAAGAAGGACTTTAAAAAATTAATAGAGTCACACTGTACTGTTGTACAATTTCAGACATCCCAATATATGTAATTGACATCCCCCAAAACAAGAAATTAAAAGAGAAAAGTAACCAATGTGTCCTAAATTTGGTGCAGAAGATAAAGCTACAGAATCAAGAAGCTTAGAGATTCCAAGCAAAACAAAACTACATCCAAAGCACATTGTAATCAATTTGCTTAAAATCAATAATAAAGAGAAAATCTTTATCACAGTCAGAGAAAAAAAGACACATGTATCCCAGAATAAACCAAAACTCTGTTTAGAAACTAGGCAAAACATAAAAGAGCAAGGAAGTCATTTTAAAGTTTTGAAAGGAGGGCAAAACTACCAAACAAAACACTATAAATTCAAATTACTCATGCTACAAATATAAAAACCAATGGTGAAGAAAGACAACTTCACGCATGCAAGAGCCTAGGATATTTATCAATATATCTGTAGTATAAAAAAAATAAAATGAAATTCTTAAGCCAAAAAAAAAAATCCAGATAGAAATATGGATCTACATTGAAGAACAGAGAACACTGGAAATGGTAAATATGACATAGTTTCTTTCTTTAAAAAAATCATTAAATATCTACAACAGAAACAATAGCAATTTTTGTTGGCATTAAGTTAACTATAAAGATGAATGGATCTTAAACTTCTGATATTCAGACAAGCTGGTAAAGACACATTTTTCCCTGTCCCATTTTCTGCCCTGTGCCCAGGAAAACTACATGACTTATTCTAAAATACAATAGTGCACTCTAGGTGAAATGTCTCAGAGAGAGCTACCCTCAAAGACTAATAAGTTAGGGACGAGCGAAGCAGACATTATTACCTCATGTGCATATGTGACTGCATGACTACAAAATGTACAATCAGAAAGATGAGAAATTACACTCAACTTATGTATGACCTCTCAGAATGTATAAATGCATTCTATTGTTGTGTACGACTAATTAGAACAAATAAAAAATTAATTAAAAAGAAAAATAAATGAAAAAAGTGAAAACAAAATGTGGGGGAGGGAATGAACCACCATCCAGAAATTGTGTCTATCATTCCTATGCACATTTGCTACTTGCAAATGTATCCATAAACTACATATGAAAAAAAAAGAATTATGGATGAAAATGCTAAACATCTATTCATTTAGCAATGTTGAAATATAAAATATAGTGGTATTGATTGTGGTCACCACATCATACAATAGATCATTAAAACTTATTCCTCCATGTGGGGAAAAAGGTACACTCATACATTGCTGGTGGAGTAGCAAATTAGTGCAGCCACTCTGGAAAGCAGTATGGAGATTCCTCAGAAAGCTTGGAATGGAACCACCATTTGACCCAGCTATCCCACTCCTTGGCCTATACCCAAAGGACTTAAAATCAGCATACTACAGAGATACAGCCACATCAATGTTCATTGCTGCTCAATTCACCATAGCCAGATTGTAGGACCAACCTAGATGCCCTTCAATTGATGAATGGATGAAGAAACTGTGGCATATATATACAATGGAATATTACTCCGCCATGAGGAATGATAAAATCATGGCATTTGCAGGCAAATGGATGAAATTGGAGAATATCATGCTATGTGAGATAAGCCAATCTCAAAAAACCAAAGGACGAATGATCTCACTGATAAGCGGATGATGACATATAATGGGGGATGGGAGGGTTAGCGTTAGGGCTAGGGTTAGGTTTAGGGTTAGGGTTAAGGAGGGTGGCAAGAATGGAGGAAGGAAGGACTGCATAAAGGGAAAAGAGGGGTGGGAGAGGTGGGGGGAAGGGAAAAAATAACAGAATGAATCAAACAACATTACCCTATGTAAATTTATGATTACACAAATGATATGCCTTTACTCCATGTACAGAGAAACAACATGTATCCCATTTGTTTACAATAAAAAAAACTTATTCCTCTAGTCCAGCTGAAACTTTGTATTATTTGATAAATTTCACATATTACCCATAAATATACATGATTATTTGTGAATTCCAAATAAATTTTAAAAAATTAATGGAGTTAGTCTCTGTCAAGATTTTATTTAATTTACCACCCTGGCCCCTAAAATGCACAGTATGTGAAAGTAGGTTACTGTAAAACTCACCAGGTTGTATCCCTATCTACCGATTGGCACAGCTCCTGCGCGTGGAATACGGGCACTACCTGGTGAATGCCGATGCTTTATACCTGCCAGAAAAGACAATCAGAAGCAATTCACCTATTGTAGGAAAGGCAACTTGATACATTTATGGTCTGTCCCAGGATTGTGTTGATAGTCCTACTCTTTATCATAACATTGTCCAAAGATAACTTGGATCATTTGCAGACTCTTCAGAATACTCCGTGGATGTACCATAGGAGAAATACTATCCTTATAATACTGGATGAGCAGCTCCAAGTAGTGAATTAAGACACTACGGTTAGACTTATGTGCTCCAAAAGGGTGTCATCAGTGAGGTTTTATAGATTTAGTAGTTTGGGAAATGTAAGGTCATTCTCTTCTCAGTAAAGGAGAAATTATTGTCTTATTCCTCTCACCAAAAATAAATAAGCAAAATGCTTGATAGATCTCTTCAGGTTTTGAGGCAGCATATTCTGATTCACTTACCAGGCAATACAGTCATGCTCAGCTTAAGTAAAGCTGACAGAAATAAAAGGCTCCACAATCGGTCAAGGTTGCTACACGGGCAATCTTATCACTTGGCTGTATTACCAAGTAGATCCTAATGTATTGGGGCCAAGAGACCAAGCTGAGTTCATGACAAGTCCAAATAGAAAAATCATAACACAGAAGCATATGCTGCTGGGGCTCTGGATCAGCCCATGCTAATCCTAGCATAACACTAACACACCATTTGAAACACACAAAATGACCTTTTGAAGAGACAATGGTGGTAAAAAAAAAAATTTTTTTGAAGATTATATGGATACACATGTACTCCAAACCAAGACTCATTTTATGACTAGTTTCTGTTGAGCAGAATAATAAAGGTGTAAAAAAAAATAATTAGAAATAAGAGTAGTTCTTCTTTGCATTGTTCTCAGTAATCCAGTTTGGGAATTTGTGCTTCCTTCCCCTGTAACTGTGGGATTTATAAGTCTATAAGTCCTGGTACCCAGAAAGGTGGCAGAGTACCCATTAAATCTTTTTTTTTTTAATTCATTTTTCAAATATTTATTTTTAAATTTTTAAATTTGCTCTAATTATGTATACATGAAAGTAGAATGCAATTATGCTACTTGTAAATATATCCATAAACTACATATGAAAAAAGAGTTATGGATGAAAATCCATATTTTCAATTTTACAGACTGCATTTTTAAAAATTCATTTTTATTGTAAACCAATGGGATACATCTTGTTTCTCTGGTTGTACATGAAGTAGAGGCATACCATTTGTGTAATCATACATTGACCTAGGGTAATAGTTTTTGATTCATTCTGTTCTTTTCCCCTCCCACCCCTCCAACCGCTCTTATCCCTCTATAGAGTCCCTCCTTCCTCCATTCTTGCTCCCCTTCCCACCCCCTATATGTGTCATCATCCACTTATCAGTGAGATCATTCGTCCTTTGGTTTTTTGAGATTGGCTTATCTCACTTAGCATGATATTCTCCAACTTCATCCATTTGCCTGCAAATGCCATAATTTTATTATTCTTTATGGCTGAGTAATATTCCATTGTATATATATATACCACAGTTTCATTATCCATTCATCAATTGAGGGACATCTAGGTTGGTTCTACAATCTGGCTATTGTAAATTGAGCAGCTATGAACATTGTTGTGGCTGTATCTCTGTAGTATGCTGATTTTAAGTCCTTTGGGTATAGGACGAGGAGTGGGATAACTGGGTCAAATGGTTCCATTCCAAGCTTTCTGAGGAAACTCCACACTGCTTTTCAGAGTGGCTGCATAATTTGCAGCCCCACCAGCAATGTATGAGTGTACCTTTTTCCCCACATTCTCTCCAACACTTATTGCTCCTTATATTCTTGATAATCGCCATTCTAATTGGGGTGAGATGGAATCTTAGGGTAGTTTTGATCTGCATTTCTCTTATTACTAAAGATGGTGAACATTTTTTCATGTTTCTTAACTGATTGTAGATCTTCTTCTGTGAAGTGTCTGTTCATATCCTTAGCCCATTTGTTGATTGGGTTATTTGTAGTCTTTGTGTAGAGTTTTTTTAGTTGTTTATATTTCTGGAAATTAGTGCTCTATTTGAAGTATGAGTGGCAAAGATATTCTCCCACTCTGTAGGCTCTCTCTTCACATTGCTGATAGTTTCCTTTGCTGAGAGAAAGCTTTTTAGTTTGAATCTGTCCCAATTATTGATTCTTGCTTTTATTTCTTGTGCTATGGGAGTCCTGTTGAGGAAGTCTGATCCTAAGCCAACAAGGTGAAGATCTGGACCTAGTTTTTCTTCTATAAGATGCAGGATCTCTGGTCTGATTCCAAGGTCCTTGATCCATTGTGATTTGATTTTTGTGCAGGGTGAGAGATAGGGGTTTAGTTTCATTCTGTTGCATATGGATTTCCAGTTTTCCCAGCAACATTTGTTGAAGAGGCTATCCTTTCTCCATTGCATATTTTTGGCACCTTTGTCTAGTATGAGAAAATTGTATTTATTTGGGTTTGTGTCCGTGTCTTCTATTCTGTACCATTGATCTACATGCCTATTTTGTTGCCAATACCATGCTGTTTTTGTTACTATTGCTTTGTAGTATAGTTGAAGTTCTGGAATTGTGATACCCCCTGCTTCACTCTTCCTGCTAAGGATTGCTTTAGCTACTCTGGGTTTCTTATTCTTCCAGATGAATTTCATGATTGCTTGCTCTATTTCTGTAAGGTACGTCATTGGGATTTTAATTGGAAGTGCATTGAATCTGTATAGCACTTTTGGTAGTATGGCCATTTTGGCAATATTAGTTCTGCCTATCCAAGAACATGGGAGATCTTTCCATCTTCTAAGATGTTCTTTCATTTCTTTCTTTAGTGTTCTGTAGTTCTCATTGTAGAGGCCTTTCACCTCTTTTGTGAGATTGATTCCCAAGTATTTTATTTTTTTCGAGGCTATTGTGAATGGGGTAGTTTTCCTAACTTCTCTTTCTGAAGATTCATCATTTATGTATAAAAATTCATTGTATTTATGAGCATTAATCTTATATCCCGCTACTTTACTGAATTCATTTATGAGTTCTAAAAGTTTTCTGGTGGAATTTGCTGGTTCCTCCTAATATATAATTATGTCATCAGCAAATAGGGATAGTTTGAGTTCTTCTTTTCCTATTCATACCCCTTTAATTTCCTTGGTCTGTCTCCTTGCTCTGGCTAGAGTTTCAAGGACAATGTTGAATAGAAGTGGTGAAAGAGGGCATCCCTGCCTTATTCCAGTTTTTAGGGGGAATGCTTTCAGTTTTTCACCATTTAGAATGATATTGGCCATGGGCTTAGCATAGATGGCCTTTACAATGTTAAGGAATTTTCCCACTATCCCAATTTTTTGCAGTGTTTTGAGCATGAAGGGATGCTCTGTTTTATAAAGTGCTTTTTCTGCATCTATCACAATAATCATGTGATTCTTGATTTTAAGTCTATTGATATTGTGAAATACATTAATTGATTTCCGGATGTTGTACCAACCTTGCATCCCTGGGATAAAACCCACTTGATCGTGGTACACTATCTTTTTAATATATTTTTGTATGCGATTTGCTTAGATTTTGTTGAGAATTTTTGCATCAATGTTCATTAAGGACATTGGTTTGAAATTTTCTTTCCTTGATGTGTCTCTGTCTGGTTTAGGTATCAGGATGATATTGGCTTCATAGAATGAGTTTGGGAAGGTTCCCTCCTCTTTTATTTCATGGAATACTCTGAGAAGTATTGGAATGAGCTCTTCTTTAAAGGTTTTGTAGAACTTTTCTGAGAACCCATCTGGTCCTGGACTTTCTTTGATTTCTGCTATCTTCTCTCTCTCTCTCTCTCTCTGTCTGTCTCTCTCTCTCTCTGTCTCTGTCTCTGTCTCTCTCTCTCTCTCTCTCTGTCTCTCTCCCTCTCTCTTTCCCTCTCTCTCTGTCTCTCTCTTTCCCTCTCTCTCTCTCTCTCTCTGTCTCTGTCTCTGTCTCTGTCTCTCTCTCTCTCTGTCTGTCTCTCTCTCTCTTTCCCTCTCTCTCTGTCTCTCTCTTTCCCTCTCTCTCTCTCTCTCAGTCTCTCTCTCTCTCTCTCTTTCCCTCTCTCTCTTTCTAATTTCAATCCATTATGATTTGATAGAATACAAGGTAGTATCTCTATCTTCTTGTATTTTCTAACATTAGCTTTGTGGCATAATATATGGTCTATTTTAGAGAAGGATCCATGTGCTGCTGAGAAGAAAATGTATTCGCTCTTGGTTGGATGGTATATTCTATAAATGTCCTTTAAGTCTAAATTATTGATTGTGTTTTTGAGATCTATGGTTTCTTTGTTTGGAGGATCTGTCCAGTGGTGAGAGAGGCGTGTTAAAATCACCTAGTATTATTGTGTTGTGGACTATTTGATTTCTGGCATTGAGAAGGATTTGTTTGATGTACATGGATGAGCCACTGTTTGAGGTATAGATATTTTTGATTGTTATGTCTTGCTGATTTATGCTTCCCTTAAGCAGTATGTAATGTCCTTCTTTATTCCTTCTGACTAACTTTGACTTGAAGTCCACTTTATCTGATATGAGGGTGGATACTCTGGTCACTTTTTTGCTGTGTCCATGTGCATGGTATGTTTTTCCACATCCTTTCACCTTTAGTCTGTGGGTATCTCTTTCTATGAGATGAGTCTCTTACAGGCAGCAAATTGTTGCATCTTTCTTTTTAATCCAATATGCCAGTCTATGTCCTTTGATTGATGAGTTCAGGCCATTAACATTCAAGGTTATTATTGAGATATGATTTGTATTCCCGGTCATTTGGCTCATTTATTTCTTTTTTTTTGACATGACTTGATTTCTCCTTTATTTGGTTGTTCCTTTAGGGTAGTTCCTCCCTTTGCTGATTTACATCGTTGTTTTTCTTTCTTTTTTTTTTATTTTTATTGTAAGCAAATGGGATCCATGTTGTTTCTGTTTGTACATGGAGTAACAGCATACATTTGCATATTCATACATTTACCTAGAGTAATGATGTTTGATTCATTCTGTTATTTTTTTCCTTCCCCCCACCCCTCCCACCTCTCTTTTCCCTCTATACAGTCCCTCCTTCCTTCATTCTTGCCCCCCCATCCCCCATTACGTGTCATCATCCGCTTATCAGTGAGATCATTCGTCTTTTGGATTTTTGAGATCGGCTTATCTCACTTAGCATGATATTCTCCAATTTCATCCATTTGCCTGCAAATGCCATAATTTTATTATTCTTTATAGATGAGTAATATTCCATTGTGTGTGTGTACATATATATATATATATATATATATTATTTTTGCTCGCAGCCTTTAAAATTCTGTCTTTATTTTGTATGTTAGGTATTTTCATTATAATGTGCCTTGGTGTGGGTCTATTGTAATTTTGTGTATTTGGAGTCCCATAAGCCTCTTATACTTGATTTTCCATTTCATTCTTCAGATTTGGAAAATTTTCTGATATTATTTGATTGAATAGATTGTTCATTCCTTTGGTTTGTTTCTCTGAGCCTTCCTCAATCCCGATAATTCTTAAATTTGGCCTTTTCATGATATCCCATAGTTCTTGTAGATTCTGTTCATGATTTCTTACCATCTTCTCTGTTTGGTCAACTTTGTTTTCAATATTAAATATTTTGTCTTCAATATCTGAGGTTCTGTCTTCCAGGTGTTCTATCCTATTGGTTATGCTTTCTATGGAGTTTTTAATTTGGTTTATTGTTTCCTTCATTTCAAGGATTTTGTTTGTTTGTTTTTTCAAATATGTCTAACTCTTTATTGAAATGATCTTTTGCTTCCTGTATTTGCTCTTTTAACTGTCAATTGGTGCAGTCATTCAAATCCTGCATTTGCTCTTTCATCTCATCCTTCAATGCCTGCATTTGCCCTTTCATCTCCTCCTTTGCTTCCCTGATCATTTTTATTATGTACATTCTGAACTCCCTTTATGACATTTCTTCTGCCATGCTGTCTTTGGATTTTATTGCTATACCATCTAGGTTTGTTTGGGACATTTTCTTCCCTTTTTTTCTCATATTGTTCAGGTGTCTACCCTTCTAGTAGTGAAACTCTGGGTTATTGCAGATTTCCTCTATTGACTGATATTGTCTGTGTAGATTTCCAATAACTCACCTCTTAGCCTTCAGTAGCCTGAAGTCTTGGAGGAACTTGACAATGCGGTGCTCCACTAGGAAGCTGACCTTCTAGGGGTGGTGGTCTTCAGGTGGGGTATATTCCCTGGTGGATCTGAGTTGGTCCCAAGGCTCTCAATACCTCCTCTTCTTGGCTCCTGGGTCTTGTCAAAGGCCCTCTAGCCTCTTGTAGGTGTCTCAGGAAGGGAGTTGCCCTTCCAATGATGATGGCCACGCCCTTAGGAGTAAGTCAAAATGCCTGCACCAGCCTATAAGGAAGCCTCTGGCTAACTCCATGATGCGGACAAACCTTGGCATGGTGGTCGGGCGGGGTTGTTCAGTGATGGCGTCTGTCTTTGGCCTGATGGTTGGGTGGGTTGGCTACCCACTGCCTAGCTCCGCAAGGCAGGTGGGTTGGGTGCCCACCTGCTACCTCCGCGATGCAAGCAGCCTGACTCGCCCACCAGCTCGCTCCTGATTGCAACCAACCAGTGATGGCACCAACCTAGGTGCAGAGGTCAGGCGGGTCGCTCAGTTATGACGTCTGTCCTGCTGGCTGGGCGGGATAACTGCCCACAGCCTTCCTCTGTGATGTCAGCGGCCTGGCTGGCCTGCCTACTCGCTCTGCAACTGCGACGAGCCAGTGATGGCACCAAGCTAGGTGCACAGACTGCATTTTGAGTCATTGCACACAAATAGTGTACAACTTTTCATTTCTATGGTTGTACACAATGTAGATTCACACCATTCATGTCATGATACATATACATAGGGTAACACTGTCTGTCTCATTCTACTATCTTTCTGTCCCCAACCCCTCCCACCCCATTTTCCTCTACACCACCCAAAGTTCCTTCATTCTTCTCTTCCCCCTGGCCACTTCCCCTCATTATATATAGTCATCCACTTATCATAGAAAACATTCAGTCTTTGGGTTTTGGGGCTTGGCCTATTTCACTTAGCATATTCTCCAACTTCATCCATTTATCAGCAAATGCCATATATTTATTCTTCTTTATGGCTGAGTAATATTCCATTTTGTATATATACCACAGTTTCTTTATCTATTTTCCATGAAGGGTATCTCGGTTGGTTCCACAATCTAGCTATTGTGAATTGAGCTGCTATGAACATTGATGTGGCTGCATCAATGTAGTATGCTGATTTTAAGTCCTTTGGGTATAAACTGAGGAGTGGGATAGCTGGGTCAAATGGTGGATCCATTCCACGTTTCCTGAGGAATCTACCCACTGTTCCAGAGTGGCTGCACCAATTTGCAACTCCACCAGCAATGTATGAGTGTGCCTTTTCCCCCACATCCACACCAACACTTATTATTGCTTGTGTTCTTGATGATAGCCATTTTAATTGGAGTTAAATGAAATCTTAGAGTGGTTTTGATTTGCATTTGTCTAATTACTAGGGATGATGAGCACTTTGTCATGTATTTGTTGATCACCTGTATTTCTTCTTCTGTGAAGTGTCTGCCCAGTTCCTTGGCCATTTATCAATCCATTAAATCTTATGTTATGACTCCCACCTTTCACTTGTGTGTCTCATGCCATAAAATCATCAGAGGAATAAAAAAAAAAGACAGCATACTAACAGAGGTGACCGACCACGATAATCAGTAAGAAGTAGGGGTTGCAGTCACATGGAAGGAAAAAGAAGGATATGTTAGATGCCACTGCTTCTCTTGGTCTCTTGAGGTTCCATTGCACATTTGAAAAGGAAAACATGCAATTACAGCATCCAAAGATTGACAACTAGAAACCAAAAACCCCCTCCAGATGAGGGTCTGCTTCACCTCTGGGCAGAGGTATAAGCAGAGAGGAGGGAGGACATAGAATGAGTAGTGAAAGAGAGGGAATAATGACAACCAGTTTTGATCTAGAAGTCAACTGATGGAGAGTTGAAAGTTGTCCCTGTGTATTTTGTCTTGATATAACTCTCCTCCTGAAAACATCCTTGCTCATCCATACCTCATGCTGATAACCCCATAACCACTGAGCTGGATGATTTTCAGAAATTTCATTTTCTTTTACTATACATATACATATTGGTAAATAGCATATGCTATCAAAGCAAGTTTGAAAACGTGATCTGCAGTGACAAAACCCTATGTCAATGGACATAGGGTTGATGAGACACCTATTTTTATATTTGCATCTCTAGCTCATTTATCACAGAAGCTGTATAACATCCCAGTGTATGCACATTAGCAAATGTGTACATCCACTCCCCTGTGCATATTTCCAATTTTAAAAATAATTATAAATAGTCATGCTCGAAATATTTCCACACAGGTCTTCTGTAATACAAGCGTGAGATTTTTCACTAGAGAATATACTCAAAATTGGAATTGATGAATCTTTGGCTATGCATATCTTTAACTTTATGAGGTTTTGCCAAAAGTGTTCCTGAAGTAGTTTTAGTGTTTAATATTGTCAGGAGCTGTGTATAATAGGCTGTATTGGCTTCATCATTGTTAACGTGATTTTGTCAGATTTTAGAATTTTTGCCTGTCTGCTGGGTAAAAAAGAACAATGTCCCTGTGGATTTGATTTCCATTTTTCTGGATAACTAAGGAACATATTTTTGTGTATGTACTGAATAGTTGTGTTAACATTTTTGTGAAATGCATATTAATATTTGCTTTTCATATTATTATAAAATCCTTACCTAATCAGAGAGGTTCTTAAAATTATCTTATCAGTTTTTAACACAAGATAACACTTTAATACATAAAAAAATCAGTCTTTCCTTTGTAGTTTATTCTTTATGTGCATTGTAAAAACAATTTATCACCTAAGATCCAACTATATAAATTAGCAATATTTGTGATGAAACAAAGGACATTCCTTCAGACTTATAATCATCAAGGGGATAAAAAATGAAATGACAAAAAATTCTATGCACAAATTCAACATTTTAGAATCAATTAACCAATTCCTCAGAAAGAACAAAATGCTAGAATTCACCTATTATGAAATAGATAAATTGAAAAGTCCTGTAACGTTTAAGGGAACTTAATTCAAAATTCTTGATATGGAAATCTCCAGGACCAAATGGTTCCACTGGATAATTCCACCAAATATTTAAAGGAGAATAAATACCAATTCTACAAAGTAGATTCCAGTACATAGAAGGGGAAAGAACAATTCCCAATTCATTTTTTGAAGCCCGTATTCCTATAACAAAACCAGGTAAAGATAGTACACAGAAGACTATCTTAACAAATTATCAGACAATAGAATTTTGCAGTGTACAGAAATAATTGTACCCTATGACTAACTTGAGTTTATTCCAGTAACTCAAATCTGACCTAAAACTTGATGATCATTCGTGTAATTTATCATACTAACAGAATAAGAAATGAAAGTTAAATTATTGTGCTGATTCACAAGGAAAGGCATTTGATGAAATTCATCATTCATTCACAATAAAGACTCTTGGAAAATTAGGAACACAGAAGAAGCTTCCTTAATGTCCAAAAGAATATCTATAAAATGTTGACACCTAATATCAGACTTTCACTCAAGGAAGCAAAGATGCCCACTATTCAAAATAGCAATAGAATTTCTAGACAGTTTAATAAGGCAAGAAAAGGATACAAAAGGGATACAGATCAGAAATGAAGAAACAAAACTGCCAATTGTAGATGCTTGTCTACATAGATAATTGCTAGGAAATTTAAAAATTTTTAAAAAACCTTCTAGAACTAATATTGTCAAAGGATGGGATCAACAGATCAAAATCAAGTTTGATTCCTTGTACTTTTAGAATACATAAAAACTAAAATTTAAAGCATTATCATTAACATCACTCAAAAATGAAATGCATGCCAAAAATGAAACAATTAAGTGTAAACAAATCATTAACATGAAAAATTTGAAAGTTGAACACTAAAAAATACTGATGAAAGAAAGTAAAAAATGCAAATTAATGGACGCACCAAGTGCATAGGTTAAAATACCACAAAAATAAAGATAATAATTGTCCTCAAATTGAAATGCTTGTTTAAAGCATTTCCTATCAAAATATAAATGTTAGCTTTTATAGATACACACAAGGTTATTCCAACGTACATATGGAAAGAAAAAGAACCAGAGTAGCTGCAGTAATTCTTCATTTTAGTACTTAGTTTAAAGCTATGGGAATCAAGACTTCATGGAATTTGGTGGAAAGATAAAACACGTAGATCAAGGAAAAAATAGGGAACTAGGAAATATTACCACACAATTATGACCATCTGGTATTTGACAAATGTTCAAAACAATTCACTGGAGGAAGGCTAGTCTTTTCAATAAATGATGCTGGCAAAATTACATATCCATAGGCTAGAATGTTAAAATAATTAATTTCAAACTAAACTTCACACTGTACTCAAAATCAACTCAAACTGTACAGAGATTTAAGTGTAAAAAAATTTCAAGAATATCCAATTGGAGAAAATCTTTGGGAAAAAAATGCTTTGTTGAAGTTTTTAATCTGACTCCAAAGGTACAATCTATAACATAAAATATTAATACATTAGACTACATCAAACATTAAACTTTTTTTCTGCAAAAATACCGTGTTAGGAAGATGGAAAAAATTACAGACTGGGAGAAAATATTTACAAACAACATAGGTAACAATGTTTTTATATCTAAACTATATAGAGAACTCTCAAGCTCCACATTAAAAATACTAAAAATTCAGTTAGAAATTTGGAGGAAAAATACAAAAATATTTTTCACTGAAGAGAACACTCATACGGCAAATTCATCTCTTGAATATGAAAAAAGTGATCAATATCACTGGCCACTAGATAAATTCAAATAAACCTATGAGGAAATATCACTACATACCTATTAGAACAGATCACAAAAATGTCATGTGCTAAATACTGAAGATATTGTGGAGAAACTGGATGTCTAATACATTGCTAGTGGGGATTCAAAATGGCACAGTTACCCTGGATATTAGTTTGCCTGTTTCTAAAAAATAAATAAAGACATCTACATTGCCCTATGTAAATTTATGATTTTTAATTAAAATAAATTAAAAAAAATTTTTTTAAAAAGAAAAAAAAAGACATCTAAACATATTCTTAAAGTACAACACAGCATTTGCATTGTTCATAGCAGTTTTACTTACAGAATAACCAAAATGCCCTTTATTAGGTGAATTAACCATGGCTCTTTCAGTTAGTTTCACTGCATGGCCGGTGTTAACATGTAGCATCACTCAGCGAAGAAAAGGAACGAACGGATCACACACAAAACAACCTACGTTTATCTTACGATGAGATTGAGTTAAATTTTTTAAATAGTCACCTATTTTTTGACTCATTTACATAAGACTCTGAAAATGACAAAATTGGACAGATGTAAAACAGAGTGCTAGTTGTCAGGGGTTAGAACAATCTAGCCACAAAACCTACAGAGGCATAGCATGAGAAAGATCTTTGTGATCACAGAATAGCTCTGTATCTTGATTACAGTAGTAGTTACACAAATAGACCTATGTGATAAGACAGCTCACATATTACCACTGTCAAATTCATGGTTTGGATACTACACTATAATTATGTCATAGGCAAACACCAGAAGAAATGGGGAGAGAGACTCATGGGGCCTCTCTGTACTGTCTTTGCAACTTCCTGTTAACCTACAATTATTTCAAATAATAAAAGTCATAAAACTCAAATGGTGCTAGATTTTTTTTTCCCTGCCATCTTGGACTAAAAATCATTTGAGAACAAATGGTAGGTGGTTTTCTTTTAAGCCAGTCTGTATAAAATAAAATATTTATCTTCTAAGTAGTAAAATAGATAGAAGGATCCTCACATTATCAACATGGTCAGGAATGGATCCTGAGAAAAGCCAGCTACCTACACACCCTTGTTCCATCTGTAGCATTCAAGTTCTGTGAGTAATGAGCAGAACAGTAGGCAATGTTGCATACTGTTTGAATTATATTTTAATGCTTGTCCCTGCTTTGTGTATTCAATAAACACACCATTGAATTGGTGTATGTTCCATGTGTGTTGTTGGTGATGTCATATTCCAAAGCTGATCAATAATCCTTATTATAGATAAAAGACTATGCTCCTTAATTAAAGTCCATTTCCTCTCATTTCATAAGTGGTTATGGAGAGCAATGCATAAGTGTCTTCTATTGCCCAAATTAAGAGTCACTATTCTCTTTCTGGACAGTACGGTTTATTAAAAATGTAGGGGAAGTTGATAATAAAAATAATGATCATGCATAGACTATTTCTTATGAGAAAAAAAAGCAACCAATTTTTTAATTTTTTGAGATGTCTACAGACTGTTTTCCATAGTGACTGCCCTACTTAACATGCCCAAGAAACACAAAAGAGGAATTTCAGTTCCTCCACATCCTTAACAGAAATTGTTATTATTATTAATATTATTATTTTGTAATAACCATCCTAACAGGTGTCAGGTGATATAACATTGTGGTTTTAATTTTATTTCTTGATTACTAATGATGTTGAGTATCTTTGCAATATATCTGTCAATTATTTGAATGCTTTCTGTCGAGAACATTGATTCAAGACCTTATCCATTTTAAATTGGGTCTTTGGATTTTCACTGCTTGAATTATAGAACTTCTTTTTATATTTTGAAGATTAACTGCTTACATGATATATGGTTTGCAAATATTTTCTCCCATTCCACAGAAACATGTTCTATTGATTTTGTTGTAGTTAAAATTATATTTATTTTTTGTTTATATTATTTTGTGGTGGCCAAAAGCTGACCTGGAAAATAGGAAACTACTTTCTCCATTTCTCTCTGAGGTTATGGAATCTCTCTTATCTCTATTTTTTCCTGGGCTCAGAGATGGGACAAATTTACTGTACTTGAGTTTCCACAATGTTTTAAATCTAGTGCCCATTATTGACTCATTCTATAATAATTTTCTCCCCCAAAATCTTCTATGCCACTTGTTAGAATTTTGAGTAGATTCTCAAAATGAGTAGTCTGGCAAATTTAGTTTCTCTTGCCTCAAGGCTTTTTAGTTTGAGATAATCCCACTTTTTTACTTTTGCTTTGCTTTTGGTGTCATATTTAAAACAGAAAACAATTGTCAAGATCAATGTCAAGAAAACTTTCATATATGTATTCTTCTAGGGGCTTTACTGTGTCAGGTCTACTGTTTAAATTTAAATTTATCTTTGTGCATGGTGTAAGAGAAGGATCTAATTTGTGTGTGTGTGTGTGTGTGTGTGTGTGTGTGTGTGTGTGTGTGTGTTGTATGCAGATATCCAATTTTCCAAGTTCCATTTGCTAAAAATATTGTCCTTTCCCTGTTGTGCATTCTTAGGACCTTAGTAGAAAATCAATTGACTGTATTTGCATGGTTTAACTCTAGTTTTCCATTATTTTTTTAAATATATTTTTAGTTGGAGCTAGACACAATACCTTTATTTTATTTGTTTTTATTTTTAGGTGGTGCCAGGGATCAAACCCAGTGCCTCACACATGCTAGGCAAGCACTCTACCACTAAGCCACAAACCCAGCACTGGTTTTCTATTATTTTTAACATCTTAAATGGTGTTTTTAAAAACAAAGGAGTTTGTGACTTATAAAGTGAAGACTCTGGTGTCAAGCAGCTCAGTCAACCCGAATTCCACCAATAACCAGCACTGACTTAGGACAACTCATTTAACCCCCGTGTGATCCTGTGTAAAGAGGATAATAAGAATAATATAGGCCAAGTGACAAAGCAGTATATAAAAATTTTTAACATTACTTACCATATAGCGGGCTCACTTATAAACGTTAGCTATTTTTTAAATGAGTTTTCACTCTGAGTATCTACAATCGATCATTTTCTTTTTCTCTTATGAAAGAAATGTCCTTTTACCATTGCATTCTATAGGTAGCCAGAATAATTTAAATTTTACTAACCAGAATAATTTCTGTTTCAAGCAGAGCCAGATGAATCCATTTTCTCTGAAACGGCAAGCATGATGTATTGGAAAGAATGAGTGAGAATTCTAGTTCTAGGAGTTTGAGATAATCATTTATCTGTGTAAGGCTCAGTTTCCTTATCTATGAATGGGAATTTGAAATATCTGCTCTTCTTAAAGCCTGCAGATGCTGTAAAACTCAAATAAAGTAAAGGAAGTGAGATCATTTAGCAATTACATGGTGCTAAAGAATCGGTCTGTGAAAGGTACTAAGGAGGCTGAAAAGAGAATTCCCAAAGAACTTCTCCAGCTCTGTTTACCATGACTCTTCATTCAGTCGGCAAAGCAAACTGGCATTTCACCAGCTATTTCAAGATGCTCTGTCAGTTTCTTAGATAACTAATTTATCTGATCATCGTCATTCTCTGCTCAGTGACAAAAATTAAAAAAAAAAAATAACAATCACTTTGAGACATGTGTATGATAATGAACCTGAGTGCATTTTATCTGAATGAATTATGTGGTTATGGGTCCTTGAAATGAGGACTGAATTCCTTTTCTGTCTATTTTAAAACCTATATTCTATTAAACTCTGTAAACCAAGTTTCTAGAAATCAGATTCTTGCACAATCCTCACGGTTTTGCCTAATTCAGACCTTCGCAGATCACCCCAGCACTAAATGCATGTGATGGTTAATCTGGGTTGTCAACTTGGATTGGATTGAGAGATATCTACAATTAAGAATCTTCTGCATGTGTCTATGGGGATGTTTCTGAAGATGATTGGCATATGGGACAGCAACTAAGTGAGGAGACCTGCCTCAAAGGTGGGCAGAACAATCCAATGGACTGGAGACCCAGATGGAACCAAAGGTGGAAGAAGGAAACTGTGCAGATGCAAGCTTGGTTCTTCTTCAGAAGGTGCGCCATTACTACTCCCATAGCCCAAGGACACTGGAATCTAGCTCCTTCACTCTTCCAACATGAGCTCTCACCAGCTATTCTCTAGGGAGATTTCTGGCCTTTAGTCTCAGACTGGGGCTTCCTTATTGGTTCCTCTTGAGCTGAGGCTTCAGCCTCTTGAATCGAGCAAATACTGATGCCTCGGGCCTTCCAATCTGTATATGGCCATTGTGGGAATATCCAAATTTTACTCCTATAAGCCAATCTAATAATTACCCTTTTATAATCATACATATGCATATCCTGTTGGTGCTGTTCTTGTAGACAACCCTGAATAGTCAGGCACAGTGGCACACACCTGTAATCCCAGTGGCTCAGGAGGCTTGAGGCAGGAAGATTGTGAGATCAAAGTCAGGCTCAGCAAGTTATCAAAGGCTCTAAGTGACTTAGCAAGACCCTGTCTCAAAAAATAATAATAATAATTAAAATTTAAAAAGGGCTGGGGTGTGGCTCAGTGATTAAGCACCCCTGGTTTTAATCCCTGGTATCAGAAAAGAAAATCCTGAATAAGGCAGTGCAGGAACCATCTCATGACCAGATTTTCCTTCTCATAATTTCTTTGGGTCATTTACCAAGGTCTTCATTGTTTGCCTGTCTTATTAAATAGTCTGTGAGCAACTGGACAGCAGGGGCAATTTAGAGATAGTACGAGGTCGGCAACTTGCCATACACAGATTGCCAAACATTTGTTTCTGGTTAAAAATAAAAAATTATTTATATATCAGGTGCTTTTGGACATGACATCTAATTTTCCCCACATCTCTTAAAGTTTTTATGGAAGTTGAGGGGGAGGTTCAATAAAGTTTAAAGACTCTCATTTCTCATTTTTTCCCAGGGTTCAGGTTGACTGAGTATATCCACATGATACTGTGTGAAATAGGGATTAAAGGACCAGTTTTAATAAAAGAAATGTTGAATCTGCAGAAAAAAAATGGCTCTGTGCTGGGCTAAAAGATGATTCTTGATTCCTTCTTCTAGATTTACAGTCGGATCTGTGGTATGAAGCCAACCTGACTCAGCATCTCTTATGCTAGAAGGAAAAAACTGAAACTACCTAATGTCAACCTTCCTCAAGCTTCCAGGACGTGACTAAGAGACTGTAAGAAAGAGACAAGAAACAAGGCTGAGCTGTTTTTATTAGCATGGTTTTATTAGGTGAGCCACTCATATTCCAAGGGAGGCAGAAGGAGGTGTGAAAAGAGTGATCAGAAGTGATAGTTGCAAAACTTCCCCTACCCGTGTTAGTGGGAAAGACCAAGAAACAGACATTTCCTCTCCTCTCTGGTGTTAGGAAGCAAGTGATTTTGAGAGACAATGCAAATAATGTCTTTATGCCAGGTGGTAGTAACGGAGCTTACAGCATTCACCTCATTCAACCTCCAAACAACCTGCAAAGAGGATGGTTGAACCCTGGACGATTACATTTAAAAAATTGTGCTTCAGAGAGATGAAGTGCTGTAATACCTGTTGACTCTTTAATATCGAGAGGGATCAGGATCCAAATTGAAACCTGAGAACAAATCTCATGCTCCATTCATCATACTGCCCAAGCTTTGAGATTGAGTTTGTCACAGCCAGAGATAACTCAATTATGATATATGGTAACCATATATGTGGTTCCTACTTGTGTAATGAATATATGGTTCCTACTGGGAACCATATACTGGATAACTATGAGAACCTCAGTCTGGGAAGTCAAAATAAGCTCAACTTTCCTGATAATAGAATGGGCTGAGTCTATTTACATGCATTATTTCAGGTTTCTTATAAGTCACTTCATATGTGTATAACACATGCACAACTACATATATCACAAAATCCACTTCAACCATAAAAATGTGCTTTATCCATTTATCTGAGATAAGCAGGATCACTTACAGAGTAGTTTGTATGCATTTTTCTGCTTTGAACTATGAACTTCTTTTCTTGTCCTGGGGCCTGTCGTTTTGGGTATTTGGTAGGGATTTGTCTTTCTGATGGACTGACTTTCTATAATACACATAAAATTGAATGAAAGGTTTTATGGAAAAGAAAATAAAGATAATAGGAGAGAGAGAGGGAATTATTGTCTCATTAAGCAGATGATAATTGCAATTATTCACCAAGAATTATGAATCACAAATGAGGATTGCAAAGTCAATTGGGAAACAATTTGGCTATAAATACTCATATTAAGCAGCCTAATGAAATCTGCTTTGCTTTAGAAACTTCCACTCTTGTTTTCATCAAGTGTTTTGTAGAAGTGTATATCTTGATGAATTATTCCTGCCACTTTCAATGCAGGCAAAAGAATATATTATAATAAGCATGTCAATAACTTCAAGATCTTCTGATGGTAATAATTCAGTAGCAGAGTTATCAGGGTTTTTTTTTTTTTTTTTTCATTCGAAAATCCTTATTTCAGGTGATACAGCACCACATAATATAAAGCAAAACCAAATTTAGAAACAAATAAAGTATAATATAGAAAGATACAATGACAATCCTAAGGTATATAATCAGTAGCTAAAGTAGAATCTGTTTCTTCTTACTTCAACAATAAGGTATTTTTCCCTTAAATCACATTGTATCCATTCCTCATTCAAATGCTATTCATTAGTCTCACATAACTGAAAATTGAACTCAAATTGACTTAGACAATAACAGAATTTATTCGTTTATTAAATGGTGAGAAAAAAATGTAAGTAGGTACATATGATGGCTGGTTTGATCTAGTAGTTCAGACATATGAACGAGTAATTTCTATCTCCTCACTTTCTTCAGTACCTCCCTCTTTTATCTTAAGAACTATGTCACAACATGACTGTCGGCAGCTTCAGGGAGAGAAAGATAATGGCAGTCCACAGGGTTAAAGTCAAAGTTACATCCAGGGCCTGAGGTGCTGGGTCCTGCCTCAGAACAAGAGACCCTGGCTTAGTGAGAGAAAGTACATCCATTTGATCCTTGGAGAGTGAACCTGTGCCTTAATTCCCAGGTCTGCAGAAATTTTGTAAAACCTAAGCCCAAGAGCCCATTTCCAAAGCCATTCCAAGCACATATGTTCTGGATCTCAGTGCTGATTTGGCCTCTTTTGAGCCAGATCATACCCCAAACTAAGATAGGTCCCCTCAGTAAAGACTTCTTACTGAGAGGAAGACAAGAAAAGAAAAATCATTTACATTCTTGCCCTAATGACAAATGTAACCACTATCACTACCATAAACTACTGAATTCTAGACAACTGAGGCACCTGAAGTCATCTCTAATGTAGATTACAACTAAACATGCTGCATATAGACTATACCACTGAATCCCTAAGGAACAGGGATCACTGTAGTCTACCCACTAGAATCCTCAGGATGATCTGCATGTGAAAGTCTCCCCCTACTAAAGTCACTCTGTAAAGTTTGGAAGGGTTGCATGTGCATCTAGCAGATGAAAGACACCAATGCAAAAAGAATGAAATAGCAAAGAATTATGACACAACTAAAGGAAAACAGTAATTCTGTAATAGCTGACTGACTCTAACAGTGGAAATTCACCAACTTCCTCAAAAGGAATTCAAAAGGATGATCTTAAGGGAACTCAAATTTTGTCACTGAAATCAGTACAAAAATTCATAATCTGAATGAGAAATTTAATGGATGTAGATATTATCTTAAAAAGAATCCAACAGAAATCTTGGTGCTAAAGAATTTGATCAAAGATATAAGAAATACAATTGAGAGCTTTAAAATAAGACTATAGCAACTGAAAGAAAGAATCTAAAAATTTGAAGATAGATCTTTTTAAATGAATCATTCAGAGAAAAAATAAGCAAGAAAGAAAGAAGGATGAAGGTGACTATAGGACTTATGAGACATAATGATTTGAAAAAATATTTGCACTATAGCCATTCAAAGAGAATAGACAGAGGAAGGGATAGAAGTTATATTTAAGGAAGTAATTGATGAAAAAGTTTCCAAAACATGGAAGAGAGAAAATTCATGGGTAGATTAAATATAGATAAAATCTAGAGTACTGCAATTCTATAAAAAGGATTATATGAACCATATATATACACACATATATGTGATTGTATGAATCATATATAAACATACCATACACACAGTTAAAAGTCAAAGTGGTCATAAGAAGTAAAGCCACAATAAGTTGTTAAGGAATACACAATTTGAAAAGAGTAAATTGTGATATCAAAGCAAAATTTATAGAATGAATGTGGAATGGTTTAGAGCTTTTATATGTACATAATATATTGCTATTGGCTTAAAATAATAAAGAGCAGCTCTAATATGGTACATAAAATATTAATGACAACCACAAAACAAAAATTCCAACAGAAATATAAATGGTAAAAAGAAAACAATCAGAGCTTAGTTATATAGAAAATGGTCAAATCACAAAGGGAGACAATAAGAGAAGAAGAAAGAAAGAAAGCTACAAAACAACAATAAAATAAATAACAGAATGGCAGTAGTAAGTCCTTACCTATCAATAGTAACTTTGAGTATAAAGAAATAAATGTCCAGCAATAGACAGAGCAACTGAATGTGTAAAAGAGAAAGGAAGGAAGGAAGGAAGGAAGGAAGGAAGGAAGGAAGGAAGGAAGGAAGGAAGGAAGGAAGGAAGGAAGGAAGGATGGAAGAAGAAAGAAAGAAAGAAAGAGGCAAAAAATAAAATCCAGGTACATACTGCCTACAAAAGACCAACTTAAGCTTTAAATATACACAATCTGATAGTGAAAGGATGGAAGAAGATATTCCAGGCAAAGATGACCCCAAGAAAGCAAGGGTAGCTATACTTATATCTGATAATAAACTTCAAGTCAAAACTCTTGTATGAAACAAAGAAAGACATTATTTAATGTTTAAAGGTTCTATTCATGAAGGGGACATAACCATTGGAAATACATATGCTTCCAACATCGGAACATCTAAATACCTGAAGCATATATTAATAGATATGAAGGGAGAAACAGATTGTGATTCAATAATAGTAGGTAACATTCATGCTCTACTTTCAAAAATGGACAGATCAACCAGACAGAAAATAAAGACATACTAGATTCAAATTGCACTTTTAATCAAGCAGACCTAATGTTGCATTCTTCAGCAGCAGAATATACATCTTCTCCAGTGCATGTGCGACATTCTGTAGAACAGATCACATTGTAACAAAGAATAGAACATTCTCCAGAATAGAACATGTTGTTACAAAGTTAAGAAGATTGAAATCCTATCTAGTGTTATTGCAAACTACATGGTATAAAATTAAAATCAATTCAGGAGAAATTTCAGAAAATTCACATATATGTGAAAATTAAACATGCTCCTGAACATGGGTTAAAGAAGAAATGAAAAGGGAAATTTAAAAATATCTTCAGATAACTGAAAATGGAAATACAACATACTAAAATCTACAGAAAATACAAAACCTTAGAAATGTACAAGCATTTCTAAGAGGGAAGTTTTATAACCAGTAAATATATACATTAAAAAAAAAAGGTTCTCAAGTAGTCTAACATTAAAATGTAATCAAAATTGACAAACCTCTGGGTAGTCTAAGAAAAAAGAGAAGACCCAAATAAATAAAATAAATTAAAAAGTTGTTACAACAGATGACTTGAAAATAAAAATGATCAAGTATAAAGAATTTGATGCCAGTACATTGGGTAAATTAGAAGGAATGTACAAATTCCTTAAAAATACAACCAAGATTTATCCATAAAAAAAAAAACAAGAAACTTGACCAGACCAATAGCAAATACAGAAATCAAAGAAAATATTTTTAAAAATTCCCAGAAAAGAAAAGCCCAGAAGCAAATGGCTTCACAGTCGATTCCATCAAACATTGGAAAAATTAAACCAATGCTTCTTAAATTCTTCCAATTAATAGAGCTGGAGGGAATACTTCCAAACACATTGATGAGACCATTATCATCTTGATTCCTAAGAAAAAGATATCATGAATAAAGAAAACTATAGGACAATTTCTCTGATGAGCATTGAAGCAAAAGTACTCAATAAAATATGATCAAACTGAATTGAACAGTCATCAAAAAGATCATATATCATAACTACATAAAATACATCCCTGGAATGCAAGACTGGTTTAATATATGTAAATAAATCAGTGTGATAACTCAAAGAGTGAAAGATAAACATCACATGGTCATCACAATGGATGTAGGGGAAACATTAAACAAGGTCCAACATTTTCTATTGATTTAAAAAGAAAAATCTCTAGCAGTTTGGGCATACAAGTGCCAAAACAGTTCACTTTGTACAAAAGGGCAAAACTGAAAACTTTTTCACTAAGGTTCAGGACAGAGCAAGGATATCCATTCTCACCTCTTCCATTGAACATACTACTGGAAGGATTAGAAAGAACAATCAGACAAGAAAAAGAAAAGTAACACAAATAGGAAAGGAAAACTTAAAGTTATCTTTATTGGATTGATCCAAGACGGCAGACTAGAGGGAGGCTGCGTTCCTCGTCGCCCTGTAACACCGGATTCAAGCAGAGGTTTCTTGGTGAGGCAGTTTTTGCTGCTTATCGATCCCCTGGTGTTTACCCCATTTGTCTGCTGTGATGACCTGCAATCTGCCAGCATATCGATCGACGCCTTTTTTGAGAGCAGATTGCTCACTGTCAGGTGTCTATCATCCGCCATTTGCCTGCCTCTCATCTGTCCATCGCCTACCTTACCCCTATCCATCACCCAACACTGGAGGTTCACCTCCCGATCGTCCAACAGCTACCAGCAGACTGACCGCAGACCGCCAGTGGAGCACCAGCTGCCTGCTGTTGCCTGGAAGTTCACTGTCACAGTACCTGCAGGTTTGATTACACGTGGCTGCCACCATTTTGAGACAACAGCCAGGCCCCGTAGGATCCCTGACCGGACTGACTGAGCCCCGTTCCCAGGATCCCTCAGCCCGACCGATCACTCCCTGCCTCTGGGGCCCTCACATCAACTGACTGCTCCCTGCTGCCAGGACCCCCAGACCAACTGACTGCACCCTATCACTGGGAACCCAGACCGACTGATTGCACCCGGCCTCCAGGATCCCACAACTATGCCAAATGCACCGGACCTCCAGGACACCTGCCGGACCAACTGCATCCCGTCTCCAGGACCTCCAGCTGACCACATACACCCCTGAGCTGCAGCTCCCCATTTGCCAACACATTTGGAAGCCAGAGCAGCCATCTTGGATAATCCTGGAAGCCATAGCCCCGATTTTCGGGTGGGGCAAATCCCATCCTGAGATGCTGTTAAGGTCCCATTCCGACTAATCCCCGGAGAGTCAAAGTGAACACACGGTAATGCAAATCACACAACGAGGTTTTATTAAAGCAAGCTCGAGCCTGGACCGCAACCAGCCCCTCAGATCGATACAATGGCTGGGGGAAGGGAGTGGCCCCAAGGGGTGAGAAAGTCCTCTATTTAAGAGATTTCCAAGCATTCACACACAAAGACCTGTACGTTATTGGTTAACATTTGAACAGCTAAACATTAGTCCTCCTCTGGTTGGGTCCTGCCAATCTATTTGATTCTCATTGGGTCCCCCCAGCACTGAACGGTCCTAGAAGAAGAAGGGTAGAGGGAAGGGGTGAACTGTGCAGGAGATGGGTCAGGGTTAGGACCCCCTGTCCTTGATAGATAAGGTTTCCAGGCAGCTGCACATTCCTCAGACAAATATCTCTTAACAACCTCGGTAAGCACGGGGGCCCAGCAGTCCTGTTTGCGCTGTATTGGCTCTTGAGGGTGCAGTCGCGACTGCCTGCATCCTGGTGATTAAGACAGTTAGCTGCACAGATATCACCCTGTTCCCAACAATGCCTGCTGGAGGCTTGAAACTCATTGTCAGGTACCTCTCATGCATCAGGCTACTGAACACTTGGAGGTTTCATTAGTATATGACTGTTATACAGTAGATTTTCTTTTTTCTCCTTTTTAAAAAAATTTAAGTTTTTATTTCTTTACTTTTCTTGCTTTCTTTTCCTTTTGTTTACCTGTTCCCTCAGAGTCTCTTTCTCCCTTTTTTGCATGCTAACATCCGATTTATTTTGATTACACTCTCACCCTTTCTATTTTCTAGAACTTCTGTACATTCTTTTCTTATCCCATTAACAGCCATATTCTTCATCCCTCTGCATCCTCTTTGTCCTCCATTAGAAACTGCAGACCTTATTGCAAACCTGTTGGTTTTACCGAAGATAACATTTGAACTCATTTTGTTTATTATGACAATTTTTTTATTGTCCCCATAGGGGCTATTTGGTATAGGATTGCATAGTGTCTGATTTGGGCACTGCTAATATTGATCTCCCCTTAAAGAAAGGGTTTTGGAAACCTATAGGGCCACTATAAGCATATAGGGGGAAATCTGCAATACCCCAGATCTGCACTGCTAGAGGGGAAGATACATGAGCAACATGAAAAAGCAAGGGAAGAAAATGATCCAAACAAATCTAGATTCTATATTAATAGAATCCAATGGCAGTATGTTAGAAGAAATGTCAGAAAAGGACTTCAGATTATACATGATTAAGATGATTCACAAAGCAAAGGATGAGACAAGAGAGCAAATGCAGGCAATGAATGATAATACCAATAAGCTGAAAGAGCCCCTGCAGGAAGCAAAAGATCATTTCAACAAAGAGATAGAGATTCTCAAAAAAAAAAACCAAATGGAAATCCTTGAAATGAAGGAGACAATAAACCAAATAAAAAACTCAATGGAAAGCATCACCAACAGACTAGACCACTTGGAAGACAGAACCTCAGACAATGAAGACAAAATATTTAATCTTGAATATAAATTCGCCCAAACAGAGAAGATGGTAAGAAATCATGAACAGAATCTCCAAGAACTACGGGACATCATGAAAAGGCCAAATTTAAGAATTATTGGGATTGAAGAAGGCACAGAGATACAAACCAAAGGAATGAACAACCTATTCAATGAAATAATATCAGAAAATTTCCCAAACCTGAAGAATGAAATGGAAAATCAAATACAAGAGGCTTACAGAACATCAAATGCACAGAATCACAACAGATCCACACCAAGGCACATTATAACGAAAATGCCTAACATTCAAAATAAAGATAGGATTTTGAAGGCCACGAGAGAAAAACATCAGATTACATATAGGGGGAGACCAATATGGATAGCAGGTGACTTCTCAACCCAGACTAACAGCTAGAAGGGCCTGGAACAACACATTTCAAGCTCTGAAAGAACATGGTTGCCAACCAAGAATCCTATACCCAGCAAAACTAACCTTCAGATTTGAAGATGAAATAAAATCCTTCCATGATAAACAAAAGTTAAAAGAATTTACAAATAGAAAGCCTGTGCTACAGAATGTTCTCAACAAAATATTCCATGAGGAGGAAATGAAAAACAACAATGGAGGTCAGCAAAGGGAGGAACTACCTTAGAGAAAAATCCATTCAAAGGAGAAACCAAGGCAACTTAAAAACCAAAAATAAGCCAAATGACTGGGAATACAAATCATTTCTCAATAATAACCCTGAATGTTAGTGGCCTAAACTCCTCAATCAAAAGACATAGACTGGCAGAATGGATTAAAAAGAAAGACCCAACAACATGCTGCCTGCAAGAGACTCATCCCATAGAAAAAGACATCCACAGACTAAAGGTGAAAGGATGGGAAAAAAACTACCACACACATGGACTCAGTAAAAAAGCAGGGGTTTCCATCCTTATATCAGATAAAGTGGACTTCAAGCCAAAGTTAGTCAGAAGGGATAAAGAAGGACGTTTCATACTGCTTAAGGGAACCATAAATCAGGAAGACATAATGATAGTAAATATTTATGCCCCAAACAATGGTGCATCCCTGTACATCAAACAAATCCTTCTCAATTTCAAGAATCACATAGACCACAACACAATAATTCTGGGCGACTTTAACGCACCACTGTCACCACTAGATAGATCTTCCAAACAAAATCCAACCAAAGAAACCATGGAGCTCAATAACACAATCAATAACCTAGACTTAATAGACATATATAGAATATTCCATCCATCAACGAGTGGATACACTTTCTTCTCAACAGCACATGGAACCTTCTCAAAAATAGACCATGTGTTATGCCACAAAGCAGCCCTTAGGAAATGCAAAACAATAGAGATACTGCGTTGTGTTCTATCAGATCATAATGGACTGAGAGTAGAAATCAATGACAAAGTAAAAAAAGGAAATTACTCCAACATTTGGAGACTAAATAATATGCTATTGAATGAAACATGGATAACAAAAAACATCAGGGAGGAGATTAAAAAATTCTTAGAGGTCAATGAGAATGATGATACAACATATCAAAATCTATGGGACACTATGAAAGCAGTACTAAGAGGAAAATTCTTTGCATGGAGTGCATTCCAGAAAAGAATGAAAAGTCAACAATTAAATGACCTAACATTACAGCTCAAAGCCCTAGAAAAAGAACAGAAGAACAGCAAAAGTAGTAGAAGACAGGAAATAATTAAAATCAGAGCTGAAATCAATGAAATTGAAACAAAAGAAACTATTCAAAAAATTGACAAAACAAAAAGTTCCTTGAGAAAGTAAACAAAATAGATAAACCCTTAGCAACACTAACAAAGAGAAGGAGAGAGAAGACTCAAATTACTAAAATACATGATGCAAAAGGAAATATCACGACAGACACCACTGAGATACAGAACATAATGAGAAGCTACTTTGAAAATCTGTATTCCAACAAAATAGAAACTACCGAAGACATTGACAAACTTCTAGAGACATATGCTCCTCCCAAACTGAACCAGGAGGACATACACGATTTAAACAGATCAATATCAAGCAATGAAATAGAAGAAGTCATTAAAAATCTACCACCCAAGAAAAGCCCAGGACTAGACAGATTCTCAGCCGAGTTCTACAAGACCTTCAAAGAAGAACTCATTCCAATACTTCTCAAAGTATTCCAGGAAATAGAAAAAGAGGGTACCCTACCGAACTCATTCTATGAAGCTAATATCACCCTCGTACCCAAACCAGGAAAAGACACATCAAGGAAAGAAAAATTTAGACCAATATCCTTGATGAATATAGATGCAAAGATTCTTAACAAAATATTGGCAAACCGTATCCAAAAACATATTAAGAAAATTGTGCACCACAATCAAGTGGGTTTCATTCCTGAATGCAAGGATGGTTCAACATTCATAAATCAATAAACATAATACATCATGTCAATAGACTTAAGGATAAGAATCATATGGTTATTTCAATAGATGCAGAAAAAGCATTTGACAAAATACAACACCCCTTCATGCTCAAAACACTAGAAAAAATAGGGATAGTAGGGACATACCTGAACATTGTAAAGGCTATTTATGCTAAGCCCATGGCCAACATCATTCTTAATGGAGAAAAACTGAAACCATTCCCTTTAAAAACGGGAACAAGACAGGGGTGTCCTATTTCACCACTTCTATTCAACATTGTTCTCAAAACTCTAGCCAGAGCAATTAGGCAGACTAAAGAAATTAAAGGGATACGAATAGGAAAAGAGGAACTTAAGCTGTCACTATTTGCGGATGACATGATTCTATATTTAGAGGATCCAAAAACCTTCTCCAGAAAACGTCTAGACCTCATCAATGAATTCAGCAAAATAGCAGGCTATAAAATCAACACGCATAAATCTATAGCATTTTTACACACAAGCGATGAAACAGCTGAAAGGGAAATGAGGAAAACAACTCCATTTGCAATAGCCTCAAAAAAAATAAAATACTTGGGCATCAATCTAACCAAAGAGGTAAAAGATCTCTACAATGAAAACTACAAAACACTGAAGAAAGAAATTGAGGAAGATCTTAGAAGATGGAAAGATCTCCCATGTTCTTGATAGGCAGAATTAATATTGTCAAAATGGCCATACTACCAAAAGTGCTATACAGATTCAATGCAATTCCAATTAAAATCCCAATGACGTACCTCACAGAAATAGAGCAAGCAATCACGAAATTCATCTGGAAGAATAAGAAACCCAGAATAGCTAAAGCAATCCTTAGCAGGAAGAACGAAACAGGGGGTATCACAATACCAGAACTTCAACTATACTACAAAGCAATAGTAACAAAAACAGCATGGTATTGGCACCAAAATAGACAGGTAGATCAATGGTACAGAATAGAGGACACGGACACAAACCCAAATAAATACAATTTTCTCATACTAGACAAAGGTGTCAAAAATATGTGATGGAGAAAAGATAGCCTCTTCAACAAGTGGTGCTGGGAAAACTGGAAATCCATATGCAACAGAATGAAACTAAACCCATATCTCTCACCATGTACAAAACTCAACTCACAATGGATCAAGGATCTCAGAATCAAACCAGAGACCCTGCATCTTATAGAAGAAAAAGTAGGTCCAAACCTTCAACTTGTTGGTTTAGGATCAGACTTCCTTAACAGGACTCCCATAGCACAAGAAATAAAAGTAAGAATCAATAACTGGGATAGATTCAAACTAAATAGCTTTCTCTCAGCAAAGGAAACTATCAGCAATGCGAAGAGAGAGCCTACAGAGTGGGAGAATATCTTTGCCACTCATACTTCAGATAGAGCACTAATTTCCAGAATATATAAAGAACTCAAAAAACTCTACACAAAGACTACAAATAACCCAATCAACAAATGGCTAAGGAAATGAGCAGATACTTCACAGAAGAAGATGTACAAGCAATCAACAGATATATGAAAAAAATGTTCACCATCTTCAGTAATAGGAGAAATGTAAATCAAAACTACCCTAAGATTCCATCTTACCCCAATTAGAATGGTGATTATCAAGAATACAAGGAACAATAGGTTTTCGAGAGGATGTGGGGAAAAAGGTACACTCATACATTGCTGGTGGGGTTGCAAATTAGTGCAGCCACTCTGGAAAGCAGTGTGGAGATTCCTTAGAAAAAACTTGGAATGGACCTACCATTTAACCCAGCTATCCCACTCCTCGGTCTATACCCAAAGTACTTAAAATCAGCATACTACAGAGATACAGCCACATCAATGTTCATAGCGGCTCAATTCACAATAGTCAGACTATGGAACCAACCTAGATGTCCTTCAATTGATGAATGGATAAAGAAACTGTGGTATATATACAATGGAATATTACTCAGCTATACAGAATAATAAAATTATGGCATTTGCAGGCAAATGGATGAAATTGGAGAATATCATGTTAAGTGAGATAAGCCAATCTCAAAAATCCAAAAGTGGAATGATCTCACTGAAAAGCGGATGATGACACATAATGGGGGGTGGGAGGGGGGCAAGAATGGAGGAAGGAGGGACTGTATAGAGGGAAAAGAGAGGTGGGAGGGGTGGGGGGAGGAAAAAAATAATGGAATGAATCAAACATCATTACTCTATGTAAATATATGAATATGCAAGTGGCATACTGTTACTCCATGTACAAACTGAAACAACATGTATCCCATTTGTTTACAATAAAAATGAATTTTAAAAAAAGTTATCTTTATTTGCAAATGAGATGATCCTGTACATAAAACCCCAAAGATTCTATGCATACATTCATACACAGTTGGGAAATAAATGAATTCAGTATATAAAATCATTAGCATTTTATATTCAAAAACCTCATGGAAAAAGAAATCAAGAATCAGTTCCATTCACAATAGCATAAAAATAACCTAGAAATAAATTAAATCCTGGAGGTGGAAGAATCATACACTGAAATCTATAAAACATTCATGAAAGTAACGAAGAAAGACACAAATAGCTATCCTGTGTTTATGAATCAAAAACAATGAAACTATGACATATGAAATATAATATTCACACATGTATGTGATGGAATATTATGAATCAAGATCAATCAAATGACACTAGCATGAGCTTGTGTGTGTGTGTGTGATACCTATATATACATACATATATATGCATATATATGTTTGTGTGTGTGTGTGTGTGTGTGTGTGTGTGTGTGTGTGTATATTTCAGCCTGGAAGAAGAATGAGACATTTCCATTTACAACAACACAGATGGGCGTGGATGGCATCATAAACCTTATTATAAGTCAAATAAGCCATGTACATAAAGAAAAAATATTGCATAATATCACTTATATGTGGAATCTTTTAAAAATATTAAAAATATAATAGTAGACAACAAAACAATGGTTACTAGGGACAAGGGTAGGGAGAGTGGGAATAGGTAGGTCAGAGGATACAGAGCTGCAGATCTGTAGGATGAACAATTCTAGAGACCTGATGTGCAACATGACATTGTGGATAGGAAATTGCACTGTGTGTGTGGAATTCATGCTAAATGAGGAGATTTTATCTACTGTTACCACACACAAAAAAGTTCAAACTGGGTTAGTTATGTGAGATGAAAAATACACTAATCGGTTTCACTACAGTGAACTTTGTATTATCTATGTGAATCCCGTAGCTTTGCACAGTATACTTGAAATATACACAAGAAAATTTATTTTCTTTTTTTCAAAACACAGAGTATCAGGAAGGAAGAAAAGAAAAATGATTGAAAACAAGAAAGAGAAGGAAAGACAGATGATTCCAAATACGATCCCTGGACCAATGGGTCTCAATGCCATTTCCTTATCTAATCACTGATGCTAAAGAGATACCACAGACAGAGTGGCTTCAACCAGTGTCCATGACAATTTCTCCACCAATCACTATGGCAAAGAGCTAAAGGAAGGTTGATCATAACAATTAGAGCCCAGTTCTGAAGAAAGAACAGAATAAATCCTACCTAACCTTAAACCAAATAGGTAGTATACAATACTGTGAGACGATCACTTCCCGAAGGAACAAGAAATTCTATCATTTATACCACCATGTATGGACCAGCAGCAGGGCATTATATGAGGTGAAATCACCCATAAACAGAAAGACAACTACTGTTTGATCTGACATATGTGACTTAAAAATAATAAAACTCATAAAAGAGGTGAGTAGGTTAGGGGTTACCAAGACCTGGAGGGAGGGAGAAATAGGGAGATACTGATCAAAGGTAAAGAGTCTCAGTTGCAAGATGAATAAGTTCTAGAGAATTAATGTGCAGCAGTGTTACTATAGTTCACTGTATTGAATTGTGTAGTTGGAGTGTGCTAAGAGTAGACCTTAAGTCTTCACGCCAGGAAAGAGAAGAAGGAGTAGAGAAGGAAGGCAGGCAGGAAGACAGAGAGAGTAGAGAAAGGGAGGAAGGAAAACAAAAGAAAAAAAAAAAAAAAGAAGATAAATTTGGAACTGTGTGAGTTGATGAATATGTTACATAGCTTGATTGCAGTGAGCATTTCAGAATGGATGGGTTAGGTCATACACCCTAAATAGGTACAATGTTTTTAGTTGTCAATTGTGCCTTGATAAAGGTGAAAAAAATGTAAGTGCGTGGGAATGGGTGCTAAAGAAGTCCCCAGTGAATGAATGTTCTACCTTCAAATGTGCCATTTGTTACAAAAACGAGTAGAGCCCAGAGGCAGCTGTATGGGGCTCTAGAACTGGGAGCAGATGCAATTAGAAATGAACCTTAGTTGTCACACCAGTTAGAGATGCAGCTAGAGATGTAAAATGGAATGCAGACTGTTCAAGGTCAGTGGTAAGACCTTGGTGATCTTCCATATAGTTCTTACACCTGTTTTTTGCTATTTTGCTCTTTTTTTGTGTTTCAGGTTTTCTCCTCATATTAGGTCATACTGTAGTTACGACACTTACTGCCTGTTGGCCCTGTCCAGATCCATCTGGCTGAAATTCCAGCTCTGTGGTCTTACCAAAATTATTTCCTTCCCTGAGCTCCACTTACCTCTTTTGTAAAATGGGCTGTTTCATAAAATCAGTTACAAAGCATTTCATAATCTCTAAGATTCTTTCCAGTTTTAATTATAATAATTAATTTTAATTTATATTAGAAATTCTAATAATTTCTATTTTGAGTAAGGTACTCAGCATTTATTTAACTCAAACATTATTTTTCATTTTGCATGTATGAAGGAGAAATACAGGAAGACTTAGGCAAGAAACTTCTGTATTCCATTTTATGATACACTTAACTGAGTTACTTGGCCAGGAGAAATTTAGTTTCCGTGAACTTTGAAATGGCCCCTATTACTTCTTCCATATTGTGGCAAAACATAGACAAAAGACAAAACATTACAAAACAAGACAAAAGGTTACATACAAATAAGTTACTTTCTTCTTTAGAACTCAGTTTTTGCCAAAACATTTGGTATTCTAAACTAAACAGAGGCTACTGTTTTAACTGAACACTGCTCTAGAAATTATATCTGATGTTCACTTTCAAAACTTCTTGAATAGTTTAATCACCACCTCCAAACTCTTGTCTAAACTTTTACTAATAGTCTTTAAATAAATATCATTTATATATTTACCTGTACAGTTTTAGAAATAGTCCAAAAAGTAGAATCAGCAGATCAAAAAGAAATAGATGTTATTATGCTAGCTGTTACCAAATTCCCAACTATAAGTGTTAAACCATTCTACATTCCCAGGAGCAAAGTCTGAGACTACTATATCCCCATAGCATCACAATTAGAGGATGCTGGAAAACTTTGGACTGCTGCTCAGTCGATGACAAACTGCATTGCACTGAAATTTTTTTTATTATTAATTTGTAATTGTTCTAATTTAGTTGTACATGACAGTAGAATGTATTTATGCAGTTTGATAGATCATACCTAAATGGAGTATAATTTCTCATGTTTCTGATTGTACATATTGTAGGATCACATGGGTCATGCAGTCGTTTATGTACATGAAGTAATAAGGTCTGTTTCACTCTACTATTCTTCCTACCCCATCTCCTTCTCCTCCCTTCACTACCCTCTACCTAATATAAAGTAGTTCCAGTCTTCCCTGGGCCCCCTGAAATTTTATTTTGTATTTTCCTGTAAAATGAGGTTGAGCACAGTTTCATGTCTTTGAGAGTCATTTGCAGCTCCTTTTATGAATTCTGTTCACTCCTTTATCCCCAAATCCTACAGAGTAATTGAGTTATTTCTTCTGTATTTTTAGAAGGTCTTTAAATATTAACTCTTTTTTTCTGTGACAAAAGGTGCAAATGTATTTTTCCAGCGTGTCGCTTGTCTTTTGGCTTTGATCATACGTATTTTTCTCTGAGATTTTGGTTTTCACTTTCATGTGATACAATTTATATTTCTTTAGAGTCTGTTGTGAGTAGGGTACTGAGAGTGTCTCCCAAGGGAGGTGACATTAAACCTGAGACCTAAAGGTAGGGTGACCAATTGTTCATGTTTGCTAGCAATAAGGGGTTTTTCAGGAATGGGACTTTGCAAAACCCAAAGAAGTTCCAGACACATTGGAATGAGTTAGTCACTGTACATCAAAATGGAGATGAATAGGACTATTTGAGAGGGTGGGGGCAGTTAAGTGTATTTGGGGCACAGTAAAACTCAGGGACAAAGTCTTAAAGCAAAAAAAGGTCTAAACTTTTCAAAAAAGTGCTATAAGACCACTGCAGAAGCAGTGTACCTGATGGAAGAAAAGACACCTAATTAGATCATTAGGTAGAAGGACCAGATCCTGCAAGATCAGCACACCCGGCATCCAATGGGGAAAACTTGCAGTTGTCCTTAAAGCTTTCGGATGTTATTGACAGCCTTTAATGCAAAGTGGCATGATCTAGTCATGCCTTTTGAAGCATGTTTATCTGTCATCAAGTGTTGGTTTGGGGTTCCATTTTGAATCTTTGCACTCTAACCTCTCTATATGAGAACTGTATCTGCTCTACTGACTCACTCCCCTCCAAAACACAAGACATCTATTGCCAGGGCCTGCACAAAGAGGGAGAAATAAAAAAATCCTTGGTGGATAAACGAAGGGCAGAAGAATTGAACAGTGACCCTTGCTTCCCTCACATCAATCCTATAAAGGACCTTCTCAAGAGGAACACCTGATGGGAAAGTTTTGAAAGGCTACAAAAATGCTCCAATGTGATACACAGCCTGCGAACATAGAGCACCTTCATTTTTGTATGTCTTTTCTTTAGGCTCAAGGGGAAGTAACTCATAGGTTTACCTCATAGCTGGGTATTTTCCATTTTACTAAACATTTTGGATTTAAGTATAGAAATAAAATGATTCTTTTTCTAACCCTGGTATTCTACCATAATCTTCCAAACCTCTGCCATTTCATGGATTTGCAATCACTTTAGGTATTAGAAAATTCACTCAGCTCATATTGATTTAAGACTCCAATCTCAAATACAATCCAAATATCACCCACCTCTACCCAACAGGTCTCATAATGGAGGTGTCTGGAGGTGACTGAAGCGCCAGGGTGTGACCCTGGAACCTCATGATCCAACACCTTTCAGAGGCAGAGTTTACACTGTTGTTCTAGGGTGCCTCCCCTCACCTCCCAGTTCTACTCTAGCTCCTCTGTGTAAGGACAGGGATGGGAGGCAGCAGGAAATAGCCAGGGAGTTCTCTGTCTCAATCTGACTCAGGCTAATTCCATTTCTTGTCCAGGTCATCCACCACTGTGGTGAGGTCTGTAAATATGTGGGTACTTTCTTTGAGGTAGAAATTAAGTATCACTCTTGGTCCTTCTGATGCTAAGCATTCAAAGGACCACAGCTCTCCCTCCTCTGGGTCCTGAGATTTCCACATACTGACTTCTTTCTTTGTGGGGGTCCCACCTCTCTTGGAAGCCAGGTGAGTCATCCATGTCCCCGGGTGCTTACTTGAGATTTTTCATTTTACTTGAAGGCACAGAGACTATTGAGATGCTTTTTGTTCTACATCTTTCAAGTGTGTAACCCTGGCATCCTCTGGTGTCAGTTCCTACCCACATCCATTTGCTGATATCACCCAGATTCTTCCGACATTATTGCATAATACCCATGTGACTCCGTTGGTTTGGATTTACTGCTCCTCAGCTCCATAGCTGGACTGATTGTTCAAATGATATCCAACCTAATTTGACTCTTAGCCATGAGACCTAGGTTTGGTGTGAGTCCCTGTCCTCTTCTCCTTAAGCATAGAAACCGATTCAAAATTTCTCTGTTGATCCAGGCAACTCTACCTTCAAACATCTCCAGGTAAGAGGCGGTTTTCAATATCCTTGGCAACTCTCTCCAAACAAAGGCCATGCTCTGCCAAGAGCTCCTTCCCACTCCTTTCCAAGCCTGCAGATTCCACCTGTGCATGATCCAGCACCAGAAGAGTGAAGAGGTAGCATACCTGGCAGATGCCTGAAGCTCCACTCATTTGTAGATTTGGAACCCCGCTCACTTGGCTTTGGGTAAAGGGAAGTACCCCCATCCTCCACGAGGACAGAAAATGCTATGGACTCTCTCTCCTCACTCTGCAGGTGTGGACTAGGAAGAGACGGGAAGGAACGTGGGTGGGGAGAAGGCAATGGGATGGGGTAAAGTGAGGCAATAATAAAGATGCTGTTAGCCCATATGGCCTCTTTTAAGGAATTAGAGAAAGGCGTTTTCACTCTGGAAGGGGCTAAGACCACGTGCATGTAGTTAGGTTAATGGAGTGCAGGCTGTTCTGGGCCTCCTTCCCCTGTTGGCTGTGCACATTTGGACAATGTGCAACCTACATGAAACAACTGTGGGCTGTGGTCTTGACACTACGGTGATAATCAGTGGCACTAGGGCTGGTTTGGCTACTGTTCAATAATTATTAAAGAGGGGAGTCAGGCCTCAACTGGTAGTTGCTGTGAGCTGGCTGTGTCACAAAAGTGAGAAGCCAAAGGAAAATTTCCACCTGACTTTCTTTGGAATAAATATAATTACATACTATTAGACATTGTGCTCAGTGACTTGTGTGGCTGCTTGGAAAAAAGTTGTTTTAAAATAGTATCCAAGGGCAATTTGAAAGAGAAACTATTGCTTATAATAATTGAGGGGAACTTAGTGCTTAAAAAACAAACTATATTTTGAGGTTAAGTCAAATTATCTTTACCTAACATATTCAAACTACCAGGAATATATTTTAATTAAGAGAACTGAACTCTGGAACCAAATATGAAATGCACTGAGAAAATCATGAAAAAAAAATTAGCTTCCCTTCAACCTATTAAGAATTGTGATATTGTCAAATCCCCTTCATTTATTTCTTCCTTTCTTTTTTCAATTTATTCATGTGAAAGAATTTTATGTTTTAATTTTCTTTCCAAACAGTGCGTATGAAAAATTATTAATATTCTTTAGTTCAGTGTAAAATCATCATTGTTTACTTTCTTATCTATTTATCTGTTTATTTATTTGTTCCTCTCATATCTCCCATTCTATTTTTATATTCTTCTCCAGTTACAGGCCAATTTTTTAATGGGTTTAAAATATATTCATATATTTCTATGTGTCCTTCTAAAACACATGAAACTGAGGAATATTTTAAGATTTAAATTTTTCATTATTTTAAATACTTAATTTTTAAATATAATTATAAATTTTCTTATTGTTTTTATAAATATGTATGTATGATATGGTGTTTTTTCCATTTATGAGTTTCTTATTTTCAGTTCTATTTTTTAGACACTTCTTTTTATTTCATGGGCATGACTGTATGTATTTGTTTTCATGATTTTTTACTTCTACCTATGACAAAATATTCCATAATTTCATCATGCATTCCATTATTTCATGAAAATATTCCATCACCTTCACTATGCCATGGTTAGCCTTACTTTCAAAAGTTCATTGCTTCCAACTTGAAGCATTTGAATCCATGTCCCCATGTGAACCTGTGGAAAACTTGGATTGCTGTGTCACAGGATATCTGCACACTTAATTTGACTAAGTACTTTTGTGCAGCTCTCCAGAATGGCCATAATGTTCTGCACTCACACCCCAGTGAATTATGCACTCTCTAATTTTGCCAACAAACATCACCCTTGTAATTAGCTTTCCATGACTGTCTCAAGGGGACACTCAGAAAACTGAATCTAATTACTGCAAAGAGGCACAGATTCTCAGAGATCAGTGGAAAGAAGCTGGATGTTAACGAGGCTAATGCAAATTAAATAGGCTAAATAGATGGTAAGTTAATGCTATGAAGAGAACCTTGCTCATTTACTGATTTTTAAAACAACTTTCAAAAATTTTTTATTTTTCATATTTAAGTAATACAACATGATATTATGAAATCTCTTGCTCTTTTAAAATCATGCTTTGATTATCAGTTATACATACTTATTAAAATATTTATACAATCCTCCTTATTTTTGAAAACTAATCTGTTTCATAATTTTAACACAAGTGTGTGTTCTGATCATACATTACATTTCTGTAACTTACCCCAAATATATTCCAAATGTAATCCTGTATAATTTTTTTCTTCCAACATGATTTTTCAAAGTCACTTAATTTGTTACATTTTATGGATCATGCAACTTCTTAAGCTCAATGACACTTTTGAATTTATAATTTGAAACTCTGATGATAATGATGAATCCCTGAAAATTTATAATTTATCATACTAAATATAAATACAAACAAACAAAGGAGACTTTTGTCTCTTTTATCCCTGCCTGGCACCTCCCCTGATCCACGATAGAGACAACTTGAATTTTTAATCCATCTGCATTCTGATAGCCTTGCTTGAATGATAATTGACACCTTGTGGAATTTTTTTTTTATTCACTTTAGCTAAAGAGAATATAATAGAAATGAAAGATTAGAAAATCATGATAGAGTTTGTGGATGAGACTCTATTTTATCTTCAGCATCATTAGGAAAAAATGTGGGGCAGGGGATAATCAAAAAAAAAAAAAAAAAAAAGGACTGGCAAAATTTCCCTTTGGCATTGCAAAGGGGAAAGGGATATCAGCTTGTTTGGGTTGAAAATTACCAATGACAAAAAGGGAAAGAATTGAACAAAAACTTCAAAAAATTGTTTTGAAGTCATAAAGACACCTAAGGAAATGAGAATTGTTTTTAGGCCAAAATTACAGAAAGCAAAGAGGTTCAAAATGAGAAGCCCAACTTGTGACATTGCCTTTCTTTTTGAGATATTTACTGGTTTTCAGTGGCAGCTAAGGGGCTAAGTAACTGAACATAAAGAGAATATTGGCAGTCTCACACTTCTGGAGGTAAAAATGGAGGTCAGGAGCACCAAAGAGGAAGAGCTCTTGCTCACAAATGAGATTTAACTGGGACCCTAAAAGGTGGCATCTTCAACAAAAGTGTTAACCAGACATGGATGGGGTCCTATAAGGGCTCAAGTTCAGCACCGAAGCACTCAAGTTATGATAACATTTAAGTACTTCCCTAGGAAGTCCTCAGAGGACTTCATTTTTCAAAGTGTCTCAACCACACATTGCAGAATTGTCAAGCACCCATTAAAAATATAGCAAAATGCATCATTCAGAATTCAGTGGGGAAACAGAAACCATACAATGTATTTCAGTAGAAATACTTAATATCAAATTTTTTTCAATGGAAAATGAAGAACTAAAAAGGAAAAAAAAAAAAAAAAAAAAGAACCCTGAAGTATCACCCATGTAGCAAATGCAGAAGCAGCTACATCACTTCCAACTGAACAAGGAACCTAAGTGAGAAGTACATAAGCAATGATTGGAAGAGAGATTTTTTTTCCAGAGAGAAAAAACAGACATGAAGAAGGGTTTGTTGTTCATCCAGTGGTGTTGCTGAATTTGGAAGTGGGTTCTGGAGGGGTTGAGACCCAGACTTCTCAGGAGGAAGGGCTGCCTGTTTAGTGCTGGAGCTTCTGAGCAGTCGCAATCAGTAGGACTCTATTTGTCTGAAATACTGGGAAATTGCTGATACTTTAGCAAACACCTGCTCTGGAGTGAAGGAAAAATTGCTAAGACCATACTGGAAAAAACAGGCAGAAGATAGTTGTTTCTTTCTCCTCCAGCCTCCTCATCTCCCTCTAGTATTTTTTTTTTAACTGGCAAAGACTATGGGCAAATCAAATAAATTTGCAGATTCCCACCCACAGAACAGGGTGTGGAATCGTGGGTTTGATGTTCAGAAATTACATCTCTAATTGTCACAGCAAGCATGTAAAAGAACATGACTGACCAAAGGCAAGTAAAAAAGAAGACAGTAGAATAGAATCCGAAGGGATCCAGATATTAGAGTTGTCAAACAATTATTTTAAAACAACTATAACTAATATGTTCAAGAAATTAAATGACAGGTGGAGAAGACTTTGACAAAGAACTGGCAACTACAAAATCTAGTCAAAAGGGAGTGCAAAAGGAGGATAATAACTGAAATTAAGAACAATGAAAGTGCAAGCCCTGGTTGGGAAGTAGAAGTCAGAAGTCTTCATTTCCACCTAACTGTCAAGAAGTCAAGAAAACACAAAGGAGATGGTGATCTTCTTTAAAGTTGTAGAAGATCCCAGTGCAAAAGCAAACTGAAACACTTAACCCTCGAGTAGTGCACTCCTCTGAGAAAGGACATTTCACAGGTGTGACCAATTGCTGAAGTTGGGGAAAAGTAATAAAAGGAAGGTAAGCCTGTAGCCAAGTGAACGTGGGATGAACTTGGGTATTAACCCACAGCATATGAATTTGAAGGATTGCCAGATGTAAAAATAATTCTCTCAGCCAAGTAATTCTCTTATAGACAAAGTGTATGGTTAAGGAGGCCATATTTTCCAATTTGTTTGATAAAGCAAGCATGCTAACAAGAAAGGAAACCCTTAGCAAATTCCATAAAATATGAAAATGTGAGGTTTACTGCAGAAGAGAAAATTTACTTGAACATTCAAGAATGAACAATTGTAATTCACCACAAGAAGAGATTAAAAGAGAAAAATCATGATCATTTCAATGTGAGCAGAATAAAATATTTAAAGAGTTCAAACCTCACTCAAAATGAAAACTCTCAGCAAAGAGTAAAATTTCCTAAATCTGAAAAAGTATGACTTTAAGAATTTGATAATATAGTTGGTGATACATATGCACACGTAAACATATGAAATACTACATGTACACAAATGTGTGTTCAAATATTGAATGTCTTTGCTCTCATATCAACAAAAATAGACACTGATCAATTTAATTTAAATTTATATCGAAGGTCTCAGACTGTGTATTAAGGCAAGAAAAATAAATGTATAGTTTGAAAATGAAGATAACAATCTCTCATTATTCATGGCTATGATTGTATATGGTAAAAACCCAAATAAAAATATGTTAAAATATTAGAAATAATAAAAGAACATAGCAATTCAGGGGTTTAAACTAATATTTTTTACATAATCATTTTTCCATATAATGATAGTAAAGTATTAGGAAAATGTAATCTTCTTTTGAAAAACAGTGCCATATTATGACATAAAACATGTAGTAACTAGGAAGGAGTCTAACACATGGAAAAGAAAACCTTTTAGAGGAAACCCCTAAGCTTGACTGATTACAATTATAAGCCTAAAATACTGGTTGCTATTTCATGAGGAAGACGTTTCACTACTTGTAAATTGTTTTTAAATTCCAAATTGATCCACATAGTCAATGAAAACACCAATAAAAATTCCAGGAGAATTTCTTTGTTTAAATTTGCAAACTAATTTTAACTTTTATATCAAAATGCCAAGGATCAAGAATAGCCAAGACAATCTTGCAAACAACCAACCACAGCTTAGAATTTAAACTTCTGGACTAGATAGTGTAGCCTTGGTGTCATGTGCCACAAGACTGAAAAATAGTGGAAACATATGGCAGTCATTTCAAATGAACAAAACAAAGTGCACATGGATGCTGCAAATGCATATAATTGCTATCCATTCGCACAAAGAAATAAATTGACTTTGAGTCATTAAAATGGTGAAGCATATGATACGTCAACGAAATGGTTAAATCTGACAAACAATGTCGAATGAAAAAAGAGGTAAAATAAGGTGCACAGTCTGATTTCATTCATTGGAAGTTGAAAAATAAGTAAACAAATTAATAATATTTTAAGACATGAGAAGTTGGAGGAGAAGAAGAGAAGAGATTGGATAAAAAAGCATGAGCAATCCTTAGCAGGAAGAGTGAAACAGGGGGTATCGCAATACCAGATCTTCAACTCTACTACAAAGCAATAGTAACAAAAACGGCATGGTATTGGTACCAAAATAGAAAGGTAGATCAATGGTACAGAATAGAGGACACGGACACAAACCCAAATAAATACAATTTTCTCATACTAGACAAAGGGGTCAAAAATATGCAATGGAGAAAAGATAGCCTCTTTAACAAATGGTGCTGGGAGAATTGGAAATCCATATGCAACAGAATGAAACTAAACTCCTATCTCTCACCATGCACGAAACTAAACTCAAAATGGATTAAGGACCTCGGAATCAGACCAGAGACCCTGCAGATTATAGAAGAAAAAGTAGGTCCAGATCTTCAACATGTCGGCTTAGGACCAGACTTCCTCAACAGGACTCCCATAGCACAAGAAATAAAAGCAAGAATCAATAACTGGGACAGATTCTAACTAAAAAGCTTTCTCTCAGCAAAGGAAACTATCAGCAATGCGAAGAAAGAGCCTACAGAGTGGGAGAAATCTTTACCAATCATACTTCAGATAGAGCACTAATCTCCAGAATCTATAAAGAACTCAAAAAACTCTACACCAAGAATACAAATAATCCAATCGACAAATGGGCTAAGAAAATGAATAGACACTTCACAGAAGATCTACAAGCAATCAACAAACATATGGAAAAATGTTCAACATCTCTAGTAATAAGAGAAATGCAAATCAAAACCACCCTAAGATTCCATTTCACCCCAATTAAAATGGTGATTATCAAGAATACAAGCAACAGCAGGTGTTGGTGAGGATGTGGGGAGAAAGGTACACTCATACATTGCTGGTGGGGCTGCAAATTAGTGCAGCCACTCTGGAAAGCAGTGTGGAGACTCCTTAGAAAACTTGGAATGGAACTACCATTTGACCCAGCTATCCCACTCCTTGGCCTATACCCAAAGGACTTAAAATCAACATACTGCAGAGATACAGCCACATCAATGTTCATAGCTGTTCAATTCATGATAGCCAGATTGTGGAACCAACCTAGATGTTCTTCAATTGATGAATGGATAAAGAAACTGTGGTATATATCTACAATGGAATATTACTCAGCCATAAAGAATGATAAAATTATGGCATTTGCAGGTAAGTGGATGAAATTGGAGAATATCATGTTAAGTGAGATAAGCCAATCTCAAAAAACCAAAGGACGAATGATATCACTAATAAGTAGATGATGACACATATTGGGGTAGGGAGGGGTTAGTGTTAGGGTTAGAGTTAGTGTTAGGGAGGGGGGCAAGAATAGAGGAAGGAAGGACTGCATAGAGGGAAAAGAGGAGTGGGAGGGGTGGGGGGAAGGGAAAAATAACAGAATGAATCGAACAACATTACCCTATGTAAATTTATGATTACACAAATGGTATGCCTTTACTCCATGTACAAAAAGAGAAACAACATGTATCCCATTTGTTTACAATTTTAAAAAATCCCAAAAAAAAAAAAAAAAAGCATTAGTTTCCACAGTGCTTTAACAAGCTTCTTGCCCTGAGAGGTGGTGACAGTGGGTGCTTTGTGGTACCATTGTCTATAGGTATGCTACATTCCAGCTTCAAAAGTTCTCTGAAAACAAAGGCAGAAAGTTTGGGTTTTAAAGACTATTAAACTTTGCTAGTTTCCTCTTGGCATGATAAATTAAGTAGAAGTGCCTTATCCTTCCTACAGCCTTGTCTCAGACTAACTTTCTGGCTTACTCTTTTAAGACACACCCATAGGGACTCAACACTGGGGTTAAATTGCAGCTTCTCCAGATACATTTCTAGAGCATCTCCCACCTGTGTGCCTTAGCTTGACCTGTCACTGCCTCTTTTAATGTCCACTCCTATCTGCTTCATCTCAAGGGGCATGTTCTTCACAAAGCCATTTTCTGCCATCATCTACTGCCCTACACCTCTTAAACTAGATGTCATCTCTTCTTCCCCCATGTTTCTGTGACATGATTTTTTTGTCACCTTTTTCTTAGACCTCTAAGAAGTTTTATGATGCATTATGCCTCCTAATATACTGGCAGACATGCTGGAACCATAGATAAGCTTATTCATCTTTATCAACCTTCAATCATTTATTTTTATTGCCAAGTACACTTTTTGACACACGAAGGCATTTAATAAAAACTTGAACAGAATACCAAATATTGAAATAGAACAAGGTTTAAATTTGCAGACATTCATAAGGGAAGTGGAGAAGCAGTTACATTTTAGAAGGCCTACAAAACATATGGCACTAGGCAAGGTCATTGTGTACATTATGCCTTTCTGAATTTTATGAAGATTGAATGATAATGTGCATCTGACATCTAAAGTCTAAGAAGGAGTATGAGCAACACCAATACAATTAGTTTCAAAATGCTTTGTAGTTTCTTCTGTGCCTCTGGTAAGTGATTATTTTTCTAGTAATTCTCTCTCTAAAGACAGGTAGGTAACAGCATGGTATAAAGAACACCAACATAGACTTTTCAGACTTTCCTTCCTCAGAGTACAAATCATAACTTAGACTGTTGATATAACCTTCCCCTATACCCCTACTTCTTCATGTATAAAACTGTTACATTACAGAGTATAATATTCAGTAAAAACTTGAGATACTTTATGTGAAATGACTTTCATAGTGTCTTGTACCCAAACATACATTGAATATGTTTCCTCATGTTATTGTTATTATTCTTTACAGAAGTAAAGCAACAGAGAACAGTAGGTAGTACAATTGGTAGCAAGGAATGCGACCTCTCAGAACACTAGTTTCCATATCTCTTAAGAGAATATCTTGCCCAAAGGACTGAAAATCAGCATACTACAGAGATACAGCCACATCAATGTTCATAGTTGCTCAATTCACAATAGCCAGATTGTGGAACCAACCTAGATGCCCTTCAGTTGATGAATGGATAAAGAAACTGTGGCATATATATATATACAATGGAATATTACTCCTCCATAAAGAATGATAAAATTATGGCATTTGCAGGCAAATGGATGAAATTGGAGAATATCATGCTAAGTGAGATAAGCCAATCTCAAAAAACTAAAGGACGAATGATCTCGCTGATAAGCGGATGAGGACATATAATGGGGGGTAGGAGGGGTTAGCGTTAGGGTTAGGGTTAGGTTTAGGGTTAGGGTTAAGGAGGGTAGCAAGAATTGAGGAAGGAAGGACTATATAGAAGGAAAAGAGGGGTGGGAGGGGTAGGGAAGGAGGGGAAAAAAATAACAGAATGAATCAAACAACATTACCCTATGTAAATTTATGATTACACAAATGGTATGCCTTTACTCCATGTACAGAGAAACAACATGTATCCCATTTGTTTACAATTTTAAAAAAAGAATATCTTGGCTTTGAAATATCCATCTAGAACTGAAGTTTATACACACCTATCCAGGTCCCCAGGTATACATGTGTATATATCATCCAACTTAATCTGTAATAATGCATTTTAGGTGTCTATTTTCTGTGTTCCTGAATCTGATTATCTTCAATTGATTTAATAGGGTAGGCCCAATGTGAACTCTAGTAGCAAAACTCCAATTAACAAGATGCAACAGATGGGAAATTGCTGAAACCTATATGTAAGTGAAATATATAGAGATGTGAAATATATTTATCTGCCTGTTGATGTACACAGCATTTAACCATGCAACAATACAACATTTTATTTCCCCTGTAGTTTCCAAACTCAGTCTAATTACCTAATGACTATAGTACTTTCCAATGTTCATTTGTACATAAGTTCACTTTTGAATTCAATAATTTTCATTGGCTTTCCATAGCTTTAAGCATTAGGACATAACCATAGTTCTACTGAGATACCCAGGACTAATGATATTCACAGATACCATGTGTTTTGCTAAGAATTGCTAGGACTCCAAGCCTGAATATGGTTCTGCACAACTTTATCAGGACACATGTAATATTTTAACAGACAACATTAAATTCACTCTACTGAAAATAATTTTAAAACTTCAGATTTTACTCCGAGTAGTAAATTACATGTGACCTATCTCCTGATTGAAGATGAAGCCCCGTGATTTGAAACAATGCAGAGAAGAGAATATGCAAGGGTAAACATGCTGGCACCAGATTTGAAAGCAAATTTTCTATATTCAAATCCTGGATTCAATACTCACTAATTATTTGACCCTGAACATGTAACATAACTTATCTACTATTCAATTTTTATATATGTAAAATGGAAATTAGTTAAATTTAATTCCTATCCTAGAATGAATGTACTAAGTCATTACAAGCCAAAGCTCATCACATCTTCTAGACCATGGCAAATTCTGATTAAATACTTGATTTTGTATTATTAAAATACCAATCACCATAATTTGAAATAATTTGTAAAATTTGTTAGGTACAATCATAAAAGTGAAGTATGAAATAAAATGCTGGGAATAGACATTGGGAGAGTTCCTAAGGGCTCTCTTCACATTAATAAAGAGTCTTACTTGTATCTTCTAGGAAGTTCACCAGTTAAAATGTCTCCTAGCTCTGATCTCCAAACTTTTTATTTTGTAGCCTCATTTTTAGCCATGTTCATTACCCTGTGCTCCCCAGGAAAGGTTGCAAAACCTGGTTGCATAATCCCATTAACTCTGTTCAAATACCAACAGCTAAAATACTTTCTAAGGTTCAATTATGGGTTTGTTTTCCAAGGCAAACTGAATGCTTCACATGTAAGAATATGGATCGTATCTGATCGATCCCTTGCGATTTTACTCATGTTTAGTGCAGTGGCAGAAGTGGAAGGTACATAAAATATGTATGAATTAATAAATAGATTTGTGTTTTTAGTGGCTAACGCATATTTTCTCCCAGCAAACTTTGTGGATTATTTTGGTGACAAAGCAGATGGAGGTAGATGGATCAATTAAGTTAATGCTTATACTTGGGAAGAAGCAAATCCCTCACCCAAATCTATGCTAGAAAGTTCAAAATGCTCAAAAGACCATAAAAAAGGAGTACAAAACAATATATAACACTAGGCATAGTATGAATAATATTGATATTGTCTCTGGTTTTACCTAGGTTATTTTTATTATATAGATTTGAGACTTCTACACATTGGACTAAACGCATTTATTTCCTACCTTCATGGAAATAAATGGTTTGTGTTTATTGCATGCATTTTTCTGTAAGTCAAGTAGTTTCAGAATCATAGGAAAATTTCAAACTAATTTTTTTTCCCAAAATGGCCAATATAGAAACACCCAGTAAGCTATTAGATTGTCTACATTTGCTGTATATTGGGCATTACAGAAGTCTCTTTGGAATCAGGACCAAATATATTTTTTATTGGTGTCTTATACATAATAGCAGAATTTATTATATAGATTAGAGTAGAGGAGAAAGATTAAGTGGGAGGGAGGATATGAAGATGTGCGGGAAATACTGCGGATCATATCAAATTATGCTATAACAATGTATGAATATACCACAACAACCATATATTCTAATATTATAACTTGTATTTTATATATATTTGATAATTATATGAAAAAGCTACAAAAAAGTGTTGAATCCATGGTTGTTTACATTCATAAAAGCAGAAGTGCAAAGAGATTGGACTTTTGAGTATAAATTTTAACCCATTAAGATATATGAGTAAAAGGACAAGGAAAATCTAAAGTGGTCGTAAATGAGAATTTCACTGACCAACAGGATCTGGTAGACACATAAAGAGAAGTACACTATCTATAATGAAGGTAAGGAAAGCCAAATATCCAGGAAGTTCCAGTATTCAATAGGTCAGAATGTAATCAAGGTCATGAATGTACATTTTAAAATTTGGATCACAAAATAAGGAATTACTTTCTGCCTTTGTCCACACTTTTTGTTCAGTCAAAGTTGGTTGGGTGAACTAGTACTTATCCATCCATTCAGCCATCCATTTATTTACTGAATAGCTACTAAGGGTTAAGAAGTAGACACTAAGGGACTCAGGGGTTAATAATGTAGACATTTGCCTGCCTTCAGGAACTTAAGGGCTAGAAGGGAAAGGAGCAAATAAATGATCAGTAACAATAAAACATGATAAATGCTATGTTAGGGGCCACATATGGAAGAGAGAGCAGGGTCAAGTCACCTATTCTAGAAAGGATCAAAAATGAGACCCTATAGAAGAGTAACTCTGAGCTGATAATTCAAAAACAAGTAGGAATTTTACAACCTAAGAAAAAGTGGAAGGATGTTTCTGATTGAGAGACTACCAGCTGATGGTATCAAGAAAATGGACATCAATTTGAGGATGAAAACTTCTTATTAAGGGTAGCTAAACAGGACCTGAGGTCATCTCAAGACCCTCACCAAATGGAAACATGGATGCAGCAGGCAGAAGGCTATTTCACCTTCCTATTCTAAATGATTATCAGAAACTCAAAAAATTCATTTTGAACATGAATACTGACAATATCACTCTATAGGGATAACAAGTGAAAATCCTTAAGTGATGGACTATCACTACTTGACAACTAAGAAGTCAAGAAAATTCCAGACAAAGTTTGGACAGGTTCATGGGTTCCACAGAAGAATTATATAAAAGTCCAGTTCAGGGATAAGGAGGTACTTATTTTAGATATTCTATATCACTGAGCTCTTTGATTCTTCTAAGTGTCAGCCAATGGACTTTCAAGAGGTATCACTAATGGAGGCACATATAAATGTCTAGACCACCAACCGTCCTTTGGTGCCCTGAGTTTGTCTGCTTCAAACACATGAATCAGGAAACAAGTTTTATTTCAAGACATTTTCTAATCCTATTGACCTCAGATGACAACATTAGATTTTATGAAACTACACATTCTTATTCTCAGATGCTCATAGCTACTTTTAACTCTCTTTGATAAAATGATCCAGTAACCCAAAACTTTTGCCTGCCTCAGGCCCTTCTGTTATCTCTGAAGACCTTCCTTGTAGACACAAGACTTATGGTATTATGTCAGGAATTATTTTCCCAAATTTGCTCGGAGTATACTTATGCATCGTGTTGGATTCTCTGCTCTGCTGGTATTAACACTGAATTCCCATACAGCTTTTCTCTAGAATAAGCTTTAAGCCACCTCTAGCCTCATGATATTTGTTGCCCAATTTGGACTTCAATATTTCCATACTGAACATTAATAACATGTGGATTTAAGAGTGAATCTCACTCCGAGGTTATCTGTTGGTGAAAACAGAGTGCCTCTAAAATTCTGTATCAATGCATGCATGTATAAATGCATGGCTGAATCTGAAATGCTTCTTGGTCTTATCACTCTTCACTTTTTTTTTTCAGTGTTCACCTATTTTTTTTTTAATATAAAGCAGCAATTTTCCACAACAAAAACAATTTTGGTGAAAAGTGGCACTATTTTACCTTGTGTAAATTTCTTTTTTTTTTTTTTTTTTTGCCAGTCTTAATAGAGACAACTGGATTATCATATTTGCTTAGGCATTCAATCTGGAGTGCTGCATTGCTTTATCTGAAATATGTCCTCCCACACACAAGTCCTTGAGGATGAGAGGGCTTTAGGACCTCATGAAAGAGAACTGCTGTGTCTTCAGAGCACACTTCAGAAATCCTTGTAATTCACAGGGGGTGGTGAATCCTGATGAAATTTGAAAATGAATGAAATAAACCATGACTGGGAGGAAAAGTCAGAGAAAGAAACTTGAGAGTAAAATTTGGTTAAAGTCCTTGCAGAAGCACATTCAGAAAAACGATGACTGCATTTACATCTCTTTATCAACCATTTGACGACTTCTACGGATTTGAATGGGCAAAGGTGCCAGTGAACACCCAGCACCATTTTTTGCCCAACAGCCTGTACCAGAGCAGTTTTCTACATTGGCCTTCATTACACTGGGCAAGCATCACACTTTGAGTATGTATATTTAAATGTACTTGTTCTTGTTATATATATGAACACACACACACACATGTGTATACATATATAAAATTCTATGTGGTTCATCTCTGCCACACATTTTTAAGTAAATGTATTTTATTAATAAATATGTTGTTTTCTAAATAACACCTTGGAGTTAAGGACATTTTTAAAAAGATTCAGCAACAGAGTAACTATTAGCTACACACTTCAATTTTACACAGAATCAATAGTCTCAACGCTATGAAGAAAGATGATGTTAATACCCTTTAGCCAGAGAGGGTCAGGAACACCTTCAACAGTTGAACAAGTCGAGAAGAATAGATTAGGTCTGTATTTGTCATATACTTTCTGTTCCTGACAAGGAGCATGGCAGCAACTCATGAGTAAGTGTAATATTCATTAGCTTTTAATTGAATTGGAAGATTGAAGAGTTGGTTTTGAACATGAATCTCTCCACCCAGATATGCTTCCATGACTGCTTTCAGCTTATGCCTTTATTTCTCTTTCATTTGAAAACTTGCCTGAACAGGTAGTGTCATAACCTGGCCCCGTGGTAGGACTTCAGACTCTGGCATCTTATTCTTTTCTTTCCCCCTGTGAACTGTGGTAACATTTATTCTCCTATTTTTTTCATTTTTAATAACCTCAGGATGGCTGATGAAAAATAACTATAATGGTGACTCCCTCTCCCTAATGACTTAGAGATAGAAATTTAATTGTTTGCAAATATTTAAACTGTTTTTAAAATGATATGTACAGAAAATAATAATGATAAAATGAAGAAAAAAAGTTGAAACTTTTCTAAAAGCAGAGCTCCTTTGAGAGGGTTAGTTCAACCTACTTCATTTAATTATGTTTTGAGCTCTTAGTGAATACCATTCAGAGAAATTAAGTGCTGCTTTATTGTACAAAAGTGCAACTATGAAAACAAATCCACTATACCTGGAGAGACCAATAGGCACTAATCAGCACTACTGACTATAAGAAAAAGTAAATGCTTCACTGTACCATGCTCCCAAAAATCCTTGAACAAGTTTATTTTTATTCTTTTAAATATTTTTAAAATATGGATATGGGATTAAGGGTATCTTGATGGGATATAGTATTTACATGTACTGACATATTGATACATGTAAACAAAGTGTGATAATTAGATCGGTGCACTTAGGATATCACCTCAGCGATTTATCATTTCCAGAGCTAGAGAAAATGTTTTTGGTTGGTCTAAGATAAAAAAGAACGTTTTCTACATTCTAATTTAGTTCTTAAAGAACCATCCATTGGTCCCAATTCTCTGTGTTTCACTTTGAATCCTTACACCTACCTTTGTTGTAAGTGTCTCCTATGTACTGGATATTTAGGACATTACCACAATGTCATTCTCATCTTTTGGGATAGGGGTGTGCTGGGAATTGAACCCAGGACCTTGTGCATATGAGGCAAGCACTCCATCAACCAAGTTCTATCCCCAGCCGGATGTTCTTATCTTCAGATTTCCCACCCACTAATAATGACTAAAGCTATAACCTAGATCTTTCTATCAATAAGGGCCTCCTAATCTATTTATTTACCTTTAGAAAAACATTCAACAACTCCCTTGGTATCACCTTAGGGGTAGAGACATTGGCAGACATTTGAATAGATAGCCCTATATACTTCCAATTACTACGTGAAAAAACATTTTTGTTCATTTGCACACCTCATATAGACATAAGACACAGGTAAAGATAAATTCAAATAGAAATAGTGCTCCACGAACACCGGGGCCTGCCCTGAGGAGTAGGAGGAGGAGCGCGGTGGGTCGTGTGGACTCGCAGTGACTGCGTTAGAGCTCCAGGCAGCTGCTCAGAGGAGAAGGCGAGTGGTGAGTTGTTTGGACTTAAAGCGACCGCTCCTGAACACCGGGGGGCTGCCTGGAGGAGGAGTGCGGTGGGTCGCTTGGTCTCGAGTGGCCGCACCAGAACTCCAGGCGGTTGCCCAGAGGACGCGTGCAGCGGGTCACGTGGATTCAGAGCCACTCAGAGCGACCGCTCCTGAACACCCCGGGGGGTTAACTGGAGGAGGAGAAGGAACGGGGAGGGTCATTGCGACTCAGAGTGATTGATTGCCCCGGGCTATGGGTGGTTGGTGGGAGGAGGCACGCAGTGAGTTCCTTGGACTCCCAGTGACCGCACCAGAATAGTGGGCGGCTGTCTGGAGGAAGAGGCGTGTGGCGGGTCTCGGGGACTCAGAGCGATTGTACGGGGCCCCAGGGGGCTGCTCAGAGGAGGGGCCGCATAGCCAGGCGATTAGGTGCACAGCAGGGCTCCAGGATCTAGGAGGCTTCTTGGTGGAAGAGCCGCACAGAGACACGCTTAGGGGCGGAGCAAAGGTTCCAGGCCTGCGGGCAGATTCTCTGAGGAGGGGCAGCCTAAGGAGATTATTCTGCGAAGAGTGAGGCTCGCAGGCCCAGGAGGTAGGGCCGGGCCCCTGGGAACTTTGCAGAGGAAGGTAGCCCAGCCCAGGCAATAGCTGTAAATTGAGGGGAACCTCTAGAAGGGAACTGACCAGCGAGACCTCCCCACCGGGTGAGTCTTCCCTGCCGGGTGAGGTTTCCCCACAAGGACGGTAAAACCAGAGACACAGGCCCAAACAGGCCTTACCTCAGCCCGCAGCCTAGTTCCCCTTTGGATGACCATTGGTCAACAAGTGGAGGCACCTCTGCCCACTAGCAGGGAATATACCCCACCTGAAGGCCACCACTCCTAGAGAGGCAGCTTCCTTGTGGAGCACCACATTATCAGCTTCCTCCAAGACTTCAGCCTACTGAAGGCTAAGAGGGGATATATATAGAAATCTTCAGGGACATTGTAAGTCAATAGAGGAAATCTGCATTATCTCAGCGGTCCACTGATACCTGACCAATATGAGAAAACAAGGAAAGAAAATGCTGCAAACAAATCTAGATATTACATCAATAAAACCCAATGACAGCATGGCAGAAGAAATGACAGAAAAGGAGTTCAGAATGTACATAATTAAAATGATCAGAGAAGCAAACGATGAGATGAAAGAGCAAATGCAGGCATTGAATGATTGCACCAATGGACAGTTAAAAGAGCAAATACAGGAAGCAAAAGATCATTTCAATAAAGAGTTACAGATATTGAAAAAAAAAACAAACAGAAATCCTTGAAATGAAGGAAACAATAAACCAAATTAAGAACTCCATAGAAAGCATATCCAGTAGGATAGAACACCTGGAAGACAGAACCTCAGACATTGAAGACAAAATATTTAACCTTGAAAACAAAGTTGAACAAACAGAGAAGATGGTAAGAAATCATGAACAGAATCTACAAGAACTATGGGATATCATGAAAAGGCCAAATTTAAGAATTATTGGGATTGAGGAAGGCTTAGAGAAACAAACCAAAGGAATGAACAACCTATTCAATGAAATAATATCAGAAAATTTCCCAAATCTGAAGAATGAAATGGAAAATCAAGTTCAAGAGGCTTATAGGACTCCAAATACACAAAATTACAACAGACCCACAACCAAGGCACATTATAATGAAAATGCCTAACATACAAATAAAGACAGAATTTAAGGCTGTGAGAGAAAAGAACCAAATTACATTCAGGGGGAAACCAATACAGATATCAGCAGATTTTTCAATCCAGACCCTAAAAGCTAGAAGGGCCTAGAACAACATTGTTCAAGCCCTGAAAGAAAATGGATGCCAACCAAGAATCTTATACCCAGCAAAACTAACCTTCAAATTTGACGATGAAATAAAATCCTTCCATGATAAACAAAAGCTAAAAGAATTTACAAAAAGAAAGCCAGCATTACAGAATATTCTCAGCAAAATATTCCATGAGGAAGAGATGAAAAACAAAGAAGCAAATCAGCAAAGGGAGGAATTATCCTAAAGGAATTGTCAAATAAAGGAGGAAACAAGTTGTGTCAAACAAATAAATAAATAAAATTTTAAAAATGAACCAAATGACCGGGAAACCAAATCATATCTCTATAATAACCCTGAATGTTAATGGCCTGAATTCATCAATCAAAAGACATAGACTGGCAGACTGGATTAAAAAGAAAGATCCAACAATATGTTGCCTGCAGAGACTCACCTCATAGAAAAAGATACCCATAGACTAAAGGTGAAAGGATGGGGAAAAACATACCATGCACATGGACTCAGCAAAAAAGCTGGAGTATCCATCCTCATTTCAGATAAAGTGGACTTCAACAAGCCAAAGTTAGTCAGAAGGGATAAAGAAGGTCATTTCATATTGCTTAAGGGAAGCATAAATCAGCAAGATATAACAATCATAAACATCTATGCCCCAAACAGTAGCTCATCCATGTATGTCAAACAAATCCTTCTCAATTTCAGAAACCAAATAGACCATAACACAATAATACTAGGTGATTTTAACATGCCTCTCTCACCACTGGACAGATCTTCCAGACAAAAATTGAACAAAGAAACCATAGATCTCAATAACACAATCAATAATTTAGACTTAACGGACATTTATAGAATATACCATCCATCCAGAGCGAATACACTTTCTTCTCAGCAGCACATGGATCCTTCTCTAAATAGACCAATATTATGCCACAAAGCTAATGATAGCAAATACAAGAAGGTAGAGACACTACCATGTATTCTATCAGATCATAATGGATTGAAGTTAGAAATAAATGAAGAGTAAACACAGAAACTCTTCCAACATCTGGAGATTAAACAATATGCTATTATATGAGGAATGGATAACAGAAGATATTAGGAAGGAAATTAAAAAATTCTTAGAGGTAAATGAGAACAAGAAACATCATATCAAAATCTCTGGGACACTATGAAAGCAGTACTTAGAGGGAAATTTATTTCATGGAGTGCTTTAATAAAGAAGTAAAACTCAACAAATAAACGACCTAACACTACAGCTCAAAGCCCTAGAAAAAGAAGAACAGACCAGCACCAAAAGTAGTAGAAGACAGGAAATAGTTAAACTCAGAGCTGAAATCAATGAAATTGAAACAAAAGAAACAATACAAAAAATTGACAAAATAAATAGTTTGGTTCTTTGAAAAAATAAACAAATTGATAAACCTTTAGCCACACTAACAAGAGAAGACGAGAGAAACCCAAATCACTAAATTCGGAATGACAAGGAAATATCACAACAGACAGGATTGAAATACAAAACATAATTAGAAGCTATTTTGAAAATCTATACTCCAACAAAATAGAAAATTTCCGAAGACATCAACAGGTTTCTAGAGACATATGAATTGCCTAAACTGAACGAGGAGGACATACACAATTTAAATAGACCAATTTCAAGTACTGAAATAGAAGAAGTCATCAAAGCCTACCAACAAAGAAAAGTCCGGGACCAGATGGGTTCTCAGCCGAGTTCTACAAAACCTTTAAAGAAGAGCTCATTCCAATACTTCTCAAAGTATTCCATAAAATAGAAGAGGATGGGAACCTTCCCAAACTCATTCTATGAAGCCAATATCACACTGATACCTAAACCAGACAGAGACTCATCAAGGAAAGAAAATTTCAGACCAATATCCTTAATGAACATCGACGCAAAAATTCTCAACAAAATTTTAGCAAATCGCATACAAAAACATATTAAAAAGATAGTGCACCATGATCAAGTAGGTTTCATCCCAGGGATGCAAGGTTGGTTCAACATCAGGAAATCAATAAACGTAATTCACCATATTAATAGACTTAAAGTCAAGAATCACATGATTATTTCAATAGATGTAGAAAAAGCATTTGATAAAATACAGCACCCCTTCATGCTCAAACCACTAGAAAGAATAGGGATAGTGGGAACATCCTTAACATTGTAAAGGCCATTTATGCTAAGCCCGTGGCTAATATCATTCTAAATGGTGAAAAACTGAAAGCATTCCCCCGAAAAACTGGAACAAGGGAGGGATGCCCTCTTTCACCACTTCTATTCAACATCGTTCTTGAGACTCTGGCCAGAGCAATTAGACAAACCAAAGAAATTAAAGGGATACGAATTGGAAAAGAAGAACTCAAACTATCCCTGTTCACTGATGACATGATTATATATTTAGAGGAACCTGGAAATTCCACCAGAAAACTCTTAGAACTCATAAGTGAATTCAGTAAAGTAGCAGGTTACAAGATCAATGCTCATAAATCCAAGGCATTTTTATACATAAGTGATGAATCTTCAGAAAGAGAAATTAGGAAAACTACCCCATTCTCAATACCCTCGAAAAAAATAAAATACTTGGGAATCAATCTCACAAAAGAGGTGAAAGACCTCTACAATGAGAACTATACAACACTAAAGAAAGAAATTAAAGAACACCTTAGAAGATGGAAAGATCTTCCATGTTCTTGGATAGGAAGAATTAATATTGTCAAAATGGCCATACTACCTAAAGTGCTATACAGATTCAATGCAATTCCAATTAAAATCCCAATGACGTACCTTACAGAAATAGAGCAAGCAATTATGAAATTCAGCTGGAAGAATAAGAAACACAGAATAGCTAAAGCAATCCTTAGCAGGAAGAGTGAAACAGGGGGTATTGCAATACCAGATCTTCAACTCTACTACAAAGCAATAGTAACAAAAACAGCATGGCATTGGTACCAAAATAGAAAGGTAGATCAATGGTACAGAATAGAGGACACAGACACAAACCCAAATAAATACAATTTTCTCATACTAGACAAAGGGGCCAAAAATATGCAATGGAGAAAAGATAGCCTCTTCAACAAATGGTGCTGGGAGAATTGGAAATCCATATGCAACAGAATGAACTAAACTCCTATCTCTCACCATGCACGAAACTAAACTCAAAATGGATTAAGGACTCGGAATCAGACCAGAGACCCTGCAGATTATAGAAGAAAAAGTAGGTCCAGATCTTCAACATGTCGGCTTAGGACCAGACTTCCTTAACAGGACCTCCCATAGCACAAGAAATAAAAGCAAGAATCAATAACTGGGATAGTTTCAAACTAAAAAGTTTTCTCTCAGCAAAGGAAACTATCAGCAATGCGAAGAAAGAGCCTACAGAGTGGGAGAATATCTTTGCCAATCATACTTCAGATAGAGCACTAATCTCCAGAATCTATAAAGAACTCAAAAAACTCTACTCCAAGAATTCAAATAATCCAGTCGACAAATGGGCTAAGGAAATGAATAGACACTTCACAGAAGAAGATCTACAAGCAATCAACAAACATATGGAAAAATGTTCAACATCTCTAGTAATAAGAGAAATGCAATCAAACAACCCTAAGATTCCATCTCACCCCAATTAGAATGGCGATTATCAAGAATACGGCAACAGCAGGTGTTGGCGAGGATGTGGGGAAAAGGTACATTCATACATTGCTGGTGGGGCTGCAATTAGTGCAGCCACTCTGGAAAGCAGTGTGGAGATTCCTTAGAAAATTTGGAATGGACCCTCCATTTGACCCATCTATCCCACTCCTTGTGCCTATACCCAAAGGACTTAAATCAGCATACTACAGAGATACAGCCACATCAATGTTCATAGCTGCTCAATTCACAATAGCCAGACTCTGGAACCAACCTAGATGCCCTTCAATTGATGAGTGGATAAAGAAACTGTGGCATATATATACAATGGAATATTACTCAGCCATAAAGAATATAAAATTATGGCATTTGCAGGCAAATGGATGAAATTGGAGAATATCATGCTAAGTGAGAGAAGCCAATCTCAAAAAGCCAAAAGGACGAATGATATCGCTAATAAGTGGATGATGACACATATGGGGGGAGGGAAGGTTAGTGTTAGAGTTAGGGTTAGGGAGGGGGGCATGTATGGAGGAAGGAAGCACTCTATAGAGGGAAAAGAGGGGTGGGAGGGGTGGGGGAAGGAAAAATAACAGAATGAATCAAACAACATTACTCTATGTAAATTTATGATTACATAAATGGTATGCCTTTATGCCATGTACAAACAGAGAAACAACATGTATCCCATTTGTTTACAATAAAATTAAATTGAAAAAAAAAAAGAAATAGTGATCCAGATGTGCTAGGAATCTTTATATTTTATGAATTCACCTATTTAATCACCCACAACTATTTGTAGGGTGCCTATTGGTAAACTACTGCTTTGAAAACTGAAGATTTTACAATGAATCACAAGACATTGTCTTTACGGAAAAGAAACAAACACAATATTTTAAAAGTTAAAAAAAAAAAACAGAATAAAAACCTCAGAGTCACAAGGTAATTTCATTATTTTAAAGTAGAAAATTAGAAAAGGGGTCATATTCCTTCCAGTTCTTATGTAGATTAAAAACAGAAGAGTGACATTGAAAATGCATATTTCTAAGTCTTTAATTTTTCTATTGTGTTTCTTTGGACATCCATCTCTAATTGTACAAAATCACTGCACGTTTATATTTATATGAAGTTTCTAAAATAATCAAACTCACAGAAGCAGAGAGCAGAAGCATGATTGCCGGGCACAGGAGGGAGGGAAATATGGGGATTGATAATCAAACAGGTTTCATGTTTTGATAAGCAAGAGGAAAAAATTTTAAAGATGAGCTACACAACCCTGTGCCTAAAGTTAACAACACCATACTGTGCACTTAAAAATTGATTGGAGGCAGACCTTACAAGTGTTCTTATCACAATAAAACAAAAAATGAATTTTGTGATGTTCAATTACCACCTATATGCTAAAGATTAATAAATATAAGTCTTCAGTCAATTTCTCAGTTTTAATATCTACACTCATGTATTATTCACTTACAAAGTGCCGGGCCACAGTGGGGCATTTGAAGAAGAAATTACTTGATGAAGTCAATACATTGGCTACTACTTCTTCCTTCATAATTTGGACCAAAGGAGAAACATCTGATCATTTAGTAGTGAATATTTTAAGAAATCATCAGGAAAAATCAGGAAATGAAAGGAGACACACCTATGTTCTACATTTGGAAAGGCAGATTTTAATACATTCAGAGAAAATTATAAGAGCACCCTATGAATTGTTGGCACTAAAGGAAAGAACCTCTGAGTCACTCAGCAGCATTAATACATTGCTTGTCCCAATAGGATGGGGCAGTTTCAGATGAAGGACAAGAAGTTCTGAAAATGAATTTCTGACAATAAAGAGAAAGGAGATCTCAGACACCTTCCAAATCTAACATTAGATTCTTCTGCACTGACGTTTCCCACCAAGTTAATAAAACATTGCAAACCTGCAAGAACTGGAAATTCCACATGCCTCCTCCCTTTAAAAACCTATGATCTATACCTGAACAACCTTTGAAACAGAATATTGCAGTGAGACAAGGCTAATACCACTAAATTTCATTTGAGATAAATGTTCTTTCACTGTGAGATTGAACACAATCATGTCTTTCTATTCTGCGCCAACTTCTATGGGAGAACAAATATTTGCTTATAACTTTAAATCTTATATTTTGCTTAAAAGAATATTTATTGGGGGAAATTCAGAAAGTATAAAAACTATAAGTCATACAGAAGAAAAATGTATAAAGAATATATACTGAATATTGAAGAGTAACCTGTACTTTTACTGCCTCACTGCTAAATATTTTTGTGTATTTTATTCATTAAAAAATATATTGACAATATTCATTACATACATTTTCTTTCTTCCTCTTATTTCCTTTTTTTTTTTTTTTTTTTTTTTGGTACTGGAGATTAAACCCAAGGGGCACTTAAACACTGATCCACATACCCAGCTCTTTTAATTTTTTGAAAATTTTGAGACAAGATGACTCTAAGTTACTTAAAGCCTCACTAAGTTGCTGAGGTTGGCAACTTGCAATTTTCCTGCCTCAGTCTCCCGATCTTCTGGTATTTTGGGAGTTTGCCACCATGCCTGATTTGTATATGTTTTCTTTACTTTTAAGTAATCATACAGTGTTTTAGGTACTGTTTTATACCTTTTTGGAAATACAGCTAAATATTATAAATATTTTCTTATGCTAATAAAGTGAATCATAAAAATTATATAATTTATTGACTAAATACCCCATTACTAAATATTAGAGTTTCTCAAAGTTTCCATTATTGAAAATACTGCTTAGATGAACATCTTTGTACCTAAATACTGGACACATCCTTGATGGTTTCTTTGTGATTAATTTTTGAGTGAAGGTTTTGCAAGGTTAAAGTGTGTAAATATTTTTATGAATTTTCACATCTTTGGGAAATTACTCTTGCAAAGAACATAGCTTATAGGACCCTTCCACCCTTGGTGAGACTGCTTCCTTCATACCCTATATAGCAATTTTGAGAAACTATAAGTAAAAATATTATTTTATAATTTGTATTTGTCTTATTACCTGTAAACCTGAGTAGATTTGCACATAATCAATTGGTCATTTTCTGCAGGTTTTAGATTTCTACTTGCTTACAGATTTTTTTGTAATGGTCTACGCTCATATTAATCAGTTTACAGTTCTCTTGCTTATTTATAAGGTATATTGGAAATTAAGAATATTAACCCTTTGCCTATGGTGCGAATTTATTATTTCCCTAGTAGGTTTTTGCTTTTGAATTTTATGCTTAGTAATTTAAGATATAAAGATATACGCCATTTTATAGAGTGAGAGAGATAACTAATGATGTATTAATATTTTTGTATGTTGAACATTGCACCAGTTTGCATGCCTTGTTTGTTCTAAAGAACAACTATATCTTTTTCAAGGCTATTGTGAATGGGGTAGTTTTCTTAAATTCTCTTTCTGAGGATCCATCACTTACGTATAAAAATGCATTAGATTTATGAACATTAATCTTATATCCTGCTACTGTACTGAATTCATTTATGCTTTCTAGAAGTTTTCTGGCGGAATTTCCCGGCTTCTCTAAATATAGAATCATGTCATCAGCAAATAGGGATAGTTTGAGTTGTTCTTTTCCTATTCGTATGCCTTTAATTTCTTTGGTCTGTCTAACTGCTCTGGCTAGAGTTTCAAGGACAATGTTGAATAGAAGTGGTGAAAGAGGGCATCCCTGCCTTGTTCCAGTTTTTAGGGGGAAAGCTTTCAGTTTTACATCATTTAGAATGATATTGGCCATGGGCTTAGCATAGATGGCCTTTACATGGTTAAGGAATATTCCCACTATCCCTAATTTTTCTAGGGTTTTGAGCATGAAGAGGTGCTGTATTTTATCAAATGCTTTTTCTGCATCTATTGAAATAATAATGTGATTCTGAATTTAAGTCTGTTGATATGGTGAAATATATTTATTGATTTCCAGATGTTGAACCAACCTTGCATCCCTGGGATAAAATCCACTTGATCGTGGTGCACTAGCTTTTAACATACTTTTGTATGCGATTTGCTAAGATTTTGTTGAGAATTTTTGCATAAACGTTCATTAAGGATATTGTACTGAAATTTCCTTTCCTCTATGTGTCTCTGGTTTAGATATCAGGGTGATATTGGCTTCATAGAATGAGTTTGGAAGGGTTCCCTCCTCTTCTATTTCATGGAATACTTTGAGGAGTATTGGAATGAGCTCTTCTTTAAAGATTTTGTAGAACTCGGCTGAGAACCCATCTGGTCCTGGACTTTTCTTTGTTGGTAGGCTTTTGATGACTTCTTCTATTCCATTACTTGAAATTGATCTATTTAAATTGTGTATGTCTTCCTGATTCAGTTTGGGTGAATCATATGTCTCTAGAAACCTGTTGATGTCTTCAAGATTCTTCCTATTTGTTGGTGTACAGAGTTTCAAAATAGCTTCTGATTGTGTTTTGTATTTCAGTCATGTCTGTTGTGATATTTCCTTGTTCATCCTGAATTTTAGTACTTTGAGTTTTCTCTCTCCTCTCTGCTAGTGTGGCTAAGGGTTTATCAATTTTATTTTTTCAAAGAACCAACTATTTATTTTGTCAATTTTTTGGGTTGTTTCTTTTGTTTCAATGTCATTGATTTCAGTTCTGATTTAAACTATTTCCTGTCTTCTACTACTATTGGTATTGCTCTGTTCTTCTTTTTCTAGGGCTTTGAGCTGTAGTTTAGGTCATTTATTTGTTGATTTTTTCTTCTTTTATTGAATATGTTCCATGAAATAAATTTTCCTCTAAGTACTGCTTTCATAGTGTCACAGAGATTTTGATATGTTGTATATTTGTTCTCATTTACCTCTAAGAATTTTTTAATTTCCCCCCTGATGTCTTCTGTTATCCATTCATCATTCAATAGCATATTATTTAGTCTCCTGGTGTTGGCGTAGTTTCTGTTTTTTACTCTGTCATTTATTTCTAATTTCAATCCATTATGATCTGATAGAATACAAGGCAGTATGTCTATCTTCTTGTATTTGCTAACAGTAGCTTTGTGGCATAATACATGGTCTATTTTAGAGAAGGATCCATATGCTGCTGAGAAGAAAGTGTATTCGCTCTTTGTTGGATGGAATATTCTGTATATGTCCATTAAGTCTAAATTATCAACTGCGTTATTGAGATCTATGGTTTTTGTTCAATTTTTATTTGGAAGATCTGTTGTACCTCACAGAAATAGAGCAAGCAATCAGGAAATTCATCTAGAAGAATAAGAGACCCAGAACAGCTAAAGCAATACTTAGCAGGAAGAGTAACAGGGGGTAGCCCAATACCAGACCTTCAACTATACTACAAAGCAATAGTAACAAAAACGGCTTGGTATTGGCACCAAAGTAGACAGGTAGATCAATGGTACAGAATAAAGGACATGGACACAAACCCAAATAAATACATTTTTCTCATACTAGACAAAGGTACCAAAAATAGGCAATGGAGAAAAGATAGCCTGTTCAACAATGGTGATGGGAAAACTGGAAATCCATATGCAACAGAATGAAACTAAACCCTATCTCTCATCCTGCAAAAAACTCAACTCCCAATGGATCAAGGACCTTGAAATCAGACCAGAGACCCTGCACCTTATAGAAGAAAATGTAGGACCAAATCTTCATCATGTTAGCTTAGGGTCAGTCTTACTTAACATGACTCCCAAAGCACAAGAAATAAAAGCAAGAATCAATAACTGGGATAGATTCAAACTAAATAGCTTTCTCTCAGCAAAGGAAACTATCAGCAATGTGAAGAGAGAGCCTACAGAGTGGGAGAAAATCTTTGCCAATCATACTTTAGATAGTGCACTAATTTCCAGAATTTATAAAGAACTCAAAAAACTCTACACCAAGAATACAAACAACTCAATCAACAAATGGTCTAAGGATGTGAACAGACACTTCACAGATCTACAATCAGTCAACAAACATATGAAAAATGTTCACCATCTTTAGTAATAAGAGAAATGCAAATCAAAACTACACTAAGATTCCATCTCACCCCAATTAGAATGGCAATTATCAAGAATATAAGGAACAATAGGTGTTGGCAAGGATGTGGGGAAAAAGGTACACTCATACATTGCTCGTGGGGCTGCAAATTAGTGCAGCCACTCTGGAAAGCAGTGTGGTGATACCTTAGAAAACTTGGAATGGACTCACCATTTGACCCAGCTATCCCACTCTGAGGCCTATACCCAAAGGACTTAAAATCAGCATACTAGAGTGATGCAACCACATCAATGTTCATAGCTGCTCAATTCACCATAGCCAGATTGTGGAACCAACCTAGATGCCCTTCCATTGACGAGAGGATAAAGAAGCTGTGAGATATATACATACATACATATATATATACACACACACACACACACACACACACACACACAATGGAATATTACTCAGCCATAAAGAAGAACAAAATCATGGCATTTGCAGGCAAATGAATGGAATTGGAGAATATCATGCTAAGTGAGATAAGCCAATCCCAAAAGACCAAAGGCAAAATGATCTCTCTGACAAGTGGATGATGATACATAATGGGGGATGGGAGAGCGGCAAGAATGGAGAAAGGAGGGACTTCATAGAGGGAAAAGAGGAGTGAGAGGGATAGGGGGAAGGAAAAATAACAGAATGAATCAAATGCCATTACCCTATGTAAGTGTATGATTACACAAATGGTATGCCTCTACTTCATGTACAACCAGAGAAACAAGTTGTACCCCATTTGTTTACAATTTAAAAAAAAAGAAAAAAAGAACAACTATATCAAGTAAATAGTAATCTTGTACCCATTTTACTACAAAGAAATGGTTTAGTAGGATTAAACAACTAATGAAAAAGCATATCTGACTTTCTTATCAAGGTCTGCAGTAAGCCAGAACCCACCACCCCAGGACTTCTCTTCATGTCACTTTTCTTTATCATTGACATTATTGCAGAAATTTTTCCTCCACAGAAATTTGACAAACACCAATATATATTTTTTTCTATGTTATTTTATGACTTTATTTTTATATTTGGTGTTTAAAATTAATCTGGAATAAGTTGTGAATTAGAGATGACATTACTATATGCATTTGTAGTTTGATAATCAATTGGTTTATCAACACCTGGTGGCTATTCTCTCTCCCACTGACATGAATTGAATTTCCAACTTTTAAGGAAAAAGTAGGGTCACATACCCTACTTGCATTAGTATTGGGGGAAATAATGAACAAATAGCAAATGTGGCAGGGAAATGTACTAAAGATAATTCACTTGGAGGTAGTTTTTTTTTTTTTTTTTTTTCAGAATATGGCACCAATAACCAAGAATTGATTCTTTTTGGACTAAGGGAGAGTGAAAAGCATACTACTCTTCTTCAGTTCTAAAGGACTTTAAGCCCAATTTAACTGGTCGGAAGAGAGACCTGGTTAGCAGAGCATGTTCAGGGTTCCCTTGACTAGACTGTGAGGTAAACTACAAAAGATGAGGGCTTTCCTTTTTTAACTGAATTATCTCAAGGTTAATTTTCATGTGCCTGCAGGAATCATTTACTTCTAAAGGAGTTGCTCTAATCAGATGAATCAAGCTTGTCAAAGAAAAGCCAGTTGTAAGGGATGAGGCTCTGAGTCAGTCTGATCTAGACCTTGAACCGTGAAAACGGTTTCCTTTTTTTTCTGTTCTTCCCTTCATTGCCCTTTTCAGCGATTGCTATCACAAAACATGTTTATTTCTTTTTAACATGCTGGATTTCTCAAACAGATAGATTTCAGAAGAAAGCATGTCAACTGAGAGAATGGAAAAAAACATTTCATCAATCATTGTGTAGAGATGCAGGCCATTGACAATCATTGAAGTTGAGAGGATTATTTTATTTAAAGGCATGCAATATTCAGAGATAATAATCAAAATCTAACAGGCAAGGATAAACATGCTTAGGAAATATTAAATCATTACCTGATGGTGAGAAAAGGCATCCTGGAGAGACTAACAGAAGAAAACCGAAGAGGAAGACCCAAAAGGGTTGTCCTGTTCACAAGCATAAATAAGCAAAGAAGAGCCCAGAAAATATTACAAAATAAAATTTATGGAACTACAGAAGAGGACTAGCGGAGTTAGTAGGACAAAGTGAAGGTCCTACTCCCGCCTAATGGACACAACTGTGTGGACCCATCCCCTCCTCACTGTTGCATCTCAGTCTCAATTATCTCATTTCTGAAAGACCGAGTTACTTATTTCTTCAATGTTCTTCTAGAAAGTCCTAATTTCCTATTTTTAAAATTTATCAGTAAAAACCTGGTGCACTGTACATGCCTGGGTACTAGTTATTTGGAGGTTGAGGAAGGAGGATAGCAATCTTTGGCCAGCCAGGCAACTTAGCAAAACCCTGTTTCAAAATAAATAAAAAGGGCTGGGAGTGCTAACTCAATGATACAACATCCCTGGGTTTGATCCAAAGTACCTCAAAATATTATCAATAAGGTGAATTAAGAATGTGGCTCTGAAACACAATCATTCCCAGTTCAAATTTCAACTATATCACTCACTCTTATGGTTTGGAGTAAATGTTTCCCAAAGGCTCATGTATTTGAGGCTTAATTTCCAGATGGTGACACTACTTGGAGTTGGTGGAACTTTTTGGAGGAGGGGCCTAACAGAAGGAAGTTAAGTCATTGGGGATACACTTCTCTCTCCCAACTTCTTTTCTTCCCAGTTCCCATGAGGTGAGCAGGTTTGCTCCCCACATGCTCTCTGCCTCGCTATAGCCCCAAAGATAGTGGAGCTGAGCAACCATGACGTAAACCTCTTAAACCATGAACCAAAACAAATCTTGCCTCCTTTTAAGCCGTTCATCTCAGGTATTTTATCATAGCAACAGAAAGCTAAGTAATGGGTTATCCTACTCCAAAACAAAGTAAGTGTGGTTGTATGATTAATAGGTTGATCAATACCACAATTAAGCCTGTACTTAGAGCTTAGTAGAAATACCAAATAAATTAGGAGGAAATGACAGAAATAATATCATATTTAATAATTTTAAGCATCAAAATTTTATTGAGGAAACTCAGGTCTACATTGGCCTTCATTTCATCTGATGTTTTAGTTTTATTTAATTTTTTGAAAGTCACATATGTCCTCATAGTCTCTTTTGTGCTTAGGGTCTCTGATGTCCTCGATATTGTCCTGTGAAAATTGGAGTCTTAAATTTGTAGATGCAAGAGATGAGAGGTATGAAAATCTGTTCAGGCCATGCCTGAGGAGTTTTGCAGCCTGGATCAAAATTTCTTATCTAATATTAATACATAGCATATTATACAAATCTCTTTTTAAAGACTTATTTTTTATCTTTTAAAGCCTTATTTTTTATCAGTAGTTGAATGACAATAGTAACACTGACCTCCTCCTACATGACAGGATAATTTTTAGTCCAAAACAGTGTGGAAGTTTTAAGGAAAATAATCTATAAAGTTCCTGTACAAATAAAAACTGTTGGTGATTGATGCGATATGGACCATGGAAAGTGGGAAGTGAAGCTAACTTTGTGGTTTTCTCTTTTAATCAAGTGAGGAGTAATATCATCACAGTAAAAAGAAAGGGGACACATAAGAAAGAATTCAGAAAATTTTGTTGGACTGGGTATGTTGGTGCATGCCTGTAATCCCAGCTACTCAGGAGGCTGAGGCAGGAGGATTGTAAACTTGAAGTGAGCCTGGACAATTTTGTGAGGCCCTGTCTCAAAATAAAATATAAAAAAGAACTGGGGATGTAGCTCAGTGATAAAGTACCCTGGGTTCAATCCTCAATAGCAAAGCCCAAACACAACAACAAAAAAGAAATTATGTTGAGATGGAGGCGGTAGAATTACCCAAGCAATTTTGTGAATGCTCTATACAATATGATTCTCACACATCTTCATTCCTAGAACCAAATCAGTGTTTATACATTGATGTTTCCTGCTACACTTGTAAAGTTTTCTGATGGCAGGTATGTCTTATGTAACATTTAAAATTTTTTTTTTTCCAGGGGCAAGGTATTGAAATATACAAGGACTGGTTGTGTCTGGATATTTTATGATCATCTCAGATGGTCTTTACCCTTCTTTTTTCATAACTCATTTTTTGAGAGGGTATTTGGACTTCTGGTTTAGGCAAGAAGACAGCTTTATCTCTTTTTCTAAAGTAGTGTCTCTCTGTGCAATGCTTACATCAGTGCCTGGTGCGGACTAAGTACTATAAAAGTATTAGGTATAATTGTTTTTAGTAATAAGTACTAAAATTATGACTATGAATTTTCCTCTTAATAATTTTTGGCTGCTTATGTTGTGCTTTGAATCATGTTATTTTAAAATCTTGATCTTGAGATACAGATCAACATTCTTATTGTGTAAGAAAAAACAAATACACAGAACATCAAAGCCAGAAAATAACTTGGCAACTATCAAAGAGTACACACACATAAACACACACACACACTTATGCTTAGTGTACATAAGTAAATGAAGAGAAAAAATGAATCTTCTTTAACTTGTCCACTGACTATATTTTACAAGACCTAAAGTATTAAACCCTGACATTATAAATTATGTAACTATTACTTTTTAAGAAATTCTCCCTTAACTGAATAAATGTAAAAAACACAAGCAGATAAAAGTATAAATTTTTAAAAATTAGCCTAAAAGATACAATCAAACCATTATAATTTCTAAATGGATAATCAATTATTTTAGATTTTTCATGGCATTTGTAAATAAATGGATGGAATTGGAGAATATCATGCTAAGTGAAATAAGCCAATCCCAAAAAACCAAGGCCGAATGTTTTCCCTGATAAGTGGAGAATGATATAAAATGGGGGTGGCAGGGTGGGGAGTGAGAGTAGAATGAGGGAACTTTAGATTATGTAGAAGGAAATGAGGGGAAGTCTGAAAAATGGTGGAATGAGACAGACATCATTACCCTATGTACATGTATGATTACACAAATGGTATGGATCTACATTGTGCACAACCATAGAAACAAAATGATGTACCCCATTTGTGTAGAATGAATCAAAATGCAGTCTGTAAAAAATTAAAAGATAAATAAAAAAGAAAAAAAAGAAAAGAAAAAAATATTTTCAATTACCTGGATAACTCTTGCATTCTCTAAACCATTTTGTAGTACAGAAACCAAGCCTCCTATCTTATAAGCAAGAGATCTCTGAAAACTTTGGTTTTAATAATTTTATTCCTTCAATGTCGGTTCTAAGGAGAAACTGTTCTCTGCTTACAAATTCATGACTGACAAGTTTTGAAAAATCTTCTACCACATTGTGGCAACTCATTTCTTCTTTTATATGTATAATCATCATTGTTATTATTGTCATCATATGCAGGGATTTCCCTTTAGAAAGCTTAAAGAAATCTCAAAGAGATTATGTAGAACTGACATGCCCTTTACAAAGTCTCCATTAGGCATCTCGTTTGGAAAATATGAACCAAATGAACAAAGTGCAGGTTTAATTTTGTTTCATTAGATTATAAAGAAACCAATATGAATTAATTAGTGTTAACTACAACATGCTTCACTAATATCCTGCCAACACAAAGATTTCCTACAGTGCCAAGATGAGAGACATGTTCAGGGTGATAAGAGAGAAATATATGTGGGTTAGTGAAACCATTATTACAATTACTGCTGCAAAGAATATTAATCAAAAGGGGATTTTGCATTTGGAGGGTAATAATCTTCATTAAAATCCTGGGCTAGACTTTTAATTTGATTTTAGTGGCATAATTTTATGTTAACTATATGTAAATGAACTATTAAAGCCTAGTTATTGTTATTATTCATACAGGCAACAACATCTTAAAATGGCAAATAGAGACTTATGAAGGGTATCCCAACAGTTCAGATCCATATTGGGTTGAAATGAAGACTTGGACAAGTAATCACATTTATGTGATAGTGGAAAGGTGGTCAGTACCTGAAAGGTGCCATTGGTAAGATATTGCCATCAGGTTTTTTATGTCTACAAGCATTTAAGACTGAGCGTATATTATTCAAACACCTGCTGATTGTGAAGAAGTTTCTCAACAATGTGAAGTTTGTACTCACTCTCCTTAACGCCACATAAGCCATAATCATCTTAGCAAATTTATGGTAAATTTTGTTCTTTTGGATCCCTGAGGGGGGGGGAATATATATATATATATATATATATATATATATATATATATATATATTCATGGAACAGAGGCTTAGTGAAAACTACCTGTGGTGCTGAACAATGTGTACTTGTGTGTTTGGCACATTAAAAAATTACACATTGCAGTGATTTCTAGTGCTGATCCTACGCCTCAAAACTACTCAACAGCATACTGTAATTCAGCTCTTACTCCTGTCAAGTGTTCTGTATGATACTTTTAACTGTCATTCAAAGGTTGCAGTGACTTTAATGACAGATTTTATGCTCCACCTATCCTCCATTATACACACAAAGTCTTTAAATACATGCTGCTGGTTTTAGTATTTACCTGACACATGTCTAACTGTTTAATAAAAGTGGCAGAACTCCATGACTTGAATCCTGTTCTTCATTGTCTAAAGATAAATTTGGGGACGCCTAAGCACATTTTATCAGGACCTAGCCACATGCTAACATTTGCATGGTATGAAATGACAAATGTGAAATGAATTGGGAAGTTCAGGAAGTTACTAATAAAGAAATAAATGATAGGTACATTGGACATTGGACACTGGAAGAATATTCCAGGATAAGAAATAGTAGGAGGGATGGAGCTGACTCTGATATGTTTATAAGACAGTCAGTAGACATAAATCTTCATATGGGAGAGTAGCGGAAAACAATATCAGGTGGGTAGTGTCCAGACAAGGGCCACTTTGGTGGCAGATAGAATGAAATTGACCTATAAAGAATAATGGGCACACTATAATATTCTTAAAAGATTGCAAGCATTCAGAGTCATAACCACTTTCTAAAAGTAAAGTTTTTAAGTTATTTCTAAGTGACACATAAAAATGCAAAACTTATACAAGCTTATAGGGTAGCATGTGATGATTCAATGCATGAGTACATTGTGTAAAGTTAAATCAGGTCAAACATTTTCATCCTCTCAAATCATTTTTTTCTAACTTTTATTTAATGTACACTGTATTATCATTATCTATATTCTTTCTACTATCCAATTGTTCAACAGAATTTCTTACTTCCATCCAACTATAACTCAGTATGCATTGACCAACTTGCTTCATTTTTCCATCTCTACTACTCTCCCCAGACTCCGGTAACCAACATCCTACCCTCATCTTCTCTTAGATTAATCTTTTTAGTTCCACAAGTAAGTGAGATAAAGCAGTCCTTGTCTCTCCAATTCCATCCATGTTTTTTGCAGATGGTAGACTGTCATTCATTTTTGACTAAATAGTATTATGTACCACATTTTCTCCATCCATTCATCAGCTGATGACACTTGAATTGTTTCCATTTCTTAGCTATTGTGAACAGTGCCACAATAAACATGGGAGAGCAGATGTCTTTTTGACATACTGATTTCATTTCCTTTGAAATGTATTGGGATTGATGGGTTTATACAGTAGATCTATTTTTAATTTCTTGAAGGACCTCCATGCTGTTTTCCACAATGGCCACATGTTATAATTTACATTTCCACCTAGTGTGCAAGGATTCCTCCCCTTTTCTCCACATTCTTACCAGAACTTTCAATCCTCTGTCTTTTCTGATATTATTCATTCTTACTGGAGTGAAGTTTTATCTCATTGTGATTTTGACTTGCATTTTCTTGATGATCAGTGACATTGAACATTTTTTCCCACTTTTTTGTTTGCCATTTTTATGTTATCGTTTAAGAAGTATCTATTAGGTCTTTAGGTCTATTGCTCTTTTTTTAAATTAGGTTATTTGTTTACTCATTAGGCTTTTGTTTGATTTGTTTTTCTTATTTGTTTGTTATTAGGTTTTGTGAAGTTCCATATATATTCTGGATATTAATTCCCTCTCAGAGAAGTATACAAATAAAGTTTTATTAAATGCAAGTCACTGTGAAGAATGACTTGTACTTTCCAAACACTGGGGTATGCTTAAAATTCCATGAATTTTCCTCAAAGGTTAGGAATGAATTTCCAAATCTAATTTCCCTGAAGAATCATGTTTTAGAAGACTCCAAACTTCTGCAAAATAAAGATATTTTTATAAATAATTTGTTGAAAGGATCCAATAGCTTTAGGTAATTTGAACCAATATGTTTGTATCTCTGTGTGGAAAGAATATGAAAAGATCTGAGTTTGTGTTTCCTAGATAACAGGGGGTTTGTGTTGTTTGGACAATAGGGCATTTCCATTATCATACAATACCACAACCATCTCTTTACAAACCAAGTCTAAGCACTGACCTTCTTAAAACTATGTGACTTGGATAATTACCACTTTAATGAAACTATTTATACCTATGAATACTTAGGAAATAAGTGTTTAGAACAAAGACACAAATGAAGCAAAAAAATTAGATGGTTGCCTTATGAAAAGAGAGTTTTACTTCTACATCTGTGTGTACTTTAGGACACTTTAAAGAATGGAAAAACATTTTATTTTTCCACTTTGACATTATAAAAATGTGTAAATATTTCTGGATACTTCAAATATGGGGAAAAGTTAAATGCATGCATATCAAAGTAAATCTTGATGACCCATTAACTTCATGGGTTAAATATTCATTTTTTAAGATTTTATTTTTGGAGCAGGTGAAGACTCACAGCAAAATAAAAAGGAAGGTGCAGAGATTTTTTTTTATATGCCACTGTAACCCAACACATACATATCTTCTCATCATCCACATCCCCCACCAGAATGGAACGTTTGTTGCAATTGATGACCTTACATTGACACATGGCTTAATCTTTCTGTTGCACATTCTCTGTGTATGGAAAAATGTAGAATGACATATATTCATAATTATTATATAAAAATGGCATTTTGGTTGTTCTAATTTTCTTTGTATGTTTTCTATTTTTCATCTCAATTCCAACTCTACAGATCTTTCTATTCTCTCCATAGTTTTGCCTTTTCTGAGATGTCATTTGGTTGAAATCATTCATTATATTGCCTTTTCAAATTAACGTCTTGGAGAGTTTCAAGATGGCAGCCTAGAGGGTGGCTGCATTTCATGTTGCTCCAGGACTCAGGATTCAAAAGAGGAGATATCGAGAGACTTGGGACCAACTCAAAGCAGCCGGGTGAGTCTCTCCCGTTGGGGAGGCGTCCTGGATGGGGCGGTAGTTCCAGAACGCAGGGAACTTTGTGAAGTAGAACTTCCGGCGAGACACCCCTCCCCCCGCAGGAGCAGTGAGCTCGGACAACTGGGAGCATTGTAGAGAAGGCCGCTGGGCGCAGTGCTGGGACTCGAAGCAACCACTGGGGCTCCGGTGGCTGCCCAGGGGAGGAGCGGCGAGGAGAGCTGTGTGGACTCAGAACACCAGGGCCTGCCCTGAGGAGGAGGAGGAGGAGCATGGCTGCTTGGATTCGGAGTGACTATACCAGAGCTACAGGCGGCTGCCAGAGGAGGAGCTGCGTGGCGAGCTGTTTGGACTCAGACCACTTCTGAACACCAGGGCCTGCCCTGAGGAGTAGGAGGAGGAGGAGGAGGAGCGCAGCGTGTCGTTTGGTTTCACAGTGACTGCATTAGAGCTCCAGGCGGCTGCTCAGAGGAGGAGGCGATTGGTGAGTTGTTTGGACTTAAAGCGACCGCTCCTGAACACCGGGGGGCTGCCTGGAGGAGAAGTGCGGTGGGTCGCTTGGTCTCGAGTGGCCCCACCAGGGCTCCTGGTGGTTGCCCAGAGGACGTGTGCAGCAGGTCACGTGGATTCAGAGCCACTCAGAGCGACCGCTCCTGAACACCCAGGGGGTTACCTAGAGGAGGAGGAGGAACGGGGAGGGTCACTTCGACTCGGAGTGATTGATTGCCCAGGGCTACGGGTGGTTGGTGGGAGGAGGAGGCACGCAGTGAGTTTCTTGGACTCCTAGTGACCGCACTGGAATACTGGGCGGCTGTCTGGAGGAAGAGGCATGTGGCGGGTCTCTGGGACTCAGAGCGATTGTACGGGGCCCCAGGGGGCTGCTCAGAGGAGGGGCCGCATAGCCAGGCGATTAGGTGCACAGCAGGGCTCCAGGATCTAGGAGGCTTCTTGGTGGAAGAGCCGCACAGAGACACGCTTAGGGGCGGAGCAAAGGTTCCAGGACTGCGGGCAGATTCTCTGAGGAGGGGCAGCCTAAGGAGATTCATCTGCGAAGAGTGAGGCTCCCAGCCCCAGGAGGTAGGGCCGGGCCCCTGGGAACTTTGCAGAGGAAGGTAGCCCAGCCCAGGTGGTAGTTGTAAATTGAGGGGAACCTCTAGGAGGGAACTGACCAGCGAGACCTCCCCACCGGGTGAGTCTTCCCTGCCGGGTGAGGTTTCCCCACAAGGACGGTAAAACCAGAGACACAGGCCCAAACAGGCCTTGCCTCAGCCCGCAGCCTAGTTCCCCTTTGGATGACCATTGGTCAACAAGTGGAGGCACCTCTGCCCACTAGCAGGGAATATACCCCACCTGAAGGCCACCACTCCTAGAGAGGCAGCTTCCTTGTGGAGCACCGCATTATCAACTTCCTCCAAGACTTCAGCCTACTGAGGGCTAAGAGGGGATATATATATAGAAATCTTCAGGGACATTGTAAGTCAATAGAGGAAATCTGCAATATCTCAGTGGTCCACTGATACCTGAACAATATGAGAAAACAAGGAAAGAAAATGCTGCAAACAAATCTAGATGTTACATCAATAAAACCCAATGACAGCATGGCAGAAGAAATGACAGAAAAGGAGTTCAGAATGTACATAATTAAAATGATCAGGGAAGCAAACGATGAGATGAAAGAGCAAATGCACGCACTGAATGATGAGATGAAAGAGCAAATGCAGGCATTGAATGATCGCACCAATGGCAGTTTAAAAGAGCAAATACAGGAAGCAAAAGATCATTTCAATAAAGAGTTAGAGATATTGAAAAAAAACCAAACAGAAATCCTTGACATGAAGGAAACAATAAACCAAATTAAGAACTCCATAGAAAGCATATCCAGTAGGATAGAACACCTGGAAGACAGAACCTCAGACATTGAAGACAAAATATTTAACCTTGAAAACAAATTTTGCCAATATGCAAAAGATATGCATTTAAGTTCTTCCATGTCTTTGCTTGGCTTGATATTTTGTTTCCTTTTTGTGCTGATATTTCATATCTGGAAGTACCTAAGTTTATTTATCTGTTCACCTACTGAAGAACACCTTAGTTGCCTCCAAGTTTGGGTAAATACGAATAAAGCTGCTATAAAGATTTGTATGCAGGTTTTTGCATGAACATAAGTTTTTACTCCTTGGGGTAAATATCAAGGAACGCAATTTCTGGATCATAATATGGTTAAGATTATGTTTAGCTTCACAAGAATCTGTCACACTATCCTCCAAACTAGCTCTACCATTTTGCATTGGTTCATCTTCCATTTCCCCCCAATTTGATAAGTTGTATTTTTATTTTCTTTTAGTAAAAATATTTTAAATTCCTCTTGAGATTTCTTCTTTGATACATATGTTATCTAGAAGAACGTTTCTTAATTTCCACATATTTTGTGATTCTTCAGTTATATTTTTATTGATTTCTAGTTTAATTTCATTGTCATCTGAGAAAACACCTTCCATGATTTATAATTTTTTGATCTGTAAAGTTCTCTTTTATGACCCAAAATGTAGAATGTCTTGGTGACTTTTCCATGTGGGCTAGAGAAGCAGGTATACTATCCCATTATTGGATGAAGTAAGTTATAGAGACCAATTATGTCCAATGGATTGAGGAATTTGTTGAGTTTATCTATGCTTAAAGACTTTCTGCCTATTGGTTCTGTCCATTTCTGATAAAGGGTTTGAAGTCTTCAACTATGATAGTGGGTTTATCTTTTATTCTTTGAATTCTATCAGTTTTCACCTGGCATACTTTGATGCTCTGTTGTTAGGTGCATGTATGTTAAGGATTATTAGGTCTCATTGTAGAGTTTACCCCCTTATCACTGAGTAATGTCCTTCTTTATATCCCTGGTAAGTTTTCTTGCTATGAAGTGTGCTTTGTCTAAAATTGATTGAGCTATTTCTTTCTTCTGATTAGGGTTATTATGGTACATTTTACTCCATCCATTTACTTTATGTATGTATTTATATCCAAAGTGAGTTTGTCACAGACAACATATAGGTCTTCTTGCTTTTTTAACCACTCTGATAACTCTTTGTTTTAAGTGGTGCTCTTAGACCACCAATATTCAAGGTTATTACCAACATAGATGGATTAATATCTACTGTACTTATTGGCTTGTTCTTTTCCTACATTTGTTTTCCATTTTTTTACTACCATTTATAGTTTTAACTGAACATGTGTATGACTCCATTTTCTCTTCTTTCCTCGAATATCAGTTATAGATGTATTAAACATTGTTAGTGGTTGTCCTACAACTGGCAATATACTGTAGAACTAATTCAAGTCTAATTTAAAATAATAGCTATCACTTCATGGAGAGAATACCTACCTCATAACAAGAGAACAATCATAATACCTCTCCCTCGCCCCTCGTCATGCTTATGTACCTGCTTTCCCTAAGATTTAAGTGTATACATGTATAACACATATGTATGCATATTCATAATTTACTACACTTTTGCTATTCTTATTTTGAACCAATTGTTATCTATTGGATCAGTGAAGAATCAGGAAAAGGAACACTTTCAGTGAACTCTTACTTAGCTCTTCAGTGCTCTTTCTTCCCTTAAGTAGATCTAAGTCTCAGACCTAGGTCAACTTCCTTCTCTCTAAAGAACTTCTTTTAGCCATTCTTGCAAGGTCTACTACACATCCCCCCAACGCATTCTCCTAACCTTTGTTTAAGAAAGTCCTCATTTCTTCTTCACTTCTGAAGGAATTTCACAGGTCACATAATCCCATGTCAGCAGCATTACTCTCTTAACACTTTACATATGTCACTCTGCTTTCTATGTGACACATGTTTTCTGAGAGGAAATCGGATGCCATTGTTTTCTTCATCCATCTATTGACTTCTTTCTGGATTCTCTCTTTGTCTTTGGTTTTCTGTGGCTTAAAAATGATATGCCTATACACACTTTTATTTTTCTTGACATTTATGCCGAATGATGTCGTCTTGACTGCCTAGATCTGTGACTTGGTGTCTCACACTGATTTGGAGAAATTCTCAGTTGTTAGTATTTCAAATACTTCATTTTTCTTCTCTTTCTGTTATTCTCATTACAGGTATTTTATACCTTTTGTACTTGTTCTTTTCTTCTTTAGAGATACTGCTCTGGTCGTTTTTATATTGTTTTCCTTCAATCTTTGTTTTCAGTTTTGCTGCAATATGCTCAAGTTCACTGGGTCTTTACTCAGCTATGTTCAGTCTACTAATAGCATCAAAGGCACTCTTCATTTCTCTTGCAGTGTTTTTGATCTCAAGAATGTATTTTTTATTTTCCCCTAGAATATCTGTCTCTACATTGTCCATGTGTCTTGTATGGTGTTTTCTTTATCCATTATATCCCTTAGCATATTAATCCTAATTATTTTAAAATTTCACACTTAATAATGACAACATCCATGCCAGGTCTGGTTCTGATGCTTGTTCTGTCTCTTCAGTATTTTTATTTTCCTTTTGTATATTCTGTAATATTTTTAAGGTTAGCCAGGCCTGTGGTACCAGGCAAAGGTAACTTCTTGATCTAGCACTTTAGTAATGGAATGACAAGTTGTAGAAAGAGGAGAAATATCCTATAATGGTATAGTTAGGTCTCAGTCTTCTCATGAGCCTATGCCTATGAACTTGAAGTTCACACGTGCTTTCTGGTTCCCACTCAGCACATCAGGTCAGGTGTAACAGGATGGCTAGAGTGGACTGAAGTTGGGTATTTCCCTTCCCCAGGTCAGTTAGGTACTATTAATACATACCATGTTACTCTGGCCTTCCTGGAGTTGAGCCTCATTAAGATGAAGAGAATTCTCTGGTGTGTTTCATAAGGATTCTCTCTCCTCTCCCACTGATGGATGCATGAGGGGTTTTCCCTCTGGTATTTACTGTGAAAACCTGGTTGAGCTCCTGGAAGTAACTCTTACAGAAGTGTGGGGGCCCCTATGACTGGGACCCCTGTGGTGTTAACATAGAGTTGTCCACACTGAGTCTCCAGCAAGTCATCAATCACAGTGAACATTTCCTACCCCTGCACTTCTTCTCTTGGCAAAATCCTCTCCTTAGTCTCTGCTCCTCATATTTTCCTATTTCTCCCATCCAGGGGGAGAACTTTTTAAAAATTGGAACCAGAAACAGGAAGTCAGCTTTCATTTACTCAGTTAGTTGCAGTAATGGTTATTACTCTTTGCCTACTATTCTCCCAAGGAAACAGGTAGCTTCAGGCACTAGGTCTTATCCTACTTTTGTCTCGTGAATCTGGGATGCATTTCAAGATTGTTTTCCTGTTTGTTCACTCTCCTTTCTCAATGAATCTCCATTTTCTTTCTTTTTTTAAATATTTTTTATGTGATATGAGGATCAAATCCACTGCCTCACACATGCTAGGCAAGCACTCTACCACTGAACTACAACCCCAGCCCTGAATCCCCATTTTCTATCTTCCTCCTCAACTGATTTTCTGTTAGAAGAAATATTTATTGTTTTCCCTTTTAAACAAATGGATGCTGATATCCCTTGCTATTTTTATAAACTAATATTTTATAATGTCCGTAAGTGAATTCATGGGCTACTTACCTCCAGAACTATCCATTTGTTTTGCTTCCAACAGGCACCTCCTCCTTGGTTTGTAGTAGAAAAGATATTTATGTCTCCTTTTCTTGTAACCAGCTCTTTTACCAAAAGAATTATGGTTAGAGAGATACCCCCCTGTGATTTGCAAGGACAGTCTAGCCTTAAGATAGAAGCTCACTTGCACACACTGAATAGGTAACTGCCCAGAACCAATTCATTTTTCATTATATGTCATCACCCTTCTTAAATGGGCTAAAGAGCTCTGCTATCCTCTGTGTGTGCAAAGTATCAGCTACAGAGTCAGGAATTCTGAATTCCCAGAATTGGTATGTGGAGGGCAAATGAAGGACTCAGTGCCCTCCTCCAACACCACCCCTTTCATTCTGGCAGTGGCCTTGTCTTGGCCGTTTGCCATCATAGAGGGTCCGAAAGCTGAAGTTAGCTCCTAAGTAGGATGCCCATGCGCTCTGTTTATAATGTCTCACTCACTATGACGAATGGGGCCTCTTAGCCTCTCTGTGTGGTTTTATCATTTTGTTCTTGGACGAAACATGCAACACTGAGTATGCATCTGTCAGAACACTCCTACAGACACACTGAAAATCTAACCCTAAGTGAGATATGTACCAGCCATGAACTATGAGATAAATTAGTAAAATAAATTTTATGGGGTTATAGTCTAACTTTTCCCCCTTTTAAATGAATCTTTGGCTTGTTGGTCTACAAGTGTTGTATCGTTGCTTCTCAGATTGTTCCAGTTTTCTTTACCAGTTAAATCCTCAGTCCACACTCAGTTAACATCTGCCTTTTCTTCTTTTGTATATTTAACATCTCTCTTCCTGTCTTAGAAGCCATTCTAGTCCAGAATTCCATCTTAAGTGACTGCCATATGCTTTCTGGCATTCTTCTTAATCTTCTCTATCTTTTCTTCTGCTTCATCTTATGAAAAAATGGCTTTTAAAAAATTATTCAGTGAGTATTAATTGATCATGTCTTTGATTTCCAAGTGACAGTACTTCAAAAAAATTTTTAAATTACTTTTGTTGCTCTCGTGATTCACAAGGGGTCATGGAATAACTTCATATGTGGATACACACAGAGTCTGGAAGAAAGTATTGTGAGGACCATTTCTCATGTGTGGTTTTTTTTTTTTTTTTTCTTTCTTTCTTTCTTTAACTCTGGACCTTCCTATCCCTCATTGAGATTACAAACTTTGCTTGTTTAGAGTAATGACCTCAGGGACTTATTAAAGATGGTTTTCTATGTGCAAGAGGGGGCATTAGCCATAAGATGTTCAATGTTCTTCCATAAAGCTTTGTACTCTTTGAAGAAGACAACATTTCTCCCACATATCTCTCAAAAGGTTCCTAGGGAGGATTTTCTTTAACCAGGCTTCATCTTATACTCATCACTAAATTAAGAGGGTTTAACATCAGACACGTCAGAATGATATAGAGCAAGTCCCACATTGTTTCTGAAAGAAATTATTCTTCTCAACACATTACAAATGGAACAATCATCATAGACGCTGGGAATACAGAGGTGAAAGACATGCCTATTAGGAGGTAGACCAAAGATAATTCTAATTCAGTGTGACAAATATTTAATATCCTTATGCCCAGGGTGTTCTGGAAGCATAGATAAATGCAAGCCAAAAGAGGGGTTACTAAAGGGTTCCTGGAGGAGCTAAATCTTGCAGAGTGCTTAAGGACTTGAAAATTATGAAGGTTGATGAAAAAGTTGCAATTAATTATAAGGACATGAGGAAAATACTGCAGATAAGAGAGCCTTATGCATTCTAGGTTTTATATATATAGTTCTGGGGAGCAAAAAGAAAGAGCATAAAAGAGAAAAGAGAGAGGAAGAAATGAGACTGAAGAGGCAAGACAAAAGTTAGATCTACAGGAATAAAATTTAAGGCTCCAAAAATGATATATTAAAATCCCAACTATTCCTCAGAGGCTGAGGCAGGAGGACAGCAAGTTCAAGGCCAGTTTGGGAAATTTAGCAAGATCCTGCCTCAAAAAAAAAAGGGGGGGGGGCGGGATCTGGAGATGTATCACAGTGGTAAAGTGCCCCTGTATCCAATCTATAGTACTGCCCCAAATAATTTATAAATATAATTGTGTATGTGTATTTGTGTGTTTCTTAAAAATGCCTAGGAACAGAGCAAAGAATGATCCTGGAGGTGACATAAATGAGAAGCAAAAAGAACTAGAGAACTGTCAAAGCGCAGCTTCTCTGACCTCATGAGGGATGAGAGGTAAAGGGAGCACGGAGAGGGAGGAAGTGGGAATGGAGGGGCGGTTCAGGAGCTCAGGGGACGATGCTGTGTGACAAACTGGACAGGTCGAAAGAATGGCTAGATTGGTTTCTACGTTTCTGATCCGGTATGGAGGGACAATAGAATGAAACCAAGATATGCAAGTCTGGAAAATGAATTATAGTGATGAGTTCTTTACTGTACGTCTACTCTACAGCCCACTCACCTTCAAACACTGCGGTTTCAAAGCTCCTTTACTTTAGGCAGTTGATATCCCTTTTTTTTTTTTTTTTTTTTTTTTTTTTCTCCCTCTCCTAGGAATTAACTGAAATTCAATATTTTGGAGGCCTAGGAGAAAATCAATTTCACATGATTTGATCTAAAACTGAAGCCATGGTTGAATCCAGCAGTCAGTGCCACCCTAAGTGGTATGATTTGTAGGTGGATTTAATCCTGGGTATGATGTAGTCTTCTAACAGAGATCCCAACACACAAACAAGGACATTAAAGATCTCAAGTGGCCAGCAGAAGAGACTGTGCTCTTTCAGTTGGCTTACAGCCAAAGATGCAGAGAGGCACTGATGGGTTACAAAAGCAATTAGAAAATTGTAAAGCCGTCTAGCTTAAATTGTGGATTTACTCGTTAATTTATTTTTCCTTTATATGCACGTCATTCTTCCCTCCTCCCAAATTCTTCCTTCCATTTCAAAATGTCCCATTCCAGAACATAAGGTTTCAGAAAGAAAGTTGAACATGAGACATGCACTTCTAATTCAGTTCTAATTTTGAAAAAAATAATGAAAATAAATTATGCCAAGAGTTGATTGAACTTGACTTTCTTTCATTTTCTCTCATTGTTTTTGTTCCTGCTTCTCTCCTTCTCTCCATTTCCCTCTCACTCTTCTTGGTTGTCTTCATTCGCTTTGTGGTACCATAACAAAAAAGGAGGCTTATTTGGCTCAAGGTTTGGGTAACTGGAAAGTTCAAACAGCATGTCCCTGGCACGTTGCATGGGCCCACCTGGCTGCATGACAACATGGCAAAGAAAAACAACCAGCTGCATGCAGAACAGGCATGTGTGCAAGTGAAGAAACAAGAGAGTGAGGAGAAGCCAGGCTCTCTTTTATGACGACTCACTTTTGTGGGAGCTAAACTGGTCCTGAGAGAACTAATCACTAATCACTTAGGGTGGTGCCCCTAAGATCTAATCATCTAAAAGGTCCCACCACTTCAAGACCATTATACTGGGCACCAAACTTCTGGCACATGAAACTTTGGGGACAAACCATATCCAAGCCATAAAATCCATCAAGATAGTTGCTTTCTTTACAGAGTAAACAACTGAAATCCTCATAGTCTGACATCTATCCTTGATATTCTTTTGAAAAAGTAGTCTATAAATCATAAAGCAGAGTTATCTGAGCTGCTTCTCAAAGGTGAGCAAGAGAAAAAGGAAAGATTTATAAGATGCTAGATCATTGTCATTTATTCCTGTCTGTGGGGACAGAGGACCAATCCATTCATGTGGGATATCACTGCAAAGGTAGCCAGGATAAGATCAACCTAATCTTCAGTTGACATTCTCAGAGTGAAAATTAACAACTCGGGCATCCTCAGTTCCCATGGTCCAGAATACTCTCCCTTCCTAAGGATCCTTGACTCTTATCCATATTCTGACTTATCTACCTCATTCATCCTCAGCTTCTCTTGGGTGTCCACATGCTCAATCTTCTTCCCATTGATTGTATCAAGAGATTTCCTTCTTCCTGTCATATACTTTGATCCAAGCCAAGTTCCATGTGCAAGCAAGATTCCCTGATTAACTTGACCCTCTGTAGTATTTTTTCAAGTTAAAAATACCTTGAGTTCTTATGTATAAAACCACAACTTTCTATATGTAAATATTTGTCTAGTGTTCTGCATTATTGTTGTGGCTGTTCACTGAACAACCTTTAGATCAAGCACTAGGGTATGTACAGAAGATCTTTGTGACTCACAAGTGTTTCAAATCTCAAGGGATTCACAGCCTAGTGAGAGACACTGAGAAAATCAACAATGTCTATCCAATGAGATAAATTCTAGCTGAGAATATGTAGAAGATGCTATGGAGAACACAGAAGAGATGCATGGATTACAGACTTGGGAGTGAAGAGAGGTTTCCTGGCCAATTTATGAGGAACGGGAAGGGCTAGCTGTATCGGAGAAAAGGGTTGAATATTCCAGAAGATTTTAAACAGCCCTGAGATATTGAGAGAATTGTAGAGTTTGACATGACTGCAGCAGACAAAATACAAAAATCAATACTGAGGAAGAGCCTGGAGAAAAATCTCGCATAGAAAATCTCAAAAATTTTCAATGGTTTTATTAGTGCTTTACAATTATACCTGATGGTGGGATTAATTGTGACATAGTCATACATGCATGTAGTTTGAAATTTTGAAACGCATCACCTACAGAATTCATATGAAATTGATTCCAGACCAGGTTCAGGAAATATGATTTAGTGGGGTTCAGTAATCTACATGTGTAACAAAGTATCTTTATGAGTCATTGTTCTGGATCTAGAAGGGTCTTGAATGGAGAACAAAGACTTCTGAGATGGATGCTGAAAGATTTAGGGATCCATGGAAGTCTTGTGAGTAGAAGGAAACGATTCAATCATTAAGCAAAAGTTGACACAGAGGGGAATAAGAGTGGAGACTGTTCCAAAGGCAATTTCAGTGATCTTTTTAAAAACATTTACGCACAGTAGAGATTATATCTTTTTTGTTTGTTTTTTCTTTCAATTCCCCAAAAGAATATTTCTAAATTGCATTATATTACAATGACCTGGGATATTAGAAAATAAAATTTTCTGGGCCTCATTCCTTGCATATCAGAATGCCTGGGTGAGACCCAGTGATCTGCGTTTTATCAAGTACCGACGTGAGTTTCATGTGCCACAAGTATCTCCAGAGTATAGTGACAGGGCTGGTGCACTTCAGACTAACCCTGTAAGTGACCCTGGTGGGCTCCAAACTGAACACTTTCTTTCATCTCAAAGATGCAATTCAATGCTGTTGCGTCATTCTGAAAATCCATGATATTCTGTCAGTGCATTAGTGTCTCTCTCAACACAACAAAGAGCCATCCTGCAAACTTCTGAGGCTCAGGGTTAAAGAACAACAGTTTCTAAAAGTTACCTGGAAATAGCCACATATTAAGATGTATCTTTGGAAAAAAAAAAAAAAAAAAAAAGCTGCCAAAGCTTCTGTGAAGCTTAAGGAGCTTTTCACTAAAAAGAAACCAGGTGATTCATTTTGAATTAAAGTTAAGCACTTGGCTTAGTTCTCTTTCATTTTTCTTCTTGTAAAATCTCTGACTAAATTAATTAAATGGGAATTTAAAACTGGCAGCCATCCTGACATAAGAGGTCATGCAGCAAGTCGGTTTTGACAGTTAAATAGAACCAAAAGTTGGAATCTGCACTTGGAAAGGTCAGGATGGTCTTCCTCTTTTCCACCGCTTACCCACTGCCCAACAGTTACATAACTGGCTGCTACCACCTCTCTTGTGGAATGCTTCTTCCCTGAGGTCCCTGCAGTATGACTCATTTTCTTTTCCATTATAGATAAAAGATGACAATGCATGGACAATAAAAAAGGAAGTTCTGCCATTTTCCATGCATAAGCTTAACTGGATGGACAGTTTACCAGTGACGCTGCAGTCAAATACTAGACCAAGGGAAACTTCAGGCCACTGACAGCAGAGAGCGCCAGCCACTACAGAATAGCAGATGGCTGTGGGATTCCACCAATACCAGGCACTAAGTCAAAAACCATGTGCTAAAGTTAATCTATTTTCCTTTTTCCATCCTCCCTTATTCCTCCCTTCCTTCTTTCAATATAGGCAAAATCTCTGGTCCCCTAAGGGAGTTTGCATTTCCATTTGTGAAACAGATCATATGTAATTTTTAGAATAATTGATTGAGCAGAATCACAGATTGGAACACATTATAAAGTAATAAAAGGGATGTTTTGTGGGAATGTGTTGACATGGAGAGAAATACTTTTGAAATTAGACACAAAGCATGAGAAGGAGCCAAGAATGCTGAGGAAAAGTGGTCCTGCTTAGTGAAGGTTTCCAGCACCTGCTCCTGAGGATTTGGATGCAACTTGTCCCTCAAAGACCTTTCTCCCCGATTCTTTTTCATTCCCAAGAAATCACATTTTCTAAATTTAAGTGAAAATTTTGCAAGGATATGTAAGGCATCTCTAAATTGAAGAGGTTGCTAACCTAGTCCCTTCCTCTGCTTGCAAGTTTAAGACATGAGTAACTTCAGTGTATGAGGATAAAGGATCCCCTCCATAAAAATTAAAAGTAAAATAAAAATACCAGTGGAAGAGAACTCAGGGGAAACAGAGTTTGATCCTCTGCCACAAATACCCTTAATTTTAAGTTCTGCCTTCAGTGCAATTCCTCCTAGGATTGACTACAGAAAGAAGAAGGCAATCCCAGCATCTGCAGCAATTATCTTGGCTGTTATTGGAGCCCTTGAGATTTTTTTTGACCTGAAGATTAAGACAATTTGAGCACACTATATTTTGGTTCTGGGATAGAGGGATGGGGGTCCTACATACAAAAGTGAAGTACCGGGTGGACCTCTGGTGGGGTCTGAGACTGATACATCCTTTACTGCTCTGATTTGTGCCTGTCACGGCAGCACAAGTGAATGTGATTTGACACCAATTAGCTGGCATGCACAAGAGTCGTCCCTTTCTTCCAGTTAGCGGTAAACAGAAGGGTGTCATGCACCTCTTCAAACATGACAAGCAGCATACAAGCCATTGCCTTCATTAATGCACATCAGGGTTGACAGGCAGCGAGTTACCAGGAGCTAACCGCAGAAGTGGAAAATGTGATTGCCAAAAACAGAATCAGGGAGGCTGAAACCTCCTGATGTCTGGACCAGATAAAATAACCAGGCAGAATTTAAGTTTATCATTGCCCCAGAGCATGAACTTGTCCAGTGTCTGTAAACATCCCATACCTCTCAGGAGACCTCTTGTAGTCCAGGAAGAGAAAAGATGCTTCCAAGCAGATTTCCCAGGCTGAACTCTCACGGTTAGAAAACTGACATGTGCACTGGCTTCCTGAGAACTGCAAATTTGGAACCTTCAGATACTTTTAAAAACTGACAGCATTCTAAAAAACAAAAACAAACAACCAAAAAACAAAAAAGATCAAAGAATGACTTTGGCCACCACTTTACCATCTATAAAGGTGTTTATTTGTTTAAAACATGAGCCATGGTGCAGAGATATGTATCAGAAACAGAATTTCATCATTCTTCTCACTGCTAGAGTCGGATGGAAACACTGCTGCCTCTTACTTTTTCCCAGCCCAGAAACTATTGCTGGTCCCCAATTACTGTAAGATGCCCAAATTCCACAGCCCAGAATTCTTTCTGCCTTTTCTGTCAGAATTCTTTTTCACTTCATGCCTCTCTGTGCAAACTTTCCTATATGAAATCATACTTTATGGTTACACTGCTCCTCTTTTTGTCTATAAAATGACATCTACTATGAAATTTTATGTAATTTTAAACAGGAGATCTGTGTGTGTGTGTGTGTGTGTGTGTGTGTGTGTATGAAAGACACTAAAAGATCCCAAGAAGATGTTTTCAAATAAAAAAATAAAAAAAAAAAGTCAGGTATAGAACAGCAATGTGATATCCTATTTTATTTAAAAATAAAACAATATATTATGTATCCATTCTGTTCATGAAATAAACAGAAATCGTAAAGCCCAATGAGAAGCAAATATACCTTTTTCCTTTATATTCTTCCAAATTTGGGCTTTGTACAATTAGCCTGTATCTGGAGGCACTGATGATGTTAATGTGGATGGATGTTTTTCAGAAACAGGAAGAACTCAGGGAACAATAATGTATCTCAGAGGTTCAGAAAGAACTCAGCATTTTGTCTGTTCATTGTTGGTAACTAAGTGAATCAAGCCAATGAGACACAAACAGAGAAAATGAAGTACAGGGAAGAGGAAAGTGTCAGGTGCAGACAGTGTAAAGTAAGTCCCCAACAAAGTCCCAGAGATCCAGTGCTTAGGAAGAAAATGATTTGCATTTCTGATCCAAAGCAGTGTGTTCATTTAAAGAGAGACTAGTCAGTGGCCAGGCCTCCTTGTCTCTTAAATATCTACAGGACAATGTCCATCCTTTATTCCAACCAGGCTAGGCAAGGGCATGTTCATACAGAGTCAGATCACAGCAGTGCTCCAACTCTTAAATTCAAATTCAAAAACTGTTGATAGCAATGATATTTATGATGAATCGCCTGAAGGAATGGCAATTCTACCATCTCCTTCAACAGTGGTTCCTAAGTGTGTCTTTTGGGACATAAACTCTACAGGAGGTCTGATGAAGAATCATTTCTTGATCAACCATGCTTGGCAAATGGTGCATATTTATGTCCCCACTCGACTCCCAGAGATTCAGAGTACATAACAGGGTACAGAAACCTTTGAGAATTCATACTTTTTTTTTTTTTAAGACTTTATTAACCTAAAATTTCCCAAGCTTTTTGGTGAAGAATTTCCTTTATGCAAGATCCTTTGAAACATAGTCAGAAAACTGTTCTAGCCAGTCTCAAATGTACTCCTAGTTTATACCCCCAAAATATTAAATTTGGTCCTCCTTGCTCCTCCCATCCTATCTGCTACTCTGAGGAAATGGACTCACTAGACTGAAATCTTGCTTGATGCTCTCTACCTCTTTACGTAGTTTGCAACTCGTTATTTTGATTAATGGGGACAATTTTAACTTGCACTAAAAATAAAGAGCCACTAGTATTTAGCTAGGTCTGTGAATAAACACAATGCTGAGTTCCTTTCATAGATCAAAGATAATCCCCCAAAATGATCCCATAAGCTGAACACTGTTGTTCCCAATTAGTGATAAGGAAAAGGACCTGAAGGAGGTCAGGGAGCCTTGGTCAAAATAGCACAGTGAACAAATTGCCAAGCCTGGATTCAGACCTGAGTTCCCAGGCTCACATGCGCACTCATCCTAATGAGCTCTATGTCCAAGATAATCCAGGAGAATAAGTCTTAGTGCTTTCTCTACCACAAATCATTTAACTGGCAAACACTGCTTTTTGACTTTTTAAAAATATTTTGTTCACTTATGTGGTTGAAATGGATCTGTTTCCCTATTCCTGCTAGTGCCCAGATACCTACGGACCAAAGCGTGACCTTCCAGACTTACAGGAGTTCAAGGCAGGTATGTGGTGGACCATTCTTCCATTGGTTTCATCTGACATTTTCACTCTTGTTTTCCATCCACCTCATTTTGCTTCATCTTGTGTCTCACTCTCTTTAATGCTTTTGCCATTATTGTTTCATTATGCATATGCCATAAAAATACAAGTCGTCAAGGTAGAAAAATATCGCCTCTCCAGCACTTCCTCCACATCCTCTTGCTGTCACAGGCCTCTTTTCTCTAGTTGCATCTTCATAAAATATCATTATGAAAATGAGCTGGCATTGAGTTCCAGTAAAATCACACTTTCTTTACTGGAGTGCTTTAGCACAAGCCATTCATTGAGCACACATTCATTGTGGCCCTGGAGAAAAAAATTTGTCAAGAGCCTATTTTGTCATCTACAGATAAGTAAGAGGTGGTTAATGTAAATTGCATTTCCAGAACTCATTGCCTGAGTGCAGTTCAGGAAGGACCTTGAGACTGTCCCGTGAAGACTGAAGGAGAGGGACATGGCAGCACTTTGCTTTGATATGAGCATCTTTCTCCAGAAGGCCCTTTGCAGTTGTCCTATTTCCTCCTCCTCATCACCCTTGTTTGGTTGCTCTGATGTGTCGCAGACAAGAGCAGGGAAACCAGAGCAACCTTAGCTGCAACTCCCCAGAGCACGTAGCTTAGACGATGCTGAGAGACAACTCAAACCAAGCTCACGCAGAGATCGCTTGCCCTGTGTAAGGAAAGGCCCGGGTTTCAAAGTTGACTGATCGTGTCAGAAGCTGAATTTATCTACCCAGGTCCCAACGTAGCCGATGACCCCACAGCTCATCTTTTTTAGTGATTCTGATAACCATGGCAAAGAACAGGGTTAAGGTTCAAATATTCATGCTGTTAGTTTTAAAACAACTTAAAATTTTTTATAAACACTTAAAACAAGCCAGGCATGGTGGCATACATCTGTAATCCCAGCAGCTGAGGTGGGAGGATCCCAAGTTCAAAGCCAGTCTTAGCAATTTAGGGAGGCTCTAAGCAACTTAGCAAGATCCTGTCTCAACTTAGCAAGATCCTATCTCAAAATAAAAAGGGTCGGGGATGTGGCTCAGTGGTAAAATGCCCTGGTTTCAATTCCCAGGCCCCCACTCCCCTCAAAAAGATGAAGCAACATGAAAAGTTTCATTGCAGAAAACACACAAAATGTGCAAAAAGAAAATACATGGCACCAAAATGATCCTTTGAACCATAGTAATATGAGAAAATTATTTCTGGACTTGGATAGATATTTATGCACAGTATATGTATGTAGGAATTGTGATGGGCTGACAGATCTGGCTCCATGAGAATGTTATAGGCCAGACTCTAAGAGAAATGACTAAACAGATTCCATTTTGCTCTGAGACTCCATGTTATGTAAGAAATAAGTTTCTCCCATGAGAATACCCCGCCTCTGTACCCATCATCAGTTACTTAGCGTGACATGTTTAATAATATACAATGGCAACTCCTATGTAGTAAAAATTGCTCTCCTTTGACCTCTATTGCTCTTAACCAATGTACCATGGAAACGGTAATTGTGTGGGTGTTAGTTTGTACCTAGGTAAGGGTCAGTTTGACTCACTCCCCCTCTGTCGATGATCTCATGATGTTAGTTTGTAATTTTGAATCATAGCAACAGACACTTACGATTGATGTGATTTTTGGTATAAGAACCCCTACAACCCTGTGGTCAGGGCTGTTCTCCCAATAGCCATTTTTTGGGGCATTGTGTGAGACAGTCAGCTGGTCAGCTTAATAAAGACTCTCAAATTTGAACTTCTCAGTGGTGATCAGTCTGTTCTTAAGTTGCGCCCCATAACAGTATGTACGTGTGTATGTACGTTAGTTTTACAAATCAGGCTCAGGAGTCCGGATTCCAGACTTCCACTTACATACCTCACATGTTATGACTCTTTACTCATATCTGGTTCCCTGCATGCATTGCCTTCCTGCGACCTTGAAGTCAGGCTCGGCTGTGTCACTGGCCTCGGCCAATGAAAGATGAGAGAACTGCAGGGAGACACTCCCAAGTAGAGATGGGGAGGCCTGGTCATGACTCACCATATTCTCTTTTTCTCCTTTTCCAAGACAGCTGCTCTGTCAGCCTAGACTTCAAACTGATGACAATGACAATGATGGCACAGCTGACCCTCTGTGGACTTGCACTATGAGCAAGAAAGAAATACGTCGTTTAAAACCACTGAAATTTGGGGATTGTTTGGATCACAGCATGATCTAGCCCAGGCCGCCACACTACCTTAACATAAAGCAGCAAAAATCAACCCCAAGTGGCCAGGTCCTATCTCGCCCCTTAAGTCCTTCAACTAGGAGTCCTCAAAATAATCCAAAGAGCCAAAAAGCTCTCTTTAGATCCCTTTGCAATTCTAGTTTGCAAAATAATTGACCCACACTGTTTGTATGCATTTAGCCTATGTATAAGCAGCCTTTCTGATAAAAAACAAAACAAAACTGTTATTAAATATTAAAGAGTTGAACAGAAAAAATATCTATAAAGATGCATCGTCCTTAGAATAACTATTTACATCTCTCTATACATACATGTAATGTCACATGGTTGCAATCAGGGTTTATATAGTTGTGAGGTCTTTTTATTAATGTCTTTTATAAGTATTTTTCATGCTTTTATGGTTTTGATATTTTTCATTTTTATGGCTATTGACTACTAATTGGTATATGTATCATAGTTTGTTTAATTCTTAGCAAAGAATATACATACACACACACACACACACACACACACACACACACACACACATACATTACCCACACATTTTCCTACTACAAATTGGTTCCCAAACCCTTCTCAATGTATTTCATGGTTCTACCATGCTTCTGAGTCACTTGTAACCTCTTTAAATAAAAATGAAATTTAAGGACAAATTATCTTTTAAGCTGTTTTTACATATTCCTGACATTCAAAGAAGTTTTTCTCCCTAACTCTCTAATTTTGAAAAAGTTATTTTCTTTTTTAACTAACTGCATCTGCATCTAACTTACTCCATTAGCTTTTCTAGCTTTCTTGCTAAAACCCCTACTGTGTCTTTGCCCCACTCATTAATCTTGACTCTTTCTTTGGTTCCATTTTCATTACACTGAAGGCCCAGGATAGCTCATAGACTTGATTGTATTTCCTCATGCCTTTGTAGTTTGATTCTGTTCCTCTAGGGCCTGAATTTAGCTTAGACTTTTTTCCTTTTGAAAAATAAGCATGCCTGATATATTTTTTTTTAATTTTAGTTTTCTATCTTTTTTAAAGCAGAATTAGGGTGGATTGCCCTTTAAAGAAAATGTGGCACTTCTGGGAAATTTTAAAAAGGTAATAAATATGGAATGCCACTCCCTAACTAAAACTGGATTTAATTTGTTAGTGTAGAGTCACCCTTTTCTATGCATAAATTTCTCCTAGCTGTAATCGTATTACCTTTTAAATTGTATATCACATTCCCATGTACCATGACCTACTAAATACTATTCATACTATTACAATTTTTTCGTAACTGGTGTTTTTAATGGCTACATAAACTCCCACTGATTGGTGATATTGCAGTGTTGTTCACCAATTCCATATTACCTTTTCTAAATTTGCATGAAAATTTGCAAGAAGCAGAGAACATCTTTGCAGATTGTTACGACAGTCTTGTTCTTGTCTCCCCAGTTATTGCTGTTTCAAGTGTTCGCATCTTATTTACTAGACATCATTTTTACCTTCTCGCAGTGATTCCTCTTCTTTCACGCCCTTTCTGCCTCCCAACAGAGCTTGGAATTCCCTGTGACAAGCATTTGATTTGATTTTCCCCTTGTTACAAAGCACCTTCTAATCTGTCAGGAAAGCTCAGGCCTTACATTGCTTATTCCATGAGCTGAAGCATAGGAAGGCATCAATGACTGTCAAACACATCATGAGATATGTAAAGATGAGTCCACAGGGCCTTCATTCAGAGAGAAAAGAGAGAGGAGGGAGAGAGAGAGAGGACAGGTGCACCTCCTCCGTGAGGGAAGGAAAGAGTGATGATAAAGAGAAGCAGAAGGGCAGCTTTGGTTTCTAGAAGAAACATTCTGCAATGAGAAATGCCGAGGAATGAAATTGACTTCCATGATGGATTATTACACGTTGATATGGGAGACCTGGAAATGGCATCGGTTAAACACCACTATCCATTCAGTGCATTAATGAGACAGCTTTCAGAATTCACTTGTATAAAGAGGGCTATCAATGTCGGAGAAGTCCACAGGTACTGTGGCTGATTAGAGCAGGATGAATGTCTGCCGAGGGGATGGGGATTTTTCATAGTGTTCCTTATTTTCCAGCATACCACCGTCAAAAGTCAGCAAAGCTCAAAACTCTGGGTGAGCCAACCTCATCTTCTAATAGCTGTATGATAATTTTCTGACACTAAATAGGAAAATCACCAGGGACCATTCATTCTGCTCAGCTCCTAAAGCTAACTTGACATTCTTGTGACACAGACTCCAGAAAGCTCTGAGAGCCAAGACATTGACTGCTCAGATGTTCAAAGACCATGCTGAATTTGATGGGGAAAGTTTTTGTTTTATTTTGTTTTGTTTTGTGTTTACTTTCATTTTTTTTTTTTCTTTTGGTCCTGGGGATTGAATGCAGAGTTGCTTTGCCATGGAGCTACATCCTCAGCCCTTTTTATCTTTTTGTTCTAAAACAGGTTCTCACCAAGTTGCTGAGGTTGGTCTCAAAATAGCCATCCTCACTCCTCAGCCTCCCAAGTGGAGTCACTGGGATCACAAGCCCTAACCACCATGCCCATTGGGAAACTTTATTTTAATGCTGCATAATGATAATAAACAACAGGCTTTCCTTTATTTCTCATTTATTCATTCATTTACATATATCCTACTACAAATTCCACAAATGATTTGAGGCCGTTACCATACTATTATTAGAAAAGCTCACTGGGTTTTCTCAACAGAGTAAAAAACAAAGCAAGACCATATTGAAATTGTATGCACTGTGATCAGATGCATTTTATTAATAGTGACCACCATGATTCTTCTATCAGTTTAAAATAGATCCTATTATATACCACATACATAAATTCTTCTATCAAATCAATGTGCATGTTATTGGTTATTTATGTAACCATTGGCGATTAAGAAATAAGAGAAGTTTAAAGACTTCCAACTACACTTTGGCAATTACATCTATGAATTGATCTTTGTACTATCGTGAAAACCCACCAAACATGAGAAAATAAAGTATAAACTTACCAAAAACAAATTCAAGGATTTTAAGGATATTTTGGAATATTTTAACCCACTGCGTCCCATCATCCCATTTATTGAACACCTAAAATACTTAAAACGAACAATAAATATAACACACTAACTTTGAAATAAATATTTATGTTTTTAGAATTCTAGTCTGTTGAGAAAATTAACAGGTGAATGATTAGTGATAACATTCATATTATTAATGTTATCACTAATATTACTAATGATAATAAGATATGTAATAAGTTCTAGGTTGTGATTTCCTATCTACTTTAATGCACCTGTTTCAATTTCATTGAAATATTTTCAGAATTGAAAACTTGGAACTTAGTAGTTTAAGTGGATGAGGTGATTCATTTATCTAAATCCAAATCCTAAAAGAGGGGAGCCAGTTAGAGTCACAGCAATAAAAACTTAGGAACTATAGGGCATCAGTAGCACAGAAGGTAACTGTGAAGTTCTAGAATAAACAAAAGTGGGGGACATTGATAGAAAAGTCAGTATCCAGATCCACTCTCTATTCTACCCAGTCAGCCAATCTCACCTTCTCTACCCCAGCATGAGGTTTATCTGTAAAGAATTTAAGTCATTAAGGTTCCACTCTGGGGAACACTCGCCCCAGTACACAGTGAACCCAAGATGGTATGGTAAAACCAAGGCAGTTACCCCAGTCATCACCTACAAATTATTTCTAAAAATTCTGGGAGTTGGTAGTAATAATCACTACCCATCCAAATCTCAGGGCCTGGCCTCTGCTAAAGATGAAACTGTTCTTTCATCTTTCAAAAAAAGAAATAACTATGAGAAAAAAGAAAGTCTATCACACACAGCCACTTAGGATACCCACAGTGCAATTTCCAGAGCTCTTGTCAATCACTTAGTAAGTCCCACACATGTACCAGAGTTTCCCATCTATTATTTAGTGCCCAAGCTCCAATATAAATTTTTGAACACCAAGGGTAAAAATAAGTTCCTAAAACATCCCCAAGAGCAAACAAAAAAATCTAACAAGGCCATACACAAAAGGACAGGTATTAGAATGACGTAGGATTTTTCAATGGCAACGTTAAAGGTTGAATGGAAATGAAGTAATATTTTCAAACTTGTCAGGGAGAATTGTTTCTGACATGGTGCCAAACCTGGTAAGATTGTCAATCAAATAGGAGGGTAGCAAATAAGATTTTCAGAAATGCAAGATCTCAAGATTCCCACTCATGCATCATTCTTGGAAATCTCTTAAAGTTGTGCTCCTCTAAAACTAGGCCATGGACCAAGAAAGACAAGGACACTTACTCAGGAAATAAGGAACCCATAGATTAGTTGTGTGACTTGGAATGCAACCAGTCTAGAGGAGCAGTGGAGGATGAATGGGCCAGTGGAGGATGGATGGACCAGCGGAGGATTGTTTTGTTTCAAAGAGAAAAATCAAAGTAGCTCAGCTGCTGTATAAAAAAGGGTCTGCCCTTCTTTTACAGAGTTTGGGGGCTAAGTGATATATTGAAAATGAAGCAAATTTTTATATGATAGCAATTATAACTTCAATATAAAAAGGAATACTAGTAAGAAAATGTTATCATAGCACTCCACTGTTGAAAAATGCCTATGGAGTCATGTAATATGACACATAAATATAAATTTAGCCCAAACAGATTACAATTATGGTCTGTAAATGGAAGGAAGAAGAGAATGTGCAGGGAGAGCTGAAGCAGAGAGTAAGAGTGCTGATTCCTTATTAATCACAGTATGAAATGATAGGAAGCATGAGTCAACAAATGCTAAGTGAAGCATATTATCTAGAAATATGAAAGTCAAATCATGGATGGATATGTGATAAATGAATGGATAGATAGATAGATGATAGATAACTGACTCTGAGGAGCAAGATTCAAGGATAAGTGTAAATAACTGGCAAAAGTGTTTTCATGGAATCTTTATAGTACTTATCATTTAATTCTTACTCTGCATGTTTTACTTTCAAAAATAATTTTTGGAAAAAATAAACTTTTTTTAAAAAAGGGTAAAAACAATAAATATCTCTACATCCTAAAGGTTCATACATTTAGATGAAAGACTAGCAAAACAGACATTTGTGTTGTTTACACTATTACTGTGCATTTCTGATTGTTCGAAGTTGGTAATTATTAAAATTTTAAGAGTTGCAGGGAAAGTAGATTTCTACAGAACTCGTTGACAATTTGGATTTATTGTTCATAGAAAAGGGAATAAACAAGTTCCTCATATTGAAGACAGAAGTAAAGTGTTTAGAGAATTAAATGTACGAAAAAATTGAAAGGATGAATTTGTTAGGGTCTTTTTAAAAGTTTATTTTCAGTTTTAAGGTTTCAAGTCTTTTCTACTTGACCTAAGAAACACCTTAACAAGATGGTGCACAACTCTTAAAACAATAGGTCCTTTCTTGTCTATGCTTCCTTTCAGAATTGAACATTTTGTTTTTTCTTGATTATATACATGAATAGGGTATACACACACAAGTACCCACACTCACACCCTCTGATGTTCCAGGTGAGAATTAGATACATTAGACTTGTACCCTGAAGTTTCAAAGGATAGAGACCCGAGGTTTTATCTTTCTCAATAGAGTACTGAAAGAACAAAAAAGGAGGGGAGGGCTAGTTAATTCTTAACTCAGTGTTTCTAGAAGCTGGGCTTGAAACAGCTGGACCATGTTTTTCTGTAGAACATAAACAATCACACATGGCATCAACATCAGACAAAATCACTCAGACCAAGGTAAAGCAAGACCACCTCATAACTTTGGCTAGTTCATAATTTTGTCTAAGCACAAAGATGAGATCACTGAACAATGCAAAACATAACAAACATTCCCATTCCAGCTTCTCTGATAACAGTCACTTCTTAATCCAGTTATATCTTTGTCTTCACTTTAGTTTGCTTTCCTCAAAGATTAAATCTATTGATAACAGATCATGGCACTTTCCGCACCTCCTTAAAGCATTCAATTCAGAATAAATTCTTGCTTCCTGAAATTCTTTACAAAATTGCTCAACCAAACTCAAATCTTTTAATTAATAGATTATTTTTAATATCATGTTACTGAGACAACCTACATTTTCCCATGGTGTCCGCTGTCCCTAACTACAACACATAATATCAAAAGGTGTTCAACTACCAATGTGCTCTGAGTGTGGGCTTTGGCTGGAGGGCATTGATGCTAAGGAGTTTGTTCATGGAAATTTCCTAGACTGGGTATAGAAGAACAAGTTTCCATGTGAACAAGTATCATTTTTCTCCTACTATAGTATGGCTTGGGTGAGGAGTGTTTTAGCCCCCAAATATGTCCAACATCATTAAGATACATTTGTGTCTTCCATAATACTTATGAACTTGGTTTCTGGATTCATATTATCAGGCTTAAATGCTGGACTCCCTGCCTACTATGTGCAGGTACCATGTGCCCTAACTCCATCTGGGAAGAATATCTTTCATGTGTTTTCAACTTTGTTCTATTATTTTTGTGTAAGACCAAGCCAGAAGTTGAAAGGATTTCAATTCATTTATTTGTCTATTTTTTCCTCTAATTACTTCAGCTCCTGATAGTTGTCTCATCCTTTATCTGTACAGAGTTGCCATGACAACCAAAGAGAAGATGGTCAGAAAGGACTCAGCACATTGTCTGGCACATTTCAGTTTTCAATAAATGTTTATAATTTTTAACATCACCCTTTGCATTCAATGGAATTATCTTGCATGAAGGTAGTTTAAGATTGTGTAGAGGATAAGCTTAAGTTTAGGTATCTTCAAAATACCTAGCACACAGTAGGCATTCAATAAATATTTTGAATGCCTGAATGAATAAAACTTATTTCTTCATCGTTTTACTTATTAAGTTCAGTATCAATTCAGTTTTTAAAAGTAAAAACATATTAGGCATATTCAAAACCATCTTTTGGTCTATTACTAGTTACTATGAATAAAAACCATTTTTATTTATTTTTAAACTTGCTGTTTTCTTCACAAGAGGAGTATATCTATAGTATTGTCAACCACTGAATTTTTTAGAGCAATGAAGCATCAACTAATGACTTTTATTGAAAATATATATTTTTTTTGTTTAAAACAGGAATAAAAATATTCACCCTGATGATATGCCACAATCTTTTTTAATGATGAGACTCCCAGAAAGATTTTTCATGGGTCTTACCGGTAGGTGGAATATTTTCACACATGTCCACCCACAAAAGTGTCACTTGTTTCTAAATAAATTTCATGTTTACATTTTGAAAAGAATATGTTCATCTATCATTCTTTTAAGATTTGGGGAGTAAGATGCAAAAGTCAGCAAGATCTACCCCTGGCAGTCATGATTTAGAACATATTGGAACAATCAAATTTGACATTGTTAACAATCTATCCAGCTCAACCTTAATTCTGATATACTGACAAGTGAAAATCTGGCGATGCAGAAACACGGTGAGCAGATTCCCTAATGTTTCAAATGTTCAGTGAAGCTGCCTTCCAAACTACTTCAGCTTCAATCTGCACCCTAACTCCATCTTGGATTAATATCTTTCACAGGTTTTCAACTTTGTTATTGTGGTGCCTGACCAAGCCAGGAGTTAAAAGGATTTAAATTGATTTATCTGTCTGTATGTTTGTACATATCTGTGTTTACTTTGTTCTGTCAAAATATCTCCAATAAAATCTCAATGATATAATATTTTAAAATCATGATTCATACAGTGTCTTGGTTGAAATTCTATTTTTGATATATGGATGAAAAAAACTTCCAATCAAATTAATCTTCTGCAGCATATCTAAAACTTGTCTGTGTAGTAGTAGCAAAATAAGCTACTGAGCTTTAAAGTTCTGATGCTGAGGCTGTACTCTGTTCCAATTAAATCTCTGGCAATGGAAACCAATCATGCATATTTTTGGAAGGCTCCTCCCATGTTGATTCCAATGTGCAGCCAAGTTTGAGACCAGTGACCTAAACTGATTGCTCACAGAAGGGTCCACGGGTTAACAAGCACAGGCACAACCAGAGGATTTGTCAGACAGGCAAATTCCTAGGTCCCTTGCTTGACCTATTGATCCATAAACAGCTCTAGACCAATACTTCCCAAACTTTAATGTGTCTTCCAAAGACCTAAAGTTTCCTGCAAAATGCACATTTGAATTCAGCTGTTAATCTATGGAGCCTGACGCCCAATCTCTGATGAGCTCTCGGAAGGCTACCCAAGCAACTGGCATCCCAAAGACCCTTCTTTGAGTAATGAGGACATAGATGCTGTCGGAGGAGTCTTTCTCCTTGGAGCAGGGGGATGGTAGGGTTATGCTCAAAGTACAATCACCTGTCCTCCTGTTTAAAAAGAATAGCAACAATTACTGCTTTTTGGGTCAACTGCTACATGACAATGGACTAAGAGCTCGCCCTACAAGTTCCGTAAGGAAGCACTGGTGATAAATCATTCAAAAAATAAAATTGGGGTTCAGCGAGGAGAGTGGCGCATGTCATAGCTGAGACCCCGAGGTCTGGAACTCCAGGACAATGTTTCCTCTGATGTATTAAAGGCTCTGGTGATTGTAAATAAATGAATGTTCCTATTCCAGGCAGAATTAGGACATATTGTTAACCAGTGTGGTTCAGATGTGGAGACCCAAGAACATATTATCACCCCAAGAGATGATCTGGTTCCCTTCTTAAATTCAGATGGTGAAATCAAGGCAATGGCAGAATCCTATAACATCATCCTCAATGTATGTGCCAGATTCATCCAGAAGATTCTTACCTAGGAACATCTGTTGTTTGGGTATTACATCATTATTACTGTGTCCTGAAAGTAACAAGATATACTACCAAAATAAATTTTTCAAAGGACGAGCTTTTAGGTTTTTAATAAATACTAAGACTCCATCACTGTGCTACCACTCTGGGATATAAAAAATAAATAAAATATGCAGCACGTCCATGAAAGCTACTTTTCCAGGAGACAGATATAAACCCATGAAGTAGTTAAACAGTAACACAAGGTGGCATATGCTAGATGCCAAATGAGCAATAGAGGCAGTGCTCATAATGATAGTAGCTCCCATATATTGAATGTCTATTATGCAGTATATGTTTTATATAAAGTGCTTCATTCAATGGCAACAGTCTAGGTAGGCTATAATTAATATTCCTATTTTACGGATAAGGAAAGAGAAGCTTAAGAAGTTAAGTGACTTCCCAAGGACTCACTGGTATTGAATACTAATCTGGTGTTCCAAGCCCAGGTTGGGTTATTCCAGATGTGGTGCTACTTCCCCATTGCCTCACTGCCTTTGGTGCATTGTGTCACCTCCTCTGTATTCTTGGAGGTCAGTGAAGGAAAACACGCGGAGAAAGCTTCATGGTGAGATTTTACAGGAGCTGTTTGCTTAACAACTGCTGGGATTTAGGTTAGTAGAGAAAGGACTGGGAAAGAAATAAAATCAGGAGAAAAAATAAGCTAGGCATAGCATCAGGAAGCATGGGGTCTTCCAGGCTGATGGACCAGCTTGTTTGGAGAAGAAGTAGCAGGTGGAAGGGCTAAGCTAAGGTCAGTTGTGAAAGACCTTAAGAGTCAATCTCAGGGATACTGGTCTAAAGACAGAGTGCTTTCACACAATTTTCAGGGGAGGGAGAGAAATAATGACTTTGGGTTTTTTATAAAATGACTAAGACTCCAACATCATGAGTGGTTTGTCGAATGGATCAGGATGGAGCTGTAAAGTATTCTCCATGAAACTCTGAGGGTCCAATCTGAGACATTGGCAACAGGGCAGGAAAGAAAGAGACAGGCATAAGGGAGACTTCAACTCTAGAAATTGTGAGGAAAATGTCACCAGTGATATTGGGTGAACATGGTCTCTCTCAGAAGTGAATTACCTCCCATTGCATCAGGGGCTGTGAGAGGTTATAAACACACACATGCAGGTTTATGCACGCACACACACACACACACACACACACACTCACACACCCACACACAACATAGAACATAACAGTTTAAATAATGGACCAGATTACACAAAACAGTATGGATGAACCTTAAAAAGATCCTAAAGGGAAAAAAATAAAGTAGAATCGCAATTTGTAGCAATATAATATTCTATTTATGTAAACTAAAAGTGCATGTAAATTTTTCAAAATCACACAAAACAGGGGCTGGGGAAATAGCTCAGTTGGTAGAGTGCTTGCCTCACAAGTGCAATGCCCTGGGTTCAATCCCCAGCAACGCAAAAAAAAAAAAAAAAGTTTCACACAAAATAAAGATAAAAATAACTAGTGTGTGTGTTAGAGTTGCTCTGTAGAGAAGGAAAGCGGAAATGGAGTGGGGAATTGGCATTCAAGGGAACTCACAGAGAAAGGCCTTATACAGACAACTAACAAAACATGAACTGAAGAGCATGATTCATGTATTCCTTGGTGCCACTAGATTCCAATCCCTGCTTCCAAATGGGTAAGGCTTTGATCACATGTTTAAAGCTTCATAGCCTATAGTAGGAAAAGAATGCTCATCAATTCAATAGACAAAATTAACTGCTTCCTATTTTGCTAAAAATCTCTGCTGAATTCTGGAAATTCACTGACAGGATAGAGAAGCACACAGTCATGACCAAATGTGAGAAAGAATAATATTCATTTGTCACTCATGAAGGCATAGAGGGAAGTCACCTAAAGAAGGCTTCCAAGAAGAGCTATTCTTGAACCCAGTTTTAAAAAGGACATGTTTATTTCCTAGGGCTGCTATAACAGAGTACCACAGACTAGTAATTAAACAACAAGTCTGTTTTCTCACAATTCTTGAGGATATAAATCTGAGATCAAAATATCGGCATCCCGTTGGTTTCTTCTGCCGCCTTTCTCCTTGGCTTCTAGATGTCCATCTTCTTTTCATGCTTTCACATGGTCTGCCCTTTGTGAGAATTTATATCCTAATCTTCTTTTTTTTTTTTTTTAATACTTTTTTAGTTGTCAATGGACCTTTATTTTATTTATTTATTTATGTGCCATGCTGAGGATTGAACCAGGGCCTCACACATGCCAGACAAATGCTCTACCACTGAGCCACAACCCCACCCCTAATCTTCTTCTTATAAGGATACCGCCATGTTGGAATTAGGGCTTGTTCTGACAACCTCATTTTAACTTAGTTACCTCTTTTAAACACTCTATATCTGAGTCCACATTCTGAGGATCTGGGGGTTAGATTTTCAAACATACAAATTCGGGGAACATATTGAAACCAATACAGATGAGTCCGTTTTTAATAGAAAGCTGGAAGTAGAGTTAGATCATTAAGAACCAGGAAGCTGGGTTTGGAGCAAGGGCAGCAGTGTCAAAGGCAAATATGGAATGGGTTCAGGACACAGGACAGGAGCTGTGGGATCTGAGTGTTTAAAATTAGTGGATGGAAAAAAAAAAGAATAAATGGAATCAATAAAAAAAAGAATAGATGACTGGAGAAATCCAAACTCCATTTGACTGCATTAGGATATGTCATGTTATAGAAACCTGGAAGCTTTACTAAAAAGATTTTTTTGACAGAAAAAGCAAAGATTATATAAAGTATATATTAAAATGATGTATCATAAATTCGAAGGGCATAAGTAGAAGGACATCTGAGACCAACGAAAAGAGAAAATTTTGTTGAAAGGATTGATACAGTAAGAACTTGAAAGTGTGTTTGCATAATGTTTGGAATGAGCATTTTTTCAGTACTGGAAACTTTTAGAAATTTGCATTCCCCATAACTGTCTCCAAAGTTGAATTGAATTAATTACACTGAGGTATGTAGAGACAGAAAAATATCCCTGACACCTCATGTCAAAAGAATTAGTTGTGACTAAATCTTATGTGTATTCAAATCTTCATTATCATTAATTACTCTCAAATTACATGTTTCTGTGTGAGTCATAAAATAGGGAAAATTCAGAATTTAGTGGCTTCAAACTGAATATTTTTAATAGAATGGTCTGGGGAGGTATTCTGCATCTATGCAAGTATTGATGGTGCAGAGGACATTGATCCCACCCTAAAACTAAAGGGGGGAGAGTAGATATTTGCATATTTGCAGACATAATATTTTAGCCCATCAGAAAGTTGAAGTCCAATGATGCCAAGGCCATCCAAGGAGATATGGGACACATGAACTATTTTACCTTTGCAGAGCAAGGAAGAAAATGCAGCAGTCACCAAAGAAAGTAAAAACAAAAATAACTGAAATCATATTGATATCTGATAGACCTGATATGCTTACTCCCTACCTGAATATGTTTACACCCTAATACGCAGATTAGTTTACATGGCAAATGAGAATTATGGTTGTAGATGAAATCAAGGTTACTAATCAGTTGACTTTGATATGAAAATTATCCTGTATATGTGGTAGTCCCAAGTGTCATAATTGGAAGAGGAAGTCCTAAGAGTCAGGGTCAGAGAGAGAAATTTTAGAAGAAATGAATTCTTGCTTCAGAAATCCAAAAGGATGCAGTCCCAATTGCCTCTTGATTTTAAGGTAGTGAGACCCATTTCAGACTTCCGATCCTCAGAATTGTAAGATATTAAATTTGTGTTTTTTAAAAGTAGCATGTTTTGGTATCTTGTTGCAGCAACAATCATAAACAAGCCAGACTCTTATAATCTCCATATCCACTTACCAGTTATTTCTGTAGACCTCCATTGTATGTTCATGTGAAATATTGGAGACATATAGGAGGCCTGTAATAACCACCCTGTGTAGGGTTTCACAAGGTCTGTGGCATAGCAGAAGTACCTGGAGAAACCCATTGTACCAGGAAGGACTTGTATGAGTACAAGGTAGGGATGAACTGCTTCAGGAGGTAGGTACAAAACACGTGGTATCCCTAGCTATGACAAATGCCAGCGTATCCTGGAGATAGAGAGAGTGCTAGTGTTACTCTGGACGTAAGTCCACTTTGACACAAAGAAAAAAGCCATTCATTGATGGGCACAGGGTAGAAAATCCTCCTATCTTCAATCCAGGTAGAGTTGACTGCTACTAGAGGAAGAAAGCAAATACCACCCAACACCCTACATCAATCTAGGGAAAGATTCTCAGTCAGTGGAGAGGAACAGGAAAGTCACTTATGCCCAGGGTTCTTCCCTGAGAAAATGAGGTTTGCTACTATTGAGGAAGGCCAAGAATCTTGTCCTGCCCATTCACTGTTCCAACAACAGGTGGCAGAGTTTAGCTGTCACAAAGAACATAAAGAACCCTTCCTTTGCCATACATCCTTAAATCATTTGGGAAGAGGCAGTAATATTGAAAAAGTTCCACTCCTGAGATATAGGCACATAAGACCTACCTAGAAAAGATGCTGCCTACAGAGATAACCAAGAAAACTTTGCCTTCTGATAGGAGCTTTTCACTGAATGATTGTTAACTGCAGATTACTACCACAGAATCAGCAAAGGCTCACAAAGAGACAGGGTCTACTGGAAGCTGAGAGTAGAGAAGGAACACCAAGAAACATCTTTTAGCACTTTAGGTCCCAAATGAAATGGTAGCTTGTGTTACTCTACAACCTGAGGAATTGGAAACCAAAGGCGCACTGAAGGCGTGTGTAGCAACCACAAAACCCAAACGTGATTCGACTACCAATTGGGTTGACTCAAACTCTGTACTAATATTCGGAGAAGAAAAAGCATTATCACTTCTGAATGTAAATGAAGTTTAACTTAGTTTTTTCCTTTTATTTTAGAAAACAACGTGTGTTTTAGAAATAGTATCTGGTCTTTGATAAAACATTAACACATGACACACACCAACCTAAAAAGTCCCGCTGCAAATAGATAAAGCAGTGACAGGGAACCAGACCCAGAGATAGTGTAGCAGTTGAAATTGTCAGAAAAAGACTTTAAAATTGTTATGATTAAAACTGTGATAAATATGATTAAAGGATGTAGTTGAAGAAGTAAGACAAGGGGAAATTTACCAGAGAAATGAAAAGTATAATTTTTTAAAAAAGAGTTAAACAGTTAAAAGCAAATACTGAAAAATGAAAATCATTGTCTTTATGTCAATGAATAAAACAATTTGGGAAAAATAGAAAAATTCCTTTAAAAACATAAACTAGCAAAGCTAACTCCAGAAGAATTAGATAACATAAATAGTCCTATATCTATTTAAGAAATGGAATTTATTGTGAAATATCTTCCCTAAATAAAACCATAAGCCCAAATGGCCTCACTAGAGAAAAGACAAGTATTTGGTTAAGAAATAACCCCAACTTCACTCAAGCATTCTACAAAACTGAAAAGGAGGAAAAGCAACCAATTCATTTTACTGGGCCATCTTTGCCTTGATATAAAATTTAAATATCAAATGACAAAAAGAACATTACAGACCAATACTCTTTATAAATAAAGATTTAAAAATCTCTGTAAAACTTTTAGCATGCTGAATGTAGTGATACATAAAAAGAATAATACATCATGACTAGGTGGAGTTCCTTGCAAGAATAAAAGACTCTGCCTCATTTGAAATCAAACATGTCTTTCTCCATATGTGCCCACTGAACAGAAAAGGTATATGATCATTTCAATGCATTCAGGAAAGACATTTGAAAATTTTAACATTCATGTATAGTATAAAAGTATTTCAGCAAAATAGAAGTAGAAGGTAACACCAGAGAGAGGCAGCTATTAAAAGTCTACACATGACATTACATGAAATGGTGTTTTTCCCTTAAAATTGCAAACAAGGCAAAAACATTCACTTTCATCATTACATTCAATATTTCAGTGTAAGTCAATGCCATCTCAAAAAGGAAAGAAAAATAATTAAAAATATATAGATTAAAAAAGAAAGTAGTAAAACTGCCTTTACATAAATCTAATTGTCTACATAAAAATTATTAAGGAGTCTATCAAAAATGTAGCAGAATTGACAAACAAGCAAGAAACGTCAAAGAACACAAGGCATTACTATAAAAAACAAAGAAATCAATTTCACTTCATATCCTAGCCATGAACAAAAGAAATGAAATTTTTAAAAATCTCCTAAAATAACATCACAAACCATTGAATACAAAGGGACAAACTTAACAAAAAAATGTGCTGCATTTGTGCAATGGAAACTACAAAACATTTCTGAGAAGTTAAAGAAGTGTTAAATTAATGGTTCAAACATTGTTAATTATCATTTGTTTCTAAATTGGTCTATTGATTCAAACAAATCCCAATCAACACCCCAGGAGACTTTCATAAAAAAATAAAAATAAATCAATGCAGTGCTTCTAAGTTGTGTACAGAAAAATTAAAGGAAAACCTTTATAACGAAAGAAAAACAATTAAGTATAACCTAAATGATCGCTAAAATAGTCAAATTTCCATAAACAATTCTTTGCAATATTGGCCTCACAAAACCTTCTTAGAGAAGACACAGAAAGCACAGCCATAAAGGAAAAAGCAATATCAATAGGGCTTAATCAAAATTAAATTCTGCTCCTTAAAAGGTAATGATAAGAAAAAGAAATGACAAACCACTATCACATACTTGAAAAGTGTTTCCTTATTAGAAAATATAGACATACGGAACACATGAAGAAGTCTAAAGACTCAATAATAAGGCAAGCAAATTAAGATTGGGCAAGTTATGTTAATAGAGTTTTCATTAGATCAAATTAAGAGGGCAAACTAGCACAAGAAAGAGGCTAACCATCCTGATCATCAGGAAAATGCAAATAAATACATTGAGATTCTGCTTCAGGCCTACAACATGGCTACAATGAAAAAGATTTAAAATACAAAGGGTAGGCAAGTCTGCAGAACAACTATAACTCTAATACACTGACTTAAAAAATATGTTCTGTATAGAAGACACAGAGATATATAAAGAACTCGAAAAATTTAACACCAAAAAAAAAAAAAATCAGTCAATAAATAGGCTAAGGAACTGAACAAACCTTTCACAGAACAAGAAATACAATCCATCAACAAATACACAGAAAAATGTTCAACATCTCTAGCAATTAGAGAAATGCAAATTAAAATTACACTGAGATTTCACCTCACTACAGTCAGAATGACCATTATGAAGAATATAGCAACAATAAATGTTGACAAGGATATGGGGAAAAGTGTACACTCATATAATGCTGGTGGGAATGCAAATTGGTGCAACCATTCGGGAAAGCAGTATGGAGATTTCTCAGAAAACTTGGAATGGAACCACCATTTGACCCAGCTATCCCACTCAGCATAGACTCAAAGGACTTAAAATCAATGTACTAGAGCTGTGGTCACATCAATGTTCATAGCAGCTCAAATCACAACAGCTAAGCTATGGAGCCAAATTAGGTGCCCTTCAACAGATGAATGGATAAAGAAAACGTGGTATATTTACACAATGGAATATTACTTAACCATAAAGAAGAATGATATTATGGCATTTGCCAGTAAATAGATAGAACTGGAGACTATCATGCTAAGTGATAACCACAAAAAACCAAAGGCTGAATGGGGATGCTGACTCACAATAGGCATGGGGGTGGAGGGAGGAGTGCAGGTTCACTGAATTAGACAGAGCAAATCTGGGAAAGAGAAGGGGAATGGGAACAGGAAAGATGGTAGAATGAATCAGACATCAGACATCACTTTCCCATGTTCATATATGAATACACTACCAGTGTAATTCCACATCATGTGCAACTGCAAGAATGGGATATTATACTCCATGTATGTATAATGTGTCAAAATATACTCTACTGCCATGTGTAACTATAAAGAATAAAAAGTATGTAAAAACTTTTAAAAATTTTTACCTTTTGTATTCATACACAGAATTCCTTATAAAACAAATGTGACTCGCCAATGACACTTTTAGGTATTTAAGACTAATGAAAACATTTTTCTACATGAAGATCTTTACATAAATATTCAGAGCAGCTGTATTTGTAATAGCCAAGAAATAAAACCCCCAATTGCCTATCAATTGGTAGAACGTCCATACCGTGGAGTACTAATCAGAAAAAAAAAAAAAAAAATCGCTTATTTCCAGAGGATGCTGGTGGGAGGAAATGTTGAATATCTGAAATGAGGTGACTATCATGCAACTGCATACATTTGTCAAAACAGATGGAACTGTACCCTGGAAAGGAGTGAATTTTATTATATGTAATTTATACCACAATTATAAATTAATAAACATACACTGGATGGCATTTTATGTTTTAAGGAAAATGATTTTACTGCCTCTCTTTTCTGAAGTGAAAAAGATTCCAGATCAGATAAAGAAAATGGATGGTATAGGCATCTATTAATTAACTACCTACAATATGCCAGTCACCTCGCTGGATCTGTGGATGCAGTGGTGTGTGACAGACGAGTGCAGATTCCCAGAACACATTCATACATATGGTGGCATGTAAGTTATTGCAATTGGCTCGACAAGAGGCTTGCTCTGCTGTGCAGTCATGAACAAAGATTCTAAGTAAAAGTAGAAAGATTTGGGGGGTAAGGGAGTTGCTAGGGATGGGACCCAGGACTTTGAGCCTGCTAAGCATACACTCTGTCCCAAAGTGGAAAGATTTCTTTTTTCCTCTTTTTTTTTTGGTACTGGGGATTGGACCCATCGGTGCTTAACCACTGAGCCACATCCCCAGGCCCTTTTTTATATTTTATTTAGAGACAGGGTCTCACAAGTTGCTTGGGGCCTAAGTTGCTGAGGTTGGCTTTGAATTTGTGATCCTCCTGTCTCAACCTCCTGAGCTGCTGGGATTCCAGGCATGTACCACTATGCCCGACCCAAAATGGAAAGATTTTAAGTGGAAAATGACAAAGCATGGCATTCAGTAGACCCACATAAACAAGGTATACCAGTGGAGACTGCAGAAGCTATTGAAACTATTGCGTTTTCTGGGACAGAGTGTTTCTTTATAGAAACTAGAAATGTAAAGCTGCAAGTCTTGATAGGCCCAGACTGAGAAGAGCTAAGGGATTTGGAATTTTCTCCAGGAAACAGAAAGCCATTATGAAGATCGGGCCAAGAAAGTGAGGAAGCAGAAAGGGCACTGAGAAAAAGAACGAGATTTTGAAATGCAGTGGCAGTGAAAATGGGAATTCAGAGGAACCAAGGAGTTAAGAGGTGACTGATTGGACTTTTGGCATTCATGGAGAAGTGAGAGTGTGCAACAGAAGGTATTCCTGGGAGAATGTGATTTATTGACCTATTTACTTGTACTTCAAATCTAGACTTTGAATTTAAATACAAAGGAAACTCTGCCACACAGGATGTATTTTCCTTCATAAAAAAATTCATTGTAGCAATAGTAATAACTTGCATTTGAACACATTCTAGTTTTTATGTGTACGTTTCATTGTCTAATTCAAATGACTCTAACATCAATTGCCTCATTGAAATCTCACTTACCTATGAAGGAGTCAGGGTAGAAATTGCTGTGTACATTTTGCATGTGAGGAAGGTGAGACAGAGAGAGGGTTAGCTATTTGCTCCAGGTCACTCAGTGTAGAAGCAGTCAAGTCAGTGGTGCTCCCGTGTATCAATCCCAAAGTTCAAGCATGGTCTCCTAGAGTCAGCAAATTGGAGGCAGGAGGAGATAGGAGGAGGCAGGAGTGGCAATGTTGGCTAGGGATGACCACACCAATTTCTATAGCAATGTGTCATTTCTTCCTTCAATCAGTCCATGACATGGAAGACAATTCAATAAGACTGGGTAATGGCTTTGCACTTTAATTGTGACTACGCCTAAATTACTTAGGCACTTACCAGTTTCTAGGAAAGTGAGAAAGTAGGAGGAATAAAATTTAGAGAAAGGTGTTGGTTCCTTCCCCCCCACTTTTTTTTTTTTTTTTTTTGGAGTGAGGTTATGTGTGTCTTAATGTGGAATCTCTTTGCCTGAATCAGTGACCCCTTAAATACTAATTTCCAAAGCTCCCAGGCATTAACAGACCTCAGGTATGGAAGTCAGACATTGAGGGCCATGCCTTTCTCCACCAGAATTTTGTGTGAAGCTTCTTTAGTCTCCAGTTGGGTGGAGAGACAAATAGAACCTCAAGATTTTATATGTCTCTGCTGACATCCAACTCTACTTTTTCTGGAAGAAAAACAGGTGGAGTGTATTCTGGAGACCTGAATACAATAGTCTATACTTACTCATAAATTGCTTATATCTAGAGCTTATTACTAAATCACTGTGCCTCAGTTTCTCACCTGTCAACTGAGAATAAAGATCATAAATTTCTAAATGTATTCACTGATTCCTTTAATGAACCGTTTACCTTACTATATACCAGGAGCCAGTAACGATTCACCATTATGGTAATGCAAATCCAACTAACATGAGATATCCCTTTAAATCTATTAGTATAGATATAATCAAAAGACAGACAATAACTCTGAAAAAGAGTTTCACACTTTAGTGAACCCAAACAAAATCTATGAGGTTATTCTGTATCCAACAAAACTCAGTTACATAATATATATTCTAACTTTTATACTACTTTAATAATAGGTGATGTGATAACTTATTTTTTTTCTGTGTCAACTTGGCTTGACATTGGTGCCCAGTTATTTGGTCAAACACCAGGCTAGATATTGCTGCTGTGAAGGATCAATTTTGTGTTTGTTTGCCCTGATTAACATTTAAATCAATAGACTGAGTAGAACAGATTATCCTCAGTAAAGCACGTGGGTCTCACATACTGAGTTGAAAGCCCAAGAACAAAGAAGACTGAAGTTTCTTGAGGAAGAAGGCATTTAGGCCTTCAGACTGCAGTGGTGAGCATACCTGCCCCCCAGCATCCTTGGTCCACCCTGTGGATTTTGGACTCAGCAGCCACCATGATAAGTTAGATTCCATTGGTTCTGTTTCCCTGGTGACTCTAATACAAGAGGTAAGTCCTGAATGTGACTCCAACTCTGACGGCCAAGGACAGCTCTCTCCTTATGGTATATTCCCTCAAAGGTCAAATGTGTTCAATTCCTGTGACCCTCTTTCACCTATTAGTTTAAAAAACAAACAGAAGTTTCACTGAAGCAGGGGATGGAGTCCAAGTGGAAAGAGCCCTGACTGCAGGGCTTTCTCTTCCTGGCCCAGAGGGTTTCTTCTCCGGGACTTTGTCCCGGTGAGCAGGGCCACATCTGACAAGTCATATTTCTTTCATAAGGGAGAGAAAAGTTTAAAATGAGATCCGAGACTTTCATTAGTTTTTGTGCTGGCCTAATTTCTTTTTCTCCTTTGCTTTCGCACCAGCTGCAGACTTTAATTAAACTGTGGCAAGTCTCCTAAACTTGGCGGGCTTTCCAGCGAAAACAAGGGCACCTCCTCCCAGGGCAGTTTTTTTCTCCGAGACCTCCAGCTTGCATTCATTTATCCCGACTGTCTGGATCAGTGGCCAGACACCCTGCACGTCCGCATGGTGCGTTTCCTCTCCCCCTTTGTTCTCTTCCACCTCGAAGTTCTGGCTGCAGATTCCCTATCCCTGTGCTACTGCCATGACTAATTCAAAGTAATATTTCATTGCTCTAATTATGGTAAATTACAACACTGGTTTATCATTTTGACTTTTCATTGTAAAGTAGCATTCATAGCCACAGGATAAAACGATCTGTCTGTAGTTATGGATTAAATTCATGCATTCCTTTATGATCAACAATGATAAAATGAAAGGTGAAAAGAAAGTGTAATCTTATTAGGCTATAGACAATGACAAATAAATTAGGGACGATCTCAAAATGCTACAGAAACCCAGTGGTTCCGTGCGCTGGGCTGTTTTCTCCACCTGTGTTTTCCTGGTCAAACTGTGCAATACAAATAGCTGAAACTCACAGGGAACCACAGCACTGTTTGTGAGATGACATTATTTAAACAAACCAGATTCTGTCTTTGATTAAGAGATTATTTTCTACTGTAAACTGTGCCATTGTCTCCCTTATGCCTTAAGTAATATGAACCAGTTTTAGGAGAATCAAAGAAAATAGTGATGCAAAGACAACATGAACTGAATAAATAAGGAGACTGAATAAATAAGGAGAAAGATGGGGAGGAAATCAAGACAGAGAAGTCAGGAGTGACTACATCCGTATGTATGGCTGAGAAATAAGAATCAAGGATCGAATACCAGAGGCAAAAAGAAACTGGGCCATGATGGCCACAGAATTGGTTTGCAACCCAAAGAGGTGAGATTCATGAGGTCCAGAAAAATAAGAAGAGTAGAAAAGAAGACTAAGACTTTGGAAACACACTCAGGATTTGCCTGTACCAAAGATGGTTTTTACCAAAAACTCTCTGCCTCAAGTATTTGGGTGAAAACCTAGTCTAAAGCACACAGGGCACTCAATGTTATTAATTCAACAAATATTTATTGAGAAGCGATTGCCTGTCACTCCTTTAACTAGGCCCCAGAATATGGCCGAGAATGAGAGACATGGAGTCTACCTGCCTGATTCCTCTAGTTAAGTTAGAGAGAGATGCTATAAGTAATCTGAAAATAGCTCATGGTTTTTAGTGCTCAGTTCTAGAAAGGAAAACTACAGACTGTCAAGAAAGCATACCACAGGTTCAGGGTTCTTTTAGTTCAGGAAAAACTTCCTAGAAGTGACAATTTCAAACCAGACTGTAAGTAAGGCTTTGCAGAGGCTGTTCCCCCTGCCTGGAACTCCCCCACTTCCTTTCACCTGTCCAAGAACCTATGCTGGGAAAAACTTGAGGTCAGAGTGAAGAGCAGCTGCTTGGAAGACATGAGTGGGCTGACAAGGGACTCAGGGCTTGGGGCCATGGCCCAGGAATGACTGGGGCAGGGATTCACAGACCACATGAAGACTTGGAACTTTATTTTTGGAGCAAAGAGAAGCAACTGCAACAATTTAAGCAGAGGAGTAGCATGACTGTATTTGCATTTTAAAAAGATGCCTTCTTTGGAGAACTGGACACAGGTAGAAGAACAGGTTGAGGCGTGGTTTGAAGATAACCTCAGCCACGAGCTTGTCTGCAGAGCCTTTTAGGTGACAGGCAAGGCACTTGATGAACATGAGCTCACTTACCCTCTGCCTCTGCTGTGTACAGCATATTCAAGGCAGGTTTCAAGGACTGGCATGCTACCAGTTCAGCTGCCAGGCATGCATACTCTGTACTCGAGGGCCTCAAACTTGAGGCTTAAGGCCCGGTGATCTCTGTTTTGAAATTCTTAATAATTTGACTGTTCACTACGTTTTATAAACCATGCTAGATGGCACAACAGAGTGCACTTGGGGGGCTTGGAGATTCAGAACACACACAGTTCCACCTCCCCTGGCCTGCCCACCACACCAGGATGGTTCTCACTTGACCAGTCCCCCACGCGTGGCACCCTGAACCCACCTGTCCTCCTCTGCTGCACCCTTGCCCCATGACCACTGCCTCTCTGCCCTGGGTAGTAAATGAGTCACTAGCTGGGAAAGGCCTGTGTTCCACCATCGCCCTGTTCCCTGGGAGAGGCCTCTACATCAGTGAGTGGAAAATGGAAGCTGGGCATACAGGGCACCTGGCCCTGTCTGGAGCCGGTAGCAACATAGTGTGTTGGCAGGTGACTTGTCTGAACCAGCTCTCTCCTACCTCGATCTAGAGATCATGCATATCTTGGCACTGAAGTTGAAAACCCCAGGGCTCACCCATTTGGCATGGGGTGGGGTGGCAGAACCCTGACCTGGGGATTGACTTCCCTGACTTGGTAAGATCATGGTGTCCTGCTGTAGAAGTGGATGACCCATTGGCACCTGCCACTGCAGGGTGAGACCCCTGGGCACCTGTGAGAGCATTTCCATACTGAGGCAGTGTACCATTAAAAACCAAGCAATGATAGAAGACACTGAAAAAGTTTATGTTTTAGACCCATAAATGACACCTTTATTCTGCATTTTGAACAAGGGGACTTGAAGTTCATTTTTACTAGACTCCACAAATTATATGGCCTGCCCTGCATGTTACTGTCACTTCATTTAATGGCTATGGGAACTATTCTGTGTGACTAGCTGAGTGACACAAGTCATTTAAATTCTCAGAGTTCAGGCTCTTAGCTACCATGCACAACTCCCTTTCTAGAAAGGATATAGTTTGGGTTATATTTATTTAAGGTGGTATGGAAGCATTTAAGTGGACATGACAGGTAAACATAAATATTCCATGTGTACATAAGAATGTGTGTTTATATATGCACACATATTTTAAATTTTTTTCTCAAGATGAAATTTAGACTTATAATTCTACTTACATAGCTGTTTCCCTGATGTATGCAAGCATAAAGCTCTGAACGCAATTAAAGGGCTGAGCTTCACCCTCACCTGAGGCAGAAAGTTCCAGGATGCATGCCTCAAGAGCAAAGATCCTAAGGCCAAAGCTTATTGGTTGCATGCAAGGAACTGCAAGGATGGCAGAGTGGCTGGAGCCGAGTGAGCAAGTGGAAGAAGAGGAGGACTGGAGCCAGGCAGGTGATGGCAGGAGGACAGGGAAATCACACAAGGTTCTGGAGGTCAAGCAAAGACTTCGCCTTGTACTTTGCTGGAGACACAAAACCATTAACAGGCTTTGAACAGAGAGTCAAGGTTGAACATACATCTTTACCTACTCACTCTGGCTGCTGTGTTATGGATGGATTGAACTGAGCTGCAAGAAGATAGAGGCAGAGGGAGGGAACCCAGCTAAGAAACAGCCATGATGATCACATGAGAGATGATGATGGCTTGGTCCAGCTAGGTTGTGTTGGAGGCGGTAGCAAGGGGGCAGGCCAGGGTATGTTTTGAAGACAGGTCCAGGAGGATCTGCTCACAGACTGGTTGTGAGAAGTATAAGAATGACCATGACTTCCAGGATCTGGGGCCTGAGCCATCAACTGTGATGGAAAAGCTGAGTGAGTGAGCAGGTTGGGGAACAGAATGCCGAGAGCTCATTCACACATGTTGAGTTTGAGATGCCTGGTAGATATTGAGAAAGGAATATGGAGCAGACAGGTTTATATATAGTTTGGGGTTGAAAGGGGAGGTCCTGGCTATAGCTAAAATTTTGTAGACTTTAGCATAATGATTGTTATTTAAAGTCACACTACTGGAATGAAATGTCCTAGGGACAGAGAAAGAAAATATAATTAAAATATGATTAGCGTGCAATATAAATAATATACATGAGTGTAAGGAATTCTTATGTTATCTCTGCAAGGTGGGTGGCACTAGTCTTTTTTCATAGACAGGAAGCACAGGAAGGTTACATGACTTACCTAACTCAATTCTTAGGAAATGACAGAGCAGGTCCCAAGTCAACACACCTGGTTTCAAACCACGCTCAAGAGTTACTGCCTTGATTCTGCATGCTCTTGTCATCTGATTTTTCAAAAGGATATGTTCTTTTCTCCCCCAGGGATGGAAACATTCTTAGGCACCCATCCTACAGCGTAGGAGCCTCCAGTAGAGGCTGGGAAGGATGATGACTATTGTTTCAACATCCTCAGCTCTCCTTATGGGCAGAATCACCTTCAGCTTGAGCCTCCTACCTTGCAAAATATCCCAGAGGGACTTAGAGTAAGGAGGCCACTGGATGTGAGTGATTTTGGTACAGGACTGAGAGGTTGTATGCACTCTCCAATGTTTCCCAAGTTTGTAGCTGACGCTAGGATAGGCTCGCCCTAGAGGTTACTGAGTAGGAACTTTCAGGCAAATCAGTGCCCAGGTTGAAGCCAGAATTAAGGACAGGTAGTTAGTGTAGAAATAGGGGATCGGGTCAAATCGAGGAAATGAAGCCATGAAGCCATCTGCCTCTGGAAGTTGGAGATTGTTCCTGGGAGAATGGAATGTCAAGGATCTCCAGAGCTCATTGATTACCAAATTTACCTGCCTTTATCAAGGACTGCAAACAAGGAGCTGCTAATTAATGCCCCCTGGGCCCTTATCTGCCTGAATCACCTTGGCCCTCCCCCTGCCCATGACTTCTCACTTAATGCAAAACCAGGCCTAGTCACTAGGCAGGAAGGAGAGATAAGGGGGGAGAGAACTAGAGAACAAAAGAGACCTTAACCTATAAAAGATGTAGGGTGCACTCACTTCTTGGGACTTTAGAACATCAGCCATGGCCCCCTTCTTCCTGCCGGGAGAAGTCTGTATTATTACCTTTAAATAAAACCTGCTTAATATGCTTGCCTTGGAGTGCTTCTCTAGTGTTCAATCTTCAACATTAGAAGGAGCAGAACTCTCACCGTTAAACAGCAGTATCAAGGTGAGGCAGGGTAGCATCCAACAGAATATCTCCAGGGTCAACTGCCTCTGCCTCCTAACCAGGAAAGCCTTATGAGATTTCCTGCCTTTGGCTATTTTTAGCTGCTTGTATCTCTCTTTCCCAAATGCACCAGTTTTTACAGTGTTCGCCACTGTTAATTAATATAGACCTCAATCCCCGAACAGCCACTGGTGTCTTTAGTGAAGTTATGGATTTTCTTTCTCAATTGCTCTGGAGTCACCCTGAGGCTATTAATTTGGGCTATTAGCCGTGGGTGATTTCAAAATCCATATTGATAATGCCGAGGCTATGCTGGCTGCCTGCTGCATAGGCTAAAAGTAAACATGGCAGACTTCTCTGTTAATTCAGCTGTAGGTGAGTCTTCAAGGATGCTTTCTGGAAGCTAAGGTGGGTCGGGTCGCTACGATAGAAATCCTCCAATCTTGGAGACAACTTTCATGTTGGTCAAGACAATAATAAAATGATAAGTTATTATAATAAATTAACAATACTTATATTTTTAATGTTAGCATCAATTATTTGTTAATTTTAACTAACAAAAAATAGTTTTAATAAATAAAAATAACTTTCTATTATAACTAATTTAAGTTTTTAAAGGTACCCTACTACACAATTTTTAAAATCAAATTCTCACCCTTTCCCAATAAGAGTTCTTATTAATATCACCATTTTGCAAATGCAAAATCTAAAGTTTGAAGGTCTACACACTTTCTCCCATTATTCAGTAAATGCTCAAGACTCAAATCTTCATCTGAATCCTAAGATAGCCTTTTGAACCCATGCTTTCAAATATTAGTCCTAAGATTAGCCATTCCCAAACCCTTGGAAGCACAGATTCATTACCATACAGATGATCACAGTCCAATCTAGACCCTGTGTCAGACCCCAAAATGATTTGTATTAAGAAGGTCTCTAAATGACATTGCCCATCTGGAAACCAGTATCTCCGCACAGTTACCACATTTTATGAATGTGGACTTTGAACCTGCACCTCCCAGGTATGAACCCACATCCATCACTTATTTTAAAGGCATTGACAGTTACTGAATCAGTGCTGTATCTCAATTTCCTCATTGCCAATGAAGGATAATACTAAACCCCCCCACTTCAAAATGTTATCCGGTGCCCAATTTGTGGGAACATTTTATGTGCCAGGCTGGATGTGGTCAGCAAGAGGTGAATCAACACAATGTCAGGCATATGACAAGTCTTTGCTGTCAATACACCAGTCTTGGGGGATCTGAGGGTAGAGGGGCCTAAACACATGCCTTTGTATTTTTAATCCTCAGCCATAGTTTCAATAGTGGGCATGACTGATGTGTCTTACCTTGATAATTGAGTAGGATTTCAAGTTCAAAGCCTGAAGTTAGAATCTTACTCTACCTCTTTCTATCCTGTAACTGTAAAGTCACTATAGCTCTTTTTTTTTTTTCCTTTGGGGTGCTGGGGACCGAACCCAGGGCCTTGTGCTTACAAGGCAAGCACTCTACCGACTGAGCTATCTCCCCAGCCCCTCAATAGCTCTTTTTAACTCAGCTGTAAAATGGGTTTACAGTACCTCACATGTGCTCTGTGGAGAGACAACGGACATGGAAGTCCCCCTCTAATGCTGCCTGCTTGTTGCCTATGGGGGTCTGCTGACTCAGAATCACCAGAGCTGACTCCCCTAGGTAGGACGCCTGTGCCCTCCCCACACAAAGCCTGCTCTCATTGCTTCAGAACCCAGCAGGCTGAATTTATTACTGGGAGGGAAGGTGTTATTTCTGGTTAGAATGTAAACAACAGGCATATCTCACACCTGAACGCCTGCCTACTGACATGGACCAATGCGGGCGTGGATGGCTGGAAGGTTCAGATACAGCTTCCACCTAATTTACTTATCTCAGATCACAGAGAGACATCAGTGTAGACAGCATGCAGAATAGTGCAGTCACAAACAGTCTCCAAGGAGAGTTGCTCCGTAAATTAAAGTGCTCTAAGTTTTAAAAGCAAGAAGCCAAATGTCTAATTTTTCCCCCTCATTTACTTTCCAAAATTATCCCTCATATGCTTTTTATTTGTTCAAAAGAATTTCTTAGTGTTCACTAGTTTTGCTGTTGTTTTTGCTTGGTTTTGTTGTTGGGACATGCCTGGTGTGGAAGTTGATAAATGAGATTATGGGAAATCTTAAAAAAAGGAAGTCAAACACATCCATAAAGCTGCACACACAGATCAAGCATATTGATATATTTCCTTCCAAATATTTTCTATGACAGCTTTTTATGTTGCCTAATGCTGAATTCTTCTTATTTCACTTGAAATTTGTATCATCAACTTTCCCCAAGTTATTCAAACACATCATTTTATTGACATTCACCATATAGATGCGCTATAATTTACTCAAAACAACTTGCTATGGTTTGACATTTCAATGATTTTGAATTTTCACTCATTGTAAAAATGGTTGCATTGTATATAATTATATGTGAGTCTTTACCTCTATCTGCATGTCTGATTATAGTATTTACCTAAGGAAGTTTCATCAAAATAGGATGATCAGGCCCTGCTTCTTTAAGGGTATGGATATTCCCAGCCTACTTTCCAAGAAGGCAGCACCAATAGCTAGCCCACCAGCAGTCTATTAAAGCGTTCAGCCAGTCCTACCCCTTAGAAAACCCTCTTTTTACAAATGTTGAAAAGGTCAGGATCATCATGCATTTTGAATAGCAAATTAGAAATGAATTGTTTTGTATTCTTGTTTTCTGGTTACATATTATGCACATTGACCAGTCTAATTCTAATCCCACGTACATATTTGGAAATAAATGACTGTGAGAATCAGACTAAAACATCTTCAAGTTCTCCTGTTTGGAGGCTATCCAAGCCACCTGACTTCTATTGGTTCTTAGAAACACCACACATTAATCCATTCACTTATTCCATAAATATTTAATGAGCACCTACTAGAATCACCTGCTGATTCAATAAATAATTATAGGCATCTTGCTGTCAACTAGACTCTAACTCAACAAAAAGGTAAATAAGGCAAATATGCCATGGAAGAGCTTCTGTGACTGAAACCAAAGATACTGAACAAGTAATATTAAGTATGGTAAATGCCAGGCACGTTATAGACAGAATGTCCTGAGAACTTTAAAAGAGGCCATCAAATCTATCTGAGATATAAAGGATGAGTCATAGAGGGATACTGATAAAGGAGAAGGAAGAGACTACACAAAGAGGGAAGAGCATATGCAGTCAACTTGGGAAAGGAAGGTCCCTGACAGACTTGAGGAACTGAAAGAGTATCAATGTGGTTAAAGCCCTGAGAAGAGGGCTGAGGAAAATAGAAAGGATACTGGCCTAGTCACATCATGTGGGCTGTTTACAACCCAACGTTGTCATCTAAACTCTGAAAATAATCAGACGTCTGGAGGGTTTTAAGAACTAAATGAGATGAGCGTATTTGCATTGTCAAAAGACAATTCTCACTGCTTAGAGAATTGGAGAAGAGATCGCAGCGACCTACAGGTCAGGTAGCAGGTCATTGCAGTCCATGAGGGAGACAGTGGCACCTTGGATTCCAGGAAGTGGCAATGATGATGGAGAAATGGGAATCTTAATCTTAATAACTATAGTGGCAAAGCCTGGGAACATTTGAATCCCTTACACACTGGCTAAAGAAATCTTTCTTGTCTCTTGTTTAGTGAGGATAAAGGATTGCCAATTATCATTAATTCTGTAAGATCATTCTCCACATTAGACCATATAGTTTTTCTGGTCTTTTTTTATTCTTATGGCTAAATAATCTATTTTAATCTTAAATATCAAGGTATTCTAATTCAAATGTTTTTCTCAGTGTTGGGGATTGAATCCAGGGCCTGGTACAGATGGGCAAGTGCTCTATCTCTTAGCTACACCCCCAGCCCTCTAATACAAATTATTTAAATGGTTGTTAAAAAATTATTTGGGGGAATGGGAAAAGGAAAACCCTAAAGCTTTAAAAGGCAAATGTGCATTTGTCATTTCCCTGTTAGACTAAGGGTACTTGTGGGATATTTTCCTTGGTTACTGTAGAAATGCTGCATCTACTTAATAATCTGTGCATGAAATATCAAAGTATTATTGTTTATAAAGTAGTATTTTAAATTCTATTTGATACAATTTGAAAAGAATAACTATCATGGGACAGGAGAAGGATGGCTGCAAATGCATTTCTTTTGAGGTAGGAACACAGGAGTTCCTGTAGGTAGGGATGGAAGACAGAACCCTGTCCAGTTGTTTTCACTCTGATGTTGGGGACAGTGATGGTTCCTCAGATACCTCCAGTGCCTTGATCTTCAATACTGTGACCCATTTCTGCCAGTTACCTCATCTCACATGAGAGAGAACTAAGGATTAAGGAGACTCCCTGGGTGACTTTATGTAGCTCCTCAAGATAACAGAGCTATATATATTCAATGCATTATGAATCTGATCATATTTGTATTCGTGACTTTTTGCAAGCATTGACTTAGCCTTAGAAGCTTCTTGTTTTCTAATTCTGCATTAGGATAATAATCTAGTATTAAACCCCCTGGCAAGATGTTTTTGTTAAACCAGAAGTAACAGGAGGCAGGCAGCCTTCATTCATGATTTACCTTTTCAAGGGCCAATTCCCTTCTCTTTTACCAAATTGTCAATCTTCATATCTTGTTTCTCATATCAAGCAGACACAGCTCAGCCTCTTAGTGACTTCACAAAGTGATTGTGAACCTCTTAGCCATCCCTTTATGCCATCCCTTGATCTGCACCCAATAGCTAGCTTCGACTCTCTTGATTACATACTGGCTTTGTGAATTAAGAGAAACAGAATCTATAAAAATCAAAGGGAAGGGTTTTGTTTCTGCCATTTGCCTCGTGCATTTGTACAATGACCCCTCATCACGGGCTCCTGCACTGTGTCTGATATGGTCCATTATGTTACTTTTGATGGAAGTTACCAGCTGAGGGTGATATTCAGCCTACACAGGCAGGCAGGAGAAGCAGGAGGTTGTTTCCTATAATTTCACGGAGACACCTCAACTCTGGTTGGTTCTCCAGTCCTCAGACCTACCTCCTGTAATTTATGACAATTATTAAATGTGCCCTAGATCCAGGGATTTTGTCAGACTCAAGGAGGACCCAAACATGCCCCATGTGCTTATCTCTAAACTGTTGGCAGTATTTTCAATGCTGAGCAACGCGAGACCCTGGAGAAACCAGGAGCATGTACAAGGGGGATGAAGCTGAGCTTCTTCAATGTACCTGCCTTGAGTAGCATTTATGCCTGTGACCATGAGGCCGGTCAGAGCTCTGCAAATCTGCAGCCACTTGTGTCACCTCCTGTGACCTGCACCGCAGCTTGAACTCTACTTGTTCATCCTCCTACATGAAACTCTTGTGTGTTTATTTATTTGTGATTTATAAAATTGCACCTTTGGCAAACTGCTGGTTTTGGGAAGCCAGCATACGCACTGCTGGAACCAGACAGTAAGTCACATAAAGATTCTTAGAGCAATCAACTGCCACTGTCAGTGGGAACTAACTTAATGACCCCACTTCCTCCGCACCAATCAGGCCAGGACTACTTACAAAGATGGGGCTTCCTCTAAACCCTGAGAGGAGGGAGGTCAAGCTTTCTTCTCTTAAGACTCACAAATCCTCTTACAGCAATTCTGTGTTCTTTGTCCTCCTGAGACTTAATTCTTGGCAGTCAAGAGAGAAATGCTCTTCCTAAAACGCCTGGGAAAATCTCTTAAACTCTGCACAACCTCGTTAATAGAGAGCCTCCTGTGCCTAGTCCAGGGTGGGGAATGGGGCAGGAGAGCATTTTTTAACCCTTATTGAAGCCACATCTTCCGGGTAAAGGTTAGAAATGCTATCTCCTTCTAAACCTTATGTCAAGGACGTTAAAAGGGCAGTTCCCCTGGCCTCTTCTGCTGAAAAGATGTGGGAGCAGGGGATCCAGCCCTAATCAGGCAATCAGCTTCCTGAATAAAAGAAAATAGCAAGGCTGTTGCCAGAGGAAGGGTGGTTAGGGAATCCATGACATTTTGAAAATGTGCTTTTGCTGTGCTCTTTGTTTAAAGAACACTACACAAAAGCTGCCTTACAATAAGCCCTTTTTGTATATGTTTTCCATCATGATTGTCATTAGGGCTAAAGAGGGCCCATGGACACGTCCCTCCTGGTTCATCTTCTCAGCCTCACCAGCCACACACACACCTGTTCCCTTTCATTCTCTTCCTCTTAGTCCAGGATGAAGGGGTCGAGTATATGTTTAGAATCAGGTATACTATTAAGTCAAGTCTAGACTTTTTAGCTTTCTGGCTCTGGGCTGTGCAACATTTCACTAAGGCATGTAAGGGATTTGATGAACAAAGAAAGGTGACAGATAGCTCTTGCCATTTTTATTATCTGTGCCTTGGTTTCCTCATCTGTAAAATTAGGTTAAAAAATTAGCATGTAGGATTAGCATGATGGTCAAGTAAAACAAGCCATATGATTCTCTTGACTTCCCCAGAGCTACGTAGGGAGGCACCTACTTCACACATCCTCATAAATCCCTCTCCCACTGATAGCTATTTCCAACTTTTATCACTGTTATCCACGAATTATTGATCTCAATCATGAGAGTAGGCTCCTCAAGAGCAGGGCAATTGGATCTTTTTCTGCTAGACTCTTAGAGACTCAGAAATACTTGAGGAATGAATGGATGGATGAGTGGATGGATGGATGGATGGATGGACAGATGGATTGAGGTGAAGATGTGTGGATGGACTGACAGAAGGAACGAGTGAGCTTTTTAACACTTAACAAAAATGGAATAAATCATGTTCCACTCTTTCCTTTTAACATTTCCCAGGAACTCCATAAATGTGCTCACACCATTTTCTTGCACAGGGCTCCATTTCCATTCCTTTCTTTCTTTTCTCACAATCATCAGACCTGATATGTACCTTATTCCTAATAGAAAGCTAATGGCATTTATCTAGCTGTCTAGGTGGGGAAATAATAGCAATCACATAATCATGTTAGCACTAAATCACTAATGACCAGCACAGTTTAATCTATTTCCCCATTTGGAGATATTTGCATTTTAATCAGCTTACAGTGCCTAGCTGAAAAAGGGTATACCAAAGTGGCTTTTCAGAACTCAGGGAGCATTTAGAAGTTAGAACTTTCTGTAGTATCCAGCAGTCACAACCATCCACCCACCTATATGTGAGACATTCAAGTATAAAGTTAGCTATGAACAAAAACACCCATAAAAAGTCTCCTTTATTCCTCCCTCGATCAAAAAGAAACCTGTCACCAAGCTGTAGCACACCCCTGCCAACTTGAATGTGCCACACTGAGATGGATTTGAATTTTGCCCATATAAGGGAAGGCTGGAGGGAGCCCTCCTCTGGGTTCTTCATTCCCGCAGTCAAGTTTCCAGCCCTAACCTGACCAGGATCAGCCTAGGGACAGTGCATTCACTACAACCATGAGCACGGCAGGACCCAGGGTCAGGCCACATGGTCTGACAAGTAGAAGCAGTATTATGGGACATAGAAGTGGGATAATTGAAATCCAGATTTCCTTGGCAGATGTTGAATGTGCAATTCTTGCACACTTGGGTGTGACTAAAGAGGCAGCTTGACCCCTACCTGGTCAGCTCCTGGAAAGGCATCTCTCTGTATGCAATAAGCCAACAGAGAGGCTTAGTATGCAAAGGCACCATCTCACTTGCAGATGTCAGTAAATAGCTCAGCAAAGGTCATTTCACAAAGGCATGTTCTTCTTCCAATGATGCAGAAGGAGGGAAAGAGAATTTTTAAATTTTCAAGTGCAGTTTTATCTTTGTACTCAGTAAGTAAAGTGATTTGTCCAAGGCCACTCATCTAAAGTCCTCTGTTAATGTCTGTAAAAATGTGTATACCCCTTTGCCTTTTAAAATACTTTTTATCACATTGGATTATAAAAAACATTTAACACACAAGGCAGGGCAAAGTCATGACTTCCATTATATAGATAAAGAAAGTGAGGATAAGGTGACTTTATCACACAGAAGCCACTGATGGACCCAGTGAGGAACTGTTCCACTGACTGCCCGTTGGCTTGGGTTTTGTGGGTTTTGCGGTTTCTTTGGTTGTATCATTTCACCCACCACATTCTCTCCTGTTTTTAAAGACACATGGAGCATCAGTGAGTCATGAACTGACACACCAGAGCTGCTCTCTCCACCAGTGTTGCTAGGGGATGGTGAGCGTCTCCACTGCCTGCTCTGGGCTCAGACTCTCCATCTCAACACGGGGACCAGAGAGCGGGGATGGAGAAGTCGGGGCCATGCACTACATGGTATCCAAGAGATTCCCAGCGTCCTTTAAAGAGCCGCCGCAAATCTTGGCTCATACTTGTTGCTAGGCAATACTCAGGCAGTGGAATCATGCAGGGCTCTGCCAGCAGCTCTCCCAGTTCTCTCAGGTCTGTCTTTCCCTTCCTGGTTTCAGTAGAGGGGAGGAAACATAATCACCATCACAGCCCCAACTTCCCAATGAATTTTTTTTAATTTTGCATGGGATGCCCAAAAGCATCCTGTCAAGAAGTCAGAACAAAATCATTCTCTGAACTTACAGGTGCCGGTAAACTGAGTAAAAATATGGGTCCAGAGTACGACAGACCTGAAATTGAGTCCCAGGCTCACTAAAATCAGAGTAAGTGGCCTCTAAGCACTAGTATTAGAGTATTAGTACTAGTAATCAGAAACTGAGACCTGGAGAGTTTAACTTCCCTTCACAACTAAGATCAGACCAAAGCTCAGCAGTGTGGTACAATAATAGTGTAGAAGATACTATCATGGAAGGGTAATGGGGAAAGGGATGGAAAGAAGCATATTCAATTATAACTAGATTATATTATAATTTAGTATTGGAAAATAGACGTTTTCTTTTTATAAATACACATTAAAAGGAAAAACTCTGCCAAATGTTTGTGTTTTCTGGGGGAGACAGGGCACAGATAGGATTTTGCAAAAGGGAAGAAGTTTGTCATGTTTTTCTGATACTAGCATGAAGTTTCAAAACTGAGCTACCAAGGGTGGCTTTGCCACTGTGGGACCTTTCACAAGCTTCTTAACCTCTGTGGCCTTTGACCTTCCACATGAAATAAGCACTTGCACTGGTCTTGCAGAACAGGGCAGGGAGGGGAGGAAGCTGTAGGAGGTAAAGCGCCAGGTGGGGAAGGCGTTTGCTTATCCGTCCACCTCCCAGCCTAGGGCCCAGCACCCCTGGCTGCCTTCCCATTCATTCCTGCTCTACCCAGCCAGCTGGCTTCCCTAGGGCTGCTATTCTTCTGACTGCTGACAGAGGAGGCGCTGCTAATTGCTGCCTGTCTTACTTCTCCCCAAAGCAGGCACCAGGGATGCTGACTTCCAAGCCCTGACCTTGCTCTGGCCGCCAGTATCCTCAAGCCTGGCTGAGAATAGCACCCCTCATCTCAGAAATTTTTGACCTTTTCCCAATGTCTCTTTGTTGGTTGCCTCTGTCCTTTCTAAAAGCTTCATATTGATGTTTGGCCCTAATAGAGAAACGTAAACAAGAGATAGATAAAGGTTAACAATACCCAATCAATGCTGCAGAGAGAGGCGGCACAGGGGGGGTGCATTGAAAGGCCAAATGTAAGCAGAGTTCTATTGACAGTTTAATTGCATTTATCCCTCTTCCCCTGTATGTTGAATGAATAACAGGGCTGCAGAGTCTTTCATTTCAGCTATGATGGTTGTTTTTTTTTTTTTTTCCTTTAACTAGATGGGAAGAAACACACCTGAATAGATGCAGTATTGTTTTCTGTGTGCCCCCTTCTCTCGTCTCCTTCTCTCCTGTTAAAGTCTCCACCTGAGCAAGACCAACCCCGGTAACCTTCCCTATGACCTGCAAAGGCCACCTTGTCCTCTAATCCCAGCCAGCCTAGCAGAGTTTCTTTGACATCTGTCTCTCTCAAGCCAAAATTCTCACCCAAACTCATAATATATGCAAGGGAGATATTATTAAGCAGCTGAGAGAGGAGGGAAGCGAGATTGAAAGGAATTACATGAATTTCCCATGGTTATATAAAATGTCACAAGATCTGGAGTCAGAAATTAGTCTCAAGATCTAAGTCTTACTTCTAATGCTTTAAGTTCTTCATTTAGTTTATTGCACAAACAGTTTGAAATTAATTACTCAGTAGCAATCACTTGGCTCTATTCAAAAAAAATTAGAGAGAGAGAGAAGAAGGAGGAGGAAAAGGAGAAGAAGGGGGTGGGGAGTGAAGGAAGGAAGGAAGGAAGGAAGGAAGGAAGGAAGGAAGGAAGGAAGGAAGGAAGGAAGGAAGGAAATCTCACCATAACAATGATTGAATCAATCGTTGGCAAATCCTGTGGATGAGGACCAAACTTGTCTAATTCATTATAGTATTGCATTTTATTTATAATAATTTCTTTTATCCCATCCCTGTTTTCCCACACGTCTACTCGCTCATACCCAGCTTATAGCATTCCAGAAATTTAAAAAAAAAAAAAACCTTTTTCTTCCTTATAAACATCTAGTAGATAAAACTCTGAACTTGAAGAAGAAACTTGAGCAGCAATAGGAATATCCCTTAGCAGCACAAAAACAAAATTTATGTCTAAATAGTTCTTTTGCTCTTTATTTATATCATTGAGATTTCCAACATTTGGTTTACCAATTTCAATTTTATAAACATCTATTTTGCAAAACATTCAGGCTTTCTGACAAGAGAGAAAAAAAAGGGAGGAAGGAAGGAAGGAAGAGAAGAGAGGAGGGAGGAGGGAAGGAGGGAGGAAGGAAGGAGACTCTGTCTGTTCTTTCTACCTCATCCACCCTGAAGCTTACACATTTTTGTATGGACTGAAAATAGCATAATGTATGATTAGGAACTGAAGACCCTTATTTTATATTATTTTTACACATGTATAAAATAAAGTTTGTATTTGAGCAGAGATCCTTCAAACCAGTAGCTCATGGTTCTTTCCAAATGTGGAAAGAAGGAAACCAGCTCCTCTGCTCCCACCAGAGTTGATGAAGAAGGCCGAGGTGCCAACAACTGGGAAGCCAATCCACCTTCTGCGTTCACCTCCATTTATATGCTACAGAAAAAGAAGCAGGAAAATACTGTTGCATCAAAGAAAATTGCATCAATTTTTAATTATGTACTTAATCATCATCTTCCAGAAGGGCAGGCTGTCTTTCGTGACATTTTTACATATTTGAAGGCGGCACTGTGCGAACACAGGGCAGGATGTTTGTTTTATTAGATGTCACAGCCAATTTCAACTGACACTGATAGGTTGATTCAAGGGACATGAGCCTTATAAGGGCCGTGAGAGCCAGATAGAAAAGAGCAATGTCCAGTCTCAGAACATTTTTCCTTTCATTTATTCACTCAATAAATTTGCTAAGAAATTTTCTATGAGGTATATATTCAAAGTTTTAAAATGTAGAGATGAAAAATGATACCTATTCTGAAAGAAATTACAGTGTAACTATTGAAGTAAGAATGCCAACCACCAAATTAATAACTACTAAGATAAGAGCAATATATTAACCAAGTTCAGGGCCAGCTGCCATTGTCTTAATCTGGGAGAAGTAACTGATGAGGATTTCTGGTTTACTAGAAAAGGTGCAGAATATTCTCAGCATGGTTTTGAGGGATAAATAGGTGCATGGAAAGCAGGTGATATTGTATCGTTTCTGAGTTTCTGTGTGTCCCTTCATTTGCCCAAAGGTACAGTTTCAAAGAAAAGCTGATGACATCCAGTTACAATAACTGAAAGGGTCTGTAGGTATTTTTAAAAGTAACATATACTTTTTATGAAAGGAGTGACCAATGACAGATGCAGCATATAAATGTTGATTTTTTTCCATCTTTCTCTCAACATAGGGTCTCTGGCCCTTCTCTTCTGCACTGCAATTGAATGCAATTGAGGTAAGTTCTTGGGGATGAAGCTGGAATTTTTGTGATTGATGTGAGTTTGATTTTTGAAGTGCATCCAATTCTTAAAATGCCTTAACTTCTTTTTTGTGGTTTTCCTAGATTGCCTTTACTTTTTAAATTGTGGCAAAATATGCATGTTAAAATTTGATGAAGTACATTCACATCGCTGTGCTACCAACATCACCATCATCCACAGAACACTTTTCATCTAGAAAATTGAATGTTATGCCCAGAAAACATTGACTCTTCAATCACTTTATTCCAGGTTCCTGGAAACCACCACTCTACCTTCTTTCTCTATGAATATGACTATTCCAGGTACTTCATATAAGCGCAATTTTACAATATTTGCCCTTTTATAACTAGCTTCTTTAAATTTAGCACAATGTTCTCAAGGTTTATAAATGTGGTAGCATGTGTCAGATTATTCTTCCTTTGAAGGATGAGTAATATTTCATTGTACAGACACCCCCACAGTCTGGTTTTTCATTTATCCTTTGATGGACGTCCACACAGGTCGCTTCTGACTTTTGACTACTGTGAACAATACTGCTATAAACACAGGCATAAGAATTTCTCTTCAAGACTTTGGGGTATATACTCAGAATTGAAATTGCTGGATTGTAAGGTTCTGTGTATCAGCAGATCTTAGGGCATATCTAGGATAGCTAACTCTGTGTTCTATGGAGAAAAACCATAGATATATCCAACTCAGAAAACACAGATTCTTATCCAATTTGTGTGAACATCCCACATAAACCCAAGTCACATTACCTCTTTAGACTTAACTTCCTCATTGGATAAAAGAGGAATTGGGTTAAATATTGCCTAAATCCATTTTTGCACCCACATTCCGTAGTTTGGGGCTGTTGGTGCTGGGTGTTTCTGTTTGATTGATTGGTTTTGTTTTGCAGTTCTGCAGATCAAACCCAAATCTTTACACATGCTAGGCAAGCCCTGTACCACTGAACCACATCTCCAGCCCTCCATGGTTGGGTGCATGTCTCCCCTTAGGCTGCTAAAGAAACTGAACTCAGGTCACTCACTGAGCCTCCACCTCATCCTAGGTAAAATGGAATAGCATAGAGTCTGATGGTTTAGGAGGGCAAGTGCCATGAACAGTCTATTAGAAACACAGAAATTTTAATGTGATTTTAAATTTTAGTCACAATACATTGTATAATCAGGTTCTGGGCTCTGGACCCTGTGGACCTATGGCATTGGCCTTGGTTCAACATACAGCTTCTGGAGACAGATCACTGGGTCTGAATTCTAGATTTCCACTGACTGCCCGTATGACCAGAGCCAAGTCATTTAACCACCCTATGTCTCAGTTTCCAAATGGGAAGAAAAACACTCCATCGTGTTATTTTCAGTGTTAAATAAATGAAGCATCTAGAACTATGCCTGCCTCTTGACCATGGTCTGATTTTTGGCCTTGTTCATTGCTTCTTCTCCCTTCTTGTAAACTCTACTTCTCTTTGCAAATAATAAATGCTAGGAAAGTATTCACCTTCATTTTAACCTTAATTCCTTGTCCTCTTGCTCCCTAAGATTTTGCCCTCACTCCTCTCATATTCTTCAACATTTGTGTCTTTTTTTTTTTTTTTTAGGTAGTTTTGTCTCCTCACTTCACTCATTCTTCTCATTCTTCCCACCCCTCCTGTCACCTTCTGGTCTTTCGTCCATTTTCTTTATCTTTTTTCTGGCTCCTATAGTTAGATAAGCTCTTCTCTACAGGTAAAGCATTTAAGATTCTCAAATAAAATGTGGTTACAGATAAGATGCTGCATCCTATAAAGGCCCAGGGTACTCAGTGGGATTTCTTTGGGGTCTTGAGGAAAGGGCAGGAAAAGCTTAATTCTAAAATAGCTCCAACTGCTTCTCAAATCCTATATCGCTTGATTTTACTTTTATCAATATACTCTCTTGAGTTTTTAAAAAGTAAAAAAAAGAAAGAAAAGTATCCTTTATTCAAGGCTTCCCTTTTTTCTAAAAGAAAGATTTCGTTATATAATTGCAAGGCCATTTTGAAAACTAATAGCATTAGCAGTTGTGTTGGTTGGCGTTTTGTCACTTGACCAAAATGCCTGACAAGGACAACTTAGAGGAGAAGCAGTTTATTTTGAAGAGTCAATGGTTTGCCAACTTCATTGCTCTGGGCCTCAGACAAGGCTGAGCATCATGGCAGAAGGGTGTGGCAGAGGAAAGCTGCTGGGCTCATGACAGGCAGGAAACAGAGAGGAGATAGGAAGGGCCAGGTACAGATAGTCCCCAGTGACACAGCCCCAGAGACCTACTTTCTCCAGTCACAACCCCACCTGCCTACTGTTACTGCCCAATAGTCTATTCATACTATTAATCCATCGAATGGATTAATCCATTAATAACTCTACAGCCCTCATGATCCAATCATTTTCTAAATACTCCACCTCTAATATTGGGGACCATGATTTCAACGCATAAGTTTTTGAGGGGATATTCGCGATCCAAACCAAAACAACAACCTTTTTAAAGTATCATTTAGTATCTATGGTTGTCCATGATTTCTTACAAAATGTCTTTTTTTTTTTTTTTTTCCCCAAGTGATCAGTTCAATTGGAAGGTAAAGAAGAGGTCCATGGTCACAAGCGGTGGTTGTGTCTCTAAAGTCTCTTTCAGCCACTTTGACTCTAAAACAGTTCCTCTTGCTTTTCTGTTTTCACATTCACTAAGTGTTGGATAAATTGGATCAGTTGTCTTAGAGAAAGTTCTACATTCTTCATTTGGCTAATTATTTTCTTATAGTGCCATTTACTTGTCCCTCTATCCTGTGTTCACCATGTGGATTGTAGACTGTAAATTTAGCCAAAAAGCTTCATTAGATTCAGATTAAACAATTTTGGCAAGAATGTTGGCAAGTGGGGCCGTGTGGTTGAGATTGTGTCATACAGGGGTGCATGATGTCCTTCTCAGGGACACTGAAATGGATCAGTTGGTTCAGATGGTGGCAGCCAGATCTCTGCATTATTCTGTGATTTTGCCCACGGAGCTTCAATTAAGCCATTTATATAAGTACCATGGACACGGCCCCATCTAGCCTTCATGTGAATTTTCAGTAAATGCCAAAAACCTGGGTAGGTGGATAAACAAACACCTCCCTCCCGCAGCTGGCTGTCTCCTTAGATAGTAACAATGAAGCCATCATCTACTGAGAGTGGACAATTGCCAGGGTCTGTTCTCAATGCTTTATTAATCTTAACCCATTTATGCTCAGAGTTGTCATCTGCATTTTACAGATGAGACATCTGAGCTACAGAAAAAGTTAAAAGTTAATTAACTTGCCAAGGTCACATCACTGAAAAGTGGCAGTGATGAAGTTTAAATTCAAGCTGTCAGGCTTCAAAACCACACTCACACTCTCCTCGGGTCACCTCAAATCTCACTTTTTTCGAGAAGCCATCCTTGACAACACCCATCCGTCCTGTGTCCCCTATGACATAATGTGACACTTAAAAGATGGAAGTCCCTCTACTCTGTATTCATATGTAGCAGTGAGCTCCAGCTACCTGAACACTTGAGATGGGGACCCAGGAGAGAAATAGTATTTCAGGGTATCTCTTTCTAGCTGTTTATCCTGGGGCAACTTATCTTCCCTTGGTATGGATTTTCTATGCAATATTTTTTCTTGAAGTTCTTATGAAGGTTCAACGAAAAAAATAAATAAATAAAAGGACTTTCTAAATATAAGGCATGGTCCTAATATTTTTTTCTTTTTTTTAAATAAGTCTGTAGTTGTCAATGGCTCTTTTATTTTATTTATTTATATGTTGTGCTGAGTATTGAACCCAGGGCCTCACACATGCCAGGCAAGTTTACCACTGAGTCACAACTCCCGCCCTCTTTCTTTTTTTAAACAGGATTTTTTGTGTGTGTATTTTGGAAAAATGGTCTTGACCCAGTTTTTAGCCCTAGTCCTAATATTTTTCACTCCTCCCATTTAAGCATTCATTCATATTCATATTCTCTCTCTCTCTCTCTCTCTCTCTCTCTCTCTCTCTCTCTCTCTCTCTCTCTCTCATACACACATACATTCACACACAGACACACACACACACACACACACACATACACTCCCACTCACTTTCCATAAGTAGTTTGTATCATTCTCAAAGTCAGGGAATCATCTCATCTTTTCCATTTTATCTCCCACAACTTTCACGATTTTTATTTGCTTTGGACTTTTGCTTGCACTTCAGCTGGGAAGCAGATTTGCTGACTACTGAAATATCCATGGGTCCTGTCCTTATTAACTTCCAAAGTCTTATTTCCCAGTAACTCCCAGCACCAAAGTTGACTTAGGAATCCAACAGATGTTTTGATCCTGGGGAGTTGCCAAGTCTTGCACTCTGACAGCATTACATAGGAGGCAAAGAACATCATTTACATTACAGTCATATTGATTTAGATTCTATTTACTGACATCATTCAGACATGGCAAATGTGCTTCTAATTCAGAACCAGTCACGGATAACATGATGAGATTGCCTAACCCTTTGGTGTCTAAATTTTATTCCTCCCTCTCCAAATCCACATGTAGAATTCCCTTGATCTTCTTTAGCATGAATTAGTCTTTTGATGTGTGTGTGTTACTATAAAGTGTAGCTTTATGTTTTATTTATCCCTAATGAAGATGAGTGATTTAACTGAGATCTTTGAATGACTATAATCTTACTAAAGAGAATTTAGCTGGGTATGGTGGTGCATGACTTTAATCCCAGAAATTCAGGAGGCTGAGGCAAAAAAGGATCACGAGTTTTAGACCAGCCTGGGCAATGTAAAAATCCCTGTTTAAAAATTAAAAGTGTTGGGGTTGTTGGGCAATGGCAGAGCTCCCCTGGGTTTATCCTCCAGTATTGGAAAAGAAAAGAAGAAAAGAAAAAGGAAACACACACAATAGACATGCTATTCGTGTTAAGGCCATATGAGAAAGTTTACAACTTTAGAAAAGTAGACATTTCAGAACTCATCAAATGTATAAGAAACAGATGACATGTATTCTACTTGTCTGTAAGGACAATCTATTTTAAATGTAAAGGTTGCATTCTGAATAATCATATCTCTTATAAATTTTCGGGGATTGTCCATCCAATGAGCTGATTATAATCCAAAGTTCATTGTTGTATTTCAATTTGGCTAAAGTTTCTAGTTTAGTGTTTTTGTCTTCACCTTGCAAAATGACACACCTAATTACATACTGGCATCAATTTAATAAAGCTTCATTGAACATCTAATCAATACAGTAGGTCATTTCACTTAACAAAGATATTAGTTACCTCCCTCTAAATACATATATGGAGTACCATACAGAGAAATTGGTATAGACAAAGTTCAAATCCTGGCATTGAAACTTACTAATTAAGAATATAATTAACATCTTACACCTCAACACTTTCTTTAAAACAGGAATAAGAAGTCAAATATCCCAGGTATTTTGTTTTTTGAGTATCTTAACAAGCAATCTAAAAAGGTAACTGTCAAGGCATGATCTCTCAACAAATACCAGTTTCTTCTCTGCCCATAATATAATGTACACTGTGATAAGTTTCATGACATAAGTGCAAAGTACCACAAGCCTAGGGGGAACAGATTAATTTTGACTGAGTGATATTTTATAATCAGGTTGTATCATATGTCCCTTGGGGGTCTTTATTACATTTTGCTTTTAAAACTCTCACATTAATTTGATTTTCTGGTACCTATGAAGCTTTTAGCTTCAAATGCGTAGAATTTAGTTTTAGACAATTATCTTAAAAAAAAAAAAAGGAGTTCTCATTCAGAGTACCATGTCAGAGAATCTTACATTGGCTCAGGAAATGAAATTTTTCCTGATCTGCATTATCATATATTCTCTGCATTGTTCCATTTCTCAGCCATAGGTAGCTAGAATGATGGGCTCTTTGGGAATTTTTCCTAAATGCTATCATGTATCTGCCACAATTAAAGCCTCTAAAACTTTATGGACTAGCTTTGTTTCAAAGAAAGGTCTACACACACACACACACACACACACACACACACACACACGCATGCATCTTCTAACAAGTTTTGTTATTTGTCTTACTTTGGGAGCAGTTATCCCTAACTGTAACTCCCGGGTTCGCAGTTCATTTACTATTTGGAAAACAGCATAGGTCTTGTATCATTCTTCCTTGTGATTTTGCACATGGGTGGTATATTTTTGTACCCCCCCCCCAACACTTCTACCTTTTCTTTTATCATTTGATTAAACTCTCTCTCCCTAAGTACTAAAGGACCAGATACTTTTTGCATTCTTCTCTTGCGTTTCAGATAAATGATTGAATGACTAGCTGAAGTGCAGAGTAGTCCAGACATCGACAAGGAGGATTCTAGCGAACACAGGGTGCTCTGAGACTCACACCGTCACACTGTCAGAAAAGGCACATCTGCCTATCAGAGAGATCTGCATTCTGTCATGCACACAGGTGTTTGTTCCTTACAAAAACAAGGTGAGTGAAACTATGGTTTCCCAGTACAGATGCAAACACTTGCTGGCCAATTCTGCATTGCAGATGTTCGTCGGGGGAGGTCTAAGCATGTCCAGTGAACAGACGTTTGCTATTTTGAAAAGTTTTGTTGAGCCAATCAGAATTTGCCATTGTGCGCCTTGGAAAAACGCATCTGTGTTTGAATCAGGGTAATTGTTTCCCTTTCGCCTCCAGGTCCAGTGCTTATTGAGCACTTAACCTATGCTATCTTGTATGGATTTTGTATGTTTGTTTGTTGTTTTGGTGTGAGCACAAGTTTGATTTCTGCACACAAGGCCTTGGACCAAACAATTCGAAACACAATTTTCACATTTTTTTAAAATTTTGTTTCCTATTTACTGAGTAACTGATTACTTTACAAATAGATATGCATTACAGAATTATAAAAATATTTTTGTCTTTTCATATGTTATTTTAACTCACCTCATTACCAAACAGTTAACCCTTGAGCAGCTGCAAACCCAAAGAAACAATCAGGCCATGATGATATAATGTGGCTAAAATATTTTCTTAGTGTCTGTTGACTTTCTCTGTGTGGGACTCTGTATAGTCAGTGGAAATTATAATACCATGAGATGCGCTTTGTATCCTTAAGCCACAGTGTTTTCTTCTGTGAAATGGGAATAATTATTCTGAATCTTCGGTTAGAATGAGGACTTATAGTTTTTGGTAAGTCCACATCATTGTGTAAATTCATTGATACTGACATTTTCTTTCATATTCTTTCTTAAACTTATGCATCTTGCAAAGGTTCAGATCCTGAAGACTTTTCAAATCTGGTCTATTTTATGAATGCCACAACCACATTCTTTAGCCTTCACGGTCTGAAACATAGTGCAAACTATAATTTCTAACTAATTTATTTTTGGTTGCAAGCAAAAAATGTTTTCAAAGAAGTTTAAGCAAATAATGAGGTATGTGTTCATGTGCTTATGTTTTTAAGATAAAGTGACTATCTCACAGAGCCCAAGGGCAGAGAGGGGTGCAGGAATTGGCAAAAGACTGAAGTCAGGAATGAAAAAGATTTCAGAAACAAGCCTGAGGCCTCTTAGCTTTGCACTTGGATCTCTGGTGTCTGCTTCTTTCTGTGTATCTGCTGCATTTTTCTCTCTTCTTCAGGCCCATGCTAGAAGAGAATGCTTCATAATTTCAAATACAACCACTGTTGAAACAAGCACATTTTGAAATTCCAAGGGGATTTATTCTGACTGAGCTTGGACCAGATATCCACTTATGGCCCCTGCATGTGACTGCCCCTGAGGATCCTTGCTGGTAGGTGGGGTGGATATGCTGGACAGTTCTTTCAAGAAGATGGCTTCTGTGAGTTAGATAAACACTTCAAAAGTAGTGTTGCACTGTTACATTCTCTTCCATAATATTTTATAGTTACTTTTCAGTTCCCAGAGATAGTGTAAGTTTGAACAGCATCATGTATGACTATCAATACACCAATATGTCTGGCTTATATGTACTCTACATCTACCACATCACACACAAGTACTGGAGAAACAGTTCCCTATTTAATGAAAACCCAGCATGTTAAGAATACACACAGCATAGTATGTATGTTTGTGTGTGTGGATGTATGTGTGTGTGTTTGTGTATATAAACATATATATATATGTATATACACACATATATATGAAATAAGATATGTATTAACATTTTTATATATTAAGTTGTGTTATATTAATACATAGTGTATATATATGTGTGTGTGCATGTGTATGATTATATATATGCACAATATTGTATATATAATATGTATATTTATAGTATTTTAAAATTAAGCCAAAACATAAATGGAAGTAAACTATAAATCATTTACTGATTAATATTTTTGGAAAGAGGTGGAAAATTTGATGTGAAAGTCCTTTGAGCAAGAAACTGTAGTATATATTCACAATATTACTGAGAATATTACTGAGTCATAAAGAATAATAAAATTATGGCTTTGCTGGTAAATGGATGGAGTTGGACAATAACATGCTAAGTGAAATAAGCCAATCCCAAAAAACCAAAGGCTGAATGATTTCTCTGATAAGTGGATGATGATACATAATGGGGGTTTGGGGGGAGGCAAGAATGGAGGAAGAATGGATAGTTTAGAGGAAAATGAGGGGTAAGGAAAGGAAAAATAATAGAATGAGAGAAACTTCATTACCTGATGTACATGCATGATTATGCAAATGGTGTGACTCTACTTCGTGTACAACCAGAGAAACAAAAATTGTACCCCATTTGTGTACAATGAATTAAAATAATTTTAAAAAAAAAGGGTGAGGGAAACATAATTGATGACTTTCGATCTTTTCTAAAAATGAACCACATGTGAAACTCCTCACATAGCATGTTTCATCATGACAAGTCCTTAGATTGGGAAGAATTCAATATCAAAACACCCAAAACTGCTTCTGCCTAGGGAAATGAGGAATCCTGAACGGAGGCAAAGGGAGACAAGGATTTGGAGAGGGGATGTGACTTTTTAATCATTCTTCCAAAGAAAAACATATCAGTCCAAAGGGAAATTGTGAATACCTCAGTTTTTCTCTCCATATTAATTGACCTGGGAATCTCTGTCATGATGCATTTATGAGACTTTAAATATTTAGCACCATAACCCATGCCTTAAAGATGCATTATTATTTTTTAACTAACATTAAAGTTTAAAAACTAAATAAAAGCTTTGCTCTATGATTGACCAGATTTTCTCTCAGAACAAAGCAATGTAAGAACAAAACATGTGGCAAGATTTAGAGCTCAAGGGGAACTCACTTTACATTACTTCTTTCAAGAGGGTATTTCTATTTCCGATTCTCTACACTAGAAGCAAGTTCTGTTGCAGGTTTTAGCGTTAACTAGCTTTGGGATATTTAAGCTTCAGAAATGGAAAATGACCTACAAATGAAATCAGATTGCTATCTATTAGCTCTTAGATGGAATCAGGTTTGCATGGTATTGGCTTATGCTACATCTTTAGAAATTGGAAGTTTTCCTTTAAAATTTTTTTGTTCACCATGGTTATTTCTGAGAAGGGAAAGTACTGGTGATGATTTTATTCACAATTTTTTGAATTTTCTACATTTATTTAATGAACATTAGATTAATATTTTATATTAAGAAAATAAGATCTTATGAAAATTTAAAAATTGGAATTTTAAATATTTTAAAATCATGCATATTTAATTTTTGGCTTTTTGGCTTTTTGTTAAAACCCAAGAGAGCCTATGCAACAATTTGCTGAGTTGAGAAGAGTTTGTTCCCTTTAGTTTCCCTGCTTCCTATGATCATTGGGTTTTCACACCTCTACTGTCTTGGAGCATTGGGATTGCATGCCAGTGATCATTTGATATATTCTTCCCTTTGTTTTTGTCACTGTGCTGTTGAGATACAGGTGTTTTTGTTCTTGTTCCAGCACTCTATTCAAAGAAAGTAAACCAAAGTAGGACTGAGTCGCTATACATTTCAATGGAATTGGAAGAGAGCATAGGTCTTTGTGGACATAATGGACATTCATCCACGTGTGTATGGAGGCAAAGAAGTAATATAATTTAAATTCCCCATGGTTTTAAAAATATACAACTGGTTCATTCACTTTTTATTAAACATCCATAGGGGTGAGGCATTAATTCGTGGATTTAGTAAACCTGTTTTTGTACTATTATTTTACCATTCTAAATGTGTGAGACACCATTTAGACAGATGAAGCAAAATAATTTCCATGTTGACATATGATAATGAATAGTAAGAAAAAAAGGTAATAACATTCTATGAAAAGATCAGAAAACTAGAGATAGGAACCCAAGGCTGTAACTCAGATACCCTGAATCACAGCCCAATCACTCTTTCTGCACAATACTTCTAATACATAGCAATGAACTGTGGAAGTATTACTGAGTTCTTTGGGTCTCCAGGTCTCTTATAAGTTTTTTTTTTTAAAGTACTAATCTCATAAACCTCACAGAAATCTTTTTCATTTTCTCAATGATTTTGAATTTTGCAATGAGCACATTTTTTTTCTCCCTCCAACAAACATTTATCATATCCTTTTGGAACAAACTTCTTTCTCCTGAGCTCTTAGAAACCAAAGATACAAGTGAATATTTTCTTACTCTCCCAATAGGGTGGGCTTGGTTTCCAAGATGCATAGCAATAGCTTGCACAAAATTGCCTACTGCATTATGACCTTAGGGGTTCATAATTTTTTTTTTTATTCTTCTTCCAAATGTCAACATTTTACACTTCCTAGGGAAATACAGAGCTTCCTCTTTTCCAGTCTGGGAAGTTTCCTACTTGGGAAGGTTGCCGAGGAACTCATAGTTACCAATGTCATGAACAAATAGAGGAGTGTGCACTTTAGAATAATGATATTTCAAGAACTTGTGGAAGATTCGCTCCTTCTCTCTCTGTCTCTCACATAGACAGGGAAAGAGGGAGAAAGAGAGACAGAAGGAGAACTACAGCTCAGAATGAGGCTCCCAAGAGAAGAAAACACTGGAACGTTCAGTGCTATGGCCCATCCTCAGCTTCATATTGTAATAATGCTTTATGAACCAGGATGAGAGTGTTTGAAAGAAACATGTGAAGAAATTCTTATTGATTTGCTCTAGATCTTCAGACAGCAATTACTCAAAGGTTCTCAAAAACTAAGTGTGTACATATACCACAGTTTCTTTATCCATTCATCTATTGAAGGGCATCTAGGTTGGTTCCACAGTCTAGCAATTGTGAATTGAGCTGCTATAAACATTGATGTGGCTGCATCACTGTAGTATGCTGATTTTAAGTCCTTTGGGTATGGACCAAGAAGTGGGATAACTGGGTCAAATGGTGGTCCATTCTAAGTTTTTTAAGGAATCTCCATACTGCTTTCCAGAGTGGCTGCACCAATTTGCAACCCCACCAGCAATGTATGAGCGTACCTTTTTCCCCACATCCTTGCCAACACCTATTGTTGCTTGTATTCTTGATAATAGACCTTCTAATTGGGGTGAGTTGAAATCTTAGGGTAGTTTTAGTTTGCATTTCTCTAATTGTTGAACATTTTTTTCATATACCTGTTGATTGCTTGTAGATCCTCTTCTGTGAAGTTCTGCTCATTTCCTTAGCCCATTTATTGATTGGATCATTTTTATTCTTCAAGAAGGATAAAATTATGACATTTTTAGGTAAATGGATGGAGTTGGAGAATATTATGATAAGTGAAATAAGCCAATCCCAAAAAACCAAAGGCCGAATTATTTCTCTAATAAGTGGTTGATAATATATAATGGGGGCAGGGGAAGGTAAGGGAAGAATTAAAGAAGGATGAAGTGTAGATGGAAATGAGGTATGGGGAGGAGACAGGGGAAAGAAAGATAATAGAATGAGACAAACATCATTACCCTATGTAAATGTATGAAGACACAAATGATATGACTCTACTTCTTGTACAACCAGAGAAATGATAGTTACACTTATACAATGAATAAAAATTTAAAAACCAAACTAATTGTGGCACTAACAAATGCAAAAAAAAAGAGAAAGAAAAAGAAAACAATCACATTTATGTCTGAATTTTCTTTAAATCTACATGCATTTGGAGAAGGAATGCAAAGTCAATCACAGCCCAAAATCTTAGATTTGTTACGGAAAATGTACCTTATCTCTTCCAGAAAGGAGCAATTAATAAAAGGCTCATGATTTTATTTATAATTTAAGTGAATAGATGCCATTTCTCAAAATAAACATACAAGTTAAGGGAATAGTATGATGTTTCCAAAGCCAGGTGGAATAAAAAAATACTGTATTTATAGCATATTCAATAAATAAAAACCCATAGAATAATAATAATATTAATAATAATAATAGAGAAAAACTCATTTACCACCTTTGGAGACTATGATTATACCAATGAAGAATAATCCTTTTAATAGTCATGTAAAGGGAATAATAATAAAAATCATTACACAAAGGTTGATGCAGAACAGGATATCTGAAGTTTAATTGTCTCATTCAAAGATGTATTCATTTTCTAAGGCTTTATAACTAATTAGCACAAATTTGGTGGCTCATTATGGCTTATGATATACAACAGAGAGCCTCTCAAGAGTGCAGTCAAGGTGCCTGCTAGGCTCCAAACTGTCAGAAGACACCTGCTGGCCATTACCAGCTTTCAAGGCCTGCTCACAACACGGTGGCTTATTTACAAATACAGCAAATACAGCAAGGAGCCAGGGGTGGGAAAAATGAAGAACTGTCACCCAACAGACACAGAGCTTCAGTTTTGCAAGATGAAAAAGTTCTGCAGATAGGTTGTGCTAAAATGTGAATATACCAAACACAACTCTACCCTTAAAAATGTTTATGAAGGCCAGGTGCCGTGGTACACATCTGTAATCCCAGTAGCTCAGGAGGCTGAGGCAATACATGGCAAGTTCAAAGTCAGCCTCAGCCACTTAGCGTGGCCCTAAGCAACTTAGCAATAACCTGTCTCAAAACAAAAAAGAAAGAGCTGAGAATGTGACTCAGTGGTTAAGCACCCTTGGGTTCTACTCCCAGTACAAAAGAAAGAGTAATGGTTATGATGGTGAATTTTGCATCACTTGATTTTTTTTTTTATTCTAATATTTTCCAAAAATTTAATGAAAATAATTATTTGTGTGCATATCATACAACATTATTTTCTGTATTTTTCGTACTATGATATTTATCTTCTTTTTATTTATTTATTTATTTTTTTATTGTAAACAAATGAGATACATGTTGTTTCTCTGTACATGGCGTAAAGGCATACCATTTGTGTAATCATAAATTTACATAGAGTAATGTTGTTTGATTCATTCTGTTATTTTTTCCCTTCCCCCCACCCCTCCCACCCCTCTTTACCCTCTATACAGTACTTCCTTCCTCCATACTTGCCCCCCTCCCTAACCCTAACTCTAACCCTAACACTAACCCTTCCCTCCCCCCCATTATGTGTCATCCTCCACTTATTAGCGATATCATTCGTCCTTTGGCTTTTTGAGATTGGCTTCTCTCACTTAGCATGATATTCTCCAATTTCATCCATTTGCCTGCAAATGCCATAATTTTATCATTCTTTATGGCTGAGTAATATTCCATTGTAGATATATACCACAGTTTCTTTATCCACTCATCAATTGAAGGGCATCTAGGTTGGTTCCACAGTCTGGCTATTGTGAATTCAGCAGCTATGAACATTGATGTGGCTGTATCTCTGTAGTATGCTGATTTTAAGTCCTTTGGGTATAGGCCAAGGAGTAGGATAGCTGGGTCAAATGGAGGGTCCATTCCAAGTTTTCTAAGGAATCTCCACACTGCTTTCCAGAGTGGCTGCACTAATTTGCAGCCCCACCAGCAATGTATGAGTGTACCTTTCTCCCCACATCCTCGTCAACACCTGTTGTTGCTCGTATTCTTGATAATCGCCATTCTAATTGGGGTGAGATGGATTCTTAGGGTGGTTTTGATTTGCATTTCTCTTATTACTAGAGATGTTGAGCATTTTTCCATATGTTTGTTGATTGCTTGTAGATCTTCTTCTGTGAAGTGTCTAGTCATTTCCTTAGCCCATTTGTCGATTGGATTATTTGAATTCTGGAGTAGAGTTTTTTGAGTTCTTTATAGATTCTGGAGATTAGTGCTCTATCTGAAGTATGATTGGCAAAGATATTCTCCCATTCTGTAGGCTCTTTCTTCGCATTGCTGATAGTTTCCTTTGCTGAGAGAAAGCTTTTTAGTTTGAATCTATCCCAGTGGTTGATTCTAGCTTTTATTTCTTGTGCTATGGGAGTCCTGTTAAGGAAATCTGATCCTAGACCAACAAGGTGAAGATTTGGACCTACTTTTTCTTCTATAATCTGCAGGGTCTCTGGTCTGATTCCGAGGTACTTAATCCATTTTGAGTTTAGTTTCGTGCATGGTGAGAGATATGGGTTTAGTTTCATTCTGTTGCATATGGATTTCCAATTCTCCCAGCACCATTTGTTGAAGAGGCTATCTTTTCTCCATTGCATATTTTTGGCCCCTTTGTCTAGTATGAGAAAATTGTATTTATTTGGATTTGTGTCCATGTCCTCTATTCTGTACCATTGATCTACCTTTCTATTTTGGTACCAATACCATGCCGTTTTTGTTACTATTGCTTTGTAGTAGAGTTGAAGATCTGGTATTGCAATACCCCCTGTTTCACTCTTCCTGCTAAGGATTGCTTTAGCTATTCTGGGTTTCTTATTCTTCCAGATGAATTTCATAATTGCTTGCTCTATTTCTGTAAGGTACGTCATTGGGATTTTAATTGGAATTGCATTGAATTTATATAGCACTTTAGGTAGTATGGCCATTTTGACAATATTAATTCTTCCTATCCAAGAACATGGAAGATCTTTCCATCTTCTAAGGTGTTCTTTAATTTCTTTCTTTAGTGTTGTATAGTTCTCATTGTAGAGGTCTTTCACCTCTTTTGTGAGATTGATTCCCAAGTATTTTATTTTTTTCGAGGCTATTTTGAATGGGGTAGTTTTCCTAATTTCTCTTTCTGAAGATTCATCACTTATGTATAAAAATGCATTGGATTTATGGGCATTGATCTTGTAACCTGCTACTTTACTGAATTCACTTATGAGTTCTAAGAGTTTTCTGGTGGAATTTCCAGGTTCCTCTAAATATATAATCATGTCATCAGCGAACAGGGATAGTTTGAGTTCTTCTTTTCCAATTCGTATCCCTTTAATTTCTTTGGTTTGTCTAATTGCTCTGGCCAGAGTCTCAAGAACGATGTTGAATAGAAGTGGTGAAAGAGGGCATCCCTGCCTTGTTCCAGTTTTTAGGGGGAATGCTTTCAGTTTTTCACCATTTAGAATGATATTAGCCATGGGCTTAGCATAAATGGCCTTTACAATGTTAAGGAATGTTCCCACTATCCCTATTTTTTCTAGTGCTTTGAGCATGAAGAGGTGCTGTATTTTATCAAATGCTTTTTCTACATCTATTGAAATACTCATGTGATTCTTGACTTTAAGTCTATTAATATGGTGAATTACGTTTATTGATTTCCTGATGTTGAACCAACCTTGCATCCCTGGGATAAAACCCACTTGATCATGGTGCACTATCTTTTAAATATGTTTTTGTATGCGATTTGCTAAAATTTTTTTGAGAATTTTTGCGTCGATGTTCATTAAGGATATTGGTCTGAAATTTTCTTTCCTTGATGAGTCTCTGTCTGGTTTAGGTATCAGTGTGATATTGGCTTCATAGAATGAGTTTGGGAGGGTTCCCTCCTCTTCTATTTTATGGAATACTTTGAGAAGTATTGGAATGAGCTCTTCTTTAAAGGTTTTGTAGAACTCGGCTGAGAACCCATCTGGTCCTGGACTTTTCTTTGTTGGTAGGCTTTTGATGACTTCTTCTATTTCAGTACTTGAAATTGGTCTATTTAAATTGTTTATGTCCTCCTCGTTCAGTTTAGGCAATTCATATGTCTCTAGAAACCTGTTGATGTCTTCAAAATTTTCTATTTTTTTGGAGTATAGATTTTCAAAATAGCTTCTAATTATGTTTTGTATTTCAATCCTGTCTGTTGTGATATTTCCTTGTTCATTTCGAATTTTAGTGATTTGGGTTTTCTCTGTCTTCTCTTTGTTAGTGTGGCTAAAGGTTTATCGATTTTGTTTATTTTTTCGAAGAACCAACTATTTATTTTGTCAATTTTTTGTATTGTTTCTTTTGTTTCAATTTCATTGATTTCAGCTCTGAGTTTAACTATTTCCTGTCTTCTACTACTTTTGGTGCTGGTCTGTTCTTCTTTTTCTAGGGCTTTGAGCTGTAGTGTTAGGTCGTTTATTTGTTGAGTTTTACTTCTTTTATTAAATGCGCTCCATGAAATAAATTTTCCTCTAAGTACTTCTTTCATAATGTCCCAGAGATTTTGATATGATGCTTCTTTGTTCTCATTTACCTCTAAGAATTTTTTAATTTCCTTCCTAATATCTTCTGTTATCCATTCATCATATAATAGCATATTGTTTAATCTCCAGATGTTGGAATAGTTTCTGTGTTTTACTCTTTCATTTATTTCTAACTTCAATCCATTATGATCTGATAGAATACATGCTAGTGTCTCTATCTTCTTGTATTTGCTAACATTAGCTTTGTGGCATAATATATGGTCTATTTTAGAGAAGGATCCATGTGCTGCTGAGAAGAAAGTGTATTCGCTCTTGGTTGGATGGTATATTCTATAAATATCCGTTAAGTCTAAATTATTGATTGTGTTATTGAGATCTATGGTTTCTTTGTTCAATTGTTCTCTGGAAGATCTGTCCAGTGGTGAGAGAGGCGTGTTAAAATCACCTAGTATTATTGTGTTATGGTCTATTTGGTTTCTGAAATTGAGAAGGATTTGTTTGACATACATGGATGAGCCACTGTTTGGGGCATAGATGTTTATGATTGTTATATCTTGCTGATTTATGCTTCCCTTAAGCAGTATGAAATGTCCTTCTTTATCCCTTCTGACTAACTTTGGCTTGAAGTCCACATTATCAGAAATGAGGATGGATACTCCAGCTGTTTTGCTGAGTCCATGTGCATGGTATGTTTTTCCCCATCCTTTCACCTTTAGTCTATGGGTATCTTTTTCTATGAGGTGAGTCTCTTGCAGGCAACATATTGTTGGATCTTTCTTTTTAATCCAATCTGCCAGTCTATGTCTTTTGATTGATGAATTCAGGCCATTAACATTCAGGGTTATTATAGAGAAATGATTTGGTTTCCCGGTCATTTGGTTCATTTTTAAAATTTTGTTTATTTATTTGTTTGACACAACTTGTTTCCTCCTTTATTTGACAATTCCTGTAGGATAATTCCTCCCTTTGCTGATTTGCTTCTTTGTTTTTCATCTCTTCCTCATGGAATATTTTGCTGAGAATGTTCTGTAGTGCTGGCTTTCTTTTTGTAAATTCTTTTAGCTTTTGTTTATCATGGACGGATTTTATTTCATCGTCAAATTTGAAGGTAAATTTTGCTGGGTATAAGATTCTTGGTTGTCATCCATTTTCTTTCAGGGCTTGAAAAATGTTGTTCCAGGCCCTTCTAGCTTTTAGTGTCTGGATTGAAAAATCTGCTGATATCCGTATTGGTTTCCCCTTGAATGTAATTTGGTTCTTTTCTCTCACAGCCTTTAAAATTCTGTCTTTATTTTGTATGTTCGGTATTTTCATTATATTGTGCCTTGGTGTGGGTCTGTTGTAATTTTGTGTATTTGGAGTCCTATAAGCCTCTTGAACTTGATTTTCCATTTCATTCTTCAGATTTGGGAAATTTTCTGATATTATTTCGTTGAATAAATTGTTCATTCCTTTGGCTTGTTTCTCTAGGCCTTCCTCAATCCCAATAATTCTTGAATTTGGCCTTTTCATGATATCCCATAGTTCTTGTAGATTCTGTTCATGATTTCTTAACATCTCTGTTTGTTCAACTTTGTTTTCAAGGTTAAATATTTTGTCTTCAATGTCTGAGGTTCTGTCTTCCAGGTGTTCTATCCTATTGGATATGCTTTCTATGGAATTCTTAATTTGGTTTATTGTTTCCTTCATGTCAAGGATTTCTGTTTGTTTTTTTTCAATATCTCTAACTCTTTATTGAAATGATCTTTTGCTTCCTGTATTTGCTCTTTTAACTGTCCATTGGTGCAATCATTCAGTGCTTGCATTTGCTCTTTCATCTCATCGTTTGCTTCTCTGATCATTTTAATTATGTACATTCTGAACTCCTTTTCTGTCATTTCTTCTGCCATGCTGTCATTGGGTTTTATTGATGTAACATCTAGATTTGTTTGCAGCATTTTCTTTCCTTGTTTTCTCATATTGTTCAGGTATCAGTGGACCGCTGAGATATTGCAGATTTCCTCTATTGACTTACAATGTCCCTGAAGATTTCTATATATATCCCCCCTTAGCCTTCAGTGGGCTGAAGTCTTGGAGGAAGTTGATAATGCGGTGCTCCACAAGGAAGCTGCCTCTCTAGGAGTGGTGGCCTTCAGGTGGGGTATAATCCCTGCTAGTGGGCAGAGGTGCCTCCACTTGTTGACCAATGGCCATCCAAAGGGGACCTAGGCTGCTGGCTGAGGCAAGGCCTGTTTGGGCCTGAGTCTCTGGTTTTACCGTCCTTGTGGGGAAACCTCACCCGGCAGGGAAGACTCACCCGGTGGGGAGGTCTCACTGGTCAGTTCCCTCCTAGAGGTTCCCCTCAATTTACAGCTACCGCCTGGGCTGGGCAGCCTTCCTCTGCAAAGTTCCCAGGGGCCCGGCCCTACCTCCTGGGCCTGGGAGCCTCACCCTTCGCAGATGAATCTCCTTAGGCTGCCCCTCATCAGAGAATCTGCCCGCAGGCCTGGAACCTTCGCTCTGCCCTAAGCCTGTCTCTGTGTGGCTCTTCCACCCAGAAGCCTCCTAGATCCTGGGACCCTGCTCTGCACCTAATCGCCTGGCTATGCGGCCCCTCCTCTGAGCAGCCACCTGGGCCCCCGAACAATCGCTCTGATTCCCAGAGACCCGTCACACGCCTCTTCCTCCAGACAGCCGCCCAATATTCTGGTGCAGTCACTAGGAGTCCAAGAAACTCACTTCGTGCCTCCTCCTCCCACCAACCACCCGTAGCCCTGGGCAATCAATCACTCCGAGTCGAAGTGACCCTCCCCGTTCCTCCTCCTTCTCCAGATAACCCCCCGGGTGTTCAGGAGTGGTCGCTCTGAGTGGCTCTGAATCCACGTGACCCGCTGCACGGGTCCTCTGGGCAATCGCCCTGAGCTCTGGTGCGGCCACTCAAGACCAAGCGACCCACCACGCTTCTCCTCCAGGCAGCCCCCCTGTGTTCAGGAGCTGTCACTTTAAGTCCAAACAACTCACCACTCGCCTTCTCCTCTGAGCAGCCGCCTGGAGCGCTAATGCAGTCACTGCGAGTCCAAACGACCCGCCGCGCTCCTCCTTCTCCTCCTCCTACTCCTCCGGGCAGGCCCCGGGGTTCAGAAGTGGTCTGAGTCCAAACAGCTCGCCACGCAGCCCCTCCTCTGGCAACCGCCTGTAGCTCTGGTGTAGTCGCTCTGAATCCAAGCGGCCGCGCTCCTCTTCCTCCTCCTCATCTTCAGGGCAGGCCCCGGTGTTCAGAAGCAGTCGTTCTGAGTCCAAACAGCTCGCCACGGAGCTTCTCCTCTGGCAACCGCCTGTAGCTCTGGTGCAGTCACTCCGAATCCAAGCGGCCACGCTCCTCCTCCTCCTCCTCAGGGCAGGCCCCGGTGTCCTGAGTCCACACAGCTCTCCTCGCCACTCCTCCCCTGGGCAGCCGCCGGAGCCCCAGTGGTTGCTCCGAGTCCCAGCGCTGTGCCGAGCGGCCTCCTTTACGGCGCTCCCAGTTGTCCGAGTTCACTGCTCCTGCGGGGGGAGGGGTGTCTCACCGGCAGCTCTACTTCACAAAGTTCCCTGCGTTCCGGGACCACCGTCCCATCCGGGATGCCTTCCCAATGGGTGAGAGTCACCCGGCTGCTTTGAGTTGGTCCCAAGTGTCTCAATATCTCCTCTTTTGAATCCTGAGTCCTGGAGCAACATGAAATGCAGCCACCCTCTAGGCCGCCATCTTGAAAACCTATCACTTGATTTTTAAATCACATTTTTTTTTTTAAATCAGAAAAGGAGGAAACACAAAACACCTTTTGATTTGAGGGATCAGCATTGTAGAAATGAATTAATTCCAACCTTCATTAGCAGTCTGGGAAACATTAGCTCTTAGAAGTCTGTATTGCAATTCGTGACTCAGTTCTAAAATACACTCAAAGATACTGACCACTCAGGAAAGAAGATGGTTTCTATATTTTAAATAATACAAGGGCCAAGAGGTAGAAAACTTTTTCCTGTGAAAGAGGTTTCCCTTTCTCTGACTGTGTCCAAGAACAGGTGGAAATGTCCTAGGCTGGCACTGTGCAATATTTAATATGTGTGAGAATCACCTGGGGTCTTGTTAAACTGCAGATTTGAATACAGTAAATGTGGGATAGGAGCTGAGGTTCCACAGGTTTGACACTCTGCTGGGTGATGTGTAGGCTACTGATTCAAAGACCACACTTTGAGTAGCAAGAACTTCTAGAGATTCAAATAACCAGAAAAAGCTAACTGTGCAGCATTTACCACTTTCATCTGTCAAGAGATTCACCTGGTACTCTTTTTAACAATCTCTAGGGCCCTGTCCTTGATATTATGCCTTAATTTTTCTTTAAGACTGGAATCTTTGTTTTGTTGTTGTTGTTGTTGTTTTTCTTTTTAGATATACATGACAGTAGAGTGTACTCTGACATATCATACATACACAGAGTACAGTTTTCCATTCTTGTGGTTGTACATGATGTGGGGTTACACTGGTCATGAATTCATATGTGAACATAGGAAAGTTATGTCCCATTAATTCTACTGTCTTTCCTATGGCCATCCCCCCTCTACCCTTCCTTCCCCTTTTTCTAATCCAATGAACTTCAATTCTCCCCCTACCTTTATAGTGTGTTAACATCTGCATTTCAGAGAGAACATTTGGCCTTTGGTTTTGGAGGATTGACTTATTTCACTTAGCATGATAGCCTCCAGTTCCATTTATGGAGAAATGCCATAATTTCATTTTTCTTTATGGTTAAGTAATATTCCATTGTGTATATGTACCACATTTTCTTTATCTATTCCTCTGTTGGAGAGCATGGGTTGATTCCATAGCTCAGCTACTGTGACTTGAGCTGGTATACATATTGATGAGGCCACATCACTATAGTATATTGATTTTTAAGTCCTTTGGGTATGTACTGAGGAGTGGGATAACAGGGTCAAATGATAGCTCCATTAAAAATTTTTGTGGAAACTCCATACTGCTTTCCAGAGTGGTTGTACCAGAGTGGTTTGCTGTCCCACCAGCAGTGCATGAGTGTACCTTTTTCCCCACATTCTCACCAACATTTATTGTTACTTGTATTCTTGATAATTGCCAAGGAATCTGTGTTTTTAACCTGATGATTATAATGATTTTGAGAAACACTAAGTGAATGATCTTCAAGGCAGTTTTCAAAGTTGATTTTCCATGATTCTGAAGTGGGTGTGTGTATATGTATGGAAGAGCAAGTCATGTTCAATAATAGAAAATAAATGTCATGCATGGATTTTGAAATATCAGAAGAGTATATTATATCAGTTTTATAAAAAGGTCATATAGAATATTATTTTAAATTTATATTTTCATGGCCCATGTGATTCTTCTATTCATAAGATATATGCTCAATAAATAATCTGTGGGCCAGGCATAGTGGTGATGTCTGTAATTCTAGTGGCTCTCAAGGCTGAGGCAGGAGGATCACAAGTTCAAAGCCAGCAATGGTGAGTTGCTAAGCAACTCCGTGTAAGAACCTGTCTCTAAATAAAATAAAAAAAAAAAAAAATTGAAAATAGGGCTGGGGGATTCTGTGGTTGAGTGACCCTGAGTTCAATCCCTGCTACCCCCCCAAAAAAAAATAAAAACCAATTCATGTAAAAAATTAATCATAAATTAAATTTTCTAATATACCATAGTAACGTACAGTAACAAAGCCACATCAATGTTCTTTTTTCCATATTTACAGTTTGTTTATTATGACACATTTGTTATCTTGCATTTCAAATTGAATTGGGAAAACCAAAAGGCCCTGACTTTAAACTGGAAGCACAGGCTTATAGTCATGGTGAGTGACCTGTGGCGTCACATTGTGATCCAAAAGGTCATGCTGTAGCCTGGGCCAAGCCCTCACTCTTTTTTTTTTTTTTAATTGTAAACAAATGGGATACATGTTGTTTCTCTGTTTGTACATGGCGTGAAGGCATACCATTTGTGTAATCATAAATTTACATAGAACGATGTTGTTTGATTCATTCTGTTATTTTTTTTCCCTTCCCCCACCCCTCCCACCCCTCTTTTCCCTCTATGCAGTACTTCCTTCCTCCATACTTGCCCCCCTCCCTAACCCTAACTCTAACCCTAACACTAACCTTTCCCTCCCCCCCATTATGTGTCATCCTCCACTTATTAGTGATATCATTCGTCCTTTGGCTTTTTGAGATTGGCTTATCTCACCTAGCATGATATTCTCCAATTTCATCCATTTGCCTGCAAATGCCATAATTTTATCATTCTTTATGGCTGAGTAATATTCCATTGTATATATATACCACAGTTTCTTTATCCACTCATCAATTGAAGGGCATCTAGGTTGGTTCCACAGTCTGGCTATTGTGAATTCAGCAGCTATGAACATTGATGTGGCTGTATCTCTGTAGTATGCTGATTTTAAGTCCTTTGGGTATAGGCCAAGGTGTGGGATAGCTGGGTCAAATGGAGGGTCCATTCCAAGTTTTCTAAGGAATCTCCACACTGCTTTCCAGAGTGGCTGCACTAATTTGCAGCCCCACCAGCAATGTATGAGTGTACCTTTCTCCCCACATCCTCGCCAACACCTGTTGTTGCTCGTATTCTTGATAATCGCCATTCTAATTGGGGTGAGATGGAATCTTAGGGTGGTTTTGATTTGCATTTCTCTTATTACTAGAGATGTTGAGCATTTTTCCATATGTTTGTTGATTGCTTGTAGATCTTCTTCTGTGAAGTGTCTGTTCATTTCCTTAGCCCATTTGTCGATCGGATTATTTGCATTCTTGGTGTAGAGTTTTTTGAGTTCTTTATAGATTCTGGAGATTAGAGCTCTATCTGAAGTATGATTGGCAAAGATATTCTCCCACTCTGTAGGCTCTTTCTTTGCATTGCTGATAGTTTCCTTTGCTGAGAGAAAGCTTTTTAATTTCAATCTATCCCAGTTATTGATTCTTGCTTTTATTTCTTGTGCTATAGGAGTCATGTTAAGGAAGTCTGGTCCTAAGCCGACATGTTGAAGATCTGGACCTACTTTTTCTTCTATAATCTGCAGGGTCTCTGGTCTGATTCCGAGGTCCTCAATCCATTTTGAGTTTAGTTTCATGCATGGTGAGAGATATGGGTTTAGTTTCATTCTGTTGCATATGGATTTCCAATTCTCCCAGCACCATTTGTTGAAGAGGCTATCTTTTCTCCATTGCATATTTTTGGCCCCTTTGTCTAGTGTGAGAAAATTGTATTTATTTGGGTTTGTGTCCGTGTCCTCTATTCTGTACCATTGATCTACCTTTCTATTTTGTTACCAATACCATGCCTTTTTTGTTACTATTGCTTTGTAGTAGAGTTGACGATCTGGTATTGCAATACCCCCTGTTTCACTCTTCCTGCTAAGGATTGCTTTAGCTATTCTGGGTTTCTTATTCTTCCAGATGAATTTCATAATTGCTTGCTCTATTTTTGTAAGGTACGTCATTGAGATTTTAATTGAAATTGCATAGAATTTGTATAGCACTTTAGGTAGTATGGCCATTTTGACAATATTAATTCTTCCTATCCAAGAACATGGAAGATCTTTCCATCTTCTAAGGTGTTCTTTAATTTCTTTCTTTAGTGTTGTATAGTTCTCATTGTAGAGGTCTTTCACCTCTTTTGTGAGATTGATTCCCAAGTATTTTATTTTTTTCGAGGCTATTGTGAATGGGGTAGTTTTCCTAATTTCTCTTTCTGAAGATTCATCACTTATGTATAAAAATGCGTTGGATTTATGGGCATTGATCTTGTAACCTGGTACTTTACTGAATTCACTTATGAGTTCTAAGAGTTTTCTGGTGGAATTTCCAGGTTCCTCTAAATATATAATCACGTCATCAGCGAACAGGGATAGTTTGAGTTCTTCTTTTCCAATTCGTATCCTTTTAATTTCTTTGGTTTGTCTAATTGCTCTGGCTAGAGTCTCAAGAACGATGTTGAATAGAAGTGGTGAAAGAGGGCATCCCTGCCTTGTTCCAGTTTTTAGGGGGAATGCTTTCAGTTTTTCACCATTTAGAATGATATTAGCCATGTGTTTAGCATAAATGGCCTTTACAATGTTAAGGAATGTTCCCACTATCCCTATTTTTTCTAGTGTTTTGAGCATGAAGGGGTGCTGTATTTTATCAAATGCTTTTTCTGCATCTATTGAAATAATCATGTGATTCTTGACTTTAAGTCTATTGATATGGTGAATTACGTTTATTGATTTCCTGATGTTGAACCAACCTTGCATCCCTGGGATGAAACCCACTTGATCATGGTGATCATGTATTCTATCAGATCATAATGGATTGAAGTTAGAAATAAATGAAAGAGTAAAACACAGAAACTATTCCAACATCTGGAGATTAAACAATATGCTATTATATGATGAATGGATAACAGAAGATATTGGGAAGAAAATTAAAAAATTCTTAGAGGTAAATGAGAACAAAGAAACATCATATCAAAATCTCTGGGACACTATGAAAGCAGTACTTTGAGGGAAATTTATTTCATGGAGTGCATATAATAAAAGAAGTAAAACTCAACAAATAAACGACCTAACACTACAGCTCAAAGCCCTAGAAAAAGAAGAACAGACCAGCACCAAAAGTAGTAGAAGACAGGAAATAGTTAAACTCAGAGCTGAAATGAATGAAATTGAAACAAAAGAAACAATACAAAAAATTGACAAAATAAATAGTTGGTTCTTCGAAAAAATAAACAAAATTGATAAACCTTTAGCCACACTAACAAAGAGAAGACAGAGAAAACCCAAATCACTAAAATTCGGAATGAACAAGGAAATATCACAACAGACACGAGTGAAATACAAAACATGATTAGAAGCTATTTTGAAAATCTATACTCCAAAAAAATAGAAAATTTTGAAGACATCAACAGGTTTCTAGAGACATATGAATTGCCTAAACTGAATGAGGAGGATATACACAATTTAAATAGACCAATTTCAAGTACTGAAATAGAAGAAGTCATCAAAAGCCTACCAACAAAGAAAAGTCCGGGACCAGATGGGTTCTCAGCCGAGTTCTACAAAACCTTTAAAGAAGAGCTCATTCCAATACTTCTCAAAGTATTCCATAAAATAGAAGAGGAGGGAACCCTCCCAAACTCATTCTATGAAGCCAATATCACACTGATACCTAAACCAGACAGAGACTCATCAAGGAAAGAAAATTTCAGACCACATCAATGTTTATAGCAGCTCAATTCACAATAGATAGATTGTGGAACCAATCTAGGTGCCCTTCAACAGATGAATGGATAAAGAAACTGAGGTGTATATACACAATGGTATATTATTCAGCCATAAAGAAGAATAATATTATGGCATTTGCAAACAAATGGATGGAATTGGAAAATATCATGCTAAGTGAAATAAACCAAGCCCAAAAAACAAAAAGTCGAATGTTTTCCCTGATAAGTGCATGATGATATATGATGGGGGTGGGAGTGAGAGAAGAATGAAGGAACTTTAGATTATGTAGAGGGAAGTGAAAGGGAGGAAGGTATGAAAAATGGTGGAACGAGACAGACATCATTACCCTATGTTCATCTAATCATATAATGGTATGAATCTACATCGTGCACAACCATAGAAATGAAATGATGTACCCCATTTGCATACAATGAATCCAAATGCAGCCTATAAAATTTTTTAAAAGATTTCTAACATTTATATATTATGAAGGTGAGTTAGGTGAATTATACTATGATTAATGTCTGAAAATCCCCCCTTTCATTCTCTCTTCTACTGTATCAGTCTTGAAAACAAACTAACCCTTTTGACTTTTCACACAATTTTCCACCACAAAAATCCCGAGAATTGATCTGGCACCACAGAGTCTGCCTTCAGATGGTTGAATAAACAAACAAACAATCAAAAAAGACTTGGCAGAGCAGATCAGTTAATTCTAGAAAGGAAAAGTCTGTGGTTATCATAGATTATAGTTCGTTTTTCCACATCACATGTCTCACTGAGCCCCTGTTGAGTATTCAAGACTCGTGGTGCTCAGAGCCCCACCTCACACAGTGCCAGTGAGAGAGGACACTGGAAAAGTCCCTCCATGAGAACTGAATAGGGACAAGTTAGCTAAAAAAGCTTATTTAACTTCAAGTTCAGAAACATCTAGAAATAATGACATTAAAAACCGTTTTTGAAACTTTTTAGGTTTTGAGCTATCTTTCTCTTGCCCTTATCTTGCACTCATTAATTCAATAGGAATGCTGTGTTCACCATAGGGGAAGTGTTTAACTATGTTTTTGTGATGGGCTGACAGATCTGGCTCCATGAGAATGTCATAGGCCAGACTCTAAGGGAAATGACTAAACAGACTCCATTTTGCTCTGAGACTCCATGTTATGTAGGAAATAAGCTTCTCCCATGGGAACACCCCGCCTCTGTGCCCATCATAAGTTACTTGGTGTGACATGTTTAATAATATACAATGGCAACTCCTCTGTAGTAAAGAATTGCTCTCTTTTGATTCCTATTGCTCCTAAACAATGTACCATGTAAACGGTAATTATGTGGATGTTAGTAACCATTCTTTAGTTTGTACCTAGGTAAGGATCATTTTGACCCACTTCCCCCTCTGTTGATGATCTCATGATGTTAATGTGTAACTTCGAATCATAGGAACAGAGACTTATGATTAATGTAATCTTTGGTATAAGAACCCCTACAACCCTGTGATCGGGGTGTTCTTCCAATAGCCATTTTTTGGGGCATTGTGTGAGACAGTCAACTGGCCAGCTTAATAAAGACTCTCAAATTTGGACTTCTCAGTGGTGATCGGGCTGTTCTTCAGTTGCGCCCCGTTACATGTAGTCCTGGATGTCACTGGCCCTTGTCAGCAATGGGTCTGAGGTCCTCTGTGCTTCCCACCTAGTCTCCTAGCGGCCTCATTACTAGTCCTCATTCACTGCATTGAGCATTCCCTGGCAAGAATTAAGTGCCTTGTGAATGACAAGTAATTATATCATCTTCTCTCTGTTTTGTTTTTAAGCTGCTCCTTAATTTTTGTTTCTATCCTTGCGACCACTTTTTGATTTATTAACATATGCTTATCAGTATTCCCAGAGGCGAATGCTGATTATTGCTTGGAATTACAACTGTTTAATTCTAAAAGGGCCCAATTAAGCCTTATGCAAAAGTCTGAGCACAGGGCTCATGCCTGTGCTGAACTCTCTATATTGCTAGGGTCACTGACCATTCTGGTTTGTCCTGTACAAGGTGTGTGTGTGTGTTTGTGTGTGTGTGTGTGTAGGGAGGGGCATTCTGTCATGAGGGACTTCTGAGATAAAAGCAGGATGATCCTAGGTAAAGTGGTAGGGTTGGCCACTGAGTCAGTTGGATTTCTATCACTGTGATAAAACACCTGATATAAACAACTTAATGGAGGAAATATTTATTTTGGCTCAGGTGTTCAGAGGTTTCTGTCAATGGTTGGCTGACTCCATTGCTTGGGCATGAGATGAGACATAACATCATGGCAGGAGGGCATGGCAGAAAAAAGCTATTCACTCCCTGGCAGCCAGGAAGCAGAGATGAGGGTGAGGGGTGCTGAGTAAGATCCTTCAAGGACATGTCCGAGTAACTCATCTCTTCAAACTAGGTCCCATCTCCTAAGATTTCCACTACCTTCCACAAGCTAGGGACCAAGCCTTCAGCAGATGAGATTGGGGGAACAGTCCAGATCCACTCTATAACAGTTGCATATAATTGGCTGCAATTATTCATCCTGAAGACTCCTGGCTTTTTGCTGCCCTGCATGACATTCATGTTCTTGGATGGGGAGGTTGTGTTCCCAAATGTCTTGTCTATGCTTTATACTCCTGAATGGCTACTGTGGATCAGAAGGTATCTAATCTCAAAACCTGTTGGGGCTATAATAGAGGGTCCTTGCTTTTTGATTATTGGTCCTTGAGATATACAAGTTAGATTCTCATTTACACAGAGAAATTCCTAAGAGAGAAAAAACCAGGGAGCTACATCAGGAAATGTGGCCCACACTGTGGAATAGAGGATTACAGGCCACATTCTATGAGTCCTTTGCTTTGCCAGAAGTGAGGCATGAACTCAGCGAGATCTGAACTCAGAAGATCATAGAAAGTCCATTTGGTTCACCTTTTTGAACTTTAGATCATCTGTGTCCTCTCTTGCGTAGAATAGTGACAGGCTCAGGTCTCTGGAAGCTGGACAAAAGACCTGAGTTTTCATCTTAACTCTGTCTCTATTTGCATGATTTGGGGACAAGGAAATTCTTTCTGGACATCTCTATCTTCACTTGTTAAAAGAAGATATTGGAGCAGACTCTTCTCAGTTCACCTCAACTTTAGAGTCATACAAGAGTTGATCACATGACTGATATAAGTTTCAGCATTTTGCAGCTTTTAATTCACGTGATCCTTGCCACCAAGTCTCCAAGGTAGATATTAGCATCATCCCCATCTGCAGATGTGTGCTTGTGGTTCTAGATTCACTTTCTATTTCCCCCATCCTGCTGTAACACATAGAAACTGTTCTTTCTGTCTGGTTTCTCTTTCAATTCTTCCAGTGGGGTGAAGAAAATTGGAAGGAAAGTTCAGGAGTGAGTTGGGGTCCTCATTCTCTAGCTCCCTTGTTGTGAGGTCTCTGTGTATCTAGGTATTCCTTGACGGAAGCCTGTAGCATCTGCAAGGCAGCCCTGTCCACACAGTCCTCCCTCTTTCAAGGAGGTCCAACATCCTCCATTGGCCTTTTCAGCTGTAGGAAATAACAGATCCTCGTACTTGTTACTCTGTCGGGGAGTACCAAGAATTCCCTTTTCTTCAGGAATCTGCCTACTTCTTGGATTTTTAAAAAATCTACTTACTAAACATTCCTCAAATTATGTATCATTTTTTTCCTAACAAGACTAAACAATACAATGGGAAACTGACTCTGAGTGATGGACTATCATGCTTATAGCACAGAGCCAGCAAGTGGGATTCAAAATCACTAGCATGGGTTTCAGAGCCTAGGTTGATAACCCTTATATTGTGCTCCCCTACAAAGTTAGTAAGAACTTGATTTAGAATTAAGCTTGATTCACATCTTGTAGATGACACTCTTCTCTCACAAACCTCATCAAAAGTTATTTTACTATTCTGGGAATTGATTAGGTCCTACGTATGTATGCATATTATGGAAATGAACAGCGTATACAAGTGATAGAGAGTGTTGGGCTTGGAATCAGATAAACCTGGATCCCAACCCCAGACCCATTCTCAACCATGGAGACCATGGGAAAGTTAGTTACTGTGATTAAGCTTTTCCACATCAAAAGTCATGTGAAGTTAATTTCATAATTGAAAATATTATGCTGTTAATAAAAGCTTTCAGCACAGGGACTGAGACAGAGTGGGGGCTCATCAGATTTTAATCCCTTCCCCCCTAAACTTTTATTCTAGAGTTTCTTCATAGGTCACTGTGGCATGACTGTGACTTGTTTACATTTTACCTACCCCTACCAAATTTATGTCTCTCTATTTGCCATCCGTCAAGCAAGACTGAGACACATATCATACACCTAGTAGTTCTAAACCACAACTTGCTCAATGAATAATGAAATTGTGGCAAGGTTTCAGATCAGGATCTGTATTTTAAATGCTCCCTAGGTCTTATGCTATTCTAAAGAGAACCATTTTCAAATAACGATCACTGATAAATACTCCTCAACTTTTCTCTCCCTGTGGTACTGCCCCTGCTACCATAGACAGAAAATATTCTATTCTTTTATTAACAAAATCTTCACATGAAGCCCAAACTTATTCAGCTCCTGATAGGCATTTCTACCATTTTATTTTTAAAAAAATGAATCTAGAGATTGATGATAAAAGCTGAGATAAATAGATAAGGGACTTTGAGTCACTTTATCTGGGGTGACTGTCAACTTCCTGTCCATCCCCTTGCCTAGGAAAGGCACAAAGAAGATTATGATTCCATGAATGTAGCTGTCTCATCTCATATTTGTTGAAGATGACACTGATGAGCCCCTTCAAAAGCCCTGGTCTTTTCCCAAGTATCGTCTTAAATGGAAATTGAACATCTTGTTGTTTTCCTATTAAATAGTTAATTCAGAGGTTGCTCATTTGACAGAATCTTTGGAAGTCCACCAAGTGTGTGTTGTTATAAAGACAACCAAACTGAAAAAGATCTAAAATTGAAAAGAAACAAAAAATAATAAAATGGATCAGCACCTCACTCTTCTATGGTGAATATGGGATATTGAGGCAACTGAAAGCAATAAGATAAATATTTCTTAATTTATGTTCAGTGTGACAGCAGGATAGGCAAATTACCTTCTGAGTCTCAGTTTTTCTCCTTATTAAACACAGGAGTTGCATTTGATATTCTATAGCACCTTCTCTAACTCCCATTTAAAGTGCATGATTCTTGCAGATGCTGCCTGACCCATTGTTAGGATACCACAATACAGGCCCTCCTACCAACAAGCTCTAAAGACTAAAAGAGCCTCAGTAGTAACTTTCATTGAAAATATTGCACATTTAAAATCAACACTTTTGTGAGGAAAGTTATGTGACTATATAATCAGATGTTGGAGGAAAGACACTAGACACCCTGCAAACTACCCTCTGCAAGAGAAAACTAACAGGTGTTAGGTTGTAATCATCTCCATGACCGCTCTTAAGACACTCCCCGAATGTTGAGACCTGGCCAGGACATTTAAAGGATCCTCTTGTTCTCCTTGGACTCCTTCTCCTCCCCCACCTCTAACCTTCTCACACTGGAGTTTCCAATGACAAAATTAATGTCATTACAAGGTGGTGTCAACTCACATCTAAAGATTCCACTGAGGATGTATTTCCAAATCTTTTACAACCTGAGGGAGTGGTGTGTAATTGTTGCTATAAAGCAAGGCACTGTTATAACCTTGGGAATTTAAAATCACTACAGGAAATTGAAGAGTAAATTCCTCTTAATAAAGCAATGCACAGCAAGATGCTGAGGAACTAGAAATTAACTCAGGAAGCAGTTGTTGCTTAGCAGGGGAGAGAGAGATCTCCAGCTGCAAGAACCAATCAGGGCAGGCTTAAGATACTTCTTTTACCAATAGTCCCTTGGCCTATTCCAGAAGTGGGCATATTATATTCTAGGTCAGGAATTTAGATAAAAAATATTTCTCTGCCTTAAGCAGGAAAGGCAGCAAGGCAGGCAAAATAAAGAATCAGAAACAGAGGCTAGCCTAGGGTTATTCTTTGTAACTTGGCCATTGATGTGAAGGTCTCAGATCACATACCACCAGCCTTGGTTTCCCCAGAACTGTCTAACATTAAAGGGCATGGTGACTTTTCCTCCCATCTCCTGGAGAGAAAGATAATGTCTGCCATGCTCTATGTATGAAGTCTACAAGAGGGAGAATGCATACAGCTTTGTCAGGGAAGCACTACATCAATACGAACTGCAATGTCGGTGTGATAGCTCTGCTGTTGGAAGCACTTTGTATGCGTCCTGTTTGTCCTTAATGATTTTTTTTTTCATTAAAAACTGAGAGCAGACAACCTGTCTAGGTAAAAGAAGGTGAAAACAGTATTTAAGCAGAGTGGTATCTCCCTGAAAGAACAGGGACGTAAGGACATCCTGGATGCATTTGCCTAAAAATTTTTTGGTGCACTGTGGTTAAAGACCCACCCCTGGGATCACTGACATCAGCAGACCCTGTGGCTTTTGCTCTGTAGGGACTGTCACAGTCTTGATTACTCCAGTGACTTCAGCGAGTCAAACCAGACTGCCTGGTTCTCCTCTCAGTGCATTACTAGATACTATCAACTTTCTCCTTGAGCAAATGGCACTCTTTCTAGCCCCAGTATCCTTTTCCCTCAGCTCCAACTCTTACATTTTACCTTCTCTGTGCTATCAGAACCAAGAGAGGGTGGGCTCTGAGCACAGACTCTGAAGACCAATCCCCTACTGCTGAGTCAGAGCTACTGGGTACAAGTAAGTAATTAGATTGTCCTCACCCTTAGTCTTTTCACCTTTATGTCCAAACAGGATCGCTAGAAATATTAAATAATCCAAGTATTGCAAAGCATATAATAGAGTGGCTGGTGTACAACAAGATCAAAATTCTTACCTACAATTCTTTTTGTGTTTAGATACCTGTTTGGACTGGTTTCTGATCTGCTTTCTGAAACATTCCCTAAAGACTTTGACCTTTCTATTTCTCCTTTCTTGATTTCTCCAACAAATTCTTCACTCTGACTGAAGTTATTAGATGTTCAAGACCTCTGTTTTCTCATCTGTACAATGGGATACAATAGCAGTTATTCCTCCACAGCTTCCTCTTGCTGTTCTCAGTGGTATCATCCAAAACCCCCCTGCTGCCCCAGTGCCATGTCACCTCTCCTAGGAGAGTCGAAACACAAAACAGATTGTCAACTACCCTGAATCTTACATTCACTAAACAACTTTGTTGTATTTATCCACTTAATTTTAGACTGCTCTTCACATGGAATTATTCTTAAGCTTTCCCCATCCTGACTTCTCTCTTTAAATGACTTGATTTGTCTGTGTACAACCTTTCTGTAAGGTACCAAAGGCACATGCAATAGTGTCTTAGCCTGTTCCATTCTCCTGTAAGAAAATACCTTAGGCTGCAGAATTTGTAAATGGTGGAAACATGTTGCTCCTAGTTCTGAAGACTGGAAAGTCCAAGGCATTAGCAGATTCATGTATAGTGAGGGCCTGTTCCTCATAGATGGGTGCTTCTTATGTGTCTTTGCATAGCAGAAGGAGCAAATAGGCTATTTTGTAAGGGTGCTAATCCCATTCATAAGGGTAGAGCCCCCATGACCTATTCACCTGCTGAAGTCTCACTTCTTACTACTACTGCATTGAAGAAAAGTTCCAACATATGACAGGCTGATGCAAACACTCAAACTATTGCAAATACATCTTCCCATAAATGACAAACCTAGATAAAGCAACACAGTCTCATAGAAGCTGCTCCTAAATGTTCCTTCACCCCAGGTTCTACACATTTCATGAAGCATTAACATCATTAAGGATTTTAGATACCACTGTTGCCTCATGTTAAGTTTCCAGCTCACAAAACATTCTTAAAGGAAAACATTAAGTTTTATCTTCCCAGTTCTGAATTTGTGTAGTTGATGCACTGAGCTCGATGGGCAAAATTTCACTTTAATTTGCATTAAATTTCACATTACCAGATTCAGACCTTCATTTCAGTCAGCAGGGATTTTGTGAATACTGATTTTTTTCAATCAATGAATTAGTTCCCCTCTCAGTACTTTATAACCAGAAATGAAATGAAGGCTCCCATCCATGTCTATCTAGGTCTACTGAAAAACTACTATAGATAGAACCACAGACAGAGCCCTGGGTCACACTATTAGGAAACTTCCTCCTATTGGTGAGCACTTGAACAATCGGTTTGGGTCTGTTTGTTCAGACAGTTATCAATCCTCCTGTTCGCTCTTATATTTTGCCAACATTTCTCCATCATAGGACCTATTAGGACATTAGACAACTTGTTATGACACTTTGGTTCTTGGTACATCATGTATACATGTTTCCCTAAGGTGGTAATCCACAGTTTTATCAAATTGAACACTTGAATAGATAGAATTGTGTTCAATTCAGCATCTACCCGCATGACACCATGGGCAGTTTACAGAAATGCTCCATCCAGTGAAGAAATAGACATTTAATGACAGGAGCCCTTTTGTAGGGCTCCTCTGGTTTATGTATAGATGTAATATTATGAAGCATATCTTGGGCTTACAAGAAACTACTTACACATAATAAGGCCTCAGTAGATATTAACTCTTTTTATGTGCATAAACATTATAAATCCATGCAAGAGAATGAGAGGATAAACAAGAGCACATGGACACATCTTTGTTGAATTCTACCGCTCTTTTGCTACTTTTTTCTAATATCTGTGTTCCTTCACTTTGTGGCTCTGATCTCTAATTGTAATCACATATTCATTGTTGTGACTATTTAATTAAAATTATCTCCTTCACTGAATCATAAGCTCCATGGGGACAGCATCTGTGTCAACTTTAGCTCATCACTGCCTCTCCAGTACTCTGCATAATGCTGAGAAGTTCCTCATAGCACATTTCTGAAATAAACAAACAAATTCTCTCCATGGAATTGTACTAATAATCACTCAGACACAAGAAAAACCATTGAAAACCATTATTAAACTAATAAAGAAGACTAATTTCTCCCACTTCTCTAACCCTACCACGTGATTCTATAAAGAACAGCTGGTTCTGATTGGAGAATAGTCAAGGGCATCAATTTTGTTGTTGTGCTAAAGGGCATACCATCCAGAACCTCACATCACACTTTGGATTTTTTCCTCCAGACTGAAGTGAATGTAGACATTCATGAAGACCAGAGACAGTGGGTTGAGCAACTGTGAACTTGACACTGGTCAAAGCAGAGCTGATCTTCAGTGCCAGAAGGCCCGAAGGGTACAGGTCCAAAATTGACAGCACAAAATTCTGCACAGGAGACATGAGGATGTGATCAATGGAGACATGAAAGAGAGGAGAGCAGAAGCTTCCAACACTGTGCTGGCCCCGAGCCTCACACACTCTCACACAGGAGGAGGTGGTGCCCCAGTCATCCCCTGCCTACTGGACCAGGTTTTGGACTGAGATGAAAGCTAAATACCAATTCCACAATGTCCTCCACTTCTGGGACCTTGACCAAGTCATTTGTTCTCCATCAACCTCAGTTTTCTAGTCCTCTCAAGGAGGTAGCAAATATAAAACTCACAGACATGCAAATAAAATTATTATCAATTCACCAAATCACTTACCACCAGGTAATAAAATGATCATAGAAGATTCAGACATTGAGTGCTTATTCTTGGTTTTTAAAAATTAAAGGGAAACATTTACTTCTAATACCAATCTTACTGTCTCTGGGAACAGAAAAGAGAATACAAAGAAAGAAAAAATAAATAAAAGAACAAAAATGAACCGAAAACATCATTTCAGGGGAAAAATAATTAAAAGGTAGTTTTATGGGAGATAGAAACAGAATCATGTAAATATCACAGAGATCATCTAGTTTATCTTTCCCAGATTTTCCTTATTATAAGAATTCCTTTGCTAAACACACAATTTGTAGACTTCCACCCAAGATCAACTGAATCATAGTCTTCAGAGGAGACACCTAGAGAATTGTATTCATATAGATACCAGAAGATCTTAGAACCAAAGTGGGAAAACCTGCTCTAGCTCAAGCTTCCCTAATACCCGAGAGCCCTCAGGGGCATTTCATGGGCTAGGAGCATGACCACCACTTGGGACAGTGTAGAACTTCAGAATCTCAGCCCACCCCATGGGTGTACAGAGCACACTTTAAAAACTGCTGCACTGCTTTTTCCCTGAGGATATCTTTCCCCTTCCCCCAGACCCTCTTTATTTTTACTTTCAAGTAAAAAACGTTCTGCCTTGCCTTGGTGTCTAGCATTCCTCCTTTCTCCATAATTTGACCACACTAGGGTTTATTAAAGGTACTGATCACTATTAAATCATCTTCTTCATGTCCATGACACCCTTTAGGAGCTCAATAATTCATTACTCTTACAATTGCATTAAAGTTTTAATGACAATGACTGGATAATCTAATGTGAAAGCTGTCAGTAACCTAAAAATGAAAGATATTTCTGGAAATGTAATGAGTTTGTGATTTTTTTTTAATTATCCCTGTGTATCACGATCCTTCCATGAAAAGATAAATCACTTTCTGTATTTCAAACTTTCATAGGGGCAGTTGATGGCAAAGGTTATGGCAAAATTAGAATCATATGTAACAGTGGGACAACCGACATTTCAGCATAGAAAAGAGCCATTACCATTCCTAGAGTACAGGGTGAACATAGGGACCTGGTGTTGCTTTTACCTGGGGCTGAAGTGACCCAGTGAAAATGAAAAGTGCAGCAGACCTTTACAACACTGGTCAGCAAGAGCAGGGAGATGTAGTCCCCCCCAGAGGCACTGACCAAAGAGTAATCAATAAAAAAAGTCACACCAAGAAGAAGTAGAAATAATCAACAAAACAAAATAAGTTTGGTTCTGAAGTTAACAATCCATAGCGAAAATTGCCTGTACTATAACTGAGAGAAATGGGCTCAATTGGATGAACAGCAAAGAGAGAAAACAGGCCAAGGATTGGCACATCTTAGCTTGGGTGTGATAGAAGTGTAGAAGAATGCCAATTATTAATTTTTCAATGAGAGTTTCTTGAGTTTTCATGTGTTGGCCATGTTCTGGTGATGAGTTGATGGTGAGCAAGACATGGAAGATATGGCATGGAATTGATGTTCTAATGAGCAGACAGATAACAAATAACTCTACAGGTGAAATGTAATATTTAACATGCAAAAATTAAAAGTCGGATGATGTGGTAGTGATCCTGTGACTTTTTTAGACTATGACTATGTGGGATGAACACTGAGAAGACAGTATTTAAAGGGAGATACTGACAAGAGAGGCCAATCCTGTGAAGACTTGAGCATGGAACTGTTCAGATCAAAATAGCAGAAGCTTGACGTGTTAAAGGAACAGACAGAAGGCCAGTGTAGCAAGAATCATGGGCAGAAAGGAAAGTAGCGGGGAGAGATAGAAAGAAGCACATCTATGTAAGGGTTTATAATTCTGAAAGGCTTATAAGGGTTTATAAGTCCAAAGGGCTTTCCATTCTAGGGTTGGAAGTATTTGCTTTTATTCTAAATGCAATGAAATGTCACAGGAGGGTTTACACCTGGGAACAGCATGACATGACTTATTTTAAAATTCTTATGTGGGTGACAAGGGTGGCCTCAGTCTGACCTGGCCATCTAGGAGGTGGGGCATGGCCAGATATGGGGAAGGACTGCAGGAAGACCCTGCAGCAACTGCAGGTGTGTTTTCCCTGAAGGGTGAGAGGCATGAAGAATCAAAGTACAAGATAGGTGGGTGGTTGAAGCAGCAAGCTCATGCATTCTCAGGGGAGTTGATCTTACCGACAGGGAGGTAAAAATGACTTCTGTCTGAGGGCAGCAATTATACCTCACACTCTTATAAGTAAGTGTACAGCATAGATAGATATGTATGCAGTATAATAAGAGGGGTGCAATATACCTCAGGTATTAAAATTTCATGGGGGAAGTCAAGTAGGGAAGATAACTCTAAAAATGTTCCCTGTGGGTAGATGTGATGATGATAAAACAAGCTTAGAAACCCCAGTGTAAGGAGATAATGCCACCACTTCCAGAGGTGGGGACACCTAGGTAGAATGGCAGTTCTCCTTTGGACATGGTAAATTTGAGAGCCAAGCGTGCAGTGAAAGGTGCATGTTGAGTTTTCCCAGGAAAATAAAAGTGGATATTCAGATATGTGAGATGTGTGAGAGTGGCATTTACAGATATGTCACTGAAGAGTGAACAACTAGGAACAAGAAATATATTCAGGCAATACCTGGGAGAGCCTCTAACATTTGCAAGTTAAAGAGAGAAGAAAATATCTCAAGGAGGAGGGAGAAATTAAGTTGAATGAGGCAGAGCTCAAACAGTAACAAAGCATAGAAGGTTCCAGAGCAGTGGCCATGTAGACATCCAGGCTACTCTGACAAGAGCATCCCACTGTATTAGGAACTAAGGTCTGAGTGCACAGTTGTAGAGAAAGTGAGGGGGGGAGAGAGAAGCAGCATAAATATGTGGATCATTCTAGAACATCACTTTGAATGGGAGCACAAACGTTCCTTCAAGGAAGAAGAAAGGTAGAATCAAGATTCCTTCTGAATTCTAGGAGGGAAGATGCTAGAATAAGTGTAGAGTCTGCGTTAGGAATAGTTGAATGGAGGAAGACACTCATGATGCAAGAGGAAAAAGGAGAAATGTCAGTTACATTGCAGTTTTTGGCGAGGGCAAGATAAATTAAAAAGAAGGTGGTTGCTATGGAATTTAAGGAAGATCAAGGGAACAGGAGGAAGTGCAGAGGTACATTGAAATCACTGGTAATGATCTCAGAAATAGAGATGGGGAAGACGACCAGGCATTAAGCAGGCATTAAGCAGTTATCAGCACATGAAGGAGTAATATGGGTTCAGCAGGATGTGTGGCAAGGTCCAAGGGCATGAATGTCATTCAAGCAGTTGTTTTGAAGGAGGTAAAACATGGTTTGTATGTGGCCATCTTCACATTCTGAGGTTCTCAGGGTAAAACAGAAGTAATGCCACTCATGATGATTTGTAACACCCAGATTACTGTCAAGGCAAGAAGGTGAAAGGCAAGTTTAGAGAAAGGGACCGGGATATTTGGTAGTTCACAGTTAAAGGATCATGAATTCAGTGAGCTCAAGGGAAAGTTCTGTGGGAAATCAGAAATAAATTGGTGGCCTTAGAAAGCAGTAGGAAAACGGGGGTCATCACAGTGAATGGTGTGTTTATGGGTAAGGGCCAAAGAGAGCAGGGGTATGAGACATAAACTCTGGGATTCTCTTGTGGGAACACAGGAATAAGATCAGGTTGGACATCTACTGGTTATGGATGCTCAGGGGGGAATGGCAAACACAGGGGGATCCAGAGTCCTTCGGGGTGGCTCTCTCAGCTGTGGTAAGGCAGGCAGCAGAGATGGTGTGGGCTGGTGCTGAGGATGCTGGTAACTCTGAAGCCCTGGAGTTGTGGCAGCACATGTTGCTTCAGTGGCTGCCTCTCCTTACAAAGATGTGCTTGTGGCAGAAAGACACTGGAAATAAATGATTGAGCCTCAGATATTCAGCTATGGAATGCTTTCTTCAAGTGGGAGTTGATACAAAGGCCCAAGACAAAGAAGAGGACAAAGCAGATACCCTGGGACTGCCCCCAACTCCAGGACTCCAGAGAGAATTCCTCAGATCCTCCGGGGAATCCAAAGGCAGGCTTCATATACCCCTGGACAGTTTGCTCTCTAAACAAACTCTGAATCTCGCATTCAGTGTTGATATTATCCTTGCCATCCTGGCTAGACTCTGCGGCCATGACACATGTGGTGAAGCCTCACTAATTTTGAAAAATGAGGCTAATATGATTCAGTAACAAGACCAAATTATAGACGTTTTGTTAACAAAATGCAATTTTATTAGTCTCAAGTAGAGAATATATTATACATTGAGCTGTAAATGGATATTATTAAGCTAAATGGAATAAGTTTGTGTAAAATTACAGCTCACAATAGGCCTACATAACATGGTGATATATCGCGACCATGTAAATCTTTACGCATAAGGGAAATAATTGCTGTGCTTGAGAAATTGAAGGCAGAAATTAAAGGGTTTTTAATTTATTGAGCTACTATTTGTAGTTTAAAATCTGCCTTAGATGGAAGACCCTAAAGAATCAAAGGTAAAGAAGTTACTGCAATGTTTGCTTGGTAAACAAAATTATTGGGAGTCTGAAGTGAATAGGACTGGAGGTAATGAAAGACAATTGTATGTTTAGAGCTGGGTCCTTGATGATATGTTAAATGCATTAAAGCAGAATTGGCAGATGCTGAGTTAAATAAAAGCAGGTAATTTATATGGGTTCAGGGCTCCTTAAAAATCTAATGATTAAAGAAGAGCATATCAAATCTTAATGTGACTATGAATCACCAGGGTACCTTGTAAAAATGCAAATTCTGAGGCATAGGTTTAGAGTGAGATCTGGGAGGCTGAATTTTCTTTTTGATGCCAGTGCTGCAAGTCCAGGACCACACGTTGAGTGGAAAGGGACTAACGTACACCCAAACTTTCACAGAAAGGTGAATGGCTGTAGTATAGTGTTTTTCATATTGTATATCTTTTATGAGAAGAGAAAGGAAATATTTAACATTGTTTTATTGCAAAATTGTGGAATATGATTTACCTTTACTGAGTAGAATGATCCCTTCATTTCAGCCCCTTGTCTTTTTTCTCATCCACTTTCCCTCAGCACTTAGTAGGTCTCTCATTATAGGGTATTAAGTCAATTACAAGAAGAAATCAACTACAGAATTCCATAACCCAAGTACTCTGTTGCTGAGATGGGGCCTTGCAATCAGCTCTTTATACATTAAAAAGGAAAAGTCCTCTCTAGGTAAGATTATTTCAGTTTGCTGAAGTCCTTGAATTAGTGGTTTCAACTAAAAATACTTTCACAAAATTAGTGCTTTGTTGTACACAAAATAGGCAAGTATAGAATATCTCAACATTCCTGGGCACACAAAAATACCTGTAGCTATTTGAAGTTCCTATAAACACCATGATATTTAGAAAACAAGCAAACAAACAAAAAGATTAAAGCCAGAAATTGCTTTTTCAATTCATAAACTTGTAGAATTTTAGGCTAGGCCAGTCATTAGAGTGTGTGTCATCCAAAACTCTGACTTTTCAAACAAGGAGACAGACTATTATCACAAGAGAAGTTTGCGACAGAGCCAGGATTAGTACTGCTGTATTCAATCTTTCTTTGAAATTTTAAGTGAAAATGTTATCCCTACTGCCTTGATCATAAAGATATCATTTATCTTATGGACTTTTGACTCATTAAAATCATTATATTTATAAATATATTATCAATGTGGAATACACGAGTTTCATATGCCTGTTTGTGACATTTCCCTTAACTGTTTTCCAGATACTGAAGACTATGTGCCTTGAACTGTGTTAGAATGAGCAGCTCAAAGTTCACTTCCTCTTGGTTGATCTTGTTCATGGTTTGGGGACCATATGAATCTTTATTTCCAAATAGCTTTAACCAAATGGCTATATCATCCTAGAAAGAGATGTGTTCGGGAGAGGTGTAATGTAGGATCAGTATCACAGACTTACACAGCCTCTGATTATTGTCCACATAGGGCACTGAACGTCCCCAGTAATCTGTGAAATATGCAGAAGCCAAGCTCTCCAGCTTGAGCTGTTTGCCACTTAGCCCTGGTGAGTTGGCTGGGTTCCAGCTCAGGTAATTGCATCCTGTCTGCTCAAATTTCCTTTGCAATTTCAATCAGATATGTTAGCCTCCTTAGCATGGCTGCCCAGAATGATAGTTCAGGATTCCCTTACAGCTGCTAAACAGCTGTTGTGCTCAACCCAAGAGGTGACTACCTTTCACTAGTGGGTAAAATGATTCCTTGTTATTCTTTTTTGCCATTACAGAGGCATTGTGAGGCTTAATTAATTAAAATGTATACAGCTTCCAAGGAGCCAGATAATGGTATAGATAGCAGACATTCACTATCAAGCATTTTTAAAGAGACATGCATCTGATTTCATCTGGAAGTGGATTCTGAGCATGAAATTAGACTATAGGAACCAGACAGCCCTTAAACCATGATCCATCCCATCTAAATTTTAATAAGAAAGTTTTAGAAACCAAAAATGGTTGAATTTAGTAGTATTTTAATAAGAAATTTTTAGAAACCAACAATGGTTGAATTTAGTAGTATATAATATTTTGCCTCATTTTATCACTCTAAATGATATTCAGTCCTAATGAATCAAGCTTGTACTTTGAACTGCATGAATAAACTTTTCACTGGTGGTTTCACCTTACTAATTATAGATACTAGAAAGGTGTTGACCTTTTGTGTATCATTCCCCCATTTCTGCCATGTAACTTTCTACGTATGCACCTTGCTTATGGAAATGTGTTGCATAAAAATCTACCTGAAAGTCTAATTGCTTAATATACTTGTCATTTTATTACATCGCATGATTTTTTTGGTAGGCCAGGAATTTGGGAATTGCTGGGAAGTTCTCTTGCCCCACCTGATATTGATGGGGGTCCATTGGTAGTGTTCATCTGGTGACTACCCTGGTCTAGAAAATCCAAGACAGCTTTATGTACATGTGCAGTGCCTTGGCAGAGCTATATGAAAACTGGACACAGTGGAGTCCCTCTTTGGTATCTAGGCCTGTTACATGAGCTTTCCAGCAGGGCAAACTATTACACAGAGATTCTGGACGCTAAGAGCCAAAAGCAGGAGCTGCCAGTTCTCTTAAATGCTGCATCTGGAAAAGCTACTGAATCCCTTTCATTCTATTTTCTTGGTGAGAGCAATCACAGGCCAGTCCAGATTCAAGGGAAGGAACAATAGGCCCACCTCTTTTTGAGAAGAATGTTAAAGAATTATGAGTCTCTTTAACTCACCAGAATGGCCAAATTACTAAAGCTCTTATCCATGAGAGTTTCAAAGAGATCTGAGCTTTCCATAAGTGACACCCACAATTAAACACTCAGGCATGGAGACAGACTCAATACCATTCTTTTTGCCTTAACATTGTCCTAACATACCTTTGGTAACATAGCAGAATAGTTATTTCCTCAGCATTGGCCCACGCAAAAGGCGATAAGAACAATAATTTCTACTTCTGCTATCTCAAGGAAAAGTATCAAAACCCCAAATAATCATCTCACATAAAATTGCAAATATTAACTATTCCAAGTGCCTGTGAGAGTCCTGCATGATTGAGTAATGATGGTTCACTCTGCTTAGGCACCATCACTGGCAAAGGTGCAAGACCAAGCCAGGTCTCTCATTTTTCTCTTGTAAAGGAAAACAGGTTGCCACAGCTCTTCACTGAAGTCCATTTTTTTTTCCTTACACCACTGAGAAGAAAATTAGAATGTTGAGAAGATTCTTTATCATGATTGTGATGGCCATCTCATGAACATATACATGTGTCAAAACTGCACAACCAAAATGAATATGTTCTCTTCTTTTAAAAGGAAAAGAAAGATGAAAACTGTATTGTGTGCCTCATTCTTGCTCCCTTTCTGTAAACCTTCATGTCCTCTCAACCTTGAAGGCTCAACTCGGTTCTCCCAATTTCTTTGAAGGATTTTTCCCACATGTCTAGCCCACATTTTCCTCTTATCCATGAACTCATAGAATCTTACAGTCTGTTACACGCATGATCAGAAATCAATCATATTTATACTTTCACCCATCAGAAAGGTTTAATCACCAAGCCTGTTGTCTAAGTATAGGTTAGAATTCATCCTGCTGATATAAAACAAGACAAATGGGAATTATGCTCCAAAGAATTAATAGCATTTCAGAGGAAATTCACTAAGACGTCGCTTTGTGCCATGCTCTGTGGGCTTCACACCAGGACCTCGTACACATGATCTCATGGATACTTCACTGCAAGCCCAGAGGACTTTATAGATGGCAAAAGTGAATTCTGCAAGATGAAGTCCCTTTGCCCAAAGTCACATTGCTAGTATATGACAGAGACAGAACTTAAGTCCAGATTTGTCTAACTGCAGAAGCAAAGTGCCTGTCCATTAGGCCCCAATGTCTCTGAATAATTGTATTATATGTATATACTTCTGTGCATGATTATGTGTCTGGGTATAGTCATTCAGAGAAATGCACAGTGACATTTATGTTTCAGATCTCATGTATAATGTAAGAAAGGCACAAATGAGGTGCCTAGAATTGAACTTCTAGAAACAGAAGGATGAATATTGTGGAGTAGGACTATAAGTTGAGATCTGTCATTTAAACTCCTTCCAAAGGAATTATGAGTCTGTTACTTAAGACCAAGTAAAGCAAGCAATTGGCAGTCTGATTTTATCATATATCTAATATTTGCTTGTTTGTTGATGGTTTTTATAATCCAATTACTTAACTGTCAATTATTAAAAATAGTAACCAACATTCTTTCATTAGACATTCATATTCATTATCTGTAGAATTTTAAACAGGCCACAGACTGTACAAAACTGAGAATCACAAAGTAAAAACATACTGGAGATATAGCTGCCATCCAAAACATGTGCTTACTCTACTAATGAATCCATTCCCTGCCATTCTTCCTCTACTCACTGTCTGAGATGGCTCCACTCACAGTTATCAAAGCACCAATAACGATCACAAAAAATAACAATTTCCAATAAGTTATTTTAATTCTTAATATGGATAAAATAATTTAAGTACAATTACATAAGTCATAAATTAGTATTCCCAGTTGATAATTAAAGATACAAGCAAAAAAGATTAAAAAGTTGTTCTAGCTTAAGTATCTAGGAGGAATGGGTCTGTTGTTCCAATATAGGATGATCATTCTTGAACCTGAGCATATTTAATCAACCATCTCCCAGCACAGGATCTGTAGTCTTGGTTCCTAAGATTCTGTGAGGCAAGAGACCTTTCATTAACAGCCTCAGAAAGAAAAGGTGTGTAACAAAAAGATAAATGTTAATATTTTTGGATGCCCTAATTTAAATAAGGATATTTGGCACTTATATGGAGGATCTGGTTTAAGGACCCTCTACCTTGTAAATTGAGAGTTTAAATCTGACTGAGTTCTCCTGAGTTTAGCATGTTGAATAGCAAAAAGGGAAGGTGAAAACCGGCAGGTGGAAAGAATCCAAACTCTCTAATCCAAAATGAGACTCGATTTCTAAATCCCTGCAGGTTTTCTTTCTCTTAGCAGCTGGCTGCCAGGAACAGAGCACGTTCACCATAGTCCTGCACAAGATTTAATGGGGTAATTAAGAAGTATGCTGAGAATTTGGCCCAGGACTTGGTTTTGTTTTTGCTCTGTGGATTTCGTGTTGGTGGAAGCAGTTCAGGCAATCCATCATTTGTGCTTGGCAATGCCAGTGACAAAGTCAGTTCCTGGAATGCAGTAAGGGACAATGGTACCAAGTGAGGAGCCAGGGTCTGGCAGGAACCTATGGAGGCTTTAGGGACCCTTTGGCTGTGGTTAGTGTTCTTCTCAGATAACTATTAGCAGCAAGTGACAGGGGAGAATGGAACTGCCATTTCCCGCAGCTGCACAGAGTATGATTGCATTTATTTATTTTTATTTTTATTTTTTCATGGTGTTTTTTGGTTTATTCTTTCTATGTCTATATGAAGTCTCACATTTATAAGAAAACTTCTCATGATATTCGTAATGTGATATGAGTGAGAAATGGCATCTTCAGAGTATGTGAATACTATAAGTGAGACAGAACACCTTTGCAAACGTTGGAGAGTAATCTATATTTCCTTTTCCCTGAATTGTCTGTTCATTCCATTCAGTAAAGATATGCAAACTCCTATGGCAAACTAGGAAATGTGTCCACACATGATGATTAAGGAATTATAAATTTCACTGCGATGTGTCAGTATCTAGTAAAATTTTAAAGTGATAAATCACAACAATTACACTCCTACATATTTGTCTTACAGATACACTATCATATGCTCAGTATGGTGCAGTTATAAGATCTTCATTGCAAAGTTTTAGGTTAAAAAAAAATAAAAGAAAACAATATCACTATTAAAGGATACCTGGCTAACTAAGCCATGGAAGAGACACCTGCTTCTAACTATGATGGAGTAACTGGAATGAACTAGTTCTCCATCATAAATACCTGGAAAAGTGGGCAAAATACATTAGGAAACATTTTTCTATGTTGGATAACAGCACATAATGGTGATCTCTCAGAGAAAGGAAACTGGAGAGCTGAGACTCACGATTGCCTTGCCTTCTAACTGGGGATAATTATCTGACCATGGAACAAAGAGCTGGAGTCAAAGCAGGCCACAGCAGTCCTGCCAAGCCGAGGAGGCAAAGGTCAGAATTTTCAGCAGCTGAAATGCCTGGAAACTACAGGATAGGGTATCATAGATGAAGGAGGAAATCTGAAAAGGGGGAGTCCCTAAGGATCTATTAAAAAGCTGCATGTCTACCTACACTTTCAAATAATAATTGAGAAGTGGATATTGATATTAAATTGATTAAAGTGATATTAAAAATAGTACCATTTATAAAAGCACAAAAGTCTTGAAACATTTAGGCAAAATACTCCAAATATAAAATGTTGTAGACACAAATCTAAGAATACTTGGAAAACAAAGAAGATATACCACATTAATATAGTGGAAGATTAATTTTGTTACTATTTCAATTTATTTGAGCGATAAATCCAATGTCATTTTGGTCATGCTAGTATGTGAACATACTAAATTTTAGTAAGCTCACATAAAATTAGTATGGTTATATATAAATGCAAAGGAACTAAAATAACCTAAACCAATTTTGATAAAGAAGAACAAAGTTGGAAGCCTGAAACTATCTAGATTTAAGGTTAATATAAAGCTAAAATCATCAAGGTAAGGATTAAAGGAACAAAACAAAGGAACAAAATATGACACATACCTGTGTATGTGTGTCTATACATGCGTATATCACATATAGATATGATACATATATATCACATGTATTGATAGGATCTATCTATCTATATATATGATCAGCAGACTTTTGACAAAGGGGCTAATATGATCCAATTAAGATCCAATTATGATTTTTTTCAAAGATTATGCCAAAGCAAATTGATATCCATATGCAAAGAAATAAAGAAGAAAAGATAAAATGAAACAGAGTCTATACGTCATATTTAAATAAAATTTAGTTCAGAGTAAATTATAGGCCTAAGGATAAAGCCTAAACCATATAACTTTCCATAATATAGGAGAAAATCTTTGTTACTTTGGGTTACACAAAGATTTCTTAGAAAAGAAAAAACATTGTTAGGAGAAAAAATTGATATTATATTTCATCAAAACTCTTTGAAAAATGTGATGAAGAAAATGAAAAGAAAGTCACAGACTAGCAAAAACAACTTTTGAAAAACATCTGATAAGTATCTGGCACACAGTATATGTATAAGGAACTCTCATAGCTCAATAATAAGCAAACCATCTAATTCTACTCAAGAGGAAAATGGAAGTACTTTCAATAAATAGTGCTGGATCAACTGCATGTTGATAGAGAAGGGAGGAAAACTAGCTCTTACCTCACATCATATGCAAAACTTGAAAGACGACATGGACTTCATATGTCATATGTAAAACTATAGAACTTCTAGAACAAAGCATAGGGAAAAACATCTTCGCAACTTTAAGTATATAAAGATTTCTAAGAACCCCAAAGAACACAGAAAAGTGGTAGTTTGAACCTCATTAAAATTAACAACTTTTATCTTTGAAAAACTCTGCAGTAAACAGAAATGTAACATCCTTCACCCCCAAAATATGGAAAGGGGTTTTGCAGTTTATCATAAAGGTAAACATATAAGTACTCTGTTACCCTGATATTCCATGGAATAGGCCATCGAAAACCCATGTTTATACAAGATTAGTGTAAGAATGTTTATGGCAGATTCATGATAGCCAAAACCTGAGAAAATTAAGTGCTCGTTGATGGCTGAATGGGTTAAAAATTATACATAAATAAATAAATTATGGTACATAATCTCCATATAGCTAATACAGATGGTCTATTAATACAATGGGATACTAGTCGAAAACAAGAAAAAAGGGAAAATAGTTTAATCCCAAAAGTATGATGCTAAGAGAAAGATGTCATACAAAAACTCGCACATAATCAAAGATTATAGATATGTAAATTTCTATAAAATGCAAATAAATTTATAACGATGGATGTGAGTCATTGGTTGCCTAGGGGTGGGGTTGGAGGGAAAGATAAATTATAAACAGGTACAAGGACATTCATGATGGACATATTTATTATTTAAATGTGATGATGCCTTCACAGGCATATACTTAGTTTGAAAATTTTCAAATTGTACGTTCTATATATGTACAGTTTATTGAACTTCAATTATGCCTCCATTAAGTAGTTTAAACATTTATATGTCCCACAAAGCATGTCTTCCAGCCAAGACTTGGCTGTGAACCAACAGTTTGAATTCTCAGATGTCACGATTACCATAAAAACAAGAAGGACACCATGAAATAATTAGGATTCAGTCACTGAATGATCCAAGCCAAGGTACCTGTGAGAGACTGAGAGAAAAGGGGGGCTTTCCCTTCTAGGTCTTTTAGGACTGAGGAATTCAGCTCTGCAGGACTGCTCTGCTGAGGCTGATGGTATTAACCCATCTTGCCAAAAGGCATTGCAAAGTCAAGGGGCTTCTCAGGCTCAGGACTCAGTTTCTTGAGATTCTAGAAGACTTTCTATCTGGATCCCTGCTGTTGTCAGCTGCAGCATGAGAGTTCACAGTGGTGGTCAATAGACAAATGAATCTCAGGACTCCCCTGATTTCAAGGTAAAGTAAATCTCTGGAATAGAAGGAAAATAGTTCTAACTGCACTTTTAAATTTTTAATTTCAGTGTCCACTTAGAGGTCTTTCTGTCATGGATTTTCACCTTGTGGAGCTAGTTTCCTGGCCCAGGGCTTTCATGAAGCCATATCTGACAGCTGGGCAGAAATCCAGGAAGTGCCAAGGAAGCAGAGAATCAGCTCCCCCTGATAGAGGAGTGGAGCATGCAATGCAGACTGGTCCCCATCCCTCAGGCATGTGCCTAGCCCTGGCACAGAGAACAGCCAGCTGTAGAGGCTTTGACCCTTTCTCTACCAACAGAATCCATGCCAGTTTGTGGAACAAAAGAGGATTTAATCTCCTCTGTCACTGGCAATGAGATTAGCAGGTACCTCCAATAAAGGTTCTCATGTTTAGCTTCAAGTCATCTTCCTGACTATTGTTATTCTCCAGAAAAAGCATTTCATTGCACCTTAAGTAGGAGAGGCCATTTAACTTCTCAGCACCCCATTTTCCAGTGATTCATTCATTTACTCTTTCAATAAACGGTCAATTTATACCTCCTATGTAGAGGTCACTCATGTACTCTTGGTAGGAATAAGATGAAATCTAGGTTTGCTAGAGACCAGGACTTTCTTCTTTCGTTATATCTTTCATGATATCAGAGACCAGGACAATTCTTTGTTCTTTATATCATTAATATAAACTATCTTGTTTTGAACCACTATTAAGCATGAACTCCCTTATATACATCATTCCTTTCCTCAAAAGGGAAGTTAGATATTATAATAAACATTGCACAGTTGCCAAAACAAAGGTTAAACAATTTGCCCAAGGCCCCAGCTTCATAACTGTCCAAGTTGGAATCAGAACACAGTAATACCTCAAACTTAGTCGCTTTCCATTCTAGCAGGCAGCTCAGTAGACACCCCAGGCTGTTTCCGTGATTTTAATATCATGAAGTTTAGCACTTCAGCAAAAATGTTCACATCTCCTATTGCTGGCACATTTTATAGAGAATTACAATAGTAGGTGATGTGCAACTGCACAGGGCCTGGATCTAGTTTGGGGTCCCTGACCTTTAAGTTCAATAATCAATTTTGTTTGTTATAAGAAGATAATTTGCTAAATGCACAGGAATCTGATCTCTAAAGAAGGATTCTGCCTCATTATCTGAAAACCAAAATAGGTCCCAGAAAAATGAGTTGGATTTGGGTGTGACGTTTTATTTATTTCTCAATATCTGTTGCTCACTAGGTGCCAGTGTGGTTCTAAGCGCCAAAGATAAGACCGTGGTTAAGATCAGCAGAATTCCAGCTAGACTGGTAGTGACAATGGTTCAGATCGCTAGCTGGGAGGAAAACAGGCACACCAGCCATGAGGAGGTCAGCTTTGGTGGCACAAAGTTTGAGCGATCAATGGCAATGAAGAGGCCATTTCCAGGAGAAGCAGGGGTATGCGGCACTAGCTGACATTATCTCTGACAAATCAATCATTTCAATCTTCAGGAATTTCTTGAGTTCGTTGATGTCAAGTTGATAGCTGAAAATCAGCCACAGTGGATCACTTCTACCAGGGGAACTAGGACACTTCATATCAGGGCTCCTGTTCCTTCTCCCCATGAGAGCTGGTTGTTAGAGATCTACCAGCACATCACTGAGTAAAGGAGAAGAGGATTGGGTATGCAGACCAGGGGAAAAAAAAAAAAAAAGATTCTGTCCTCTTTGTATTCTAAATTCTGTTTTTAACGTCAGAATACAGATGGTAGCCAATGCCTTGGGATGGATGCGGCAGCCTAGGAGAGAATAATTAAAACAGAGAACTAAGAAAAGAAATTAAGAACAAAACCCATAATGGTAAGTAGAGGAAAACCCTTAAAAGAGATTGGAATAAATCTAGTCTGAAGTATCAGGAAGGAGTTTCACAAGAGAGGGGTGATAATCTTCAAAAACTTACCTGAAATTTGGAAAGTGTCCAGGCAAATTACTGATTCACTTGGAGAAAGCATTTTCTAAGAGTGAGGGGCAATGAAGCCAGAACAGAAAGGTGAAGGGTGGGTGGGAACCAAGGTGGAGGAAACAAGGACCAGAGAGCTCATGTCTGGTGACTAGCAACTTTCCCTTCTGAAAAGAGGAAAGGTAGGTATTCTCTTTCCAAGCCTCGGCCCTTGGATTGCTGTCTTCTTTTCTTTGTACAGGATATACACTTGGTAGCATATTCCTTTTTCACTTGGGACATGAAGAAGGCAGGAGCTTTAGCTCTGCTGAGCAGCTCTACTCTCCTGAGATTGATAGCACCCAAATCATTGAACCTGGAAGTTCAACTGCTTATCGTTTAGGATGGGTTTTTCTCCAGATGGCTAATTTAATTTCCCACATGTTGAGTTCTTCCTAGCTTTCTTCTCCGAGAGCAATCTAAATTTCATGCTTAGGGAGTGCCTTGCTCTTACCCTACGATCATATGCTCCAAGAGGGAATATTTTCTCTGCTCATTTTTAATTCATAAAAGTTACAGCAGGCTTGTGGGAGAGGAGGAAGAAGAGAAGAGTACACAATTCACACTCCCTAGTCGGGCAGTAACTGTCCCATTCCATCTCAGAGAAGCTGCTTCATCCACAGGCAAACTGGAGAGCTGGTCAAGCTCTCTGTCATGGTTCTTCATTCTTAAGGTATCAGCCATCTGGGCTGCAGATGGACAATCACTAAATAGAGTGATTTTCGGCTCAAAAAAAGTAGAATAATCAGATTGCCTATCCCTTAAGCCTCCCTCAAGGACTCTTAACTTGAATCCTTCCATTTGTGGGAGTGTGGCCTGGAAGGAAATTAAAATTAGAGAGGAGAGTGGACAGGCAGGCAGAGAAAATCAGAGGAGAGATGACTACATGGTTCCTAAGATGTAGAAAGTGTTTGAGGCTACAACTGAGTCTCACAAAAACTGGAACTAGCTAACTTCCTTCCTTCCTTTCTTAAGGATTGAAACCTGGAGTATTTTAACACTGAGCCACATCCCCAGCCTGTTTGTAAATTTTATTTAGAGACAGGTCCTTGCTAAGTTTGCTAAGGTTAGCTTTGAATTTGCCATCCTCCTGCCTCAGCCTCCAGAGCTGCTGGGATTACAGGCATGTACCACCAAGCCTGGCAAAAACTGGAATTTTGAAACAGGAAAGTTCAAGGTCTCAAAGTCACAGTTCATTACAACAATAACAACAACAACAACATAGGCCCTAATTAGCCCTAATTAACACAGACATGAATTTTATCCAAGAAACTATCTTTTCATTATTATAACTTCATTCCTACTACAAACATTTAATAAATACCTACCCTATACCAGATGGATAGAGAACAAAGTCCTAGCTTTCTTGTCCTTAAATAATTCTCAGAGTCAAAAATAGGAAAGAGAAGTAAAGGGTCATTGGAAAAAGGGAGGAAACAAAGGAAAGTTAGAAACATAGCAAAAGTCAGAATTTGTCAGGGAACATTCCTGCAACCCCTGAAGGGCAGCTGGACTTCCTATCAGTACCTCCAAGGAAACTCAGACTCAAATAGTTGGTCACAGGATTCTTGTAGCTTCTCTTTGTTTATCACCATTGATTCATTGTGTCAGAAAGTCTAGATGTTTTAGCCTATTTGACAGGCTTCTTGGTTTCTCTCTTCTAGAAGACCACACTCTAAACATTATTTCTTGATTTTACCAAGAGAAATATCTTAGCTTGGCTAATTCATAAAAAATACAAACCTATTTTTCTTTACTAAGAGCCCCAAACCAAATAACAAGCATAAAGTGCCCAGATTAGCATTTGATAAATGGGAGCTAGGTGAGATGCAAGTATTACCATACATAATCCTCAATTTGTACATGGATAATTTGCTGCTATTACTTACACTTTGAGATGAAAGGAACCTAAGGGTTAGTGAGGTTAGCTGTTACCAGATAAAACCCATCTCTCTTTCCATGATTTTTGCTAGTATGCTATGTGGAAGGCATCAAACAGAAGGTTTCTTAACCAAACTAACCCAAATAGTCAAAAACAGCAAGTTCATCCACAGCCTGTTTCAATTTTACTGATCAGCCTCAGAGTCACTATGCTCTTCAGGAAGAACAATACAAAGAATAAAAGGGAACATACAAACAGATCTTCAAAGTCCTCATCTAGTTAACATTAAGGCACCAGATAACTACTTCTGTACATGCACACAAAAAAATGTGGTATATGTGTGTATGAATATATATTCAAATCTATTTTCTAAAAAAAAAAAACTAGTTAAAAGGGAGAGAGAAGAAGGAAGGAAGAAATCTAAGGACTTACAGCAATAGTTAGAAATAGTGAACTGATCCTATTTAATTAGTAATAATCGAATGAGGTAAAATGTCAGTATTTGGCAAACAGAGATGTTGAAAACTTTTAATTAGCAAGAAATTCTTGCCAGTTGTGGCTCATACCTCCTCCCACCGGGCGAGGCCTCCATACAACAATTTGCACAGTAATGGAAATAGAGAGTTAAATAATGAAGCAGTTCTCCAGCTCTGGGGAAGAAAGCAGGGCAGCCTTTTAAAGTATTCACTTAGTGTTGACTAGCGGGAGGAAGGAGAAAAAAATATATAGGTCTTCCATTCACACACCAGATGTTCCCATTAAACAATTACTTTCAAGGAGGCTTGGCTCATGTGGATGATAATTGTTGCTGAGTTTGGGAGTTTAACAGCCTCAGAAGATAATTCCCGGGTGAGGGAGAGCTAGCTACGGCTGTGGTAGGCTCAGGGTTCTAGTCTTGGGGGAGCTCCACTAGGTTATGGTCCTTTGGGTGACAAGAACCCCACTCCTATGTTAGAAGAGCTTGGTACTGGTTTGCTGCTGGGACTAGGGAACCCAGGTGTACACATTTGTGAGTGGTCAAGGGAGTTGACTTCCCTGGTCTTGGATTCGTTCTATGGAAGAGGAAGTAGACGGCCTTCCTACATACCTTCTATCTACAGGGACACTCTTAATCACAGGGATGAGAATGTGAGCTGGCCACCATTGGATGGCTTCTTAGGTCAGGTTTCCCTGATCCAGGGATCTGGGGCATGTGTGGCATTTATTTAAGGATTTCTCCAAGGAAAAGAGGGAAAGCAGATGAAAAGAGGGAGGACCCAGAATGTAGTCTCAGATTAAGTTCAGATTTGTTTTGATTATGGGGGGGAGGGGCTCCAACAACTTGCCCTGTTCAGGGTTTTGGTGTTACTTCTGGGAAAGATGGGGTCTCCTCTGGGGAAGAAGCTCTGAGATATCATCAGCCTGCTCCACAGACTCTAGTGTTGGCTGTACCCCTGCAAAGTGTGAACATAGGTGGAAGGAGAAGCCAGGAAATTGCTTTCCTCTCTGCTCCTTGTTGAGACAGTTGTGAGCCAGCATATTAAATTCACTGCAGAGTATGTTATCTCACTTGATACACACAATGACCTGATAAGATAGGCAGGGCAGACACTGTTTCTTTGTGCAGACTCCTATTTTCTAGGGGAGTGAACGTGCTCAGAGCGATTGGTTTCCGAGCCTAAGGAAGTCAGATCCTGTGAAAAGAGTTGGAACTAGAACCGAGGACATCTTGACTTCAAGTTTCACATCCTTTCCACTATTGCTCTCGTTCTTTCACCTGATAAAAGCTGAGAAAAGTCAAATGGTGACTCCAAGCCTAGAGGTGGATGAACCTGCAAATGCCATAGGAGGAAGGGAAGGTGAGCCGTGAAGGGGGCTCCTCACAAAAGGCTCTGTGGGGAGCCACATCTGAGCTGGGTCTAGTCTGTGGTGGTTTGGATGTAGGTTGATGGGAGGTGAGAACTTTGCAGGTTCAGGCAGACCAGAGACATCTAGGCATGGCAGGCAGAGTGGGGCTGGTTCTGTATAAACAAAGGAAAGCTGTGTGTCTGTGCAGGCAAGAAGGTCCTGGACTGCTTCAGCCCGTCTCTCCTCTCACTCATCTCTACCTGCGTTTCTCTCCATCTGTCCACCCAAAGCTGTCTCTGGTTTCTAAATCAGACTTCGGTTTCTGGTTATATTAACTCTTCATTCCTCCATTAGATGAAGATCAGTGAAACCTTTTAAACTCAATATGCATTTTATTTTTTTAAATTATTTTTAAATTTTTCACAGACTGCATTTTGATTCATTATACAAAAATGGGGCCCATCATTTCATTTCTATGGTTGTGCACAATGTAGATTCATACCATTCATGTAATCATACATGTACGGAGGGTAATGATGTCTGTCTCATTCCACCATTTTTCATACCCCCTCCCTCTCATTTCCTTCTATATAATCTAAAGTTCCTCCATTCTTCTCTTACCCCCCACACTCCCACCCCCATTATATTTCATCATCCACTTATCAGGGAACACATTCAACCTTTAGTTTTTTTGGGATTGGCTATGAAGCAACAGTAAAGATTCATTGAAAGAAGATGACTTAGGAAAGATCAAGGTATTTGAATTCTCCACTTTTATCTCAATTACCCTTATCCACGAGGTTCCTGTGAGTTAGTTCCAAAGGGAAGGACAAAGAAAAACAAAAGGCCAGTCCCTCGTTCCTAGGACCTGGGTCACAAACCCTAATGCAGGATGTTTTGAGAAATCTGAATGAAGCACATGACCCAACCTGGATACTTGTGAGGCTTCTTTGCCAATCTCCTCTCTCCAGTAAGCTCTGATAAAAATCACAGGGTAGAATGACTCAGTCTATTTCATAACAAAATGGAAAGCTGCAAGATTGCATCTAAAAGAGAATTCCCTTCTTTTCCGAAGGATGGCCTCATCACTGCAGTGCAGTGGCCCCAATAACTGGCAAAGTGATCCCAATCCATGCCCTGGAATCTGAGAAATCAGACCCCTCTCTTTTCTCCCTCAGTTAGAAGTGGTGGTGGGAAAATTGGTAGGAGATTTCTTAATAATAAGCCACTAGGTTTGTGGGATTGAAGAGCTTGTATATATTAAGAAACCCAAAGCTAATAATTTATAAAATGAAAACCAGGAATGCAAACCCATAACAGACAGCCCAGATTCACTCTAGAGAGAGGACTGGGAAATAGATCTGGTATGTTTTAGAGATGGAAAAAAGTCAAAGAAAGCAATGGATCAGGTTCCTGACAGTGGAGGTTGCTAGTTAAGGAATGGGGTGGGGGTGGGGGAGGGGGAATGAATGATATGGGCTCCCATACAATTGCACTGCTTAACTCAATTTCTGGCCTCATGTTTTCTTATTTGTTTTGTCTTTTATTTTTCAGGTATAGGTTTGTGTAGAGGGTTAAAGATAGATATACCCAACCAGAGATGATGAAAATGGCTGATTTCTTATTTGGAAAAGAATATTTGCAGATATAGTTAAGGATCTTGAGCCGAGATCACTGTGGATTAACTGGGTAGGCCCTAAGTCCCAGACACATGTCCTTAGAAGGAAGGGGAGAACACACTGAGAAGGTGATGCATTGACTACCAAGGAACACCAAGAATGACCATCATCAGCCAGAACCTAGGAGAGAAACACGGAATGGGTTCCCCACCCCCAGAGTCTCCAGAAGGAGCCAAGCCTACCAACTCCTTAATATGGGACTCCATCCTCTAGCATTGTGAGAGAATAAATGTCTATGGTTTTAAGCTGCCCATGTTAGGTGATTTGTTATAGCAGCCCTAAGAAACTGATACATTCTGTTAATTCCTTGGAAACATGTTCTGAGAGTAACAGTGCGGAAACACAAACCACCAGGCTGCCCCCAGGTCAGGTACCTCAGCTATCAGGAAAGAAGGCCACCAATCAGCACACTAGGCTGTGCTGGAACTTGGGAGCTCCCACAGTCTCCTGAGGTCAGTGTCCCCACACAGGAGCTTCTGCCCTGGGCCCATCAGGCGGTATCATACTTCAAAAACATTGTGTTAAGCCCAAATCAAGCACAACTCAGAGCCCCTGGGGAACAAGTTGAAATGACAGAACTGCTCTTCTTTTTGGCAAAAGTCTTTTATCAAGCATTACAGGGTGTATTTTCAATCATTCCCATATCACAATGAAGAGACAAACCTTTTAGAATGTGTTCATTGAGAAAGGGGAAAAAGAAAAAAAGAAGTAAAAGAAAAAGAAAGAAAGCCAAATGTAGGACTCTGTGGCTTGGTGCACCCAGGGACTAGCTGAGGCTTTGAGTATCCATGAATCTTAGCAGTTAGGCAATGAAATGTAATTCAATCTTTTTAACTTCATGATATATATTCATGTCAGTGGGTTTAAGATAAGGAAAAGACTTTAACGAAAAATGAAACTTCTGGTGAATAAGTTGGAGAATGTTGAATAATATACAAATATTTCTTTCCCCTCTGTCAGAGAGATTCCAAGCCCTGCCATTCTTTCATACAGAAACTAATTGAGAGGAGGAAAGAAAAGAAACAGTGATACCTAGAGTAGGAAGAGGGAGGAGTGGATGGGGTGGGGGAAGAGGCCAGGAGGACAGGAGGGAGGAGAAAAGACCCCAGCATGTAATAATGGAAGGATCCTAAAAGATGCCAGGAAATTGGCACATAGTTGATAATAACCATAATAACAAAGCTAATGATAGGTTCTGGCAGAGGGAGGACCTTGCCTGGTCTTATATTTGTTGTAAAGAAAAGGAGCGGCTCAGCTGGCAGGGTTGGCTGCATTTAGTAATTCAGCATTCATCTTCCAAAAGCCCACCAGCCACGTCACAGGCCTGGCCTCTTGTCTCCCACACTGTCCCAACCCTAATTTTGCTTCTACAAAATTATTGGTATTGCAGCTCTTCTCTGAAGCTTGACAAAAGAACAGGTGTAGACATTAGTGGGGTGGTGGGATTGGTGGAGGGGCTGTCTTTTCTATATTTATCTCATTGTTTCCTCCCAAAGAGTGGGGAGACACAACTGGATTGTTGGAGGGGTTCAAGTAGGGTCCATGTGGCCAAGGGGGCTAAGAGGAAGCCTTGGGACCTGAGCCTTCCTGTGATTCTGCCCTGGCCAGGACTTGCTATGCTGTGCCATACAGATGTTCTAGAAGAGCAGATGCAAGGTGAGGTGGAAGGAGTTATGCTGAGCCCATCATATTCCAGATACTATACAGACATTATTTCATTTTCTTTACAAAAACAAGAGAGAAAGTTGAGTCTTGGCAGGGGAAGAAATTTGCCCAAACTCATCCAGCTAATAAATGCAGAGACTGGAATAGATCCAGGTCTGCAAGCCCTTCAAAACCCCAATGCTTGTTACAACATCCTGCCCCTGCCCCTAAATGAGTCTGGGGTGAGAAGTAATAATGTTAATTCTGAGAACTCAGAGTAGGAGAGATGCTATTTGAAGGAAAGAAAATTGCCAACACATCAATAAATGCTCATTAAAAGTATAGTCTGTAAAGGGAAACTTGTTTAGAGAGGATAATCCCTTTGTAAAGCATAGGGCTAGTGTGAGTCAGCTCACCTTCCATGTGGTGTCTTCCCTGGGTGATACCCCAGGTCCATGGGTCCAGAGTTCCAAATCGCAATCCCTAGCCATCACCTTATATCAGAACATCAGGTAGGTGCTAAAGCTCAGAAAAGAAATTGGTGGGACGTTTCCCGTCTGTTTGAAATGTTTCCTCAGCACCAGGAATGCCTTCCTCCGATATAGTTCCTTCACCTCACAGTTCATGCAGAATCTCCTGCCATGTCTGATAACCATTTAAAGCCTTAATTGGTGTTGTTCTGTTCCATTGGTTAACAATAGCAAATTACTTATGGATGAGACACTGCCAACAAAATTGCTAAACAAAAAGTTTTTCTACTTTTGTGAAAAGAAGAAGACAAAAGAGTATCAGAGAGCTACATAGGAGCCATTTCCTTTGCCAAGAATCTTGAGTAATGATTTCCTATATCTTTAATACTCATTGTGAAGGACTTAAGTAATTACAATTTCTGTTTCCATTTATAGAGTCCAATAAGCCATTCTCTAGCAGATATCATGCTACCACAAGTCTTATTTGGAATTACTGTCCATCTTTGACCTGTGGATGTTCCTTTTCCAACTATGGTTAATAATCAGTATTGCAGAACAATCTCATTACATTTTTAAAAAGTTTATTAAAAAGGACTCTCCAGCAATACCCGGAAATCCACTAGACCTGAGTACCATTATGGACATTTGATGTGAATGTTACTTCCCCCCCTCATAATTATGAAACCAATAAGTACTCATTCTAAAAACTTGAAGTAATATAGAAAATACAAATGTTCTTGCAGACTAAAGGTTGCTAAATCCAAAACCTGATTTTTAATTTATTTCATATAGTTAATTGTCTTTCCAGCTTGTTTTTGACCATTTCCCTTCCCATCCAACCTCCAGTTCTGCCACTTTTCCCACTTTCAGAACTCCATCATTTTGCCTAAGGGAAAGATTCATTCTAGATGGAAAAATAATGTGAGAAGATGCCAACATTTTAATGACTTGTGTAAATATAATTTCCTTTGCAAATTCCTCTTTAATTTTCACTACTATCCTTTCCCTGCAGAAAAAAAAAAAAAAATGACTGTTCTCCCCTATTCTGTTATCTTTTTTTAAAATTATCAAAACAGTTTGTCCCTTGAAAGAGTAGAAATGTGTTAGAAGATTGAAGAATTAGTTACAAAAATGTTCTTAAATTATAATTCACCAAGCCAAGAATGGGATCCTATATTCAACATCTGAAATTCCAAAGCCAGCACAGAACCAGGTCTTTAATTTCATTTCTTAGTTTAGGCTCAATAAATATTCAAAGAACAGTGATTTTTTTAAAAATCCCCTGAAGAGATTTTGTAGCAGACATCCAGTGTTCTGTATCCATTTCATCTTTCTAACCATTGACTTATTTTCTTTGGTGATTTTAGGAAGGGGTGAATGAATTTCCCCTTTGTTAGGTAGTTGTTTTAGTCAGCTTTTTCACTGCTGCAACTAAAAGACCCGACCAGCACAATTGTAGAGGAGAAAAATTTTATTTAAGGGCTCACAGTTTTAGAGGTCTTAGTCCGTAGAAGACCTCTCCATTTCTTGGGGCTCAAGATGAGGCAGAACATCATGGCGGAAGAGTGTGGCAGAGGAAATCAGCATGGCGGAAGAGTGTGGCAGAGGAAATCAGCTCACATGATGATCAGAAAGCAGAGAGAGACTCTACTCTCCTGATACAAAAATATACCCCATAGCCATGCCCCCAGTGAACCATTCCCTCCAGCCACACCCCACCTACCTCCAGTTACAACTCAGTTAATCCCGTCAGAGATGAATTCACTGATTATAACCTGATCATTTCTCCAATAAAACTCATGCATGAGCTTTTGGGGGACACCTCACATCCAAAGCATAACAGTAGTCTAAAAAGTATAGTAAATCCAAAAGTGTTTACCCACTTCCACTTCAAAAACCAAAGTGGAATTTAGGGGTTTCTTCTCCCAGATCCTTTTCTTCGTTGTTTGGCGTGGAGATCGGATGACCTGGGTCATCGGCTGATCCTGTCATGTTGGCAAAAGCCAAGCCAGGGAATATTCCTTGCCAGAAGCGAGGATGTTATCAGCCTTGCCTCTCGGCTCTGGCACTCATGCTTATAAGATGTCCCAGGACAACGGGTTTTCTGGGAGTGGCACGATGTCCCTAGCATTGCAATGATAGGATCACGGCGCAAAATGTTTCTAACTCTGCAACTTTTTAGTGCACGAAGAAGCCTCTGACAACTCACAAGCCTTGAACAATTTACAATGCCCCCACAGTTTAACGTCCTGATTATGAGACCCCAAATGATAAACTTGCAGAGCTAGTTCTGGGCCACTGTTCCTCCATCAGAGTGCAGTGTCCCCCTTGACCCCAGTTTTGCTGGAAGAGGTCTTGTGTTTTCTTCGTCTCTGTGTTTTTCTCCATCTCCAGTCGCCCCTACTTGAGATCCCTTTGTCGATGCTGCCCAGATCAAGGTCATTTGGTTTGCTAATACTGCCGTAACAATGGACCACAGATTGGGTCACTTAACAGAAATGTATATTTTTTTTCTCATTTCTGGAAGTTAAAGTTTAAAATTCAAATTGCCAGCAGGTTGTTTTCTACTGAGACCTCTCCTTGGCTTGTAGATGGCCCAATTGTCTTTGTGTCTTCAAGTAGTTATCCCTCTGTGTCTGTCTATATCCTAATTTGTTCTTCTTATAAGGATTCCAGTCATTGGATTGGGACCTGCCCACATCACCTCATTTTAATTGAATCCCTTCTTTTAAGGCTCATTCTTCAAATATAGTTCCATTGTGAGATACTGGGGTTTATGAACTTGAACGCGGGAAATGGGGGGAGACACAGTTCAGCCCATCACATTGACTCTACTACTGAGTAAGCAGGTAACCTAAAAACTACTGATTGGGGAACTTATATGGAATTTTAGGTCTTCAGTAGCATAATAATAGAAGAGATAATTGGAGCTCCCTCATCTCAGAGGAGGCCTCTGACAAAATGCTGTCTACCAGGAAAATATTCCCAATCTTCCTGAGTTTCATCTTTTCCAAGTTGACTTAACTCTTTCCTCTTTCATAGCCCAGTTCTCCAAAATTGACTTTATCCCACAAGCTCCTGAGGACCTTCTCACAAATTCCTTTATGCTTGAATTAATCGAGGTCAGTGTCTGTTTTCTGCTATTAAGAACCTTAATGGATATGGTATTTTAAATATCCTTTAAAAATCCATCTGAAGCTCTGCTCACTGGTTCTGATGGTAGGAGCTCAGCACTCCCATAAGAGGCCTTCATATGACATCCAAGCTGATGGAGGAGTCCCACAAACAGAGCTGTTGGCCTCAGGGAATTGAATGCCCACCCATGGGCCAGAATTTGAAAAGGGAAAAACAATCACAAGCATATGGAGTACAATCTCTGACTTGGAAAAATGCTTCCTCTGGGTTTTAAGTTAGACTGACCATGCAACCTGGTTTGCTTGAAACACTCCTTTCCCCATGCTAGTTTCCCCAAATCAATTGTTTCTAGGGCTCCCTTCAGTCCATCTGTGTCCCCTTTAGATAATAATTTGTATGATTAACCTATTTTAAGTGTATCTTGATAATTGATGTATCCCGAGGTCCAGAATACAGCCTAACAAAGAGTAGGTATTTAATAAATATTTGTTAAAAATGAAGGAAGGAAGGAAAGCAACCTTGACCCATTATTAGCTATAGATGCATAATTATTACTTTTTCTTTCATATGAGCTAGGAGGTTTGGGAAAGACAGCATCTCACTCTGGACAGCTCCTGTGTAGAAAAGAGCTAAGTGTTTGGAGGCCCGCCATGCTTCTGTACTACCCGTGGAAATGGTGGGTGCTTGTTACAAAAGGATGCATTTCAAGGCAAGGTGTGAAGCCCACCTGTTGTTAGAAAGTCTGCCAAGATCTGAGTGCCACTGTGCTCGGTTCTTTCTCTCCCTACCTGCCCTTCCCGTGCCTCTTGCCTGGCTGAGGCTCCAACTTGATCAGTAAGCAACCAACATACCACTAATTAGGAGGCACAAGGCATAGCTGAGGATGATTAGCTCATGATGAGCACACGCTGCCTCCAGTTGCCTTGTTACCATTATAAATAGATTAGAAATCTGGGGAGCATCTGTATTTTCCCCTCACAGAGGAGAATCTGAAATTGACATGTCAAAATGAGAATGTGTGGAATGGAGCTTTGTAATTGACAAAGATTAACTTTATTTCTCTAGATCCACCTCTCCCTTGGTCTTTGCTTGCTGCCCCTCCCTTGCAAAGTTCCAGCTGTTGATGGAAGGAACCCAGAAATTCTCTAATTGAACCATAAGATTTTGGAAGGACTGTAAGGAAACCGTTTTGGCACTCCAAGGACCAGGTGTGTTGTTTATGGAGGCAATTATATGCTTCCCAGGTGATGCTACCTGGAAACCAAAAAGGACAGATTGGTGACAAGAACAATCCTGTTTTCTCTAGTTGGCTGCCTTACCTGCCTCCTTTCTCTGCTAATCCACCATGGTTGGACAGAGTGTTAATTGCAGCCAGCTTTTGGGACGCTGACAGCAATAACCCTTTGCAAGTGAGAGGAAGTGAGCAACAAAAGATGCTGTACCTTAGGAAGAGTCTTCTGGGATGGGCCCTAGGGAGAAGAAGTAGGAGCTTCTAGGTGGTACAAAATCCCTGGAGCCCAGTGCCCTTCTGCACATGGGACATTTTGGACATAAGCACTTCAGTGAAAGAAGTCTCTATTCTTTGGGGACCAGACACCTGATCTTCTCAGGAGCAAATCATGAGGGGCCCACTTTATTTGGTTCATTTCTAGTAGCTGCAAACAGCATCATTCCCCAGAGACTAAGCTGCAATGACAGATAGCATGTGTGCTGTCATGATCAATTTTCCTGTCCTCATTGACATTTTGAAGAGAATCTGCATTTTGCATGCAGTCCCTGGAGCAGCTCTCCTTGACTGTGACCAAGCTGAAGGCACTCTGGAACCAGGTCTTCAGCTCCCCTGAGTGTCTAGTAGGTGTATGCCTACAAATAATTGTTTTATCAGATAGTTTTTCAATGAGTGTGCACAAAGGAACCCAAGTCAGTGAACCTCAGAGAAGCTCTGAGAGACTTCAGAACCTGGAAATGCACGTCATCACGAAAGCATTGCTTGAGAAGGGGGAGTAAATGGGAAGCAAGTTAGGCTTAAAACCATCTGAGCCAATAAGCCTGGATGGGCAAAGTCAAACCCATTAGCAAGGTTGTATACAGGGTAGCCCCGAGTGGGAGAGTGAGCATGTTTCAGAGACTGAGAGCCTTCAGTTTTATGGGGCATTCCTGGCAGGCTGGAAGATAGGAGCCCATCTCTTGTTCCTTCCATACAACCCAAGCAAAATTAGACCAGTTACATTAGGAAAGAAAGCAAAAGAAGAAGCACTGATGTTTGGGATCCATGTGTAAGAATTTTAACCAAAATTCTCTTTCTTGAAAGGGAGCTGAAATATCTCTCCAATCATTCTGATTTACTTGCCTCCCTGGGGATACATCCCTAAGAGGGAGGCTGATTGCGTCATTTTTAAACTTGAGGTGAGATACTGTGTTGTAGGAACAAGGAGATGGCGCAACAGACCAAGAGCTTTTCAGAACCAATTCATTATTTCTGTGTGTTTACCCAAACGGTTTCATTTCATCTGGGTTCCAGCCCTGTGAAATAGATGTTATTATAGTCAGTTTATAAATAGAGAAATGGACCCTGAAGATGTCATTTTACCCTCTGGGACTCAGATAATTAAAAAGTTGTGAATTCTAGTGTTATTGAAATTTTAGTTTCCAAGTGAATTAAACTCCTGCAGAGGTTTTGTGCCTTAAAAAAAAAAAAATACACTGTTCCATTGTTTCCTTTCTGAATGAACTTGTATCTCATCATGATATATGATCTGAAAACACAGTGTTAACTCTAAAAACTAAAAAAAGTAATTGAAATGGGTTTAGAAGTCACCAACATGTGGTAGAACTTTGGGAGGTGATTGTTGGGCTACATACGGTCCCCTTAGCAATACTGCTGGGACCAACAAGTGAATTTGGCAGCACTTAGTACATGCTAGGATAACGCAGTCCCATTGTGTGCATGTGCTTTCTGGCCATCTTCCCTCTGAGCAATGTCAATTGCTTTCAAAGGCGGGGAGCCCAGTACATGAAGCTGGGGCCCAGCGACTGTCTGTTGAGCAGCCTATTTTCGGTGCAGAGGGAGAAGCAGAAGCATCAGGCCATGGGCTGTGAAGCTAGTGGGTCAAGAGGGCATTGGCAGGAAGAGGTTTTGAGCCACAGAATGATGAGCATACACTGGATGTTATGTTCTCATCACTTTTGGACATTATATGTGTAAGAGCCATATTGGCACAACCATTGGGCTCTCTGCTGACTCTCAGTGACCTGAAGTTCAGGTCTGCATTTCTAAAGAGGTGTGTGGTGGAAAGAGCCTTGCTTTATTTTAAAGAATACATGGATGCTATCTTTAGATCTGCAGTGATTTGCTGTATAACGTCAGGGAAGTCACATTCCTCTCTATTTCTCATTTACCCCTGTACAGAGGGAGGACTTTCACCTAGTAGCTCCCAGTGCTTTTGAGATTGGCAATGTGATTTTCACATCTCTGTAAATCAAAACAAGCCAGTAAGTCAGACCATATAGTAAATAGGGTCCAGAACAACTTGCTGGAAGTCAAAGAACTCCTGATTCTGGGCTTGATTTTCTTTCTAAGGCATGATCCATCACCATCTTGACTAGTAGTGTGCTTTTGCCCCAAGTAACACAGTTGGGCGACTCTCAAAATTCTGTAGCTGTTGTCCAGGAGGAAATGAGCACTTCTGGAAGCTGTTCTTAAGAGCCTTGAGAACATGGAGGTGCCTGTCTCATGGTAATAGAGCTGGGGAAGGTGGCTTCTGCCCAGCCTCTCTTCCTGAGCTATTTTAGTGGTGGATAAAGCAGTTATCCTCAATTTTTGTGCATGTGAGAATCCTGGGAGAATCTATTTACGGTGCTGACAGGGAGGCTCCAGCCATGGTGTGACTTGGGAGGTTTAGTTATCAGGCCTAGAATTGCCTTAGAGAAGTTTCCCCCCTGGTAAGAACCCTGCATAGAAAGAGTCACAAAGCAATGGCCGTCTCTGCCCTCTGCCTTTGCCTCTGTCTTCAACTGGTAAATCTGACAGACGCATGCTGCTGGTGGTCACAGAATCTTTACTCTTATCCATGACTTGGCTCAAATGACCTAGCTGAGTCATACTGTTTTACTTACTGTTATGTCTCTTTCATTCTCTTTAATCTGGTAGAGCACCTTTGTCAACTCAGACATTAAATTAACAGGAGAACTAAGATCCCCTTGGGAAACTAAAACTTTCATATTTAGAAAATTCATCTTTACCTTGAGATAGGAATATTGGATACTTTACATTATTACTTAGGAAATTCCAAATTAAAAATTCATTAAAGAAGCATAGGTACTTTGAGTTATGAATCATTAGACCAAAAAAGTCCACTACATCTTTTTAGAGATAACTAAGTAACATTTTCAATATTTGAGACAGGAACCTGTAGAATGTAAAAATTTGAAAAGGTGACGATAGCTCAAGAAAAGTTATACAAGAATCACACATAATTTCTACATAAAGTCCTAAATGGAAATAAAAACATCTGTTTAATCTTTTATCTTCAATTTGAGTTTAGAAAACAAGATTCCAGAATAGTTTACTAGTTTCCAAAATGTAAGATCAAATTATTGACCAAAACTTTTTGGCTTATTGGGTTTCTAGGATCTATGGAAATTTACCATGTATTTTAAACATGAAAGGAGTAAAAATCATTCAAATTACAGACCTTATTCTGAATGCTTAGTCCACATCCCCTTATTGACCTAGCGTGGAAAGGAGCTGCCCATTCAGCAAAGGCCCAAAGGAGATTTGTTGTTGGTTTTATTCATCAAACAACAGGAAGAAGTGGGACAAACTTGTTGGTTTTCTCTCCTGTTTTCATTTTCCTGCTTACATCTTCAAACCCCCAGCTGGTCTCTACCTGTCATTGGTAACTGGTATCTGACTCAAAGGCCCTGGGGTTGCCAAGAGTTCTGCTCAGAAGTCCAGGTCATACACATTTGGTTGGGAAACTTGGACACTGGTCCAAATATGTCATGTAATGAAAGCTCTTCCTAGGATTATAGAAAATGAACAGGTATAATAAATTGAACTATGGTTCTCAAGTTTTATGCATTCCCTATATTGCAAATATTCATCTGTACCTTTTGTTATGAAATTTAGTAGAATAGTATCATGTACCAGAGGAAGACTTATTTCCCTAGCCACTGATGTTGGACTTGGCCATGTGATTTTCTTTCATCAATGTGAGTGAGGGGAAATGGAATGACTGCTTTGAGCAAGGCTCTTGAGGCATAGGGTGTTCTGCTGGTCCCACATGGAACTCTGCCAGCCATCCGTGGGTAGATCCAGGTCCCAGAGTGATAACAACTCATGGACTACCCAAAACCTGCATTCAGACTGGCCCAGCAGAGCCTTACTGAGTTCAGCTCAGCCACAGCCAACCTGAGGACTGAGTCATGAGTGAAAGATTATATGTGTTGTTAAAAGACATTCCTTTTTTTTTTTCTTGCATATAACATTATTGCAGCAATGTTTGTGGGTAGAATAGATAAACTGCCCAAAGAGAGACAGCTCAGCCAAGTGGGTAGCTTTGATGTACAAAAATACATTTATTTTCAACAATTTCAAAACCACTGTCTTTTTTTTTTACAGTAGAAATATTCAAATGGAACAATAAAACCAAGAACAGTATATGTACATATACTGTATATATAGATATGACTCATGCATTCAGTGTTTAGTACAAGTATTGCAATTGTCTGCCCATTTAACCCTTGAAACAAAGAAGTGGGATCTTCAGAAGCACACCCAATACTACTGATCTGTGTGGCAGCCAGCTGAGATTCTCTATGTCACATTCTCCCTGTATCTCACAAAGAGAAATGCGAACAACATCCCACAGAAATTAACAGGTATAAAATGTGGCCTTTCCTCCCATATATATACAGTATATCCTTCTTTAGACAAATGTGCTCAGGTTGAGCCTGAAACTAAAAACAATGCTAAACAGCATGGCTTACAGTGATCTACTGAAAAGAACTGGTATGTCGATGTGTGAAGGGGCTGAGGAGTTGGAAAAGCAAATACGGGCTTCAAAAGCCGCTCACCCCAGAGGCAAGAACTACCTTAAGGGAACTGAAGGCAGACATTTGACTTTAAGGAAGTTGTGTACATCTGACAAGCAAATAGCACAGCTTTGCTAAAATCGTCTTTGACTAATATCATTAAAGGCTAGACCTCTATTTGGCCTGCAGGGTTCACATGCACTCAGGATTCCACAAAGGATTCCTCCCTTCCAATCTCTCTACTCTCCTCATGCCAAGAGGCACTCACTGGGCTTAAATTAGTGCCCAGGGGACTTTTCCCAGCTAAGAGTAGCCTGAGGATTTGCTGTAAGCATCATACGTTCCATGGAATCTAATGAGAAAACAGAGACCGGCCAGGATCCTTAATCACTACCTGGCTTCTTTAGAGAGGACAGTTTTCTCAGACCGATAAATATCCTCTAATCTTTTTTTTTTTCCTTTTAGAAAGGAAGCCTCACCATCTGGATCTCGATGTGCAGTCTCTAGTGGGCCTCATCTTGCAACTTCTTCCATGTCATTCTTTCATGGTGTCACTAGAGTCCTTCCTTTATCAATTACCCCAAAGAAGCCCTCCCCCCGCCCCCCTTTATATACATAAGTAGAAACCAGCTATGGTGTGGACACGGAGATGCAAGAGTTAAGTGTGACAGACAGCTGGAGAGCATCCAGAACCCAACACATCAAGCAGGCCTGGGGTGGGGCAGCTCCGAGGGTGAGTGCGTAAGCCAACACGCGCATCTTTCTTTTTTCTGTTTTCTTTTTTACTAAACATTAAATTATTTCTCAGGAAATAAAAAGCTATTTACATTGTAGTTATGTACAATAAGCCATCTGCAGCCCCGCTATGGACATGCACGAGGCAGGGCCTCTTTAGAAAGGTGTGCATGCTTTCTGCCGCTAAGTCCACTCCCCACCAACCTACCTCCTGCAGATCGAACTGAGAAATGATTTGTGTTTTATGCGTGTGTGGGGGGGCATGGGAGTGTTGGTGACCTTGGGAGGTAATAGCAGATTAATGAAAAGCCAACCCAACTTGAATTTTAAAGAGAGAGAGAAAGAGAGAGAGAGAGAGAGAGAGACCACAAGGAAAAAGAGAGTCTTTGCATTACTAATGGCAGAATAAAGCAAGGAGGCTGTGGAAAGATGCATCCTTTGCCTTTAGCACAAATACAGCCATTGATTCTTTTTGTCTCATTTTAATCAGCTAAGAATGCCTTTTTCTCCAAAGCTAAGCATCTGCCTGGGATTGATGAGGGGGCCCTTGGTAAACAAAAGGTAAAAAAGACATTTTCATTTTCCCGTAATAATAGTAATAATTGTCATCAAAAATAAAAAGTCAGAAAGGTGGTTGACCACGTGGCTTGTTGGCGTTAAACACTAGTGCAGTTGGGGATCTCCTTTGTGCTTTCGCTGTTCGCAATGGTGGCGATTCCTCCTGTAGGGAAGAGGAGACATAGAGGGAAAGGGTGTAAGTTCAACAAGGGTGGGAACCTTTGTTTTATTTATTCTTAATATCAAGCCATGTGGGATGAGTGCTTAATCAGTACTTATTAAACAGGGCTCCTGGATATTCCCTGCAGCTCACTGACTTATCTCATCCACCTGTAGTAGACACCTCGTCGCACACGAACACAGGGAGACTCTACACACTGACTGCTGTGTTTATACAGTATGGAGAACAATGGCAATGGCTAGCATGTGGCAACACTTACTGTGTGGCAGGCACTGAGCCAGGGACAGCATCATTTGATGATTACAGCAATCTCAAAATAGATTCTCAGACATGACATAGGAATTCCATAGAACCTCGGGCACTATTATTCCCATTTCACAGTTGAGAAATACATGACCCAGAGAGGTCACAAAGCTGGTGGAGTGGCAAAGCAAGGGCTATCTGATATCAGATTCTGCATTCATGTGACTATTAACAAGGACACAGAATGCTTTTGCTTTATAGGGAAAATAATCCAACAGTAAAGGACGGTTGGCTTCATCCCCACCCCACAGCAACCCAAGAGCTTCTAATCTTGACTGAATTCTAGGGAGAAAAAGTCTCTCAATTTCATGCGGCCAAAAGTGGCAGACAAATTTTAAAGCATCATTACATCATATAGACAGTTTTCTCTGTCTATATGACCATACTCTCTAGGGGACAGGTAACATGCACTGGCTGACCAACTGTGAGTGTTTGGAGGACAGAGGACTCATGCACTTGATGGCACAGGGACACATACCTAGGACCCGAGTGTCCAACTCTTTTTCCAGTAGTTCCTCGGGCTCAGTGAAGTCGCTGAGTGTGATTTTGGGGGCATTTTCACTTTGGCTCACTGACCCGATCATCTCCTGCTCCTTGTCATGTTGAACTTGGGCATAGATGTTAATCCAGGGAATTTTCCTATAAGGGTTAGGAACAAAATCAGATCAACATCACAGGCATGACAAACTTGGGCAACTGTAAATTTTGGGTGATAAAGGAAATGTTAACAGTAAGAGCCAATGTCAGGGAAAAACACTAGTCACCTAAAGATACTGTGGCCATGAGGTAAGGATACAAAGCCAGTCAGAGACCCAGGTGTCCAGGAAAGATGTAAACCACTGAGCTTTCAGAAATGCACCCTCTTCTGGGGTGAAAAGCAAGCAGGGATAAGCAAAGGCAATGGTGTTGACCAGTTATTTATTTAGACCCTTAAAATATTTTCCTGTTACTAAGTTTTCAAAAGGAACAGGACTTAAGATTCTTAAATTGTACAGAAAAAGACATGTTCTTCTAAGATAGCATTAATTTAATCAAGTCACATTTGCTTGTTTAATGAATAGCCAAGAAATAATAGACTCTTATGCCATTGTTACAATTTTCAGAGCAACACCCATGGACCAAATATCTTAAATACTTTGATAGTCAGTTTCCTCATCTGTTCAATGAAGATAAAATAGCTTCCTTTTATGACTAATGCAAGTATTAAGGAAAGGATTAAAAGAAGCTAAATAGCTTCGTTTAAAAACACAAATGCAAACAAGACCAGTTTGGGGATACAAGAGTGGGCAGGTCTAGAAATAAATCTTTTTGGGACAGTCACATCCTGATCCTTCTCTCTTATCTCCTAACCCATTGTGCTCTGGAGAGTCCTTCACATTCCTCTAATCCAGAGCTTCTCAAACATCGAAGTGCTCAGGTTTCATGGAGGGTCCTGTAAAATGTCTACTGTGGCTTCCTAGGTCTGGACAGGATGGGTCGAGACTCCACATTTCTGCCAAGGTGATGCTCATGTCCTTGGAAGGCTACACACCCAAACTGTGAGCTGCAAGAATCTAATGGAGAAAGCTCTTCCCCATCTTGGGACCTTGGCTTTGAACCAACTGTTCCCTCTGTCTGTAGTAGGCCTCTCTCTGCTCTTCTTATGGTGGGTTCCTTCTTGTCTTTCGGAACTTGGCTTATGTGCCATCCCTGGGAAGCCTCCCCTGTAACAAATCCATGCCTAAGGATGATTTCTACAAAAGCAATAAATCAGACTTTGGCTTAGGGCGATGCAATAGGCAGTGTTTATTAACTTGTTTTCTATCTTTCTCTCCCACTAGACGAAAAGCCCCATGTGGACAAAGTCTATGTCTTCTATATTCACTGCTCTATATCTGACTTATCAAGTGCTTGGCACATGGTTTACATTCACTACACCTTTATCGAATAAATGAATAAATGGTTTAACACCTGTCCTCCATCTGTTTTCCTTAAAGAGTAGTCTTTTTAAAAAGACGACAGTTTTGTCCTGGAATATCATATCCAGAAGATACTCTTCTCACCTGATCAGATGGTGGGGAAATTGAACTGCAGTCCAAACACTTTATGAAACCACTTACTGTCAAGGATACCATTAGAACTTGCCACAGCTAATACCCACCCTACACAGAACATGCATGCATTTCTAAGAACAAATCTCTCTGTTGTCCTAGTACCAACCAGTGGTATTTTCAAGCTTCCTTTGTCCCTCCCCTCTCCAACCTCAAATGAGGTAAAATGTGGGGGCACTTACTAAGGTTGTCCTGTAGCTAATACTGAAGGAAAACTCTGAAATAGTGAAATGCAATGTTTTCTACCTTCCCTTTAAGCTCAGAGTCTTTAGTGTTTGTTTTCCATATATTAAGGGTGGTGACCCCATGACCCCTAAACTGGTCTAAACCAGTTGAATATAATTTACAGAGCCCTAAATGTACAGCAGGTATGTAAGAACCATAGCCTCTGCAAATGTGTAGAATTAAAAATCGAAGCTTGCTCTTACCTTAGTCTTATCTAAATAGACATGAGGCCTAATGTGTTAGATTCATTCTGATCAAAAAGCTACATATTCTCATGAGTATTGTCATCAACTAGAGTATTTACTGGTGCTGGGGGCAATCACAATATTCCTGATCACATAAGCTCCTGCATTTCAGTTATAACCACTGTTTCTTGCCTCCCCTTCTTGCTTGGCTAGAGACCCCTAAGAGGATTTGGATGAATTAGCCCTTACAATGATTGTTCACTTTATTTCAATCCCTAAAAAGCACATCTAAAAATAGGCATATTTTTATCTTTCCAAATAAATGGTTGGAAGGGACTGACATTTGTAATACAATTTGCAGCATTCTCAAAAGCTGTCAAGGTTCTTTTCATTACTTAACACATCTGTTTGTAGGACTTTCCAGGATGTAAGTTGAATCTGAACCCCACTTTTGCACAGAGATCAAGGGATATGTCTTGGGCCACACATTTATACAGGTTTAAATAAGAGAAATAGGATGGAGAAGCCCAAGTCCTCTACAAAATCCAGCAAACAAATAAAAAACAACTGTGGTATATATTCATTTGTTCCAGCTATGAGGTACACTAGAGAGCAAAGTAGACTTTGAACTACAATGAAAGCCCTACTGAAAAAAGATAGGAGCAAATATAAAGGCGTTCAAACGTTTTCTTGGATAATCAGAAAAAGTAGATCTAGAGTCACAGAAAAAAGGTCCTGTTAGGCAGTTTTTAGAAAGCAAAAGTCGTCTCACAATGACTTTTAATCATATTGGCAAGACATGGGAATAGCATTCACTGAGAACAGGATGCAATGTAAGAGGCAGGGTGATATTTACTTAAAGGAAGTTTGGGGATTGGGGTGATTGTCCTTCTCTTAAGTGACCACTTGGAACAGGGAGATGTTTTTTCAGTGCGTGGCCCATAGGACGAACTCAATAAATGTTTGTTGGATGAATACATGTTTAAATTCATTGGTATTGGTGATTACAGAAAGGAAGTTTTGGATTCTGAAAACTCAGCATAGCAAATAATCTGGAAACAGAAATAGAATTGCCCTTTACTTAGATTGTGCCACTCAACAGTGTTTACTAGCCAGGTGTAGCTACTTACATTTCAATTAATTAAACTTAAAATTTAAAATTCAGATCATAGTCACACTAGTGGCCATTACAGTAGTATGGATTACAAAGCATTTTCATCATTGAAGAAAATTCTGTTACATGGTAATAAGAGAAGTAAACACCATTCAGGCCACTCAGGGGTGAGAACCTGACCTTATTTGCCTGTAAGCTGGGCATCCTCTATACAGCCATCAATGGGGTTCTACATGATGGGGAGGGGGAAAAGATTTTTTAAAAAATCCAACCAACTCTAGACCAAATGGTTTGAACACTGGGAGGAAAACATTCAGTAAAAGGGGGCTAGAAAAGTAAAGGTTGACTGGTGACTGGTGACTGGTAGCTGCCTCTGCTGGTTATCCTGCTGGACTGGGATTTGTTTCCTGTAGACTTAGCTGCATGATTCACTGTCAGTGACTTAGAAAGCACTGGCTGATAATTGGGAACTACAAAGGGAGAGAGTTCAGAGATGTCATTACCTGGTATGGACTCATGTATTAAAGTGTGCAAATTTAGAGATGCCTACAGTAATAAGTTGACTGTCTAGGGAGTACAGCAGCATTTATAAAAGAACAGAAGCTTTCTAAATCACAGGGTAAGTCTGGCTTTAATTTGGAGATGCATGACAGACACAAATGCCTCTTATCAGGACTTCTGTTGGCCCTGTCCTCAGCAACTCTTGAGTGCCAGGAGACAGAGGCAATAAATTTGGTTTAGCTGCTCTTTGAATTCCAGCAATCACCAGGCTTCCCCACAATCAAATCCTTGGATGAGTCAAAGTCTTGTTTGCATATAATTGAAGTAATCCATAAATGGATGCTGCCTTCACCAGACCCTTTCCATCTTGAATCTTTTCTCTTGAATTATGACATAGAGGTTTATCCTCTCTTCAAAGGGAAAGAGAACATGGGTTGACCCAACTCAAAAGGACATGAACTCACATACAGGTCTATAAATGGACAACCAAGGTAAATCACACTCTGTACTTCTAGTGGACATGGGCGGGTGTTGAAGGCTTCCTGCCCTGTGCCTAATGCTGAGAGGTATATTGAGCTTTTAAGCGATTCGAGAGGAGATTTATGGGGGCAGAAAGGGTATGGGAAGAGCAAAGCACCTTTTCTACTAGTCTCTTCCAAAATCTAAAAGTCTGCCTCCTGGTTACAACCCCAGAGCCAAGCCATGCCTTTAGAATGCATGTGATAATAAATGACATTTTCCTTTTACCCAGGCTTCCTGAGAAGCACATGTCTATGCCACAGGTATGCCTTTTGAGAGCCAACTGTGTGCCAGTTGATAACACCAGAAGCATATTTGGAATACATGTTCTTTGTTATTTACAACACCTTAGTTTTCTTGAACAGTGTATTATGTATCAGTTATATAGCTATTTTTACATGTAAACCATACATTTTACAGATGAGAAAACTAAGGCTTAGAGAGACAAATACTACTGCCCATGATTATAAATGGTAAAAATTAAAGATTTTGCTTTCACAGTTCACACTCTTAGCCTGTGCAAGTAATTGTGTAACCTGAATATTAGAATAGGATTATTAATTTCAATTTCATATTTTCAGTAAGTACCCTCTTACATCGCCCCTCCTGTGGGCTTCAAAAAGGATTTCTGAACACATACTGAGCTTGGTTTTCCTGATCAATTTCCTTAGAAATAGGAAAAAAGAGAGAAAAGAATGAAGACTGAATGTTCAGCATGCAAATTTACGTAGAGATATCTGATGGCTACAAACTGAGATAAGACAATGAGTGTGAGTCTGTACATGTGCATATCAAATTTTAGTTGCACTGTCTCTTTTTAACCACCCTGGGTGTTGATCTGCAAAAAAAAGATCTGCTGAATACATAGGACTTCACTCCAGAGATCCTATGAGGTCTGAAAACTTCTTACACTTCTACTGAGTAGAATAAATGGATTCATAAGCTAGCCCTCATTTCCCGAACTTCATATATCTCTAAGGTGAAGTCAGATTCTTAAACCCATATATTCCCTGACCCCCAACCATTCCTGTTTGTCCCCAGTGTCAAACACTACTTCATGGAGAATTAAGAACAGATTCTTGAGATGAGTTTAGGAAAGTTGGTTACAGGAAGATGCATCTGCAATAAACCTAGCCCCGAGATAAAGTGAGTGAAAAGAGCACATACCTTTTAAACTTGTAGATCAGAAACACGGCCAGGCCCACAAACACCACTGACAGGAGCATCAGCATGGCGGAGCTGCTGTGACCAGCACTGGAATCCACTAGCGGAGCTAGGAGAGAAGAAGAACGCTCACTGGGACATCAGCAGCTGGGCAGGTGTCCCTTGGAGAAAGGGGCCAACTCCTCTCCACCCTTATTTCCAGTTCCCAGTTGCCCTGCTTGCCATGTGAGTACAGGAAGCTTGGCTTCAAAAATGAAGCCAAGTACTCTTGATCATAGATTTCAAGGGAAAGTCAACTCCTTGACTGGGGCAACTGGCTGTTCTTGGTATAAATTGAGCAAAGTGCACCCAGCTTAGGGAGTAGAAGGCCTTGCATGCTTTTTGTCCTTGACAGCCTTTGTGCCAATGTGTCAGCACACTGGGAACTTTGGGCTAAACACTAATGCCATGTTCAGTCTCTTCCTCTGCAAGGCTCTGGCAAAGCACCCCTGAACAAGCACATGTGGAGCCTCCACCTTGAAAATTGTTATATTAATAAGAGAGCCAGCAGTAAATGTCCACTGGGACGTGCTTTTTTATTCCTTTCATAAATCAACCAAGTAGAGCTGGTCTCCATTTCTACTAGACTCATACATTATAAATTGAATGTTTGGTGATTTTAAAGTTTTCTGATCTGACCTTCCAACTTAAATTCGTGGAATCATAGGATCCAAGAAATTAAGGAAGCCTGATGTGTATCCAGTGAAATCCCAATTGTTACAAATAAAAGTAAGTAAGTAAATAAAAAAAAAAAGTCAAGATTCAAGGAAACTGCATGTTTTCTCCAGTAACAACCAGGATTCACGGCAAAGCCACTCCTAAGAAAGTCTTCCTGCACCCCTCTGAACTCCTCCAGAGACACATGATTAATCTTTCTGAACTGTGAAGTAAGAGCTTCATCACAATGACAAATTTTCTGGCATTTATGAAAGGCTTTTTGGCCATTAGTTCCTCCCTTTTCTCTGCATGGTACCCATGTCCCCCTGGATCCTTACACTCACCTAATGTCAGCTGTGTGACATATACAATGACCTGGACCCCCGGTTTCAGCTCAAACTGGACCAAGTTCTGGTTTAGAGCATTAAACAGTGTCTCTACAATCTGGAAGAAAAGAGAGAGAGGCTGTATGGTAACTTGTGACATGTGACAGTGCTCCTTTTCGGGTGAACTGACAAAAAAAAAAAGGATCACATTCAATCCAGGGACTGGATATTGGAACATCTCTATCAACTTGTTTCTCCAGTCCCCAGAGCCATGTGCAGCCAAGGAAGTGAGTGGCATCATTTGCTTCTACTGGAGAGGAAAGAGACGGAAGGAGGTGTGCCCGCAGTCACCCGGAGAATTACAGCACTAACAGACGGGAGCTTGCCACTCAACTCCAGCACTCTTTCATCCCTGCCTTTAGAACCCCAGACCTGTTGAAGGTCCCAATGAAAGAAAGTCAACTCATCATTAGCTCTTTAATCTGATCAAGTAACGCACACAGGGTACAGAGGCCCCTGCCAGGATTAAAGCAGGCACGTACATCCCTAGCCCACTCCTCCGTGGTTTCCATCTCGGAGACAATGGGAGGCAAACATCAAAGCAGAAGCTGCCTCGTTTTTATGGGATAATTTTTCCTCTTTACTTTTCTCCAGCAAGTCTCAGAACACATAACATCGATTTAATCACTCTGTAATTCCCACATGAAAGCTGAGGCAGACTTAGGCTGTTGTCCCTAACTCTTATCTCGCTGTATGCGCCTTAATATCACAGCTGCTATTCATCACCGTAATTACCTATTTATCTAAATGGATGGATATTGTAGCTTCCAAATATAGTTCACACATGCCACTTGCTATTTCAGAAAAAAGAGGTCTTATAAAAGTGATGTGCGCGTTGAGAAGCTGAATTTATTTCTGGCCAACTTCAACATGCAACCCTGCAATGTAAGGGAACTGTTTCTTCTTCCAGAGAAGCTGACTGCAATGCCATTTATACTGCTCAGGGCTGTGGATGAGTGTAGAGATGGGTGCCCAGGTGAGTACCTGAGGGACAGAGAAGGGTCTGGACAGTGGTTACTTCACACAGGAGCAAATGTGCTTGATTCACACTGACCCTTGGCAGCCTGGTCCTTGTTTTCTTTCACTTGCCCTGATTTAGCACCATGGGAAGGGGGGGCAGGATGACATAGTATACAGCCAATGAGACCCCAGTAGGAGCAGTGAGTGGGAGGGAGAAGCACCAGACCCGCCCCTCCTTTGGTCCCAGCATCATGCACAGATCACAGGGCAGGAGCCCATTTGATAAGGACAGTGAATCACATTTCCTCTTGGAAATACTGCTTCTTTAGTCAAAGCAAGATGAGGCCATCCATCTCTCTCCAAGAGACATGTTTAAAAGCAGTTCATTCTTTCTCCGGAAAGAAAACTTAAATTAACCAGGACCTCTAGAACCAGCACAGTTTAAAGACAAGAAGCTCATTTTTTTCCACGAACACATAGGGAAACTCAAATCCCCTCCCCTCTGTACTCCTTTCTCTGTGTATCTGTCTATTTGTCTGTCTTTCTCTGCCACCTTCCTGTCACACCAGGGTGAGTCATTGGAGGGAGACCTGAGCAAAGTTCAGGGACACCACATTGCAAAACTCAGTTCCACCCGAGTCATTCACCTTGGCACCAAGGTCTGTGTCCCTTCTTGTTCCAGAGGTGGTGTTCCTTCCTGTGTGGCAGAGTGCTCCCTGTGATTTGCATTTGTACTTACTCTGGGCAAGATTGATGGTCGGTTCTTTAAAACCCTGGGTTAGGCAAATAGCCACAGGCTGGTGGGTCAGCAGGAGACAGCTTGTCTCCCTCTTTGACTGGAAACAACTTGTGCCCCTCAGAAAGTGGGCTGCAGGCAAGTGTCCCAGCCACGTTTTCACTTACTTGTTCCAGGTCCCCTTCGTGGCCTTTCCTCCTCTCTGTCAAATTCTTGGGTGGGAGGATGAAAAGCTCTGCTGAGGTGGGGAGACCAGGGAACACAGCAACCAGGACCTGGTCTTCTGGGACACTGGTCACCTGCAAAGTGTTTAGAACAAGAGTGAGGTTCTGGGGACAGACTTGCACAAATAGCAGCCAGCAGCAGAGTATGCACAGCTTTAGCACTTGTATAGATGTTTTAAATTCAGCATCTTAGGCACAGATTCCCACATACACTCATGGTTTCTTCCTGTTTTCCTCTAAAACTGCTAGGTAAAGAGTTATTAGTTTCCCCTCTTCCTATGCTTATATATATTTTTTACTGAAACTAAAATAGTATTATAAATGATCTTCGAAACATTGCTGGGAGTATTTGCAATCCCATAGTTTCCATTTTTTCTGCACTGAGGACTAGGGCTTCTGGCTAAAACATGAACAGACTGGCTGCAAATGAGGAATAAGCAGTTATACACAAACACGGGAAAATGCAAATTTAAAAAATAGCAGAGCAGCACTTGTTTTCACTTCTTAAAACAGGATTTTAAAAAAAGTTTAATGGCTCATGTTGGTGTGGCTGTATGGGAGGAAGCTCCCTCACTTCTTGCTGGCAGCACTAAACATTGATATACATCACCAATTTGTTTCCCAAAAGATGCACATTAAGACCATAGAAACATTTATAACCTTCAATGGGTAACTGTAACTTGGTGAGTTAGTCCTAAAGACATGATCCAGAATGTAGCAAAGGCCATATGCAGGAAAATGTATGACATTACATAGAATAGTAAATAAAGAGGAAAATTACATGTTCGAAAATGTGAAGTAAATTCCAGTATAATCACCGGATACAATATTATTCTAGATTTAAGATGATAATCAGCACCATGAGGCAACATAGAAAGACTTAAGATGGTTGCATTCTGGTCTATTTCCTTTGGTTACAACTCTATATAAATACAAACATATTGAAAAAATGATCCCCAAATACTAAAAGTTAAGAGGCTGAGAATATGAGTGAATTGTTCTATTCCTACCTGAGTGTTTAGTAAAAGGATTATATTGTTTTTGTGATAAAAACCTAAATGTTAGCTTTTATCTAAAGGCAAATTCCTGTGGGGGGTGGTGAGGACTGAGAATAAGCAACGTTCCCACTGCTATTCTTTCCTTTGTGTCTCTTGAAGGTCTTTGATCCAGAAGACACTGCCTGTCTCTTCTAATCATACAAATAGGAGAGATAATTTGATGCAGCTGAATTACTGCCTCCTCTAAGAAGTTTCCGTTGACTGTCTCTGGCTGGGAGGATCCCCACTTCACCTCCCAGCCAAGCTCCTACAGACTATCAGGTCCACCATATTTCAGGAACACGGACCATGTCCACCGTGTCATGCAATTACATCTATCTGGTGCAGTGTGGCCCCCAATTGCTTCCTAGTGTGTTGTTGCCCAAACATTCCTGGGGGGCTTTGTGGCTACCTAGCTGCTCTGAACCATCCTTGATAGAGGAGAAAATCAATTAATAGCTGCTGAATTGAATGGCAGCAGAGCATAGGTCATTTCCCATTTGCTCAGCTCTGATTCCTATTTGGAACTTGGCTTCCAGATTGGAGTTAACTTGCAGGGATGTGATAAGAAAAGTGAGAGAACCAGCTTACAGGAAAGTAAACAGCATCAGCCAGAAGCCTAAAAAGCCCACACACCAGAGAAGCATCCTATGGAAATCCAGAGGTGGTTTGCCAGTTGCCTCAGTGTCCTGCTCTGAGGCAGGTCCGGCTATAGCTGCAAGTCTCGGTGACCAAGTACATTGGGCAGAGGACCTTATCCCAACCTGCCTGGGGTAGCAGGTCTCAGAGCAGAATAAGGAGCAAAATGCTGAGAACCACACAATGGAGTCAAGTGGGAGGAAGCTCTCAGTGCCTTGGTTAGCGTGACCCTTTGACCCTTTGTCTCAGGGAAGAATTATCTCAGGGATCATCAGTCAGGGACCTTGGAACTACACATCCAGATTCACTTAATTCTATCTAAAGGGACAGACAAGTGATTTGTCCTCATGAAATTTAAGAGCTAGGCATCAATGACATGTATGATGATGATTATTATTTCATAGTAGCATTACTATAATTACCAAGTTACTTCTAAAAAAAATTGTAAGTTATTAAGAAATGTAACCCTATAAAATACCATCCAATTTGGGATGCCTCACAGTCAAAAAGAGAATTGTGAGAAATAAAATTTCTGTTGTTTATAAACCATCTAATTTATGGGTGTCTCATTACAGCAGCCTGAACAGACTAAGACAGCACATTTTCATTTCTTCCTGTGAACCATCTTTTTATAGAAAGGTTTAATGTTCCTCTTATAGTCAATTCCTACAGGAATGCTTTAATATTATTCTCATTTATGCCTGCTGCTCCTTTTCCATGGTTTTCCTGGGGCCTTTCTCCCTTGCCTTGGGAGCATCAGCAGTCAGCACCTCCCTGAACCCCACTCCCTCTGAGGAGCCTAAAACTTCCATGTCCTCAGTTCCCAAATCTCTGCCTCCAGCATGCCCTCTGCTTGGTTTTCAGATCACCATTTTCAACTCTGCTGGTTCTCTTTACCTAAGCATTTTTCATGTGCTCCATGAAAATATTTTCATAAAAAAAGATGAAAATATTACTATTCCCCAAGCATGCTTCTAAATAGTCCCCATGTTGGTCAATGAAAGACCATCTCCTACCTACTCTGCTAACCAGAAGGCTTCTCCCTCCCTCTCACTGCATTGATTAATCAGTAATTCGAGGGCTCAACTTCCTAAGTAGGCTTTGACTCCTTCCTCTCCAGCATCTTATTATCCTTGGTTGAGATAACTGCAGTGGCTTTTTAACAGGTCATCTTTGGTGAAATCGTTCCCCTACTCTACACCCTCCCCAACGTCCTCACCATTGCCACCCGAAGGGAAGCCTGACATATAAATCTGTTGATGATAATTTTTTCTTACCTATCCTTTTCACACTCTCCACTGCCGGCAACAACCATTTAGCTTCTCAGACACTACGTAGTCCATCCTAAACCTTCTAACTCAACTTTAGCTAGGCTTGTTCTCCTCAGTAATAGATTGGGAAGACAAACTCAAGGCATTTCCCAAACAGGCGCCCTCTTCAGTAGTCCATGGAGTTCATGCTACCCGAAAGATCCCATCCCCTCCCTGCTAACTGACATATATCCTTTAAAACATAGCTCAGATATCCCCTCCAAAATGATCCCAGTAGTTCAATGAGCACTTGTTGAATCACAAATCTATGTTGGGCTTGTACTTCCTTGGATAGTACAAATCATGCTTTTGTCTATTCTCCACGGAGATTCTGCTTAAAAATTACATATTAGACTTATTTCTACATTTGAACTAACCATGTTTTATTTGTTAGTTCTATGCTTAGCTCTGGTCAATAGAACTCTTATTTTCCCTGGGTTGAATCTCCAGCTTTCTCTATCCCTGGTAGAATGTTGTTTCCTGGCCTGTAGACTCCTGAGTGCCACATATGGCCAATGGTAGTCTGATGATTCTAAATTTCTGGTGAATAAGACCTATTCATGATCAAAGATCCACCCAAGTGCATGTTACCAGTATAGATTCACTGAATGGTCCATCCATTAGTCCTGTAAAAGGGTCAAGCCCCTGTCTCAGAAATGCTTGGATCAACCCTGGGTCAATTTCCTTCTTCAAATTCTAGACTGAATGCTCTAACCCTCTCCTTCCCTCTTCTCTTTCTCTCCCCTTTTTCCTCCATTGTCCCCTCAATCCAACTATTCTTCCCTTACTTCTCTCTTTTTTACAGAGAAACAATCCTTATTTATCTGCAGGAAAGTGTTTTCAGTTCTTATCCACACCTTCATGCTCTTCTCTTGTCCACAAACTTAAACAAAGATGAAGCCAACTTACTTTAACCAGAGCTTTCTTGATGACATTGCCAATGTCTTGCCTCCACTCAGGAATGTCGGGATTGTGAAAGTCCAGATTCGGAGAGAAGGATAAGAGTTGGGACTGGAAGTATTCTGTGGGGAGAGAGAATATGAACTGAGGCTGGCAGAGTGAGAAGAGAGAGAGTGTGAGGGGTAAGGGGCTCGGCAAGGCTTGGCTCTTTCATGAGGATTCAACTATAAATCCTTATTTTCAGTCTATTTCTTAGCTTCTGAAATAAAGTGGAATTTGAGAGTTGGAAGTAGATTTCTGATTCTACCAGTGTTTTCAGTTCCTAGGATCTTAAGCCTTTCTTCTTGTAAAGAGCTGTATCTGAAATGAAAGACAAGCATGGAAGTCCAGAAGGAGACTTTGCTCCTATAGGTGGTATCACGCAGGGCCAACCAAAAGCACTAACAATTTGGACTGGCTTGGAATGGAGGCTTTTCACTTCTCCTTCTTTCAGTTCCTCTGTTTCCTGTGCTAGAAACTGCCTCAGAGGATGAGAGAGTAGGTTGAAATCTTGTTTCTAGGGTGTGTGTAACATTCAATGTCTTCCCTTGGCTGGTGAGTACACGGGCTTTATTCACTTCGGGGTAATTCATGAAGTTAAACACTTGTGATCCATATATTTATGTTTACAAAATTTATACTCCAAAAAAATGTTTACTTAAAATAGAACTTGTAGATGCCCAATAAAGAGACTGAGCAGGATGTTTGTAAGGAGGTAGGAAAAGGAACTCACCGAGATGAGGCTGAAGAAATATAGTCTGAGTAAGAATCTCACATGCTTAGTACAACTTTCCAGAAAGACACAATGATAGTGGCTGTATCTAGGGACCTGGGGGTGGGTTGTGGCACAGTCAATTTCATTTAAAATAAATTTGGTAAATAGGAATGGTTCTGCAAGATTGAGAAGAAAAGGGGGACCCTATTTAGCACTTTCTCCAAGCTTATATTCTTAGCCATATTATCAAGTCTTTGCAGACATTAGTGTTAGAACCTCCAACAACCAAGAGAACACATCAGTTCTGTGTACAACATCTCATTACCAGGGCTATGAGTTCTGCAAGGGGAGGGACCATGACTCCTCCAGCTTTGGAAATCACTGGTCCCGTCTCACAAAGAGTGGGTGCTGAATGTGCATTGTGGATACCTCAGCAGGACTTTCAGAACTAGCTTCTTCTATGACAGTCTTCCAGCTGAGCATTCTTTCAATTATGATATATGAATTTGTCTAATGAGAACCCCAAACACATTGCAATGCAGACACACACAGCAGTGGAAAATAAATACCTGCCTGTGATCTGCTTTTCTTATAGCCTGAATCCTCTATCTGGGAACAAGTTAGGAGGTAGATCTGAATGCCTCTGTGAACCTCCTTCATTTTCATTTGGCCTGGGGAGATTCTGATAGTTGGTGAGGGCTGTGGGTGGGTTCAGGGGATTGGCTGGGCAGGAAGAAGCATCAGAAGACAGTTCTTAGAGCTTACCATGAACTGCAATATCCTTTGTGTCCTGGATGAGGGCGTTCCCAGCAGCCACCTGGACAGTGATGGTGTTGGTTCCCTCTGCCAGGAACGTGAAGGAAATGCTGCTGTCCAAGGTTATGAGGGGCTGCAGGAAAGAGAAGGAACCACACCCATTTAGTCTCTGTGGGACAGCAGGTTTCTTTCCTTTTCTGTAAATCTCAGAATGTTACAGATCTGCATAGGAGATTAGATCCCAAGGAATCCCAACTTGAGAAGGGCGAGGGGGAAGGTAGTTCTATACAGCTTCCTAAAACTGTAATTATTCTTTCAGGATCCTGGATGAATATTAATATACATAAAACACATTGTAAAATGTTAACCAGAGAAATGAGGCTAAGACTGGACACTCAAGAGTTTTCATGTCACTCTTTCTCCCAAGGGAAAGCAGAGGCAGCATTTGAAACCTGTATCAAAAGGAAGAGAACATTACTCTTCTTCCCCAATATCTGCTGTCACTTGTGTTTTCATCCTGATTTCCATTGGACTATGTGACCTTTCAGAGAAGTGATTGCATTTTACCTGTTTGGTATCACTTGCCCTTGGCACTTGTCCTTCATATAACATGTAAATTGGATGGTTATGCTGTTGACCATTCATTTTACCATGCATGTTTTCCATTTTAAGGCAATAGGTGGGAAAATATATAAACATGCATATCTGTGATCATGTTTTTAATCTTTTATTTTTCCTTTTTGCTTTCCTGATTATCATAACAGATAGGGACATCTCAAGGATAAGAAGAAAAGTAGCATAATTGTATTTTTTTTCCTCTGAGAAATAGGATCTTGATAAGAGCAGATGCTTTTTGGAGAGAAAAGGCAGATCTTGCGATTAAAGAGTCATTATCCAGTGGTCATCTGAAAGCACAGGCCTCTTGATTTCTCTCTTGTTTGGAAAGTAAGACATAACAGTAGGAGACGGAGTTAAGGCAGCTGATAAATAGAGACTCCACCTGCAGAGAGGAGAGAACTGCTTTTCTTCTCTGTGTGTCAGGACAACTGGATAGAGAATAATAATGTAGCTGGTTGGCAAGTGCACAGAGCTGCCCATGAAGGGCTGGACATAGACCAGCACTCACGGGGCACACCCATGCATGGCTGGATGCAGACACAGAGCCCCACGAAGGCTTTAAGGTGCAACTTTCAGTCAGTGTCTCCTTTGCAAGACTGAAATTCCATTCCAGCTCACAATTTTTGACAGGGCCTCTGGAACAATAATTTGATTTTTTTTCACTGTTTTAAAATTCTATAGCTCTATTTTATGACCAGGCTTATGGTTGGAGCTGAGCAGAATTAGAGATATTGCCCTAAATTTCTGACATCCTTTCTTCTCCATTTGCTCAATAAAAAAAAAAAAAAAAAAAGGAAAGGAAAGGAGTACATGAAGAGATACATTATTTTTCTCAATGAGAGGTGAGCCACAGGATTCAGGTACTCATACCCACACTTGTGGCTCACTGATGATACACACAGGGTGTGTCCTGCTGGATTAAATAAGGGATAAGGGGAAAGTGGGTTTCTCATGTGCACCATGACACCATGGCTGTTTAAGTCCTGTGTTAAGAATGAAACTAAAGTCTACTTGAGTTTTGTCATGGAACAAGGGCCCAACATGGGCACCAGATGGTTGCCATCTCCAGTTGAGAAGAACAGTCACTTAAAATTCTAGCTCTGTTAAATGTTTAATGAATGACTTGGGTTAAAATGGTCCCCGTCCTGGGTCTTCTTTGTCTGTTAAATAAACAGATTGGTTTAGAAAATTGGTAATGATTTTTATTCAGCAAGCAGAATCTGGGTTTAGGCAAAATTTCTAGTTTCTACTGGTTGGTCCATTTAGGTTTTTTATCTACCAGCAGTTGTTTGATTATCTTAGTCATGGTCTTTAAAAACAAGGTGCCACTTCCTTAACAAGAACCCTAAAGTGCAAGAAGTTAAATCAAGAATCAATATGTAGGATGAGTAATAAGTGAGATGAATTCAAACTAAAAAAAATTTCTCAGCAAAAGAAACAATAATGTGAAGAGAGAGCCTACAGTTTGGGAGAAAATCTTCACCACATGCACCTCAGATAAAGCATTAATCTCTAGGATATATAAAGAATTCAAAAAAACTTAACACCAAAAAAAAAAAAAAAAAAAAACAAACCCAAATAACCCAATCAATAAATGGGCTAAGGAACTGAACAGACACTTCACAGAAGAAATACAATCAATCAACAAATACATGCAAAAATGTTCAACATCTCTAGCAGTTAGAGAAATGCAAATCAAAACTACTCTAAGATTTCATCTCACTCCAATCAGAATGGCAATTATCAAGAATACAAGCAACAATAAATGTTGGTGAGGATGTAGGTTGAAAGGTATACTCATACATTGCTAGTGGGAATGCAAATTGGTGCAACCATTATGGAAAGCAGTATGGAGATTCCTCAGAAAACTTGGAATGGAACCACCAATTGAGTATAAACCAAGGAGTTTATACTCACAGGGATTAAAATCAGCATACTACAGCAATGCAGCCACATCAATGCTTATAGCAGCTTAACTCACAATAGCTAAATTATGGAACCAATCTAGATGTCCTTCAACAGATGAATGGATAAATAAAATGTGATATATATATATATGATAGAATATTACACAGTTTTAAAGAAGAATGAAATTCTAGCATTTGGTGGTAAATGGATGGAGTTGGAAAATATCATGCTAAGTGAAATAAGTCAGACTCAAGAAATGAAAGGTCAAATGTTTACTCTGATCTGCAGATACTAATTCACAATATGTGGGGGTGGCACTAAGGAAGAATAGAGTTACTTCATATTAGGTAGAAGGGAGTGAAGGGAGGGGAATGGGTATGGGGGTAGGAAGGATAGTAGAGTGAAACAGACATTATTACTTCATGTACATATATGACTGCATGACTGATGTGATCCTACAATATGTACAATCAGAAAAGTGAGAAATTATACTCCATTTATGAATGATTTATCAAAAAGCATAAATTCATTCTACTGTCATGTATAACTAATTAGAACAAATAAAAAATAACTGAAGAAAACAAGGTGCCTCCACACATCCAGTCGAGTGGCTAATTTTTTGAGATAATAATAAGGAATAATGTTGAAGAGGTAAGAGTAAGCCAGAACTCTCAGACAATGTACAAAGAGTAAGCTAGAATGTAAGCAAGTAGAATTCTAGTAAGTGGAATAAAACACTATGACGCTGCACGAAAAAATTGGGTTTTACAAGAAACTGCACAAAATTTTTCAAAAAAGGTTGTATCATTCCATAATTTATGATTTGGCATTTGCAATTCTAGAAAGTTAGTGAAGAGAAAACAGATGTCCAAAATAATAATTTTTAAAAGTTCTCAGCCGCTTATTCACAACAGCTGAAAATCGGAAACAGGCAAGGAATTCCTCGATAGGAAAATTAATGAACCAGAGTATATTCACACAATGAAGAGAAAATAAAAAATAATGAGGTATTTTATGTACACATGTACATAAGTATATATAGGTCTACATGAGAAGGAATGTTTCATACTCAATTTATGATCACCTGGGAGAACATGTGTCAAGAAATCTTGAACTATATTTAACAATTTGCAAGTTCAATCTTTTAAAGCATATAGGTTTCTTGAAATGAAATGAATCAAAAAATCAAGAAAGAATGATGGATGGATAGACTGACATGTGACAAAACAAGCAGAGTAAGCGTTCATAGCAGACTACGGTGGCTGATACGTGGATGCTCACTGAAGAATTCCTTCAACTCCAGTGTAGGTCTGAAATTATTCATAATAAAATATTAGGAAAACAAATTATCAAAGGAATCTGAGTGTGCTTTTGTTTTTCCTGACTCCTTGAATGACTGGCCGTGAGTGTTCTACGTTGCCCTTCCACTTTGGTTTGCTAAGCTGTCCTTCATCTTGTCCCCCCTCTCACCGCCAGGCATTTTTCTCCCTTAACAGTTTTCAGGAAACATTCGCCACTTCCACCTCATCCTTCTCAGCTCTGAATGGCATCCCTGGCCCTCTTCCTGCACACTCTTCTCATCTCAAGACTGAGGTGGTTGTGCTCTGCCAGGCCACAGCACCCACCCTGAGAGGAGTGGCACTCCTCCTGTCCCAGCAGATTTGATCTTGTCTCCATCTGGCAGCTTCCCTAGGAGATCCCTGGCCAAGTGAGGAGGAAGGGCTGTGGGACAAAGGGATGCCTGCTGAGGTGGGAGAGCACACGCCATCCTGCCAGCCAGTCAGGGCTCGGAGCCACAGCAAACAAATTGTGCTCAATGGAAATGCCTGGTCTCTGTGTGGCAGGCCACAGACGTCTGGGCTAGGGAAATGGCAGAAGCTAATTTCACTTTCTAAATTGCTTTTGTTTTTCATCAGCAGTTATAGCATCATGGCTGAATTCACCTTCCTTACAAAGTACGAATACTCCACAGGATTCTTGAGTTCTTCATTGGCCACTGATATGAGGTGCCCAAATGCTAAATTAAATCAAGTATTTTAAGGTTCATTTACTCAAATCTATTAGGCAAGCAGACACATTTATTAAGCCAGACCTCTGCTAATCCTAGCAAATTGGACATTCCGAGTCCCACAAATCCAGCAGGCAGCCGATTGACTTCTATGTCTCTGCTTAGTCCAGACTACAGAACCAGCTTCACAGTGAAGCTCCTTAGAATAATACCTCATACCCTGCCTAGGCTGTGGGTCACATCCCTCCCCATGAAGAATCCCTCATGTGTGACAGACAGGTCACCTATTACCTACTGAGTCCAACAGGAAATCAACAAGGCTCTGAGAAACTATTTAGTTATGACATTTCCACTTTCCTAATGGAACAGGGAGTCACAGGGAAATCTTTCAATGCAGACAACACCAGTTTCCCAGACACAGTGAGTCATATTAATATTGCATATTGCCAAATCCCCACAGTTCAGAATGTACACCTTGATAAAAGCTGCCATTCCCAAGCTGGAAAGACTATGCAGTCACAATGTTTGCCTTACTTAAAACCTTCAGCAGCTTATTTAGCAGTGTATGAAAGGGACTTATGAAGTGAGAAGGCAGAATACATAATACAAGCTTAGAACTATGTAAAAAAAACTTTAATATACACAAAGATGATGAAGAAATAAAGCAAAAGAGCATTTATAGTTGTTTTTACTGTGGAATAAATGTGTAAACTCTCAGGTAAAAAATTACACCAATGCACATGCACAAATACATCCTGAAATTCTTTGAAAGTATCTAATTTCTTAAAGTATCACTGACAATGAATCTAGTTCTAGCCCTTATCATACTATACAAAATCTGGGTTTCTACGGCAAAAAGCATATGCTGATGTCATTCAAAGCCATCTAGCCTATCCTCCCATCTTTCAACTTTTCCTCCATCTTCTGCCCAATTGAATCCTTTGCTTTGGCTGAATTATCCCACATAGAACATGAATATTCCCAAAGCTTTACCTTTACACATAGATCACTTTCCTCTGTGCCTCAAATATACTGCTCCTTCAATGCCAGCTTAGGACCAATTTCATACATGACTCACTCTGTGACCCACAAAGCCCACATCCATCACTTCCCAAGCTGCTTGACTTGACCAATAATAGTACATTCCTGCTTCTCCTTCTTGCCTCTTTTCTTGGATGTTAACCTCATATTCCCAAATAGATTATGTTTCTTGAAGGCAACAAATAGAATTTCACTACTTTGTATTCCTCACAACATCTACTGCAAACAACAGCTCCTGAAAAAGATCAATGTAGGTACTGATGCCATTTCATATCCCCCATTGATAGGTCTATGGGTATGTAATCCATCCGCTGGATTTCAGGTATGCTTGCTCTTTTCTATTCACTTATACATCATACCTGCTCACCAATTACTGTATGCACGTTCATCTCGCCTTCTCTTTTGGAATGTGATTGCTTTCAAGGTAGGGATAATGTTATATGTGTCTTTCTATTCCACAAGGGAGAGTTAAGAAGCACAGGCCAATTCATTCCTATGAATAGATTTTTTAAAATTGGAACCACTTGGTTGAACCTTTCCATTTCACCTCGTCAGTCTCCCCTCTACCCCTCTCTCTCACACACATACAAATATCCATCCATAAACACTACCTTCCAAGGTTGTTATCCTCAGTGTTCTTGTATATTCTCTGTAAAATATGATAATTTCTCCTTCATCAGTGACGTTCTGATGATTAAATAATGTGTATTGAGAGGCTCGTACAAAGCCGGTACAAGGAATAAACATTCAAAATTAGTATTAGTCCCCTTCCTTTCACAAGTCAGTTTACTAGTCAAAGGGAATCAAATAGCTGCAAAGTCACAGCACTCACCATGACACCCAAGGACATTCGTTTCTTTGCCAGTCAAATATGGTGCTCGCTGGATCAATTATTGAGCACAGTACATCGATACCTTGATGTACTTCTGGCATGGTGTTAGGCAAAAGCACTGAAAATCTACCTCTCTCAAATGGAAAAAATAACCATTTTTGAAGACAGGAATGCAATTCATATAATCAAGTCAGATTTGTCACCTAGATGTAGATGCTATTAGTGCCGATGATGAGCATAACAGTATCTAATGTTTCTAAATGCTTAGATGTGTTCAAAATGATTCACATTACAGTATTTACTGAGTCCTCACTGCCATAATCAATTATACTTGCTACTGTTATTACTCAGACATTACAATTAATAAAACGAGGCTTAAGGAAATTAAATGGTTTGACTAAAGGCATACAGCAAAGAAGAACCTATCTGGACATCAACCTAAGTTTGTCTTATTCTGAAACTATTTTATCTTACTGCCTATCATATACTATCATCATCTTGGTTCTTTGAGAACAAAACTGACTGTAAAACCCTTTGGGGTCTGGGTATTTGGGTAGTACCTCAGGCTCTAACTTGTAGATTGTAAATTCATAACCAAAGGATAACTCTGGTCATCAATTACAAAAATAAAGCTATAATGCCAATACATAATTTAAAAGTCACCCTCCCATAATAAAGTGCAATGTGTGTGTACCTGTGTGTTTGTGTGTATGTGTATGAGACAGTTCAATTAATAACTCAATGATGTCTCTGTATTAGGTGTTAGTATCATTGCTTTAGACAAAAGGAAAGTGAGAGAGATCAAATGATTTATTCAAGTTGGCAAAGGTAATTGTGAGGCAAATAAAAAGTAGAATCCTCAATCACTTTGTCCATTTGTTTGTTTTTTAATCAGTTACTAGTTAGACCCTTTATGATACTTTAGGTCTCAGAATCAGCACTCAAATGAAAAAATGGCACTGTGGAAGAACCTTGTGTCTTCTTTGCTAGTCGTTGAGTAAATTGCTGTGTTAGTAACAGCCAAGAACTGATGCCCCTGCACACAGAAGCTTCTCAATAAAGATTACCAGGTAAGTGGCCATAAAAGGATGGAAAAGCCAAACCCTCACATTCTCAGAAGAGAAATAGGTTTAAAATCTTCCTATTTCCAATGTCTTCTCTATGGATGATTTTCTAGTTCCTATTTATTATTTATATCTCTTGCTTTGGAAGAAAGATGGTAGGTCTATGACCTAGTGGTGCAGGAAAGCATCCTGGAACTGAGGAACAGTGTCTGGTAGATGGCAACTAAGAACCCCGGGCTTGAGCTATGGCTCTGTAACGTATCAGGTGTTTGAACTTGGGCCGTATACCATGCACAGAGAAAGTCACTTCTCTATTATACTCAATAGGGATCTTACTAAATGCCTTACCTATTGTACTGGGGAATAATAATCCCAGAAATGCAAAGGCATTGGTCACCCATACTAAGAAATTAATTTATACTAAGAAATTAATTTAAAAGTAAGAGATGCAAATAATGCAAACTGAAAGAGGTCCCAGGTCCACAAATCTTCTATCTTTTACCAACCCACCATAAAACTAAGTTTCAAGGACATCATTAAAAGCATGCATTTGCTAAGGACCTAGTATGTGCTAAGTAAACATGTAATCAGAGTTTTCATAATAATCAAGGTGAGATAGGCATTATCTCTCCAGTTTACAGTGAATAAATGACATATTAGAAAAGATAACTCGATTGAGTTATTGGGATCCTTGATTGATCCTTATGGTCTATGTTTCTTCTAGTACACAATGCTGTCTCCCTAGAAAAGATCAAGGCTGAATCATCCCCCACTCTTACCACTCAGGGGTGAGGGTAGGGACAAAATTCTCTCTGCTCATTACTAACTAGTAATTAAATATTTATTTTCCCTCTTTTATATCCTGCATCTCAAAATCTGAAGTGCTGTCTCAGATTTTTTTTTAATTAACTTATTCTCCTAGATAAGCACTGCCAACCACATCATGAGTTTTCAAGGAAAACACAAATATCAGACTTCTAAACTCCAGGGTGATCAGTCAGTCACAGGAGGCCATCATAACTTTGTAAATCTTATAACCAGTATAACTGAGAACTTACCAGATTTTCCCAAATATTAGGAAAAAAAGTGTCTTTGTGCTTTTGGCAGGAAAAGAACAATTTTCAATACATCAACATGCTCTGACTTAAAAAAAAAAAGCCTGCCCTCAGACTCAGAAAAAACCAGTAAATCAAAGCCTAATCTTCTTGGGGTCTACCATAGTCTGATGGCCCGGGGGGAAGGGATATATCCAACTCTATCCCCCTATACCCATCCTATTCTTCCTTGGGTAGGACCTTGAAACACCTGTGAAACACATAGTTCAGAGTCAAAGGCTTATTAAAAACTGAGACCTAATATAGGCCTGTAGAATGCTTCCCTTTCCTATATACCTTACCACCACATTACTAAAGACCTATTTATAGCAGACCTTTTCACACAGTACATCATGTCTAGATATCAAAAAAATTCCAAGGCATACTAAAAGGCAAACACAAAATTTGAAGAGACAGAACCCCAGAGACAGATATGGCAGGGGTGTTAAAATGATGAGACTGGGAACTTAAAACAACAATGATTAATATACTAAGAGCTCCAACTGATACAGTAGACAACATGCTGGAAAAGATGGGCACTATAAATGGAGAGATGAAAATCCTAAGAAATAACCAAAAAGAAATTGTCAGAAGCCCTGTAAAAGAAATGAAGAATGCCTTTGATGGGCTTGTTACTAGACTGTACACAGCTGAGGAAAGACTCTAATATCCAGGATATCTCAACAGAAACCTCCAAGCTGAAAAGGAAGGGATCAAAAACGAAAAATGGAAAACAATAATAACAGAAGAAATTATCCACATTCACTAGGCCCAATTTCTTGTGAGGATAGGTTTTTTTAAAAAGCCAGATGCGCTGATGTATTGCAAAATGATTCCTTTTTCTCTTTCCCTGCTAGAGCACCAAGGACATGGGACAATTACAAAAAGCATAAATATATGTAATGTGAATACCAGAAGAAGAGAGAAAAGAACTAGAGAAATATCTGAAACAGTAATGAGACTGCCTCCAAGGTAATGTCAGATGAGTCAGAGACAGGAAGATCAGTCAACAGCAAGCAGGGTCAATGCCGAAAACACTACATCTGGGCATATCACTTTCAAACTACAGGAAATCAAAGAAAAATTTTAAATCCTGAAAGAAGAAGGAAGAAACAAACACTTTACCATTAGAGGAGAAAAGAAACATCCTGTTTTTCCTTAGGAACTGTGGAAAAGAAAAATGCAGAGAGACATAGTTAATGTGTTGAGAGAAAACCCCCACAAATCTGTTTTTTCAGAGAAAAAAAAAAAAAAACCCACTAAAGCTTCTCACTCAGTTCCCTGAAAAATTATCCTTCAAAATTGAAGGAAAATAAACTTTCTTAAACAAAAATAGGTGGAATTTGTCGCCAGGACATCTATCTTGCAAGATTTATTAAAAGAAGTTCTTCAGAGAAAAGGAAGATGATGTAGGTCAGGAACTGAACCACGTAAAGAAACCAAAACACTGAAGCAAGAATAAGTGAAGGTTAAAATAATGATAAGTTTGAAATTTTAATTATTAAATATTATTTTAATTATTAAACAGATAAGTTTATTCAAAACAATAATAGCAATAATGTACCTAGTTATAGAGGTTTATTCAAATAACATGTATACTTACACAGAAGAGAAATGAGTGACAGTACAGACACCAGAAGCAGGAGGGAGGAATCATAGTTTTGTATTATTAAGTACTCACACAAACCATGGAGACACACAGTGTTATTTATTATGAGCTTGGATTAATTGTAAAAGTATGTTTCAATTCTAGGGCTAAATGAAGTTCATGAAAAAACAAATAAGTGATATACTAAGAAAGGAGAAGAAATCAATAAGGACATAGTTGAACTCAACACGCTCATCGATCAACTGTATTTAACTGACATCTATAGATTACTTAATCAAAAAACAGCAGAATACACATTATTCTGAAGTCTACATAGAACATTCACCAAGGTAGACCATATTCTGAGCCATAAAACACACTTTAACACATTTAAAAGGAGAGAAATCACACAATGTTCTCTTTCAGATCACAGTGGAATTAAATTATAAATCAACAGCAGAAAGATAACTGGAAAATGTCAATATATGTGGATTTTAAACAACACACTTCTAAATAACATGAGTCAAAAAATAAATCTCAGGTGAGATTAAGAAGTATTTTGAACAAAGTGAAAATGAAAACACAACTTATCAAAATGTATAGGATGCAGCAAAAGCATGCTTGGAGGAAAATTTATAGCATTCAGTAATATATTAGAAAACAAGAAAGAACTAAAATTGATCATATAGGCTTCCACTTTAGGAAACTAGAAAAAGAACAAATTAAGTTCAAGGTAACCAGAAGAAAAAAAAATAAAATTAGAACAGGAATCAAAAAGAAAATCAATAAAACTAAAAGCTAGTTCTTTAAAAAAATCAATAAAGTTGATAAGCCTTTAGTCAGGCTACGAAAGGAGAGAGTAGACAAACACAAATCAGTCTCCCAAATGACAGACAGGGCTTCACTACAGATCCCCTGCATATCAAAAGGATAATAAAGAAGTTGGAGGAACAATTATAAGCCTATAAATTTAATAACTTAAATAGAACAAATCAATTCCTTGAAAGATATAATCTGCCAAAACTTACACAATATGCAACCTAAAATCCAAATATCTTTAAAGAATTTGAATCAATAATTAATTACCTTGTAATAAAGAAAGAAACAGGCTCATATGGTTTTGCAGATAAGTTCTACCAAATGTGTAAGGAACAAATTATGCCAATTCTCAATATCCAAAAAAAGAAAAAAATTCAACAAAATCCAAAGTATTAGGAGGAAATAAACCCCTGTGACTAAGCAGTGATTAGAGTAAGGTTTCAGTATGCAAAGTTAACATACAAATTTGATCCCTTTTCTGTATGCCAGTAATGAACAAGTAGGATTTGAATTAAAAGCACAATACCATTTACATTACCATTGCCAGAAATGAAATTCTTAGCTACAAATCTAACAAAATATGTGCAAGATCTATGTGAAGAACACTACAAAACTCTGTTGAAAGAAAGCGAGGACTATATAAGTAAATGGAGAGATAGTCTATGTTCATGGATAGGAAGCTTCAATACTGTCAAGATGTCAGATCTCACCAACTTGAGCTATAAATCTGATGCAATCCCAATCAAACACCTCATGAAGTTATTCTCATTTTATATGAAGAGGCAAAAGACCCAGAATACCCAATAGAGTATTAAAAAAGAATAATGTTGAAAGACTGAGGATACCTGACTTAAAAACATATTATTAACCTACAGTAATCAAGGCAGTGGGACACTGATGAAAGAAAAGGAAAATAGATCAACGGAAAAGAACAGAGAAGCCAGAAATGGATTCATGTGATCTTCAACAATGGAGCAAAGGCAACACTACAAAACAGATACTTCTTTCAAAAAATGGTGCTGGAATATCTGGACATTCACATGCAAAAGAAAATGAATGTAGGCCAAGACTCTGTGCCCTTCAAAAAATGAACTAAAATGAATCATAAGCCTAAATATAAAACATAAAACTAAAAATCCTAGAAGATAATGTAGGACAAAACCAGATGACCTCGGATATGACAATGGTATTTTAGATACAACATCAAAAGCACAACCTATAAAAGAAAGAATTGATAAAATGGGCCTCATACTTCTTCTGCTCAGCAAAGACACTATTGAGAAAATGAAAAGACAAACCACTGTCTGGGAGGAAAATATTTGTGAAAGACATCAGGATTATCCTCTAAAATAAATAAAGAACTCTTAAAATTCAATGAGAAGAAATGAACCAACCTGATTATTTAAAATGGGCAAAAGATCTTAATAGACCCCTCATCGAACATGATACATAATTGGCAAATAAGCATATGACATATTCTCCATATGCTATGTCACCAGGGAAATGGAAATTCAAACAATGAGTTACCACTACATTCAGAATGACCAAAATCTAGAACACGACATCACAGAACACTAATGAGGATCTCTCATCCATTCCTAGTGGGAATGAAAAATGTTTCAAACACTTTGGAAAACAGTTTGGTAGTTTCACACCAAAACAAATAAGCAGCAATCATGCTTTTGGTATTTATCCAAAAGAGTTGAAAAACTTATGTCTACATAAAAACCCAAACATGGATGTTTACAACAGTTCTATTCATAATTGTCAAGACTTGGAAGTAACCAGATGTCCTTTGGTGAGTGAATAAATAAACTGTGTACTTCCAGATTACGGAGTATTATTCTGCACTGAAAAGCAATAAACTATGATGTCATGAAAAGACAGGAAGGAAACTTGAGTGAAGAAAGCCCGTATGTAAAGCTATGTACCACAGGATTTCAACCATATGACATTCTGAAAAAGGTAAAATATAGAGGCAGTAAATAGATCAGTGATCAGGAATTAAGAGGAAAGGAAGGAGGAGAAGATGAACAGGTAGCAGTTAAACTGTTTTGTTTTATATTACAATGGTAGATAAATGTCATCATATATTTGTCCAAACTCACAAAATGTATTCACCAAGAGTGAATCCCAATGAAAACTAGGTATTCTGGGTGGTGATAGATCAGTGTAGGTTTATCAGTTATAACAAATGCACCAGAATGGTAGGGATGTTGATAATGAGGGAGGCTATGCATTCCTGGGGCCAGGGCTATATGGGAAATCTCTGTAGCTTCCTCTCTATTCTGCTGTGAACTTAAAAGTTCCCTAAAAAAAGTTAAGGAAAAGGAAAAGCAGGAATAGAGAAGAACATTAATAGGATTCATTAAATCAAGGAACCCTCAGCCTAAATACTCCCATCTTCTATTATACAATTGTGATAATTCTCCCTCATCAGTTGCTGGGAGTGAAGAGCACTTAGGAAGTTCAGATTTGGCCCATTTAGTTCATTAGTTTGAGACATGGCAATCTCAGTATCTTGCCTAAGAATGTTAGGCGTTCAGAACATCTAGTAAGAGTTGATGAGGACTCTTTGTATGTGTCATCCCAATTAATTTCCACATGTGTATAGTTCACATCTGACAGACTGGACCTCTTAATCTCAGGGAGATTGAATAACTTCCTCAATACGTGGTTAGTGAGGAGAAAGTCCAGGCAGGACTAAAACAAATGGGGTGCTCTTTCTTTCTTAGAATTAAACTCTCCTGGGCTGGGGATATAGCTCAGTTGGTAGAGTGCCTGCCTTCCATGCACAAGGCCCTGGGTTCAATCCCCAGCACAGCAGCAACAACAACAACAACAACAAAAGGAAATTAAACTCTCCTTGTTAAAATAATGAACTTGGCATGGGGGGCATGTTTTATTCAAATCTGTGGGTTCTTAGTCCATGAAGTACTTCTCATTGCTGCACCCACAGTGTCACCAGTGCCTCTCTGGAAGCTGGAGCACAAGAGTACTCAGCACATCTCATTTGATACTGATCAGGAAGGGCCGAACCTTTGTGCTGTTGCCGAACCACCAGAAATAGGTAAGGGTCCCCAGTTGACTGGGCCACACGACAGCACTGATGTTGACCTCCTTATTTCTTATGGCAACAAATGGAACCCGGAGGTGAACATGCTCCACAGGACCTAAAGGAATAGGAGAAAAAAAGGCAGTTTTTATATCCCCAGAAGAAACCATCAAACTTTATCACACTCCTAGATTCTTTAATCATAATCCCTATCAGCATTCCCCATAATATAGCAATAATCACAGACCACAAATGTTGGGAAGGGTGTCCATGCTTGAATTAAAGTACCTGGTTAAACAGGGAACTTCACTCGGGTTTCAGATTTTTTGAGCGATAACCAAATTGAATTTACATCTGATAAATCCAACTACCACGAATGCTTATAAATTTCCAATCCAAGGACAAAGCTAGTTTACTAGACGCCTGGCCATTGAAAAGGAAGATAAACAGCGGTCTGTTTCATTTCTGACAATTAGCATGTTTTGTGATTTGGGGTCAATGCATTATATGGAGGGCCCCTCCATTATCCTCCATCGTTAATTGGTTTCCATCCTCTTCAACAATGAGCCATTGTGTCTCATCATCTGCAGGACACAGTGGGTGTCATTTGGAAGCTGGCAAGGCCTCTTCACAAAGAGGAAAAAGTACACGTTCCTAAATTAAAGGAGAAACAAATGCCAGGTTCTCTTTTATTTTCCGGAAAACTGGCATAACCAGCATTGAGCTGTACATTAGCAAAAAAAAAAAAATATATATATATATATACACACATGAACACACCCTCAGCAGAAAACGTGAAAGTTAATCCATTCATTAAAAATGAAAAGAGAAAAACACTGATGAAAAATTATGAATATATCAGTGATGCATTATTTGGGGGGGGGTGTAGATTCATTATTTTAAAACTCTGTGGCACTTTCTCCTCCTGTCATTTCTGACAATGTGGATGAACCCAGACGACATTGCATTAAATGAAAAAAGCCAAGCACAGAAAGATCTCTATCAGATGATCTCACTCATATGTGCAGTCTTGAAAAGGAGAACTCACAGAAGCAGAGGGTACTTTAGCGGTTGACAGGGGGTGGGAGAGGTGGGGTGGAGTAGATGCTGATCAAAGAATACCAAATATCCAGAAGACAGGAGGAATAAATTCAAGAGGTCTATTGTACCAGGCTGACTATGGTTAATAACATTGCACTGGATTTTGAAAATCACTAGAACAATAGATGTAGTGTTCTCACCACAAAAAATAAGTCTGAGAGGTGATGCCTATGATAATCGGCCTGATTGAGCTGTTCCACAGTGAATGTATATTCCAAAACATCATGTTGTACATGATAAACTTGTACAATTTTTGTCAGTTAAAAAATTAATGAAGAGAAAAAAATTTAGGAATCTGTGTATGTGCAGTCTGAAAATGTTTTCTGCCTACAGCTCTCTGCCCTGACTCCAGGCATACTGCACCGCAAGATATTTTCCAGCAAATAATTTCAACCTTGTCACTTCATGTGCACATCTGGCTGAACATTTAATTATTTTAAATAAGCAAATCTGGATTATTTCTGTATGGTTTGCTCAATGTCAGTCAAAGAACACAGAGTGGGAGAAAACATTGGCTACTTCCGTGGCTTTATTTACTCATTTTTAGGAACTTACCTGACTAATATCTTTAATACTTGTGTAAAGAAAAAATGAGAAACATAGAGAAGCTGGGGCAAGGGGACCCTGGCTAGACCCCACGCAGGACAGAGATAAAGGCTTGCTTCCTGCTTTCCACTTCCTGCATTGATGCTGATGTCTACCCCAGCCGGGTTCCGATGACTCATTCTTCCCTCAATGGCGAGGGGGTGCGGGGGGATGGGGAATGGGGACACCTCTTTCCCCAATGAGTTTGTTCTTACTGCTACCCACCAAAAAGAGTAAAACCCTTCCCCAAGATGCCTCAGGGGAACCCTGGGCTTTCCAACAGCTCAGCAACCTGCACAGTGGCTTTAAGGCCCTGGAAATTCTCAACTTTGCCACTTGAGGGCCTTGGTTTAGTCAGGGTGGATACTGAAGCATACTGTGATGTCTAAAAGGAAATCTCCCTCATCCTAAACTCTCTCCAGACACAAAAGGGGTGGAGTTTACTTAAATTAGAATGACATCCAACCCAGTCACATTTATTCCAGTTTTGTGGCAAGAATATTTGGTTCAAAACAATCTTAAGAAACACTACCATGTAGGAGAAAAATGTGGATCAGCAAGGAGAGAAGAGAGTTGAGAAGAAAAGGAAGGGATCTAGGAGGAATAAGCAAACTTCCAAAATCCTCAGTTTCAAATCGTGTCCTTTTTGATAAAAATCTAATAACATGTGTGAGGTTGATTATTCTGGGTGACTAACAACTACTTTGGTTAGCTAATGGCCCAAGGTGAGGCCAACAGCAGTTTCCACTGGTAAATGCAGCCCTGATGGATTTGGAGGGAACTGTGAGCACAATAAAAGTTTGGAGGAACACTTCCTCCTTCATGCACATAACCTGCAGGACAAACCTGGTCCTCACAATTGTGTTTTGGGCATTAAGATACAGGGGTCTTCACAACTGTCTCAAGGTTCACCGATAGCATGATCAGGAATGTGGGTGGGGGTAGTTCCCAGAACAGAGGAATGTGAAGTTATTTTTCTTTCTTTGTCTTCATTTTAAAAGACGGCAGAAGTGTCAGGGAGGAAGCTAACAGGAAGGCCTAATAATTGCTGTAATAACAGGTAACATTCATCATGTGCCAAGCTGGGTGCAAAGCAGCATTCTGCACACTGCAGAAAAATGTTAAGATCAACACAAAACTGCTATCCTTTAGAAAGGTCTACGTGCAAGGCTGGCCCTTGGCCTGTGGCTGGGAACTTGGTCTGGGAGTGTTCCCAATCAACAGTTAGCTAACTAGTAGGAGTGGTTCACGTCACCTAAATTGGCTTTGCAAATAGGATGGTTTATTGTAAATACCCAATTTCCACAGGGACTTGGGAGGTTTGGAATATGCCAGGCAGACAGCACTCCTGTGACCAGCTCCCAGTAAAACACTGTGGACACTAGTCTCTAATGAGTTTCTCTGGCAGAGAGCTCTTACGTTGTTACCTCCCACCCCAGAGGAATCAGCACGTCCTGTGTGACACCCCAGGGAAAGGGCCTGTGGAAGCTTACTCCTGGTTTTCTCCGGGCTTCGTCCCCTTGAGCCTTTTCTTGATTTTGCTTTGTATCTTTTTGCTGGAATCAATCATAGTCACAGAGGAGGATGAAGCTACACGCTGGGTTCTAAGAGTCCCTCCAAGTTTCTCATCAAGCCTGGGGGTGGTCTTGGGGGCCCTGACACACTGAGACACACACACGCACACACACACACACTTTCCAATTTGACTCTTTTAGATTCCTTATAAACTTTGTATTAAAGATGAAGAATCAGAGACTTAAGAAGGTGAAAAAGTTAGACGTGGAACAAAGAAATATGATGAATTCAAGTGCAGGTCTCCCTTGCCCTAAAAACTGTGCTCATAAAAACTGTGCACACAACCTACCAGGCTCCTGACTTGGCATTTCCAGCCCACAGTGATCATAGCCTGTGTCTGTTTGACCTGTACAGGACCCATTTCTTGCAGCACCTCCCCTTCTTCAATAGATGTAAGCCCTGCAGAGCGGAACTATATTGCTGTCTGCCCAGTGGCTGGCAGGGTGTCCCGCACGTATTAAGAACTCAGCAAATATGTGTTGAATAAATCAGTGAATGAGTGGGTGCTTTATTTGTATTTCCTTTTTACTGTTGTAAGAACCCTATGAGGTGAAGTAGTAGAATTAAAACATTTTAAGATGGAGTGTAGAAAATTTGAAAAAGAGATAATTTATCTCAAGGTCACATGTTTTTAGGAACATAGTTGATCTACAGTCCACGTCTCCTCCCACCTGCTCCACTATCCATCATGGTTGCTCCTTTTACTAGGAAACTAGCCGGGGACCTCTTAGGTGTAAGTTGCTTAAACGGTGGGGATCATACCATCATTGTGTTGTTAATAGGAAAGGAGACCCTTTTATTCACTTAAACTCTTTCAAAACTTGTAATTTTCACCTAAATGACATGTCACCTGAAAACCACCATGGGGTATAAAGTGGTCCCTGCTTAGCCACTGCTTGCTTTCTGCTATATTATGAGCCATAATCACACTCTGAAATGATTCAAGGGAAAATTCCATAAATAAACAATTCATAAATTTTAAATTGCATATTACTCTGAGTAATGTTACAAGACTCTAAATTCCAGATGGGGAGATGTCTCAATCTTCTGATTTGGACCACTATGGTAGACACACTGAACCCGGCCTCAGCTCTGAACTCTGAATTCCAGAAGTCTGGACTGAAGGAGTTGTCAATGGGAGGAAGGACAGGAAGGAGGTGGTTCATGCCACTTACAAACCACGTGCAGGAAGAGGACGGCTGTGTCTGAGCCAAGGTTGTTCTCTGCATAGGCGGTCACCTGGAAGATCCCCGCACTCTTGTACACATGCTTGATGCCATCCTCGATCGGGCTGAAGTTAGCATAGGACACAGCAATCCCATCTCCAAAGTCAAGCTGGATGTTTGTCCTTTGTAGATCACCCTGCAAGGGAAGAGTCATTGACCTGGGTCCTTTCACATGGTCCTGTCTGACTTTCATGCTTCCTCCTGTTGATTCTTCAGCAATACCTTCTTTAGACCTACAGTCTTTCCCAGGAGACAGAATCACCCTACCACCATCATTCGACTCCTCTCTGATAGCTACTGGGCACTGTGGGCAGGCTCTGTGGACCTACTCTCCCTTTATATGCAAGCTTGGGACAGTTTGAATTGATACGACCCTGGCCACAGTACCACACCCTGGCAAGGTACAGCTTCTCTGAAATCTGAAGTGGGGAAGCCAGGGGCTTTCCTAATCCCTCACATGCATGGTTTAATTCTTCTGTGTCATAAAAATAATAGCAATAATAGTAGCAGCTAGCACAAAGGTTTGTATCAGTGCCAAGCAATTAATCTCCTCATAACACTCTATTGTAGAAAGTATTTTACAAATGGGGACAAAAATCATTAAACTAAAGTCACATAGCCAATAGTGGAAGACTCAAGTTTTGAAAGCAGTCTAGCTTCCATGATAATACTCCCAACCACAATTCTATAGCTATCATTGTTCCTGTTTCTGGGCATTTATTGTTGCATTCTAAAAGTTATGCTAATCACTTACCACATCTCATACAATGCCATCTCCAAAATTACAATATGAGGTAAGATGATCATTCCCATCCAGATGAATACTCTATACTATTCAAAATTACGTATGTGTTCTCTTGTCCTTGGGCTTCTCAAAACCTACCTAAGCTCCCTGTTCTCTGAAGCCTCTTCTAAGTAGCCCAGCTCACAGATATCTCTGACTCTTGGAAGGTTAAGAGCACTTTGGGTGCTGGCTGGTGATATGATGTCGATGGTTCAGATGAGTACATGGTACCACTTATCTTCTTAAGACCTGATGCTGAACCCCAGCCTTCCTGTCTCCCCCTTTGGATAAATGCAGTCCACCTAAATCTCATGCAAAGATCTTGGATAAAGAAGAACAGGGTGCATCTGTTCATATTCAAAGATGAATGATGGAATAAAGAGAGAAATACATGATTTTGCAATTACGAGCCAATCATTCTGCCCAGTGCATTGGCCACAAGTTCACTCCCATTTTCCTCTGTGGCAACTTGGATGTGAGTGAAATATTGATAGGTGCTCTCCTGACCCCCACACAATATCAACTATCCTTGAGTTTATAAATATAAATTAAAGTGAAAATGAATCCAAGGCAATTCAAATGGATAAGATCATGGCTCTTCAAGTCCATTCAAGAGAAGGTTTTTATAGCTCTAGTCCTGAAAACTCCCTAGTGAAAATGCAATAATGACCTCCTCTAAATCTAAAGTCCTTTAATTCAAGCACCTGGTGTGGAACAAGGCTGAGGAATCTGTCACTTAGGATAAGGAACCTTCACCATCAAGCCTGGTGTGGTCCTGACTTTAAAGGCTCTGAAATGCTCATGTTTGTGAGAAAAACCTCATGACTGGCTTTGCTCTCTTTCCAAGATCTTAAGAGCACAGAGCAATTTGCATGTAAATTTACAGGGCTTTGTCAATCAGGGAACCTTCCAGCTCCACCACCTCAGCAGAGTATCTGAAAAGTTCCCCATTTGGGAAGAAGCTAAACAACCCACACAGTGAACAAGAAGCAGACAGCTGTGCTTCTTGTACCCTAGAATGAATGCATGCCGTCTGATCTCACTGCTTGGGTTGCAAAAGACAATAAAAATCTAATGGAGCAGGTAGTTGATGTGATAGTAACTAATACAATATTCTTTACAAAGGTTAGTTTAAAGTATTTTAATAATCTTTCAAGACCTTTTTGAAAGTTTTGTGGGCTTTTCTAATCAATGTGGCTAAAGGTTAGAATTCTGCAAAAAGAGGCTCCTAAAAGCAATGGATGCATCTGAATTTCCTTTTCCTGGCAGTTTATAGTTTATGACCTTATGGTGATAAACATTTCCTAAGCAGACCCTAAGAGGGGATCCTGAAAAATATATCCAGAGCCACAGGCCTCAAGAGGCAAGTGGGCCCCCACTGCAGACAGATCTTCATTGTGGAATGAAAGGAGGAGGGTCTTGAAACACCCCAAGTGTTCTTGCATGCCTCTTTGCCTTCTGCAGAAGTCTCTGCTTTGTGATGTCAACGCTGGTGCACCAGCCTCTGGAAATGGAAGATCTTTGTTTTCTTTAGTCTCTGAGTTTAGACCTCAGACACCCAGGTGGGTTCCTACCTCTTCCATGAGGATGATGAACGTTGCATTGTGCCCCTGCTCTGCCACCAGGCGTCCATCGGTTGTCACCACGTGGAGGCCCCGAGGGGCTTTTCCGGGACACAATTGGGCCTTGGCGGAGTATTTGTCCCTTAGTCCATCTGTGCAGTTATTGGACACAATCCTCCGGTACCTAAGAAGAATTGACAATTGACAGTACTGTGCTTTTCATCAAGAGTGTGAGAGAGTGTGCACATATGCATATTAGAGAGTTGAAGAAAGAGAGACGCTCCCCACAGCTGCCCCCAAAACCAAGTCTGGAGAAAGACAGCCATTTATGAAGATAAACTTGGAGGAACTGCTATCCTTCCATCTCCGGAAAAGTAGCTCCTTAAACATTACTATTGATCCTACCTGGTGAGCCACGGATCAGATCAGTGTCTGAACCAGCTAAGAAAAATCAATGTCTGACTCACACATGGCAGAAGAGGAGGCAGACCAGTGGACAGGGGAATTGGGAAAAGTCAGTGCATCTCTCTGTCAGGGAGGAGCCAGCTGTATTTCCCCAAGACCACCCCCTGCTTTCTCCATACCAGAGAGCAACTAGAACATCAGACTTCCAACTCTCATTAATCAGGAGGCCTCTTCCTGTCTTCTCTTCATCCCCAGGATGTCATTTCTTCCCCTAAAACCTAACAGCCTTTACGCTGGAGCCAACTGAGCTATTTTATAACGTATTTTCTCTCTTTTGTTAATATTTCATTTTGTATGCAACACAAATATCAGATTAGAAGCACAGGTTTAAAACTCCTGTTCAATCCAGGTAAAGTCAGCTCACAGAAGAGAAAACCTTCCTAGAAAAGGAATCAGTGTTCTGATAAGTCCACATAAAGTCAATATACCACTCCCACTACCTCCATCACCAACCACCACCACCACCACTACCACTATGACCCACATCATGTCTTCTTTCACCTCTCTGTCAGGAATAATTAACCACTCCATCCATGTTGCCTTCTTCTGTGACATCCAATACAGAGGAATACAAATTTTTCTTGAGTGAAACTGGTCCTCCAATCCACCTGACTTTCCTCATAGGTCCCCCACTATTGCAATACCTATGCTATACCTCCATCCAGAGATCCCAGGGAGGGAGATGCTAAGCAAATGTTTTCAGAAGTTGTTTTCTCAGATTAGAAGATAATGTATCTTCTTACAAATGTACATCATCATTGTTTCTTGTGGATCGAGCTTATGTCTGGAGCTCTGCTCCCCAATATGGCAGCTGCTTTCTACAGGGAGCTACTGTGCACTTGAAATGTGGTCAGTTGTGGTTCATTGCAATGATAAAGTTTTATATATCAGGTTAAATAATATATATCATCAAAATTAATTTTACTTTCTAAAATCTTTTTGACTACTAGAAAATTTAAAATTACATAGATGGTTCACTCTATTGTTCTTCTGATCATCACTGATCTATATAATCAAATTTTCAAATTGAATTATATTTTCATGTTGATCTTTAGTCACAAGATATTTAATTTTTATTTATGATACCTATTTCAGTAGTAGAAGTCTTAACTCAAACTTGCTATCATCCATCCTTCCTCTTCAACCTCAACTAGCCATCAACTCAAACTGGTTGGTGATTTGTAATATCAGCCAACACTAAAGAAAATTGAAGGTATATGTAGATGTCTACAGTGAATCTCTGAGGGGAAGGTGCAAATAGACTTTCCTTTTCATCTGTGTGATTAATTTGGTTAGTTATTTGTTGTTTTTTTCACCTAAATTACTTAAATTGGACCTACTTGTACACAACACATGTATATTAGGACACACAAGATGTCCTAATGCAATTATTTTCTTGTAATGTGCAAAGGAAGGTGTGGTTGTCAGTTGGGTGGTCCAGCTTATTCTTTGTAATTATTATATCCCCTTCCTCAAACTTCCTAAGTTTTGTACTCTGACATCACATCTGCTTAAATTCAAGCTGTTGTATTTGCAATGTGAATGGCTTACATCCCTAATCCAGACTCCTACAATAACATAACATCAAAGGTTCTAAAATCCCAGACTGGAATCCAGGAATAACCCTTTCAGAATTATTGGAAGAGGTGAGAATTGAGAGGACATCTTAGTCTCTTGATACTCATAGAATGTTCTGGAGACCAACAATATCCACATCATGCAGGAGACTTTTTAAAATGAAGGGTCTCTACCTCATTCCAGATTCTCAAATCAAGTTGCTTTTTAACAAGATTTTCAGATGTTATGTAGCCATATTGGAATTTGAGAAGGGCTGTCAGTCCATCGTTGCACTTGACAAATCTCTTCTGCATTGTAGAAGCAGCAAAAGTAAAGGTCAGAAAACAAATCTTCGAGGAAACTGTTTTCAAGTAACTAAGAGGTAACTAATAAGTGAGCAAAGAGAGAAACAGACATCTAATTGGAGAATTACCAAGAGTGTGCCTTGACCTTCTCATCTCAGAAGCTCCTAGGATGAGACAGGAATTTTCATTTGAAGATTTTAGCATTGATGTATGAGAATGTCTGTTCACCCCTCATGAGAAAGCACTGTAATGGCTGTTCATCAGTTGTATCAACTGACTTCATTGGAGACCCAAGATACAAGGCAGCATCCCTTTCCAGAAGAAATGTTTTGACCAAATAACAAGTGCCAGAGGGAAATGGCAGCAAGTATTGAAACATGGGAGATAAGAGATCTCTTCAGAGGCTTCCCAAAAGGAAGCACTCTTAACTAAAATTTTGTCTTTTGTTTCCCTTAGCTACTTGACTAAAAATAAATAAATAAAATAAAAATGAAAATCTATCTACATTCTATCTTCTCCAACAGCCAGGCATTCCTTTTGATGCCACCTCAGGGTAAGAGGAAAACATTGAGTCCGGTTCCTTCAGGTGTTTTACTTACCCAGTGCTATTTAGGTAGCTCTGGCCAAGGCTGCAGTCCTTTGACGGGGACGCGGGATTGTACCAGAAAGCTGGGACACACTGGCTCTCTCCATGTCTCTCATAGCCATAGTCGCTGTGGGGAGAAGGAATGTTGTAGAATGACGTGCATGGACAAACACCCACAGACACATAGAAACACACACATGTCCTACTGCAACCCGACACGTCACAACACATGGTTTTAAGTATTTCCAGTGAAGGCAGGTATTCATACTTTGAAAATGGATTTTTTATTTAGACATAGTTCTGAGTCATTTGGAGTTGGTCAAGAGGGGGAAAAGTAGTGGATAATCCAGTGGAAATTCTAGGTTGGAAAAGGTTTGGATTCAAATGATGCGACAGATATTACACTGGTCTGGAGTTGGGTGGAGGATGCTATATACATACATAGAGCATCGAACCCAGGGACACTCACCCACTGACCACATCCCTAAACACCCCCCACATCTTTTTTTTCTTTTTAATTTTGAGGCAGGGTTTCACTGAGTTGCTTAGGGCCTTGTTAAGATGCTGAGATTGTTTAAATTTAAAAGTATATTTGGGTTACAGTAGGATGAATTAAATAAGTAGAGGACAACCAAGATGACTTAAAGATCAAGTTCAATGTTGTGATTCAATATATGTTATTCCAAAAATTGATTTCATTTTTTCCTGAAAATTCATTCTTTCTCAAATACCAACATAGCCATTCAAACTTTTCCTGATTAGATATAACAAGGCCCCCATTATTTCCCTAAAAATATGTGTTGCTCTTTCCATGTTTCTATAAAATTTCAGCAATACAAAAGTGAAGAAAGAAAGTCAGGTATGATTCTCTTCTTTTCTCCCATGTGCTAAATGAGGAAGTACCAGACCATTTCAGGAGAGGAAGGCCAAGGGTGTCACCCTACTTCTTGGTGTTTCATAAGGTTCCCAGGTGTGTAAATGTCAAAGTAGAAGAAGAGTAATAAAGTAGATAAAAGTGATGATTGCTCTTGTAACTCGCCGGAGGTCACTGAGGCTGGCTCCTCTTGGCAGCAGAATTTATGTTTCCAAGTGCAGCATCCAAGAGTGTCCTGAAGACTACAGACTGGGCAGCACCATCTGGGCATTTGAATATTGATCCACTGAGAGTTAAGAAAACATAAAATGGCAAGGGAAGCCACTCTCTCTGCACTGCCTGTGCTTTCTTCTGCTGCTCTTAAATTCTTTAAGCCAAAAGTTTGTTAAATTTCAATGAAAACACAGGCAAATTATCTGTGTGTATCTTGGAGGGGAGATAGGAATGTCAACATAATTCCACACGTAGTTATCACTTGATATATGCCCTGACCTTTAAAATAAATAATAAGCCCTGGCCTCAATTGATTTTCAGTCCTCTGGGGAGAGAGACACAACATACCCAAACTAAAGAATGGATTAACAGCAAGAAGCAGAGCACTAAGTCCTACGGTTCAGAAGTGATAACTGATCAATGAGGTCATGTATGCTAACTGCCCAGCCTGACCATACTCCATCTTCTCACCCACTTCTGTCCCAAACCCATAATTGCACACTTCTGGCCCTCTTTATCTTTTTGTTTAGACTTTTCTTGAGGTACTTTACCCTTCGCCTGTGTTTGATGGTTTCCTACTTCTTTAATAACTAGGCGGTATGAGCCTGTCTCTACTTCCCTAGACAAAAATCTTTAGGGCCAGAACATGTTGGAAACTGAAATGGAAACTGCAACAGAGCAGGGATCTTTGTCATTGTTTACCACCAATGTAAGAGTCAACAACAGTACCATGTTGCAGGTATTGAATAAATATTTGTTAAGTGAATGGACAGTCCAATCACATTAATAACAAATTCATAAATTATACCACTGAGTTGTGTCTATTTCTGCAGTCCATTTCTAGAAAGTACCCCCAAATGCTCAAGAGATTACTGTGGAGTGAACCTGAGTAGAAGATCATTGCAAGGAAAGGTAAAAATCAAGATCAGCTTTGATGGAAGGAAGGAGAAAGAAACATCTCTGCCAAGTAAATCCTTTGCTAAGCATCCTGACCAAGTATTATATGTAACCCAATACACAATTTATACATTGTTTCACTTTATTTTATTATTACTATCAATTATATTATTATCTATAATATATACAGCTAGGAAATACTATAGTATTATATTCTATGTGCTTCTTTTAATTTGGCAGCAGTGGCTAGACCCAGGGATGCTGTACTGCTAAGCTATCTGCCCCAGTCTTTTTTATTTTTTTATTTTGATACAGGGTCTAAGTTGCTTAGGGTCTCACTGAGTTGTTCAGGTTGATATCAAATTTGTGATCCTCCTGTCTCAGCCTCCCAAATTGGTGGAATTATTTGCCTGAACCACTGTGTCTGATTTGTTGATGCTCTTAAAGTTATTTGCATCCATGTGTATGAATGATAGGGATAATCTACAATATGGGACCACTACCTCTCTCTTCCTAGTCTATATTCACTGATGTCATGTTGGTAGCTTTAACCTGTCGTGGGGGGATATATATATATATATATATATATACACATACACACAACAATCAGTATTTGTTAGTTCCCAGAGAGCTGGAAGTCAAATATTTACCAGCACACCACCGAATATCTTATTTCCAAGCATTATTTATCTGTGAATAAACTGGGCTGTGGTATGGTTGTACTACTTCTCGAAAATTCCACAACCAATCGCTTTTTAAGTTGAAGCTGTTGGCATGTCCAGCTAACCCTAGGAAATATTGGTAATCTGTAAAGGAAGAATGCTCTCTTAAGCAGCTCTGGGAAGGAGAGAAATGTTTTAATACTCTTTGCTAAACGTAACCATCTTTGGCAGTTCTGTTCAGCTCTGCTACCTGTTAGCGATGCAGTAATTAAAAAAAGGTGCATCAGACTTGCTGCTTTGCCCCAAAGAGCAAAAGCACCTCATTAATATTTAACAACTTTAGCAGAAACTGGCTGCCCCCAAGCTGTGGACTTCTTCATTAATTTCTGCTAAATGTATATTAAAATCTCCCGTACTGTCCAGCCGCCCTCCCAGCTCAGGAGTCTGCATGATTTAGACAAACAAGCAGCTCCGGCTGCTGCACCAGCTTCCTGGGAAAAGGCGTTTTCTGTTGAATTGTGAGGTTTGGATAGAATGCACCAGAAAGTTGGATTTGCCTCGGGGAAGTGTGCTGCTGCAGATTCTGCAAACACACAAGCAGTTTCCTTCAAGGAATCAGTCACATATGTGTCTTTCGTGATTATAAAAGGTTTAGAATGTATCAGAGTTTTGGAGAAAATTTCTTCTTTTCCAGGAACCTATATAGCTTCCAAACCCCAGCCAAAGAAAAGCGATTCTGAAAGAGGATTAGCTAGGCTGGTTCAGACATCAAAAAACTCTGCATATCAGAACAGGAAGGGATACACAGACATCCCCTCAGTTGGTGGACTGAAAAGGAAAATTCAAAACAGTCAAAAAATGCCAAAGAGAGTATATAACTGGGTGTGGCAGATAGAGGTGATAATCAAGAATCTTGATCCCTGTTTGGCATTACAATGATCCCAAGTAACACCTGTTTAATCCTCAGGGAGGGTCTCTGGACCCCAAGAATGATGTCGTGAAACTCTTGGGGTCAACCAAATAGACATGGTCTCTTCTAGACAAGCTCTGAGCGTTATCTAAGCCTCAGACCATGGGAAGCCCTGTTATTTCTTCCTGGACCCCTCCTCTCTCTGTACCCTCATCCGGCAGGTGAGATTCCAGGGCTAATGTTCTACAGGCACCTCTGTCCATTTTAGGACTTAGTGTAGTATTGCGGGTTTGGGATCCAGCAAATCTTATCAGGCACCGAGCAAGCACCCACCAAACAGACACAGCAAACCACCATCACCACAAGATATTGATTGACATTGCCATTCATTAGCTGAGGCAGATGCCTAAGTATGGCCCTAGTGAAAGACAGACAATTATATCCAAGCCATTTCAAAAATTATTTTCAAGACCCAATAGTCATTCCTCAAACACCTGTCCTGATCAAATCCCACTCTATCCATCTGCCTCATCCCTGACCAACAGCCTTATCCTCTCTCCACTCTCAGTTCCCGTTCCTTCTCTGAAGGCCTTCTTATTCTTGTTGAGCTACTCAGCAGCAAGGTCACACGGCTCACCCCCACTTGTTTCACGGAGCTTCTCTGGCTTATGTCAGTCCTCTGTGGTCTCTTCCAACCATCTCTAGCACATGTGGTCAGAACCAGAGCTAAACAATAGAACTTTCTACAAAAACACAAATGTTTTATATCTATGCTGTTCAATAGCGAGTAACCGTACAACTAAGGAATTTATTTTTAAATTTTATTTCATTGTAAGGTGAATCATCACATGACTAGTGGCTACGATAATGGACACTTTAATTCTGGCCCATAAAATTCAGCACTTAATTATATGCTTTATTATTATTCTCTGTTATGCCTTCTTCTAGTGCAATGACTCTTGTTTATGTATTGTTTATTGTCTTATTTATACTTTGACTTGTCCACTACAGAAAGATCCTGCTTGCTTGGGCTCCCCGTGTACACTACTGAAGGTTGAATAATTTTAGACACGCCTTGGATTTGTGTGGCCCACCCAGAGCTCCTCCCCTGTCTTCTAACTCACCATTTGGTAACCCTGCTCTGAGGATTTGGCCCCATACTGGACATAAAAGGTAGCCAGCACTACAAATTAAGAGGATCTGAAGTCAAATGATTATCTTGAGTGAATTAACTTCTCTGCTTGCTCATGTCCACCTATAAAATGCCTATAATACCAAACTCTCCTCCTAGCTGTTGGTTGAGATGATTAAGAAAGAAAATGAATGCAGAAGACTCGGTACAACTCCTGGTACATAGTAGGTGCTCAGTAAAAGTTATTGTCAAGTGATCAGATGGGTGAATAGAAAAGAAGATGACTATATACCATAACCACTGGGCTAACCTGTTTTTTTACTGAACAAATAGATCTGGGAGGGCGACTCTTCCACTGGAGCCCTCAATTCATAGCAAGCTCTTTATGCTCCCCTTTCTGACTACCTGCTAGTCTCTAACATCCCTAATTCTCAGTGAGAATTTGGTCCTGGCTCATCACCGGCACCATGATGGAAGTTGCTACAGAGCAGCTCCCTAGAGTAAGTTGAAGGCTGGGGGAGTTTGAGGCTCTTATGTTGAAACATCAATATGGATGCCATGTTCACACTTATGAGTGATACCTGCTCTGCCGAAAGCTGTGAAAGTCAAGATGTCCCACAAATATACCTCCTTTCTTGAAGCAGAGGGGAAACACAGGTGGACACACATTCCCTTTGTGAATCCAGGTGGTATGCCACAACTCTTCCACCACAGTGAAGATGATTAACCCACCCTCCCCAGCCTCCAACTCTCCAAACTGACTAAACTAGGCTGCATCCTCTTCCTGCTGTCTCTGGGACTTACACTGTGCCTGGACCAATCCAGGGCACATGTCCTGATTTGACTTAGGGAAACAACTAAATGGAAAGTGCATGATAATGGCTTCTGCTAACCAAGCTGGGCACTTCACATTCCTTAGCTAGTCACACTTCCTGGTAGCAGGGACCATTGAGAAGGAGACAGAGCTATGAAACCCGTTGCCATGCTCTGGTCTCTAGCACTACCTCAAACACAAGGAGGCAAGCTATATTTGATGATAAGACTATGTTTTAAAACCTGAGCTCTGCTAATTGAAACTGACTTAAAAGCAAAGAAGATAATTTCAAACATTCAGTCCCAGTGTTTCCCCAAACCACAGTAAATAACCCAGGATTTCAGAAATTAAAAACAAAAACTTCTTCTCTCACATAGAGAAAAGGTAAAAAAAAACCCATACTTTTGGGTCATATTATATTTTGTTATTTTTCTCTGATTATGATCATTAAAAACCAGAAGCCTCAGCTGCTTACTTACACTGACTGAGAATCATATTCTTCTTCTACCTTCTTTTTTAATATGAGGAATGATTGACTACAGACATGTAAGTATACCTTATATATATAGAATGTCCAAGACAATTCTGGGCCACATTCTTCCAAATGAAAATGAATTTCAGCCCTGTTTTCTTCTGGTTCTGTGAAGAATGTCACTGGTATTTTGATGGGGATTGCATTGAATCTGTGAAATGCTTTTGGTATATGGCCATTTGGATGTATTGATTCCACCTATCCAAGAACATGAGATGTCTTCTCATCTTCTGAAATATTTAATTTCTTTCTTCAGTGGTCTATAGTTTTCATTAGTAGAGGTTTTTCACCTCTTTGATTAGATTTATTCCTAGGTATTTTTTTTTCTTTTTTGAGGTTATTATGAATGGGATGGCCTGCCTGATTTCTTTCTCAGCACATTCGTTATTGGAGTATAGCAAAGTGATTTTTGTATATTGATCTTGTATCCTGCTCCTTTGCTAAAGTTGTTTATTAGTTCCAGAAGTGTTCTGGTAAAGTTTTGGGGTCTTCTAGATATAAAGTCATGTCATCAGCAAATAACAATAATTTAAATACACACTCCCCCCCCCCCCCAAAAAAAATGGCCAACAAAAATTGAAAAAAATGTTCAATATCCCTAGTAACCAGGAAATGCAAATAACAACTACATTGAGATTTCATATCACTCTGGTCAGAATGGTAATCATAAAGAACCCAAATAATAAAAAATGTTGTCAAGTATGTATGGCAAAAGGCATGCTCATACATCATTGGCAGGACTGCAAATTAATACAAACACTTTGGAAAGCAGTATGGAGATTCCTAAAATGACTAGGAACCGATCACCATATGACCCAGCTTTCCTACTCCTTGATATTTATCCTAAAAAACTAAAACCAATGTGATACAAGCACTTCAATGTTGATAGCAATGAAATTTACAATAGCCAAGTTATGGAACCAACCTACATGCCCATCAACAGATGAATGGATAAAGAAAATGTGCACACACACACACACACACACACACACACACACACACACACAAATGGAGTTTTACTCAGTAATAAAGAAGAATAAATTGCATGTGGAAAAGATTTTCTCTCACTCTGTAGGCTCTCTCTTCACATTCTTGATTGTATCCTTTGTTGAAAAAAAAAAGGTTTTAAGTTTGACTCCATCCCATTTATTGATCCTTCCTTTGATTTCTTGTGCTTCGGAAGTCTTGTTGAGGAAGTCTGATCCTAAGCCAACATGATGAAGATTCAGGAGTACTTTGTCTTCTATTAGGTATAGGGTCTCTGGTCTAATTCCTAAGTCCTTGATCCATTTTAAGTTGAGTTTTGTGCAGAGTGAGATATAGAGGTTTAGTTTCATTTTACTGCACATGGATTTCCAGTTTTGCCACCACCATTTGTTAAACAGGCTATCTTTTCTCCATTGTATGTTATTGGCTCCTTTGTCTAGTATGAGGTGACTGTATTTATGTGGTTTTGTCTCGGTGTCTTTTATTCTGTGCCATTGGTCTGCCTGTCTATTTTGGTGCCAATACCATGCTGTTTTTGTTACTATTGCACAAAAAATACAAAGAACCCAATCAATAAATGGGCCAAGGAACTGGACACTTTACAGAAAAAGACATACAAGCAATTAATAAACATATGAAAAAGTGTTCAACATCTCTAGTAATTAGAGAAATGCAAATTAAAACAACTCTAAGATTTCATCTTACTCCAATTAGAATGGCTGTTATCAAGAACACAAACAATAATAGATGTTGGTGTGGATGTGGGGAAAAAGGCAAATTGGTGCAGCCACTCTGGAAAGCAGTGTGGAGAATCCTAAGAAAACTTGGAATGGACCCACCTTTTGATCCAGTTATCCCACTCCTCGGTTTATACCCTAAGTACTTAAAATCAGCATAATACAGTAACAGAGCCACATCAATGTTTATAGCAGTTCAGTTCACAAGAGCTAGATTGTGGAACCAACCTAGATGCCCTTCAACATATGAATAGATAAAGAAACTCTGGAATATATACACAATGAAATATTATTCAGCCATAAAGAAAAATAAAATTATGGCATTTTCAGGTAAATGGATGGAATTGGAGAATATTATGCTAAGTGAAATAAGCCAATCCCCAAAAAACCAAAGGCCAAATTTTTTCCCTGTTAAGTGGAGAATGATAAAAAATGGGGGCGGGGGATATAGGGAGTTAGAGAAGAATGGAGGAACTTTGGATTATGTAGAGGGAAATGAGGGGGGGTATGAAAAATGATGGAATGAGACATATCATTACCCTATGTACATGTATGATTACATGAATTGTATGAATCTACATCGTGTACAACCATGGAAATGAAATGATGTACCCCATTTTTGTACAATGAATCAAAATGTAGTCTGTAAAAAATTTTAAAAAATAAATAAAATTAAAAAATAAAAAAAAAAACAAAAGAAGAATGAAATTATGGCATTTGTTGCTAAATGGATGGAACTGGAGAACATTTTGCTAAGTAAAATAAGCCAGACTCAGGAAGTCAAGGGTTGTTTTCTCATATGCAGAAACTAGAGCAAAATAAGGGAATAAAAGAGGGCGGAATACCCTGAAAATAGAAGGGAGATCAGTGGAGAGGAAGGTGGTTGAGGGGGAGGGACAAGAGACAGGAAAATAGGTAGAATGAAATTGACCAAATTATCCTATGTACATACAAGAAAATACCAGAGTGAACTTCACATTTATATATATCAACAAAGCACTAATTTTAAAAAAAGACTAAATAAATTGAAGGACAAAGGACAACCGATGAAGAAGAGGAAGAGGAACAGGGATGAGAAAGTGGGAAGGGATAGGGGAAATTTGGGGGACTGAAGAGGGGCAAATTATATTCCATGCTTTTATGATTATGTCAGAATGAACCCCAATATTATATATAACACAGTAATAAAAACATAAAGAAGAGTCTGGCTTATTTTACTTAGCAAAATGTTCTCCAGTTCCATCCATTTAGCAACAAATAAAGATAATCTATAGAGGATTATTAGAGACCATACACCTCTTAAAATTCTATCACTGAAGGTCAAAACGACTTAATTTGAAATTGTTTTAGGATTAATGAAACATTCCATATGAAATTTCATCCACAGTGGTAAGCCTAAGTTTCTTGGAGATGAATTTTAATATCAAAGTAGTTTAACATGGAGATGATGTTTCTTCTGAAACATAAAGTAAACATGATGGAATAAATCTTGATTGATTTCTGGAGAAATGGATGGTATAGAGGTGAGAATGAAGAATTTAGCTAGTTCTGCATTTGAATCCCAGCTGTGTAAGCTTGGTCAAATAACTTATGGTCAAGATGCTTAATCTCTTCTCATTAAAAGGCAACAGTGAAGATTCTGACATTACAGGGCCTTGGATGCAGGTAGTATTTCTATGCAAAGGGGAGAACCATAGGATGCCTTGCAAGGGCTACCCTCCCACCCACCCTATTTTATTTAGAGACAGATGGTGAGAGTAGTTCCTAAAGAATGGTTCAGAAACATATCAAGCAATGCCAGCAGCATTAAAATAAATGGATAACATCCCAAAGTACTACTTTGAAGACTGTTGATTTGGATGTATACACTCTGGATTAGTTGCTAAGAATACAACAGGGACTACTTAACCCTGGGGCCCTGGATTCAAAGCAGCAGCAATAGCATCAACAGCAACCATGTGTTGTATTCTATGTTGGACACCACTTGGTTGAATGCCTTATCTATATTCATGACACGTCTTCATTCATTCAGTCATTCATTTCTTTCTTTCTATGACCCAATGGGACACATATAATGTATTTTTATTTTGCAACCTAGGAGATGAAGACACAGGGGATTAAGAAAAAAAATCCCAAGATAAAAAATTGTGAATATTAGCACTGGGATTTTTATCTACACCAATAAATATTAATGGAGTTACTAAGGGAAATATGTTAGAGTTCTTGTTCCTCTTCACTTGTGTGGCCTCCCAACAATGGGTGAGGGTCTTGTGTGTCTGGAAAGACACAGGATATAAATATAAAACACACATATTTATATGCTAAGGCAGAGACAGGGTGCTTCAGAGGAGGCAGTTTGTAGCAAGATAAAAGTTGCCTGAAATTCGTATGCTGAGTATTTATGTTGACATCAATCTGTCACAAGCCATAATTCTGATTGAACTACAGTATACGTGGCTTTGACTATTTTAATTGATTGTGGTTAATTATTCAAATTATTTATTCCAACTGTGAAAACAGTCTTTGTTCCCAAATGGTCAAAATTGCTACCGAAGGGACCCTGCTACTGAAGTTTAAATTCCGTTTACTACATTCCTTTTGATAAATCTCACTGAAGTCAAGCTTTCTAAAGAATGAGTTCAGGATGGAGAGCAGTTAGGGAGAAGTCAGTCACCCACTTGGCTTGCAGTTGTCAGTTCTATTCCTAGAGGAAAGTGGGAAACAGAACAAGCTTTCTGCACAAATCACAGCTAGCTGGATAAAATGAGGATGGAAGGAGGACAGCTATTGGTCAGGGGCAGCTGCTCTGTACCCAGGGATTCACGGTTAAATCCCTTGTTCTCTCCTCTACACCAGCCATTTCTCTGGACTAACCTCTGTTATTCAGAAAGTCCTAATCAACTGTGTCATTGCCCAGCCCCTTCCATGTTCAGAGGCTCACACTTGAGCCCTTAGCTTTGTCTTTTAACCTGGGGTGAGCCACAATCAAATAAAACACTAGCTTTTGACTGGAACACAAAGGAAGATTTCATCCAGCTGGGATCAGAGGCATACCCACACATTCCCAGCAATGGAGAGGTTCTTGACCCTTCTGAAAAGAACATCCGGAATCATGCTACAACTTGTCACCGAATGCTTAGTGTGTGCTAGACACTGGGAATTCCGCAACAAGGAATGTCGAAGGTTCCTGCACGCATAGCATGCACATTCTACTGGGGAAAGCTGGAGGAGAATCAGATATTCCAAAACAGGATCATTTCACGGGGTGATTAATAATAAGGAGACAATGAAACAGAGCAACATGTTGGAGAATGCCAGGGCACCAGTGAGATGAGGTGGTCTCAGGAGACATTTCTGAGAAGCCGATAATTTTGCGGAGACATGACAGATTCAAAGATGCCAGTCATCCTGAAATTTGGGAGAAATTCTTATACTTCTAGATCCTTCTTCTATGAATGAGTCTGGATTCATTAAGTTAAAGGAGATGGTAGTGTGACCACAATGCAGGAAAAGAGGGAAGAACAGTAAGAAATTTAGACACAGGTAAGCCGAAGCCAAATGACTGACAACAGAGTAGGCAAGAAGACAGGATTATATTTTAAGGGGAAAGGGAAACTATTGGAGCATTTTAATTATAGAAGTTATGAGAACTGACTTGGATTTAATCAAGCATAATTTGGGGAATGGATTTTTTTAGGGTGACAATTGTGGAAGGAGAGAGAATAACTCTCGGAAGGAACAATTCTTTTGGAAATGGTAGAAGAGCTTTGAGTCACAGGCATTGTGGAGGTAGAACTTCAAGAACTCAATGGCCTTGATCTAAAGAGAAGGGATAGGAGATTTTGACTCTAGAACCTGAGTGGATAGCTGTAGGGTCTATCAAATATGGAAAAACTGGCCCAGGAACTTTTTCCACACTAACCCTAACCCTAGTTCTGCTTTGGCTGCACCAAGTTTGACATCCCTCTTAATAAATCAAGAGATGTATGCTGAAGAGATAGATAGATATACATGTCTATCCAAGAAGAGAGCTAAGGCAGGTCTGGAGGTAAGAGTTTGAATATTTGCGAGTCATGGGCTATAGGTGAGAATAAAATCTCAACAGGTGAGGTTTTAAGTCGTTCTTTGTCATTGCCATTAGAGAATTACAGTCTACAATAGTTTATTCAATATTTCAAAATAATGAATAACCCAATCAACAAATGGACTAAGGAAATGAGCAGACACTTCACAGAAGAAGATGTACAAGCAATCAACAGATATGAAAAAATGTTCAAAATCTCTATTAATAAGAAAAATGCAAACCAAAACTACCCTAAGATTTCATCTCACCCCAATTAGACTGGCGATTATCAAGAATACAAGCAACAATAGGTGTTGGCGAGGATGTGGGGGAAAAGGTACGCTGGTGAGGATGCAAATTAGTGCAGCCACTCTGGGAAGCAAAGTGGAGATTCCTTAGAGAATTTGGAATGGAACCACCATTTGACGCAGTTATTCCACTCCTTGGCCTATACCTAAAGGACTTAAAATCAGCATACTACAGTGATGCAGTCACATCAATATTCATAGCTGCTCAATTCATAATAGCTAGATTGTGGAACCAACCTAGATGCCCTTCCATTGATGAATGGATAAAGAAACTGTGATATATATACACAATGGAATATTACTGTGCCATAAAGAAGAATTAAATTAAGGCATTTGCAGGAAAATGGATGAACTTGGAGAATATCATGCTAAGTGAAATAAGCCAATCCCAAAAAACCAAAGGCCAAATGATCTCTCTGATAAGCAGATGATGATACATAAGTGGGGGTGGGAGGGAGGCAAGAATAGAGGAAGGTTGGATTGTATAGAGGAAAGAGGAGTGGGAGAGGTGGGGAGAAGGGAAAAATAACAGATTGAGACAAACATCATTACCCTATGTACATGTATGATTACACAAATAGTATGACTCTACTTCGTGTACAACCAGAGAAATAAGTTTTTACCCTATTTGTTTAAAATGAATCCAAATAAATAAATTATTAAAAAATTTCACAATAACTAGAAGCGTCCAAAGATTTCCAACACAAAGAAATGATCATTGTTTGAGCACATGGAAATGTTAATTATCCTGAATTGATCATTATAGATTGCATACATGAACACATTATCACACTGTGCCCCATAGATACATATAAATATTACATATCAATGAAAATGAAAAGCAAATAAAATTATGGCAGACAGTTCACATGGAGGCACAGTTTGAAGGTACAGGTCTGCAGGTAACCATCTAAGGCTCTCTAAGTTCCATCTCTGCCCAGCCTAACACCTCTCTGACTGTCCAATACATATGCTCACTGAAAATGAGGAGAATCCCTGGAGATGCTGCTCAGATCGGGGACCTTCCCTGTTAAAATGACTTTACCTGTCTTCTTCCCAGTGGTGTGGAGCTCCCACATGGCCCAATAACCTGGCCAGTGGACATACATACTATCTGGGACATGCCTTCCTCCCCTACCTCCATTTTCATCCTCACCCCACAGACAGGTAAAAATCTGGTCAGAATTGGTGACAAAATGCCAAAGGACTCACCACTCGAAGTCCCAATCGGCACAGACACAGGGTTCTGAGACCACTGACCCTGAGTAGTCTCGGCCCAGGGCACACTGAGCTCCTGGCTTGCGTTTCTTGAATATTTTCCTTTCTCCCATGACGCAAGGCTCTCCCTTAGAGAGAAAGTCCGTAGTGAAGAGAGAGAGAAAAATACAAAGGAGATGAAATAAGCCAGTTTCTCAGTCAGAGACATTAGTCTTTTCCTTTTCTTCTAGTTACTCTACTTTCTATGCTATTCTGTGCAGCAGCAAATCCATCCTCCATAACTATCCAGCAATTTCAAGAATAAATTGCTACCACCACACAAAAGCACCACTGTGGGAAGCTGGCCCACTCCGTCCCTCTACCCACCGATCCTGTGATAGCCACATCATCCCATTTCTTCTCCATGTCTACCGAGATGGCAAAGACTCCAGGCATCCCCGTGAACCACCAGGCCACTGGCCCCATGGCCTCCGCAAAATGTGTGGTGGAAAAGAAGCTCACGTGTGGCATGCTATTTCCTGTCATCTTCACAATCAAGTTGAAGTTGACCCCCAAATTCCCTCCATATTATAAATGGTGGTACCCAATCCCTAATTCTTAAGTTAGAGACAAAAAGAGGAGAAATTGCTACAAGTTACGTGGCCCCAGGGTTCTAAAGAGGCAGATGCCTGCCCGTGTTACACAGAAATGAATATCAGCCATCAACTGACCCAGCCACACTGCACTCTGTGATTCTCCTCCTGACACCCTGGGCCCTTACTTCAGTCTGGCCTGAGACAGATTCTTACGCTCCCCACTGGCCGGGGAGATGAGCAAGCCAGTGGAGGGCCTCTTAGTAAACACATCTGATGCTCACTTCTCTTCAGATGGAGCCAAAAGCCTAGGTTATCATCATCTCCTCTCCCCAGGAAGCTCAGTGATTTCAGTGAGCACGTAGGACCTCAGGGGCAAAAGGGTCCCTAAATCTTCACCCTGTTAGGCCTGGTGTGTCTCCTGAGCCCACACCCACTCCTCAGATATCCTGCTACTGTCCTCCTCTGATAGGAAGATCCCAGACTCAAAACTAAACCAAACTTGCAGTAGCCCCTCTTCCTAGGCCAGCGTACCCCCACCTTGGGCTGTACCTGATTGAGCAGGTGCCAGGTCTGATAGTCCTCCTTGGTGCAGCGTCGGCTGAAGATAGACTTGTAGTCCACTTTCACTAACTGCCATTCAGAGCGGAGGCTGAAGTGGCCAAAGACTCTAAGTGTTTGGGGGAGGGGCAGGAAAGACAAGCAGAGAAGGCCCATTGTCAGTCAGCAACGCACCAGGACTAAGGACAGGGGGAGGACTGGACTGCAGCCTGGAGTTTTCCCGTCCTTCCAAAGTGAACTCCTGGAAGGCCACCAAGGGAGTCCACCATCCTCACAGCTCCAGCCAATCAGCATGGCATTCACAGTGAGTTCAATATTAAACTTTTTTCTTAATTGCAAAAGCAATATATGTGCTTTCCAGGAGGAAAATTTGTCCAGCAATCCAAACCCCACCACCCAGGTAAAACCATTGTTCCCATTTGGATCCACAGCCTTCTCATTTCTCCTTAATGCAAGCACTGGGGTTTCATCTCCCCATGTCAACTGACAGGAACTCAGTTTCATCATCTCTAAAGTGGTGTGTGTGTGTGTGTGTGTGTGTGTGTGTGTGCGCGCGCGCGCAAATTCTGTGACCATGACTAAATGTGTTGTAGTTGAAATTCCCACTGCCTAACTCACATGAATGCCCATTCTCCTCTCCTCCTCTGAAAAATCACAGCAGTCTCATAAAAGGAACTCATATTTATGTATAGTAAAGAAGCACACCATCAGCACAACTTAGATAATCAATACTGACCTTTTCAAAGCCCAGCAGTTGAGAGCCCTATAAATATGAATGATCAATCGTTTCTAGAAAAATAGAAGGAAAAAAAAAAGACGGATCATCCATACTCTACTTGGGTGGCATGTCTTGCAATTACAAAGCAAGACATCTATCACAGTGATGTAAAGGGTGACTAATCATGCCGGGAACTTAGAACAAGTCCTGAGGAACTGAAGTCCTTCAGGATCTGGATGGCTCCCATTTCAGAAAACAGCCCCACTACCAGTCCTGGAATGTCCTCTGTCCTGGTTCAGATACCGACACGATGAGAACCAAGAGAATAAGTCTCTCAGGGGACAGTTCCTTCTGCAGTCTGAAAGAGAAGGAGGCTTACGGGGGGATTGGGATAGACAAACAATTGTGCAACAGGGAAGACAGAGGATGGTCTTTGTAGATCATGTGACTTAAAATACATCTCAGGAGACAACTTTGAATGTGTTATCAGATACAAGTAAAATAAAAATTTTATGTCAAATAAGATTAAGTGAACTTCAAGGGATCAACTGAGGGGTCTCTCCTTTAGTAAAAGTGCAAAGTGTTTGTATGAGCATCAGTTCAGCACTGGGCAGCAGGAGCCCTGAGCCCAGAACACTCCGCATATGCGGTATACACACTGTGGAGAGTGAACTTGACTCTCTTCCTCTCAGTTATCAGTTTTCTGGCATTCTTGCTAAATCCAGTGGTTTCCAGATCTCACACATCAATGCCAGGCCCTCTACCATCTTTTCATTCTGAATTCATTCAGAGGTCAAATATCACTCCATTTAAAATCTATAACAAAACGGCTGCCTCATCATAAATTTCTACTTGTTTGAAGAGAGATGAGTTCAATTGATAAGCTCATCAAGATAAAGCAAAACAATGAGAGAGGACCTTGACAAATGTCTCCTTCCTTCTCTATGCAGGCTATCAAAATCCTCCCACACTCAAAAGACACCTCCTCTTGTGAGTCTTCCCTGCTTGGAGCTCTCTGAGTAGCCAGATGTTACTGATGCTAAACTAAACACCTCTGCCTGCTCCAGAGTTTAGTAATTTTGTGGATCACAAAATACATCAGGTTGGATTAATCTCATGCCTTTCTATGAAAAGTTGGCTAGGCAGACAGAAGAAGGAAATATGAGGCACACAATTTACTTGGATGTCAGCAAGGCAGCTGACAGGGCTGCCATAGCAATTTTAAAGAAAAAACAAAATAAAGAGCCATGTGCTAGTAAAATTATGTGGCTGAACAACACCTAATTAAAGTATTAAAATCAACCAGGAGGGAGGTATGAATAGTTGGCTGCAAGGTTCTATTGTCTATTGTCTTGTTCATCATTTTTATTAATGATTTGAAGACATGGAAATAATGGTCATCAATGAATACTAAACTTTCTGGTGACACAATGCTGGAAGAAACAGTCGATATGCTTGCTGGAAGAATTGGGACCCAATAAGGTCCTGACAGTCTGAAGAGATAGGTTGAATTTAATAAGATGTGATGCAACCACAAGAAATGTCAACTTCTCCTCCTGGTAATGACTTAAGTATTGGATAAAAGAAACAGGCGTGGTACAGATGAGGTTGAGTAACAGCTATAGCAGCTCAAAAGTTTCTACATGCAACATGATCAATACAAGTGAACACTTCAGGGAGAGAGAACGAAAAGACTCAAGATGATCTGAAAATGAGCTAACAAAATTGTACACATTATCGAGAACAAAATAAGGCAATATCAGGGGCTATTTACATTATCCAGATAAAAAAGAAAACCTGTGGTTCATTTGGGATGTTACCATTCAGAAATTGTGTTTCAACCTATAGTACACATTTGGGCTTTGGTGGTGGTGGTGGATTTTGAGTCCCTTGAAATTTTAAACAAAACTGTGTATTCATTGGAACATGCATATTTATCTAAGGGTAAATTCCATATATTCTATCAGGTTATTCAGGAGGATTCTCAGTTCTCAAAGTTTAGGACATTGAAATAGAATGGTTCAGATGGTATCCTGGGTTGAAAGGGGCTTCTAATAAGATACGATCCTGTCCCATTCCCTAGAACTATGACTATTACCTCATTTGGAAAATGGGTCTTTGCAGATATAAGTAAGTTATGACTCTAAAGATGACTTTGTTCTGGATTGGATATGAGATATCCCCAATCCCAGAGCTCATGTAATAGACAATGTAAGAATGTTCAGGGTAAAATGCTTAGATTATAAAAGCTGTAGACTAATCAGTGGATTAGTTCATGGAGCCATTGGAAGAAGGAAGAATAAAGGGATAAATTCTCCCCTAACGACACAAAGACCCAAAAGAAGCTCAGTCCTGCTGACCCTTTGATTTTAGATTATGGCCTCTAGAACTGTAAGAGAATTAATGTCCATTCTTTAAAATCATCCAATGTATGGTTGTTACAGCAGCCACAGGAAACTAACACAAATGACAATACGACCCAAGAGCAGTCTTCATTCTCCCTTTCCAAGAAGTGATTCGAGAACTAGTAAACCTGAATATGTCTCAGGAAGTACTGGGAAGAGAGGAGTCATCAATTGACATACTAGTGATCTCTCAAATGTTAAACTTTACAAAATGTGAGTGAACTTTCTCACAAAGTTGTCCACAGAGCAAGGGATGCTCTAGGGTTAGGAAACAGAACTCTACAGCCAGGCTTCCTGTTTCTCAGGGCCAATAGTGAACTGGATATAAGGACAATCTGGGTACACAGCCCAGCTGACAGTAAACCTCTACAGATGTCCATGTTGGTCTTCCCAAATCTTTGGGATGTCTGTTTCTGATCTCAGAGTGCTCATTTCAGGATTGAATACAGGAATATATGCTCAGTCAGAACTTGTGGACTAGTGTAGATTCTTCTCTTCTGCAATCTTGGCAGGTGTATTCCTTTCATCTCATTTCTTTGGCTTCTATCCCAGATTTCTTTACACTGTGTTTCCCAGGTCTTCCCCAAAACTGTAAATTGATAAACACTAATATTTTCACTTGGGAGTATGCTAGTCTGCTTTCCCATGAGGTTATTTTCATATGCCAGACACAAAATTATAATCACTTAAACACTTCTAGGATTATAAGCTTTGTTCTTTTTCTCAATGGGCCCCAACTAAGATCAGTGGGGTAAACCCCTTAACAACTTTCAGACATAAACACATTCCCCATGCTTCCAATCAGTCTCATTCTGGGAAGATCACAGTTCATTGTGGGTTCCCTCTTGTGACGCATTAGTGAGCAAATAATAACATTTAAGTTAGTGAGCAAATAATAACATTTGCTCTCTTTTCTGCATGAATGTGGCTTTCCTAATTCTGTTCAATATCACATTCTTTTGCTGCTCAACTGATTAGAGCTATGGAAGCTGAAGAAATGGCAAACAGCAAATATAACAAACAGGAGATAAAAATAAGGACTAATTTGTATTCAAATATTTCTCTTCCCATTTCATAAACACCAATGGGAGAGATGTTGAAATTCATAATATGATCTGTGGAAGAGAATTCAACAGAGAAATCAGGATGACCATCAATAGGAAATAGGTCCTTCACTGGGGTGCAAACATGGAAATGGTCTGCTTGGTCATAAACTGGGAAAAGGGAAAGCCCAGACTTTTTTCTAAGAAATAATAATGAGAAACAAACATCAAGTTCCCAGGTAAAAGTTTCTTAATAGCTGGAAATATTCTTCTGAAGTCATGAATCCCACTGCCAACAAAGTAGGGGCCACACGGTCTTTATACTTGTATTATTTTTTAGGAGAACAAAGTGTGTATCAATTAAATTAGTATAGCAATTGAAGATGGACCCCCAAGAGATGGGTAGGGTGAAGGAGCCAAAGGTGTCGAAAATCTGTGATTTTTTTTGGCCACATGACCTCTCTTTCTTCAGAAGCACAAGAGGGCATGATATCAGAGGTTCTTCTAGAGGGCTTATTACACAGAGATTTTCCCACACAGAGAGCATCTCATTTGTACATATGGAAGTGCCTAATGATTTGCATTTCTCATAAGTTCCAGGTGAATCTGATGTCACTAGCCCCGGGACCACATGTTGAGTACCATTGCTCTAGACCACTGATCCAGAACTTCTTAATTTTCTTGTATCTTTGGTTGTGTTTGTTAGTCAAATATACTTTAAATATACTTCTTGTACTTTTTCTGTCCTATAAAGAAGAGTCGTACCTACCCACAGTAGTTGTGTGACCAAAAATGGCTCATCAATCACTGTGAGCCTATGGAAGGAACAAATGAATTTGAGAGGGTGGAATTTCTCAATCTTTCGGCAAAAAGAAGCTAGTTCTTGCGTGGCAGGTTCCCTGTTGCCAACGGTCCCACTTCCTTGCAATTGCCAAGGTGAACGATTTTGTCCTCCTTCTTCAAAAATGTATCCCTAACCCTCTTTCTTAACACAAAGAAATATAATCACTAATGTAATCAAAACCCCACCCATGAGATAATGTAGCATGTGAAAATCTTTAAAATTCCTACTGACAACAAAGGCTCATTGCCATTCTTGTCATTGTCATTGCTGGAATCCCTGCAGACTCATCCAATCCCTTTCTCATCAAGGACTTTCAACAGATTTGGCTCAAAATCACTTTTCAAAGTACTTCCTAACCCCCAGTGCTCTAGTGCATGTGTGTGTGTGAGTGTGGGTGTGTGTGAAAGACAGGGAGACAGAGACAGACAGACTCCCTTGTGAGCCTTGGAGAAGGTGAACACCTCATTCATAAACATAGATGACTTCTGCCTGGAAACAGGTAGCCTACACTTTGGTTTCTCAGAGGAAGTTACTCCTAACCACAGGAACAAAATAAATGAATTTGCTAAGTCATTTCTCACTATATGGATTTTCAGGAAAAAAATCAATTAGAATTTATTACTTCTGTTTTTCTTTTTCCTTTTCCTTTGCCACATGGATTTTTTTTCATGAGAGTCTTTGTCTTCACTTCAGATTCATCTTCTTGGATTCTACATACCTATGAGGCCATCTCTATCTTTCTTTTGTTTTTTTTTCAAACTCCTCCAGTGCTAAATGTCTGTACAGCTCATATGGCCCTGGTCACAGATAGTTTTCTTGTGCTCTTGTGTTGTTGTTTAACATGCAGGTGGTCTGGGCATAGGGGCAAGAGAACTAGGCAGGGAAGTAGATTATTTGCTTTTTCCTAGCCCTCCTCTGCCACAAAATTAGTTAAGTGACCTTGAACAAATTATTTCCCTCAAGCCTTCAGTTTTCTGATAAAAAGTACTTTATAAGCAGTGAAACATTCTAAAAAAATGAGATTCAGAAACTGGCCCTTTTAGAAAGACAACTTCCAAGTTTATTTTCTTTCATTTTCCCATGTCTACCTTCAGGGATATGAGTGAACTATCTCCTGGTGAACCTCCACACGAAGGATTTATCTATCACAGTCAATCATCTTTTTCTCCATGGGCACGTCTTTCATATAACAGATAATCAGTAAATATAGTTCTGAGTTGATGAATATATATAATTACTCTAATAAAAGCATTCGCCTCTCCCAAAATTGGGGTAATAGCTTTTTGTGCCTTTTGGGGGGGTTAAAGAACGTGACTGAGTAGGGAGCCCTTTGGTATTTAAAAAGCTAAAAGCAATCTTGAAGGGTAGAGGGTGGGGGGAAGCAGCAACTCCATCCCTCGTCGTCTTGGTCTGTGCTAGGATCCTAGCACAGAATTTCCATAGACAAATGTGATTTCCTGGATGCTAAATAACACACCTCTAATCCACCATCCAGACCTGAGTAAGGCTTTCTGGGAAGAGAGTGATTAATTGGAGGGAGGGAGGTGCCTCACAAAAATAAAAGACTTCATTAGAATTCTATCCACAGAGAGGGTTAGCTACTCATTAATTAAATGATTTCAAATGGGATCTGGGTATATAATTGCTATAATTTAGGTGGAAACAATGCCACCCTAAATGTAATTAGAGAAGTAGGCTCTGTAAAGATGTTTACCTCTTTCTAGGAGCAAAGCTCTGGGTCACCTGACTCTCCCCTGCATGGTCACTTGGTTTTTTTTTTTTTTTTTTCCTACTCTAGTTACACTAGCTTTTATGGATCACTATGAAAGCTGAAAGAAGTTTCAGGAAGAGAATGGTTGACCATGATCCTTCAAGGAGGGAAAGGACAAGGAGTCATTTCCAGGAAGCTACTATAAATATCAAAAAAGAAGAACAAACAATTATTTGGGAGTTAGATTAGGTGGACATCTGAGGGAACTTTTGACTGAATTCAAGTAAGACAAGATCAGGTTGTCACAACTTGTAACTAGGACAGCCTCTTTCCCTTCCTCAGTGACTCCTGCATCTTGAACTTCTTCAGACACCTGCTCCCACTGTTATCTGCCTGAAGACCATCTTCAGAAGCAAAGCAAGGCCAAAGCTGACTCTGTCAGCTCCTTCCAGACTTTCTTCTTTCTGTAGTTGCCTCCAGTGAATTGCCCATCCCCAGGCTAGAGATCTCTGCATTAGCAGAGACCACTGGGTCTGCTCTCCTAACTTCTCAATCCACTCCCAATTCTTTTATTTCACTTTGACAAAACTTCTCACTTTCACCAACTAATTAGAACCTCCCTATAAAAACGGTCACCAGTCTTATTCATTTCTGCAATTTTAACCACTGTGTTGAAGACATCCAAGGTATCTTCTCTTGCTCTTGAACTGTCATGTGATCTAGTCATGACTATCACTTCAAGAACTTTGAATGTGAGCTCCCTGCCTTGACTTCCATTTCCCTTTGTGTGTTGTATCATCTCACACCATTTAATGCTGGAACAAAGTTCCATTGAGTTCCACTAACAGAGGCATGATTTCCTATTTCTTCCTTTCCTCTATTTGGGATGACTTTCCACACACCTTGACTTATCCAACTCCTACTCATTCCACAAGCTTCAAATAATAGGCACTACTTGACTGGGGAGAAACGGGAAGGAGGAAAACATTCCAATTGAAATATTTCACAGTGACCACTATGATTGCCTCTTTAAAAAACTAAACTACTCCTAAATAACCCATGGTTTTGTTTCCAAACATATGTGCTTATATTACTTGCCTTATTGTTCTTTTATTTACAATGTTTTATTTAATTGCAATGCATAGAAAGCACATGGTCTCAGTGGTTTCAGCCCTTTGAGGTAGTTTAGACTTCACATATGGCATAATGGATGGTTGATTTAATAAAAAGTATTAAATGTTTGCATGGAAAGAACATGCATTCTCAGCTGTTACATAAAGGGTTCTATGCAGGTTCTTTAAATGAAGTTTTCTAATAATGTTGCTCATACCAAAATCATACTAACTTTTTGACTACTTGGTCTATTGGTTTCTAAGTGATTTTTATTAAAATATTTTCCTGATTGCATATATTCCATTTCTTTGTGTTTTTGAAAGTTTGCATATTATATAATTACAAAACAAGTTTTGAAATTACTTGGTCTTCTTAAATAATTTTACTTCTAATTTTAATTTAAACACTAACTTTTTCTGTTGTGTCCTCCACTATCTTCAATCTTCCTTGCTTTATTTCCATCCAAGGAAGAAAAAATCACTCTTCTGAATTTCTACGGCATTTTATCATATTTGGATATGACTGGTCGTAAGTGCAACAAGCATCAGAATTCACAGGATGTACCAAGTCCCATCCTCTTGGGTAAATTAAAAAATCTTGGAAGTTTGCAACTCGTGGAAGCTGCAGGTCCACAGGATATAGTTATCACCTCAGAGGTGCAGAATGGAGTAGGGAAGCACAGAGGGGTTCACATCAGGCCAGGATGTGAGCCCAGGCCTGGGCCTCGGGAGAATTCCTCACAGGTGTTAAGATATCAGTTTCCTCACATTCAAAATGAAGACAATGACAGTGTTTAACACAGTTCTGAGGTTAAAATGTACTGTTAAAATTTAGTATAAATCAAAATTTTGTACTTTTAAACTATTAGTATTGGTACATGACAGTACTTAATTATGATTATTTACTTTATATATCTTGTTGGCTGCCTGAGAATTGTATGGCCAATGAGAACATTTTTGTATTCTGATGATTTCTGCTACCCGTCTTTGCCAACAAGAGGTACTCAGAAGCTAACAGACAATAATAATAATTAATAATACCAATCAGAGGGAACGTATTGTACCCTGAGAGCATGCTAACCATTTTTCATAGATTTAATTTATTATCATTATTTCATTTCATTTATTGCTCCCATTTAACAGAAGAGAAAACTGAAGAAGTTAAATGACTCATCCAACAAGGTGAACAGCAAGGAAGTGATGGAGTCAGGAGATAAGTATAGGCAGCTGTGGCCACTGTTTTAACAATATTGGCCGCACTGTGCTTTCAGCCAGGCTCATCCTCCTTTCTGAGTGTTTCACGATTCATTTGCTGTCATTTGACCACACTGTTTGGTACTGAGGTCCAGATGTGGGGGCAGAGAGGTTTTCTTGCCCCCAGAGCTATATAGCCTGTTTGGACAAAATTAATAAAAGCAACATGAAATATATAAAACTGAAAGAAGAATAAAGAAATCCGAGGAGAAGTTATAACCAGAATGTTTCAGTTATGTCCTATTGTGATGGGCTGACAGATCAGATCTGGCTCCATGAGAATGTTATAGGCCAGACTCTAAGGGAAATGACTAAACAGACTCCATTTTGCTCTGAGACTCCATGTTATGTAGGAAATAAGCTTCTGCCATGGGACCACCCTGCCTCTGTGCCCATCATAAGTTACTTGGTGTGACATGTTTAATAATATACAATGGCAACTCCTATGTAGTAAAGAATTGCTCTCTTTTGATTCCTATTGCTCCTAAACAATGTACCGTGTGAACAGTGATTGTGTGGATGTTAGTACCCATTCTTTAGTTTGTACCTAGGTAAGGGTCATTTTGACCCATTTCCCCCTCTGTCGATGATCTCATGATGTTAACGTGTAATTTCAAATCACAGCAACAGACACTTATGATTAATGTGATTTTTGGTATAAGAACCCCTACAATCCTGTGGTCGAGACTGTTCTCCCAATAGCCATTTTTTGGGGCATTGTGTGAGACAGTCAGCGGCCGGCTTAATAAAGACTCTCAAATTTGGACTTCTCAGTGGTGATCGGTCTATTCTTAAATTGCGCCCCATAACACGATTAGTCTCAAGATCTAAAGCATCTGGTGTCGGGAATTACTTACTTGACCCTGATCAGTGTTTGTGGCTTGGTCTATAGTTGGGAATCCCTATGGCATGAAAGAGAAAAAAAACAGGACTATTAAGTCTTGGTGTTGGAAGGGTATTTAAGGATGAGTCTCTGACCCAATTCCTTCATATGCTTGTGGAAAGCAAGGCCCAGATAAAAGAGTGAGTGCAGTGCTCAAGAGCACAAAGCACTAGAACCTACGTCTCCTGACACAGCCATTTCAGCCACGCCGACAGTTTACATGGGAAACGTGTTCATCTTGCAGGTCAAGTCACAGAGTACCATATGCCCCATGAATACTTGCTTGCTTGAGGGATGCCGAGCAGAGCAGTGGTCTCAGTAAACTGGAGAGGACTTCAGCTAAGACCTCCTTTTCAGATTTTGCTTGCTAGACTTTCCAACTCCAGTGTCCACAGGATCCCCTGAGTTTTCCAAACTCTAGCCTGCCACCCTGGAACTACAGCTCTCGGCCACCAGTTTCTTCTACAACAGGATCTTCTTTGGTGCATATGACGGGACATTCCTCTGCACTGCCCAGTCTTTCTCCTCAACCTACTGGAGTGAGTGAATCTTCAGAATGCACAGACCATGATGTACACTGGTCTCTGTGGAAAGAGCCTGCTCCCCCAGAGATAGCTTAGCTGTTCTCATTGAGCCTCTGAGGTCAGGGAAGGTCAGAGATACAAGAGTGATGGAGTTGAACTTGGTCTTTGCAAGTGGCCAGCAAGCTGGAGGGTAGGCATAGAACTGATTTATAAATAAAGGAGAACCTCTGTGGTTTCCAGGAAGGAACAGGAGTTCTTCCATTAGTCGAGGTGTCACACCACATTCACATGTAGATATATTTGCCCTAAATCAACTGCTCTGCAATGACCTAGTCTAACTACATGCAATTTCTCCCTATTGACACACTGGATTTATTTCTCATTCCTCTAAGTAAATAGTTAAGCCTGCTGTGCATTCGAGTGAGTCACATACCATCTTCTCTGCCACCTTCATCCAGGACCCAGAATTAGCCATTGCTAGGAAACCACAATCCCAACTCAATTCTTTTACCCAGCCTTGACTTCTTCACTGACTGGATATCATTAATTTGAGAGCAAATTATTAGAAACCTAGAAAACAGATCTGAAATGCCTGCAGATTTATGACGAAGTCATTTCACAAAAGGTCACAGGCAACCCTGCTATAATTAAATCTTTCATTAATTTTTAAAATACACAATAACTTACAAATGCAGCATAAATTAACCAAATGACCTTGAAGAAATTATTTCGAGCACTGCTTCATCAGAAGTCACTATCTATCAATTTCTTCAATTTTTATTTTGTGAGTAGGATTTGTCCATTTCCCATTCTTATATTTCATAGCTTCCGGTAGTATGTTTATCTGAAATGAGGGAGTATTAAGTTACTCAGGGCATTAGTTACCGCTGGGATGGTGGGTAGCAAGACTCTCTTCTGCTAGGTCACAAGCTCAAAGGTGGAGTGAGCGTGACCCACACAACCCTGGCATACACTTACATGCAGACCCTCCCTTGTGTAAGAATAATCATCTTGTGGAAGATAATTTTTTGTGTGTGCATTTTGATAAATGATTTTCATTTTGCTCATTATAAAAGGAATGAATTCTCATTATAAATAATTTGAAAACAACAAAAATCTATAAATGAGGTACTGGAGGTACTGTTTTTAATAGTCTGTGATATTCTCTTCCATTCATTATAGTGTTATTCTTTCTCATACTAAGAGATAAGCAATAATCAGAAACTATAGCCAGGGTTAGAACCTTGGGGTTTAGATACCCTGAACTCTAGGCAATATCTAAATATCTATCGCTACAACTTTCTCTCTCACATGCACATATACACATTCACATTCACTACCATTATGAATGTTCAGAATCAAATTAAAGAACAGATACCAAAAACACTAGAGCTGAAATAAACATCCTACAAAACTGATCTTTCCTCCACAAGGGATGGAGAAGACTTTTAGAATACAAACCTCCTCTCAATAGAAATCTTGACTATTTTGTTCATGCCCTAGCCAGCTTCTAGAACTCTTAGAACAATGCCTACTTTGTAGCTAGCTATCAGTACACACTGTTAAACAAAGAAATAATAAAAGTTCTTGTAAGAGCAACTCCTAAGTCCTCTATTTAATGCCCTTGCAAGAGTTCGATTCCCTCTGAAAAGTCTGGCACCCCATGTCTCCTCTTGCCTCTGCCTCAAGAAGTCCCCGGCAACCCCACACCCTGATCCCTGCTTCTACGGAGGAACCTGCTAAAAATAGATTTCGAATCAAAGCAGAAAGATCAATGTTCTGGTAAGGCCAGCCATCAGCGGACAGCAGTGGCTGGTCTCTAGAAATTCAGGCCACATCCCTGGCTACTGGTGGACATCCATACCACTGACTGTCTTCCCATTAGGGTGTAATGGGATTAGCAGAAAAAGAGGTCAGTGGTTACAATGGAAATTGCATTGAGCAAAGGCAAGACACGAACTAGATCTTAATAGAAATAGGCAGGGGATCAACAGCAAGAACCCTGCAAGTGGAGCTGGTATTAGTTGCATGATAGGGTAAATGGTGGGAGGTGGAAAGAAGCAGGGATTACAAAAGGCTTGAAAATAAACATAGGGAGAGTAGGAGAGTGAAGAAGGATGGAGAAAGAGATTGAAAAGCAGTGGAGCTAAAGAGGCCAAAGAAAGCTAATTTAAAATAAATGAATTTAAAGAAATCATTTTCATGCTAAACAACATCGATTCTTTCATTGAAACGAATGAAGTCCTTTTAATGGGTTTGAAAGTTTAAAGTTCATTATGGTGAATCCGAAAATGTGGTCTCTCAACCTCTAGAAGACAAGCTGGGGATTGAGTGAGGAAGGAGAACCGCCAAGATAGAAAAGAGGGAGAAGATGGATTTCGAGGTGAGATTTGCAAGAGGAGCAAAGGCAGAAAAACTAAAAGACCGTACAAGAGATGGAGAGGAAAGGGGCACCGTGCTTCCCCTATGCCCTTATGATGTCATCACAGCTTCCTTCTTATTGTGTTAAATCCTGAGCCAAGAAATAAAAGAGTCAGAAAAAGTGTAAAAACCAGCACCTGTTCTTAAACAGCCTACAGTCCAACCCAGGAGCATTGCTCACACCATGGATCTGCTGAGCACCAATTACTCACAAGCACAGTCATGAGCAGTGCTGCGGAGGATGAGAAGGCACAGTTGGGAACATTCTGGCTCTTAAAGACCACAGGGGCCCTCACACCCTAACTGTAAAAATGCCTGATACGTAAAACAATTAGAAAACAGTGCAAGAATTATTACTGCATTATTGCTGTTTATTAACAGTACTTTGTTAGTAATAATGCTAATTCACCAAGACCCCAAAATTCCACTTTCAAGCATGAAAATCATAGAACTCCCATGTATTTAGCTAGAGGCACATTCAAAGATAAGAGAAAACTGTAGAAATAGTGTAAAACTAGAAATAACCTAGATATCTCCTGAGAATGGATAAATACATAGTGCTTGTTCATTTGATGACAGAATGCCAAATAGCATTAAGAATGCCTGGATCAAATGGTTCTGTCCCAAGTTAGATACTGAGTTAAAGAAGCATGCAAAAGAATGATAGTATGTAAATAAATTATACATTTTAAAAACACACAAACCAACACTGGTGTGTGGAACACACCTGTAATCCCAGTGACTAAGGAGGCTGAGGCAAGAGGATCACAAGTTTGAGGCTATCCTCTGCAATTCAGTGAGGCCCTAAACAACTTAGCAAGACCCTGTCTAAAAATAAAAAAAAAATAAAAAGACCAGGGATATAGGGCAATGGTAAAGCACCTCTGGGTTCAATCCTCAGTACCAAAATAAAAACACACAAACAGAAAGCAATACCACATGTATTTATATGAATAACTAGATACTAAAAGAATTAATACCTATTCCATCTCTTTCTGTGGAAAGAGTAAGGGGAACAGGTCTGAGATGGACAATAATGAGAAAATCAACTCTACCTTAGATGCCCTATATATTTCATTTAAAAATTGGAATCCAAAATGATAGCATGTAAATTTTATTAATTTCAGGTAGTGGATATACAAGTACTGATGAATTTTTTGTACTTTTCTGTATTTCTAAATGTCAAACTGTAAGAAAATAAAATGGTTATAGAATTATTGATATAAAATCTAAATTGGGGAATTGAAAAATTCAAAATACTTACCAGAGGCAGGAGTGAACAAGGAGTGAAATGCAGAATCTGGAAAGCACATGGGTATATCAAGTGAAGAGTGAGGCAGAAAATAACTTGCTGTCTATAGTGAGTTGCCATGTGGCTCCAGAAAATTTTTGGACTTTAGTTTTTATGGTACCAGGCATTTCTGATTCTGCAATTTTGATCCATGAGAAGAAGTGCACACCAAATTAAACAGATCTGTGAGTCAAACCATAGGGCTCATGAAAGGAATACAATGAAAGGAAATGAGTAAGAAGTAACTATGGAGGACTTCCTGAAAGAGGTGAGATTTAGATGTGGAATTTGGATAAGAAATGAAGAGACTTTTAAAAAAATGCTAAATGCACCATTTATGACAATACTGGTGAACTCAGGGGACGTTATGGTAAGTGAAAATATTGAATCACAGAATGACAGACACTTCATGATACCACGTACATTATGGATCTAAAACAGTCCAAACTCATAAAGCAGAGAGTAGAATGGTAGCTGTCAGGAACTGGAGGAAGAAAAAATGTGGAGTTGTTCAGCTAAAATTCATCTTGCATAAAATTTTAGTTATGCAAGATGAATAAGTTCCGGAAATCAATGTGGTACAACATACACAACACAAGGCTTGTAGTTAGCAATACCGAATTGTGCAATTTAGAACGTGTTTAGAGGATAGAGCTCACGCTAAACGTTCTAACCAAAATCATACGCAAAAAAAATTTTTGAAGATTATGGATATGTGTAGTGCCTTCACTGTGGTGATGGTTGTGGATGTACATGTGCATATACATATCTCCAAACTCATCAAAATGTTTTTATATGTGTAATACTTTTATGTCATTCATACCTCAGTAAAACTTTTTTAAAATGAGGAAATGTCTAAGTCGTTTCATGGAAAATGTCTTTGCAATACTTCACAAGGAGGTGTCATTGGAGAAGTCATTCATAGGTTAGGACAGTGTAGAAACTGTCCAAAACCCAGACAGTATTTGTAACATAGCTGTGAAGGATTAATCCCTGCATACCCTCTTATTTGGGGTCAAAGTCCAACCTAGGGTCCAAGTCTGAAATTCTCTCTGTTTCAGATGGCTCACAGAGAATAACTGTCTTTAAATTTAAGTGGAGAGGAAAAAGAAAATGAAGAGTTGTGTTTTCTGATGTGAAAACCACACACACACACAAAAAAAAATAGAATTTGTATCCTACTGAAGTTGTGTTGGAATGCAGAGGTATCCTGGGTCTACATACTGTCTTTGGCTTTCACACCTTGATTTGGATGGCTGAGTGGTCGCAGTGGAAACTGTTACCAGCAAAGCCCACAGTCCCCACCGTGTGGGCTTTCACAGCGAGTTTGCTGACTCCTGCTCAAGGGGGCCAACATTCTTCCCTGCAGATGGCCGATTTCTTGATGATGGGGCCTGGGAGAGTAAAACCCTCTCTAATGCCCTTCAATGTTTCACTTTATCCTTGTACCCAGGTGAGGAATCTGGAGCTCAGAGGGACTTTAAGCAAGGCAGCTAAAGTCACATAGATGGTGAGCATCCAGGTAAGTTCTTTCCTGGAGAGGGGATGACCAAATCCCAAGATCTCAGCAATGGCACTGCCTGAATCCTAAGCCTACCAAGTGATGTGTTGGTCAAAATAAGCCTTTCCTTCCAGGTTGTTTGCCCTTCTGGTACACCCAGTATCATCCTAAAGGTCCTCTATAGCACGTGTTTTCCTTTTGAGCTCCTTGGTGCATGTGAGAGTGGGTCTCCAAGTGCATGGCAAACTTGGTGACAAGCTGAAAGTTATGAATCCAGTAATCAGCCTGGGAGGCGATGACTTTAGAGTTCCACTGGATTTGCCGATTACTCAAATGACTTACTTTGGGCAAAGTAAAATCAGGCTCTTCCAGCAAACAATACAAAATTGAAAAACAGATCAATGGAAGCAGCTCTGGTTCATTTCCAACGACTTTATCAGATGCAGTTACTAGAGGATAAACAATGCATTCAAGCTTAGGCTGGGCCTCTGAGTTATGCTGAGGCTGAACTTAAAAGGATGTTCCCTGCTCAGCATGTGGTCACAGTCTCTTAAGCAGAAAGCAGACCTTCACTTTTTTTTTTTTTCAAACCTCTGCAGCTTTGGGGTTTGCATAATTTTCTAGACAAAATGTTATCTTGCCTCTTCACTTTGACTATTAGTTCTGCTTGTGGAACAATGGATCAGAGATTTATGCCAATTAGAATGGATTTATAAAGGGAGCAGTAAGACAATTGCCCTGTCCAATTTGCCAAAGGCATTCCTAGCCTTTCCCACTCTCGCTGTCTTCTCTACAGGTCAGGCACAGTCCCACCATCCATTCTCTCACACCTTGCCACCCACCTGGAATCAACGCTTTATATCACCATGATACCCCTTGTAGTTATTCTGTCCTTATTCACTTCTTTGATATCCAATGGCAGCTACAAATTGTCCCACATCTTTCCATTTAATTCTTCCTTATTTCTTTCATGTCTTTATCATATTTTCTCAGATGGTGAACAGCAATTCTGGGGTGAGTCTGTTGTGACTCTGTGATTTTGCTTTCATGCAACCCAGAGGACACTTATCAATACACAGGAAATTAACAAACAACCTGCCATTCTTTCCCTACATTCTTTCATTGTTCTTTTTTTTTAAATTATGATTCATTGTACACAAATGGGCTACAACTTTTGTTTCTCTGGTTGTACATGAAGTAGAGTCACACAATTTGCATAATCATACATGTACATAGGGTAATGATGTTTGTCTCATTATATTCGTTTTCCTTCCCCCCACCCTCTCCCAGCCCCTCATTTTCTTCTATACAATCCATCCTTCCTCTGTTCTTGCCTCTCTCCCAACACCTGTTATGTATCATCATCCACTTATCAGAAAAATCATTCGGCCTTTGGTTTTATGGGATTGGCTTATTTCACTTAGCATGATATTCTCCAACTTCATTCATCTACCTGCAAATGCCATAATTTTATTCTTCTTTATGGCTGTCACGGTTCTTTATTGAATAAATCTTAGAGAATTCTAGAACCTTTTCTTAAATTTTAGCTCACAGTTCTTACTCTTACTTTGCCTCCTCTGAACATATAGGTTGAACATTTAATTTCTCTGAGTCTCGGCATCCTCTTCCACCCAATGGTGATAATCCTATCTAGTTTGCAGGGTTGTTGAGAGATTCCAAGGAAATCGAGTTTGAGAAACTGCCTGGCTCAAAGGGGATGAAAGGACACAAACTGACTACAAAGTTGTCACTGGATTTCTGCAGCTCAGACTGAGCTCTCCTAAGGGATTTTTCTGCTCACTCCTTGAAGTTATCTGCTTTTTAAAGGAAAGCTGTACATCTCCCTTCTGGGATACTTTTTTTTTCTCTGAGAAACTGCCTGGTTCTCCATGACTCTTGTAAAGGATCAGCTAAATCTCAAACAATTGAAACCATTACATATTAGGAAAGTATTGCAAACATAGATTTGAGGATGCACGAAAGTGGTTTTACATTGGATTTTATACCTGAGAGAGGCAAAACAAACAAACAAACAACAACAACAACAAAACCCTCTACTTAAAGAGCTACTCTGGGGACAAACAACATTTCAAGAAATAGTGGACCAAAGAGACCCAAGAGTTCTGCAGCCACAGGCATCTCATCAACTGGAGAGTCACAGCCTGAGACCCGTCATAGGCCCTCCAGCTTGTCAATCATCCAGCATTATCCTCAGCTTTAAGTAATAAGAACAGTCACATTTCATTGTGAATTAGGCTAGACTAGATGGTGCCTGTCAAGGTTACCAAGGAGATGTTGAAATAATAACATTTGAAAAGATTGTTAAAAAAAAAAAAAAAAAGAGCAATAAAAGCAAGCAAATCTCAGACCGCCAAGCTGGGCACTGGCCCATGCATATCCCCACAGCTACAGTGAGAAACCAGAAGATTTTTTTGTATAATCAGGAGGAAATCAGAAGTCATTTCCAGAAGGGTCCTCATTCTCTAGCTATCCTTCTGTGGCCACCTGCCATTCTGCTCCCCTGCTTTGTTACCTCTATGTACACACCTCTGCACAGAGACACCTTTCCTCTGATTCCCATCCATTGTCCTCTCTCCATAACTTGTGACTATTGGATTCTGATAAAGCACTCCAGAATCTCTGTGATCTAGAATCAGTTTTCTAAAATGCTGGAGCCATGAGCCAGAGCAGAAATGGTCATCACGAAACAGGTATTATTCTTGGAATGCACAAGATCATTATATATTCACTCAGTTAATTATTCCTTCATCCAGTATAAAAATGCTGTCAAATTCTGTGTTAACACAATGTTGGTAGATATGTAGCACTCACTAGAGAAGAAACAAAAAGATCTTCCCTCTGGGGAACTTAAACCTACATTTGAATGACTGGACACGTGCACAGATATGCTCTGTCCATCTGTCATAAGAGTGAATAAAGAGGAGTATTAAAGGCATGAGGATCGCAAGTTTGAGACCAGCCTCAGCAACTTAACACAAGACCTTGCCTCAGAATAAAAAGTAAAAAGAGCTGGGGATGTGGTTCAGTGGTTTAAGCACCCCTGAGTTCAACTTCTAGTACCAAAACAAAATAAAAACACAAAAACATTCCTCTGGATACAAGCCAAATTCCTAAACATGACCTGCAGCCCCTTATAGTCTCACCCCTTAAAACCAATTCATGCTCTTTCCTGGTTCTTGCCTTTGTGTTCTTTCCTTTGCCTTGAAATCCTTCCTTCCCTCTCTCCTGCTGGCCTATTATGTGCCAGCCACCTTTTGGGGGAGGGTTATTACCATTTAATTCTTCCCAATTTCTTTCATGTCTTTATCGTATTTTCTCAGATGGTGAACTACAGTTCTGGATGGGTCTGTTGTGACTCTGTGATTTCCAAACTCAACTGTCACTTGCTGCATGTAAGAAGTCTCACTTCCTTCTGTCATCTCCTGACTATGGAAGGAGGGCTCCTTGATGGGTACTGTTTCCCTGCATAGCACCCATCCACTTAGGTCTGAGAGCTCCTTAAGGGGAAAGACTTATATTCACTTCTTTAATATCCACCAAGATCTAGCAGGGTCTGATGCATTTAAGAAGTCCCTGACATACATACATATATATATATATATATATATATATATATATATATATATAATATATATGACATAATATATATGACATAATATATATATATATATATATTTTTTTTTTTTTTGGTGGTGCTGGGGATTGAACTCAGGGCCTTGTGCATGCGAGGCAAGCACTCTACCAACTGAGACATATCCCCAGCCCTTGACATATTTTTTTAATAAATGAACTAATAAATCTTTAATTCCTCAAATCAAGGTGACAAGACAAGATTATAGGACTTCACTGTGGCCTCACTTTCCCCTGACCACAGCTAAGTCCCAGAGAAAATTAAGAGTAACAGTGAGTTCACTGAGTTCAAATGCCCCACTTTATTAATGAGCTCAACAGCAAGGCTAAGTCTTCATGTCCCCAATGGACTCCCTGTTCTCACAATTCCTAAGAAATATGTACGCTTCCTTGAATTCCGGCTTCAAGTCTTGCCATTTACATTTTGCAGAAGAAAAACACTGATCAACCCTAGTAGGTTACTTAGGTTTAAAGTCCTTTCAAGTCTAGAATGGAGACAGAAATGATCACTTGGCAACCTTTCCAAGACTCATCCTTCTAGTTGTCTGGGTCTTCACAAAACTCGTTTCCATACAAGAGAAACTCTGATTTCATAAAAATTAAACATGAGTAACTTAAATTGTTTATATTTGTTTTGATGAATACTTGCAAGATTCATCTTAATTTCATGAAAAGGCAAATATCTCTTTCTCCCATCTCTGATCCCTTATGTAAAACAATTATGCTCTATTCTTTAGAGTATCTCAATAAGCCAGAGAGAAGAGGTACAGAAGTTCTGCCAAGCTCTTGTGAGTCCTAGTGGGGAGTAAAGGGAAACTGAAGCACTATCTCATCTCTTCAATAAATGGTTTGGCCCTGAGGTCAATCTCCCTCATACCCATGTGGCCAGCTAAACTCCATATGAAGCTAAGAAAAAAATTATTACCATTTAAGATTAGATGAAAACAGATTTTAAACTGTGGCCTAAAACTTGCTAGGGAATACCAGGTCATGCTGAGATTAGCATGCATGTAGTATTGTTCAGAGTAATGCTCAGCAGAAGCATAAAATGAGTTAGCCTCACACAAGCAAAGGCAGAGTAAATCCTGCTGTGAGAGGAGGGGAAGAAGGAAGCCTCGGAAGTCTCTTTGGAACCTGGGCATGGTTGATCTTGGGACCATTGCCCTAGATTCTCGGGCCATGTCAGGTTTGGATGGTACAAGAACCCACATCTGGCTTGAATATAAGTACCTCTTAAATTTACAAGACCTTCTTGCATCTATGTATCTCCACCTTCTAGAGTTTAGAACTCAATACTTAAAACTCTTTAGTGGCTATTATCAGAGAAAATCCTAGAAAGGTAGAAGGGTTTTCCTCTTATATCTAGTGAATAAGTGAAGGATGGGAGATAATTTGAAAAAGTCAGCTCATGGCCATAGAACTTCAAGGGAAAAAATAGTATGATTCCTAGTGTTCTATTCATTTCCTGGAAATCATAAGGAAAATTTTGAATCTCTTGGCAGAGTATTCTGGGTTCCAGAGCAAAATCACTTACTTAGTATATTTATTTAATGTAGTAGCATAGATTCCCAAGTGCAGGGCTCCCTTCTGATTTGTCCATCTGGAGCAGTATCTGGCATACAGAAGACACCACCAAAAATTCCTTTTGTTACAATGTAACTATACAAAGATATTGCAAGGAGCCTAGAATTTAGAGGCTTCTAACTCTATTGTCTACTGTTTGTGTGTGTATGTGCATGTGTGTATGCACAGGTAAGTGAATATGTGTCTATATATCCATACACTGTGTGTGCATGCGTGTGCACACACACGTGTGTATCTACAAATTTACCAAGTTATTTGTATTTCAGAAATAAAATTTATACGATGCCATCTTTGAACATCTAGGACTTTAACCAATGCTACCTACAGTTGGAATACAGCAAACAAATGGCGAAGCTTTAGACCCTAGGCATTCATAACATTCTCTGTCTTAAATACTGTTTACAATTTGTGCAGCAAAACTTTCATACCATGTTGTTAACCCCAAATTAGCAAAACAATTTGATAGCTTAACAACAGAGCCTATTTTGTTATCATGAGAACTTTAATTAGAAATTGAGATTGTGAGGTAATTCTGTTTGGGGGTTTAAAATAGTAAAAGAAATTACTGGACAAAACTTACCTCACAGCCTTACTTCATGAGCAACACATTCTAGGGTTTATTCTCATTCACATTTGACAGAAGATATGGGTAGAAAACTCCTACTATACAGCACCAGTTCACATCTTAAAGACATCAGGTACCAATGTGGCATAGTGCTGGGGTAGCATCTCTTCACAGGGTTTGACATCTTGTCTTTCAATTTCTGACTAGAGTACCGGGGTCCAGCCCAGTGCCTAATGCAGAGTAGATGCTGATATGTGAGTGTTAAGTCTTTTAAAGACATTGCTTATTGCCCTTGGAGCTGGAGAAAGATTTCACCAGCAATTGGAAAATCCAGAAGGAACTATGAGAATTTAAAATCACTCCTTGTGGTACCTGTCCCAAGAAACTTTAAAGTTGTTTTTTGGACTCTCCCAAATTTTCTTTTATGAATATTTTTCAATAGCAAGGTACTGGGAATCTGTGGACTCTTTCTTAAGCTCCTATACAAATCCTATTGACACCAGATTTCTTTGTAGTATTTCTGCTGAATTTCCAAATAAGGGAGAGAGTTTTAGAACATCAACATTTTAGTAAGAAGCAGAAGGAGATTTGGCTTTACAAATGAAGAAGTGGAGGTCCAGCAGAATGAGCTACTAGACAGGCATTCTGTAGCCACAGGGCTACCCAGAATCCTACCCCAGCTCAGGAGTCCCAATACTGAGATCCTGCAGGCTTTAATCTGTCTCTTTTGTTTTGCTTCCCTCAATTCCTGCACTATCTCCATTTTTCATCGTGTCTGGGTTCTTTCTGTCACTCAGAAAGTGCAGAGGAATGGCCAGTTTACTTTCTGGAAGTGAGGAAGGATAAAGAAGGATGGAGCATGACAAAGTTGTATAGTCTGGGCCCAGACTATGAGGTTTGATCAGATTGCTTAGCTGCAGTGACAGAGGATTTTCTACAACAGATCACCCTGAAAAAGGCAGAGCACAGCAACAAGCTATTTGTTCCCATTGCTAGTCCCTCCTTGAAGTCTGTCAGTATTGGAAAAAGACTCACTCCAACTATAGAGAAGTCCACAGGTACAAAAGCTGGATGAGCAGTGTACCTTAGAACAAGAAGACCACACTTCCCCCAGCACAGACACGTGCTTTACCCCTTCTGTGCTGCTAGAGATTGAATCCAGAGTGTTCCACAGAGGTTCAAAGGAGTTGGTAGAACCTTAAAGAAGTGGAGCCTGGTGGGAGGAAGTTAGGTTTCTGTGGATGTACTCTCAGAGGAAATTGTGGGACTCCAATCTTCCCTCTTCCTCTCTGTTTCCTGGCTGCCATGATGTACTGCTTTGCCACAGACCCAAAAGTGATAGGGCCATCTGAATATGGACTAAAACTTCTGAAACCATGAACCAGAACAAACCTTTTCTCTTTTTAAGTTAATTGTCTTAGGCATTTTTTAATAGTAATGAAAAACTAGCTAAAACACATTCTAACCCCACAAGGGAGTAAATGCTCCCTAATTCTGCTCAACAAGCTCCATTCTAATGTGTAAGGTATTACAGTCAACTGGGACATGGGCAGATGTGGGCAGTACTGACCGGAGAAGAATTACCAAACTCACCCTCCCCAACATACATAAACACGGTGATCAACTTTCGAAGGATTAACATTTGATATGCTTTTAGAAAACAGAAAAAAATTATTGTTATTTTCTTTAGTATTCAGAAAGTATTCCAGGGATTCTTACAGTTTTAAGATTGATATCCCAATCATCTACTCTCATTGTAAAGAGTGTGCAAAACTTATTTCAGCAAATTAATAAGACATGCAGCAACAAGGAGTGTGTGTGTGTGCATGTGTGTGTGTGTTCATGTGAGAGATACAGACTCTGGAAGTTTCTCTTGAAGCAGTCCCTGATTTCAATATGTTGGCTGCTCTATTCCCTCCATTCCTGCACCCTGCCTCTTTCTAGACTGCTCTGGAAAGAGAGAGGCACATCCAATGATTTAACTTTCTGTGTTCCTGGATTGGGAATAAATGAGTATGTGTTCTGATATTTTAAATTCCATCAGAAACCTTTACTGTTGAATCCTGTTGGTTGCTTTTTGAGTTGGGGTGGTGCAAACATAAATATTTCCATTTTATAGATGAGGAAACTTTGACCCAGGGATGACATACTTTGGTGTAAGGTTCCCAGGAAAACTCAGAGGCACCAGTGGAAGTAGAACCAAGGTCTTAGGCCTCCTTTCTATCAGCCAAAGAGATACTCACGTCATGATGTGGGTCTCTACTCCTGCGTCCACCAGAGCCCCATCCACGAAGAGAGGAAGCAAAGTGAAGCCATACTTGTCCCAGGAGTGGCCCTCATCAAAACTCACCCTGGGGTGGAAATAAATGCAGGGAAGAGTCAGCTGGAAATAAAGCCACACTCTTTGGCAACCATTTTTCAAGTTATTAAATTTTCTTCTCTATCTCACTTTCTGGCAGTTGGATTATCAATAGGAATTAATCTTCAACATCTTCCCATATTATTATGAGATTTGATCAAAACTGCATTTCCCGGCCCAGGGAGAGACAGCACCAGAGCTGCAGAAATATTTCAACACATTAGAATTGGGGAAAAAAAAAAAAAAAACCAAGCAGGAGGACTTAGTGGAGGAACGTCACATTTCAAGAGCTCAGAATGAAACCTGAGGTTCAATTCGCAGCACAATCAATTCACCCTCAGAGTTTCTGACACAGATAAATCGAGTAGTGCGGGGTGTACCGTATAGGAAGGAGGGTGTATGCCTTTCAGATCAAACTTTAAAAAAGCAATTTCCTACTTGTACAGAATGGATGTTGGGATGATTTCCCCTCCCCAGTAGCACTTTAGGGGACTTGTGTAGGGACAGCTATTGGGTATCTGAGATATTCTGAGCATGGCTGCTCCATCATGCACCCAGTGGCAGGAAGGTCTGACCCCTAGTAGATGCACAACTGTCTCTCTTTAAAGAATGAGCCAGTGCAGGAGACAGGAGCAACTCAGTGCAGGAGACTGAGTACCTCTCTGCCCCTTGATTTAACCAGGGGACAGTCAAAGACTGTCTCCTCTGAGAAGCTTTTCCAGGTACTACTTCTTTGCCAGTGAAGTTTTGCTTTCTTCAACTTCTGTGATCCTTCTGTCCTGTCTGATTTGTAATTCTCTTCCAACTCCACAATTCAGGGTTTGGAATCCCTCCTAGATAGTCCTATCACAAAGAGGGCTTCTCCTGTCACAGCAGCAACTTCCTACCTGATCTCAAACCTCTAAATTCAGGATTAAAGACCTTGGGGTTCATGGAGAATGTATGTTTTATTCATTGAATGGCTCTGTAACACCACATATGTATCTTTATTATAAGCTTTCTTTCTTTCATATATATATATATATATATATATATATACATATAATTTTTGAAAATATGACTCCTGCTAACATGGAAGATGTTTGAGGTCAAGGACCATATCATTCATTTTTATATTCTTAATATTTAGTAGACTACCTGGTCATAGTTGTTTCCTTATAAGTGGTAGATGAATAAATGAATGAAAAAAGTAAAGAATGATGAAGGGCACTCTTATAATCCATTCAATCACTTTTCAAGTTATGATTTGTGCTAGCATCCTGAAACTACAGGAGCCAATCACTCAGTCCATTCTCGACTCTCTCTGTTTGATTCTGTCTTCTCTTTCCAAATGTATAGATTTTAAAAAGTCAATCTCTTTACACAGCTAGGTAACAAATCTCTCAGAGAACAATTTTCACATTTATGCTATACCTAGATCCATGACCATAAATGAAAAGCAGACTCTCATAAAAGACTTTATGAGTTCCTACATTGTCAGCATCTGTCTTGAATTTTAAGGGTTTGGTCATTTCAGCCTTTTTAAAAATAAACTGAAGGCCAAGTCATTATTTAAGGTGGTATAGAGAAAGTTGGGAAGATCTGAGTTGCTTTTCAGAGAAATAGGTTTATCATCTTAATAGTGGAAACTAAAAGCATGATTAGAAATGGTATTTTGCCCATCTTCCTATGTACCCCTTTGGTCCCTAAAATAGCAATAGTGTTTCAGAGTATACCATGGCCACCAACTAGGTAAATCTATCTGCTACAGTCAGGAGATATGGAAGTACGAGTTTAGGGGTTTTGTTGCAGAAGCTGCAAGGCCTGTCTTCTTGTCTATTCTCATAATCTTACTAATAAAGGTCATTTATGAGCATTAGCAGAACAAGCTGCAGTATCCCAGGGAAGGAGAATTCTTTATCCCACTCTCATTATTAGAGAGCATATGACAGAAATCTTTATACAATGAAGAGAAGACACCACAGAGTAGATAATGAGGGCCCATCAGAGCCATCTAGATTCAAGCTAGAAGCTCCAAGGGAGAGAAATTATAGAACAAGAGCCTGCTGTGGGAAAGGAGTCCATATGGAAGGAACAGAATCCTGGTCCAGAGGGAAGAATGAGATCAGCAGGCACCTAGAGAGAAGATGAGACATGCCAAAGTCAAGATAGGAAAGGTAGCTTATGTCACTGAAGTTCAAGAATGACAATAAGCACAAGCAGGTGGATAGGTCTCCTGAGTCAGTGTGAGGTATGAATCCTGTCAATGACCCACTCGAAAGCCCAGGATGGTGCCACAAGGGTGACTCTTGGAGAGGATCAACCTCTAACACTTGACTATCTCAAGCTGAGGCAGTTACTAAGAACAAAACACAGATCCCTAAAGAAATTTCCCAAAACACACTAGAAACAGTAATCTCTTGGTTATCAGAAATTTGGGTCTGGTTGGTCTGCCATTTGTGAGTGCTGTGCTTTTATTTTGTTTTTTTTAATTGTAAACAAATGGGGTACAACTTGTTTCTCTGGTTGTACATTAAGTAGAGGCGTACCATTTGTGTAATCATACATTTACCTAGGGTAATGGTGTTTGATTGATTCTGTTAATTTTCTTCCCCCCACTCCTCTTTTCCCTTTATAAAGTCCCTCCTCCTTCCATTCTTGCCTCCCTCCCACCCCTCATTATGTATCATCATCCACTTATCAGCGAGATCATTCGTCCTTCAGTTTTTTGGTTTTATTACTAGGACTTTAAAAATGTTCTGAGGTAACCATATTGAACGGTATTCCCAAGGGATCGACATTCTCCTCCTCAGGTCAATAGCTCATTAATGACCAAGCTAAAGAAATCAGGAATTTCTTACTAGGTCTATAGGTGAAATTGAAGTCACTATGATTGCCAATACTCCAGGAGACAGGAATAAAATTCTGGTTGACCTCCAAATAGTGTATACAGGACTATAGAATACAAATAAAATAAACTTTTATTTTCAAATATTTTTATGCCTACTATGTGCCTGAACTGAGAGTGGCATCAGTTCTAGGGGTAGAAGAAACAAGAAAGGAGAGTCCCTAGCTGCAATGAAATTTACATTCTAGATTGAGGAGACAATAGTAAGCAAATAAATTGATATAAATACAAAAGGAATAAGAATCAGATCCAAAGAGATGATTTGGGGGTGGGTGTAAACTTTGGCAAATATAAAAGACCAAGTAAAAGATGGGGCTTGGATAAAGATAGCAATAGTGCAGAGAAAAAGAGATGAAACATTTAGGATATTTTTAGAGTCAATACAATTCCATGATGGAATGTATCTTAGTTGCATAAGCAATAGGAAAATATCATAGGAAATATTGATTAGGGTTTTAAGCAATTGATAGAGGGAAATGGGAAGTGCAGAAGAGGAATGCTTTTTGTTTATCTGTGTGTTTATGTTCTGTTCCATGTCAAAATTTAGATTCTTTTAGGGTTTCCATATGTGACATGTCAAGAAGGCATTTGATGGATCTGGATTTCTGGTCATAATTGTGGATGTAGATTTGGAAGTCACTTAACAAGCTAGGGTCAACTTAAAACAGAATGCTTAATAGTGAAATAAAGCTCTACAGATGAGGAAAGGAGAAGATTAACTGATTAAATGATAAGTTCAAGTCAAAAAGGAACTGGTGTTCTTGTCAATCACAAGCTAAATGTTCTCTGATAATGGCATTATTGTGAGTGCTAATCAAACCACTCTGAGTCTGGTAGATGGTTACATATAGGTTAAGTGCATAAGAAAAGAATTACCTTTTAACCAGATCCTAAATACTATGTTATAAATTTCAATCACTATGAGAAAAAAACAAACAAACCCTGACAATCACTGTGATTTAAGGTGAAAAACAAATTGTTGTAGAAACCGGTTATTTAAGTTTTAGTCAGCTTACTTAGGGAAAATAAAACTGAGAACTGAATTAATTACTTTTAACTTTGCTTTTAGTGAGGTTTCCAAATACTAAAACAATAATAACAACAAGAACAATCACTTTGTTTACTACCAAGATGAGGTAAAACTCAGGAATGAAATTGTAGTTAGACACATGGAAATCTCAATTTTTTTAAAATGCAGGCAGAATAAAGGAGAAAAGATTTGCATTTGTTGTGATTCTTCTAAAGAGAATAGTCAAATACTTGTGCATAAGAATGTAAGCTCCCAAGTTCATTGTCCTGCTCAATATATCCAAGCTCCTATGCTAATACTGGAAAAATAGTCTAGGCTAAATAAATATGTGCAGAAAAAGTGATCAAATAGATAAAAACCCATTTTGAATTGCATATCTGATCATTTCCCAGAACTTAGGAAGGCTAGATAAAGAAATGTCTTGAGGTTCTTTCTAGTTACATGATTCTAAAACTCATGCAATTCTGGTACACATTCTGCACACAGGAGTCAGTAGGCAGAAATTATAAGTAGATTCATTATTACTCAGCATGAACAGCAATTTTTACAACAACTAAGCCATTATACAATATGAGAACTCTGTTGTGGGTATTTGCAAGCCAGTTTTCACTGTGGTGAAGCAAGGAGACCCTTGGAGGTATCACAGAAGTACCTGCTATACCAAGCATGGCACCAGATTACATGAGCTCTAGGACCCTTCTTATTCCACTTTTCTATGACTTCATGATATTGAGATGAGAGAAATAAAATGAATAGAATATTCTAAGAACAAACAGAGCCCTACCCAAAAGTGTCTGGCACAAAAATAAAGAGTCATAATGTTCACTGAGAATCAATATACCTTCTCCTGGTGAGATGGAGCCCCTATTGAGTTCCCATTTTTCTCTTTTTTATTGATTCTTTTTAGTTATGTATAATATTAGGATACATTTTGACAAAATCACAAAAGAATGGAATATAATTTTCTCTAATGCAGTCTCCATCACTTCTCCCTGCCCCCTTCTCCTTCTCCTGCTTTCCTCCCTCTTCATTTTAATCCAAACCAGGAGGTGGTGGCTAAACCCTGCAAGTTCTTCAGAGTAGCACTTTCCCTTCTGGGAAGCTTTCGTTGCTTGGAACTATTGTTTTCATGGGAATGTTTCTCTGAACAAAACTAATGCTAGTGTCCACACTATTTAAAGTTGAACAAAGGAACACAAAAGACCAGGTGATGTTTTCCTTTCTGTTTCCAAGAACATCCCATTGAAAGGAGATTCTGACAGCTTGTCAGGGCTAAGCAGTTACACCCCATTCGACCTGCAGATAAGGCACTCTGTGACTGTGAATTTACATTAGAGTACTATATTCCATGAGGCTCTATTGTTCTTTTCCCTCTAAAGCTTCCAAGTCACAAAGGTAACATTGGAGGGAAGCTTACCTGCAATAACACTTAGGTATTAATCTCTATGCATCTAAATGTACACGGTCACAAATGGATGGGTTCATTTGTATGCTGTTTTGTCTTCATGCCTATCTAGCTACTATCATTTCAATTTGTAGGAAACGGCACGCCTTGTTAGCCTAGCTAAAGTTTCCCCAGCTTTTCAATTATGACTCCTATTTCTCTGAAAAGCAATGTACCTATTATTTAAACCTGAAAGCCACTATACCCTTGTATGAGAGTGGATAAGCTGGTGTCTTTTTTTTATTTTCTGAACACACACACACACATACACACACACACACACATACACACACACACACACACACACATCTGTATACAAAATAATGTCATCTGAGATCTACAACAAAAACTAACAGGAAACTGATTACTTAACCTTTTTTCCTCTTAAAATGATCTATTTGTTTACCTTGAAGGTTGTGACTTAATTAGAAGTTACTAGCAATGAAGAAACGGGGTTCAAGAAGCTTGCATATAAGCATTAGACAAAAACAGTCAGCCATTGCATATGGAAACATTGATGATAATGTCATGGTCAAGCCCTTACAAAGTGTTCACTTAGCCTTTGACAGAGAAGTACTTAGAATGAATTTCTCCTTGGTGGTGCTGCTAAGCAAACATACTCAATTTCTGCCATTTAACCATTCACAGGGATTGTTTCTGAGACTAGCAACAATATTCAAGTGAGTAAACAGAAATCACATTTCTATTTGATTGACACACAAAATTTGTGCAATTTATGAGGCACAATGTGATGTTTTGTTTCATGTACACATTGGATGGTGATCAACTCAGGGAAATTAGCATATACATCACTTTAAACTTTCATCATTTCTTTATGGTGAGTACATTAAAATTCCTCTCTTCGAACTATTTTGAAATGTATAATGCATTGTTGGTAATCGTATTTTTCACTATGAAAAGAAATATTATATGGAACAAGGGAAAACTCAAATTTTGTGTTGATGACTTCAGAGGCATGATTTGATCCTACCTAGATATCCTTGTGTGACTACTGAATAATTTTGCCTGCTTGGATGGTCTCCCTCCAGGCTTTCCAGACAAGTGCTCTTTTTGAAAGTGAACAGAGAAGACTCTGGAGAGAAACCACTGCAGATCAGACTGAATGGTCAGATGTGAGGAATGCTAAGATGTGTCAGAGCCCAAATCCTCTCTGGTCCCCTGCTCCATGCACTCCTTCTGCACCAAACATACTCTCCTTCCTACTGGCAAAAGGAAACACAACAAACTCTTCCTTTACTCGACACAAGGAAAGTTCTCTGAGAAAGCTCTAAAAGCAGTCAGTCAGTAAGTACTAGACCCTACCATAACAAAGGAGAAGAAGCAGGAGGGTGATGGCCAAGTGCAAGGTGGGATTGCTACTCTCTTCTCCCAGAGGAAGGGAAGAGACTGGTTCAGCTATGTCTGTCTACAGGGTATTCATCCATTCTTTTATTGAGATTTAGATGTAGGTCCCTAGACCATAATGACAGGGGCTAAGAAATGTTGCTTTTCTTACAAAACAAACTTGTTTCAAGACTCATGTTCTCTTCTCTGACAGCAAAAGTCCTACTCAGTCCTCCACAGAGGAACTGAATCTTGATAACCAGCTCAACCTTAACCTCTAACTCTGCCATTCAACAACTTCTTGATTCTACCCACCTTCATGTACATATATTCTTGGCTCCAATCAAATATAGTCTTTTGAACACTACCTACATTTCCTGAATGTCAGGTTTTGGTCAGATTTCTCTTTCCTTGGCTTGTCTTCCTGTGACATTCAACATCACCCTTTCTTCAAAAGATCAGTGCTCCTGCAACCTGCTGTAGGAGGACCCCTTTCCAATGACACACAGAGCCAACATCCTGTAGTGGGCTTTGCTTTGATTTCTGGTGATTAATGCACTGTCTAAACTCTTTATATTGACTTTGATCTCCCAGAGGGCAGGGATCATGACAGGAACCTGTGTGTGTTCCCTCTGGTACCTAGAACATTAGCAGGTAAAAAGAGGAGCACCCACAACAAGGACCCAGCTTAGCACTGTCTGGTATGAGCTGTGTAGCCTGGAGCAAAGTATTTACTGTGGTTGCATTTCGATGTTGTTATAAAATGGGTGATAAGAAACGTAGCCACATACACAGGGTTGGTTTAAGAATTATGTTAGTTAATTCACATAAGTGGTTTACATCAGAGCCTACAATGAAATAACCTCTCAATAAATGCTGACTATCATTAATATTAAGTAATCCCAGTCTTCTGATACAACCTAACATTACAAAATATTAGTAAAACAACAATAATAATAATAATAATAATAAGCTCATTCTTGGACTACTAAAGCAACTGTCTTTCAAATGGCTCCATGTGCCTTTGCAAAATTTATTTTCATAATCTATATACAAAATGATGTAATGGTAAGTGTAACTTTATACTTTTTACTAGATTGAGCTCTACAAAGCTGACATTTGACCATTTTTTTTAACTTAAAAATGACAACTTCATGTGATTTAATCCAAAACAACCAAACTGAGAAAAACTCTCTGCCAAGATGGCAGAAGTTTGGACTTGGCACAGGGAACCTAAGCCTTTTTCTGATGACAATCTGATGCCTCCTAGTAAGACCCTCACTATGAAAGCATGTGTCTCCCCACATCAAGGGTCTTCTATTTAAGTCAGGATTCATTTTCCTGCCTGTGGTGAATCCCACCAAATGTACTCTAGACAGCACACCCTCTACCTTGAAACTTCACTCTTGAACCTATTCACTTGGGAGAATCTGAAGCCTGAAATTCTTTCCCTTCAGGATTTAAGCACACAAGAGACTCACTCAACTCCTGCCAAAAACATCAACAAAACAACATCAACAAATCTTTATCATCCTTACAAACACCATCATAATATATTCTTACTCAACTCCATCCCGTAATTTACTTTGTTGGAAAGAATACACTCTCTTCTTCATTTCAATGTCTATCGTTAATTGAGTCATTTATTCATTTATAAATCTACTGCAGTCTAACTTCCACTCCCACATTTATTTTAAATGTACTCTGACAAAGATCCCTGGCTTCTAATATCACATATCCTAGACTGGTTTTCACTCTATAACTGACTTGATCTGAGTAGATCCAGATGCTAATGATCACCCCTTCCTTCAGCATCCATGAAAACATGTCACCTGGGTTACCACCTTTTTGGCTATTTTCTTTTCCTCTGTCACATAGTTTCTTCTTCCATTCTGAATATTGGTTTTCGCCAGGGTTCTACAGGGATCTTTTATTTCTCCTCATGCTACCCACTATCTTGAAGCATTGAGTCCACAGCCTTGGCTTTAACTACTTCCTACTTCTTAATGGCTACAAATCTAGTATGTCATCCCAGACTCTCTCCCCTGATCTTCAGATGAATACATCTGACAACTAATGGTTACCTCTAATGGAATATTCATAGAAATCTCAAGTCCACTTACTTAAAACTGAGCTCAGGATTGTTACACGGACCTAATCATCCCTTTGTAGTAATTTCCATCTCTTATTTTGAATTCCTAATCTTTGCAGGTTAAACTTGCAGGTCCTTCCTGCTGTCTTCCACCTTATAAAACCACCATTCCTGCCACCCATCCCATTCATCATACTTCCTCATCTGAACTATTTGGCTCATTATTGCTACCTGTGAGCTAGATGATGCAGAGTCAACAGATGGACTGATGAATACATGGATGAAGAAATGGATAAATGGGTACAAATCCATGCAGAATGATTGTTCCAACCTCTTACTAAATATCTGCTCATCAGTAGGGTAGGGAGCTGTCCTTACCACAAATGCCTGACTGGCAGAGGAGTGTGTTTCATGGCCACGAGGGCGCCACCCCAGTCTAGGAACCAGACATTGTACTCTTCATCAAAGATCTGGAACAACAACAACAACAACAATCATAGCAACACCTTACATTTGCATTGTGCTTAACAGTTTACAGTCTTTCAAATACATTGGTCCATCTCAATTTTGAGCCTTCCAACTACCCTGTCCCATAGCTTGGCAAGTGATATTCCCATTTGATAGATGAGGAATTGGGCTCACAGAGAACAAAAATTTCACCCCTGGGCCACTCAAATGGCACTTTCAGTTGGTAGCATGAACCAGGGGGTCACAGGGAGGTGAGACAGTAAGAGGCATTCTCAAGTAGATAACCCAGAGAAGAGTAGGACTTCAAAGGAACTCCCTCATCTTTTTATCTTAGCAAGTTACTACTCAGCCCTCTCTTCTTCCTCATCCATTCAGATGTTTGCTACAAAAGTTTGCTATAAATGGTCTGTGTTATACACTGTTCATAATTTACCTAGAAACTTAAATGGCCATTTCCCTAGACACTATGATAGCTAAGTACTTAGACTTAGCCCCTGCCTCCTAGACTCACCCACAGACTGGATTAAGACCTAACCTTGGGGTCTGTGAACCCCCTCCACTCTACATATCCATTAGAATCCAGTACTTCCAGGGACTTAAAGTAATTTATTTTTTGATTCACTTATCTATAATCTATTCATCCATCCACTCACTCATTCACTCATTCAGTCATCCATCCATTCGTCCACCTACTCATAGGGATTTTCTAAACACCAACTATAATACAAGGCTCTACACTAAGAGCGCTTCAGAACCAACACCACATATCAATGCCTATGCCATGTGTGACTCCAGCCTCAGAAAGGAAAAAACATTTCTCCAGCAAATAACTAGCCTCAACTTTAGAACTTCTACAGGAATCTGGGTTAAAGAATTCCTTGAACACTTTATCCACGATGGTGTCTGTTGCAGCCTGGATGGAGAGGCTCAGAGGGTAGATTAGGGGGAGAGGGCTGGAAGCAAGTAAGGAGAGAGAGGCAGGCTTAAAAGGGGAATGAAGAGGAGAAGCCTCCTATACACAGGCCTCATTGCACACTATAGAGAGAAAGTAAACAGCTTCTCAGCCCTTAGCCTCTTAATATTTTCCCTTTTCACATTTAAATAAAAGAAAGCTATGCCTATGAACAGTGACTCCTAACACAGAAGGGACTAAGGGAAATCCACTGATATTTCAGATATGGTCACATACTCTGACCTGCAATGCTAGGTTTTTCTCTCCAGAGTGTAAATGATGACTCTGTGATAAACCCCATACTAGGGATTCAGGATTGAAGTCTAAGAATGAGGAAGGTAGGAAGAGACCAGGTGCTGGAGAGGAGGAGAAAATACCCTCACACTTGGCTCTCCACATCCTCATTCCAGTCCACTGCTCACTTTTGTTCTGTCCAGCGCTAACGTATAAAGTGGGAGCATTGATTGGCTCTTTGGGAGAAGGAGAAAGAAAACCAAAGCAGTGATAACACAGGGAAAGAATGTTGCAGTGACCACCTGGCCAGGTGAGCTATTTCTTGAGGCAGAGGGAATTCTATTGGAAATTTAGTTACAGATGAGTTTGCATTCCAGTGTCCACCCTCCTTTGGTACTTGTGACAGGTTATTTTGTATTTTGAAGGTGTGATCTTATTCCCATTCACCTGATCATGGTCTTCTGAGTAGGAAGCCTGACTTATCCTTTACTGTATGCCTTATCCTATTTAAGACAGCTGTTCCATCTATTAGGTGTGTGGTAATGTTAATGGTGGTCATAATGATAGCATGGCGGCAATGGAGGTGATGATGATATTGGTGATGGTGATGAAAATCTTGACTAGGACATCCAAATAGGAACTTGTTCAACTAGACTGAAGGTGGGGCCTTCACCTTTGTCACTAAGGTATTTAGTGCTCTTCCCTCTCCTTCTCCAGGTAGGAATGTTCTCATCTCTAAGACGAAGTGAAACATCATCTCTTCTTTTGTAGTTTTTCTAGTTCTCCAGTGGAATCAACCTTCCCCTTTCCTTTCCATGCCAATAAATGGCACTAAAATAACACAATAACCCTGGATGATAATTAGTTTGTTGTGAACCTGTTATCTGTATTTAATTTTCAGCTCTTTGAGGAAAGGAATTGCAAATACTGAGGTTTTGGCTTACTTGACATCAGATAAATCCTTGTTGTAGCCATATGAGACTACTCGCATTTGAACTATTTAAAATAAATAGAGTTCACTTCCTCTGTCACAGTAGCCATGGCTAAGTGCCTAGTAGCTCTGTGAGACAGCACAAATTCAGCACACTTCCACCATTTCTGAAAATTCTATTAGAGAGATTGCTGCTTGTAAGACTGAATTAATTTTTCATGTAGTCATGTGTTTATTAATCTGTCTTATATTTACTCACAGATGAGTCTACATAATACTTAACCAATGACTTCCACTACTTTGTTAGTTTTAACATTCTAATCTTTTACTTTGTTGATTAAAAAAAAAATGGATCCCCAAAGGTGAAGAAGTCTGCTTGCCAAAGATCCCTTGGCACATTAATAAGAGGACCAGTTGTATTGGTTGTATCCCCACAACTGTGCTAGCACAGTAGTTAGTATCCACTGGACACTACACATATACTGCAGAAGGAAAGGATGAACCAGCTGGGAAAATGCCAGTTCTTCCTTAACCCTGTACAATGCTCTTCCAACCTTACTCTACTGCCCCTTGAACTTCCAGCTAGATTGACCAAACTAAAGAGCTACCTCATTTTTTTTTTCAACTACAAAGTCAAGGGAGCCCGAGAATCAGTAGAAAGGGGTGATGTTGTCAGAACTCACCCTACATGCCTCTTCCCTCTTCCTGAATCAGCCCAGTTACCTGTCTCCATGTGTTGCCCCCGTCAGAGGAGATGAACACACCAATATCAGTATATGAGAGCTCCGGGCCAATGTTGCCTGAAACACAAGCAGAGCATTTGAAATTGTCAGGCAGTTTACAGATGAAGTGTGCTCAGGTTTGGGGGAGGAGGTGTCAGAGGGTAAAGCTTTCCTAAGTGATGCTTACAGTTGATTTGTGCAGTCTTTCTTCATGTCATATCAAAAACCCAGCAGGAAGAAAAACCCAATATGGGGGAAAAAGTAAATAGTATAACAGGAGTTCATCTTTAGATGGTGAGACTCAAGACTGAATATTGATTAGGGCGGGTCTCCTGAATTATTCACTGTGTACACCAATGCTGTTGTAAATTGCTCTTGACAGGTGTCCTCTGAAGATGGCAACAGGAGTAAACGTGCGTGGAGAAGCCGGCATGGTGGACCCTTACTCCTCAGGTATAATTTTAGCCTAAGAAAAACTGATGTGTGTGTATGTGCATGTATGTGTGTGTGTTTGCAAGTACATTTCAACATGTATTTCCAACATCTCTTAGGTGCCAGGCAGTTGAGTGACCCAATGGTGCAGACTACATTAGCTAAATTAGAGATTGCCCACAATAAGATGACCACACTCAGCATGCATGGCCAGAGAACATGGGGGAAGACACCCAGTTTATGCCTGGACCAACCACATTTACTGCTTTTATCCACCATCTTCTCTTCTCTCTGCCCTTCTTTATTTTCTCCTTGCACTCCATCACCTTGTGGTTATGTGAATTGAAAAGGAAGTAGTCAAGATTTTCTACTCCACCTATCTTGCCCTGGTCTCCCCAGTGGGTTGTTCTCATCTCAGAGCCTAGAACAATGCCCAAAGTTTAGTAGCTAGTGCTCAATAAAAAATTGTGGAAAGAAATCATGATTTAAATAAATGATTGAATGGTGTTCCAATGTTGATGTGCACTTGGGGACATATTGAAAACCAGAAAGGTACCCTAAACATGTAAGAATTTATCATATTGGCTGATATTTTTTCTTTAAAAATAGCAGGAAGGGAATGTTAGCTCCCACACATCTGTAGCCTAAATAAGAGCACAATAAAAATGCAATAATGAAAATGTTAATTGAGCTCCTGACATTTAATGCTTCAAAATGAGAAATTAAAGCCAGGCTACAGCTTGTCAAGCTCCTGTCAGCTTTAGGGAGCACACAGCTAGCCAACTTGTTTTGACACCCAGGATTCCAAAAATAACCCCAAGGCTCAGGGCTTAGGTGGTAGGTGTGAGAAGAGCAAGGAGAGGCTCTTGGGAGATCTGTCTGGAATTTGGAATTCAACTCTCCAAATACAGGTAAAGAAGATACAGATGACAAAAGTAAAGAGGACTGTGGCAGAGAATGTCAGCTAGAGTTTGGTTGCGGCTGCCTAGAAGCATTGTGAGAAAAACGTCACACGTGACTCCAACAGAATAAAGTGTGGTGATCCATTAGTAATACTGAGCAATGACATCGGAGAGTAGGTGGGTGTGGCAAAGCAGAGTTGCCCTAGAGTTATATATATGCCATTCATGGAGTGGCTTCTTAGTATCTATTCCCCCATAAGTTGGTTCTGCTAACATTTTCAGCTTCTCTTTCAAAGTCTGAATAGACTGATTTGGAGGTTTCCTGTTAGCAAGAACCCCAGGTTCAAAGTGAGGTCTCTTTTTGGAAATATGTTCTGTCAATTGAAGGGTACCCTGAAACATATGCTGGTGAGCAAAGGGACAAGAAAGTTGGTTCCCAGATAAAGGGACAGAAAAGATGGATCCAGGATGGTTTGATCTTTGAATTTGTTCAGTGGCTCTGAGGCCCTGTGGGCAATCTCTGACAGGAAGAGTTTAGGTGATGGTGTCAGAGAAGGAAGATTTGGATAATGAACTTCATGGGATAACATGGAACTAGAAAGGTTCAATGAAAGTAGCCAAGGAGAAGGTTGGAAGAGGGGGCTGTAGCCAGTGGGGTAGTGAAGCAAGAGACACAGAGGAGTGAGTGGAGGAGACAGAGATTCTCTCACCACCAGCCCAGGTGGTAAATGAGAAGGGTTCCATGACCCTTTCTAGAATCATTAAACAAATTGCTTTTACACCTATCTTATCCCTGTGCTATGCTTCTCTGATTCTTAGAGAGAGGGGGAGAGGAAATACTCTGGAGACCTCTGGGGCTAGAGAAGTTTCTTATCACTACTGGTATCAGAAAGAGAATCTGCCCATGCAGGGGGCTCAAGGCCCATTGGAGAAAGGACATTTGGTGGATGGTGAGCTACGGGGGGGAAGATCCTCCAGGGAAGGGAGTAACATGAAGTATGGACACTCAGTTTATAGGAAGCAGGGCAGGGCCAAATTAGCTGTGGAAGTGGCTTGGGGCAGGTGTGACTGGACGGTTATAGGATCAAGCACTATCCTAAAGTCAGAAGGAGACTAGACTTGTGCATGAAACTTTCCCCCTGCCCTAAGTCTCTTCATCTGTAAATTGGTGAGGATTGTGATGGCCTTTTCTATATCACAGGATCACTGTGCAAGTAAGGGAACAGAGGTGCTTTGCATGCTGTGGGGCACTACAAGGATGTGAGGTCTTTACTATTAGCTGGGAAATCAATGTTCAGGATAGTGACAACCCTAGTCGCCAAACTCCAGACTGGAATTCCATCCTCAATGAGAGCCAGAAATGAAGTCTAGTATGCACATTTATCCACACAGCCTCCCTGAGACCACTTTGCAAGGCAACATGGGAGATAGGAGTGAGAAGGGAGAGTGAAAAAGAGAGGGTCCAGGGGCACTGACCCCTGAAGGCAGGTGGGGAATGGATGAAGGAAAGGTCCCTAGAGAGACAGGTCACTGAAGGCATACTTGAGTGATGTCCTGATGCCAAATAACCTCCCAGAGAGACCCGGCAAGCATGGTGAGGAAAGGCTGGGCATGAGGAGGCATGTGCCAGTGATTCAGCTCTGGGCTTTCCAGCAGGATCTTGTCAGCAGGGCTACATCTTCCAATATTCCAAGTGTTGCCATTTGGATCTGGAATGTACCCCAAAGGCTCATGTATTAAAGGGTTTGTTTCCCAGCACAGCAATGTTCCAGGTAGGGATTTGGGGATGTAATTGCATCACTAGGGCCTGACCTCATCAGTGGATTAATCCATTGAGCTGAGCGACTTTCCTCCACCCCACCCTTCTGCTATGATGTTCTGCCTTACTTCAGGCCCAAAGCAATGGAGCCAGTCAACTGGACACCCAAACCTCTGGAACCATGAGCCTAAATAAAACTTTCCTCCTCTAACTTGTTTTTCTCAGGTATTTGTCACAGAGATGAAATGCCGACTAACACACCAAGGCTGGCAGAAAGCCTCAGGAGCTACGTGGGGGAGGGAAGAAATAATTAGTCAATTTTGATGTATAAGAAGGAAAGTTCAAAAACAAATCTTTAATGTCTACCTGTTTGTTAATTCACAAGTTTGTTAACAGACTAATCTAGAAACATATGCAGTTCACAGATAATGACAGCTGTCCCTAACCCCACCTCAATAAGCTCTGAGCACTCTGCCCAGTCCTGTCGACATGCTCTTCCATCTCTAATTCTCACAACGCCCTCGCAAGGTAGAAAATATCCCTGTTTTACAGATGAGGAAAATGAAGCTCAGAAGTTAAAACCTAAGCCAGCTTCACAAGCCTAGTAAGTGTCAGAGCTAAGCTTAGAAACAAGGGCTACCGGGTTCCTGTGTTTCTTTTAATGCATAATGTGTGCACATTATTTATGGATTCTACTGAAGGAGATGAACAAATTGTATTCTTCTGAGTGCAAGAACAGCCTTCACTTCTATAACACTAATGCCCATGACGGGTAGCGTTCAGGATGTGCCCAGCCAGTCCTCAGCATTTGAAATGCATTGCTTCATTTCATCCTGCATTTCTATCATGTCAGTACTATTATTCTTACTTTGCCAGTGAAAACACTGAAGTTCAGAGTAGTTCAACCACATTGAACAATGCCTGGCGACATCAGAAGCATTCAACTAATATTAACTTTTGTTAGTGATCGCTGTTTTCCAGTGAAGCTTCTGCTCCAGCTCTGGGACTCCTGCAGCCCTCGAGGAGAGGCAGGAGAGCAGCTCCTGAGTTAGAAGAACCAACTCACATGGATTATGGAGTGCAGGATTCACTACCCAAGTCAGGAATACAGCAACAGACCCTGTGCTCATCTCTCACTGTCCTGGGGTTCCTAAGGCCAGTAGTGGATCCTGTCTATATCTGGTTGAGAGGACCTGATTGAGGGACTAGCAAGCTATCCTAAGCTGTCAATGTGATAGAATGGTGGTTTTCAAAGCAGACTCAGGTGGAAGCTTAGAGAAGGCAGCCAGGTCAGGTAGAGCAGAAAATTTAGAGGCCAGAGCTTTGGGTTGATGAGAGAAAACATTACGTACCTCCTCAGAAAGTTACTGTGAATTCACCTGTTTTCATTAGGAAAAAAAGCTGCCAAACACCAGAGCTCTACTCTCCAAGATTAGAAGCCTAACTTGCATTATGCCATCAATGTATTCCTGAAAAGGTGTATGCAAATCAAGTGCATGTTAATCAGCACACTCCCCAGAGACTTCCGTTTTCATTTCGGAGTTGCTTTATCTTCATTTCTGATTGATGTTCAGTGGACAGTAGTTCCAACAATGCAACCTCAAGTTTTTCTGCCCTTTTCCCCAGGCTCTCAGCCAAGTGCTTAATCATGTGTAAATAAACCTTTACATGCACCAGAGACCTCCTGATTAAAAACAGCTCTGGGGTGAAACCCTTTGTAAAGCATCCTCTGTGTAAAGAGAAAACTGCCCCAACTTATATTTGGAGAGAGCTGGGAAGTTCATACATCATGTTTTCTTAAAGTGAGAATTCCCTTTTACAAACACTCTTTCTGACCAGTCTCTTTCACAGGAATTTTGGCCTCTTGCTAAACACAGGGGACTGCTCTGCTACTCGGGAGAAGATGCATGAACCTAGAAGTCACAAAATATAATGATTCTACTCTGGCTTTTCATCAGGCCGTGTTATATCCCTCCCAATACCTCAGGTGTTATGGTTTGGATCTGGAATGTCCCACAAAGCCTCATGTATTGAGGCTTCGTTCCCAATACAGCAATGTTCAGAGGTGAGGATTTGGGGAAATGATTGGATCATGAGGATTCTGCCCACATCAGAGGATTGACCCATTGAGCTAAGCAGCTTTTCCCCACCATGCCCTTCTGCCATAATGTTCTTCCTCACCTCAGGCCCAAAGCAATGGAGTCAGATCTTTGCATCCTAGACTCTTAAGACGAGTTTGGAGGATCCAATAATCCTGCTTATTTTCTGGGGAGAGTTCCCGTGGCTTTCCTCTAATGCTCAAATGTGTCCATGATCCAAAAATAGGGACAAACTTATTCCAGAAGCTCTCAGTGAGGAAAAAGGGCAGGCAATGTTTTCCTTACCTGTGGCCACCACAAGTCCCGGGGCGGTCTCCTTACTAGAGATTCTTCCTGAGGAATATGGATTCTCTGAGAGCTGCAGATGCAGGTGTAAGGAACAGAAGGGCTAAAATGAAGGAGAGGAAGAAGACGACTTCATCCAGGAACTCCTGACCTCCCACCCGGGCCCTCCTAGAGATACGGCTTCCAGAAACAGCAAGGTAGTGGAAGATGAGCCACAGGGTTAGTTTTCAGCAGGAGTCCTGTCTCGCCGACAAGGCCTGCATTTCACATTAGAGCTGCCTTGAGCCTCTTTCGTAGCCCCTTCCTACCTGTGCCTGACCCGCAGTCCCATGCATCCCCCTCTCTCCCTCACTGTCATGTCACCCATCAATCAAGGCCCAGTTCACGGGTCACTTTAGGAAGCCTCTCTGACCTTCCCTTCCCATAGGATGACAATGACCTCCCATGACTGATTTTGACCATGGAACTCTGCTTCTTAGAGCTCTTAAGGGCTCACCAGGAGCAGTGAAGAGGAGAACCTAGATGAATCCAGGCCCTCTATCCTCATTCTTCAACCCAACTGTCTTTGTTTCTATCTTTTTTACTTATTTTTGTTCCTTTCATAATTTTATTTGAATGTCACTTACAATATTTGAAGCCATTATATGAAACTCTTATATATTTGTGTTCTCTATTTATTTACTTATGAATTCCCCTGGGGGCATTTTTAAAAGGACTTGGAAATTTATAGGGATGTATTTTATTCAATAAATACAAATAATACAATGAAGTTAAAGAAATGAAATTAAGAAAATAAAGCAAAACTATAGGTAAAGTTTGAGGGAAAGAACATCATGCTGTGATCTCTTTTCAGAGATGGGCAGCCATTTGTCTCTGACCTTTTTGCTACCCAAAGGAAAGCAGAGCAAAGAAAGCAAAAACATTAGACTAGAAACTGCAAAAGAGTAAGGGCCCTGTTTGTCCTAGCTTCCACTACAGAGTCAGTTTTTAACATAATATCTAGACTATGACAAATGGTTAATAAATATTTCTGTGTATGTGGTGAAAGTCAACTCTGCTCAGGATAAACAATCATTTCTGGGAACTCGGAATAGCTTCTAGTATACACCCTCATTAAGAGGGTACTGAAGGTGGCAAGTGTTATTGAAAGTTAACTGTCTTCCTTGCCAACCAGGATGGCAGCACCTAGGAGTGGAGGTGTCCTCCATGGTGTCTAGCCAGTGTTCTGTACAGAAGGGAGCTGGGAAAGCTGATGGGTGAGCTACTGTCCCATGGAGACATACCAGTCTCACTTTTCCTTGGCTTCAAAGGCAATATTTGCTTATCTTGACATCTATGAAGCACTTACTAAACTGCATCTGATTTTCACTGGTTGGCAGATGTGTTAGTTCTACTGAGCCCTGCCTGGAATTTCTAAGTACAGGTTCTTTTGAGCATATGTTTCTTTATTGTACTAGGAGCTAGAGCATGCTGTGGATTCACAGTAAAAGAACGTGCAGTTCAACTGAGGCTTCCACCCAAATGGTGTGGCAGTCTGAGCCTAAGGGAACAATTCCTGGGAGTTGCAGGACACTGATGCCCAATGCCAGCCAAGCTCCCAAGATGCCTTGGTGGAAGAAAGCCCTTGATACAGGTTCCACAGGTAACTGGCCTGCCCCGGGATGACTGACCAGCAGGCAGTGCACTGGGCTTCCTCTCAGGTCCACATCTGGAGCTTGCAGCAGGCGCCAATCTCTGCCCTTGTTGTATGTGATGTAAGTCTTCACCTGGTCATCCACCTTCTTGTTTGCCAGGAATATCCCTTTGATACCTGCTACCTAGGAAAAAAGGTGAGAGATGCAGAACTGGGTTGGGTCAAAATGCCTGTACCCTTGAAGAAGCCCTGAATGAAGCCCCAGCATTCTTTATGGAGTGTTGGGGATACAAAAGAGGAGAGGAGTAACCTGGTGAGAAATGCCATATGCCCTATGGCCTCTGAAAGAAGTTGAAGTCCATCTTTGTACTCTGCACCACCTCCTGGATACCTCATCCCCTGCTTACTCGGTTGCTTTCCCCATCTCATGTCACTCTATACTTTGTTCCTTAGAACTTTATCTTTAACTATGAACAGTCCCTGGTTACTCACATCTTCCACAGAACATGTCTTTCAGCTCAAGTGACACTTACAGATGAGTTTCCAAGGCATCAAAGGAAAATCCTTAATGCAGAAACCCAGGAATCCCAATTAGTAGTAAGGTAGATACCGTTGGGCAGATGACCTAGTTTGGAGAACTGGTATTGATCTCTGTCCATGTCACTAGCTCTCCATGTGAATTTGAACAACTCATACATCATCTTTGGGTCTCAGTCAACGGTCACTTTAAAATTGGTGGAATAAGCCTTGTTTCCTCTTCTTTTCCCCAGTTGGCTGGAAAAGGCTCCATGAGATAATGCAGAGCACTCTTGCCAGAGTTTCTGATGTAGTGGGATTTGCCTGACCTTAATATTTTAAAGGGAAAAGAGCATCACTGCAAAGCAAGTGGCTGAAGTAATAAAGGAGATGTGTCACACCACAAGGGTTCTAGGCTAACCAAAACCTCCACTCAAACTTTCATTCCTTCTATTTGATGTGCTCAGTAAGAACAGATATTTAGAATAACAATGTCCTACACCCAAGAAAAGTTCCTGTTACCTTACGTGGAAGTTACAGCATTTTCAAAAATCAAAAGGTAGTTCTAATAGTAAAAATATGTATATAAACAAGAGGTTGAACAGCAAGTTTGCTGGAAAATACTGAGTTCCATCAAAGTTTTAGTTTTATTTAGCCCCTATTCTTTGAGGATAGCTAATTGGGGTTCATTGTCAGTCTGGCAGAATATCTGTGGGAAAAGCTCCACAGGAGGTTTTCTTCCTACACCACATGACAAACCTCAGTGGATGAAATAAGAAATCTTTCTGTTGTTATTGTTCATTTGTTTTTGTAGTAACCTGAATGGCCTTGAAAGAGAATGTCAGCCCAAATAAAATAAACAAAATAAAACAAACAGAGCCAAACAAATGGACAGAGAATGTCACAGAATAGAATTATCAAGGAAGGACACTGCTAGGGGAATTTGACAAATGGCCAGCAACGAAATTGATTAGATTCCTACCTTGAACAGAGGGGCGGTTGAGAAGAGAAGCCAGGGCCAGGGAAGGGCCCTTCCCCAGCTGCACCCTGCCCATCCTCACAGCTTAGAGTCATTTTAGGACAGCTGCTCTCTCCCTGCTTACCTAGGGACTCTTCTAAAGACCCCCACATAGTCTCAGTCTTTAAAAGCAAGTACAATGCTATTGGACAACAGTACTGCTCAAGCGTGATTGCCAATTATCTCTCACAAAGAATGGAATGTGGGTTTCTCTTCTGCCAGATGGAACCCTTTTTCTGGTATTCTCTTTGGCTAGAGAGCTGGTACTTTTTCTGCTGGGCCACCAGTGAACCTCTCTCCTAAATCAGTTGAACCCCCTCCAACATATAATTAGGGCCTGGCAATCTACTTACTAGAAGAAAATATGTAGTTTCAGACTTCTGAGGTCATGAACAGCGTTCCTGGGAGGATCCTGTCACCCAACCCCTACTTCCTAACTGGCCACATTAGAGCAGGAATGTGTACTCCCAGATGAACAGGTTCATCAAATGTAATGGTGATTATCCAATTTTTTTTCCACTGAGAGTAATGCCACTCACACAGAAAATGTGTGATGGAAAACTGGAACTGAAGATAACGGGAGGAGATTCCATGGTCCCCAAGGTAGCTCTGAAGACATTTCTTCTGCACTTGTACATAAAACCACAGCAACCTCCCTCCTCTCTGAAAGAATCAGAATACTTTCTATGTGTGTTTGGACAGTTCGGAGCCTTACATTATTACTAAATTGCTTCTTGGCTCCCTGTCTTGTACAAATGGACTGTAAGCTTAGAGGGCACTTCAATTTTGTGTATCCCAGGCCAAGAGTTTTTCCTTTTTCACTGAAATATAAGACAGAAATATGTTTGTGTTGCAACCTAGTAGACTCACAGCCTTGAACGTCCATACGTGTGCACATGTGTGGACACGTATGTTTCTGACACAAGGGTATCGTGGAGTACTGCTCAGCTTTACTACCTGAAATGTAAGGAAATGAGAGAGAGAGACACACACATTTGTAGTCTTCTCCATCCAAGGAGGTACTTAACATTTAATAAACTTTAAGGACACTTTCTTCCTTCTCTGAAATTGAACTGTGATTGCTGCTGAGAGTCCCAAGCAGTTCAGGGAAAGGGGTACTAGCTTGCAATGATGCCCAAAATAAGGGTACAAGGTATCAAGCCTGAGTGGCCCACTTTTCCTTTGGGAATCAATTTGAGGTGCAGAGGGAAATTGACAGCAGGCTGCTTGGCAGATCACTGTGTCCAGGTGGCATGGTCATCTGTTGGTCATATTCCTGAGACCTCAGGACAAAGAAGCCAAGGTTCTGCTGAGAAAAGCAATTACCACAACCTGCCTCAGGCTGTCCCTAGAGTCGGACCTGTGGTGAGGGTCTGATGAAGGTCAGTTCAGGAAAATAAGTCCCTGTGGAGCTTATAAGCAGCTGTCCATCTGGCCCAAGAAGGCTCATTGAAGGTTATGATAAAGCAGAGGGGATGGAGGGCAGACACTAAGGACAGGAAAGCAAGGAAGCACCAATAAGATGAGCAGAGACTAGAATACGGAGGCCAGCTCAGGGAGTTTCACTTGATCCATCAAAGTAGAGTGGGGTCAGCTTAGTCACTAGAGAAATCCAAACTAAGCCCATAATAAAGTATCACCAGGTCCTCATCAGAATGGTTGAACACACATGGGCACACAAACACACTCTCCAAAGTGGATAACAAGAAATGTTGTTGAAGATGTAAAGCAACTGCAACACATACCTGGCTGTGAGGATGCAAAATGGCACTTCCACTATGGAAACACTTTGATGACTTTTAAAAACATATACTGACATTTGACCCAGAAGTCCTACACCTAGATATTCATCCATGCAAAATAAAAATTTATGTTCATGTGAATATTTGTCAATATTTTATTCATAATCACGCAAAACTGTAAATGACTTAAATGTTTGTCCAATCAGTGAGTATGGAATAGTACTCAGCAACAAAAAAGAACATCTATTGATATGCTTAATGATGTGGATGAGTCTCAAAAGCATTCTTCGAAGCAGATGAAAGTCAGATTCCAAAGGTTACCTACTATATAATTCTATTTATGAAAACCAGAGAAATGGCAAAACTGGAGACAAGGAGAAGTCAGGGGGATATTGTAAGTAACCATGAGTGTTGACTACAAAGGGGCTGTAAGAGGAAATATTCTGGGGAAAAAACTCTTCTGACTCAATTATGGTGGTAATATGTAACTGTATGTATCTATCAAAAATAGAACCATATGCCCAAAACGGTAAGTCTTACTGCACACAGATTATTTCAAATAGAGTAGGATAGTTCATTAACCATGTCATCTGAATCATATCACTGACTTCTGGGTGTAGGCACAAAGGGAAATGATGTCTCTCGTAAAGAAATAGTGTGAGAGATAATAAGAATAGTACTTAATCTATTTAGGTCTATTCAATCCAAGATGATAACCAATGACCACATATAGCTACCTGAAATATGACTGGTGAGACCAAGCAATTGATTTTTAATTTTATTTAATTTTAACCAATATAAACTTAAATTTAAGAACTGAGACTCAATTTGTTGGAAGTACATGATATGTGAATCTCCTGTTTTCTACTGTAGATTTTATGAAGTGTAACTACTGATCAAGTACTTCAGTTGAAAATTTAGCATATGAATCAAGATGTGTGGGAACTCTAATACATATCTAGGATTCTGCAAAATTATTATAGAAAAAATATAAAATATCTTATTAGTATTTTTTCATATTGAGCACATACAAAATGATAATATTTTAAATATTTCATTTAAATAAAAATATTGTTATAATAAATTTTGTCTGTTTTTTACTATTTTAAGTGTGTATAGCAAAAATTTTCAGTATATATGTAGTTCATGTTATATATTTATTGGATTTGACAGTGCTAGTCTAAGGCATTGCTGCTAAGTTGTTGTTACTGTAAGGAGTTATCAGTGAATACTTAATATCCAGGAGAGCACTGAAGAAAATTCATCAGAGTTGCAGCTCAGAGCATGTTTCTATAGAATAACTGTGGGTGTTGAAAAGAATATCTGTGTCTTGATATATTAGTGCAGAGTAAATGAAAGAGAAATGTAGTTTATTGTTGAGATGTGAAAAAAAAACACAAGAGTTCTGTATGAAGAAACTGTTATAAGAATAATGGTAAGCACACACAATGAACTATTTTCATTCTCAATACCAGCCTTGTTTTGAAGGAGCAGGCTTCTGACACCTTAAGAAGAGATCAATTATTATTTGGCCTTCAAGTGCCATTTTCTACCCTAATTATGTAATTACACCCATGACAATATTGTACTTTGAAGTAGGGATTAGACAATGAACAAGCCAGAGAATCGCTCTACAGCAGGAGAATTCTCCAGTAGATTAGAGACAGAAATTGCCTCGGCCTTATTAGATTTGGGGGAATTCAGTAGGGTGGATCTACATTACTCTCCAAGGACTTTCAGGGCTAAGGCTTGCAAGGTGAATTCCTGAGTGGGTTCTAGCTTTCTTTGTCTCCTTTCCATTGTCAGTAGAGGCTTGAGAAGATGTGGAAGATGGAGTGATACACCAGTAGCCTTAGGTGGTCAAATTCAATCCAAGCCCCTGACAGCCGTCAATTACCTAAAGGTCCCTGACCTTTCAGACAAGGAAAATAGGTATAACGTCTTTTTATATTATGAAGTTATAAATTGTCCTAGGACTGGGGATGATATCATACATGTAAAAATTATTTCCTGGGTATGCAAATGAGAGAGAAAAAAGATCAAGAATTAATAACACAGAGAATGAACACCCAACTCTTCATTCACGTTCTTTTCCAGTATCTTCATGATCTTCATCCCTGCCACTCAGCATTCTGTGAGCACAGGCGTCTACCCATCTGACTCTGGTTCTCTTTTCTCCGCCTCCAGCAGTGCATTATCTAAGCAGCTCATCTATAAGTTTCCCCAATTCCTCAAGTTAGAGTTAACCTTCCTCTTTTGAGATCACACAGTATGGTGAAATTGAACTTCTAATACAAGCTGAACCATGATCATTACCCTTAAAGGATCATGTATCTCTTTCCAGTAGATTGTGCATCTCACACCATCGTCTTCTATCACCAAACAAAATACCCTCTGAAAGGGTGTGAACTCAGCTGAGTTACATGTGAAAACTTAATGAATTTCCCCAGCTACGTTACTCAAAAGCACTTGAAGTTCAGAATAATTTGAGTCTCTTTGCTAACTGGCCATCTGGCACATAATCTCAATTTGTATGAGAATCTCCGGTTAAGAAGGCTAAATTCTAATGACCCTAGAGACCAATTAAATTGAGCTCTGTCTCCAAACCACAGAATGTATGTATGTCCAGGTACAAACCAGCATCACCCACTAAACCTCTTCAATATGTCATGGTCTAGATGATATCAGCTTTCAATTTAGTTCCTCTATTAAATGCCTTCTAGAATCTGAAACCCAGCTACTTATCCAGTCCTGATTCTTGGCCCTGACATGCATCCAACCTATACCATGAGACTGGCTAGCTCACTTCCTCAAAAATTTGTACCATCTTTCCAGTCCTTGATTTATGCCATTCTTAACATTCAGGATGCCTCCCACTTCTTCACTCCTCACTTCCCAGGGTAAAAGGATTGTTAATAAGATCAGGAACTTCAAGAAAAAGCGCTAGGCATGTACAGCTCTTTCCACTTCCCCTGTTTTGAAGTTCTCCTGAGGAGATCGCATGCTCTTGTATCTCAATGTTGTGTTTTTAGAGGAACAAATTTTTAAAGGAGGATGCTTGATTTATCTTATCTGCCTGTAACTAAATAGATGAATTCAACTCCAAATTAGTACCCTGCTTCCTCTTATGTAATTATTAAAGTGACAAAGTTGTGTTTGATTTCCATTTGTCTCCTTCTCTCTGTCTCAATTGGTTCCAGCCTTGGGTGGGTAAAAAAAGAACCCCTTTTAATTATATTACTTATTGACCGCTTAAAATTCAACAAGCTAGATTATAAGCTCCCAGAGGATAAGAACCACAGATCTCCACTGATTGCCTTGTGAGTTTAAACACAATGTTTGGGCACAAACAGCTCTGGTCAAGTTGAATGGAGACAGGCTTTAAGAAGTTGTGCTGACGGGTAAGCCTTGCTTCTCTATAATGCAGTGACATCATGCATTTTTTTCCCCTCCCAAACAAGACTGAAAACACAAGACTGACTTCAGCAGGAAGAAAAAAAATTACATGTATCTGGGCACATTCTTTATATTGATTCATGTTCCAATTCAGGTCACAGTGTCTCGAAGTTCTAAATGACCAGGGGTTTCCAAATCTCTTTCCTACAGAAGGAACAACACAGTGGCAAATTCACCCAATGTGCCAAGAGACACGGGGACTCCTTGATTCCTGGACAGGAAGGTCATCTGCAGCACTTACCCTCTCCTCTTTGGGTCTGACCACAGAGGCATGAATAATCGTCTCATCTCTATAGCTCTACATATGCAAATAGAACTTGGAATGGCCGCAGGCTTGGCAACAGTCATTCAAATCCTCCTACAAGATGTGACTTATTGCCAATAACAAAGGTATATTTCTGCCTCCTAGTTTGATTAGGAGTATGGGAATGTAAGTTACCAAAGTTATTCACACCTCTTAATCACCTATGCCTGGCTTCTCAATTCTGGGAAGAAATCTGGAACATTTCCCAAACTGAGACCTTGTTAAGAGAATTATTACCTCGTGTACATATATGAATGCATGACTAATATAATCCTACAATATGTATAATCAGAAAAAGGAGAAATTATACTCCATTTATGTATGATTTATCAAAATGTATAAATGCATTCTTCTGTCATGTACAACTAATCACAACCAATTAAAAATTTTTTTAAAGAATCATTTCAGTACTTGCCAGTTATGCTGTAGGGAAAAAGGGTATTTCTAATGATTTTGCTTTCTACGTAATGACTTCTACCCTTTTTTTATTAAAAGCATGTCCTTCCATGCACCCCATGACTTTGCCTGTTCTTCCCTCTTCCTAACAGAATAATCGAAAGCTCTTTCTCCCCCTCTTAGTAGCTGAGTAGTCAACTTTGATATCAATGTAGGGATGCTGGAACGTTGACAAGCAAGTCTCAGAGGCCATCACTCTACAGCAGAAGCCCACCTATGGCCCCCTCTGTTCGAAAAGCCACTGCCAGTCCACAGAGAGGAAAATACACAAGGGAACAGCTCCCTTAGGCCATTAGGGGTCGCCACCTAGAATAAAAAATCTATCCTTCCATGAATAATCTCAATCACCACAACCCATGTCGGTTTCACTGCCAGCCTTTGGTTATTGTTGGATAAAAAGACAAACTTTCCTTGCTTAAATCAATCCATCATATCCGTTGTCTCTTCACTGTCCCCAGGACTGTCCATGGTCACACACTCTCACCAGAGGTGTCAAAAAGCATCACATCTCTAGGGTCACTGAAATTAGTTTATCCTCTGGTTCTTAGGTGGAGTCTGTTCGTTTCCTATGGAAATTTTACTTATCTGGTGAGCACATTTAAAAAGAAAACCTACCACATAAGTGATACACTCATGTCAAGGCCCGTTCTTCACCCTGCACAGATGTAAGCATCTGGTGGCATCTTAGGAAAACCCTCACTCTTAAGAGTGAGAGTTGCTTTTCATTTCCAATAAAACATGTTTATAAGCCTGATTTTCCAAATAATTTAAGCATCATCTAAACAGTACTACTCTATCTAGGGTTGATAAGAAAAATCAGAGTTTAAAAAACTACTTAAGAGATCACTTGGGCCATGTACCTTCACTTCTGGCTTGTAATGATGCTAATACACACAAGAATGTCAACTCTACCGAGGTAGCCACCACACTAGATGCATTACAAACACTATCTCCCACCTTACTATAATCTCATTAGGTAAATTGATCTCTATCTTCCTGGAATCAAGATATCTCCCTTTCCCCAAGACACAACTGCTAAGTGACACAACTGGGATCCAAACCCAGGACTCTAATACTTGCTGTTATACCACTGAGATTCATTAAAAAGAGAAGTCAGTCCAGGGAAGGGACAATTTTGTCTACATACCTCATACAATTCAATAATGATGTTTCCCATTAGACCTCGGCTGCTTTTAATATTCTCCATAGCCAGGGTAAAGTAGATCCCACGGGTGTCTGAGATGTAGAGATTGTAGGTGTCGTTCTGGTTCCATTCTTGGACTGCAGCAAACACCTGGTTCTCATCTGTACTGATGATGTGCATGTCCTGTGAGAAGATGGAAAGCCCATAAAACAGCAGATCTCCATAACTCTCTGCTCACTGGGACCCCTAGCAATTACCATGACTGATGAAATGGTTGAGAAAAAGCTTGAGTTATAGGCAATGTTAACCAATTCTATGTTGGACCAAGACAATAAATTATGAGCTTCATGATTTCTGTTCCTAAGTGACAGCAAGATAGGTATAAGGGGCTTTGGTGGGTATCATTTTCCATGGCTTTGAGGGAGACATCCACTTTCATTTTTTATTTTTATATCTGAAAGTTAATATTAGTACTAACAGGGAGTTGCATAGCTTACAAGAGGAAGCTCACACATGCAAAGAAGCAGGGCCTATCTTGTCTTTTGATTTTCAAATATTTTAAACATTTTTAGCATAGTGACTCACATACTTTCCTTTAGAATCTACAGCATCAAACGGAGGCACGGCTTGGGCCAGGCACTAGGCCTCCCATTCTGTTTTAAGCACAGAAACCACCACTGTATACATACACTCCTGTATACATACAGGAGTTTTGTGCAGTATTTTACAAGTAAAATGTAAGGTAAGATCTCCTTCTAATAAAATAGAATTATACTTGAAAATCACTGATAGAGAAGAAAGGATACTCAACCTGGAATTTAATGTTCTGGATCCTAATAGAATATCTGTTATTTCAGCTGTATCGTTGTTAAATGTGTCAATCTCCTTGAATTTCATTTTCTGTACTAAATATTGAAAAAAGGTGAAATACCAAGAAAAATATCCAATATTTTGTCACTATTTTTTTTTTTCAATTGAAAATCAAAGTAATTCTGTGATGGAGGTAGTATGATTGTTTCTATTTTATTGAAGAGTAAACTAAGACACAGTGGGGTTTATCAATTTACGTTAGATTACATAGATAATAAAGGGCACAACAAGGTTCTAAAATCCTGAAGTTTGACTCTAAGCTGGGGATCAGATCTTAAATGACTATATAGGTAGCCTCTAGATCAGGGTTTTCAAACTGATGACTGGTGAAATGAATAATGATCACTAATGCTCATTTGGGCCTTATCCTGTATTAACTATCTGAATTTCTGGCCATGAGACAGAGTTTGCACCATTGGAGCCTCATTCCTGCACAACTACACATTCTTAAGATCTACCATTTACATACTGTCATGAACTTCCTAGTCCCTGAAGTCACTTTAGTTTGTAGTCCTGGTATGGGTCATTTCTAAACTCGAAGGTAAAAATCACAATTCAAAATAATTTACAAACCCCAGTTTGCATATGTGGTTAGGCACTGTAATAAGATTATCACAAGTTCAAGACCTTGTCAAGGAAACTTATATTGTCAGGAGGATATGTCAACATGAAGGAACAATTGCTAAAATAGCTGTTCTTTGAGCATGCACAAAGAGCTGGGTGCAATGGTGCATGTCTGTAATTCCATTTCTTTGGGAGGCTGAAGTAGGGTGGCAATTTCAAGGCCAGACTCGGCAACTTAAGCAAGACCCTGACTCAAAATTTAAAAAAAATTAACCAAGGATTGGGGGTGTAGTTCAGTTATAGAGTGCCCCTAGGTTCAATATCCAGTACTAAAAAACAAAAATGAAACAAAACCCCCACAAATTTGTCAGTCTATAATAGTGTAGTCCAAACATAATCACAGAAAAGGAATCATCTTTGCACATGGGGTCGAATGTGCTCACCATAGGACCATGGGAAATTGGGGCTAACAGTAATAATCAGAGTGGGTCTAGGCTTTCCTTATGTGACCAACCTATCCCCAAAACTGTTCAAGAAAAAAAGAGGGAGCAATAGCTCCAATATCAGCACTACAGACCGCTCCTTCAAGTTGAACAAGTCCATTTGGTTTGGACAACTGGGAGAGAGGAGGAGAAGGAAAACAAATTCTGGATCTTTTATTGGAGATCTTTTGTCAAATGACTTCTGGCCTTGAACCCTCTGGGTCACCTTGACTAAGACTTTACATGCTCATTTGTGCTTATGTATCTTGTAGAATTACAGGTTCCTGCTGAGCTGCTTGAAAATGGAAAGAAGTCTTCCTCTTAAAAACCATGTGATGGAATTGTTTTGAGTTGGTGTGGAATGAACGCCCAAGAACCCAGTAGGAGGGGAAAGAGCAGCTGCAGGAAATACAGATTAAATTCACTTATCCTGTTAAAAATGCAATAGAAATGCCTGGTTTTTCCCAGATGTTTTGGTCATAAAAATGAATGAGCTAACTTATTTTAGACAAAGTTAATGTAAAAGAAATGGAAACAAAACAACTTAAAACACCAGGACATGGTCAGGATTAGAGGCAGCCAGCTTTGCTGCAAGAGCATGTTAGAAAAATGCTATCTGGGAATAGGTTAGCCAGACACTGAAAGACTTCTCTCTAGTATATAGGATTCAGGGATGTCTGCCTGAAAATACCCTTAATCCAAAGTCACACAGCTAACAAATGGCACCACTAATATTTAAACTCAAGACGGTCTTAACCAAGAAGCTAACTTTTATAAAACAATGTTATCAGTCAGGATGTTATTTCAGTGTGCATCCAAATGACCCAGTGATCTTGGTCAACTTCTTTTCTTATTGTTTTCTTCTCTTTCTTAAGAGATGGGGTCTTGCTATGTTGTTCAGACTGGCCTCAAATTTCTGGGCTCCAGCAATCCTACTGCCTCAGTCTCTCAAGTAGCCAGGATAACGGGTATGTGCCACCACACTGAACTTAATCCAGAGATTTCAATAACATGTGGACTCATGGGTGCCACTGCCTGAGATCATGATTTAGTATGTCTGACAAACAGTCTTATATTCTATGAGCTGATCAAATGATTCTGGGGCTTCTAAACCTAAAGAATCATTCTTCAAAAATTATGAACTCTGTGACCTCTCTCCAAATAAGTCTTATGATTGATTAGGGTTCAACCAATAATAACCAGAATATCAAGTCTTCAAGAAAAAATAGAAGTATTATAAATTTAAATTAGTCCAATAGAGTTCTGAACAATAACAAAGTTTTTCCTTGAACCCAGTTACTTCACTCTAACTCCAAAGCATGTGCCCCTTCTTTGTGTGCTGTTCTTGAGAATGTGCAGAAAGAAATATGGTGATGAAGAGAGAAAAAAATGCAACAATGCTGAAGGAGGAAACAATGATACTCTACCACACTTGGAATTCAAAGAGCATCAGCCATAACTACATAAATGCTTCTATTTGGAAAATAATGATAAATAACACTGCCCCTCAGCCCATCTCACAATGATTTGGGAGATTCACAACTGCTTCTGGAAAAAAAAAAATGCAACTTATGACTTTTAGGTGAACAACAGTGAAAATACTTTGTTGCTCTTGAAATACTTTCTTATAAACTGGGCCTGCCATGAACTTAATTCATTATATAATCACCTATATCCTTGAGCATTTTCCATGTTCCAGATATTATGAGAGAGAGAGTGAGAGTAAGGGGGGGGGAACCTGTCCACAGGAAGATGCTCCCTAAGGTGGAGACAGTAAATATGTTGTGGCCTTTCTCAAACTTGCCAAATGCTACACTAGAGGCACTGAACATGGTGATTGGAAGGTAAAGGCTTACAGACAGGTGGCACACTCAAGGGAATAAATATGTAGGGCTGAAGATATAGCTCAGTTGGTAGAGTGCTTGACTCACATGCCCAAGGCCCTGGGTTCAATCCCAGCACAAAATAAAATAAAATAAATAAAATAGAAAATAAATGTGTGTAACTCAGTAAGTACAGCTTAAAATGCAGCTTCTTCTGCAAGAGGTGAGAGTTTAGGGGCCACATCAAAATGGGATCTATGTGGCATAACTAACCTTCATTGCAAAGGTATTACAGAGCTCCCACAAGGTTTCAAGAGGGAGAAAGGCATGGTAAGAGGCCATCAAGGCAGAGATTTGGATGGAGAGGATCATATCCCTGTGTGTTCAGATGCACTGTAGAATCAGTGAAGAGTGAATTCAAGTGGGGTAATGCTAAAGGCAAGGGAATAAGGCTTAAAAGGTCACTTCAATCATCAAGGCAAGAATGTATGAGGGTCTCAACTAAGGAAGTAGGTTCTTTCTGAAGGCCAGTATGAAACAGACTGGTAAGAGGTTAAAGAGGCACAATTTACAGGAGACAGGGAAAAGGAGACATCTATAAGGCTTCAGATATCTGACTTACAAAACTCTATGCTTTTCCTTTCCATCATTCATTACAGTCATAAGTAGGTGAGCACTTGTACAATTTTCTGGTTCAATGTCTTTCGCTCACATTTCATATCTGTGAGATTCCAGAGAAAAGAATCTGTCTTTCTTACTTAGCACTCTATCTCTAGGACTTCCTGGAGTATCTGACACATGGTAGACATCCAACTAAAGTTTACTGAAGGAATAAATAAAGTATGCAAATAAATATCAGAGAAGGATGAGACACAAGGATTACAAGGTAGAGGTTGGAGCTCCGTTCTGGACTGGACAAATAGGTCTTTGAGAACATGCACTTCAAACTCTATGTGGTTTAGAGTTCCAACTATAGGAGTGGCATGAGGTTTGGCATGTAGGTGAACACGGTAACAAGGACTAGAGGATTTTAGTGAAATGGTGGATAGCTGGATATGAAGGCAGAGGGCAACTAGCACCAAGATGAAGAGGGAATAGGAAGTAAGAAGAGATTAGAATCACAGGTGACACCAGGAAGAGGCATTAATCAGTACTTGTAGAAATGTAAGCACTAAGGAGACCAAAGATTAAAATCATTTTTCCTATTATTATAATACATTTTATAAGACATATAACTCTTTTATTATTCAAAATAGGACAAATTATATCCTATTGTCAAAGAACAACAAACCCAGACCTGGGTAAGAGAAGACTATTGAAGAAAGAATATCATGACCAGGATATCTGCAAGCATCTCAGAAAGAAAGCAGAAAATAATTGTTTTTATAAGCAAAGTAAAAATGAGCCTAGGAAGAATTGGACATGGAAAGTCGGGTAAGCAGGTTGCATGATAGAACAAATCAAATGAAAAAGGACATTACTTGAGGTCAAGTGATTCTCAGGAGGGCTGTGAAGGGGGCTGTTTCTCCTTGCACCATTTGCTTAAGCATCCTTTGTTTGCAGAAGCCCAAGAATGGGGCAAAGTTCAGGGACTGAGGGGAGGGGAAAAGCCACCCTTAATTTTGGTCAACTCAAATTATCAGGCATTTTTGTCCAGGCTGGCCAACAGTACAAAATTTAGCTAATCATTTATGAGACAAAGAATGAGACTCTAGTCTTGTTGTAGGTAAGCAAGGCAGACATCTAAGTCTCATCAAGTCATGGGGAGGGTCAATAGCAACAAACCACTTTCCAAACACAAAACGTTGGGGTGTTTCTTAACCTTGGCCATTTTCCAGGAGCATGGGGCTCAGGCAAAGTTCAACACACTAACAACCTAAATTCCCTACAGAACAAAGCAAAACAAAAGCCAAATTTTTTCTCTGGTAGAAATGACTAGCAGAGTAGCAAGTTAAAAGAAATATGAATGCAGAATCTAAGTGCTGGGAAATGATAGTGGCCAAATTATATTGTTATATTATATGCATGTATGAATATATAACAACAAACCTTACCATTATGCACAACTGTAGCACAATAAAAAAAAATTTTAAATGAATGCAGGGTCTACGAGACTAAAGAGGACCTAGCAGACTGAGTGGTAAAGTGGGACCCTGAGGCAATACGGAGTCAAGGCCAGCTGAGATGTGTTCCCCTCAGGATCCCCATGCCAGACAGATTAAGAACATCAGTATGATTCTGATTCCCTTGGATCTGAACTATTCCTGAGATTTTTCGAGCACTTTTCGCTAGACCAGCAGGGAAGCACTGATTGAACCCTCACAAGCTTGTCCATTTCACAGACAAGAAGAGTAAGTAAGGGGCAGAGCCAGAATGAGAGTTCAGAGTCTCTGCTCATAAGCTCAACTGACTTTTCCCTGAGACACCATGCTCTCCACTGGCACATGCTCTTCATGCCCAGGAATGAGAGTGCCAATCCAATGCCCAGGGACTGAATGATGTTGGGCCCAGCACAAGTTGCTGCTCCTTATAATGCTGCTTGAAGTAAAGACACCCATTTTACTCTGCAAAACACTCCAAAGCATATTCTAAACAGACAGGCTAGGATCAGAAGTGCAAGGGCATTGGTGACAGGGAGCTTTCCCATGCTTTTGTTTTTAAGTAAGACTCCTAAGGGGAGCCACAGTGCTGCATGGAAGAGAGAGACTTACTTAAAATCCATTTCCATTTTCAAACAATGGAAAGAACCGATCTCCCTTCACCCCCTCTGTCCCCACCTCCTTATTCTTGACCATGAAAATCTGGGCCAACACCAGCTAATAAAGGGGGTCGATAACCATCCAGCTACTTTCACAGCAGCCCACATATCAATGAAAGCCACTCTGGATAAAGTTCTGTAAGGGGGCTGCATGGATGAGATGATACGCCCCCACAATACACTGCCACCTGCTTGCAAATCATTAATGGAGTTCTTGGGTGGTAATCAATTCCAAGTCTCTTTTTTTCCCCACCTGCTGCCACATTGCCCAAGGGAGTAAACTGTTTGTTTTCCTAGAAGGTTAAAAATACATAAAATTCACATGTCTACAGAGACTGAAGGAGCCTTTGTTGAGATGGTTTGGAAAGTTCCTGTAACTCATTTCTTAGGCCAATATATGGAGACCTTCTGGCTACTGTGAGGCATTCTCCCTCAGGAATAGTATGCTTATGAATTTTCCCTTTCCAGTCTTCTCTAGGCCATGATAACTCTGCTCTGTTTGGGTTTAGAATATCTGATAGACATGTCCTGCGATCACAATCCTACACATGGTCCCATGAAAGTCAGTCGTAGTTAAGGTAGGGAAAATGAAGAATCAGTTCCCACTTCCCTGTAGGCTATTTAGTATGGGCCGCCCCCGCTCCCACCTCATCAGCCCCTACCTCTTTCTGCAATTTTCAAGATGGCTTTTTAGTTCATAAAAAGAACAATGCTTTCTCTTAAAATAAGGCCCATGCGGGTCCAGTTAGCCTTCCAGATCCCTGGGTTCCATGGACTCAACTAACTGCAGATTCAAACTGCAGTTAGGCCTGCATTTGTACTAAATGGATACAGATTTTTGGTCTTGTCATTATTCTCTGAACAATACAGTACAACAGAAATTTATACAGCATTTACATTGCAGTAGGTATTATAAGTAATCTACAGATGATTTAAAGTTTCTGGAATAAAGTACATAAGTTATATGCAAACACTACACCCTTTCATATAAATATACCCTTTCATGGATACTTGAGTATCCATGGATTTTGGTTATCTGTGAGGATCCTGGAACCAATTCCCTACAGATCACAAGGGACAACTATATTTTCTATCAGCTTCTCCTCACCTTTGTTTGCAGGTTAACTCTTCATCCGTGTCAGTTTGAACCTCAGTTCCTTTAGGAAACTGCTCTCACTACTCACATTCGACCATCAGCACCTCCTCTGCCAAGATGGTTCCTGAACTATGGATGTCCTACACGACACCTATGGTTGCTTGCTTAGTGCTTCTATTCTCCACAAGATTCTAAGATTCAGGAAAGCAGGATCATTTGTGTCTTACTATTCTGTCCTTAGAGTTTAGTTCAGTGTTTGGTGTGGAGTAACCAATTACGTAGAAGAAAGAACAGATGAAGTGATGCATACAAAAGGACCAAATGGATGGATGGATGCAAGAAAAACAGAATGAGTACAAACGCCAGGGGACAGGAAATTAGTCACCTTTTTATCCCATAATTCTCCATCACTGCACTCATTTAGCCTTTCAACATTTCTAGCAGTAGTTTAGAGGCCCCACGTCTTTGCCACATACATTTGGTTTGGGTCCAGCTGGAGACATTGCTTCTCTGCAGCCTCATTAAATGATGCAATTATACCCCGTCCTTGTTCACACTGAGGCTGTAAGACCCATTTTCCCCCAGAAGTCAGTGTTCACAAGAAATGGGGTCCACAAAGTTTTATGATTTTCAAAAGAGGAGTTAAAATGTCACCATTTGATGCTAACATTCCAGTAGGTGACCCCATTTTAATTACTCATAGTGGCTGAGAGGAGTGGAAACATGGCCAGTGCTTTTATATTTAGCCTTAAAATGTAAAGAGAAGCAAGAAAACCACTAAACTTATCTGTGCACTTTAATGCACACACACATAGCATCTGTGCTCCTGCCTGAACTTGACCTTCTATTTGGCAACAAGGACTTTGCAAAAGGGAAGGGACTCAGAAGAGATTTCAAAGCCAGTGATCCTTTCAATACCACCCCTGGGAAATGACCCAAGGTTATACCAGATGTTTGAGTCACAGGAAATCAAAGTTCATGCCTGGTAACCTGCTGAGAGGGGGAATACAGAACCCAGGTTTGGGGACATCAGCAGTGGCCAAATCACTGAGTGCTAAGTGGGGCTGAAGACCAGCGGGCCTCCCAGCTGAGGTCAGACCTCCCAGCAGTCTGTCAAGGCAGCCTCTCCAGCCCTCATTTTGTCTGGCAGGACTCAGAACAGCAGGTGGTGTGTGCTGTACCTTCGGCAAGGAGTACTTGGGCAGCTTTATCTGGGCAAAGGCCTCTCTTCGATAGGACACATAGTAACTGGCTCTTCCACCTGTTGTTACCTGGATGGGGGAAAACACAAAGAGATTCAGATGGGATCACAGATCATGACACAAGTTGAAAAGTACTAGCTTCTCCATTAACAACCACAATAGGGTTGTAATTACCTTTTAAAGACTATCTTGTTGGCTCTGAGTGTCCAATCCTACCACATTCTGAGCTGCTTCCATGTTGTGGTACTTAGACAATAAATGGACAATTAAAGCAATTGTTCCCACTGTCTGACAATCACTGTGGGAGCAGGGACTGATGCTGCATTTGGTTACTGTGTTCTGCACAAGGTACATACCTAATAAGTATTTTTAACTGAAAACAGAAAAGCTATCTATTAACATAGACTGCACTCATTACATATTTGTTCTGCCTATTTTATTTTTAGCAGTTTATTACTCCTCTCCAACCACGACACAGTTGTTAAAGGTATACATCTTTCATGGATTGGAAGAATTACTATTGCTCAAAACTCATTACTTTAAAATTTAATTTTACTTCTGATCTGAGCACATTTTAATTTTTACCTTCACATTTACAAATCTAGGCGCTGAGCAGATCTTTATTGATTCTTTCCATTATAAGTTGATTAAAGGTATCTCAAGTTAGCGGGAAAACTCAGAAACTCAGAAATCCTAGGTTTTAAGGACCAGTTCTGCTATGAAAGAATGGAGTCTTAGCTGGATGACTTGGAAACCACTCCAAGAAATGGTCCCCTGGCCTGGGCTTGCTGAAAAGTCCTGCCAATAGGGCACAGCTCTGCAGATGGCTGCTCTCAGCCCAATTATCTTAGCTCAGGGGAAATTAATATTCACAGGAGAAGATAACATGGCCTGTTCAGAGAAAATCGCAGGACAACAATAGCAACCAGGCTGCTGTGCTGAGCAGGCAATTACTCGAGGCACATGCTCCATTCTCGCTAAGGCCCAAGCTCGTGCTGGAGGCCTGCCAGTCCTCCCACTCTCGCTCGAACCTGGCGCCCATCCATAGCAACTGCTGGGAGCACAAGGGGCGGAACATCTCTATTGAAAGCCACCCATCACTCCGCACTCCGAGAGATGGCCTCTCCCCTGGCTCCCCTTGCTCCACACAGATCAGAAGCCCACAAACCAGGCACCCAAGCTGCCAGGTGGAGCAGCTGTCAGAATCAGCATGAAGGCAGAACCTTGCGAAGAATTTGGTGTAGAGGCTCAGGCTGTGAATGAAGAGGAGGACTGGGTTTCTCCCTGATGTTCAGCACTCTCCTGGGTCTCTATTTTCCAATTAGAAGCACTCTGCTATTTCAAGACTTCTATTTCTAAATAGACACCTGTTATGAATCTATATTGTTCTGTGTTGACGTAGAGGTGAGTGTTGGCATACTAAGATCAATGGATTGCTTCAAGTTTTGGGTTTTTTTCCCCTTCTTTTAAAAATAAACCTCAAATACATAGAATCAGATTAAAATATAATTCCTGGACCTGGACACACAGTCACCCTTAGTTCTTGCATGATCCTATTTATGCGTATACTTAATTTGGTTTTATTTTCAATTTTAAAATCAACAGGTACAAATGTCCCTACCACTCCAAGAACTAGATCACTAGTTTGAAATTTTAGTAGGCGTCAGAATCACCTGGAAAGTTTATTAAGACTCAGACTGCTAGGCACCATCTCTGATTCAACAAACCTGGGTTGGGGTTTAAGAATTTTCTCTTCTAGTAGTTTCCAGCTGATGCTGCTGGTCTGGAGACCACACTTTGAACACCAGGATTTATACCTTTAACAACATTCACCCCCACCTTGTGCTCCTCACTTGTCCTGGACCCTGCCTCCTTCCCAGATATAAACTTTCTTAAAGTCTGTGTTTACAACAGTGACAAAGACCTTTTTTTAAAAAAAAAAAAATTAAGGTAAGATTCACTAAACCATAACCATTTATAATTGTACAGTTCAAGAGCACTGAGTACATTTGCAATGTTGTTCAATCATCTTCTCTAAAGAAGATATAAAGATTTGTTCTAAAATATTTTTATTTTCCTCAAAGGAGAAATAGAATAAAGGTATTGTGTCCATGCGCAACTAAAAAAAAAAATTGTTTTTTAATCCAGCTTTTTTTCAGAACACTCTGAACATCACCACCAAACCCGCTCTTGGCAAATACACCAGCATCCAAGAAGTCTATCCTGTGCCTGTTTCACCATTGTATTTCATAACCAGATACCTTGTTTGATTTCACAAGCTCACAGCTGGAGAGCAATTTGTTTGTACATGAATCATACCTTGAGTCTCACCATATCTGATTAAATGATATTATATAAAACTTCAGGCTTAAGACATTAAAGTTGATGTTGGCACAAGACTTTGGGGGCTTTGGAGACAGAATGCATATATTTTGTATGTGAGCGTGATATATACTTTGGATGGAACACTGTGGGATGGAACACTGTGGTAAAAACGTTCATATTTTCTTCAAAATTCATGTTGAAATTTAATTCCCAGTGCAACTGTATTAAGAGGTGGGGACTTTAAGGAAATGATTGGAACAGGAGGGCTTCTTCCTCGTGAAAGGATCAGTGACTTATAAAAGGGCTTTAAGGAGCTCCCTAGATCCCTTTTTCCCTTCTGTTTCTGCCTTGTGAGGACACAGTGTTCAAGGCACCATCCTGGAAGAGAGAGACCAAGGCCCTCACCTAACATCAGACCTGCCTGGGTCCTAATTTGATCTTAGACTTCCTTGATTACACAACTGTGAAAAATAAATTTCTGTTATTTATAAACTATCTAACCTAAGGTGTTTTGTTACAGCAGGAGAAATGGACTGAGACAGCTGGTCTCCTGGCAGATGGTTAGTGGATACACAAAAAGAACCACACGACTAACATTTGTTGAGCTCATCCTCCATGATTCAGAACTACCCAATAACCCAAGTGTAAACTATCTAGTTAATTCTCACGGCAATCGTACAGAGGCTACAGGGTACTGAGTGCCTTGCCCAAGACAATCTTGAATTCTAAAAGTTAGCTCTAAGCCTGTATTCCTACCCCTGTGGTAGACTTAGAAGAGTCCTCTATCGATCTTACTCCTCTCACTGTGACCACACACTTCCTGAATTCTAACATCTTTTGAAAAAGCATTTACGAAGCTCTATAATTGGGCATGTGTATATATGTTTATTTGCATTCCCCAAAAATCTATGATGATATTGATGTTGCATTTTAAAAACAATGTCTTCTTAGAAGAGGCAAGGTAATAAAAACAAGAGTAATAACTACTAGCATGCAATGAGTGTCTATTACATAAATTATGGTATGATACACAGTTGATATAGCACACCTCATTTGATTTTATACATATCTGTGTGTGTATGAGATGGATGGATGTAGATATATAGATACACATAAGTATCTCACATATATTCTTCCAATTCTACAGGTTTACAGGTCAGAAAAACGAGGCTGAGAGAGATTGATCAACTTGCTCAACATTACATAGCCTTTCATTGTTGCAGCTAGAAAATGAACTTGGAGTTTCTTACTCCTGCCCATGCCTGAACCCTTAACTAGCAGTAAGCACATCCCCATGGAGTCAGGTATGAAGCAGGGAGTCAATACCTAGTGACTAACTGAATAATGGATGGTTGGGATCAATCTGCTGAACTGGAGAAGGACAGACTTTGAGTTGGGGACTCTCCATGGTTTCCTGACTAAAGAATGAACATGATGCAGAGCTTGCTACTCCTGCCCAGTCCTTGGATGACCAGAGAAGCATCTTTCCAGCCAGAAGCTCCAGCACACCCCTGAGAGCAAAGAGCTCCAGTGCTAGGGGGGTACTGGGCTGATGCATTTGCTGTCTCCCCCTCCACGATCATTTGTGTGACTCTCTGGCAACCACACAAGTAAGGAATAAAGTTTAGCGACTATTAATCTATTTTGATGAACTTTTCTCTTCCTTAGAAGCAAATTCGCTGGCATTGTAAATCCCAGAGATTATTACCACTTTCCCTTTCAGTGACACCTTTTATTTTACATTTGATGAATGTCATCCAATTATTTGCTCTGGGCCCATCCGTCATGCTAAACACAGAATTAGCTGGGTCTTTTCCTTACTAATGACTGGCTCGTTAATCTGATTTTCTGTATTTCCATTTTACAGGTTTAATTGGGCTCCTGGCCAGTGAAAATGATTCCTTTGCACAAATGCATTGGCTATTAAACACATCTGTCTCTTCTGACTTGTTCCCGCTCTCACCGTGACCAAGTCTAACCTGACATAGCCTTTATTTTCTTCGTTCATCCTATTTCTGAATGATGGCTCACCCTGGAGGAGAGAGGGAAATCTGCCCAAAGAATGAAACCAAAGGCATTGAGTCACTTTCTATGCCCCTTGGGGATTCAGAAGTTGAGACTATTTGTGCCGTAGATAAAAGAAATCCAGCAGTGCCTCTAGAATTTATAAGTAGACATAAGAAACCTGAGAAAAGGGACAGAAACCAACATTTTTGAGCACCTATTTTATGTTGAGGGCTTTACTTTCATGGTATTATTTCATATCCACAGTAATAACTGTGCTATTATTATTGTTATTGCTAATAATAGTACTAGTACCTTGTTAAGTAAAAGTATTAGTAGCAGATAACATTTTCAAGCATTTAATATGCCAAGTACTATTCCTCTACATACCCTAGCCTTGTATTTTATGTTCAGATGAGGAAATTGATGCATAGGGAAGTTATGCAACAGACTCAAAGACACACAGCAAGGAAACTATAGAGCTGGAGTTTGAACCAAATTTATTTGCTTTCACAGCTTAGGTAGGGCCCTCAGGCTGTGTAAGAGAGGTATGGATTCCATGTCACTCAGCTCCCAATTTCCTAGATAAGATGCCCACCAACAAGGCAGATCTTTCTACAGGAGGGCTCCTGTCAATTTCTCAGCCCTGAGAAATCAATGCCCTATTGTTCACAGGAGTGAATAGTGCTGCTGTTGGGATTCGTGAATAAGAAGGACTATAATGGAAATAAATTCGGCTTGTCCAAGAGCTGTTGCCTTCATAGGAAATGACATTCAAAAGTGTTTCCATTTAGAGGCGGAGCTGGGTCCAGTACAATGTGGATAATCTCTCTACACCAAGAAAAATGGTCACCTTTACAGCACACCTTAGTTACCTCTCACCCAGCCTCGCTCTGCTTCCCCCACCCAGCCCCTTGAAGAGGTGAAAACAATAGCCGAGCTGTTATGATGCACGATTAACTTTTCCAATTTCCTTGCTCATTAATTCCACTCAGATTATTTAAAAATAAATCTTGATGTTGTTAGGCTTTTCTCTCCCTCTCCACCTACAGAATTCCTGCAATCATCACATTTCTCTTTTAAGAACAAAAATAAACAGGCTAATGAGTACTGTGTCACAAGAGTAAACACACACGTGTGCATCTGTATCCCAGCTACTTGTGAGGGTAAGCCTGGGAGGCCTCTTGATCACAGAGGTTCAAGGTCAGCCTCAGCAACATAGGGACACCCTAAACAGACAAACAAACATCAGCCAGAGGTCTCATCAGAAGTTACGGTGGTTTCTGTAAGGTCATGATGGCTCTGGTGACATCTGCATGGAAGGTCAGGTTGCCTCTGCCAACTTGAGTTCATCTTCCCACACTGCTTTGCTGAGGTACCACACTACGTGTCTGAGTGAGAAACTTGGCATGCGATCACCAAGTTGTCTCCTCTGCTAGGCTGTTTGATTTCGAATTCACTGTCTGTCTAACTGATATTTTCTCATTTTATGTCCTGGAGGCTCTGTGATATTAATGTAATATGCAGTTTTATTTCCCTGTGTCTAGAAACAGTGGTCTATTACCTAACACATGGGCATTGCACTAAGGCTGGGCCTCCTTTGAAACAGATTTGCACATAAAATCTTTTATTGGTACCCAAACATAATAGCCAACAAATAGCATCACCAAGAATAGATCTGGGATAAAAGAGTTGATACTGAAGCCAATATTGCATGCTCTCTCTCTCTCTCTCTCTCTCTCTCTCTCCATCTTCCCTCTCTCTCCGTGTGTACGTGTGTGTGTGCATGTGTGTGTACGGGAAGTGTTGGAGGGCAGACACATATTGAGGTTGCCGGTGCACTCACTGCCCAAAAAATACTGATAAAGCAACTAGCACCATCGTTAGCTCTGCCAAGCAACTTATTATGGCCTTCCTTATCTATGGAAATGTCAGTGAGGCTGAGAAAAGGTGACAAGTTAGAAAACCATAGGGCAATAAGTTTGTGTCCAGACCACACATGGTTAAAACAAGAATTAGTATACCTAACTCCTGACTGATTTCTTCAAATACAATAAAGGCACTTGATCAGTTTCCAACTATACACACACACACATATATATACATATATGCATATGTATACATATGTATATACATACATATATATACAGTCTTTCTACTATGTATACTATATATAGTAGCATATATACTATATACATAGTCTTTCTTACATATTATATATATAATATGTATGTATATAGAAATATATATATATGTATATGTATTTTTTCCCAAAGAAGACTCCTTGTCTGATTTTTAGGCATTAGAACACATTAGTTGGGATCTCAGACCTGTATTCAAATCTGGCTTCTACCTCTTGCTACTTTGGTGGCTTTCAACAGGTAATTTAACCTTCTTACTTTCCTCTCCTGGAAAACATATTTATTACTACTATCTTCAAACAAGTTGATCATGAGATTTTAAATGATACAGTGATAAGGAACAGCTGATGCTCAGTCAGTTGCTCACTGCACATCACCTGTATCTGAAGAGCCGGAGGCCAAGATGCCTGCCACCATGTCCACTGGAAACAACAGACTGGAGACGGAGGCCTGAAACGCTTCTTGCCCTCAGCCAGATGACTTCCTGGAGCAGACTACATATACAGAAGGAAAGCCTAAGTGATTAGTACAAGAGGTTAACCACTAATGGCACCAAGCCTAACCTTTGGGCTCTGGCTTCCATAACTCGGATGAAAGGAAAGTTCTAGAGATGCTTGTCTGACTCCTCAAAATGGAAGTTCTTTGCTGCCAATCCTCTCCTAGGTTTTGCCCCCGTGCCCCACTGTTCTGTTCTGTGTGTGTGTGTGAGAGAGAGAGAGAGAGAGAGAGAGAGAGAGAGAGAGAGAGAGAGAGAGAGAGAGAAAGACAGACAGACAGACAGAGGGAGAGAAGGCAGAGAAAAGTGCAGGAATAAAACAGACCAGTCACAGATTTGAATTATCCTCCTGGAATCCAACATTTGTTAGCCCCTGAATATTCCCAAATATTATAATAATGCCTAAAATAACTCCATTTTAGTGTTATAGGTAAGTATGACAGAGCTTCACACACACACACACACACACACACACACACACACACACGAAACCTCTAGCAATAAAGTTGCTATCACAATATTCCTCTTCTGTCCTCAAAAACAGGTCTGTTCCTTGTGAACTGCGGATTCAAATGGTTTTGTAAAAGAAGGAACTAAGGGGGGTAAGAGATTGTATTAAAAGTGGTCTTGCTTATTCAGTCTTTCTTACCTATTTTCTATTCAACTTAATATATTTAGACTATTTTCTTTTTTACCAGTGGGCATTATTAGGTCAATTATTTGAGTGAAATCTTCCTAAGCTAGATGCTAGTTGCTGTCATTTTCTATAATATCTCAGAACTTCAGAACTGTTGGGAGAGAAGAAAGGGGGAAAGACTGGCATCTGTCACATCTGTGGCTTGATTTTAAGTTCAGCCATTAATTTGTCATGCAACTTTAGTCATGGTCAGTACTCTCTTAGAGTTTGAGGAACTAATAATATTTATCCTTCTCTCATAGGTTCTTGTGATAAGTGAAATTAGACAACAAAACACTTTCATGTAACTATAAAATGCTCTAAAAATTGAATGATGATGCTATGATAGTCCTGTGGTGCACACCCAGGAACCCACAGCTTTGAGAAGTGTCTTCACTGGCAAGTCCAGCTGTTGATCCAGGTGTGTCCATGCAGGCTCAAGAGGCACTGCAGTCTGCCAGGGAGGCTACACAGAATGAAGGGCTAGAGAAGACAGAACGTGAGTCAGAAGAGCCAGAATTTGTTGGGCACAAACACGGGACACAAGGGTCTTCAGCCACAGGGACGAGGAGCAGGTATGTACAGCTGCCTCACAAGAACATATTGGTATTTTTAAGATATTTTAACTACCCTGAAAGGGCGAGGCAAACAAAATCATTAATTTTCTGGAGAAGTAGGGATGCTTCCATGGGACATGGGATTTCCAGCTGGCTTGGAGATCGGCGTGGACTGCTGGATAGGACAGCCGAGCTTCACCGACAGGGGGGTTGCATGCCTCATGAGAGAATTTCAGGGCAGCATACATGGATTTAAACCATCTGTCGAGCTGTTTCTCAGGCAGCACTGTCACCTCCCCAGGAGGGTCGTGGATATTAGTGAAATGCCAACTGCCGCTTCTTGGAGCTCCCCCACTGTACTCCCCTTGTCAGCCCCCAGCCCCGCCCAGTCCACCTCTGCACAGGCCTCAACGCTGGATGGGCTTCGCATGCTCTGTCTGCTGTCACCCGCAATGGCCACGGGGCAGAGGCGCTACCGAGCAGTTCCATTTTACTCATGAGTTAACTGATGTGCAAAAGGCATTCAGCTCCTAAGTGGCAGAGCCCAGGTTTAAACTTGAGTTTCTAAATCTTGACCGAGTCCATTACGCTGCACAGCCTGAATGGGCCTGAAGTGTCTACTCCAGAGTCTTTTCAAAGAATGGTTAGTTTTGGACAAGTTTGCTAAACGCAGATCTAGCATCAACAAAAGTCACAGTGGCTCACATCAAAAGCTACCTCCTTGGGCTGGGGATATCACTCACTGGTGGAGCATTGCCCAGCTTGCAAAGGGACCTGGGTTTGATCTTCATCGCCACAATTAAAAACAAAAACAACAAGAACTACCTCCTTTTGAAGCCTTCCCATCGCCCAATTCCCCTATGGAATTCACCTTTTCTTGCTCTGATTCCCAGAGGCCTCCTGTTGCATTTGCTGGTTGTTGTCTTCAATTATGTGAGGTGGGTCCATCTTGGGTCTCTTGCTACACTGTAATGACTTGGAGGGTAGACAATGTGTCTTGTTTTTCATCCTTTCTTAGTGCCCAGCACCCATGTCACAGCAACTAGTATCTTTGTACTACTCTAGTCTATTAGTTTTCCTGTTACACTTAATCTCATTTGAACTGAGCACAGTCATGCAGGTGAGGTCTAATTACATCCTCATTTTAGCATGAAAGGGCCTGAGGCAAGATAGGCCACTTGAGGTCACTCTTACTTAGAGGTGAGACTCACAGTTGACCTCAGAATTTAGAACTCTTAATCCCAGGGTCTTTTCACTTTGTAAGGCTTCTAAAGTCTGTGCTTTCTCAGTCAGAATCAGAAAAACACAAGGGGAGATAATTGCATAGATGTTTACAGGTGGGGCATCACTTTACATCAAATAAGTTATGGACAGGACTGCAACATGGAAAATAAGGGACTCTAAGAGAGATGGCCTCCTTTCCCAGTGGGAAAGAGGGAAGCAGATCACAAGGTGTTCTGCCCCACCCACTGTTGAATTTTCATGGTAATTAAAGGTACAGCCGAATCCACATCATCCCCTGCACATTCATCATGTTTAAACATCTCTATGGTCACAGGCCCCAGTTCCACTCTGTAACATACATTCATCATCCGGCAAGTACTTATTCAGCACTTCTGTGCCAAGGCTGTGTCAGGAACTGTGGAGTCACAGGGCTGTAACCCTATGGAGTTCATCATCTGTAGGAAAACAAGCCTCAGATATAAGAGAGATGAATGACAATGTAAAACCGGCGATAATGCCATGGTCCCCTGAGCAGAGAGGAGGCTGGGTGCTGTCAGATCCCCTCCTCAGAGACACCATAGTTCATTCGACCTGTTTTCATGTTTCCTTCTACAATCAGAATAAAATCAGTGCTGGGCACAGTGCGGTCTACACCCATCCTGACTGCATTTTGCAGATGAGATAATGAAGACACTGGCAAAGGGCTGAGCTGGAATTGACACTCATGTGGGCAGAACCCCTCTCATCCATTGCTCTCTGCAGTCACACACACACACACACACACACACACACACACACACACAGACGGGCGGGCACACACACAGTCACATGAACTACACCAACAGGTGCAACCTTGTACTCTCACTGCCCTGGGAGCAGAGGGGTTCCTCAACGCCAAAGGGCATTTTGCTTGATAAATGCCATGACGTACTTGAGGACGGGAGACTACAGAAACTGCTGAGCTCCACTATGCAGTGAAGGAACCGATGGCCAGGAAGGGTGGGGTAGAGCTTGGAGGAAGAAGAGCTCCCCAGCAAAGTTGGAAGAGGATGCGCGCAGGGAGAACCACAAAGCAAGTCGTGCATTGTTGATTGAGAAGAGATTGGTTTGGGTGGTGGAAAGAAAGAGTGGGAATGGTAAAAGAAGGTAAAAGAATCAGACAATTGTTTGCTTTTTTTTTTTTTTTTTTTTTGCTGTGAAAAGCAAGGCATAAACACTGTGCTACTTGGCATCTTAAAACTTGCTAACTGGCATCTTTTAATAAAAAGTCTATACTAACTGCTCAATAATCTCATTGTAATTTTATTTATTGCTTTATGTGTTTGCCTTTGCAGAGGTGGCTCATGTTGTGAATGAAATTCTGCTTCAAGAATACCATAAGGGCTCCCAGGATTTCTCTTTGTGCACCTTTTGGGTTACTTATATACTTCTTTGTCATGAAAATTAACAGAGAGACTTGGAACTAAGCTTACAATGGGTTCCAAGTCTCCTCTGCCCCGATTGGCTAAGTTGTCCTTGGGAAAAGCACATAGGTATTTCAGGCTTCAGTTTCACCTTAAAATAGACAGCCACACTCACAGTATGAAGCCTACCCTATGGCTAATGCAAAAGAGAAACTAAAGACGTCACACCCTGTGTGCCACACACCTCTTCACTTTCTCAGTGTGAAGATCTTCTTCAACCTCCATATTTGAAGATTCTTGCTTCCACTTTGTTATATGATCATTCACTGGCTCAACAAACATGTTTTAAGCATCCACTCTGTGTAAAAGCTTTGTGCACTTATTCATTGTCTCTTACACAGTTCTTAACCCAATTTGGCTCAGGCAAATAAAATGTAGGTTGTAGTGACTCTCATTTAAGGAGCAAAACCTTATAATGGTTGAAAAGAAGAATTGATATGCCCAACCTCCTGAGTCCAACTTTTTACACCACAGCTACAAGTCGGCTGTGTGACCTTAGGAAATGTTTTAACCTCTCTGAGTCTTTTCTTCAAAATGGAAGTAATACTTAATCCACAGGGTGTCATAGCAATTAACTTCATTTATACATAAGCCTAGCTCATGCTCCCTTCCCATTAGCATTAGTTGTCACTATTATAGGCAATAGATTCTCCAAGAAGCACAGAATGTTCAATAATAAAGAAAATTAGCCAGGCTATAAAAACCATGGAAGAAGGCTGAAGAGAAATCTTTCAGAAATAAAATGTTGATAAGTGTAGTGTGTTTTATATAGAAGAGTTAGGTCCAATCAACTTCACAAAGACTCGTCTCAGTGAGTGAAGAAGTCATCACCTCCATCTCTTCCCTCCCACACGTCCCAAGAACACCTCTAAGAAGCAATCACACTGCACAATGAAATAATAAACACAATCTCAGAGCACTGTGGTTATTTCTCCACACTGCAATCCAGACCCAACTGCCACCTGGTGCAGGTGGCAAAACTGCCAGTGTTTATCCCAGAGAAGTGGACGGAAGGCCTTGGGCCGGGCAGACTATTGCTTTCTGTGGAATTAGCACCGCACATCATTCCAAGATGTGTGTCGCTTCTGAAAGCATTTTTCCCAGAAGAAACTGCAAGCAATCTTGCCTGGCCTCCAGAGGTAACAAGGCTCCAGGAGAGGTAGAAATGGCTGATTTCATGTTCCCATTAAACACAAGCTGGATTAGAAGAAAACAAGGAAGGAGGAGGCAAGCACGGAGATGTAAGAATCAGACAAGTTTAAAGCCAAGAAGCTTAGAGAGGGAACAGTCAATCTTTTTTTTTTTCTTTTTTTGTAACAGATGTTTTGCTTGCAGTTTCAAATCTAGCAGCATTTGGTAGAGTAAAGATTAAATAGTAAGAGAAAGAAGAAGAGATAGCTACAACTGGAGGGAAGGAGTCAGGTTGACAAAGAAAATACTAATCTCCACCTCTGGCTCCGGCACTGTTCGCTGTGCTGCTTGGTGCGCCCTAGGACCCTGCGAGCTGGGTTCTGGTTCTTGGTTACAGCAGGTCCCTGTCTGCAAACACTCCTCCCCAGCAAAGCAGGGGTAATCAGGCCCATCCTTTAAACATCTTCATTCTATTACTTTCATAATCAGCTTCTAATGCCCTGCTCAATAGAGGTGGGGCCGACAGGACCAAGTGCTTCAACAGCTGCCTGGGACCAGGAGCTATTCTCTGTGCCATTGATCACAAAGACAAAAATCAATCCTGGCTAAGGAGAAAGAAGTTAAAAATAAATTGCAGGGATTGATTTCTGTTCAGACCTTCTGATCCCAGTTTAGGAAGGCGGGGTGGTGGGGAGAAAGCGTGTGTGGATCCAGCAGTCAAGGAATTGCTTCGTGTGTCCAAGTCTCAAAAGCACAACCTGGAGGTAATTTATACACACACGCACACACCTGTTTTTCTTTTAATTTATGCTTTTTATATTATTTATCTTTACACTCCAGTAACTATCTGAGAAGAGGATTCATCTAAATTATAAGTCCCATTAGAAGAGAAGTGAGGTCTACCTGGTTCCACTACAAAAATCTCCAATGGTTGGCCTCATGCTTTGTGATAGTAAGAACTCCAGAAATATTTGTGGAAGGACTTACTGAATAAATGAATAAAATCCTATGATTGTCTCTCACCATGCATATTTGCTCATAGATTTATCACAACATGCAATTACTATTCTTATTTATCACTTTGCTTGTGAATTTTCTCTCCCTCCCCAGACTCTAAACCCTCCCATGTCAGGAATGATGTTTTTCTTATTTGCATAAATATTTCTTATATACGTTTCATCTCCAGGGATCATAACCTTCTTGTTTACTTTTTTTGGCTTTTTATTTCTTATTTATGGCATGATCTGCCCATTACGTCCCCAGAAGATGCAGGTAGAACGAGGATGGAAGGAAGACTCAGCAATGTTCTGGAGGATTTAGCTACGTCCCAAATAGCCTTTTTTAAAAAAAAAAATTTATTATTGTAAACAAATGGGATACATGTTGTTTCTCTGTTTGTACATGGAGGAAAGGCATACCATTTGCGTAATCATACATTTACATAGGGTAATGGTGTTTGATCAATGTTCATAGTTGCTCAATTCACAATAGCCAGGTTGTGGAACCAACCTAGATGCCCTTCAATGGATAAATGGATAAAGAAACTGTGGTATATTTATACAATGGAATATTACTCAGTCATTAAAAATAATAAAATTATTTTATTATTTGCAGGCAAATGGATGAAATTGGAGAATATCATGCTAAGTGAGATAAGCCAAATAGCCTTTTTAAATATATTATTCTTGGGCTAAGGATATGAACGGACACTTCACAGAAGAAGATCTACAAGCAATCAACAAACATATAAAAAAATGTTCACCATCTTTAGTAATAAAAGAAATGCAAATCAAAACTACCCTAAGATTCCATCTCACCCCAATTAGAATGGTGATTATCAAGAATACAAGCAACAATAGGTGTTGGAGAGGATGTGGGGAAAAAACTACACTCATACATTGCTGGTGGGGTTGCAAATTAGTGCAGCCACTCTGGAAAGTAGTGTGGAGATTCCTTAGAAAACTTGGAATGGACCCACCATTTGACCCAGCTATCCCACTCCTTGGTCTATACCCAAAGGACTTAAAATCAGCATACTACAGAGATACAGCCACATCAATGTTCATAGCTGCTCAATTCACAATAGCCAGACTGTGGAACCAAGCTCGATGCCCTTCAATTGATGAATGGATAAAGAAACTGTGAGATATATATATATATATATACACACACACACACACACACACACAATGGATGGAATATTACTCAGCTATAAAGAATAATAAAAGTATGGCATTTGCAGGCAAATGGATGAAATTGGAGAATATCATGCTAAGTGAGATAAGCCAATCTCAAAAATCCAAAGGGCAAATGATCTCACTGATAAGTAGATGATGACACATAATGGGGGGTGGGAGGGGGCAAGAATGGAGAAAGGAGGGACTGTATAGAGGTATAGAGGGAAAAGAGGGGTGGGAGGGGTGGGGGGGAGGAAAAAATAGCAAAATGAATCAAACATAATTACCCTATGTAAATGTATGATTACGCAAATGGTATGCTGTTACTCCATGTACAAACAGAAACAACATGTATCCCATTTGTTTACAATAAAAATAAATTTAAAAATAAAAAAATAAAATAAAATAAAATAGGTATGATGTTTTGGAGAAAAAGATAAAAATAAAAAAATAAAAAAATAAATAAATATATTATTCTGACGCTGAAGGAATGAGCTTCAGAACTACCTCTGAATAATAGACCTATTTCCTTCTCTGACTAAATGGAGTGATCTGTAGAGTGAGCAGACTTGTGGAACTGCAGGTTAGAACTTTCCAGAAGGGAACTCGTGCAGGCAGATACCTAACTGCTTTTCAAGCTGGGTTCTACAGAGATGCTGTTGGCGGTGTCCATGGGGAAATGAAGAGGAGGCTGACTGGGTGGTGAAGTAGACAATCCCTCACCCTCTAAAGAAGCTCCCATCCACCTGGATCTGATTTGTCAACTGGAATTCCCTCAGCCACTATGTCTGAAAGGCAGGTCTCAATCGGCAATAGAAGCAAAAGGTTTACAAGCCCTTCTTTAATGAAGTCCTTTCCTTTTGTAATAAAGTAACTGAGGGCCAGTGAGGAAAAGATGATGGCCAAAGACCATAGAGTGAGCCAAGGCGGAGGCTAGACTTAAACCAGGGAGAGCTGTCCCCTCACCTGTCCCTCCTACGTATGGCACAATGTCTGCTGCCATCTAGGGGGCTCTTTGCCTGGAGCTCTGGCTGGTCCTAAAGTGGACCCCTCAGGTAAATCCTCAGCTTTCAGAACTAGGCTGGGTCCTTCTTCTCCAGGAAATCTTCCTGGGGCCATGTTGCAAGCCGTGGATCTCCCTCAATCCAGGAAGCAGTCTGTCCCACAGAGACTAGCACTCTTGTCAGTGATTTTGAGTACCACTCAAGGAGGGCGTCAGACCAAAGAATTCCATCTCCTCATCAAGACTGAACACAAAATGAGAACAACCACTTTGTCAGTCCTGTTTACCCTCCCGGGCCCTTTTCTCCAAACAGAGCAGAAGCATTAAGTGCTCAATAAATGACTGTAATATGAATGGATAAATGAATGAGTGAATCAATCAATCCATCAGTACTTCTGTCTCAGACTGAACCTATCACAGCTCTGGGTATACAGAAGGTCCTCAATCAAATCCCAGTTGATTGATAAATCGATGTCTCTGCCACTATCGAACTCCAACAAGTCCTTATTCTGGTTGGCCATGAGGGGTTTCAGAGTCAAATCCTTAAAAGCAGCTTGCAGAAATCCAATATGTTTGTTTACCCCATTAACTATTGAGGGAGTTAACAGGCAGAGTGATTAAAATTTTAAAAGCTGAAACTCTGAAATTAATAGAGAGATACATCCTAGTGAGAATGGCCATGAGAAGAGACTAGACTTAATGGTCTACTTCGCAGTCAAAAACCAACTGCCTTCATTATCAGTGCTGTTGTTTTTATGGCAACATAATTATCTACAATAGGAGAAAGCTCCAGAAAAGAGGTTCTCTGGGCAGCTGCATGTAGCAGAGTGGGTGTCGAGGACTAGCAGGGACACTGGCAGGAAGGGGAGTGGGGGACACATACAGCCAGCTGGCAACTCAACAACTCCTCTGAATCCTGGGGCAGGCTTCTGCATGAGCCCCTCCCCTGCCCCAAACGCATCACAGAGATTGAATAACGTGGGAAGGGAAGAAGGGCTGGAGAAGAGCACAGATGTATATGGTAATGACAGTGACCACACCATCCCTCTGTCTCCACAGGGCACCCCAGTGATATGTGTTTGAGTCAATCTTTACAGTATATTTGAGGGATAGCTCTCGGAGGTACAGGTGTGACTGCACTACACTGAATCCCATTAAGCCTTTCTTTGGTTAATGATGCAGAAAGTTTCTGATAAGAAACAAAATTGAAAGAGATCTTTATAAAGAGTTCACTTGCCAGGGAGTGGATGAGGTTTCCCTGCCCCGGCATCTACCAAGATTGGGCCACATCCATCTAGTTTGCTTTGACGGTCATCCTGGAACGTGTCTGCGATTCGGTATTCACATGAAGACAGATACAGTGAGAAGTAGAACATTGCTCATTTTTTTTGGTCATTGTTTCTTTAGGAACCCAGGCAGCCTTGAGGTCATATCCTTGACCCTGTCATTTCCTGAGAGAGAGGACAAAGGGGATCTCTGAAGGTCACTGAAATGGTTTCCAACATGGAAAAATAAAGAAGATAATATATACGACATGGAGATCATGTTTTATTAAGTTAGATAAAATGCACATGTGCTGAGACATCAACCTGGCACTAAATTAAAATGAGGACCTTTTCCTACTAAGATAAAAAATCTCTCAATCTGCCATCCAGTGGGTAGAATTGGTGATGTGGCCAGGTAGAAAGAACATTCTGAAGAATTATCATTTTGGAAAGAGAAAATTGCAGATTTCCAAATAGTGGAAGAGATTGAAAGTTGTGTAGCCTCTGAGCTGACAAAAGAAACAATTGTGGTCCTCGGTACAACACATCTTCCTTCCTGATGAGGGCTAGAGGCTGTCTCTAACAAAACGAGACTCCTGGAAAATTAAACATTATCAGTGCTAACCTCCTGCAAGATGCATGGCAGAGCATATCTGAACCCATGCCTCCTTCTCAGGGGCAGGGAGACACTACTAACTAGCAGTAGCAGCTTTCCTACCAAACCACAATAAGACTGGTTCTATGTAGCTATTATCAATTAGAGGTGAGACACAAAATGAAAACAATTTCACATACTCCTGAGCTTGACATGTCCAATCCATGTACTACTAGAAAGGCAAATGCTTATTCTATCAACTGTAGTGAATTGCAGAATCATTCTCTGAGGTTAAAGGAGAACATTCCTCCCTATGCTGGCCTGGTAAACAACAGGTATTGTAACTTGCGTGGAGCCTCATTAGACTTGTCAGGAAGAAACAAGTCTTAATAATTTACTAGGGAGCCACAACAGCGCGTTGTGAATGGAGTGAGGGGCGGCCATGTCTAAGGCCTCCCTGGAGCCTCTCTGTGTCTGCATTATGCTGAGAGGAGCAAGAGACACAGGAGAGTCCTTGGCAGGTGGATGGTAATTGGCACTGGGAGAGTAGATGGGATGGAATTACGCAGGGTGGGAAGGGAACAGAGAAAAGGCACCAAGAAGAGCACAGGTATGCCCAGGTGTAAATGAAGGGCAGAGGAAGCGGCAACTCTGGGGGCCAGCAGGGCCCTGGAGAGGTAGGAGAGGCTGCCTTCTGCGTGGTCAGAGAAGTGACAGGACGAGAGTGCTCCAGGACAGAGGAGCCATCAAGAGATTCAAGTGCTGAGGACAGGTCATCTAAGCTAATTATTGAGAGGCGTAGTCTGGATATAATTCAAAGACATCAGTGATGAACTCAGCAAAAGCAATTTCAGTGGAGTGGCAGAGGCCAGTCTTGAGTGGGTTATAGCAAGAGGGAAATAAGAAGATGGGACAAGGATATTGACGGCACTCGAGAAATTGGTTGTGAATGAAAGATGGGATGTTTAGAGAGAAAAGTGGGAAGCGGGTGTTCCAAAGAAAGTTTTGTTTTGATTTGTTTTGTTGTGTTAGTTTAAAATAGTAGAAATCTTCAATAAGTAAATGTGGGTGGAAAGTCTAAAATAGGGGTGAGTGAGGGTACAAGGGGAAAGAGGATGATCTGAAAGGATGGGATCAATGGGCCACGTGCTTGGACTGAGAAGCAGAGGCCTCTGCTTTCCTCACTCAGCTCACTGTATCCATGATACTGATGCATAGCAGAGACTGCATTTTTTAATCTTTCAAAATTGCAGATGAGTTACCCCCAAACAGAACCTGAATAAGGACTTTTACACAGGTAATTTTGTTGTTGATTTGCAAGAAAAGGTCAGGGAATGGAGCAACACAAGTAGGAGGTAGGAATGAAAGCCATCCCAGGATGCATTGCTGAACTAGCGACTACTATAAGTAACTGTGTCTCATCACACTGGGGAGCCCATGAGAACATTCAGAAAGAGACCTGGGACTGTCCACCTGACCCGGGAAGGGAAGGGCACTTATCTTATTGGTCAAGTTGTCCCAGAGGCCCTCGACATCCAGGTTTGTGTCTGCACTGGAACCGCTAAGGGGTCTCCTGTGAGTATCCCAACTGGGAATAAATCATCTCCAGAATAAAGAGCAAGAGATCTGCAGGGCAGCTGGGGAGAAATGAGAGAAGGCTGCTTCTATGCACAGCTAGTTTCTGAGGCAAACATGAGCTGGAAGGATGTGAGCTAGAACTTGTGAGATGTTAGGCATAAAGGTCAACTGAACATCATCACTTCACAACTAGATGGCTAATTTGTGTTTATTCATGGAAGTATTCCAGATACTAACAGCAACTCTTATACCAAGCCAGTAAAACTATCGCAGGTATAGGAGACACAACCCAGCAGCATGGTACGTTAACCATCTCCATTTGTATTGCTGTTGAAAACATTTTACTTAAGATTCTGGTAGTGTTTGAAGAACGCACACCTGAAGATGTCTTTATTGGATTTCTTTTAAAGATTGTCTCTATAATGCTTTCATTTTCCTTTAAACTTCTGTGTTGTAATTGTGTCCCTAATGATGAAATTGATATTTATTTAACATTCGAAATCTCTCCCATTAAGACCAAATTAACATCATTTAAAATATCCCCCAATAGTTTTTCTTTGAATAATTACACTTGATTAATTTCTGCCAGGGCTTTTTTCTTTCAGAAAGATAACAATTTATTAGGGATACAGTAGCCACGCCGCAGAGACTTCTCTATAGACCTCCCAGGATAGTGCATAAATCAGAATCTTAAATGAAGAACTAAAGCCCAGGTGAGGTGGGGACCAAGATGCTACAAGGATATAGGCTCTTGAAGGGTAATTAAACTCCAAAATATCTAGTCACATAAAGATCATGAGAAGCTGATTTCTTTGATAACTAGCACTATGTAGGAAGGTTTTTATCATGCACATATGTTAATCTGTGAATTGAATCCTTGAATAATTAAAAAATGAATTTGGAGAAGAGATTTAGTAATCTTTTATGTCATAGGCTTATAAAAATGCTTAAAAGAGGAAGTGAATGTATGAAAAATTGAGGCTGATTTTTGCTTGTGGATTAGTTCTTGCATTTTGTAGGGCTTTGGAGTTTTCAAAGCATTTCAAAACCATTATTATCTCCCTTGATCCTCACAACAACCTTCCAATTTGCACAGGGCAAGTAGCATGATTCCATTCTACAGAGATGAAGAAATTAGTGCTCTGAGCGTCTAACTGGATTTGTCCAGTGTTCCCTGGCAGGTAGGGGGTAGAACCCAGATTATAGCCCAGGTCTTAAACCAAGGGCTCTTTTTCCGGCATCAACTACTTGCATTGCGACTGTTTGAGAGCAGGGGCAACATCTTCAGTCATCTACTGCACCTGCCAAACTTCTAGGGGCTCAGCAAATACCTGTTAATCAACTACGAATATTCATAAATTGCTAGTAACACTTTGTGTAATAGTACTAGTTTTCTATGTTTATATAAGGAACTCTTAAAAACTAACAGCAATTTGTATGCAAGCTGCCAGCTAGCTTCACTGTGGCCCTGAAATCACCCTAGAGTCACTTTGTGTAGGCTATTGCCCCATCCTTGGAAGGGGCAATCCTTAGAGAAGGAGCTCCCCTCCTGATTACATCCATGAAACGTTCCTGGGAGTTGCAAGCAGCCCTGGCTACTGGATGGATCCGCCCAGGGTTACCTGTCCCATTGATCTTTTTGCAGAAGTTTGAAAGGTTCAGGGAGAGACTAGCTGTTCTGGGTTAACATGAGTGAATAGACCATGCTACAGGTTTGGGGGCCTGAATCTGTGCAAAGCTTTCCAAGCTCAAGGGCTAGGTGTCTTTTTAGAGTTCCTGCCCTGTTCCTGTGTTCAGCTCAAAAACAAAACAAACAAATAAATGAACAACAACAACAACAACAACATCCACCTCTTTTCCTGAGTAGCCAAGCTGCTGTGTGTCATCTCCCAGGGCAATATAAGGCTCACCAAAGAGGGAGGGCAGACTTGTCCTGCACGGAGGCAACAAGGACAAAAGAGAGAAGAGGACGAAGATTGGGCAGAGTCAGGATGAACTTCCTGTTTCAAACTGCCATTCTCTCTGCCTCTGGAGTACAGAGGCACTTTATTAGGATCTTAATTATGGATCTGCCTTTTTCTGTTTTATTGATGATATGTGAAGATATTCTGGCAGGACACCCTGGGGTAGAGCACAGAGTTGCACACAATGAAACTTCACTCAAAGGGTAAATAAACACTTTCTGCGTGGATGCTCCCTCACATGCCACCATAAGAGGAGGGGACCAGGAGCCCTGTCATCTTCTCAGACATGCACCTCTGTGGTAATGACTTCCTCAGGCCCTGTTCTTATTTCCTCAGCCAAGGTGAGCATCCTATTGCTGAAGGAGTTTTACCACCACTCCTGCCTCACCACCTCTTCTCTAGGAGGATCCTTAGAAAAGCTGCTCCATTAGGAGGAAAGGCAGGATTTTCAACCATCTTGGTTCAGAAAGCAGAAATCCACTTACTGCTCTCTCCTACCCCACAAAGGAAAGCCTATTTCTCTTTTATCCATGTGGAACGGAAGCATTTCAGGCAGGCTCTTCCCTATTAAAACAAGGCTCTTCTGGGAAGGATTAGCTCCTTTTGATTTCACTATGAAACCCCAGGCCCCCTGCGCAGAAAAGGCACTGACAGATTAACAAATTTCACAGCTTTCTGTACATTTCCAGTCCTGCCGGCTCAACGGCAGGAGATCAAACTTGAGGTCCCCATGAGCAAAACCACGGAGATGGCGACCTGCACTTCTTTGTCAGCAGGAAAACAAAAGGTGAGGTAGTATCCTTGGGGCCTCTCTAAATTGCAGGAGCTGTGTGGGTATGCTATAGACCCTTCTACCACACCCAGGATTCAAATTAATATATCCAGTAAAGGGAAACTATAGAGAGCAACTTCAGAGGGCAAATGTGAAAGGGTGAGATTTTCATGCAAAATTAATATTCATGAGGAGATGCTTAAATTAATTTAATGAATGAATATCATTATTCAGAAGTTTCTGGTTAAACTATATGGTTGAATGCATATGAACATATATAATGACATGGTCATAGGTAAATCATCGGCAAATAATTATGCATAAATACATACATTGTGCTTATTCATATTCAGAGAAAAGATATGGGCCTGAATACTACTCGCATTCCTTTTGGTTTTAGTGACCACACAGAAAAAGTCTGAACTCTGATCCATGAAGCCAGCGGTTCTACAAAAGGTCAGTGGTTTTCAAACATTTGTTAGCATTAGAATTCTTTTGTCAAATGAAAGAGTATTTAGAAGCCCAATATACAGAGCAAATAAAACCAGAGTTGCTCCGTTTCAGGAAGTCCTAAGAAGACTGCAAAACTACCCTCCTGGGCATCTTCTTCCATTTTTTTCAAAATTATTAATTTTTAAAAATATATATTTATACATAAAATTTCACATATTTATGGTGTAGCATGTGATACTTCACTACATATATATGTGTATATAAATATATAGTAGGATGTTCAAATCAGGGTAAACATCTCTATCTCCTCAAGCATTTATCATTTCATTATGGTGAAAAAATTCAAAGTTCTGTTTTCCATGTTTTGGAGCATGTACTATATTATTGTTACCTATCATCACTATACAGTACAAGAGCAACTAGAACTTCTTATTCCTATTTAACTACAATTTAGTTCCCATCAATCAACCTCTCCATGTTTTCCTCTTCCCTATTCTCCCCAGACTCTGGTAACCATCATCTAGGAGATCAACTTTCTATTATTTATTTATTTAGTCTTCAAATCTTTTGTCCATTTTATTTTGAGTTCAATGATCTGTCTTTTTTTAAAAAAAATTATTTCTATACTTTGAAAAGAGTTGTTGGTCAGATGTATTTATTGCAGTATATTTACAAGTTGTGGTTGACTACTTTCTCAATCTTTTCTGAAAAAGTTTTATGGGTGCATTTCAATTATACATAATAGTGGGATTGACTGTGACATAGTCACACATGCACATAGAGATCATTTTGTTTTAGGTTCTACTGATGAGTGAGAACCTGCAGTACTTGCTTGTCTGTGCCTGGCTAATTTCACTTAACATGATGATCTCCAGCTACATCCATGTTATTGCAAATGATGGATTTCACTATTTTTTATGGCTGAATAGTACTCTATTCTGTATAGGCAAATTTTCTTTATCTTTTTTCCTAAGACCCCACCAAAAAAAAACTGCCAAGAAACACCAGGGAGCACATAAGAGTGAGAAAGATGAAGGAATAAACTGGTCTTTTTTTGTGAGTTTTTTTCCTCCCCCTCAGAGTCCCCCTTATGTCTCCATTATTGTGAAAACCAAATGAAAATAACAATATTTGAGACACTTAGGGAAAATTTAAGCAAGAAAACTGCCTTAAAGTCCTGAACCACCAAACACATCAAAGGCCCTTATGTCCACCTTACTATAATCTAGTGGCTTCAACTGTAGGCACAAAAGAAGATGGCCTGCCTCTGCAAGGCCTCCCTTTCAAACCTGAAATCCCAAGGGACAGAAGGCATCCTCCAGGGGAATGCTTGTCCCCAGATCCAGCTCCACTCCCTGGAGACACTGGACACTGGAGAGCCCTGTGTAGCTTTTCTTTGGTTGACTGGAAGCCAGGGTCAGTGGATTGCTGTCCACCCTGATACCTGATATTAGAAGTATATAGGTTTAAACCCTAGAGAAGTTGCTCTGTTGTTTTTTGAATTTTCGGCTTTGACCAAACCTTCTGAAGCAACTTTATTTTAATGAACAGAATGAAGAATCTTGCCCTTTCCTTGCTTTAGAGGCAGATATTGATCACCAAAGTACAAATCTTACCTTCTTCGTAAATCCTGTCCTGATCCTCATTTTAAATTTCAAAACTCATACTTCCCCAAAGATTAAAAACCCACAAATGTTTCAGGAAATGTTTTGGGATGGCTTTCAATTTTTTTTTTTTTTTTTTAAATAGACACATAAAAAATAAGGAGCAACAATAAAAAGAATTTTTAAAAAAAGCAAAAACAAAACTAGTTGAGAGGTTACAAGTGACCAATGGTAAAGGAGAAAGAGGCAGAAAGAATAGCCAGGCCAGGAAGTCTAAAGCAGGGGAGCTGCTGAAATTGACCCCAAAATCAGTTCTGACCTTTCTAACAACTCTCAAGTGAGGGACTCAAAATTATCTAGACTTAATGAAGGGTAATAGAAAGTGTTTACATCTCCAGGAAAATTCCTAGCTTAGGTTCATGCCACTGCACACCCTCCCAGGACTAGAGATTTCCTTGGGTAGAGAGGTCCTGGTGCCCTCTTGCTGCCTTCACTTCACCCAGGCCGTCCCCTCTGTGCAGAACACCCTTCTTTCCCTGTTTCCCTTGTCCTCGCTGCCACCCGATAGGACGCCTGTGCTGACCCTCCTCCTAGGGCAGGGTGAAGAACTCTTCCCACAGCCAAGGGCAACACAGGTTTCTAACACAGCTCTCATCACGCTGCATTGTAATTGTTTAGTCCTCTGTGTTCCCCTCTGGGCTGAATGTATTTTAATATATTTAAATGAATGAATATAAAAAGGGCACTGAATGATACACTGGGTAATTCCTGGATGGCAGCTATATAAAAAACACAGACATTCTACACGTGGGCATTTCTGATGCAGTGAGCAATTGCCAATTACCCTACGTTGTCTTATGTTGTTAGCTGCAGAAACAAGATTTCCTTGCTTGAAAAAGATAACTTGCTACACTCCCTGAAAATAAGGGTGGTGTCTTATCTTCTCAGTTCAGTTCGGCTCAACGAACATTTATTGAGTACCAGTCATTACACTAAGTGCAGAAGAAACAATGATGAATAAGACGTAGTCCTGCTCCTCTTAGATTTTACAGACCTGGCTGGGGAGACACAATACAAATGGATAAGTCATCAGTCGGCACTGGAGCTTCATCTCATCCCCACTAAGGATGTCAGAGAAGACTGGCTACAGACGCAGCTTAAACTCAAGTGATAAAGGGACATTCCAAGCAGAAAGAAACATAGGAAGGCCTATGAGGCAAGAAATGGCATGGTGTGTACATGGGGACTAAAGAAGTCCAGGTTTACTGAAGAGCACATGGAAAGAAGGAAGGTAGATGGGAAGCGGTAGTGAGTGAGGAGTCCACAGGAGGCTGATGAACTAGGCGTGATTTGGACTGCAGAGGTTCCGGTAAGCAACGCTAAGGAGTTAGGTCTCACCCTATAGGGGATGAGCCACAACTCAAAATGGGAACATTGATTTATATTTTAAATAAATGACTTTGGAAATAGCAGTGTGATTGGACAGGGTGTTGCTGTGAAATCAGTTAGCAAGCTATTGCACCATTTCAGAAGATGCACGATAAGGATTTATAAATGGTTTAAAACAGCCACACAATGATAGTGCTTCCTCTTTTTCCACTCGTAAGTCACTCCAGAGCAAAAAGGAAAACAAAGGAGAAATACAAACTCTACACTTAATGAATATTTAATCCAGAAATACAGTATTTGTGGAAAAGAAGTCATATTGATCTCATTCCAAGTGGTTCAAATGTATGAGAAGAATTTACTCAGAAAAATATATTTGTGTCACAGGGAACCTCACTGAGAACCAAGGAAGACCCTCGATAAGCAGAGACAAAGCCATGATATAGCACCAAAAAGACCTCCTCAAATAATGTGTGAAGGCAGAGCTCAGGTCATTAAAAAATTAGTGATGGTTAGCAGCTAAGCTATGGAACAAACCTCAGTACCCTTCCACAGATGAATGGATAAAGAAAATATGGTCTGTGTGCACAATGGAATATTACTCAGACTCAGCTATAAAGAAAAATGAAATTATGGAATTTACTGGTAAATGGATGGAAACGGAGACTATCATGCTAAGTGAAATAAGCCAATCCCAAAACACCAAAAGCCTAATGTCCTCTCTGATATGCAGATGCTAAGACACAATAAGGAGTCCAGGCAGGAGGATAGGGAAGAATCATTGGATTAGACAAAGGGGAATGAAGGAAAGGGAGACGGGATGGTCATAGTAAACACTGAATGAATTGGGCATCACTTTCCCATGTTCATAGATGAACACACAACCAGTGTAACTCCACGTCATGTACAACTGCAAGAATGGAATCCTACTTAGAATAAGTTATACTCCATGCATGTATAATATGTCAAAATACACTCTACTGCCATGTACATCTCAAAAGAACAAATGAAAAATAAACAAATGATAGAAACCTCAAAAAATTTCAGAAAAATAAAAAAGGGGAAGGAACAGGAATAAACAAGAGCAGACATAGAACAAATACAATTCCATGGAGCAAACCAAAACTGCAACCACATTACTACAATTAAAAATCACTTTCAAACAGTAATAGGAGAACTCAGGGAAGATATGTTGAGACAACAGGAAGAGATCAAAGATAAAATTAAAGCTGGCAAATGTCAGAAAGGAAGTTAAAACAGAAGAGAGCAAAGAAGGCGACTCAGGCTGAACATTACAGAATACTCATTCCAGGACAGGGTAAGACTGTTCTTATCTCATTTCAGTCAGTTTGCTCAAGTTGGGGATGGAATGAAATAATGTCTCTCTTTTGTCTTTCTTGTCTGTTATGTGCATTCTGGGTCCTGAATGAAGAGCGCCAAAACAATGAAGCTGAAATAAAACACATGTTTCAAGAAATTTTGAGAAATTAAAAATGAAGGAAAAATAACCTACTGAATGACAGACTCATGTTCCTGAGGAGAGGAATGACACTGGACACCAACCACAAGGCACACACTCATAAGCAACTAGCATTCAAACATAGAGGGAAAAGGACTTTGTTATCAAAGGTAAAGAAAATAACAACCACCTCCCTAAACACACCCTCAAAAAGAAAAAAAGACAAAACAGTTAAAGAAAACCTCAGACTGGCCGGACACTGGAACTTAAGGAAGTTAACAGAGCCAAATTCTCACAGAAGGAATAGCATATCAATTTTAGACCCTGAGAAATTACTTGCAGGCATAAAGGGCCAAACAAACACATTTCCAACATCTGAGAGTGAGCTGTTCCTAAAGACATTACTAAAGGACAAACTTCAGACAACCAGGAGCTAAATAGTAGGGACAGTTGCACACATGCACCTGGTAAAACTAAGATCAAAATACAAAACAAATGCATGGCTAACGGGTCAGAACAAAATGCATGTGCTCTAAATGACTAAGCTGGTGGAAATGGGCTGGGAAAGGGAGCAGGGCGGAGGTCATAAAGGTGCACTATGTTATTTTGCCTTTCTTCAGCAATGATTCATAAAATATTTAGGTGTAAAAGAATTATATTTCAAGATAGTAAGGCAAACATCAGGAAATAATACAGTCAGTTAAAACTGGGTGGTGGACGAATTAAAGAGAGGGAAGGAAACACACTAATTTTATAATTGCTCACAGGAGGAAATCAATGGAGGTACAGAAATAGAAGATTCAGTACATTATACAGTTCTGTTCTTAAAGCTAAGCAGTTAAAACAAACACACAGATATTCAGCATTACCAAAGGAACCCATGAAAAGCCAAGAGAACAGACCGTATAATAAAAGTTTTTTAAAAAGAAAAGTTATTGTAACTGAACACTAAACACATGGTCAGAACCAAGGTACAGGTGTCCTCGCTATCAAACAAATAGCCAAAGTCACCTGTGAGGAGGGAAGGGTTGATACAACAGCAATGGCTAACTAATGTATATGTGTGCCTGTTTATCTGCAACCTTCTGCTACTCTTTTATTCAATTTCATTCTTGGGTAATTGGTGGTTGCAAATAATAGTATTTAATTTGCATTTATCGGGTGATTAATAAAACTCAAAGTTTTTATGCACTATTTCAGGCATTGTTAATCCTTAGCTTCCTATCTTATTGATAGTAAAATCTGAAGTACTTAACACAGGCTTCAGGACCCCATGGGACTAAGCACCCCATGGCCTTTCTGACCTCATCTTTCAACACTCAGTCAGAGCCTCACCTGCTGGCTCCTTCTCATCTCCCTGAACTCTACATAGGGAGCACCCTGGGACCCAGTATTGGTAGTGGTTCTCTTTTCTACCTATACTAAACTCCCTCGATGACTTCAATATGCTGACAACCTTCCCGTTTATATACTCAGCCACCACCTCCCAACCACCCCTGCTCCTGAATGCAGACTCTCATCTCTAACTGCTCCATCACTTCCCATGGAGCCAGACTCTAACACATTTGGCTCCACATTCCCTGCTGACCATGCTGTCTCCTGCCACCCCATGCCTGGTTCCCCACTCGACCCAGCCTGCTCAGGTCTTCCTAATAAAATAGCAATACCTTTGTGTCCCCAACATTTGCACTGCCTGATTTATTTTGATCCACAGTACTGTCACCATCTGACATATTCTGTGGGTAGATAAATAAATAATAGTAAAGGATAGATTAAAAAGATAGTTCATATAACAGAATCATCAGAGTACTGGACTCTCAAATGTAAGTGACAAAAGAAATCCTCCCAGCAATCTATGAAGGAGGTATCTTCTACAAGTATCTTCTTTTTATAGATAAGTGAAGTGCAGCTCAAGGTCACACAGCTGAGCGTGGCAAGCCACAGTCTGAAGAGCTGCTGGTCATCAGGCTCTGCCCAACATGCCCTAATTAGCATTGCACTTCACACCTGTTCATTGTTCATATCTGTGTATACATAGGAGTACCACACACACACACACACACACACACACACACACACACACACACACACACACATGGCTTTTTCTGGACCCCCACTGGAATTAGTTTCACTAAGGCAAGAACTGTCTTGTGTTCACTATCTTAAGCCACCACACATAGAACCAGGGCTTCACAGGTACCAGGCAAGGAAGAAGAAGGAACTGAATCATGGAACCCCATATCTCTTCCAAACAAAATGAAAATGATGCTGATTGAAAAAATGACACCTCTCCTTGCTTCCAGTGTAATACTAAAATAGAAATGTTTCAGGAGAATTATTTCTTTTTAAATATCAGATATCTGCCTGTAGAATTATAGAAAACTTTATGCACTACAAGGAACACAAATATTGGAGATTTAAAAGTTTAAATCATGTTTCTCAGAAACAATTCTGCCATGTTCATCCTTATATACAGCTTTTGCATTAAGGAATGGGCAAACAGATTGGTAGATTCATAAATCATTCCTGTGCTTTTCCTTAAAAAAAAAAAAAAAAAAAAAAAAAAAACTTCACTAAAGAGAAAAAAAAAATAGCCTTATGTGGTGTTTCAGTCATCTTTGCATCGTCATTACCAATAGACCTGACGAGAACAACTTAGAGGAGCTAAAGTTTATTTTGGCTCATAGTTTCAGAGGTTTAGTTCAGGGTTGGCTGACACCACAGCTCTGGGTCTGATTTGAGGCAGAACATCATGGCGGAAGGGTATGATGGAGGAAAGCAGCTCAGGACATGGCAACCAGGAAGCAGAGAACTCCTGTTCATCAGGGAGGAAATATGCACCCTAAAGGCACACCCCCAGGACTTATTTCCTCTAGCCTCACCCTTCCTGCCTGGAGTAACCACCTAACTAATCCATATCAGTGGATTAATCCACTGCTAGGTTACAGTTCTCATAACCTAATTGTTTCACCTCTGAACATTCTTGCATTGTCTCACACATGAGCTTTTAGGGGATACCTCATAACTAAATATAATACATGGGACCATAACACTGGGAATGGAATAAAAAGCAATGCCAGAGAAATAACTGAGTGGTACTAGCAGAGGCTGTGGATTCCTTCAATTTTACAACATGTTCTAGGGTTTCTACGTTGAGTGACCTAGTAGGAGGTCATGTCAGGGGGTCAAGTTGATTTTGTTTTTCTGTCATGTTGAGGTGGCTATTAGATATTGATGTCTAAAGTACATGATGGAACATACAGCTCACAGAGTTGAGGGTCATCAAAACCACGTGACTGCTCAGGCAGTGAGTCCTGGGTGCCAAGGGAAGCAGGCCAGAAGCAGAAGTCTAGGAAACACCAAGAGTAGTGAATAGCTTTATGTATTTTGTAGTGCACATGTTTAATAAACACCAGTGAATCAGATAACGAGAGTGACAGTGACCTGCCAAGATTTAGAGAACAATAAACAATCCTAAGAATCCGGTTTTAAATCAAGCTGAGACACAGGGATTTTTTTTTTTCCCTTTAAGTCACAGAGACATCCTCTTTCATTCCCTCCTTCTGGTTGGTTTCTGAGTGACTGATACCTTTCCTGTATTTTACCAGACCTTAAAAAAAAAAAAAAAAAATCCATGCAACTAAGCTGTAGGATGGAGTAACTGCTACACCAAAAACCTACCTACATGACAAGTGTTCAGTCAGCAATGAGCACCCTGATTTGCAAACCATCTTAGTAGGGCCAAGGGTAAAGGATAAAATGTAGCGTAAAATTCCGTCCCTGTCCTCAATATAATAAGCAATTTGGAAAGAAGGAGACAAATACATTCAGATTTAAGAAGCACCAACTCCTAATGGCCTGTGTGTTAGAGGAGGCGCAGAGACCCATTCACAGTGCTGAATGGGTGCGCGGGACGGAAGTCACACTCAGCTGGGAAGTTCTTAGAAAGTTCCAGAGGAGGCAGCGTGGTCTGTACTAAGAGACCAGAGAACTGGTCATTCAGATGCTTAGGTCTAAGCATGCACAGGGGGCTGTCAAAAAGTCCACTGGAAAACAATGTTCAAAACAACTGAGAGTACAATAATGAGAAACGCAAGGTTGTCATCAAAGCCCAGGGTTGACTGGTCGCATGCACTGTGTCAGTCACCAGGTGGAGCATCGCCTTTCATTTCCCCTCATTTTTGTTCTACTTTGCACCTCCTTCAGTACATAGTGAAACTCAAAGCCTGAAAGAAAGATCCCTTGCCTGCCTAAAATGGTGAGTTCCACCTCGTTTTCTGTATGGGACCTGGGACTTGGATGTTTGCAGGGGTACTAAGCGCTGGGAAGAGAGGGGAAAATTTAGTGAGCTCTTAATTTTTCCAGAAAGAAAATTCTAGAGATGCTAAATGTATTGGGGATTTTCATTCCCAAGTTAGACAAGTCACTTTGGACAGAAATAGAATGAGGCTTTGATAAATTACTTAAAGTCAAAACGCATTAGACATTTGACTTTAAATAACCTCAAACCCCAGTCCAAGACTTAATCACTTCAAGACAACTCTGTTAGCATGAAATGTCGGTCCAACCAAGGGATTCAGTGGGCCCCTTAAATGCCTTGAGCCACGTAACATCTTAGTCCTGAGCATAGGCCCAGGGGCCTTGGGCCCCACAATGGAAGAGAGACAATGACCCAGCTCCACAACCTGGGTAAGTCATCCTGATTTCCCAGCCTCAGCCAGCTTCTCTCTCACATTCTCTTCCTACGTGGCTGCACTTTCCGTACTCACCTGAATGAAGATATATTCATCCTGGACAACCAGAGAGCTGATGTCAATGGAGCGGGCAAAGGGACCACTCCGAGTTGTCTCAGCACACTCCTGGATCCTGCAGGTGAGGTAGTGAGCATCTGAAATAGGAGGCAGAGCCATGCTTAGACACAAGTAGAAATGGCAGGCCAAGCTCCCATCAGTACACTGAGCTCTACTTCATGGGAATCCATGATGTCATTTAAAATAACAACAAGTGCATAAAATTTGAAATTAGTTTTTAAAATGTCAATACCTACTTTAGTCAAGGGAGTGGGGAAAGAGTTAATCACACAGTCTACTGTCGAAAAAGGAAGCTGGTATATTTTCTGGTAGAAGCTGGTATAGTAGGATTTTACATGTACATATTTTATTCCAGCAGTTCTAATTCAAGGGATTGTTTTTCCCACAGAAATACTCATATATTTTCACATAGAGGAAGGGCAGAGATATTCATTGTGGCAGGCTAAATGTCCATAAATTTAAAAACATTTAAATAAACTAAGGTGCAGACCTACAACAGAGTACCATCATGGTGTAATTAAAAGGTTCGGTTGATACGCATGCACTTCTCCAAGATGTGGCTCTCTGCAACCTGTTGAGAAACTACATAGCATTATATTTAGCATGATCCCACTTACGGTTTTAAAACACTCTTGTCTTCATAGATATATAGTTTTATGGTATAAATGTATAGAAGGTAAGTTTTAAATGGTACATATAAAAATTAACTATGTTTACTTTGGGGAAAAGAATGGACTTAAGGAAATGGATGGAGTGAGGATTTTGATTTTCACCTCTTGTGCACCTTTATTATTTTTATAGTAAGAATGCAGTCACTCTACTATTCTTCATGATTGATGTGATCCTACAATATGTACTTTCAGAAAAATGAGATATTACACTCCATTTCTGTGTGATTTATCAAAATGCATGAATGCATTCTTCTGTCATGTACAACTAATTAGAACAAATAAGAAAATTAATATATATAAAGAATAATGCAGTCCCTTATTTCTTATGTAAAATTCTTAAATTGTATAATTATCCATAAATTCTTCTACAGATCTAACAGCTGATCACTTTTGATCCCCTCAAGCAGCCCAAAAACCTCATGGTGCCAATAGTAGCTGAACAGGAAGCCCTTGACCTCAAAGGCATTCTGTTATAACTGCAGGGTTGCCCAGAAAGACAATCCATTCAGTTATTTGCTCCCTAAGAAACACTACAGATGAATCTCTGTGAAGAAACACTCTGCAAATTTGCTTTAAAAATGATTATTGCTCATTTCATGGAATTTAGAAACAGATGGTCCAAATGAAAAGTAGAGCTCTTTTGAAGATTGAAAGTAGGGAAATCTTTATCATCTAAAGACAAAAATGCACATGCATTATTGCATGCATTTATCTAATGCAACTGCTTCCTTGTGCATTTGGGTGTGTAGCTGTCAGAGGCTACAATGGAGGGGCTGGTAGGCAGCAGAGACAAAGGGCAAAGGTTTGAATAAAAAAAAAATACAATGATTGAGTTTAAAAGAAAGGCAGTTTTAATTATTCCTGTTTATCTGTAATTAATTAATTAAATGAATATTTCTTGTGCACATACTATATATTGGGCATCATTGAGGTACTAGGAATAAAATAAATAATGAGAAAGATTTTTCTATTCTAAGAGGTCCTGCTGTCTAGGACGGGGCTTACTTATATTTATGTTGCTAGCTATTACACATTAATTTATAAATGTGATGCTAATTTAATAAGTAAACATTTTAGTGGGAAATGCTATATCATAATGTGCTATGCAGTCCTGCTTCTTGAATGTTTATATTTGAGCAAAGTCTATTTGCTTTGGTAGTCACAATCCAAATATGTCTGACATTCTCTCCATCAGCAGATCTATCATCTGCCAGTAGCCTCAACCCCTTAACTTTTCTTTCTTCCACATCCCCTATAATCTAATTGGTTCCTAAGCCTAGGCAGTTCAGCCTCTGAAGCATTTCCAGATTGTATCCCCTTCAGTTTTTTATCCGTGCCTCTTGCTGAGGACACACTCCTCTTCTGTGTTTTCTATTGCCCTCATGACAAGGGTTCATGTGGATGATAGTTTGGAAGCCAGAGGGACCAGGAGGAACAGCTAAAGTCATCTTTAAAACCTAAGCCTCAGCTGATATTTCCCATTGCCAAAATCACCAACTGTTCTGAGAACCATAGGACAAGACCTAGATATCGTTCTATGAAAATAGAAGACCTTTGATAACTATTCTTAATAAATGCAAATAGCCAAGGTGCCAAGGAAATTTTGTGTAAGAGTGAGATGAGCCACCATAAGCTAATCAGTGGTGGCTGTTGCATGATCTGGGTTGCGGATCACTGAGGCACAGCAAGGACCACAATACAAGGACAAATAGGTGGTCTTTAAGGGAAAGCTGCTACTCAGCTCCAGTTCAATGACCTTCAGGTATAATACCTTCTGAGTTTATAAGTGAAGCTAGGCGTCTCTGTATTTTTAATGCAAAACTTATTGATTTCAAAAAATTGACAGCTAATGTGTTAGAAAATTTGTTTAGCCATTCCACTTTATGCTACATGCATTTCATTTAACTTTGCTGTACCACACGTATTGTATAAATATTGGACAAAGGAGTCCTAATTTTGTAGATATTAAGAGGTCACCCATGTAAGACAAAAGAAGACTTAGTAAACATATTTTGTATACTTTGTGTTAAAATTCATAGAAAGGCAATCTTCTGAAAAGGACTTTTGGAAGTGATATTGTAATATCATATCTAGTGACACACATGTATCTATCACATGTGACATAGGAGGGAAGGAAATGGAAGAAATCAAAGACTCTAGGCTAGTATAATCTTACTTATAAGACACTTTCAGATATAACCATCACAACATATGTGGAGTTTATTCAACATTACTACGTACGCAGTGAAAAACCTTAAGTCCTTATTTGAAACATCTAGTCTTTTAGATGTTTTGAAATGCACAAAGTATGCTAAAAGTAGAAGCAGTAAGTAAAAAAAAAAAAAAAATTGTAGGAAAGGAAATTGACAGCTAACTTAAATTTTCAGTATGGTGAAGGACACCACCACAAGGCCAAACAAACAAGTCTATCGTCCAAATGAGACTCAGGGATCCACTTATTTCCAATCTTTGCTCTGTAATTTTATCCCAATCTACCTTCTCTGGGGAAGAGACAGACCTTCTTAATTGCATTCTCCAACCCTGCAGCGAGACCAGTCTGCCCAGCATTCTCAAAGTATGGCAGGCAGGTGCCTCCCTCTTTGTCTCTGTGCACAGAAGAAGCCAAGAGTGGCCTGGCTTTCCACCCTGGCTGAGAGAACAGGGAAGGCAGAGAGCCCAGGCTGGGCTCTGGAGCACACTGCCTGCACACTAGGGATATTTTTGGACCTGCACAGCCCTAATAATTTGCTCCTAGAATAAAGCACCAAAGCACAACAAAACACTGCAGTAAATACGTGTAAAGAGACCACGGATGTTGACATGACAACCTGTGTCCTTGTTGTCGGTGTCTCAAAAACTCCTTACACTGGTAATCAAAGGTGCACACAAGGGGTCACCTGCTTATCCCCACACACTGGCTCATTTTCCCCATGGCTACTTACTATTCTGTCTCTCATTTGCACACTTCGAAAAAAGAATCAAGGGTATTCAAGACCACCCCAAACAAAATCAAATGCTACCTAAACCTTGGCCCATGACAAGAGGGATCTTGTGCCAAACTCATCCTATTTCTTGGCGTTCTCTCAGTTTGCCACTGCCCAGCGTGGAACGAAAGGTCCAATTTAACAGAATAGCAGCACTAAAATGGTTTTTGAAATCTACTTAAAATCCAGGGGCCATGAAGTCTTTAGCTGAACTCATATATTCAAAGTCTCAATGCTTTTATTTTTCAAAACACAGAGATATGATAATAAGTACTATGATGCTCACTGCCTAATGAGAACCCAGAGTAGGGGCAGAGGGAGTTACCAGGCAGGCTTTTCTAGCAAGAGGAAGTAGCTGAGGGTGTTAGGGGCTGTGGGAGTCAAGGGTGAACAGGGAATTCCACTTGGCTCAAGATCCACATTCATAAAAGGTCTTAAGTCTGAGCTACAGACATTATCACCAAATGTGGCTGGATACATTTTTAGGAATTCTATGATGAAACCCCAAATAGATATTTATTATATAATTATCTTGAAATCCCCAAATCGATTTCTACCACATGTGGCCTTTTGGATTGGCTTTAATAATACCAGATTCTAGATAAGATAGAAGTGGCCTATATCTCTTGAGCATATTGTGGTATCTGAGAGCAAGACCTCTGAAACTAGAATGTGCTGAGTTCAAATCCTGGCCTGACTTGGTGTTGCCTGCCCTTGACTGAGTAGCAGCAAGCTTTTCATCTGTGAGATACGGACAATTTAGTATGTGCCTCAAGAGTTGTCACCAGGGTTAAATAAAATTATGCATGAAAAATGCTTGGCAAATTGTTGAATACATTTAAAAGATCAATAAATGTTAGTGTTTTTTTTTACTATAAAGAAAGAAGGGAAAGAGACTTAACTCTCAGCATCTCTTTATATTAAATTAAATTTTTTTGTCATCAGGAATCAAAAGTTCATGCTATTCCATGTGCTATCATAAAGTCATATTCTAAGTTTATATCACAGTTTAATTTCCTTAAGTATTATGGGTATTCAGAAAAGGAAAAAATAATGGTCTGAGCTGGAAAAATCAAGAAGTTTTCAAGTAGGAGGCAGCCCTTGAGAATTTAGCCTGGATGAACAAGTGTGCCAGGTGAGAAAAGAATCAAAGCTTTTTTTTTTTTTTTTTTTAATCCTTTGTGTGTTTTGTGTGTGTGTATGTGTGTGTGTGTGTGGTACAGGGATTACCCAGATGCACTATCACTGATCCACATCCCCAGCCCTTTTTATTTTTTATTTTGAGAATGGGTCTCCCTAAGCTGCGGAATCTGGCCTCAAACTGCATTCTCCTGCCTGAACCTCCAGTTCATAGGCCTGCACCACCATGCCTGGCTGAGAAGGGAATTCTTGAACTAGAGACTGAAAACTGAACTGAACACGGACCTTTATGTAGCAGAGCTCCTAGAACACGCTACATAATTACACATTAAAGGCCTGACTTGGGGTAAGTATTATTCTTGAACTTTTATTTTTCCATCCAGTCCTTTGAAACATCCTCAAATAGAAACCTAGGTTGACCAGACTGTAGAAGACCTCATTTAGATGTTTCCATAGGCAAGCCACAGTGATTTCCTAAATGGTTAATCCTTATGATTCACATATTTCTAATTGTAAAAAGTCTTCCTAATACATTTCTGAGAGCTGGTATGGTGACTAGTCCACTTACAAGAAGTGAAAGTGGAAAGCTTTGTCCCCTACAACTTAAGTGGATGGACCTGCTCAGACACTTTGGAAATATGCAGCCCTATTTCAAAGCAGCTTTGCAGTAGCAGGATATGTGGGAAAGGCAGTACTATTTCCCACTTGGGGCCAGGCTCCGTGCCTCTTTGCCCTAGAGATGTTATACCAAGGCTCTCGTACGACGAGCAGGGCTGCCTCAGAAATGCCAATTCACTTCTTTTGTTTTAGATCAAGGTGCCTAGAGAAGCTGCAGGTGTCTGACATTCCCTGCCATTCTAGGAAACAGAGAACATAAAATGAAATACTTTCTTAGAAGATTTTCGGGCCCATGACAGACAGCACACTCACAAATGAATTTCCTTGAGATCCATGCTTTGTAGAAGATGCTCAAAGCATTGGGGGTTGGGGACAGAGAGACCCAGACAGTAGAAAACCCTTAGCCTTCATTGCTTCCTAAGGGTTGCATTCCTGCCAAGAGCTTTGTAGGACTCAGGGAAGCAGCTCCTAATTTTTGTCATTCCACAAGGAAATATTTTCACCTATATCAACAAATTTCACCATAAAGTCCCATTTGGGTTTTGCCAAACCTCTCCAAGAGGATTACCTCCTTGCTAGCAGGAATAAAGTCTTAACCATCATTTTCTCTCCTGAAGCTGGTTTTATAAAGCCCCAGTAAATGCTAGTTAACCTGAATTGAATTACATTAAAAGCTTAGACAATTTTGTTATGTTGAATTATATGGTGACTTGTGATTCTGTTTTACCTCTGAGACCACTACATATTCAAGCCTCCTAGACATCATGCTTCTTGCCACCTCAGAGGAAAGAATTTTCCATGATTTGCTCAACTGCCATCCCTCTGGGTAATATGCACATCGTCAGAAATTGAAAAAGTGAATTAAAACTGTAAACAAAAAGCAAATTCAGCTCTTCAGGTCTGTTCTTAGAGAAATACCCAGGAGCTGTTTATTTTAAATAACAACATTAACTTCAAAATGCAAATAGGTAAAAGCAAAAGATTTGAGGGAACTCTGAAAAGTTACTTAGCCTCCTAAACCCTCCTTCTCCTTGAATGGGGAGCAGGGCAAACTACCTGCAGACAGTGTAAACCAAGATGGCAGTGCTGTGGATGCCTCATACAGCACCTGAGTTGTAGTGGAGCTTACAAACAAATGAAATCAACAAGCACACAAAAAAAAGAAAAGAAAAAGAAAAAGGCACTTTCCGCTCCTTGCACTTATGGATTCAAAGTGTTTATGAAACTTCTAATATCTCAAAGGAAAATTCCCACATTCTCCATCTTCTTAAAGCACAGGGGACTATCTGGCAAAGTTATGGACATTCAGAAATCGCAAACTTGAATATCTTAGGAGTTCTGAAACTCCATCCAGGGCTCTTTCCATTTCCCCTGCCAAATACATTATCTGCCCCTGAATGTGATGACTGTATGATAATGCCCATGGTGACAAAGATGACCACAGTAACAGTTTTGAGTCCACTCTGTTCCCTAGTATTCTATGAACTACATGCATCGACTTGTTTAATCTGTGAAACAGTCCAGTAGGAAGTTCTCATTATTATCATCCTCAATTTATAAGTGAGAAAACTGGGGAAGCCAAGACACTGAGTGTTTTAATAACGTGCCTAAGTTCTCTAGCTCAAGGAAGTGGCAGAGCTGAGACTTGAACTCAGGCAATTTGGTACCAGAACCTGTGATCCTAAGCACTGTGCATTTGAAACACAGAAGGAAACTCAGGCTGCAAATTAGACCAGAACCCATATTCGGGTTCAGTTCCTGTCACTGGCTGCCTATCACCTCAGGCATCTTCTCACACATGTGGATCTTTTTAGAACAAAATGCAATTTGAAAAACTTTTATCTGTTCCAGTTTTTAAAAAAAAATCTGGAATCGCCTTAGCCAAGACAATCCTGTCCCCTTGATACACAGAGTTTCTTGCACATGCTATACTTGAAAGAAAGGCAATGGGTCTGCAGTTCTACTGCAGGAGCTCAGCTCCTGCTCCATCTCCATCATGGCCTCGGAGTGTCTAGCTGCTAGAACTCTGAGCCTGATAACCATTGAACTAACCAATAATCCAAGGTCCTTTAGGAGTCAATAATCTACATTTCTGGAGCCTGGAGTTTGGTTTGCAGGGCTAATAGTTTCACCTGTGTGGCAGGCCTATTTGATTGCTTGTGCCTGCCCAGACACTGTTAAGAAGTATCAGGTTTCATCTTGACTTAGCAAGGAAGTGCAGTGATTGACTAATGAGGGCTGAGGAGGGCACAAGGACAAGGAGCGGTGCCACATGGGCTACGGGTTTGATTCTAGAAGTTTCAGGAATATCTGGATGTTTTAAAACATTTGCCCAGCCTCTTGGATGGAGGGTGTGTATGCTCATGGGTGTGTGTGCATGCATGTATATGCATGCATGTGTCTGTCTGTGACTAAATAACTGAGTGTTCAAAAATGAAAAAGGCACAAGGGACATTCAGAGAAAGACAGTTTTCAGAAGAGAATGGAGAGAAAGGCCATTTAAATACTGAATCTCATGGCAGAAACAGATTTATATTGTTGTTAACCAAACTGGTAGGCTTTGCTGTTTCAACTCGGCCAGGGCAAGTTAGAATTCAATGCTTTTAGCTTCATCTGGAAATCTGACTCCCATTGAGGTGAGCCAGGACTGGGACAGAGTGGCGATTTCTACATCTAACCAAGGACAGCACAGCTCATGCCAGGTTTGCTTCAGACTGTGGGAGTCAGGCTTTGGGACAGGATTGTCAGCGCGCTGCACTGCTGGCTGATGCAGCTGCTCTGGGATTCTTGGGTCTAGAGCAGGGCTGCCCAGTAGACATATGATGTGAGCCACAAGTGACCCTCTAAACTTATCTCTAGCCATGTTAAAAAATATATAAAACTGAACTCTATTTTAATGTTTTACGTAACCTAATATACCCCCAAATATAATCGCTGCATCATGTCCTCAGTTTAAAATTAATTAAGAAGCCGAATTTTCATTCTTTGATTCACAGTAAGTCTTTGAAACCTGGTGCATATCTTTTGCTTAGAGCATATCTACCTTTGGACAACACATTTCAAGACTCCATAGCCACATGTGACTAACGGCTCCCATGTTGGACACAGCAGGTCTAGTGTACTTCTCTCACTCCCACTTTCTCCTTGGGAATCCCATTCCAGCCATAAGATGAAAACTTAGCAAGGCCCCTTATTTGCAGCCTCCCATCACCAGCAGTTGGATAAGCTTCCGTTCCATTTCCCATAGCACCCAGTCTGTGAGACTTATATCAGAGTCTCCATGGAGTTCAGCACATTATGTCCCATTATGTGATCTTTGTGTGCATCTACCTCTCCTATCAGCCTGGAGGTTTCTTGGTTCCCATTGTGTCCTATTTATCTATATGTCCCCCTTAGCACAGCCCAGCACAGTACTGGTCAAATTGTGGTCTCTGGAGCCCAAGGAGCACCTGAGAGCTTGTCAGACATATGGAATGTGTTTTATCACAAGTTCTTTGGATGCAGCGTGAGCATGAGCGTGTTGAAGTTTGAGAAGCTCGTTTCTAGTGCAATAGTTCTCAACCCTGTACTTTAGAATCACCAGGACATTTTTAGAACCTTTTCCTAGGGATTTTTCATTCATTGATATATGGTGTATACGTGTGTGTGAAAGAGTAAGTTGCTCAAGTGATATAACACTTAATCTGAGAACCACCTGTCTTCCCTACCTAGGAAGTGTTTCAGTACAGTGAAGTGACTTGAGAGTGGAGGAATAAATACAGGGGAAGCACCAATTTCTATATTGATATTCACATGGACTCCAGTATCCCTACCTTGCTCTGGGAACAATAAAGAGCAACATTTAATTGTCCTTTTGAGAGCATATCGTGTTTTCTGTTCCCTGAGCAAATAAATAAATCCTTAATTCTATTTCATTTTACAGTGAGGGAAAACTAATCTAGACAGGTTTAGTTGCTTCTCTGGACCATATGGCCTTTCAGTGGAAAAACTAAAATTATAGGTTTCTACTCTCCCAGTCTTGCTGCTCATACACACCTTAAAGATCATTTCTCCCTACTCCTCAAAAAGATACACACAAACTGCAAGTGTGGTTCCCACGTTGATGAAGCAGGAGAGGTGGAACAGAAAAGCAGCAGGCGCTTACCTGGAGTGCAAGGCAGGCTAACCCTCCACTAAGCCTTGGAGAATCTCTCTACCCTAACCCTTCTGTCTGTCTTGGCAGATAGTGCAAGTGCACTTAGCAAGTCCAATGTGGACTACAAGTCCCTTCATGAGTCTCCCCAACCCTCTCCCTTCACTCTGTCCCAATTCATAATTTATAGCCTTGCACACACCACCTCTCCTAATTCTGGAAACTTGTGAAGTTCTTCTCTTGATCCAAATGCTGTGATAAATTCCTACTAAGCTCTTCAGCATCAAATCAAACATATTCTTTCTGAGAAGTTTTCCCCAATTTACTTACATTAACAGTCATGGTCTCATTTATGATTCAAGGTAATATATGCCTGACTCTATTAAAGAGGTTGAAGCATACTAGAATCATTTAAATACTTGTCATCTCCCCAATAAGTCTGCAAGCTTCTTGATGATGGGGATGATACCACATTCACCTGCATGTCCCTTTAGTGCCTGGCGTATATAGGTTTTAAAGAAATATGATTAGATTTATTAGATAAAGGAGGAACCAGATGGATGGGTGAATAAATGAGAAAGGATAGGAAGCTAAGAACTCTGCCTTCATTTCTTTTTTGCCACAGAATTTAATTTTAGTATCATTTTTTAGTGCCGACTTAATTTTCCAATGTACACATAAGGAGTCTTTTCAAATACAGTTCTATAAGTTTGAGCACAAGTATAGATTTACATGACCATCAGCACAATCACATCACAGAACAGCTACACCATGTTGTAAAATGGTCCCACACAGTCCTTTCTTGTCAAACACCTACTGTAGCCTGGAAACCACTGATATCTTCTCTCTCCCTTTAGCTTGTCTATCCCATAAGATCATACATGGAATTATACAATATGTAACCCTTTGAAACTAGCTTATTTCACTCAGCATAATGTCTTTGAAATTCATCTGTGTTGTTGCCAATATCAATAGTACTGAGTAGTATTCTATATTATGGATGGAACACAGCTTGTTAATCCATTAATCACTGAAGCATAATTAGGTTTGTTTCCAGTTTCTGGAGATCATTAATAAATCTGCTACTGACATTTGTGTACAGGCTTTTGTGCGAATATCATTTTTCATTTCTCTAGGTTAAGTATGTAGGAGTGAGACTGCCGAATAATAAAGTGTGTGTAACTTACAAGAAACTGCCGGCTAAACTGTTTTTGTTCCAGAATGATTATACCATTTTGCTTTCCTGGAAACAATGGTATAGGAGTGTTATTTGCTCACAAGCTTGTAAGCAATTGGTGGTATCAATTTTGTTAATTTTATTGATTCTGATGGGTAGATAGTGACAAAACATGTTTGTTTGTTTGTTTGTTTAGTACAGGGAATTGAATCCAGGGGTGCTCAACCACTGAGCCACATCCTCACCCCTTCTTTATATTTAATTTAGAGACATGGTCTAAGTAAGTTGCTTAGGGCCTTGCTAAGTTGCTGAGGCTACCTTTGAACTTGCAATCCTCCTGCCTCAGTCTCTGGAGCTTCTGGGATTACAGGTGTATGCCACCGTGCCCTGCTCATGTGGTAATCTGCATTCCCCCAAAGTCTAATGATGTTGATCATTGTTTTATGTGCTTATCTGTCATCCTTTATCTTCTGTGCTAAATGATATGCTCAAACTTTAGCCCATTTTTAAAAAAAGTTGGATTTTATTTACTTTTTTATTGCTATGTTTGGGAGTTCTTTATATGTTCTGACTGTAAGACTTTTGTTGAATATATATTTACAAATATTTTATCCTAGTGTTTTAAAGGTTAGTTTTTAAGCACAAACATTTCTAATTTTGAAGAAGTCAAATTTGTGTATGATATATTTTATCTGTCTTTTTCTTAATAGCTTATCAATATTTGACTCTTCATTGAATCCAAGGAAATGAAGATTTTATCATGTTTTCTTCTAAAACTTTTGGAATTTTATGTTTTATATTTAAATCTATTTTCCATTCTGGGTTAAATTTTGTATAAGTTGTGAATCATTATTTGAAGTTGAGTTTTTTTTTTTCCTGGATAGTGCCACAATTGTTCCAACATCATTGGCTGAAAATAATAGCCTTTCTCCACTGAAGTAGCTATCTGCTGCAAACTTGCTCAACTCAGTTATTATTTCTAGTAGATGTTTGTGTGGATTCCATGGGTTTTCTACAAAAATGATCATGCCATTGAGAAGAACAGGCTTCATTTTTCCCTTTACAATCTAGATAATTTGTATTTCATTTTTCTTGCCTTATTGCAGTGGCTAGTACTTTCATCAAGATGTTGAACAGGAGTGGTCAGAGTGAATATCCCCAACTTTTTCCTGCTCTTCAGTATCTTATCATTAAGTATGAGGCTAATTAATTTTATAGATACCCTTGATTAGAAGTTCCTGTCTATTCCTAGTTTTGTTAAGAAGTTTTTGCTCCAGACATTTACCCCTCCCCCCATCACTAACTAGCTTTGTGAATTTGGACAACTTTGAATTTAAACTCCTCTGTCAGAAAAAGAGAAAAATAAAATACATGTTGTTCCTTTCTGTGATGATGAGATGTTGTATATAAGACTTCATGAGTATAAAAAATAATAATGAATAATAATAATGAATCAAACAACATTACCATATGTAAATTTATGATTATACAAATGGTATGCCTTTAACCCATGTACAAACAGACAAACAACATGCATCCCAATTGTTTACAATAAAAAAAAAGAAGCATTCACTATATGCCACAAAGGAAAGAGATAATGCATTTCCTTAGGGGATGTAAAATAAAATAGTTTTTGGAAAATATCCAAAAACTGTGGTTTTTATATGTGAGTTTTCTAAATAAAACTGGGATAGAACCAACTCAGTAGGTTGAGAGAAATTCTTTTTACTACTGAAAACCTGATTTTAAAAAAACAAAAAAGGGAACAGAACTAATATATAATACACTTCAGCCAAAATGTAACACCTAATATTTGTTCCTGTTATATTTCTATCTGATTTTATGGTTTTTTTTTTTTTTTTCAATTCATGGCTTCTGACAAAGAACATTCTAAGTGTTATGCATGTTTTATCTCATAAACTTTCCTGTACCATAGACCTTGTACTCATTTGGACCAGCATTCTTGAACTTCAGAAAATAAATTTGAGCTTAATATAAGAAATTGTTTTTAAAAATAAATAATACTTAAATAAAGGAGCTGCCCATCAAAAGAAAAGGATGGATCTTCAGTCTCAAGGAAGTGGAAAACACATGGTAAGTTTCAGGAGAAGGAATTCCTATATTAAGTAGAAAGTCAGACCATCATGTAAAGTTTCTCTCAACTCTTAAAATATGATGACTACCATCCATCATATAGATGTGACATATGTGGCTTTAAAAGGTTGACACAGAAAGCAAAGTCAAGGCAAGAATACACCCAAAACTGGTCTGTGGGTCTTTTCCTGAGACCAGCTCTCCACTCTCTGCTGTCCTGATGGGTTCTTCAACCCCACAGCTCACTCACATGCCCCATTTCTTTCTCAGCAGAAAGAGTCAAATCATACAATTTTGAGTTCAGTCTTTATAACTCTCATGATCAATGACTTTAAGTATGTGACATTATCTTCTTAAATCTCAAAGAGCTCTTCTGTTGCAAAACAAATTAAAAAGAGTTTGGGTCATATCTCCCCACCTCAAGGATTACACTTATTTAAGGATTAAAAGAAAGGAAGAAAGGAAAGTGGGAGGGAGGGAGGGAGATAGGCAGAGTGCTAGATACATAGTAACAAGTGCTGATTGCCTTCAAATCTTAAAAATAAAAAAAACAAATGAAACATATTTGCCAAATGTCTGTTTCTGGCATGCATCTATGGTTGGCCTGGAACAGACTTCTGGAGAGAGCACATGTAGGTTTACTTAATGTATCCTGAATGATACAGCAACACCCACTGCCAGGTCAGAGCAGAATCTGATTTGTACATTTCCTAGTTTCTCTAACAGTCCTTTTCTATTTGGTCAACCCAGAACCTTGTGAGCTGAGTTGGGCAAAGGGAGTGTTTTCAGATCACAGAGGAAATTATATCCCAGAGAGGTTAGGGAATTTTCTCCTGGTCTCACAGCTAGAGAGTGGCAAAGCCCAGGACCCTAACTTATAGGCAGATAGGTGCTTGATCTCTGTTCTTCTGGGTCACCCCTATTAGAAAATTTGGTTCTATTTTCATCCTTGGGGATGCTAATTATATTTTCATATATTTTTATTGAAGTTGGTTTTATTTTCCTTTGATACTGAAAATGTCCTACAAATAAAGTCAATCCAAGGAGGAGTGAAATGTTTGAATCAGTGCAAAACGATGCCTTTTCAGTCAAATTCTGTGTGAGAAGTGCACAGCCACAAGATACAAAGGAGGTCATATGTTTGAAATCTTGGGGTTCCACTGCTAGAACAGAGATCTTTATCTGTAGGGACAATAGAAGCTTTGCTTACCTTTGCATCTCCAGGGTCTGATACATAGTAGGTCATCCCTAAATATCTGTTGCATGGATGAATGAGTCCTTTTGCAAATAATTGCTCAGTTACTTTTTCTGGTAAGCCTGACCATGTAAATGATTTGTTTATTTAAATCAAGCAGTCCCTGCAATTCACCATGTGAATGTAAAATACTGTGATGAGCTACAGACATCCCTGTTCAATTACACTGAAGATGCCAAGGAAATTATGAACAGGAGTCTCAAAATTCATCACATTAACTCACATCCCCAGAAAATTCATTCCTGAGGGTTTATTTCAACGAAATGTCTCCCTTGGGACCAGAAGTCTCTTCCCCCACTCTGGGAAATAAGGATGGATATGGCATTAATGGAGCTCAGGGTTTTTCATCTTCCCAAACCATTAAAATGCAAATTGGGGGAGGAGCAAGACCCGCAGGCAGATCTCCCTGGGCCTAGCCTGAGCTGCAGGGGCACTCACATCCATCCGCAGTCCGCACCTCCATGTGCACCAGGTCCGCCTCCTTATCCAATCCGGCCACGGACCTGCAGAAGGAAGGGAGACAGAGGCTCAGTAAGGACAGGGACAGCAGCCAGCAAGGTGGAAGTACCTGGGGTCCTTACTTGGTATTTGGTTGTCTCAAACAGGACTGTCCTTCACCATAGGAGCACTGGCAGCATAGCCGTGTGGCTGACCCTAGAAACTGTCACCTGTAATGGTTACTATGTCCTAGAGTGGTGTTAATGAGTCAGTAACTCAAGAAGAGAAGGAGAAGGAGGACATGATGAAGAAGAAGACTCCACCGATGCTGGTCTAAACCTCTGTCCTTGGCGCTTCTCCACCACCCACCACCTTCTGAGAGGTTTTCTTTTCCCTCCTTGGTCTTCCAAGTGCTGGTTACTTCCACCACTGTTTCCTGCCCGTTCTGTTGGCTTCAATGTGTGCCCTCCTGATTTAATCCCATCTACCCTTCCTTTCTCCTCCCTTACAAACAACGACATTCGAAATCTGATCTGGCAGGGACAGAATTCTCCCAGTGACTGGGTTCAGAAACCTTAGTGGTCTCTGGCCAATGGCTAGAAGAAGAAAGGCTGAGAATCCCTACAAATAACCCTCCAGATCTCTAAACTTCCACATGTAAAGCTCAGGCAACTCTCTCCCACCTTAGGAGTGCAAGGCCACAGTCAGGCCCAGAAAGTTAACGGAAATTGCCAATGGGCACTTCCCCATCATGCACTAAAGAGCACATTCTCTCTGGCAAGCTCTGCTCAGAGTCTATTTACTCTTATTTTAAACGCCATCTTAAGATTGGTTTTCTGGTTTTCCAGTCTTCAATAGGTAGGAAACAACAAGTTAGAAATCAAGTAGATTAATGGTGAGAATCAACAGCTGATACCTAGGTGGCAAGAGAAATAGAAAATAGATGAAAAACAGACTGAAGAACTCCAAGCCCAATCTTCCACACCATAAACCCCTATGCTTCTCAATAGCCCTGGGCATGGCTGCACTGTAGGATGGTTCAGGGTCTGACATCTATAGCAAAGGATTGAAGGCACAGAGGAAAGGAAGCAGGGGCTCATGAACCTACCCATTGCTCTGTTTAAGAAGCCAGGTTTGCAAGTGATATATTTTAAAGAAAAAAAAATCATTTTTGGTTAAAATAAAATGATTATGTCTTGAAAGCTCAAACTTCAGTTATCTAAAAAGCTTACTTATACAAATTGTTTTCTTCCCCAAAATAAGCTGAAAAATGAGGCATTATTCTAATGGGTTATTTACTCCAATGGTCATTGACACACTATCTTTTTGTTTTTCTTTACCCCATTGGATCTTAACAGCAAACCCCCAAGGTGAGGAGAACAGGTATCATTAGACATATTTGATTGGAGGGGAAACTGAGGTGTGAAAAAGTTTGTTTGTCTAATGTCACAGAGGGATTGGTCCAGAAACAGACAGATGTCTTGACTTCCTGTCCCAGAGCAGCTCTGATGTCCTCCTTATGCCAGCATCTCCCTCCTGTTCTTCTCCAGTCACATCTCAGCTCTTCCTCCAAGTGCACCTGGCCTCGCCCCTGCAGCAGCCCTCCCTTCCCTCATCTCACTCACGATCCCTTCCTCTGCTACACCTTGGCATCCTTACCTCAGTGGTCCTCCAACTTGGCTGCTCATGAGAACCACTAGTGGGTGGGCGTTGATGTACGTGGATGTCTGGGCCGCTCCCTAGACCAATGAAGCCAGAACCTATAGGACAGGATCAGGCTATCGGTGTTCTTTTAAAGCTCCATGGGGATTTCCATGTGCAGCTTGCAGGAATCAATCACATCTCTGATGTTATTGCCATTTCTGTCTTTCCTACTTGGATATAAAATTTAAAGAAGTGGGACTCTGGTTTATTTATTTGGAACCCTTGACCATAATATGCCTAGTATCTATTATGTGCTCCCTGTGTTGACTGATGTAATAACTCAGTCTACTTGTGATGATGCCAAAATTTCAATGTGAAACTCACTTGCAGTTGGACACATAGGGAGAGAGGGCATCAGGAGGGACTATACCAACACCTCCTCTGCTCAGCAGCCTCTTGTTTCTTTATCAGCGAGTTGTGATTCTCAAGATTAGAAGCTTCTCGGTTGTTATTCTTCCACCCTTTCCCCATGGCCACTGGCAGGGTGGCATGGTCACAGTTGGAAACATAATGATTCAGCCTGACTGTGGTCATCAAATGCTGTGCTCTGCTACAAAGGAAGAAGTCCGTGCCTCTGCAGAGCTTGAAAAGAGGCAAACAAACCTCATTTCCTTCTATCTAACTCATACTCCTCTTCAAGGCTGTACCAAGAATCGAGTCCTCCTGAAAACCTTCCTAGATGACAACAGTTCACGACCATCTCTCTCTTTTACATCTGCAGAGAACTCAGGCACACCCTCCCACCGTTACATGGTAATGAAGCTGGTTTCCCCTTGAGTTGGGCTTGGCTCACTAGAATGGATACCTGTGGTTCTGTCAGCTTAGTGCACCTTCCCTTCCATCCTGTGCGTATCTGTCCAACCAGCTCAACCTGTGCTTTGGCAAGTCTGGTCAAGCTCGGTGACCCAAAACTCTGAACCTCCAAGATGTCCTGTGATCCTATATGATCATGAGACATCTCAGCTCTGGCAATCAAGACATGCCAGGAAAATTGAAAAGATCTCCCTGGGAGTCCTCCAATTACAGTAGGAATGAAAGAATTCTATTTCTTCTCTGGTCACCTGGAGGTATGTTTCTAGTCCAATAGAAAGAACAAGTCTATAAGAATGATGTGGATATTCAAGGGCAAAGAATGGACAGTGGGTGGGCAAGAGAGAGGGAGAGGAGACAAAATGAGAACAGTGGTCAAGAAAAGAATAGAGAAACAGAAACACAAACCAAGATACAGAAAGAAACAGAGACAGAGACAGTCCATGTATAAACACACATCTTCGAGATCACACAAATGGAAGCATACTGAGAGACAGATACACAGCTAGGCACAGTGGAGTGTACACACATCTGAATCCATTCATTTCCCAGCCACACCTGGATTGACCAGCTTGCTCAGACACAGGAGTCCACAGGCTGCTTCATTGGAGAGGGTTAGTATATTTATTTGTTGACACCATCAGTTTTAAGTAGAATAGCTCATTGATATGCAGCCCATTAGACAGTAAGCTTCCTGAGGGCAGGGGGTGTACTTCTCCAACATTTGCTACAACATACAGTTCAAGGTCAGACAATTCTTTGGATTAAATGATGGGGTAATATATTGCAAAGCTACTCTGTCCCTGGGTCAACAGGGGAGGAGATAAGCCAATCTCAGGGGCAGAAAAATAACTCCAGGAAAGGGGAACATCCCTCCCCTTGGTCAGAGCTGTGGCCTGCTGGCCCTCATCTAGCACAGAGATGTCGCTGCCAACCTTGCAGTCCTGACAGCAGGAGCCTCGGTTCTCAATGTTATCACTGTTGACATTTTTGCCCAGATTATTCTTCCTTGTTGGGGCTACCCCATGCATCACAGACTATTTAGCAGCAACCCAGGTTTCTACTAGATATAGTAGTTTCCTTGCAGTTGTGATAACCCGAAGTGTCTCCAGACATTGCTAAGTATCTCCTAGTGAGCAACAAAACCACATCTTTAGCTGGACACATTTCATCTCTGCCTGGACTCTGTGCAACCCCTGTTAACAAGGCAGCAAAAATAAGCATTCAGAAACAGCACTTCATATCCTAGTACAAATACCAATGCTGCAGAGAAGCCCCTGAACTACTGATATTCTGGACCACACCATGGCATTAGGAAACTACCTGACACTCACCAAGCAGAAGAAATCAGGTCCAAAATCTTAAACTCACAAGCCCTTAATTCTGGAAACTCAGTGTAGGAAATGTGCACACAAAGAGACCAATCAAAGAAACACAATAGAAATATTTGGTGGGGTTTTGTGGGAGGGGGAGGGTGGAAGTTAGAAGGGATACACTTGAGGAAATGTTTAGGAAAGTACATATAATAATGATGATAAATGCTAACGGGTTTTGAGACCATTTCCGTATCAGGCATTGTGTTTGGTATTTATAAGCATTATCTTAATTAATCCTCAAAATGAGTTTTTAAGGAAGGTACCATTTATCTAATTTTCCTCCTTGGTAAAATGGGGATAATAAGAGAGATTAAGTAATGTGCCTAAAGCCACATGATAATAACAGTTCTCAGACATTGAGAGTACACCATGTTCCAAGGCACTATTTTACATACAGATGCTGATCTCATTTAATCCTTACATCAACTATGAGTTAGAAATCAATCTTTCCCCCTATTTTAAAAGGGCATAATCAGTCACAGAGAGCCTAAACTACTTGCTCAAAATCACGTAGCTAGGAAGCAGCAAAATTAGGACTTGAACAGGTAGGTGGCCAGAAGCCTGGAAGCCAGGAGCTTCACTTTCCCTGTAAACTGTCCCACCTGTGGGGAAGAATTGAATTTGGGTCCACACATCCCTCCCAGAGTCAAGAGTCTCATCGACATACTGCCTACCTGCTTCCCTCAGACCTGAGTCCCTTGAGGCAGGCAGTACTGTAGGGAATATAAATACATTCTGTATACATTTTCAAAATCACCGAACATCTTGGTTCTGGACTACACCAACTGAGAGTCACTCATATTTGTGATAACTGGTAAAAACGTAATGTTAGGAATTGAAAAAGGAGGGTGGGTCAATGGTAGAGGAGTAGTGAATTGGAGAAGTTTGTAAATAAAGATAAAAACCACTGAAAAGGAGGATGTTCAGGGCTTGGGATTGACTCTTGAGACCTATAAAGGTGGAAGGAGCTGAGATGTATAGGAGGAACCAGGGCATTGCCAAGGCTGGTGGGAAGGAGATGAGAGCCAAGTCGATGCAGATATGCCAAGTAGCAGCTTTATGAATGCCCTAGCACCTCTTCCATCTCCAACACCCAGTTTCCCACATATTCTCAGGGCTAAAGTTAGACCAAGATGGAGCAGTCGGCCAGTAGCAGTATCCAGTGCAGAACCAACCACCAGACAGGAAAGGTTCCCTGTGGTGGTGTCTGCAGCAAAGAAAAGATGAATTTACAGGCATCCCATTGAAAATGCAAGGAAGAAAATGCTTAGAGAGCTTCTAGAAGTATTGGATGATGCAGAGAGATTACATCCATACATGCTGCTACTGATGCAAAACATAAGCACGCCATCCACAGCCCCTGTGTTTGGGTGTACCATAGTCCTCGTTTTAATTAAGTGATTTTAAAACAAAATTTCATGGTACAAAATAGAGTTAAGATATTACAATTAGATATGAGTCTATGAAAACCCTTGGAAAAATTTTAAATTCCTCCATCATGAATTCTCCATAGGGATTTTCTGAATCCTGATTATAGAAAAACCAATGTTTCCTAGTAGATTTTAACAAGCTTCTTCAAGAAAGAAATAGGCCCTTTATTGAAAACTCACAATCACATTTTACACATATGTGCCAACAAAGGCTTTTAGTTTCCACATCTGTCAAACAGGAGGAGCATAATTCTTACTTCACAGAGTCATGGGAGTTGAATGAGCTGAGTAGTAGACACTTAGAAGAATGTTTGGCACACAGAACGTGTTCTGTACATTTTTAGTTATCATTAGCTTTCATTTGAAGCACCAGGTAATCTGATCCACCCTCCTGCCTGCCTTCCTCTCTCCCCACCCTGGGGCATGGCCTACTGATGACCACGTGGCTCTCAATGCTGGGTATGGAACTCCGTACCACCACAGGGTTCAGTTCTGATGCTTTCTCCCTCTCTAGACTGATGGTACATCACGAATCCTGGGACAGAGCTCTTGATAAGGGCTCCAGTGACACCCTGGTCTCCTCTTCAGAAATCATGTCCTGGGTTGAAATCATTTTCTTTCCTATTAGATGTAATCCTTGACCTCAGGGGTTTTTACAGGATAATGTATCAATTTATCCAATCACAATATGGCAAATGATAAAAACATTTTCATTCAGTCAGACAAACCTCATAACACCCTGCCTTCAGTATTCTGAGTTCCAAAAGAGATTTCACTGGCCTTCCTGTGCTCCAGATAATGTTTATATTGTGGACATCTCACCTGGTGTGGAGAAAAAGGAAGGAAAAGAACTATCCAGAGCTGAATGATGTGTGAGATAGTCTCCACTTGGGGGAATTGATTGTTGCTAATTTGCTAACAATCAATGAGCTCAATAATAGCACAAGGATCATCTAAAACCTTGAGGGAAAAGGCAGCGATTATTCTCCAAAGTTGGGAACACCTCTGAGTTCTGAACAAAGACCATGGACACAGGGAACAAAGGGAAATAGGGAGCCATCCTCAAACCTCCAGGGAAGAAACTAAAAGTCCCCTCCTAGAACCATACACTCACAGATGTTACTGACAGGAGAACATGAAAAGGATCGAGTGGTTTCAAGCTTATTTTTGGTGACCATGCCCTCTGCACAAAGAGTCTTCAAGTCCTGTCACGTAAAATAGGTCAGACAGGAACTTCTCCAAAACCGAGACAGCTCGCTCAGACCCAGCAGTCCCCGAGAGAGCCAGATGCAGCAACCTTTGAAACATTATCATTTCATCTGAGTCCTTCACTTCTTAAATCAGAAAACTGAGCCTCTGCCACTGCCCAGAGACATGGCTAGTTTGTGGCAAGCGGCACTAGAATCCAACTGGGACCCTCAGACTCAGTCTCTTCAAAACATACTCAGCTGTTAGGAGGAAGGGTAAGGACCGAATCCTGTGCATTTCCTCTGTGTGAATATGGACTCCAGGGTGGAATCAGGATATGAGGAGGAAGATACTGAAAGTGGGATACTAATGAAGTCAAAGTACCCGACCAACTGGTCAGCTCGGTATGGTGACCACAAAGGAATCTTCTTACGTGAATATTATTTTTAATTGACCAATCATACATATATACATTAATGGGGCATAATGTGATGTTTTGATATATGTATATAAGTATATGTATGTGTGTGTCACACACACACACACACACACACAATGTGTGGTGATTTAGATCAAGTTAATTACCATATCTAACACCACCTATCATTTTTGTGTTGTGGTGATCATTTACTCTTTGTTATTTTGAAATATACGTTATTATTGACAAGTGTCACCCTGTCCTACCTCAATGCATCTCTCCAATTCACCCCACAACTTTCTTCCCAGTATATCTCTGCAAGCTGTCCTTCTGCTGGGAATATTCATTCCAGTCCACTTTCATTGGTCCTGCTTCTGGTTCTGCTCAGCTTAGGACCTACTTCCCAAATCTCCTTACCCTGGAAGAATATCAGAATTTCTTTGGGAAAGGAAGTGTCTGAAATATTAAATACCAAGGTGCAGGCCCTGCTTCTGAGAATTCTGGTTTAACTGATCTGGAGTAGTAGTCATTCCATTCTGATTCTCATTTTAGGAACAACAGAATCTCCTGGCATGCTTGTTAAAACAGGGATCAATGCGGGGATGTACTTTATCACCTCTCATTTGGGAGGCCTGGGTGGGGTCTAAGAACAGGCTTGGGTCTTAGAAAATACTCAAATGACAGAATGATAGTGGTTATGAGTCACACTTGTAGAACCGCTCACTTGGAGTGAAGTCCACACAGAAGTCGGTACCTTTTAGATATTCCCAGGTGATACGAATGTATAGTCAGAGAGGAGAATCACTTCTCAGTCCAAAACACCACCTCAGACTGCACAGGCATCTCCCTCCCAGGTATCAGAGACACAGGGCAGAGCATCCATTCTGCTGCCAGACCCGAGGGTCTTAACTTCATCCCTTACTAACTGTGGGATCATGAGGAACGTACTGAACCGCTCCATGCCTCACATTCTTTCATCTGCACAACAGGGAGATCATGACAGCCCTCACCATTATTTTTATGAGAACTAAGTGAATTAAACGTATGTAAAATACTTAGACAAGAGAGGCATGTGTTAACACTTTATATGATGTAATACTATGTGCTCACATTATCTTAAGTGCAATTAATATTTGTTGAACACCTCTACTGTACCAGGATTTTAGATATCAGCTTAAACATGTTATCTCACTTAATCCTAAGCAAACTTTGAGATCAACGAAGCATAATCATTTTTCTTTTCTTTTCTTTTTTCAAATGAGGAAAGGGAGGTTTTCAGCTCTCAAACTGCCCAACCACTCAGTGAGAAATGAGGAGAGAGAGAGAGAGAGAAAGGGAACCTGGATTCAAACGTAATCTTACTCTACCTTTTATTATTTGTACAGCTAATTTTTTCCCTCCTTCTTGATGATGCTCTCCTTAAAGACAGACTCTAGATTTGATCAAACTCTGCCTTCCACTGGCGCCAAGCAACATGTCTTGCACTGCATCTATTAAATATCTGTTGAGTAGATGAATAAATACATGGATTCAAATAATAACAACAACAACCCTGGCAGTACGTGTAGGATAAATGTTGAAAATATTTCTATAATATGATGAAACAGATTTCATTCATTTAATTAATCTCTAGGCAATTAAGTGAATAAAGTCTTCATTTTATATTATTATGCTGCTATTTTCCCCATTTATCCTCAAAGCAATACTGGGTCTGTCAAACATAGTTGACTGATTTGCTCGACAAATGTGCACCCCCTGTGACAACGCTGGGGCAGCAGAATCTCAGGGACCTCATCCAGCTCAAGGGCTCCCCTGGCAGCCACTTTAAGAGTGTCCCTTCTTTTTTTTTTGGGGGGGGGGTGCTGGGGATCCCCAGGGCCTTGTGCTTACAAGGCAAGCATTCTACCGACTGAACTATCTCCCCAGCCCCAAGAGTGTCCCTTCTAAATCACACATATGCCTGCTGCCTCTATCAAATGCTCGCTTGCTCTGGATTAGAGATTTGAGGTGCAGACTCCCACATCACGTCTACACTGTGTGGGCCTGCCCTTTGTCTACAGCCAAGAAGATCAGGGCCAGGACCCTCACTCAACTGGGTCAGACTTTGGGATTGGCCTGAGAGACTGTAGCATGAGACTTGAAACAACCTGTCTTGGATATTTTAAGCTGGTCTATCAGAGATAAGACAGAAGCCAAGAGAAGAGACAAAAAGAGAGGACCACACGAATGGATAGGGTTCTTCCTGAAGTCTAACTGCATTTCTTCTCTTGTCTTCTTTCACTCTTTAAGTTACCTTTTAGTAGCCAGAGCCATTACCAATACACCCACTGTGAAGTTGCTCACCATCAACAGGGCCTTCCCGTGGGACCTGGATATCTATGTGCCCTTCAACCTCTTGTTCTCCTGGCAAAGAGCCACTGATTGGAACAATGTTTTGCAAACTATATATTTCAAACTATATATTTAGTGGATCAAAGCCAAAATGCATTTCAAAAAATAGAAGACACTGGAAAAAAAAAATAACAGACTACATTTTGCATGGCAGACTAACGTATTTTCCATGTAACTTTTGCTTAAGTTATATATATAAAAGATGTAGGTTTATACTGGTTCACAAGTATGATGTAATTCTACCAGGGAAGCAGTTAGAAAAAGAAAGAAACTGCATGGTCTAATTTAATTTAACACGTTTTCAAGCTCTGGAGGGCTGGAATCAAATCCAGCAGCCACATGAAATATCTTCAGGACAAACCTCCATACACATCAGCAGGTCACTTCCAATGATAAGGAAGTTCACTTCAGCTGAACAGGAGCCAAGACTTGGTTGCCTGCTGGCAGTTTTAATGTTAAGCTCAGCTTTGGTCACTGGAATTTCATGATTGCGTTAATGTAGAGAATCCATGAAAACTTACCTAAACACTGTTATGGTTTGGATGTGAGGTGTCCCCAAAAGCTTATGTGTGAGACAATGTAAGAAGGTTCAGAGGAGAAATGATTGGGTTTTGAGAGTCTTAACCTAATCAGTGAATTAATTCCTATAGGATTAACCGAGTGGTAACTGGGGACAGATAGGGTGTGGCTGGAGGAGGTGGAAATTAGGGCATGGCTTTGGGATATATATATATATATATATATTTGTATCTGTCGAGTGGAGTCTCTCTTTGCTTCCTGATCACCGTGATGTGAGCAGCTTCCCTCCATCACCCTCTTCCACCATGATGTTCAGCCTCACCTTGAGCCCCAAAGAATGGAGCTGGCCTCCTATAGACTAAGACCTCCAAAACTGTGAGCCCTCAAATAAACCTTTCCTCCTTTGCAGATGTGCTGGTTGGATCATTTAGTCGCAAAGCGAAACAGCTAACTAAAACAAGACAATGGAATGACTTCTCAATTAGGACATAGACCAGCAATCCTTTGGTAAATACCTACTGAATACCTACTTTGTGTGAGCACCCAATGAATTGCTGACGGCCACCATGTGGCAAATTTGTTTACTTTGTCCTATGGGTTACAGCCAGGCATAGCTCCTGTGAACAGTTCCATATTTCTAAACAAGACCATGTTTCATAACACACTCTAGAAAAGACAGTTGGCACATGGAAGATGCATTAATCCTATTAAGAAACCAAGCACATTGCAGCATTTGACGAATGGTAGCAGAAAACAGGCACAGTCCTTGTCCCCAGTCATTTGATTTTGGACCTTGGCATTTCAGTTCCCATTATCTCCCTCCTGAGCATGCATTGCCCCTTTAATAGATAATTTTGGAGTGACAGGTAGAGGGACTTTCAAAGAGCCTGTAGTCTTGTTGGATCAGGAAGGGTTTCACAGAGATGGGAGGACTGGGGCTAGGCTTGAAGAATGTGTGGGATCAGAGAGTCAGGATGGCAGACAGTGATAGGATCCAAGGCATGAAGTGTGATGGACAGCCTGGAGGGCAGGATATTTGGGTCTGTCTCCAGAGGAAGCAAGAAGGCAGAGACAGTGAAAAGCCACCATTGGTTCCTAAAAATTGAACTCTACATTGTCCCTTCCATTGGACCATTGTACCATTGGTCCATTGTACCATTGGACGAATTTATCTGTTTCTGAATACGTATTCATTCTATTTCTTTAGAACAAATTTGTGTAAAGGTGATCTTCATGGTAGAGTCTATGACTTTTTAAAATCATATATCTATATGTTTACCTTAAAATCATATCTCTCTCTCTCTCTCTCTCTATATATATATACATATATCTTAAAAATCAGAGCTTGGAGCACTGCTTTATGGAGATATTCTCACACCATTGTTCACCAAGTGCCTTTTCATAGCCACTCAGACAGGTTGACACCAAAGAACAAGAATACAACTCAGGATAAAGTGGCACCTACTGAAATGTCCTAAAGTCTTGTACATAAGAAGAACTGAGGGAGACATTTATATTGGCAAGAAGTTCTACAAGAGCTTGAATGGAGAAGGAAGGTCTCTCCATCATCCCCATCACCACAATGCCGGATCTGTTCTGGGCAGATCAGCACTAACTGCCCATTAACTACACAATTCCTCTCACTTGCTTGCATACAGGTACTTAGCACCGACTATGTGTCCAGTACCAAAAGGGAAACCAGGAGAGAAGAAACCAAGATTGGTAACAGCAGGTTCCAGATCTCTAGAAGCTCAGACTGGTAGGGTGAGCAGCACTTCAGGGCAGATACTGGTAAGAAAATGTGACACGCACTCTAATGGTGAGTATTCTGCTCAGAGTGTTGTGGTCGTGTCTTCAAAAGTGAGTTGAAAAGAAAGGTATATGTGGATGAGGCACAGAGAATCCTGTGGACCCAGCGGTGTGGACTTGTGATTTTTCTTGGGAAAAACAAGTATTGTCCAAGAGCTGCCTGTGCACCCACACAGAGACCAGCAGTAAGATGGAGATCAGATGCCAGAGGGGGTGGAGGGGTTACTAAAGTCAGGTAGGATGCAATTTGAGAAAGAAACAGGTTCATAAAGGTTTAGAGAGCTGTTAAAGGAAAACAACTGGAAATGACTCTCCCTGCCCGTCATCTTTTGAGCTTGAGCCTGGGGTGATGTACTTAGTCCTACTGAGGTCTTATCACACTGGGGACTGTTTTTGGCTCAGAATGAATATTTAGACAATATTTCGTCTCTTACATAGTGGTTCAGAGAGAAGCTTGGAGTCCTGGATCCTAGATCCTATACTTACTAACTGTGTGATGCTCGACAAGTTAGTCATCTAAACCTCAAAGTTTTCATAACATTCGGAAATTCCTCACTTGATCTTGGGGAGTGTGTTAGCTTTCTGATAGTATAAGGAACAACGGAGATAGTCAACTATAAGGAGGAACAGCTTATTCTGCCTCTCTGTTTTGGAGGTCTCAGTCTGTGGTGAGCCCCGTTGCTTGCAGACACCTGGCAAGAGAGCACATCTTGGCGGAAGTGTGTTGCAGGGCAAAACCATTCACTGCATGATTGGAAAGTAAGAGAGAGAAAGAGAAACTGGCTGGAGCACCACGATCCCAGCCAGGATATGTCCCCAGTGACTTGAAGACCTCCCAATAGGCGCAGCCTCTTCAAGTTTCCACCACCTCTCAACAGCACCACCCTGGGATCCAAGCCTTGAACACAAGGGCCTTTGGGAGACACTTAACATCCAAACCACAACAAGCAAGGTGAAATGAAAAGATACATGCCATATTTAATGAACATGCACATGGGGAATCCAGAACTTCACGGGGTATACAGAAACACATGAGCACCCACAAACATATAAACATCTATTTTAATATCTACAGATTATATAGAAAGTGTTCAGTACAAATTGTGTTGGAATTTAGTAGAAGGAGCACTAGCCTGAGATAAAGACCTTGATTCTAGTCAAAATGACTAGCTGTGGTGGCCTTGACTAGGTCACTTGACCCTTCAGGGACTGGTCTCTTCCTCTGCAAATTGAAGAGTGTGACAGGGCTGGAACTCTGAGGAAGACCAGGGATCCTTTCCATTTCTGGTTTGTTAACTCCACAGCTGTGGAGGAAGGAAGACTTGGGAGTCCCCCATTTGTACTGCCAACCCCTTCAACTCCCTTTCTCAAGGGAGTGTGTGGCCCCACCTTGACCTTGATCAAGTAATTGCATGAGAAGAAAGAGGAACTTCCCAGTAGTGAGGGCCCCAGGGTATCTATCATCACCAGCAGGGCCTGCAACCCTCAGGAGAGGGCTTCTCTTAATGTTGTAGAGTTGCCAGAACCTGCCTACAGTTGTACCTCAGCAAAGACCAGATGAAGGAGCTGTTGGCGGGCAACAGGTGGGAGGTCTCAGCACTCGGTAGTTGTCTAATTTTAAGGACCTCAAGGGTGGACATCATTGTTCCCATTCCACAGATGGGCACTCTCAGAAAGCTGAGGTCAATAAAGATCCTCTGGTAGGTTACGGCAGAACTGGAACTCACACTTGGCTCTGCCGACTCAGCCTGGTGCTCTCGGTATTGTCGGCTTCTACGGCTACCTCTCAGATCAGCCACGAGGCCACATGTAATTAGCTGCAAGATTATGTGGTACCATTTGGAAGTGCTAGAAGAATTCAGAGAGTTAATTAAAAAGGCAAAGGGCATTAAGGAGACAGTTTGGGAGGAGGGGAGGACGTTCTGTGGAAGTTCTAGAGAAGAAAGAGAGAGGAACCAGGTGTATTTATAGACTAATAATGTGCAAACGGGGGAAAATGTGCTGCCTCGGGCAATTCTCATCAAGTTAATGGATGTTGCCAATTACCGTGGTAACATTTTTAATTGTATCTCTGCTCTGAAGAGAATAAAATCAGAATTTCCTAGTCTTTGCCTCGGGACTATTAGGGACCCGCATTCTGCTGCATTACTCCAGCATAGATATACCCACCCAGAGTCTACACTGATGGACTACTCACAGCGATCCCAGACCCAGACTGGGGTTGGAATAAGTGGTAGCAAACAGGGCATCTCTTATGAGTTCAGGTGTAGAAATGAGTCTGGAAGACAACAGGCCTGTGTCTGAAGGAACAGACGGTAGCCACATGGGAACCCCATGAAAAAGACAGCCACCACGGTATCCGCTTTGGTACTTGGTACCTGTGAACTATTTCAGGGTGAGTCATCCCCTATGATAGTGTAATCTCCATGCCTATCACCTTATGTAACATTCATAACAATTCATGTCACTTGAACAGTGATGCCTCACCTCTACATTGTAAGCTTCTTAAAGGGAGGGGTTGTACCTGCTGGTCCCACCCTGGTAACTCCACTTCCTAGCACAAGCCTGGCATTCAATTATATCATTGGAAAAACGATGAAAACTCCCACAAGGAATGTACAGTTTTGCATGTATTTTGCCAAGAAGGAACTGGATCGGACAGCTAAGTGACTTGTCTAAGTCACTGCAGCTAATAAATGGCAGCTACCCAAAAAAACTGGGTCGGATGGACTTGGCTCCAGAGCACACCCTGGGAGGCACTGTGCAGGCTGCCCTCTATGGTAGAAGAGGAAGAGAGAGAAGGAATGACCCACATGTGTTCATCAAAGACTGTGCCAGGCACCATGTTGCTTTATGTCATTTAATCCTGAGAGGGAATCCATGAAGTAGGTATTGGCCACAAACTGAAAATGTAGAAAAAGAGGTCCTGACTAAAGGAGCGTTTAAGTGACTTGCCCAATGTTCAGACAGCTCTGTAACTCAACCTCGACAGAGCTCAGCCTCAACAGAGCCTCAACTTCATGACTTCTGGGACAGTGACACACCCAGAGCAAACTACATCTTGAAAACCCAAGGCTTTGAGAAGAAGAAAATAAAAGTGCGGGTTGCCAAGTCCCACAATCAAATCTTTTAGGGAAAACCTGGGGACAAATTGTGACATAGTTCCCTTCTCTGATGCTCCCTCCACCCCAAGCCAGGGCCCCGCCTCCCCAGTACTTATCTCTCGGGCTGCTACATCCCATGGTCTCATGCTTCTTATGGTTAGGTCTCCACTTCCTGCCCCAGCACCCAAGATAGTCCCCCACATAGGCTGGCCCTTGCCAGCTAATACTCCAGGTTCCAGAATCAACCACCAGCAGCCCAAGGGAATGCCCAGTCCTTTAACCAACAGGAGCCAAAGAAAAGTACTTGAATGAATAAGATCTCCTTCAGTAGCAAGCAAGGACATCTTGGGGACTTTCAATGCAGACCAGTGTTAACCAGCTATACCTACTATACATGCACCAGTCAGTGAACTATTACGCCCAGCGTCTCTCTCTAACGGGACATGTGGGAGAAATACCTCCTTTGCCAAATCCTGGAAGGGATCACAGTCTAAGTGCACATGAGTGTGCAAATGCTCTCATGATCTCTACACTTGGGATCTGCAGATAGCTCATGCCCAAGTCCCTGCTCCCCAGTGTAGAAAGCCAACTGTGCTTCAATTTAAAGCCAGCACTGGTCCCCTCCGGCTTCTTCCTCCCTCCCACCTCGTTCAGTACATTATTTTGAGGTGGAGGCAGACTACAGTGGAATAAAGCATAGTTTTCTACTCTCAGAAACCTAAGTTCAAATCCCAGCCCCACCACCAACAGTGACATGGCCTTCATATACTCTGACCACACTGAGACTTAGAATCTTCATCTCTGAAAAGGGAATAAAGCAATACTTTCTCACAGGGTTGTCATGAGAATTAACCCAGATAATGGTATGACATTCATAATACAGGCTAAGGAGTACCCACATACGACAGCCATGTATTAATCTTCACGAGAGAACAACAGTCCTTGACCTCTGCTGCTGTTATATACCCTCCACCCCATTTTACCTGCACATACCTGACTATAGATATATCTGTTGGCTAAAAGGATCAACAGGTGAATTTAGCAGATCCAATATACAGGTAGAGCTGATTGACCTGTCTCCCACCCCATCTGAGCTTCCCACCAAAGCCCAGCATTTCCAGAGGCCATTTGTTAAACGTCCCAGGCCCTGAGAGATGCAGTACAAGATGAACATGCATGACCCTGGCAGAGAGCAGCAGCCTCCCATGAGAGTCTGCTCACACCTGCATCCATCAGCCTGGGAAGGGCTGCCCAGGGGAAGAGCAAGATGTCAGACCCTCTGGGACAATTAAACTTAAACAGAACCAGACACTCTGGAATCCTCTCTTGGGAGTCATTCTGCCGATTCTGGGGCTGGGGCAAGATCACTTAATAGGCCCTTTTTCATCTTTAATTTCTCTGATTCAGAAAGTTTACAAGATCAATTGCTAAGAGGGCTAATGTGAGGAGATGAGGCAGCAAGTTGCTCAGGGCCCAGAGTCAGCTAATTCCTTAGCTTCTAACTAGAGCCCACAGGGACCCACTTATATAAAGCCTGAGAGCTCCTCGCTTCGCTCCATCACCCCTCCCATCCACAACACCCTCTAAATAAAGGATCTGAATTGCAACCTAGCAAGAATAGCACATCAACCTCAAGCCAGCCAGCACTTGCCAGGAATCTGTCATATCTTGCTTAATACTTTTATACTTTTGCCCAGGGCAGGACTCATGAGTTCAGAGTCTTTTCTGCACAGTCTTCACACCAAGGGACCCAGGGACCTCGCATCTTCAAAGACTATTTGATGTGGTGCAACCTCATGATCAAGTCAGTGGTTCTCAGACTATGTGGGTTTAAATCCCACTTCTACCTCTTTCAAGCTGTATGACTTTGGGCAAGTTACATAAACCTAAGTATGGGTTTCCTTATCAATAGGTGGGGCAACCATAAAGCTTCCTGAGCATTTAATTAAATAATGTCAGTAATGTGCTTAGTATGTCATTTGCACTCAGAAAATACTACCCATCATTTACTGCTCATTATGTTTGGGTCTCTGGATCAAATATTATGGACAGTCAAGAATTAGGGATAAAGGATTAATTTAAGATGGAGCAATGCTACGAAGCTCTTGGGTGTCATGAAATATGAAGCCACACTCACACTCATTTTGATAATATCCTAGAAGCTTTTGAGATACATCCCTTGAGAGAAGAGACAGCCTCTTCATTCTGTTATCCTCCTCCCTGTCTCCTTTATTCCTGTAGGAAGTTAAAGCCCCACCCTCACCCCACTCCTGCTACATGGGAAGCCACAGTAACAATGCTGGATAATCACAGTTTTACCAAATGGATTCTGGAAAGAGCATGAAAAAGTTGCCTCCCATGTAGGAGACCTACATTCTCCAAATGGAAACAAAACCCAGAAGGGGAATAGCACACTCCAATTGCCCCGGACAATGCATCCCCCAGGATGCCTCAATGACCATAGCAGGACATTTGCTTCTCTTCCCCGTCATTATCTGCATATTTTCCTTAATGATGGAAGAATTAAACTGAACTCCTGCACAAACTGGCTCTAGGGCATTCTGGAAAGCCTAGAAAAGAAGTTTCAATTTGTTCACTTGCTGAGAATGAATTCTGCCTCATATAACTCCTGACAAATTGCCATTTTTAAAGGGTTTGTTAATTTCCAATGAGCAAATGGCACATCAGATATCTTGTTTATTCAACAGATGCTCCTGAACTAAACAAATGCTTCTTGTTTAACAAACATGGAAACATCTTGTCAGCTTTGCCGAGATCATCCTGTTTAACTATCAAGGGAAGGTCCTGTGGTTTGTTGAGAAAAATATGAGCTGCTTCCCTCCCTTGTAGGGTCTCCAAAAAGCCTGGGGATGGTGGTCCCATTGAAAAAAATGATGTGAAGCTCCCAGGTCCCAGACTGGATGGCAGCTCTTAGATAAAGGACCTGAAATCATTCCTTTGTCTGATTCAGGTCTACTTTATCCAGAAATCTCCTTGATGCGAAATCTGAACTGAGCATTGAAAGAGACACTATCCGAGACACAGAAGTGGTGTGAAGTCATGATTAAAATCAATTTTGGGGTCAGCCCGGGTTAGATCCTAGCCCTGCCACTCACTACCTCTGTGAACTGGGACTAGTTACTTAAGTGCTCACCACTCAGTTTCCTCAGCTAAGTTACAGGTCTACTAATGATGTGAAGGGCAAAGATGCTGATGGTAGTAATATATGCTCATACTCTTAATCCTAATTATATTTAAGGGTATTTTAAATGGAGCTGAACCCAGGAATGAGTCTCAGGAGCAGAGAGAAAGGGTCTTGGAAAGAACCCCATTCCTATGTCCTCCATTATTTGAAAGAAGTGAATGTGACATGTTTGATAATGTGATGGCTCAGCGACTCCAGTCAGAAATGAACCTGAACAGACAGTGGAGCCCTTCCAAGCCTCACCACTTCAGCCTGATATCATAATTACTTTTAGCCAGCGAGCTAAAGATCTGGCTAGACTGTGAGGTGGGGTGGGACGGGGAGCGCTGGAAAGAAAGGAAAGAGGCCAGCTTGCCGGGAGCACATAAGCACACATGGAGAGAGAGGATGGCTGACCTCTGTCAGGTCTGAATGTGCGATGATAAATCCATCTGCCGATGGGTGCGCCAGTACAATGTATTAATTATATGAGGGAATGCATTTCAAAGCCTCCCTGCTGGAAAGTATCACAGAGAATTACCTTGGGACAATATCTAACTCACTGAAAATTAATTTACTCCACAGTTTAGATGCTTGGGAGGGGTGCAAAGAGACACTGACTCCAGCTGAGCATGACATGGCCATGTGCTGTCTGAGGAGTTGCAGACTTATCTGAACTGGTAGAAGGGCTGCAGAAGACCCTCCAGGCATGGTTCATTTTCTGATGGAATCTTCACAGCAACCGCATGAGGTAGACAGTGTTATTATCACCATTAGGCTGATGAGGACACGGAGGCTTAGAAAATCTGCCCACCATGTTAGCACTTTTAGTAGAGGAGCCAAGAGGTCTGTCTCCAGAAGCATGCCCTTAGCCACTCTGTGAAAGTGTGAGAGAGGGTTCAGGGAACTTCAAAAGTAGGTAATTTTTGAGCAGAACTTCAAAAGATAATAAATCAATTGCCTGGAATTGCTCAGAATTGTGTATCCTGCCTCCCTCACCTGGCAATGGATGGCCTGATTGAAAACCTGGAGACGCATGTGCAGAACCATGATCAGGATAGGGTGTCAGGGGAGAAAAGAGGATCAGAAGATGCCTGTGATTTCCCAGCACTCTGTTGTGAGAAAGCACTTCTTGCCATGATCAGCGATTTGTACTTTCATCTTAAGGTTGTTTTTTTTTTTTCTATTTCCAATCAATCTTGATCCCCTGAAAAATCCATGGTGGGTGCTAGTCACATGTAAGACTCAATCAGGTGGGCAAACCTCAATTTGATTTGGTCCCAAATAATCTTTAGCAAAATTCTGCAGATCAATGGTTTATATTCGCCTCATCTCTTTCTGGTCTATTTCAGCAGCTTAATGTGGTCAGTAAGAGAGGAAGATAAGAGGCTGGGGACACATTCACGGGCATCCCATTGATTTCTGTTCATTTAGAAATGCAGATATGTAAGGGTGACATAATTTTACTGACAACCTTGAATTGACTCAAAATTAGCAAAAAAGAAAAAAAAACTACAAAAGGAGGGAGATAACTCATCAACAGCCATTCTTTATTATTGGCCACAAAATCTCTGTGACACACTTCACAAGAAATCATGACTCAACCAGCATGTCATTATTCTTTTATTTAAAATAGTTGATAGCTCTTTCTTGATTTTAGCAGCAGACATATTTGGCAAAAGGCTGACCTCATTTAACCCGAGTTTCAGAAAACCAACAAGGCAATACAGAGCTGCTTCAAGTAGGGGCAAACCTAAGGCCAGAAGACAGAGCGAACAGGGCCAAAAGAGGATGAGGAGGACCTGGTTGCAGGAAGGGCCAATGGGGACAATGAAGGTGCATCTGGAGCAGTGCTTTTGCAGGAGACCAGCAGGCAGGGGAGCTGGGGCTGATGGAGCAGGGAGGCAGCCAGGGCGATTTGAGTCTTGTAGTGAGGGAAGTGCTTGGGTGGTAGGATAATAACTAAGGTCATCAGAGAAATAAATTCACCAATTTGGGGAAAGGAGACAAACTGCTTCCATATATTTGGGAAATGGTAATATATTCAGTTAAGAATAGTTTAGGAACACCTTTAAGCATTAAAAAGAAAATAGAGACAAAAACAACAACAACAAAGAATAGTTCAGGTTTTGAGGTATGCAAGGAAACATCACAGTGGAGTTATGCGGCGGTTGCTGAACAGTACCAGGATATTAGGGTAGAGGTGGTGAGCAGGGCTTAGGACACTGTGTCAGAAATTCTGGAGAGAGTGAGGTGGGGCACAGGACTCAGCAATCTTTAGAGGAACAAGATATGCTGTGTGTGTGTGTGTGTGTGTGTGTGTGTGTGTGTGTGTGTGTGTGTGTGTGTGTTTAGCAGGGGCAATGGGGCCTCATGCATGCTAGGCAAGCACTCTACTACTAAATGACTTCCCCAGTTCAAAAGAAGTTATGCTTTATTGGGAAAATGTGTCTTCTTGCAAGCAAAGGGAAGGATGAAGGATAAAACTGTATATATTTACTGTGTACATCATGATGTTTTGAAATACATATGTATACACTGTGGAATGGCCTTTTCCCTTTCTTTTTCAAGATAAGTGAGAATTGATGCTGTTTTTAGTGAAAGGGAATTCAGAGTTTGCAGATACTGAGCCAAGAGAGAGTAAAGGATGAAGCTAAACCCCTAAAGTTGGGTAGGGACAGGATCAAAAGCACAACTGGAAACTTAAGAAAACACAGCTATTCTTCCAGCATGGCAGAGAAATACAGGAAAAAGAGAAAGAACTTGGGGAGGTGTTATGGTTTGGATGTGAGGTGGCCCCCCAAAACTCGCATGAGAGACAATGCAGGAAGGTTCAGAAGAGAAATGATTGGGTTGTGAGAACCTTAACCTATTCAGCGCATTAACCCCTGATAGGATTAACTGAGTGGAGGCCGGTGGGGTATAGCTGGAGGGAGTGGTTCATTGGGGGTGTGGATATGGGGTACATATTTGTATCTGGAGAGTGGAGACTCTCTCTCTCTCTCTCTCTCTCTCTCTCTCTCTCTCTGCTTCCTGACCACCATGATGTGAGCTGCTTCCCTCCACCGCCCTCACCTGCTATGATGTTCAGCTTCACCTTGAGCCCTGAGGAATGGGGCCTGCCTTCTATGGACTAAGACCTCTGAAACCATGAGCCCTGATAAACTTTTCCTCCTCTACAGTTATGCTGGTGCTGACCTGTTGTGGTTTTCTTTCTTTCAGAAAGGCATGATGGGCAGAGGGAGTCTAACAAATTCACGGAAGACCATAATGACAAATGCAATCAGACCTGTGAAAGTAATCATCCAAATGTTGTGCAGCAAAACCACCAGCCTACACCAGCTTGGCTACTAGCAAGGAAACAGCAGCACTTGATGGCCAATTGGTGGTAGCCCAACCTGTCCCTAATTCATATGCAGCTTCTCCAAAACCAGCCCCCAACCTCTAAGCTCAAATCCCTCTCCACCAGTCCATTCTCCATTGCCTCAAGTCTACTGTTTGCTAGCAAGATACATCCTAAGAGGGAGAGCCGTTGAGTGAATCTTCGCAGGGAATGACTTCGCTGGTGTGGAACACCAGAGGGGTCACTTTTTAATGTTAATGCAGGTCTTTTGTGCAAAATGGTCACAAAACATGAGCCATGGAGTGTTCCACAGAAAGGCCCATGAATAAAAATTAATTTTTAATGACCCTTTCTGAGTATTAGCTGTTTGTAAAGCATGTGCTTATCCAGGGGACTATTCATAACAGGAGTCAAACAGACACATTCCGATTCATTATATTTCTAGGGTCTTGGGAAAAAGAAAGCCTTTAAGGACCTTTTCTTCACAGGAACTGTCTTTCAAAATTCAAATAGTTTATATTTCAGACTCCCCACTTCCTAAATTTCATTTATAAATCAAAGCAGCATTTGAGCAATTTAATGAGAATGAACTAAATTAAGAAAAAACAAATATCGAATATATACATTTGATTGTTTGAGTTTATTGGATTTTTCTTTCTGTTTTCTTCTATCTTTTTGTTTTTTACAAAGGTACATTGAGTTAGGTCTGGTCTTTACAGTTTTGTTCTGGAGACCAGGTGTTTTGCTAAGAAAGGACACATTGTGGTTGTCTTCTCAGAATCATCGACTTCTGACCCTGTTAGTACAGTGAGTCCTATGTCCTAGACCCAGAATGAAAGATAGGGGTTCTTTCTAAATTAACATCTAGATTTCTCTCTAGAATAACATCTTATTTATAGTCATTCAACTCCAGGCTGTAGAGCTCACAATAGGTATTTCCTAACACTGATCTAGAAGTTTCTCCCTTATCCAATTAGAACCAAAAAGTCAAACCATTACAAAGTTGCCCAGAGGTGATACTGTACAGTTGGTTTCAAACCACCTGAGGTGAATTAATTTTTCCAGAATATCACAGACTGGTATGTTGTTAAAATAATTGCTACGTGCTGTAAAACATCAGAGAATGCCACACTGCTATACAAGTTTCTGAACACTCTCTGGATACTAGTCTATGAACTGATCACATATCACTGGCGGGGTTCATGGGTCAGCGCCACTTCCCCAACCACTCCAGAGTAGCTGCTGACGCAAACTTCCCATTCTCCAGGTGAGGAAGCAGGAGTGCAGGGAGGGGCTACTAACTACAAACGCAGTGTCCGAGGTCCTTAGGTTAGGATCCAAGACCCCTGGTGCCACAACCACACAAGCATGGACTAAGTTAAACCCCCACATGAAGATGCCTCACTCCCTGCTCCCTACGCTTTGCACTTTGTTAAAGATCCCAGTGTCTTCAACTGGGTCAGATCTGTGTAACATACACACCATCAAGACAGGCATTTCGGATTCCCAGAATATGCCAGATCCCTTGATTTTACACTCAACATGGCAAACTTCAATGACCTTAAATGGCTCTAGCCATGGTTAGTACTTACTTCTTTGAAAATGATTTGATGACTGTTTTCCCCACTGCCCGAAAGTACTAAGAGGACAGAGGACGCTTAGGTCTCTTTTGCCCACCATTGCATCCTTGTGCCTAGTACAGTGCCTGGCTCCCAGTACACCTTCAATAAATGTTCTTAGAATTAACAAATGGGGAAGTGGTACCCTGGGGCCATTTGCAGGCCTTGCGGGCATCTAGCAGCATGCTCAGAGGTGCCTTAGTGAGCAGGCTATCACAAGTGCTGCAGAGCCATGCCTGGGTCCACAAGTCATAGGCAGACTTGCTAAATACTCTCTGAGGCAGCTCTGCCACTCAAGCCTAGCAACTTCTCCAGTCTTATGTCATGCAGCCCTTTATCAGTACAGCAGGCACAGAGCTCTTCCTTCCTGCTTTGCTTCCCTACTACCCTTTCTTCCCAAAGTTTTTATCTGTTTAATACTGTTTAATACTCTGTAATGTATACAGAGATAATCTGGCAGGATTTCTGCCTAGAAAGAGCTCATAATCTAGTTAGGGAGAGAGATAAGTACACTGAGCAGTTAATGACAGAAGTCAGCAAAACTAACCATGAAGACAACATGAGCTCCAGGAGGTTCAACTCCTCTGCCTGGATTTTGAGCAGCTCACAGTCAGATAGCATCCTACCTGGCCACGGCTTACGCAGCATGCCTCAGAAAGTCCACACTCCTCGGTACCTCCAGATCATCACACTCATTTCTGTCTCTGAGCCTTCAGCCCCTGCTGCTACTCTGACTGAAATATTCCCTCCCTCCTTTTGGCTGGGTGAAAGCTCATTTTACTACACCCAGCTCAAGTGCCACCTCCGTTGGGACACCCATGATACTAGCCTTCAGTTTCCTAGGACAAAAATGATCTGTTTTAGCCAGGGGTCACTGGGGCATTTGACCCCTGATAAGCACTTCCAGTTGGATTATGAGCTCTTTGAAGGAAGGACTATGGGACTGCGGCTGGTGGGCATGCGGTGTGCCCAAAGTGCTCCTGGTGTGCGGTTGTGACTGCTCTGGAGGAAATACACTGCCAGCCAAAACAGTTTATTAGTCACATTACTGCTTAAGCCCCTGCAGAATGTGCAGAAGCAAACTCAGCGCGACAGACACAAACAGGTGTGACTGAGAAACCCCACATCTGATCTCAGAAGTGGTCGTATTTAAGTTTATGTATAAAATAGTTTTCTAAGTTTCAAGTTGCCTTGTCTTAAATGGGGACAGTCAGAATGGCTGAGAATAACAGGAAAAACATATAATTACTAGTGACAGCAGATGACAGATTCAGTACTGCCACTTTGTCTTACACAGTGATCCTGGGTAAGTCACATTACCTCTCTGGACCTGTTTCCTTATCTCTAAAATGAGGGTTCAGGGTCTGTTTTCTCTAATTGCCAGGTGTTTCTTAGAAACCAGTGTATTTCATGGGTTCCCAAGGTCAATGGCTGTTCCAGAAATGACTGCTGGTTTCCTGTGAGTGGCTGGAAGGAAAGGTTCTTATTCATTACACAGCCTCATAAATCATCTGGAGTCCATAGGATGTTTAATATGGAATCACTTAATTTAATAGTCATTTTGACATAAGGAATTGTTTTCTTAAAGCTAGAACTGGCTGTAAAACCTCAAGTGATATTTTATGGCTGCCATATAATAAAATCATTCAGCAATTAGTGATTAATGACATACAATAGTAAGTTTCTCCATGGTCACCTCCCCCAGCCGCTCAGTCTCTTTGGTTTCACTCACTTCCCAGTTCAGCAATCACACCTGCAGGTGACGAGGCTCTTTGTAGAACCAGGATAGATTTCTGAATCTAAAAGACCACCACTTCCATCAAAAAATGTCTGATGGAGCCTGGTGCTGTGGTAGAGCTAAATGAAAATACTTAAATAAGCTCGATTCATGGCATGGAGAAAAGTAGAAAACTCCATGGCGGGGAGCTTCTCGGACAAACCACTGAATGTGGTTTCAGTACAAAAGGGATAAAGTTTTGATGGCTGGGTTTTGTCCTTTTATAACAGGGTTAGCCCTTGCTGGGAAAGGCGTATAAACCCTGTGGGCCTGATCGTCTCCTCGCCCCCTTGCCTGTTCCCTTCTGTCCCTCATTGCATTCTCAGCCTTGATTTCTCATGCCTCTGAGTCTCTGAAATGACAAATGCACTCCCAAGGATCAGGATCCCTAGGGGGCATTCTGCTCTGGCCTACTCTCCCACCAACACCAGCAATTAGACTCGACAACATGGGCTTTGAAATCAAACAAAACAAAACACCAGCCTTTGATTTCCTAGTTCAAAAGCCAGCTTCACCATCTTCTCATCTGTGTAACACTCACAACCTTTATGAGACACATTTAAGAAACTGAGGGTCTAAGGGCCCCAGATCACACAGCTACTAAGCATTAAAACCATGGTGGCCAAACCCATGCATGGAGCCACCACATTACTCTGCCTCGCGTGTGCAGAAAAGAGAATTGTGGCAAATGTCTTAGACTTAGCACGTTGTCCCAGACGGCATAAGCTCTCAACAAGCACCTCCATGCCATCTGCACCCCCTTTCTAGTAATTTACTCCTCAATGTGGAGGGGTGGGAAACTATGACACCCTCAGATTTATCAACTGATGACATCCACTCACTAAGGTCTCACTCTTCTGACTGGTTAATGTGTTGGTATAAAGACCTAAACCCTTAATTCAAGGCCAGGTATCTCTGAAGGACCACCACAGCTATAAGCTCCCAGAGGACCAGCTGCTATTTCACAGCAGCTCAACCTCCCCCTGGGTCCAATGCTGCCTCCCCGACCCCTCAAAGATGCTGCTGTTCCCCAGAACCCCCCAGTAAACCTCCTGCATACCACAATCTATTCCAAACTCTATTTACCAGAGGAACAATGCCTACATCATCTACTCCATCCCAAAAAGCAAACAGATAAAACCACTCAGGGAACTTTCTTCAGTCCCTTTTACCCTAGGGGAAATTACACTTGAGTCCAGAGCACACTTTCCAAGAAGTGTGTAAATATCAAACTGAATTTAAACCCTTATTTTAAAAATTCATCTGTAAAGCCTATAAATCTGTGGTCACCATAACTTGTTGATTTTTTGCCTAGTAGAACTCCAGCTCTAGACATTACACACTTTAGGCAATAACATTCTTGGGTTGGAGTAGGATTTAAATTTATTTTCTATTCTTTAAGATGTCCTTTCACTTTATTAATTGCAAAGCACATTTTCTAGAGTTTTCTGGAGTTTCATCTCCTCTTTCCAGGACTCAATACCCCCAGTGATGGCCTTTGAATCGGACTCCTGATCTCAAACTCTTCCTTCTATGGTTTGTCCTTCATTCAGCTATAAGAATGCTTTTCCTAAGGGCCAGTCCTGAGCATACTCCACCCCTGAGCAGAACCCTTCAAGGGTTTATACTGCTTACTGGCAAAATCTTCAACCTAGAATTTCATACTCCAGAATTACTATTTCATCTTTTCAGCCTGACCAACTTCTCTCCCCACAGGCACAGACCCTGGGCTTCATGATGAACTGACCTAACACACCTCCTGCTTCCTAACCTTGGAGTTCTTTCCCTTCTCCCTCTGCCTGAGATGTCTGCCACTGCTGGACACACCAGAGGACCCCCATGAACACATGCACACCAGGCTCTGCCTGCTACAACCTAAACCATCTTTCAGAGAAATCGTCTCTCAAATGACAGCTTGGAAGATTTTCCTGATGATGGCTCCCCAGATCCTCCTTTTCAGGCTGTATCAGTGTCCTGGAATATCACAATCATCCACTGTCTCAAATTCTCTTTATCTTACTGTATATCAGTGGAGTGTTGGCAGCATAATATATCACCCCATGACTCAGTGGTTTAAAACAACAATTATTTGTTTTGTTGTAACAACATCTTTGGAGCCAGACAAGGACAAGCTCATGTGGCCTGGGCTTGAAGGAGGCTCCATACACTGATTCCAGCACAACATGGCTCTGCATAAAGGTGACCGGTCAGGTGGGCTCCATAGTTCATTATGGGGCCTGGGATGAGAGGGTCTCAGCTTCAATGCTGTGGTAGAGGCAAGAGAGGTGGGCCTACGCACACATATTAGAAATAGTTGCTTATGTCAAGTTGCTAAATTTGGTCAAAGCAAGTAACACAGATGATCAGTCAAGGGGTTGAGTAAGTGCCCAATGCATACAGGGGAAAGATATCACGAAGCTACATGGCAACGGGTTGAAGGATGATTCTAATACTTCCCATAGAGACAGGAGCTAAAACAGCAACCCACCCAAAGGGCCTACTGCCCTTTAGAATCCTTTGCATATATGCACTGATCACAAAATGGGGACAGAACTGCTTCTGGACTGGAAATCCTCAGTAAGTACATCTAAACAGACATGGATAAAATCAATAACTTTGTTCATGCTATGAGGTTCATAAAAAGTACAGACATCCTTTTAATAGATGTAAGTGGCTTTTATCTATACAGCATTTTATGGTTACAAAGCATTTTAATGACCCCTTCCAACTTTTGAAGCACACTAAAATATACTATCTCATTTAGCAAGAGTGAATGCATTTTAAAAAGATGCCTGGAGGTGGCAATGTCTTCATTGGTTGGAAGAACTCTTTTTAGTGTGGATTTCAAGTACTGCTGGAAAGGAGAGGGGATTTGGTTAGGCTGTTTGGTTAGTCTGGTTAGTGCCTGGTAGCCCAATAACTTGTCTCCCTGATTTTTGAAACTACCTCCTCACCACCTCCCCTGACTCAAAATCTAATATGCTACAGAATTGCTGTGAAAGCATGTTAAAAAGGCAGATTCCTGGAGCCTAGATCCAGAGATCCACCTTGGTTGTTCCCTGGTGGAGCCTAAGATTCTGCAAGTAATCTGATTTTTACAAGCACCTCAGATCAAATGCACTGCACCTCTGCCTTGGCCATCATCTGGGAAACAAGGTTCCTTCTGCCTGTTGGAGGACTGGAAAAGAATTCTTCTATCACCATCATCCAACACTGGAGATCAACACCCAGGCTGCACAGAACCAGAGACTCCCAGGATGTAATCGTAAGTGCAGAGTTCTGATACCATCCAGTCAGTTCTTTGGATTTTACCGATGAGGATGCAGAAAGCCAGAGAAATCCTACGAGCTCCCAAAGGCCCTGCTGATATTTCATTGGCAGGAGTAAACTTAGCAGCAAGAAGCCTTGACACACCCATTCAAATGCTGCTTCTACTACATTTTGGAGGACACGAAGTTTTTATCTTCTTGAGTTTCTCTCAGTTCTGGAAAAAATCCTAATAAATCTAGAAAAGAAACCAAAAAGGAAGAAGGCATGTCTCCTCCAGTCATGTAATTCTTGTGCCAAATCTCCTCTTCCACCAAGGTGGGAAAATAGTCATGAAACTCATCTCTACTTGTTCCACAGTCAGCTCTCCTATACACAGGCTCTTCCTCACAGATTCAATCAACTTCAGATTGAAATCATGTGGGGGAAATAATGGTGTCTGTTCTGAATATGTGCAAACATTTTTCCTTGTCATTATTCCCTAAACAATAGAATAAAATAACTATTTACATAGATTTACATTGTCCTAGGTATGAGTAATCTAGAGATGATTTGAAGTATACAGAGGGTATTATTGTGTGCATTTTATATATAGGTCTTGGGCATCCTCGGATACGGGGTATCCTTAGCAGTCATTGCAGATACTGAGAGACAACGAGCTTTCACTTACTTCTTTTAATGGCACTTGCTAAGAAATGTATAAAACAGAACCTGGGAGTTCTCATTCCCAGCACCACTTGGAAAAGTGCATGACCATCCCACTTTAAATCCCTGGTGCCTTGGGTCCACTCCTTGGCAATTACTGCACACTTTGGAGCCTTTTAAAGCTCAGACTGGTTCCAGGGTCTGACCTTTTCAATTCCTCCATCTCCTTGCATCTGCCCAAATTGCTGAGTGGGCAGAGCTGGAATTCCCCAGGGCCCCCCTCCCCTCTCCTCTCTGCATCCATTGTACCCAGTGCTGCCCAAATTACTTGACAGCTCTCTGGAACACTATTAGGGCAAAAGGTTGGAGAATGTCTAACTGTGACAGGACTTGCCAGCAGGGACAGGAGAGGGGGTAGGGCAAGCCCTTGATCCATCATCTGCGCTGTCTTTCCAAACAGCAGATGTAGATGAGATACCTAAAGGAGGAGATTGTGTCCTGATTTGGGGAGAAGCACCATGGAGTCCCAAATTGGAATTTTACCCCTGATTGCAGGTAAAGGTGATCAAGGTGATACAACCTGCCAGTTGCTAGACTTGGAAATGCACAAACACACAGAGAGAAGGAAAACTGCTGTGTTTGAAAAGCAATATGCTGACAGCTGAAAAACCCGAAGGAATCTCCTGTTTCAGGGGTCCCTTTCAGAACAAAACGAGGTAGGGGGACTCACTGAGACCAAGGTCATTTGACAGCCAGTGAAAGAAAGGGTTCGTCTCCTCTACTCCAACCACTACAGTCTTTCATCCTGTCTCAGCCCTGGGTCTACAGATCAGTGCTAACCATGCCCAAACCATGTCCACGTAAGTGTGGACAGAGATCTTCTCACCAAATCATGGTGAGTCCGTTGGTGAAAGAGTGACTCAGCAAGTAGTGTCCTCACTACACAATAGGGTGGTTAGTTTAGCAAAGACTTCAACCTTTCAAGTAGTGTCTCTGCTGTGAAATCAGACAATCCAGAATTTGTAAGGACTGAGGAAAGACGGCATGGAGAGTACCATACCTATATGCAGCTTCTAGAAAAACGAATCGACTAGTTTAAATCCATGGACTTTTAAACATTTTCATCTGCTTCCTTAATGAATGGACCTCTGTGTTTAAAAGAAAGCTTATGCAGAAACCTAGAATGCAAAATAAATTAAGAACTTAAGTAGTTCTGGAGCAAAAAAGAGGGACATGGACCTAATAACAAAACACCCCACAGGCTTCTACGCACCTCATGTAGCCCCCAAAGCCATTGATCATTTATCAGACCCCAAAGAGACCTTCCAAGAGCACTGCCGGAGAAATCACTAGGGCAGAAAATCTCCCTGGGTCCTTCCCACTTCAACCTTACCATTATTTTTTAGTGTAAACAAGAATATATCCAGAGTACTATTCCACCACCATCAAAATGATCTTTATGAACACTATGTACACGTAAACAAAAATTGTTTAGAGTTAGCTTTTAAAAAGACATAGGATAGGCACATCATTTATAATTTGGTGAGAAAATCATTTTCATGTGTACAAAAAAATCAGAAGAGAATAAAAAAGTGTTCTGTTAAAATAACTAACAAAAATCTTTTTTGTGCTGTATCAAATAAACTGTAAACAAAAATGTGCTGTTTTAAAAAAAACATATTTGAGACACAGAAAATCTATAATTGCACAATTTTTGATGGAGAATGGAACTGGGATCAGGATGCTTCTGAAGATTCGCATGTGTCCTGAGGAAAACTGGGCAGTTTTATTGACAGAGACTTGGACAGAGCTGCACTTAAGCATCTCAAGGAAGTGCCAAGTGTTAATAAATCTTCAAAAACCATGAATATCATGCCATTCCATTGCACAAAAGATGAATGTTCCCCATTAACCAGGGAGACATGTCCATACTATTACCTGGCATTGGGGACACTTCACAATTCAAATCTGGTCTGTGCTCTAGTTTGATTTTTCACTACCCTTCAACATAAACTCTTTTTTTTTTTTTTTTTTTTTTTTTTTTTTTTTAAACACAGTGATACTCAGGCTGGGGGCAGGGAGGGAAAATATTTTGCCTCTCAGACAACATTTAGCAGTGACTAGATACATTATTGGACTGTCACAACTGGAAGAGAAAAGCAGGCACTTAGGTAGCAACCATGGACCTGGGTAAACACCTTATAATGAATGCACGGGGCAAGTATGTACCCCAAAAGGTCAAATGTGTAAAGGCTGAGAAACCCCAGCCTAGCAGATATTCTGGCTGCTCTCCAACATACCATGATCACTCCTGGTTCCAATTATTCTCCCTTCCCAGGGAAACCTTTCTTTTTTTCTTACTTGATGGCTCAATCCATGCTAGAATTTTTCAATCCCATCCCCTCCATGAAGCCTTTGCTGGGCCCTCCAGGCTAAATTGAGCCCTTCATCCCTTGAGCGATCATAACAGCTCCTCAGATGCTCCCTTGGTGCCCCCCCACGTGACCTTGGTCCTTGGGCAATCTGCAAGCATTGGTCTCAACTTTTGTATCACAACTGCTAAAGCTCATAAGATCTGATACAACTCAAGCTTCGGTTTATGATCTTTTGGACTTTATGACTTTATTAACATCAAGCCAAAAATAATTTCCTCTAAAAACTATAGTTTTAAAAGCATAATAATAAGCCATATGCCGATCACTGGAAAAACGGGTCAGAAATACAAACCCTATTCAGCAACAAGTTTTGTACCAGTTTGAACATGGGGCAAAAATATGTATCTGGAAGTACCCTAACTTACTTTTAGCTTCAAGGAGATGCTAAGTACAATTTGTCACCAAATTAATGAGGGTGACAGTTTCTTCCAATTATCCTCTCATATTTTCAGTTGTTTTATTATTAATTTTATAGCTCATACTTATGGAGCATTTGTGCGCCAAGCTGAGAAGACTGACATTCAGGCAAAAGGCAACAGCAGGATGTGCCAGCTGGTGTCCTTTCTGACTGGTAGGGCACTGGTAACAGAGGTTAAGTGCAACTAGCCAATGACACGCAGCTACTGAAGGCAACCCTCTCCTCCTATCTAGAGCCCAAATATCCACACAGGTGAATCTCTTCCCACACACACTCTCTGAATCACTTAAAGTCTTAGCAATACATTTACTGTGTGAAGAAACGTAGGGTATCAATTACATGTGAACAGGAGCAAATTACAGATATGCCTCATGGTTACCTAGTTTGGTCATGCCAATCAGAATAAACATGCTATGTGCAAAATATCTTTACTTATAATAGAACATAGATGAATATTCCAAAGAATAACATTAACTAAAAATGTGTCGGGCCAATATGAAGAAACCTAAACAACTTTATTGAAGAACACACAGAAATGGAATAAAAGAGACAAACTGGGTGATCAAAAATGAAGCCTGGATATTGGAAATAGTTTCAATTTTCTCCAAAGGCTTCACTGAAATTCTAATCTATATTCTAATCAATTGCTTTATTGAGGGAATCTGGAACATGACAAGGTGATTCCAAATTCATTTGGATGAATAAATGAGTAAGATAAGTTGTGAATATTTTGAAAAGGAAAAAGGGCTCTATTTAGTTTTGTTTTGTTATGTTTTGTTGGAGAGTCCTGCCAAGCTAGACACTACATTCATTATGAGCAATAATTAAATTCAGTGTGGTCTGGCCACAGGGCACAGAGGACTGACCAACCCAGTAGAATAAAAGATGACAAATGCCACCAACCTCAAGAGTTGCTATGACTAGTTTCCACTGCAGGGAAAACATCGAGTAAACAGTCCAATTAAATGGGAAGGTATTCATCATACTTCATTTTGCTTAACAAAATAGAAATTTTATAAATCTTAAAAATGTACCTCAATATGGAAAAATTATTTAATCATTAAAATAATTAAATTATTATAGTCACACAATGAAATAGATAACTATTCATATCAGTTATCTAAAGCATGCCTTATGTATTATCCAATATATAATATATAATATACATTTAATATAATATATAATAGACATTTAATTTATACAAAGGGAAACACTTTAGTTAATATTTATATGACCATAGTTTAACTTCACTATCTAAAAATAAAGTAATAAAAACACCATATTTGAAAAAAATTGAGGTTTGACAACATGATTTTTTTCAATTTAAAAAAGTATTAAACTCATAATGTAATTAAAAACCAAAGAATAAACTTGGGATAATACTGAAACAAACTGATAGACTGTAAAAAGATCCCACAGTAAAACAGGAACAAAACCAGATGGTGACATAAAATAAATACAATGGCTAATAAATATATGAAAACATGTCTAAATTCATGGTATAATAAGACATGCAAATTAAAACAAAGAAAACCCCATCTTTGCATATTAAATTAGATATCTTTCTTAAATTAAATCTGTATATAAGGTATAAGAAAATGGCATTTTAGAAGGGAAACAGGTATGAACTTCTGGAGAACAATTTGGTATGACAACATTTATAATTTTTTTGATCCTTAAAAATTATCATAATCCGATTTTGGACAAATAATGAAAGTTCTCAAAACAACATTCAATGCCTTCTTTAGTAGTAAAACTTTGGAAGCAAAATCAATGTCAAATAACAAAAGATGATTAAGTTATGATATTGTCATCAGAATACATGTGAGTAATATAAATTTTAGATTATGTTTTAGGAAGAATAAAGAATGGTACAGGACAATGCTCAATTTCATTTTCATAAAATGAAAAATTTTGTAAAATGTCATAATCTCAGAGAAATGCAAATCAAAACAAAGATTTCATCTCACTCCAATCAGAATGGCAATTATCAAGACTACAAGCAACGATAAATGTTGGCAAGGATGTGGGGAAAAGATACATTCATACGTTGCTGGTAGGAATGCAAAATGGTGCAACCATTATGGAAAGCAGTATGGAGATTCCTCAGAAACTTTGAATGGAACCACCATTTGACCCAGCTATCCTACTCCTCCATGGTTTATGCTCAAAGGACTTAAATTCAGCATATTACAGTGACACAGCCACATCAATGTTGACAGCAGCTCAACTCATAATAGCTAAACTATGGAACCAACCTAGGTGTCCTTCCACAGATGAATGGATAAAGAAAATGTGATATATACATATATATATATGTAAATAGATATATATACATATATACACATGGAATATATATATATATATATATATACATACACACACACACACACACACAAACACAATGGAATATTACTCAGCTTTAAAGAAGAATGAAATTCTGGCATTGCTGGTAAATGGATGGAGTTGGAGAATATCATGCCAAACCACAAAAACCAAAGGCCAAATGTTTTCTCTGATATGTCGATACTAATTCACAAAAGTGGGGGTAGCACTAGGGAAGAATAGAGCCATTTTATATTAGGTAGAGGGGAGTAAAGAGAGGGGAAGGGCATGGGGGTAGGAAGATTAGTAGAGTGAAACAGACATTATTACCTCATGCACATATATGACTGCATGACTGATGTGATCCTACAATATGTACAATCAGAAAAGTGAGAAATTATACTCCATTCATGTATGATTTATCAAAATGCAAAAATGCATTCTACTGTCATGTATAACTAATTGGAACAAATAAAAAATTAATTTAAAAAATTTTAAAATGCTTAAAACTGTATCATATTATTATAGGGAAAAATGACTATTTAGAAATACTTGACATTTCCCCAAGAGGTATTTTTGGAACAGTAAAATTATAGAGGATCATTTTGTTTTTATTTTTCTGCCTTTCCTTGAATGTCATCAACAAACTGTATCATGTCTATAACCAAGTTTAAAATGGCTAAAGTGCATTTGGTCTTTTAACAATTATTTCCGTAGTTTTGGTAGTTTCTCTTTTCCTAGATGATTTTGCCTTTTGTCATTTGCGCTCCAGGATTTTTCCTTTTTTTTTAATTTGTTGTTTTCAGATATACATGACAGTGGAGTATGTTTTGACAATTTGTACATAGGGAATTGTATATATATGGAGTATAACCCATTCCAATTAGGATCCCATTCTTGTGGCTGTACATAATGTGGAGTTACACTGGTCATGTATTCATATACAAACATGGGAAAGTGATGTCTGATTCATTCTATTGTCTTTCCTATTCCCATTCTCCCTCCCTCCCATTCATTTCCCTTTGCCTAAACCAATGAGTTTCTTGTCTTCTTCCCTCCCCCCCCCCATTTATTGCATGTTAGCATTTGCCAATTTGTTTTTTTGGAATTGGCTTATTGCACTTAGCATGATAGTCTCCAGTTTCATTCACTTTGCAGCAAATCCCATAATTTCATCCTTCTTTATGGCTGAGTAATATTCCCTTGTGTACATATATACCACATTTCTTTATGTATTCATCTGTTGAAGGACACCTAGGTTGGTTCCATAGCTTCTCTATTGTGAATGGAGCTGCCAAAACCATTGATAAGGTTTTGTCATTGTAGTATACTGATTTTGAGTCCTTTGGGTATAAACCAAGGAGTGAGATAACTAGGTCAAATCATGGTTTCATTCCAAGTTTTCCATTGTGGTTGCACTAAATTTCAGTCCCTCCAGCAGTGTTAGAGTGAACCTTTTTCCCACATCCTTGCCAACATTTTTTGTAACTTGTATTTTTGGTAATTATCATTATAACTGGAGTGACATGGAATCTCAGTGTAGTTTTAATTTGCATTTCTTTAATTGCTAGAGATTTTGAACATTTTCGCATAAAGTTTTTGATCACTTATATTTCTTTTTCTGTGAAGTGCCCGTTTAGCTTTTTTGCCCAATTCATTGGAGTATTTGGTTTTTTTGGTGTTAAGTTTTTGAGTTCTTTGCATATCCTAGATATTAATGCTCTGTAAGGTGCAGGTGGCAAAGACTTTTCTCCCGTTCTGTAGGCACTCTGTTCACGTTCTTGATTGTTTCCTTTGCTGTGAAGAAGCTTTTAGTTTGATAGAATCCCACTTATTGATTCTTGATTATACTTCTTGCACTTACGAGTCTTGCACAGGAAGGTGGTTCCTGAGTCCACATGATGGAGAGTTGGGCCTACTCTTTCTTCTAGTAGGCAAGGATCTCTGAGCTAATATATAGGTCCTTGATCCACTATGAGTTGAGGTTTGTACAGAGTGAGAGACAGGGGTCTAATTTCATTTTGTTCAAAATGGATTTCCAGTTTTCTCAGCACTATTTGTTGAAAAGGCTATCTTTTCTCTAATGTGTGTTTATGGTGTCTTTGTCTAGTGAGATAACTGTATTTACGTGGGTATATCTTTGTGTATTCTATTCTAGTCCATTGGCCTTCAAGTCTGTTTTTGTGCCAATTCTATGCCATTTGTTTTTTTTTTGTTTGTTTGTTTGTTTGTTTGTTTAACTATAGCTCTGTAGTATGATTTAGGGTCTGGTATTGTGATGCCCGCTGTATCACTGTTCTAAGGATCGTTTGGCCTATTCTGGGTCTCTTATTTTTCCAAATAAATTTCATGATTGCTTTTTCTATTTCTATGAAGAATGTCATTGCCATTTTAATATCAATTGCATTGTTATGGTTTGGATGTGAGGTGTCCTCCAAAAGCTTACCTGTGATCGATCAGCTGAAAGAGAAATCAGGAAAACTATCCCATTCACAATAACCTCAAAACCTTCACGAGAAGGTTCAGAGGAGAAATGATTGGGTTATGAGAGACTTAACCTAATCAGTGAATTAATCCCTGATGGGCTTAACTGAGTGGTACACTGGAGGCAGGTAGAGTGTGGCTGGAGGGAGTGGTTCATTGGGGGCATGGCTATGGGGTATGTATTTTTTATCTGGAGAGTAGAGTCTCTCTCTCTCTCTCTCTCTCTCTCTCTCTCTCTCTCTCTCTCTCTCTCTCTCTCTCTCTCTCTCTCTCTCTCTCCTCTGCCAGATGATGTGAGCTGCTTCCCTCTGCCACACTCTTCTGCCATGATGTTCTGCCTCACCTCAAGCCCCAAGGAATGGAGCCAGCCATCTATGGACTAAGACCTCTGAAACCATGAGCCCTCAAATAAACCCTCCTCTACAATTGTGCTGGTCAGGTCATTTAGTCACTGCAGCAAAAAAAAAAAAAAAAAAAGCTGACTAAAACATATATTAAATCTGTAGACTGCTTTTGGTAGTATGGCCATTTTGACAGTATTAATTGGGCCTATCCAAGAACATGGGAGATCTTTCCATCTTCTCAGTTCTTCTTCAGTTGCTTTCTTTAGTGTTCTCTAGTTTTTATTGCAGAGGTCTTTTGTTCAATTGATTCCCAATTTTTCTGAGGTTATTGTGAATGGGATAGTTTTCCTGATTTCTCTTTCAGCTGATTGATCAGTGGTGTATAGGAACCCAGTTGATTTATGGGTATTAATTTTATAGGTTGATACTTGACTGAATTATTTTATGAGTTCTAGAAGTTTTCTGGGGGAGTTTTTTAGGTCTTCTAAATATAGAATCATGTCTTCAGCAAATAGGGATTGTTTGAACTCTTCTTCTCCTATTTGTATGCCTTTAATTTCCTTCTTTTGTCTGATTGCTCTGGCTAGGGTTTTAAAGACTATGTTGAATAGGAGCGTGAAAGAGGGCATCCCCAACTTGTTCCAGTTTTTAGAGGGGATGCTTCTAATTTTCCTCCATTTAGAATGATGTAGGCCTTAGTTTAACATATATAGCTTTTAAAATATTGAAGTATGTTCCTACAATCCCTAGTTTTTCTAGTGTTTTGAGTACAAATAAATACTGAATTTCTTAAATGTTTTTTCTGCACCTATTGAAATAATCATGTGGTTCTTGTCTTTAAGTCTATTAATGTAATGCATCACGCTTATTGATTTCTGTATGTTGAACCAAACTTGCATCCCTGGAATGAACCCCACTTGATCATAGTGCACTATCTTTTTAATGTGTCTTTGTATGTGATTTGGAAGTATTTTATTAAGAATATTTGCATCTGTGTTCATCAGGGATATTGGTCTGACATTCTTTCCTTGATGTGTCTTTGTCTGACTTTGGTATCAGAGTGATACTAGCTTCATAGAAAAGTTTGGAAGGGTTCCCTCCTTTCTTATGTCGTGGAATAATCTGAAGAGTATTGGTGTAAGTTCTTTGAAGGTCTGGTAGAACTCAGCCGAAAATCCATCTGGTTTGTTGTTGAATGTTTCATTAGAAAATTTGCATTCCTTCCCAAGTTCCTTCCTATTTTACATTCTGTGGTGGACTGAATTGTGTCTCCCCAAAATAATGTTGGGTAATAATAACCACCCTCCAACATGATAGTATTTGCAGATGGGGCTTTTGAGAGGTAGTTAGGTTTTAATGAGTGTGGGATCCTCAAGATGAGATCAGTGCCCTAGCAGAAGGGACATCAGAGAGCTTGTACTCTCTCTTATGCCATCCTCATCAGAAATCACCATGCTGGATACCTGATAGACTTCCAGCCTCCAGAACTATGAGAAAGTAAGTTTCCACTGTTTAAGCCAAATAGTCTATGGTGCTTTATAAGAGCAGTTGGAACAGACTACAGCATAGCCTTAAACCATGCAGGAGCAGAACACTCTCAGATTTCCTTAGTAGGAAGACGTGTGATCCCTCTTACCTGTACCCTGTTCTCCAACCTGCATTTTAAACAGTCTCCAAGTCTTCACTTTGTTACTTGCTCCTCGGGCTGCTTGGCTTAACATCTTCCTTTTCTTTCCTCTCTAAAACTACATAGTCCCTATTCATGAGACTGCAGAACAACCCATTGCTAGCAACATGTTCAGCCCTCCTCACTTTTTTGTGTAACATGCAAGCACTAAATAAGCAATCTGATTTCCAGGAAGCCTTCAGTGGTCAAAGGTACTCTACACTATACAGGGGCTTTCTTGACCTCTGTCCTCATAGGACAGTAACAGGCTCAAGTACCCCCACTATAAGAATAATCGAATTTTCTTCCCTAGGAAAGTTTATTATCAGTGGAATCCCAGTGTCTCTGAGCAGAAAGAGTATTTCTCCTGTCCTCTGCATAATCGTATGAGTGTAATAAGGATTTGGAAGTCAGGCATCTCTAACTCTGGATATGCTGGTCACAAAGACAGAGAAAGAGAAGGAAATGGTACTTCCATTTGCATATTAGTTTTGGCTACACTGGATGAGGTGAGTGGATGTGACTGTCTTTGAGTTCCATATTTAACCTTATCACTCTTTCCAAGGAAGGGTGAAATGTGAACTCAGATGCACTAATGATGGTCTTACAAATCGAGCACATCTTGATTTCATCCTAAGAGTTGAGCATGCTCTCTTGCTTGGTGCACTGGTTGACCACCTTGTGCATCTTCTGAACACAACATTTTGCCAGGTTCTTCCACAGCCAAGATTCACCAGCCATATAGTTTGGGTGGCCCCCATCAGCAGAGTAAAATCCAGTTTCTGTTTGCAGGCTGAGCTTTCGCTTCTCCCCTCCTGACCTTGCATGTATTATTTTGAATGTAATGTATTTTTAAATTGCTGCACCATTTTAAATATGTAAGGAGAGCTGAATTAAATATTATTTGTGGCATAGCCTGGTTTGCAAAGGGCCTCTAAATCTGATCCCTCATATCAGGTCGATGCCCAAATCCCATTACTTGAGATTGCAAATGACTATGTTTGCAAAATTGTGGATGCACATTTGGAGACAGCATCAAAAATTCAGCGCATAATGTTAACTTTGTTTGAAAAGAACTTGATTTTTCCAGGAAGTAATCTCAAGTCATTCTGCCTGTTCCTTAACTCTGTCTCTGTTATAGATAATGCATTAATAGTCAAAGGATGAGTCGGCAATTGGTTCTTCAGGAACTGTAATCTAGAGTCAAAGTGAGTTCCTGGCTGAAACTAAAGACCATTTTTGTTTGTTTGTTTTTGTTTTGTTTTGTTTTTTTTAAGGAAAACAGGAATAATTCCAGAATAATTGAGTTCCATGGAGTTCACATTCAGGTAAGAGGTGCAAGAGAATTCACTCCAGCCATATTATCTCAAGGTAATCACTACCTATTTTCACTTCTGCCTTACACCTTCCACACCCACAGATGTTACTGGCCAAGATGGGTGACCAGGAAAGAAATATGTGAGATTCTTATGCCTTAAGTGAAATTTGTACTTCTCTGAAAAGATATGTGTATACACATGGCTCATGTGTATGTGTGCACACACGCACATATTCACAATCTACAATATTCTCAGAAAATGCAGTCCTAACCCAATGCTATCAATATGTAAAATAAAATAACACAGAACAGGGCAAAACAACCTCACTCAGGCTAAAGATAGGGCTCTCAGGTCTGTTAATCAACCAGCAAATCCCACAGAGTCTGAGGCTCAGGTGGCCAGAAATACCAGGGCATGGTGATATTTCTCTACAACAAGGGTAGACCCAAACAAGAGGTGAACTACAAACTGGGTGTTGATGGCAAAGAGGGGAAAGCAGAGGAAGTGGTTCCCACACAGAAGTAGTCATGTGTAGATGGGAGGTTGTGGAGGAGAGAAGTAGAGCCTTAAATTCTAAAACACATGGTCAAAAATAAAGATCCGAAGGAAGTGTATTGGCTATCTATTTCTGTGTAACAAGTTACCACAAAACTGAGGAGCTAGAATCAATAATCACCTCCCTGTCTCTGGGGGTAAGGATCTGGGTCCACACGAAGGGTGCCTCCGCCACCTCAAAGTGTCGCTCAGGACTGCAGCCACGTACAAAGGCTTGACAGGGGAAGGCTCTGTTTCCAGATCCAGTTCACTCACATGATTGATGGTAGAAGTCAGCACTTCACTGAAGCTCAGCTGCTGGACGGAGGTCCCTGTTCCTCATTAACTTTTGATTGGAGAGATCCCTCAGCTGCCTGGCACAGGGCCCTCTCCATAGAACAGCTCCTGACATGGCTGCCTGCTCTGAGCAAGTCAGCAAGATGGTACACCCCTGACGAAAACCACTGTCTTCTTGTAACTGAACCTCCAAAGTGAAATCTCATCACTCCTTCACATTCTCTTCACTAGAAGCAAGCCACTAAATCCAGGCTGCTCTTGGGGGCAGGGTGGACTAGAGAACGTCATCAATTTCAGAAGGCAGACATCATTGGAGGCACCTTGAGGCTTCTGACCCCAAGAAGGAACAATATTTTAACTATAAAAAGGCTGGTACTGTCATATGCTGTAGATTGGAACATAAACAAGAACACGTGATTTCAGGAATGTTTTAAATGACAGGTTTTAAGATATTTGAAATGTACATCTTTTGATGCAACAATTTCTCTTCTAGTCATGATTAAACTAAAAATATTAAACCCTGTTACCAATTTCTCCTCCTCCATATTTCAAGAAAAATGCACTTAAGGGATATTACATTGGTTTTTGGGGGATGGATGAGTGTAATAGATGGGGAGTAAAGGAGAGATGGAAGATCACTCTATATTTAAAGTGCTATGGTACCTGAGGGGAAGGGTATAGGTGTAATGGAACCCTGGAAGGGAATGGACAGTGGACAATAAAACCCTGTGACAGAATTGTTTTAGAATCCATGAAAAAAGAAGGTGAGATGGTAACTCTCATGACATTAAGGACAGAGAAGAGACAGATATAGATGGAGGAGTATCAGGAAAAGTCATGAGTTGTGTGACAGCATGTTTTTTTTTTGCAACCCCCTGAAGAAAATATTCAATAAGAACTACATTGCTCTGAAACGCTCTCAGTGTTGAATTTAGACCACACCAATGGAATCTGACACTCCACTGATGCTAGGAAAAACACAATCAAGGTTTTATTTGAGCTGCCTAGGACACTGGCCCACAAAAACAATCCTAGATAAGAAAGAACTATGCATAAAAAATATCAATGAAACCATTACTTATGATAATGAAAACTGAAAATTTTCACTGTCCAATAAAAATAAGCCAGGGTAATAAAGGATGTATCTTTGCATCATGAAATGTTGCACGGATAATTAAAAGTGATGATTATAAAGATTTTATAATGACATAAAACCACTGTAATAGAAGATTAAGAGGGGAAAGGCAGATTGCACAAATTCACACATAATAGTAGTATGCACAGAAAAAGAGACTTGGAAAATAAAAACAAGATAAGATAAGACTTCTGCTCTGTCCTTTTATTCCAGGTCACCCCTTGTTCCTTTAAAGTACTTTGTCCAGGACCTCCTTTCTACACATACCAAGCTGGACACACTTTACCTTTCCATTCTTACCACTGACTCTGTGGCCTTTCTGAAGGAGCAGATGAGAACCTGTTGGTACACCACCATTAGAAATCTATAAAGTGCAGGCTGGACTTCAGAAAAGTACAATAGAGACTGAGACACCATTCTGAATGTTATTACACATCAGCCACTCTGCGGTCAGCAACCCAGACTCAGAGCAGATCAAAGAGCAGTCTTCAAGAAACCCTTGTCCTACATCTTCTAACATGTCTGATCTAGAACTTCTACACCCATTGACATTTTAGAGGGTTTCTAACTCTCAAGTCTATCCATGTTGCAATCCGAATACCCAAGAAATTAGGTAAGAGGGAGAGAAATGGAAGTTCTTGATGGCTAGGGGATATTACTTTTTCAAAACACTTTCTTGAAGTAATGATAAAAGGGATCCCCTCCCCTTCTAGTGGAGAGAATAATTAAGGAAAGGGGACAGGAATAAAGAGGGGAACACCAGAGATATTCTTTCCCCATTTCATGATTCTATACTAGTGAATGCCATTAGAAATCAGAGGCCCTGGGAGGAAATTCCACTTTACAGGGAATTTAAGAAAATCTGTTCCTTCTCAGATCTTATTGAAAAGGATTCTCAAAGAGGGCAAACACCTGGGAAGAGTGCAGCTTCATAGGGGCAAAGCCATGAGCCACAAGTGTTCAGATTGGATGTGCAGAGAAAACAACTTTCCACTTGCAAGTGTGCCTGCATGGTAAATGTCTTCCAAGACAAGGGTGGAAATATTCATTTGCAGTTCAGTAGGACTATAAAGAGAGGGGGAAAAAGACAGAACACCCCTCCCCATGACTACCACTTTTCCAAGCAGAGTATAGGAAGAGTGAAGGGGATAGTTAGGATATTTAATCCACTCATGTGCTCTTGCTACAAATTCTTATTTCTGAAGCAGTTGGGGAAATGAATGCAAGTACCTGCTGACCCAGGTATCAGGTGAGTGGAAGGGTCACACATAAACAAGGAGCTTTCATGTCAGTTGTCCCTCTTTCTGAGACGTAAGATTGATGATTGAGTCATTTCAGGGTGAAAGATTCCTAGGTGACCTCTGGATGGGTTTAGAAGAGTTGGAATTAAAAAAAAAAATCTTTTCACTAGATGAAGTTTTTATTACTGATACTAATGGATTCCATACCCAACACCCTGCCTACTCCACAAGCACTCTGGGGCACTAACAAAAAATGACAAATTAATAATACTGATGATAACACCTCACAATTCCCAAAGTATTTCCACAAACATTCCAGCAATTACCACCACTAACAAGAGATTAGATAGGACACATGGATGTGGTCACTTCCTTCTCCTGCACACTCAGTAAAAATCACTTTTGGAGCACGGTGTTCTTCCCTATGAATCCCCCATCTTTGTTGCTGCATAGACTGTGAGGTACAGAAGAAACCCGACATTCATGAAGGACCCATCCCTTAGATATTAGCAAATGCCCACAATCATAAATAGCAATGCATGGACAGTATGTCTTCTGAATCATGTATCTACTTTGTCCACAATACCACCAGTTAAAAGTCGTCTCTCCCTCAACTCCATTTCAATGTTTGCTGTTCACTCAACTACATTCCCCCAGCAACCTCAACACCACCCCTTATTTTGCACCATGACTCTGAAAGAGTAGTTTGGGAACTTTTTGTGGTTTTGTTTTTACCACTTGATAAGGATTATAACTTAATGAACAGTAAGGAAGAATAATGTTAGGATGAGGTGTGAATTCTTGACAATAAATTAGACCCATTCAGAAGTGTCAGGTGTCTATAGTCACACAGTCCAACCAGGCATGGGATTCACATCCGTGCCCTAGCAAAAGAATCATTTATGAGATATGGTCTTAAGGATTGCTAATCAACATCATACTTAGAGTACTTCAAGTTCTTAAGTACAGAGTACTTAAAGACTTATAATTTATGGATCGTAAGACTGAAGTAGAGAAGTGCAATTGCCAAGTGTTTACTTGATCACATCTGGTCCTTTCAAAAACCTTACATAACGGAGGGAAAAGCATTGTTCCCATTACATGAATGAGGGAAACACAGGTTACATAAGTTTCACTGAAGTCAAACTTTTCTCTACCCCCAGAGAGATACACATTTTGTCTTTTCTTAAGGAGATAGGAAACACAAGTGCATACTATGTCTCTTCTGTATAAATGGTTTAGAACTTTAGACAACCTTGGATTCTGTCTTTGGGAAAAACCAGATTGCATAAAATAAGCTCTTCCTCTATGACTCCTATGACACCTTAAAGAATAATCTCGGCAATTATACATCAGAAACAGAGAAGTGATAATTACAAAACGGGATGTTCAGCTACCCCTTAGCTAGCTGGCACAGGCACTAACTTTTATATTTCCCCATGGGGCTTATATGAAAGAATCACAGAGTGGAGGAGAGATGAAATACAATTATCAGGACCCGGGGATTTATTCTTCCTGCTACACAAAGGAAGTGGGTTGTGGTGGGGGGGGGGGCAGCAGCTGGAGCATTCTCATCTTGTTCTTTGCAAAAGATAGGAAAATGCAGCCCTTCATCCACTTAATTTAATTTCCTTCAGAAATGATGACAAGGCTCATGCAGTCTACTGTGCTTTCCTTCTCCATCAGCTTGACTCCCTAGTTGGCTGACTGCCTCCTCATCAGAAGAGTTTGTTCCAGAAACAGCAGAAGGCTTTCTCCTCTATTTGGAGGGACTTTTGAGCACACTGAGAATGGCACAGTGAGAAATTGGTCCATCTCAGCTGAGCAAAGGCTATAGTTAGTTATCTGGAATACCAGAGAAACAAATATATTTCCCTTTTCTGCCTTAGTCTATTGAAAAATCTGGAGTTCCAAACATAGATCTAATAATAGCTATAATATGAGTTATAGATGAGATAAGAGTTGGTCTACAGGGACAAAAGTACTGGGGCTAGACCAGGTGTTGAGTGAAGAGCAACACTCCCAGCTCCTCCTTCCCTTCCAGTCACTCTGCACTGTGTACTACAAAACAGTTGATTTTTGCAGTATGCATAGGCAATCATCATTTATAATCATGGAGAGAGTTCTGTGGATGCAGAGGGGACCAGGCAAAACCATTGCTTCCAAAGACTTGAGAGCAATGTATATATGTAGAAGATACTTGTCATCATTTTCCCCTAACACACACACATAACAGTCCTATGTTATATGAGGCATGAAAAACTGTCACATGATATTTTTAAAGGGAATTGAAATAAACTGAAAAACTGTTTGAAAAATGCAGTAATAGGTGTTACTTTCAGATACTTTAAATTTTAGTTTGGGTTCTTAATTAAGCAAACAATGAAGTGTAGTAGCTACTTTGGTCTGTGATTCTCCTATTCCTTTCTCTGTTCCTTTTTTTCTATCACCTCTGCTGAAATGAAAGCAAGATACAGGTGAGAAGGATGTTCACAGGAGGGCAAGGAAGAGCACGAGGCAAATTTATGGTGAACTCATTACAGCCAAGGTACAAACAGTAGGCACCTATGAATTAGTGCACCATTTAATGAAAACACTTTCTGATTAAGAGAAAGGGCTAATTTTACATTTGAAATAAGGATGGACTCTTATAAAAATGTGCTTTCAAACTCTACACCACAGAGGCAGTTCTGAGGTGCAACATGAGGGCAGGTTTGTATGCAGTGAATTCGGGAATCAGCGATGCCAGGTCTGGCAGGCTTCTTCCCTCTGCTCCTCCAGTGTCCTCCATTTCCTATTATGAATTGTGAGTCTCCAGGAATGTAGAATTCCTGACTTGGAGAATCATGACCTAAATTTATTTGACCACAAGAACTCCTATGAAAGGAGAAGACTCAAACTTTCACATGGACAAGAATCATCAAGGGATCATATTCAATGCCAATTTCAGTTCCACAAATCTCAACGGAGCCTGTGATTCTGCACTTCCAACCAGTTCCCAGGTGACACTGTTGCTGCTGATCCATGAACTCCTCTTTGAGTAACAAAGCACTAGAACACACGTGTGGGGAAGGGGCTTACCAATAAAACCTGTTGGGTGTGATGCGTTCGTGCATGAGCTGCCACCGTCTTCCAAAGTCCATGGAGCTGTAGAGCTGCAAAACAATCAAGGAGAAGAAGGTAAGTCTTGAGCATCACGGTTGAACATGAACACAGACATCCTCTCCGAACCACCATAACACCGAAGTGCTAACACACACAAGCAGGCATCCACTGCACCCAACTAAAAACCCATAATACAACCAACTAAAAACAGTCATGCTTGGCTGTCTTGGCAAAGGAGAGGCCAGATCAACTAGTGTTTCTGAGATGAATATAAATCCATTTCCAATGGCCAGCACTGCCTGTTTTGGGGATAATTCCCTTAGTAAATGTATGTCTTCTTTTTCCTTTGAACTCCATGTAGTCTCTAGTTACACTTCAAACAATCCAGCTACGTTTATTTAAAAGCTATTTACTGAATAACTCCTACACATGAGATACTCTGAGGGACATGAAGATAAAGAAAGGTCAGATTTTGTACTCCCAGGAAAAGCAGAACATATGTATAAAAATGTTCATTAGCTAATATCTGAGCCAATATGAGATGCAAATTGTTGTGCTCTTTCACTGTTTTCTCTTCCTGCTTTGATAGGGATATTACAAAATGGAATGCCTCCATGCCACCAGAGATTCAGGCTCCTTCACACTCCCACTGCTTTGCAAGACAGCAAGGAAGGCCACCTTATGTTTCTATAAAGTTTACCCACCCATGCAGGCCAGCACTAATCTGGCCTGCTTCACAAAAAGCATTTTCTAACCACTTAAGCCCACTCATCTCTCTTCTTTCTCACCTTTTGTTTCTACTGAGCACTCAACACGGGGTGATATATGGGTATGTTTTTCAGATTTGTCTGTTGCTTAGTTGTGTCTATATTCCTTGAATACATATAAAGAGTTCAAGAAATACCTGTCACATAAATCAGCAATTAAAACAAACAGGTCATAATGGAGAGCAACTCATGGGATGAGTTCCAGATGATCCCTAGGATTTTGGGAAAATAACAGATAACCTTCTGGATGACTGATGGATGGAGTCTGATTCCATGTTCACTTATTTTAAGGAAGTAGACTCTCACCCTAGGACAAGAACATGTAAGAGACTAACAAGGGTTTTCTTTCATTTATATAAGTGAACTGAAGTATAATATCTGAATCTGACTACAATGGAATAATAGTAATAATAATAATAGAAATAATAATTCTGACTTTTGCTCATTCATGTACATATATTTGAGTCTTACAATAATCCAGAAAGGAAAGTAGGGTGGCCATTATTAACTTAGATACCTGCTCTTAAGCACCATCTAATCTTCAGAGGCAGAGTTGATCAGTCCATCTGTGGGGCCACCACTATATTTACTGTCCACTTCAAGCTATTCCTGGTTGCCACACCTCTCATCCTGCTAAGCTATGAGTCATAGAGGGGCAGGTATCATGCCTAATTCACTTTTATGTGTAAGTGGTTGGCACATAACAGGTGAGCACACCAACCTCCTATTTCATGAAACTCAATTTTGGAGGAGTTAAGTTTTGACCAAAGGAACTAGGATTTAAGTTTTCCGATGCTTGGTTCAAGTCTTGGAATGGGGGCTAGCATATCACGATAATTCCACCATGTATATGTTTCTTTTCTACAAATTTTTATAGGTTATGAAATAAATGAAACCAGAAATAAATGGTGCTCAAGTTTATAGAAAGAGGGCCAGATAAATTATAGTCCTGAAATAACATTCCCAGTAGCTCTCACTTTTATAAATAAAACTAATTTCTATGTGTATTCAACTCTGTACATGAGGAAAACAGGTAAAACGAATCCCCATTTGCTTCTAAGTCCCTTTCTTTATTTCCCAACTTAGTAAATAAAGCAATACTGTCTTTAAACCCACTAAGTTACATACCACACATGGCCACTTTTAATTATTTCTAATTGAAAAATAATAGCTGTATACTATATATTTATAAAGTATAAGGTGATGTTTTGACATATGCTTACCTTGTTGAATGATTAGATCATGTTTGTTAATAAATCCATCACTTCACATACTTATCATTTTGTGTGTGGTGAAATATTTATCTACTCTTTAAGAAATTTTGAAATATACAATGAATTTATTATAGTTAACCATTCTGTGAAATAGATCTCAGGGTTTATTCTTTCTGTATATCTAAAATATTGTACTGTATGATTAACATCTCCCCTTTCCCCATTCTTCCAACCCCAAACAATAGTAATCATCTACTCTTAACTTCTATGAGGTTCACTTTTTCTAGATTTCACATGTGTGAGTCATATTTGCTTTGTCTTTCTGTGCTTCATATCCAGTTCTTTAGAAAGAGACAAGTGTAACCTTTCCCTGACCTTCAGATATATATACAGGTAAGCCACATCAACGGGAGGCAACATGGTAAAGGCTGAAATTCTGAAAATTATCAACTGGAAAGACTGACAGGAATAAAAATAGAACAATGAGGTTTCCTGAGAAATGTCTTGAGCACGGCCCTTTAGAGATAGGTGGTGTGGATAGGAGAGAAGGTATATGGAGAGTTACTGGGTAGAAAACACAGTAAGAACAAAGATGCCAATAGGGCCAATATCTTGAGCTTGGTTGATGGGACACTCCAAGGAGGAAGTAGGGATATGATGACGATTGCTGGCCAAAAGGAAGAAGAGATTGACCGCCTGCCCATCTCTTTCCATCTATCCACTTAATCTATCTATTTGTGAATGTTTCTTTCTGTGTATTTACACTGGTGAGAGGGAGGAAAGAGAGACTTTGCAAGGACCCTGTCATCCCACTAGGAAGAATTCATTCATACATTTAATTGCAAGGACTGAGTTATTCACGTAGAATCGTAAGAAATAGCTCCCTCTCCTTCCCATGGCAGGTGTCTGAGAGACAGATGCTCAGACACAAGGTATATGTTTCCCAATTTGATGTAGTAGAGACTTTGAAAATGTCTATAACCCAAAGATCATTCTGTCAACCCTGATTTCAAATCTAGCAAATGGAGTCCCCCAAATTCCTTTAAAAAAAACCCAACATGATTGCATCTCCTTCTGCTTCAAACAGGCCCAGATCATGAGGTTCACAAAACACTGTTGTAGTCTCTGTCCTCCAGGAAAGCAATCAGTCCTTCGGCCATGAAAAGTACTTCCAGGGCCCACCCCTAGGGGAAGCATGGTATGCTCTCATGGTATGCTCTTCCCAACACAGAAAGGATGGTGCGGATCTCCTCATCTAAGCCTGTTCCACCTCCTGCCTCCCTTGTCTTTGGTTTTGCTTTTTCAGCTCTTCAGTTTGACTGATGGGGAAAAAATTAAATTGAATTCTCTGCCTAGAGGCTGATTCAGATGAACAGAAAGAGCAAGCTGCAATTCATTAAGGGCCTTGGGTTAGCTACCTTGTCTCTCAATCTACAGCAAGTTGCTGAGTCTGAAATGTATTTTTATTCTACCACAAGTTAGATTTTTGCAGTCTCTTAACTCATATATTTGTTCTTCCCCTTCATTTAAACATTCGTTCACTCATTCATGCATTCATTCATTTACCAAAAGTCAAACAACCACCATGCTCTAGGCACTGAACTAAATGCTAGGGTTACAAAAGCTAAAAATGCCCAGGTCAGTGGAAGATTCAAATGTATACATTTACCCAACAATGCATTTTGTTCCATGATATTAATATGATTTATGATTGTAATGGAAAAACTGTGGAAAATTAGTGCTTCCTTCTTCTGTTTATCTAGAATGTTTTAAATTATTATGTATATGTATTACTTTTGTAACTAAAATATTAAAATTTGAACATTCAGATGAAAATGAAACACAGTGAACATTCAGTAATAAGATTTAGAAGATTATTTAATAGTATAAAAATGCTCATGATATACTGTTCATTTAAATTACAAACATATCTATTGGCATCAATTTTACTTAGATATCATAAAACTTTCTTACAAAGAAGGAACTATGTCTAAATATTAGCAATTGTTATCTCTGAATCGTAAGATTATAAGTAATTTATAAATTTTTAAAAGATTTCCATCATATTCAGATTTTTATAGTGAATATGTATTTTAATTTGACAATAATGTAAACTTACATTTCACTGTACTTACATGCTTATTTTAGTAAGTTTCTGATTATGATGTATATGTTACTATATTTTCTCTCAAGCTGCCTCTTAAAAGGTGGAAAAGGGGAGGAACTGAGAAACACAATTGACAAAATTATGCCATGTTCATGCTTGACTGTATCATGATGAATTCCATTTTATGTATAATTTTAATGCACTAATAAAAAATTTTAAAAATTTAAAGGCCAAGAATTAAAACTTCACACTGGTGATGAGGTAACTAGAATCAAACAAAGCAAAATGAGATTTTCCATGGAACAGTATTTCATAGAAACCACCATGTGTGGATACTGGTGAACCCTTCCTGGGACAGGCACCGGGGTTGGGGGGGGTGCACATGCTGTTTAGATAGCCCTTCATAGTTTCAACCCACTATATCTCATGCAACATTAAATTAAAATGTGCCTTCCAAACAATAAGCATCTTTGAAAGTGCCCCTTGTTTATACAAAGCTCTATATATGAGGCCACATTCTGCTTCATATCCCACATCATGATGCCCCCTCCCTGCAAAGACATCCCTGAACCTTACCAGAGAACAAACCAGATCACAGCCCCATATCCTTAACAAGCTCATATGTAGCAGCAACACACACAAGGAGAATTCTAAATGAATCATCAGAACAGCTGGAAAATATGAAAGAACCTGCTCTTTTCCTTATTGATTCGGTTATTAGTTCCCTAATTACATCAGCCTGCCAGGGGGAAAAACCTCTGATAGCTGATGAACTAAAGAGGCAATTTAATCAATGGCATAGTCCACAGAAAGAACAACAGGTTGTACCCGGAAAGTTTAAGTACAAAAAAATAATATAAGGTCATTAGAGGCATCGGGCTCTGCTATGAAGTCAATGTGCATCCTCCCAACAAGCCATACTGAATTCCAAACTCCCTGTATCTTCAAATGTGACCTTACAGAGATAATTGAGAAATAGGGTCTTTGCAGATATAATCAGACTAAGATGAGGTCATTAGGGTAGGCCTTATTCCATATGATTGCTCTCTTTATAAGGGGACAGGCAGCCACAGAAGAAAGACAAGGTGAAGACACACAGGAAGAAGGTCCTATGAAGACAGAGGATTAGCGATTCACCTGCATACCAAGGGATGTGTCAGACTGATGTCAACCCACCGGATGCTAGGGGGAGGCAAGGAAGGAATCCTCTGTGAGTTTCAGAGGAAGCCTGGCTCTCCCAGCATCTTGGTTTTAGCATTCCAGCCTCCAGAACTGTGAGACAATAACTTTCTGTTCATTAGCTGGTATGCGGCACTCTGTTACACCAGCCCCAGGAAACCACAGGCATACCATACCCACCACAGGGAGTAGGCAGCAGGAGCGAGCTGATGATGACAGATCTTGCTGCGTTTCTCTGTTGCTTCCCTGTCTCCACCTAGGTATCGAGTTGTAAGGCCAGAGGTCCCACTCAAATCCTCGATTTCTCTGTCCTATATACCCCACCCCCAAAGATACTGTCTAAGAAACAGAAATGCATAATAACCTTATAGAGATAACAAGACACAGTCAGAAGAGGCAACAGAATATACACTGGGCTGGTATCTTACATTTTAGGGGATCTTTCAGTGCTCATTCATTTACCAAATGTTAAGGTCCCTTGAGCCACACTGTCTCCCTCTTAGAAAGGAAGGAGTGGGAACACGTTTCTATAAAGGCTCTCCCCCGTAGGGAAGCTCAAACTTGGTGGCTAACTGCCCAAGTTTTCCTACAAAATCTATGGGTTCCCAGGTAGCATTCTGCTGAATTATGCTCATGATGGTTGTTGCCTTCAAATAAAACCATGCTGGCTGGGGGTGGAGCTCAGGGGTAGAGCGCTTCCCTGACACGTGCACGGCCCTGAGTTTCATCTCCAGTGCTGCAAATCAAAGAGGACATCAAAACAAAGAAGGCAGGGAGTAGCCCACATATTATGGCAATGCTCGCAGGAGAGGGAAGAGAAACCGGGGTCACACCGCAGCGGAGTCCTTTCCAACACAGGCTGCCGTTTCCTTCCTCAGGCATTTGCTAAAGAATCCCTTTCTTCACTACTGGGGAGGACAAATCCACCCACCACCACCCAAGGTTCTGAAGACACAGACAAGAGCTTCCTCCCTCGGCTTCCTTGAACCTTGGGGGATCGACGACAGCTACACCATAAAGTCGTTGATTTTAAAGACACACTTCACCTAGCTCTGCCACTCTTTTTCAGACAGCAGCATTTTTTTCTTTTTTCTTTTTCCATTCACTGTGTTTTTTTTTTTTTTAATTGGTTTTCTTAGTTATACATGATAGTAGAATCCATTTTGACATAATTATAAAAGCATGGAATAGATCTGGTTCTAATTCAGTCCCTAGTACCTCTCCTTCCCCTCCCCTTCCCCACTGTCCACTCCCTTCTTATTGATCTTTCTGCCGTTACCCATAGTAATCCACTAAGTTTTACGTTGGCTTGTTACAGAGCAAAAGCTAAACAATATAGGTGCTGCCATAAGCTATGCAGGAGAGTCCTGAGATTAACAAAAGAAGAAAGAAACAAAAGAAGGACCCATGATTTAGTTCGAAAGAAAGACCTGTGCACATAAAGACAAACACTGGATTAAAGCTAAGAGTCAAATGAGGGATAAGTATTCAAGGAAGTCCTCGTGGAGGGGAAATTTTCTTGAAGATTTCTAGTATAGAGACTCTCTCTCTCTAATGGCTTATATCATTCACTGTGATTTAACAAATACTGATCATGTGCCCATTAAGAACCAAGTGCTTTCATATATGTACATAGGAAAAATATGTCAGATTTATTCCACTGCCTTTCCTATTACTATCTAATCCCACCATCTGGTATACCCAACAAGCATGGGATCCTAATTAGAATAAGATATATTTTGTGCTTGTATAATTTTATCAAAATGGATTCTACTGTCATGTATAACCAAAAAGAACCAATGAAAAAAGAGAGATTCTTCATGTCTACTGGTATGGTTATAAACATAATTTTACTTCTCAAGTTTTAAGTAGTATAGGATACGTGGATGTTTTAAAGTTTTTCTCCACTGAAAATAATGATATCGTGAATCTTTTAATGTCTAAATCTGTTTTCATTACAGGATATTTCTGTGAAGTGAATAAACTAAATGGATCTCAGCATATATATATAAAAAAAAAGAACAAAGTGCTGGTCTATGGACTCAGGATCCATCAGTGAACACAAACACAAAGTTTCTGCCTTCGAGAAGGTTACGTTCTAGTGACGATCAAGAATTCAAACACCCCCAAGACCATGGTATGAAAACCTGAGGGAAGTATAAGAAGAGTAACATCATCTATATTCTTTAGACAGAGGCTTGTTTTGCTGGCACTTAACACAGAGAGATAGATTCTTACTCAGGAGGAAGATTTCCCCCCATTTTTCTCAAAACACTTGATCCTCTAGCTGTCTTTTGTTTTCCTGTTGTTGACAGAGACAAAACTTCAAAAAAATGTTTTACTTTCCTCTCAGCTCCAAGGAAGCAGATTGAAAATGTGACCTTGCTTGGCAGGTGGCATTTCACCACAGGGATGGGGAGGAAGAGGGGACCTGGAGAGCTCAAGCTCCACCTAAAAGGGGCCTCAGCTGTTCCAAAAATAGAGAGGAGAGCTGATTCAGTGTCATCAGGTTTCATGACTTTCCAAGGAAACCTGACAATTCAGATATTTCTGTGAAATCTCTGTATTTTTCATTTTGGTAACAAATCCAAAACATACTTCAGGTGAAATAAGGTATGTCCTGATGCAGATCACCAGATGCTCTGTAAGAACCAGGACTCACGTCTCGCACCTCAGTGTAGATGTACACCTGCCTCAAGAGAGTGGTTATTTGACATTGAAACAGCATTGCTAGATTTAGCAAATAAATACATAATTCCCAAGTAATTTGTACTTCAGGAAAAAAAATTAAAAACTTTTTGTATGTCTCATGCAATATTAAGTATATACAAATACTATTTTTTATTTGAAATTCAAGTTTAACTGGGCATCCTGTATTTTATCCGGAAACCATACCTTGAAGCCACTTTCATTCCATTTCTAAAGACCCTGTATTATCAAATTTGACCCCTTATATTATGTTCATTTGATTTCTGGCTTTAGACTTGTTCCTTGACCAAGTGAATAAAAGAATCTTGGAATTGTAAATTACTCCCTATAGTCAATGAACTGAAATCGCTTCATTCATTCTTTAATACAGTATTAAATGAACACCTAGCATGTGCTAGGCTCAGTGCTATGTGTGATAATAAAGAAGTATAGCATGATCTTCCCTGATTGCCAGACACTCAACCTCCCCAGGAAGAGAGAGAGGTCAAGTGGTAAGCACAACACATGAGGTCTGCGCTGATGGAGGCTGAGTAGGAGTGCTGACAGTCCACAGGAAGGAGTGGCCAGTTCTGTGGCTTGGGAAGGATCCTTGAGCTGAGTCAAAGGGATGAGTAGGAGTCGGCCTGAAGAATAAGTTCCACCCCAAGTGTAGATAGCTAAGATGAAAAATTAGGGGTCGTTAGGAAAGATGTTGGAAATACATAAAACATTATCTCATCCTCCTACAAGAGAGCACTTCTCTTGGCCCCAGATCACTGCTTTTTGGTCTAACTGCCGCAAATGAAAAGAGGATAAAGCAGAGTTGGAAAGGAGGCCAAACAAGGAAAGCTCAAGGATTCAAGAGGAAGGGACAGAGACACCCCCACAAGAAGGTAGCTGTAAGGATAAAACAAAACCTTAAAGACAGGTGCTAAGAGTGAAGGCTGTAAAAACAGAACAATATACACAGATACATATTTGTTTGTGAAATTTCAAAACACCTCCCCTTGAAACCTAAAAGAGAAAAGTTGCAACACCAAAAAATAAAAAGAAAAAACTTCCCCCAAATCCTACTTTTAACAGTAAAGTCATGAAATTCATTATGAAGTTGGTGCAAAAATTGTGTATTTTATAAATGGTATCCAAAAAAGAAAAATCAGAAAACAGTTTAAGATCCGCTGCCTCCCAAAGTTTTCCATCAAAGCATGTGCAATGGGCAAAGGGAATCAAACAGCCCTCTAGGAACCTGGAGATTTGACCTTAAGAAGTTTGATATGAGGGCAGGTATTTTAATCTGGTTAATTCTCATCTTAAAATTCCATGAATATGTTGTAGTCTTCTCTAAAATAAATCTGCTTAAAATAAATGATGCACTTCTTCCAAAACCTTTCAGTGAAGTGGACTCTCCAGAAAAATACTCTGCATCTATCATGCTCCAATTTCAACCCATACAATTGCCTGTGGAAGTCCTAGTTTGAGGAAGAGGGGCAAAGAACATCTGGTATATAATTAGGGGCTAGATACAACTGTTGGGATCAACATTTAATTGTCTCAAGTGTTTGTGTGCTGGGTGACTCAAGGGGGGCTGGGGGTCATTCCCTGATGCCGATGCCTATGACCATTGGAATCCTAGACTTGATATGAGGAGACAGTCCAAGGTCAGGTTTTTCATTTAATGCTCCTTAAATATAATGAACAAAGGAAATGGAAACATGCAGTCTTGGATGGTGCCACACTTGCAAGAAAGCAATTCAAGCAGACTGTGACAGCTGGTGTATTTTTGTCATGGCTCTGTATGACCCTTTAGACTTCCAGTTCTAACGATGCCTCCAATTCCATACACTACATGTACCTTTGGTTAATCAAACCTCTATTTCCCAACATAGTGTCCTACTCCCTGGGAGAGATGCTTGTGCCTCTAAAGGCCCATTTAAGGACACAAAGCTCAGGTGAGGCTTGCCCCATAACCCCAAAGTCCACCCTATGGCCTAGAGTGGCTTTCTCCAATAGAGCAGGCAGAAGCTGGCTCACACTAACATTGATGTCTAACATTTTGTCCAATGGGTAACATCAAGTTCATTTTCCACCTGCCTTCTCCCTTAGGATTCTCCCCTTTCCCTTATTTTCCAGTTCCATTCACCTTGGCTCCCTTTTGGTTTTTCAAACATGTCACGCACTCTCTGGTCCCAGGGTCATTCCACATACTTCTCCTCACTACCTAGAACACTCTTCTACTCCACGCGTCTCCAACTTACCTCCATGTACTTAGATCCTACTCATACTTCACGCATCAGTAGAAGTAGCACACCCTAAGGGAAACACCAAGTCCAATCTCACTTCCTTTTGGGGCTCTCTTTCTTTTATTTCCTGATAGTCATCAAAGTATGAGAATACAGGTATAGTTCCATGATCAATGTCTGGCTTCCTTTCTTTAATAGTTTTAAGGGGTTATCATAGTGTCAGATACAAGAAAGCCCATGATCAATGAATATTTGTGAATGAACTCATGACTAGCCCTTTTCAGGTCTTTTAAAGTACTATTCCCTCCAAGTGAAAGGCCTCTGTTACCTTCCCCACTTTGTCTAAATTATACTCTTCTTTCAACATCAGCTCTAATTCTCTTCTTTCATTGAAGTCAGCCTTGGCCACACTTGACCCAAAGAGGCAAGATTATAAAACCAAAAATTTGGAATTATGTTTAAAGGGAAACTCATAAAACTCATTAGTATAAGAACCTGATGGGAAAGAAAAAGAATATCCCATGCACGGTATCTCTCTTTTCACATATTTAACAATAGCATACAGTCAACTACTAATAGGTTTCTCTTATAGCTCTCTCCATGTTTTTGTTTGATTCATTCAATTATGCATTCAAACTTGAGGTTGTCTTGTCAATCATATAGAAGGTCCTGGAAGAAAGGAACCCCATCTGAAATACTGAATTGCCAGCACAAACCATCCCTGGGCTGCCCAACCACATAGGATCAGGGAATCATGTTTTCCTAGCTGAAAGTATCCCTGGGGATCATCTCAACAGTTCTTTTCACACACACACACACAGACCCTGAGGCTCAGAGAACCTAAGTGAATTGCTTGTATCACACAGCTAGTTAAAGGTGAAGCTGGAATTCGAGCCCGGGGGCCTCAACTCCAATTCAATGCTCTTTTTATGAAACTACGCTGTAGTTTTTGCTAGCTGCTTGATTTAAAAAGAAAAACAAGTTAATATAACCTCACAGGAATAATGGTTCATTTGGGTATGCTGTGCATGAATGACACTATACCTTGAGTTTTTCCTAGCACCTTTATTTACAAATCATTTTCATGATTCACTTTATTCTCCTTTTATACTGGAGAGTGTTTTCTCAGCTAAGAGTAACATAAGACAATCTGACAAACAATTTGCATAGTATTTACTAAAATCCATTCTTTTTGTCCCCAAAGTTCTATTTCCTTGACCATTTTCCTTTGCAATCAGAGTCTATTCATTTTCCTACACTATGATTCAGAAATGTCTCATATTGAGCTTTACCCTTGGAACAAAACCCAGGTTCCTGTGGGAGCTGACTTCGTTTTTTCCGATCCACATGACCCCCGCCCTTCACCTGTGATGACTTCACATCACATCCCATTGTCAGCAGCCACTCTGTCCCCACCTTCTTGGCCTTGTCGCTATGTCCAATTTGCCCCTAACTCTATTCCAAGTTCAGGTTTATCTTTCCCTCAGAAAGGTCTGACCCTAAAAGAAATGAGAAGAATGTATTTCCCTTAGTTTTAAATGATTTAATGTATTTAAATTACTTTCTACCTATTAAAACAATCATAGCTTCCTTCAATTGAGAAGAAATGAAGACTTCCCTATTCCTACCATAGGAACACCATTGGAAACATATCTCCACATGAAATCTGAAAATTGGTATATGTTCATGATTTTAGTATTAAGAGTAGGTCAGAAAACCTAAGCGTTCTTTCAAACTCATAATGTTAATGGAAAAATAATGTATACCTCAAAGTCATTCTTTCAGAGGAAGAAGAAAGGAAAGAAATTAACACGTATGGAGGGTTTGCTCCTGACAGACCTTCCTGGATATGTTGTCTGGTTTAATCAACCACAAAATAAACTTTAATGATGATTTCTGTTCATACTTCCTGAAGGAGGGCATCAAAGCTTAAGATTCCTAAGCAAATTCCAGAGCATCTGAGTCCAAAATTAGTGCTCATTCCAAAACACTGGACTGCCCTGGAGACATAAGAATTTACAAGGAACAATAGGAATTGTGAGTGAGCTCAAAACTATATCCTAAAGGAAAACAAGCAGAAACTTGGGATGGAAAATTGACCCATGATGAAATAGGTGTGCACCTGTTTTCAAATGTGAGAAAAAGTTGTTTTGTGTGTGGAGGGTGGGGGTGAGTGGACAATGGGATTTTCTTCAGCAGAGTATCAGAGGGCAGAAGCAGACCAAAAGCTGAAATCAAGACAGAAACCAATATGGGCTTTGTGTTAGAAATAATGTTCTAATGATAACAATTCTCTGAGGCTACATGGAGTCGCTTCACATCGCAGCAAGATCTCCAGGGAGTTACATGATGGGTTTCAGCAGAAGATGGATGCCCACTTTGATTAAGGTGATATTATCAGGAAATTAAAATGTCAGATGAGGTTTAAACTTGATGAGTTCTTTGGTCCCTTCAGATACATGATTTTTGATTCTTCATCCAAGAGCAATGATCCTAGGAATAGAATCTGAGACAATATTCACTACTGATGCCCCCTAAACATTTGTAAAAGACTTTTGGAAAGGCACTCAAGTGTCATGAAAAGGGTTGTCTTCTTAGAGCCAGCCTCCTTTTGTCCATGACTTCTATAAGGGAATTTTCAGCACCTCTCTGGTAGAAAGAGCTAGAATTTATTTCCTCACCCATGAATCTAGGAGTCTTTGTTCCTTGTTTTGGCATCAGAATGCAGTGTAAGAGACAGCATTCCTACTCTTTGTAGTCCCTAAGGACACTTGGACACTCCCAATCCTTCAAAATGTTGTCACCACCAGAAGAGCATACCAGTAGTCACCTGCTGGAGGGAAAAGACCATCTGAAGGGAACCCAGGCACAGGAGTGAATCCAGCTGAGATCAGGAAAATCATCCAGCTGACCCACAGAGCTCTGAACAATAATGAATGATTGCAATTTTTTAAGGTCCCTAAGTTTGGGGGAGTTGGTTACACAGCATTAACTAGCTGATACACAGACCTAGATTCAAGTCCTAGTTCCATCATTGACCCATCTGTAATATGTTGAGGAAGACTTTAAATTCCTCAGTTTTGTTTTAATGTAAGTGGAGTGAAGGGCTTGCTCCAAAATAGTAGCTCTCAAATTTTAGATTTTTCTAGATACCTGGTTAAAAATGTCAATTCCAGTCCCCACTCCAGATACTCTGATTCAATAAGTAAGGCCCATAGCCCAGATGTCTCTATCTTAATGACTCTCCAGATGAGTCTACTGTGAATGCAGAGTGAGAAACTGTTCTAGATTCCTGAGTAAACCTGGAAAGACATAAACAAGCACACCACTATCTCCAGCCACCTACACCCATGTCCCAGGTAGATGATGACCAGATGGATATTTGGAGCTCCTTATAGATGGGATTGTCTCATGCTTCTTCTAGTACCTTCTAGAGTCAGAGACTTGACCTTAAGCCAAAGATCTTCTGACTCCCAGAACCCGCTTCTAGCTCTGCCAGAGAAACCAGGACCTTGAGCAAGGAGAGAGACAGACTGTTTCTGCTCAGAACCATTCTGTCCACCTGCCAATGCTGGAACATAGTGAGACAGCACAAGCACAGCCTTGGCTAAATGCAGAGCAACAGCTGGACGGTATGCCCGGGAAGCACAACTCATTCATTACACAGATAATCAGCTTCCCTCCAGATACAAAAGTGATATGGTCTGTGCATTAAACAAAGGGAACTTACCACAGTCTGGCAATCCCTGCATGAAGGCCTCAAATGGTGCTGATCCCTGAATTCTAAAATGGGGTGGGGGCAGGAAGACAGCATCAGCTTAGAAGTTCTTCTGTTTATGGCTTTAATGATCCAAATCAGTGACTCAACTCTGTATTAAGGTTTTCTGGAACTTTAAACAATCCTGGTGCTTGAGCCCCATACCCAAAAAATAAAGTGAGAGGCTCTGGGAATAGAGTACCTGGGCACAGGTGTTTCTTGTGTTCCCTAGATAATCCTAATGTAGAGGCAGTATTGAGCACCATTGGTCTAAAGCAGTGGTTGGCAAACTACAACCCAGCTGTTTTTGTAAACAAAGTTTGACGGAAACAACTGCAGTCATTTGTTTAAACTTGAGTTGTTGAAACAGAAATCACATAGCCAGTAAAATTAAAATAGTTTGGTGTCTGGTCCTTTGCAGAAAAAATTGGCTGGGTGCTGCTCTTAGGTGCTGATCTTGAACACGTGATAAGGGCTTCTGATGAAGGGATTTTAGCTTAAATGCCTCCTGGGTTTCATATCCCCTGGACCTGTTTCTCTGCTCTAGGAACCCAAAGCACAATAAATGTAAGATCTAAGGTCTAAAAAGCACTTTTGTATCCAACTCTTGATTACACAGTTTCATCATCTCATTTAACTCTCAAAACAACCCTGAAGAGGACTTCTAATTAAATTAATTTTATGGAACAAAAAAATAAAGGTTTGGAGAAGACAAAGTTACCTGTCCTAATACAATGAGTCCGACACTACAAAGAGTAAGTGTGGCTAGGGCTCAAATTAGGCTGTCTGATTTCTCAGTCCATGTGCTCAAAGACACACCAACCAAGATTCACATCATGGGTATGTGGAGCTTCTGGGTCAGAATTAGTGTGAGCTTGACTGGATCATTTCAAGTGGGTAGGGAGCTGCTGATGGTCCCCACCTCACAGGGCCACAGCAGGATAAGGTACTGCCTTGATGCCTAGTGACATGAAATTCCCTGGAAGACTGTAATTTATTTTGTTGGTATTTTTTTCCAGGAGACATTCTGAACTCTATTTTACTTATTTATCCATTTAATCATTCAGTCATTTAGTTGGGCACTTCCATCAGCAAGGCCTGGTTCCAGATGCTGAGAATAGAGTAAGATTCTGGGAAAATACAGCTGATCCCCGGCTTCTTGGAGCTAACGTGGTAGTAGGGGAATGAGTAATAAGCAAATATATTTTTATATAGACATGAGTAAGCAAACACACACACGGAGTTGACCTTTGTTTCTGGTGATAGTTCTGTTCTATAAAATCACCATAAGACACTGATTTAGGTAATAATGAAACATTGATTTTAGAGGCTTAGGCTTTCCCCAACAATCAGTGTAGCACCTTTTTTTCCAGATGAGTGCCTATTAAAACACACATTAAGATACATTGCTGATTCATTAACACTGAAATCAAGGCCAACAGCACTGTATGTAACACATGCTTCAGGAAAGCCTACCATGCTTTTTCCATAAGGCACACCAAGTCCTTCTTGTGCTGAGGAATAGTAGATGACCCCTCAGCACTATGGGGGTCAGTTAAACACAGAAATTATCAAGGAAAGGTGCAAAAAATCGAAAACTGTGGCATGAAATAGTCCATAGAAAGAACACTTGCTTATAGTACCAGAACTGAGACCAAAAAAGCAGAGCATCGCCTCTCTGAACTGAGCACCTCAGGTGACACACTTTTTTGCCACTCTTTGCATGTCTGTGAATGACCACAAAACACTCTGAGTATTGCTTTGGGGATTATAGATATGTTTTGGCAAGTCAGCAAACCAGGAAATATGAATTCTTGAATAATGAAGATCCACTGCACAACACCAGGCAGAGAGAACTGCTGAGAAGAATATTAAAGCAGGACCAGGGAACAGGGCTTACATGGTACTCTTTTTATTACGGTGGCCAGGGAAGACCTCTCTGAGGAGCTCACATCTGAACAGAAATCTGGGTGAAATGACAGAGCAAGAGATGTGAGCATCAGAAAAAAAGAGCCATTCAGGAGGTAAGAAGAACAAGGGGAGGGCCCAGAAGAAGGTTTGTGTGGTGCACCTGAGGAACACCAAAGGCCAGAGTGGCTCGAGCAGAGAGAGAAGCATCAGGAGGTGACAGTGACATTACAGAGAAGACTAGGGACAAGGTCATACAAAAGGCATATTTTCCCTTGGATTCCTTCCATGCACTGTGGGAATCTTCTGAGGCATTTGAGGACAAGGCTGTGGTTGCAAGTGTAAAGACCGACACTTCCTCTGTGAGGGCAAACAGTGGGAGAACCGTGGGGTGTGCAGCCAGAGTGGAGAAGCAGTAGCCACATTCATCCAGAGAAGAGGGTCGGGCTGGCCTGCACCAATGTGTTAGTGGAAGTTAGGGAGGGACTGCAGAACACTCTGGAAGGAAGACCAAGACTCAGCAAGAGGACAGCTGTGAGCTTTGAGGGAAAAAGAGGAGCTGCAGACAGCTCTGAGATTTGGGACCCATCCATAGAGGCATGGAGGGGACAAGGGAACTGATCACATTGGCGATGTATTTTGATAGTAAAAGTAATGAGATTTCCTGCTGTACTGCAGTGGGGTTGGAGAGAAAGTGACCACTCAGGGATATGACTCCCAGATTCTGAGCCTGCAGGAAGTGCTGCCATTGCAAGTTCCTACCAGGGAAAGGAATGAGAGTGTGGGGGTGTCACAAGTTGCATGAATTAACTTGTTTTTTCAGCTCTGTGTGTGTATGTAGAGAAAAATTTAAAGAAGTATCAGGTAGTCAACCCATATGTGTAAATTTTTCTATCTTGTGTACTCTTCCAAGTGTTAAAGATAAGGCAGAAACAAAACTAGCCACCCTGCAGAAGCCTGGGGTCCACTGGAGGAAACAGATACAGAAACAGGTGACTATTAAAAGAAAAAATGTCAAAACAAGTTCTAAAGCCAGAGAATTTTAGGCAGTGCTCAAACTTGTATGGAAAGAACACTGAAGTAACATCCCCAAATTCCAATTCTATACAGTCTCCAGTTTCTCTAAAGTGTAACTTTGCTGGCCTCAGAAATGCACAGCCAAATGTGTTCAGCTCAGGTGGTTTGGGGGATAATGAAATGGCTCCTAGGATCTCCTTGGGAAAACAGGCTTAGGAAAAAGCTAACCTGGCAGGCCAACAGTCAACATAACATTAAGTGCCATATGAATCTCTCCTTGCTCACAGGATAGCCCACAGCTATAAAGGCCAGCATTCCAGATTCACCCAACCTGCAGATCTTGCCTCCAGATGTACCTGTTGTTTTTAAGTTGACCAAGAGCCACTCTGGAAGAGATGCCAACAAAGCTCCAAGCCATTCTGCAAGGGGGATCGCCTCCACAAACAAATCACAACTCCCGCTAAGGTTTAGCAAGGAAAAAACAGCTCTCTTGAGGAATTTATCTGTTGAAGGCACGGTACTTTTTCCTCTGAGTTTGTTTGTACCTTCCTCTCTGGTCCCAGCACTGACAGAGACGAAAGTGAGAAATGAGACACAATCCCCTCCCTTAGTCCCCTCAGTGCCGCTGTTAGAGGCTAGCATTTTCAAAAAGAACTTACTCTAGAATCCAACAGGGAAATAAACAAAGAAGATATAAAAACTGTAAAGTCATTGTGCTCACAAAGGAAGGGTTCCTGACCCTACAATAGCTAAGAATGTTACTTACCAGGCATACAGGCCCTATTTCATTACACATTTTGTCTGAAAGTCCCACATCCAGATACTTGTAGGCAGTCAGGTGGTGTACATGCATAAGCATGGCGTGGCTGCCTCTTTTCTAGATGGTGCCTGGAGTGGAAACTCCAATCCAATGGCTGTTTGGGAGAAAAATGAGTGGGCATCTGGGATTTTAAATTCCTTCTTGGCAAACAGAGCATAACTCACATTCCTTCAAACATGTAATAGCAAAGACAGGATCAGGCAAAGTCCTGACTTTCTCTCCTTCACTCTCCTGCCACTATCCCACGCCCTGGTTCATGAAATCTTTGCATTTCTGGGGTGGGAGGGTACCAGTAGATGGATGCTGGATTTCCTTCTGAAGACAATACCCTGACAGATGAACTCTTACCATTATCTGACTGTAAAGTGTTCCTACACCCCTCCAGTATTGACAATTCACAGCCAAAGAACAATGAGAGATGAAAGTCAAATGCATTTTCTAATATTTTAGTCAACACAAGAACAGGAAAGTGTACACAACCCTTTGAAGAAAACCATTAAGCTCTCCCACAGAGTATCAGAAGGATCCCCAGAATTTACTCTCACCAAGAGCTTCACTTTGTTTGACTCCATATCATATATGCAGTATGTATCACATGTAGATACAGGTGCTTCCTGCCGCCATTTTGGTTTTTGGAACTTTATTGCACGAAGAATAATGAATGTTTTCATGACATAATCAAACACAAAGACAAAATAATTAGGCTGGGAAAGGGGAGGCTGGCTTCTCTTTAAGCCAGCACCTTTCTTTCTCCTTGCCTGCACAGGTAGGGGATTGGAATTCCTCTGCATGTGAGCTTGGCCTCCTATTTCCAACTAGATTATACACCCGTTTTGATAATTTCTTGCTCTTTGTCTCCTTACCATCTTGTTCCCACCTAGACATCATAATTGACTTTATTTTTGATTTCTTCCTCAGCGCATTGCTCAGCAACCACAGAGATGCCTTGACTGATTTTCTAACACCGCCCCCCCACCGCTGTCCCCAGGCAAGAGACACAAGTTTCTATTGGATCCAACATTTGGACATGTTCACTGTCTGTGGCATGATTTATAGAAAGGCAGCCTCAATTATGATTTCTCTTACTCCTTGCATTGACTAAAATGCTGAAAATACAGAATTTCCAAGATGGCATGGTACACAGCCTCCAACTCAAACAGCTTTCTGCCGACAGCCCCAGGCACAAAAAGAACTGCACTGCCAAAAACAATGACTTAATCTATCAGTGCCAGAGATGGGAAGACGAGGGTCTGCTTTCCTAACTCAGAAAGGTGGACCCCTACCACAGTGCCCCTCTCTCTACCCTGTACTGAGAACCCTGCTCTTTCTTCTGCCTGGGAGCTCAGGCAGTCAGTGTTACAGGCCAAGCAATTTCAGGAACAGCAGCCAGCAGACAGGAATTGGGGGATTAAAAACTAAATCTGCATATGTGCTTCTATTTGCAGTCCGTGTTTACGCACAGTAATAAAAAAAAAAAATGAAACCAGTAACTGAAATGAAAATAAATAGGCCTATTTATCTGCTGGCTTTGGTTTCAGTTTTCTACTGTGGATTTGAGACGGGTGAGAATTCCAAAGCAGTGTTTCAACCAACAGGGGAATTTGTGGGAGTCGCTTTCCCCCAAGGCACTGCCAAGTTCTCCTATCAGGAGTGAGTCAGGGGAGGAGACAGGCATAGGAGAGGGACCTTAACATGTCACTGGTGGGTGGAAGAGGGAGCACATTAAAAACCAGACCACCCTCCCACTACCTCACCACCGATCTCCTGTTCTTACTTTTAAATCCCTTTTCTTCTAAAGTCTTCTTTATCACAGGTTTAATGATCATCATGGCACTTTAATAAGTGTTGTTTCAAAACTCCCATGTTTGGAACAGGTGATCAGAGAGAGATGGTCATTTCTGGCTTATCCATTTACTTCCAACCAGCTCAACCATAGTGGTATTTGGAGCGTCCTTCTCTAAACTCCCACTCTTCCAAAACGATATTCTGGGTGAAGTCATCTTTTGACAACTGGAATTTTCTGTATTTATATTGCCTTAATTACCAAAATTAAGAATTTCTATTTTTTTTAAAAAGAGAGCCTTTTAGAGAGGTTTTCAGTTTACAAAAAGAAGTAGTATGTAAAGAAAGAGTTCCCATATACTATCTCACCTCTCCAGCATTATTAATAACTTGCAAAAATATGGTACATTTGATATAATTGATGAGCCAATATTGATAATTATGACTAAAGTCCACAGTTCATATTAGTCTTTGTCTTATAGACTCTATTGATCTTGACAAATGTATAAAGACATGCTTTCACCATTATACTATGAAATGAAGCAGTTTCACTGTCCTAAAAATCTTCTGTGTTCTTTTTTTCCCTCATTTTCCCAACCCCTGGCAATGACTGATCTTTTTATTGTCTCCACAATTTTGCTTTTTCCAAAATGTCATAGAGTTGAAATTATAAATTAGGCAGCTTTTTCAGAATGACTTCTTTCACTAAGCAATAAGCATTTGAAGTTTCTTCTGGGTCTTTTCATGGAAGAATTACTTTCTGTTTATTTGCCTGGTGGTTAGAACTAACGCCGATAAACACGAGACTGGAAGTAGTAGCTTGTAAAATTGCAAAATCTCTCCCTCAACTTTCCCCTCTCTTGACTGTATTCTCTGAAGCAGAACAGGAACACCATGAAAAAAAAATCACTCAGACAAATGTTTGGAGCTGCCTAACACTTGTAAGGGTAAAACCACAAAGATGAATTTTTTATTATCCACCATGTGTTTATCGATGGGCCAAGTGAGTAAACCAAAATTATCCCATCTCAGGGAACATTATTATAATTACTAGCTATTAAAATTATTCATTATTAAAATTGGAATGAGTGAGAGTTCAAATGGGTTAAAAAAAAAAAAAAAAAAAAAAAAAGAGTACTGAATTTTAAAACAGCCCAGAAGTGGTATTCATTCAATTGACTGGTTAATTCCATTTTAGCATATGCTCTGGGTTTGAAAATGTTCCCCCGCCCCCAAAGCATGTGTTGATGCGTAACCCCCCAGCAACAGAGTTGAGAGGTGGGGACTAATGGGAGGTGCTTAGGTCGAGAGGCATGCATGAATGCAAGAATGCAAGAATGCCAATTACAGAAGAGCTTCAAGTTTCAATTTCAGTCCTTTGCTCTCTCTCTCTCTCTCCCTCACTTTGCCCTTCTGCCATGGGATGACACAGCAAGAAGGCCCTTCTGCCATGGGATGACACAGCAAGAAGGCCCTCTCCGAATGCTGGCCCCTCAGTCAGACTTCCTAATCTCTAGAACCAATAAATTTTTGTTCATAATAAATTACCCAGGCTCGGATATTGCTATAGCGACACAAAACACAGATGCCTGTCTCATACACAGATGCTGCGGATTAAGCACCGGCCAATGGGTGTCATCTGAGAATCTAAGAATGGCAAAGTTTTGTGCAATGTGCCTTCATCATGTGGACGCGTGAGACACATGTCCTGAATATTGAAAATATGATCTTCAGGAGGAGTGTGATGCTTGCATTAATTAAATGTTAGACATTGTGTGTTAGTCCAAGTGAGGTACAGATAGGTGTCATGGGAACTTATAAAAGGAAGGGAAACCCTTGTGATGTGGTGGCTCATCATAGATAGAAGAAAGTCTCAACAAACAATGGCAGGACAGCATACGGTCAAGGGAGGTGAACCCTCTATTTGGTGCAGGGTTCTCAACCTTGTGATGCATGGCCACGTCCAGCATTTATTATTTGTCTATGGTATTCAGGGGGAAGAGAACAAAGAGATTTTTTGTTTTGTTTTGCTTGTTAACACAGCATTTTTAATGAGTTTGAATGTTTTGAGGCAGGACATGTGCTCTCCAATTTGCCATGGTCTATAAATGTTCCTATTTATATGATCTGCCTGTGCCCAAAGTTAATCTAAAGTAAACCTGGGGAACATAGTTTGCATAGAGAAGTAGATGGGTGATACACTTATGGTACAAACTGTGGAAAAGGTTGAATTGTATGTTTATAAGCTTGTTGTTTATCCTGACAGCAAGAAGAGCCAATGAAGATGTAGTAACTTCATTTGGAAGAAACTGTTTTATATGGCCAATATTTATGAAGCCCTTGACATAAAGACTCTCTTGCCATAAATAACAAATCCCAAGTCTTGAATGTTCAGTGACAGATAAATGTTGGTAGCCAACAGCAGAGCCAGGAAGCTTCTGAATGCAGCAACAAGACCATAGCCCCTGGAACTTAGAAACAAGACACTGCATTTCCTAGAGAAAGCAAACTTGGGCGCTGGTTTAGTCACTTGGATTAAGTGAAGCAATAAAGCATTCGAACTCCAAGACCTCAAAATTCAAATGTAAGTTGCTGAAACTTCTACAAAATTCAGAAAAGGGAAGAAAAACTAAAGGAATGCATTTCTATGGTAATAGGTACATTTGTGATAAGCAACAGAAAATCATCTATAACTGTAGTTAGGACATATGAGCCCCTGTATCAAGTTCATCTTTAATTCAATAATAAATCCATTTCTTCCTTTTCCTATTTATTCACCCATTCAACAAATGCCTATTAATGGTCTGTGAGCAGGGTATTGCTCTGAGTGAGAAAATGGGTCACTAAAATAAGACATCTTCTTTACAACATGGTGGTCAGGTACAAAAAGAAAGTGTGCATCACAGAACATAGCAGATGATTTGTATAACACAGGAAGATTAACAGTACACACTTGATAAAGAGCTATACTCAGTATTCATGAATTGAAAGGAACAAGGAATATTGAGCTTCAGAGGGATGTAATCAGATTTGTTGGGTGACTAAAGGAAGCATCATGGAAGAGCGTTATTTGATTATGGAAGGATATGAGCACGAGGACTGGAGAAATGGAAGGAGGAAATACATGATCCAAAAGAAACACATTCAAACATGTGTAGAGCATAGCGCATAGGAAAAGAAGCAGAAATGGTAGGTGGTGTCTAGACTGCAAGACTGGACAGAAATCTTGAAGTATGAGCCATGGAGAACAACTGGTTTTTCTTCTTTAAGGGAGTGGCACACTACATTGTATAGAAATCTACAAACTGATTTAATGACATTTAGCAGTGACCTTAATCTCTCTTCAGTCTCATCATCTGTAAAATGAGGAATGAGTAGAGATGATCTCCAAAGAATGAGCAGATCTATCACTCTGCAGGATCCTTAATTTGGCTCAGCACATAGGAAGTATACACAGAAGAGGCAAGAAGGGACTTTCGAAGAGTTGGGAAGTTCCTGTGGGGTTGTCAAAGACAAAATCTGAGGTGGTTACAACAGAACAGAAAGGAGGAAGAAGCAAAAGTCTTAAGCTGGAATGACAGGGAGAACGAACAGGCATAACCAGGGAAGACGAGGGAAAACTCAGGTTGGAGTTTTGCAAATGATGTGGAATATTATCTTAATATTCTCTTTGTGCCCATGAACATAAGTTGGAAAAGGGCTAAGGCCAACTTTAGTATATAAAACACATCAAGGGAGAACTAGAAAGAGCAGTTAAGGCCCGATCCAGACTTTTCTGAGGGAAGCAATTCAATTCTGTCTTCTTGAATTGGTATTGAATCATGACTATATATTCTGCTTCATATTAGGAGACAACAAAATGAAAAAGAAAATAACCCTAAGTTAAGCAGAAGGCAACATAAGAATCTTTCATCTTCATTGTCTTCCTGCTCTGTCAGTGCCCATTTCTATCTCTTTGGGTGACCTCTTGTCTCCCTGGCATTATTCCTTCTCCAGATAGCTCATGGTACTTGAGGGCAACATTCTGCACCCCGAGGTTGGGTCAGCATGTGATCCAGGACTAAGTCAACTGCAGTGCACCTGAAGGTTGGTTCAAGGTGAGCATCTGACCTCATTAGAGGCATATGGAACTGATTTCAAATCACACTGCTGGGGGAAGGAGCCTTCTTTCTTTTGGGGTTACTAAAAATCTGGTAGAGTTCTGGGGTTGACAGCACCCATCTTGGCTGAGAACAAAATCTCTCCAGGAAAAAGAAGCAACGTGCTAAAAGATATAGACAAAGAGAGCATCACTGACATGGTTAGAACTCTGAAATCCAACTGTGGTCACAGCCACATCTTTCCCTGAATGTCACAACCTCCTTCGTGCATAAGTTCACTTTTGGCTTATGCCCAATTTGACTTGGGTTTTCCATCACTTTTGACCAATATGTTGCTTATATAACCACACATGAAACTTCATCACACAGAAACTAAGTCCAGAGAGACAAATGCATTCCATAGGCTACATCAGCAAAGAATATTTCATGAAAGAGGCCCAGTCTTGGAGGCTGGTCCATTGTACTTTAGCTAATGAAGCTTTTATTGGTCGCTGCAAGGAACATATAAAGTGACCTCAACAGAGGTCCTGCTAATCGTGAATCTCATGATTTCAAGTAGGAAACAGGAGTAAGCCTAGACTCAACAAAAAAAAAAAAAAAAAAAAAAAAAAAAAAAGTAAACCAAGTTCAAAGAAACAAAAGGGGATCCAAATAGAGAAGGAGTCTTCCTTGCAGAGCAAATGAAACTTGAGAACTGTGGTCCTTTAAAATGTAGCATTTATAAAACAACATTCTATGCATTTACTATCTCTGTATTCTGTTCCCAATAGTCATAATATTAATAATAGCCATAAAGCCCATGACTACCTTCCCCAGTTTAAGACTGTCCTGTGTAATCTAAAAGTTCATGCTTTAACCATATGCTATACTGCTAGCAGACCTTTGCAGATTGGCTGACACAACTCCACGGTGCAGTTAATTGATCCTCCTTTTTATCTCTGAATCTGCAGAGAAGACTCTATTCGCCTGACATCGGTTGAAGTGGGAGCTAACTTCCCATACAATGTTTGCCTCTTGGAGTCCTGTGAATCAGTTAAACACACCTGCCCCTGTAAGGAAGAAGGTTGCTACCACTGCCACCAGAGCTATGTGGAAGACCCACCCCAGCACATCCTCAGAGCACAGCCATGCAGAGAGCAGCAGAGCAGCAGATGGCTCCCTCAAAATGTCCCCTTCATTCCAACAACAAATAGCCTTGATAATTACCCAGAGTAGCAGAAGGAAATATTACTAGCACGGGAGAACAAGCAAAACTTAATCTTTAAATGAGACGTAACAGAGATCTTGCACTGCATCAAAGTCATGGTTAAAAATGCTGTCCTCCAATGCTCTCCAGATTCCAAGAGGCAAATCAGTTTAAACACATCTTTCCCCTGAGGCAGTTCTCAAGATTAATAAGATAGCATACATTGTTTTAGGAAAAGTGGTGTTTTCTCTCTCTCTCTGCAACTCAAAATAACATTTATTTTGTGAGTTTCCAGCAGACTAGTCATCCATTCCCCATAGACACAATGAGTGGAGAGAGAAAGAAAACTTTGCCAGAGACAAGAAGAGATTGGAAACAGCATGAAAAGTCCCCTGTAGCAGGCAGGCTTCCCCCTTCCAGTCAACATGAGAGTCCCAGCAGTCTTCATCTTCTATGCTAATCTTTTATACAAGAAGGAACACAAGGGACTGGGGCTGTGGCTAAGTGGTACAGCGCTTGCCTCGCATGTGTGAGGCACTGGGTTCGATTCTCAGCACCGCATATAAGTAAGCAAATAAAACATAAAGGTCCACAGACAACTTAAAAAAAAAAAAAGTCCATTTAAAAAATAAAAAAGATGGAGCAGAGAACAGTGATCACCATTTGAATAAACAGTTACCGCTATTAAAGTGAGAGCTGGGATTGTGTTGCTGGGCTATTACACTACAGATGTGATGCTGATCCCTGCTACCTCTACAATTACTGCAATGCTATGCTTCAGCTTTTATTAAAAAACCCTGTAATATTTCATGTTTACAAAATACATACGTAATATTTGTCATATTCGGTAGATAGCACAACTTTTAAGTTTGAAGCACAGCAAAACAAACAGTTGTGATTCCACCACCAACTGTTATGAAACAGAAACTCACTTCTTCTATCACAGCTATCTCTGCAACTTTCCCCAAAGCCAAAAGGCAAGGATTCACCAGAATTTGGTGTATTTACTGTCAACTTGCTTTTAAAAAGAATTTGATCTCCAAATAATGTTAGGCATTGTTTCTGAAATCAATAAAAATGTCATCAGACTCCATAAAGTCTATTTTAATGTGATTTTTTTCCCCATCTGAGATTATTTTTTTAAGATCCAGCCATGGTTTTCAGTATAGTTTCAATTCATTACTCTTCATGACTGACTAACATTCCACTGTGTCAATGTAGCACCACATAACTATTCTCCTACCAGTGGAGATTTAAGTTCTTCCACCTCATTTGATGAATATACAGACATTCATCTATGCATTTGTCTTCTGCCGAGTGTTTCTCCAGAATCTACATTCAGGAGTAAGTTGTTCAGTTTTAAGAATTGCTCTTATTTGGCATTAAAGGTACTGCTAGTTTGTCTCCGAAATGGTTCTTTGAATTTACACTGCTACTCTCTGAGGTTCCCACTGAACTTCAACCTCATCCACACTGAAATGACAATGTTCTTAATTTTGCCAGGCCAGGGCATAATATGGTATCTTACTATGATCTTAATTGGCATTTCATTTGACTACAAATGAGGCACGACATTTTTTCAATTTTCTTAGTCTTTTTGTTACCATAAAACAATGAGTTCTGTAGCTTATAAACAATTTCTTTTTTATTTTCTTAGTCTTTTTGAATTGTTACCATTAAACAATGAATTCTGTAGCTTATAGACAATAGACATTTATTTCCCAGTTCTGGGGACTGGGAAGTTCAACCTCAAGGTACCAGCAGATTTGGGGTTTGGGGTTTGGTCTGATTCACAGATGATACCTTTTAGCTGTGTCCTCAATATAGTGCAGCAAAACAACAGCTATGTTCAGCCCCTTAGGCATTAATGACAATCATGAGGCTCCACCTAGGAGCCAATCATCTCTCAAAGTCCCGACCTCCCCAGCACCATCACATTAGAGACGGGTTAAAATTATGAATCTTGAGAACACAAATATTCAGACCACAGCGGTTACTGTTTCCTCTTGAATGGAATACCTTTCCATTTTGGAAATTATTTCGATAGTTTACTTGTCTTTTTGCTTACAAATTTTTCATATTTTATATTAAATAGATCCTTATCCTTTCATGGGGACAAATGTTACAAATATTATCTCCACGTGGCTTATATTATACATACTATTTTTGGTATGTTTTGTGAACAACTATTCTTCCTTATTATGAGCACTAATTAATATAACCGATTTATCTACCTCATGGTTGGAATTTTTCACGTCTTATGGTAGACACTCTTGTCATAAGGTATAGTGTGCCAACATTTTCTTCTCAAAGGTTAATATTTGTCTTAAATATTAAATATTAAATACTAAATCCATCTAGAAATTTTTGTGCATATTAAGAAGTTCAGATTCACATTTATTTCTTCCTGTGCATAACTAATTATCCCAGCATAATAATTAGTCTATCCCATATCCACTGCTCCGCTATGTCAAATTTTGTTATATCAAGTTGTCAGACATGTTTTATGTGGATCTGTTCTGGACTCTCCATTCTCCACCACTCTTCAATTTGCCCATTCCTGTGTGTATGTGTGTGTGAGTGTGCATGTGTGTGTGTGTTTTCAATTGAATGAGAGTATAAAATAAAACTATATCTTCGGGTATTTGACTCATCCCAGCCCAGCAACAAATACTTCATTACCCTTGAGGTGAGTCTGGCTTGGATTGGGGTACTTTGCTGTATGTCATGCATTTGAAAATCAGATTGATAAGTTCCTATATGTACCTTTTGCATTTAGATTGAATTGTATTAAAACAGAGAAATCTGTAGAGAATTGATGTTTTCCTGCTATTGAGGACTCCAGCAAATACGCTTGGTGAATTTCTCCATTGAATTTGGTTTTCTTTGGTATCCTTTCATAAAATTTTAAATTTTTCTCCCTAAATGTCGTATACAACTTTCATTTTATCTGTTCTTGTTGGACATTGGAACAAGACACATGGAATAAATTATATTGTAATTGAGTTTTCTAACACATTACTGCTGGAGAATAAAACACGATTTTATTTTGTTTACAAGGACTTAAAATTATTAAGTTTAATAACTTGTCTGTACTTTTCTTTTGATTCTATATGAAGAGAATCATATTATCTACAGAGAATGATCTTTCTCTTCTTATTGTCATAAGAATCCCAGTGTAATGTTGATCTGAAGCTATTAGTACAGTAGTGAGTGTCCTTGTCTTACTTCTGATTTTAAATAAAATCCCACTAATATTTTATATTAAAAATTATGTTATATTAAAAATTATGTTATATTTCTAGTACACAAACTATTAAGTTTAAGAAGCACTTATCTCTTAGTTTTCTAAGGGTTCTTTATTTGTTTTTTTTTTCCTATTTTTGTTTTGTAAATCATTAAGGGGTATTGAATTTCATACAATAATTTTATGAGTCAATTTAAATGTTAATGTAGAATTTTACTTTTAGATTTTTTTTAATATTAAACTATTGTGCATTCTAAAATAAATCTGGGCCTGGGAACATAGCTCAGTTGGTAGTGCACTTGTCTCGCAAGCACAAGGCCCTGGGTTCAATCCCCAGCACCGCAAAAAAAAAAAGAAAAAAAATCGAAAAGCATTCCCTTTTGTGTGCATTGCTGGGGTCAGTTTATGTCCCTCAGTACTCACATAATGAAGCAGGTGCTTTACAGTCTCTGTTCAGATTGTCATTGAGTGGTGATATGACCAGGAGCAGAAACAGAGGGTCTTTCTCACCCACTTTTCATCTAGACTTAATGCAATTTGCTGTCAGATCTGCTTGCACAAGTCCACCTCCATATAACTTCATATTTCCTTGTCAGAACCCTATTTCTTTCTTTCTTTCTTTCTTCTTTTCTTTTCTTTTCTTTTTTTTTTTTTCAATCATGCAACATGAAACATCAGGGCAGAGAATATTCACCAGGAAACAAAAATTGTCAAGCCCTCACTGAACCATCCATGTCAAGAAGTCCGTTTGGATTTCCTCCGCAGCATGACTTCCCTTCACTTTGAAAATGTTTTAACCTGCTCCAGTTTCTCCACATGCTTTTCTAAGTTCAGTCACCAAAACCAAACACTTAGAGAACTCAAATGAACCAGGCACAATACGCAGCACTAGGGAGACATAAGCCCTGGGAAACTCAAGGATGCCTGTCAGGAGGTGCTTCCCTTCTATGCTGGTAAAAGTTGGCCACATTCAAGAAATCGTGATGCAATATTAATGTTATGCTGGAGACCCAGAGAACTTGCTGAAGACTCTGCTGTGGAGCTCTGCTCCTCTGGGATGCCACTGTCTTTATGAGGCCTTCCCTGAGCACCCAGTTAAGATACAGTTCTCTTATTTTGGTTCTTCCTATTCCTCTTTCTAAATTTATTTTCCTTTCTGTATTTATAGTGGACTAACAATATATGTTATTGTTAGACCAACTATAACAATAGTTGGCCAATTATATAAGAACAACCATAACAAAAAATGTTATAATTTTTTTTATTTGACAGCCACAGCAAATTTCACCATAGGAGGGATTTTTGTTATTTGCTGATGTTCCCAAGTGCTGAGAGCAGTATCTAGGACATTTTCCATGTTCAATAAATATTGATGGGAAGAGGAATGAGAGGAAAGGAGGCCAGACTCAGTCTCAGATTGTGCAACCTGGACTGGGAAATGCTGATTACTGCTGGTCACTACAGTGACCCCTGTACCCCTAAAATTACCTCGGTTCAGATATGTACAGAGTTTCTCAGGTACAGAAACCAGCAATCGGATCCATGCCATCAGGAACTGTGTTCACCTTAAAACATCCCAACCTACTCGGTAAGGAAAAAGAACCAACTACTGGCATGCGCAAAAATACGGAGGAGTCTGAGAACCACTGCTTGGTGGAAAAAGACTGATACACAAAAGAAATGCATGCTGTATAATTTGTAAACAAAATTCTAAATACTCTTTAGTGACAAAAGGCAGACTGGTGTGAGGCTGAGGCCAGAGGAGAAGGGAGGGATGAACACAGTGGGGTACAAGAAGTCTTTGGTAAAGGTGACAGAAGTGGTCTACGTCTTGGTGGTTTGTCAGGTGTATATGACTATCAAAACTCATTGAACTTTGCATTTTAAATAAAATCTGTTTATTATATGTAAATTATTTTTAATAAAGTCATAAGAAAAAATACTGTAACAGGCACAAGGAGGGGCAGATGGACTCATTTGCCTGGTGTCTTACCACAGTCTGGCTTTTCATAAAGCCAGCAGGCTGCACGCCGACAGAGTGCCATGTCAACCCGGATGTAAGTGGATTTTCTCTGCCCTCCGCATCCCCCAGTCATTCCTCCTCCTTCTGAGACTAAGAAATCCTCTGACAGCTTCTGATGCACATACCAAGTCGCATTCATCAGCCTCACTTCGTGGTCGCATTAGATGTTGTTTGTATCACCAGTCACTATATGAGGTTTAACTAACACACCATCTGGGCCAAAGCAGCCATAACCTCCATTATGTCCCTGGAGAATCTCACCCTGACCCTAGCCTGCACTGCATTTCCATGGGAAGTGTTTAACCATCAGAAAAGTACCACGGAAGAAGGAAAAGAAGAAACTGTACTTCCAATGGAAAGATTTTTCATTTAAATGCACTTTATTGTGTGATGTATTCCTTTAATTAAAGCGTGTGTCTGGGTGCATTGGTTGCTATTACAGTGCAATTCCTCATGTTTATTGAATGCAAGAGTAGCTGGGGCAATGCAGTGGAAACTCGCATAATAGCCAGAGCACAACTTAAAGCTATAGTTTTCTGATCTTTGGAGCTTCTAAGGAGCAGATAATATTCAGGGTGATTTTGGTTAATGACCAAAAGTGATGAGATGTCCTCTGTCAATTTGAGTAGGTCTGGTCTCAAAACCAGACTGTTTTTTTCCAAATGAGCTTGTATAGCTTTGTGTTGCTGTCTAATTCAGATTGCATCTTTCACTTCCAGATGAAAGGCAGAAGTGGACAGAGGAACATCACATACTACAAAGTCCCCAATGCCTTCCTAAGGTGGTGTGGACTGGTCCCTGCCATTCATGCAACTTTATGGCTTACAAGCACTTTTATGCTTCTTCATGGGCTTCTCTTAAGGGGCCTGTTAAACATGACATTCGCTATCCTGATCAGGGAACTAAGACTCAGTAAGTAAGGTAAACAAAGTGCACAGAAGCAACAGAGATGCACTTGGGCAACATCTCTGCATCTCAGTCTGTACTCTTTCCACCAACTCAGTGCAGGGGGTCAGGAGTCTTCTGATAGCGCCACAAGTTATGATGACTTTGGGACAAATCCTAGAATCAAAGGTTTTAGTTTTGTAATCTGTGTAAAGAGGAGATATTTTTCAACATTCCTTCAATTATCAAACTCTGAGAGTCTAGATATTGCTATAAGCTGAGAAATGAGTACTCAGGGAAAGGCAGCTTCACTTCATGATCATCCAGGAGGATAGTTAATTTTCTTCTAGCCAGGGCCCTGCTGTACTGCAAGGAGAAACTAGCCTTTCCTTCAATTATTAGTCCTATCTTTTTTCTCAAAGATACTGAAAAAAGTCATCATTAAATATCAGATATAAAATACAGTCAATCATTAATCAATAATTTCAATAGATTAACTGTCTTCATTTCCCTGTGACCTCTGCAGGCAGGGCTAACACAATCATGCATTTTACGTGCTGATGTATTATCCCTCTGCAGTATCTCACAAGGAAGAAGGGAGGTCCATCCTTTTGTTCTTCCTCTCTCCAAATAATTGTCCCTAAATCTTCAGGATACCTTTTCTCTTCAAATAAATTATTGAAGGCAAGAACCCAAAACAACACCCTTAAGAATGTGGCTCAACATTTAGTGTTTACTGCGAGGATATAATATCATTGAAAGTATTTTCATCATTAATCATATTGAAAGCATGTTCTTCTGCCTCTTGGATTCTTCCCTCAACAATTTAAGCTCTGCTGTCTTTTCCAGATTCTTCTAAAAAAATTAACTTCTCATTTGGCTCTGGTATATACTGGCTCCTTATAATGGCTTAAATCACTGACTTCTCAACATCATGTTTTAAATTCTTCAACTGGGACATTTTAAAGAAAGAACCAAACTCACTAGGGGTATTATGATATAGAAAGGGATAATGCACATGTTGAAAAGAATCAATCTCATAAAAGAGGTGAAAGACTGCTACAATGAGAACTACAGAACACTAAAGAAAGAAATTAAAGAAAACCTTAGAAGATGGAAAGATCTCCCATGTTCTTGGATAGGCAGAATTAATATTGTCAGAATGGCCATACTACCTAAAGTGCTATACAGATTCAATGCAATTCCAATTAAAATCCCAATGACGTACCTTACAGAAATAGAGCAAGCAATCATGAAATTCATCTGGAAGAATAAGAAACCCAGAATAGCTAAAGCAATCCTTAGCAGGAAAAATGAAGCTGGGGGTATCGCAATACCAGATCTCCAACACTATTACAGAGCAATAGTAAAAAAACGGCATGGTATTGGTACCAAAATAGACAGGTAGATCAATGGTACAGAATTGAGGACATGGACACAAACCCAAATAAATACAATTTTCTCATACTAGACAAAGGTGCTAAAAATATGCAATGGAGTAAAGATAGCCTCTTCAACAAATGGTGCTGGGAAAACTGGAAAACCATATGCAACAGAATGAAATTAAACCCCTATCTCTCACTGTGCACAAAACTAAACTCAAAATGGGTCAAGGACCTCGGAATCAGACCAGAGACCCTGCATCTTATAGAACAAAAATTAGGTCCAAACCTTCAACTTGTTGGCTTAGGATCAGACTTCCTTAACAGGACTCCCATAGCACAAGAAATAAAAGCAAGAATCAATATCTGGGATAGATTCAAACTAAAAAGCTTTCTCTCAGCAAAGGAAACTATCAGTAATGTGAAGAGAGAGCCTACAGAGTGGGAGAATATCTTTGCCACTCATACTTCAGATAGAGCACTAATTTCCAGAATCTATAAAGAACTCAAAAAACTCTACACCAAGAATGCAAGTAATCCAATCAAAAAATGGGCTAAGGAAATGAACAGACACTTCACAGAAGAAGATGTACAAGCAATCAACAGATATATGAAAAAATGTTCAACATCTCTAGTAATAAGAGAAATGCAAATCAAAACTACCCTAAGATTTCATCTCACCTCAATTAGAATGGTGATTATCAAGAACACAAGCAACAATAGGTGTTGGCGAGGATGTGGGTAGAAAGGTACACTCATATATTGCTGGTGGGGTTGCAAATTAGTGCAGCCCCTCTGGAAAGCAGTATGGAGATTCCTCAGAAAGCTTGGAATGGACCCACCATTTGACCCAGCTATCCCACTGCTTGGCCTATACCCAAAGGACTTAAAGTCAGCATACTACAGAGATACAGCCACATCAATGTTCATAGCCGCTCAATTCACCATAGCTAGATTGTGGAACCAACCTAGATGCTCTTCAGTTGATGAATGGATAAAGAAACTGTGGCATATATATACAATGGAATATTACTCCACCATGAAGAATGATAAAATTATGGCATTTGCAGGCCAATGGATGAAATTGGAGAATATCATGCTAAGTGAGATAAGCCAATCTCAAAAAACTAAAGGACGAATGATCTCGCTGATAAGCGGATGAGGACATATAATGGGGGATAGGAGGGGTTAGCGTTATGGTTAGGGATAAAGAGGGTGGTAAGAATGGAGGAAGGAAGGACTGTATAGAGGGAAAAGAGGGGTGGGAGGGGTGGGAGGAAGGGAAAAAATAACAGAATGAATCAAACAACATTACCCTATGTAAATTTATGGTACATAAATTTATGGTACATACAAATGGTATGCCTTGACTCCATGTACAGAGAAACAACATGTATCCCATTTGTTTAAATAATAAAAAAAAGAGAGAGAAAAAAAACACTTAGCACCATGTCTGACATGCACCAACTGTTCAATACAGATGCGTTAGACCTGAGAATTTAAAAAATATATCTATTTGCACAGTTCCTTAAGATTAAAGGGGGAAAAAGAAGGCAACATGCAGGCAAAATTCAACTCTATTTACCCTCTCAAAACGACCTTCGTTTTTCTTTAGTAACGTTCAGTAGGATGGATGGTGCCCTTTAAATACACAGTGGCTATGAAGTACTTCACCACAGACCTCTACTCATGAGTCAGTACAATGAAATCCACAGTCCAGGCACCAAATGACAGCTTAAAGCCACATCAGGATGACAGATGCATCCAGAATGGTGCTGCAGCCCTCAAAGTTCTGCCAGGTTTGAATGCATTTCCGTGGTTAGAGACTGTTAAAATGAAAGAGATTCTTTCATGGGGAATTTCTACTGATATCAGTGAAATGCAGACCTTCATCCAAGAACTGATTACTGGATATTCACTATGTGATGAGTACTAGGGATTCACAGAAGAGACAAGGTGTCTTCTCCACTGTTGATCACAATCTTCTGCAAAAATGACTGCCTGGTAGAAATCAAAAGGCTTCCCACAGATAGGTAAACTGACTGAAAATGTGCTAAACAGAAATAAAACTATGCAATCGGAATTATGCTTTGCCAAGTAAATTTCTCTGTTCATTTCTTATTTCTCTTGAACTACATGAAAAAGATTCCCATCTTTTAGGTCAAAGATAAAACCCCTTCTTCTTTGGGATATATCAAATAATTCCAGCCCAGAGGGACTTCTTCCTTGAATGGAGATTCCCATACTTTGGGATTTCCAGCTGATGTCCTGATTTCTAATTTCTGTACTTCAATCTTCTCAGCTCCTAGAAGGCAGGGAATGCCTGGAGTTATTCATCGTTTTACACCCAGCACAAAGTACTCTGCTTGGTACTTACTAACAACACTCATAATAAAATGTAACCAATGAGCAATCCTCTCAACAAATATTTGTGTTATAATGATTCAGAAACTATGGTCTATCATTATGACTGAGTGTCATGCAGGTATATTTGATTCCAGTTTCTGTCACTCCACTCCCTTTCTCTATCCTTACTAACTCACACTCACACACTTACCTTGGAAAAATTAGTTATTCTCTAGACCTCCATTTACTCCTTTGTTTATTTGAGGTGAGGACCACCAGAGGTGGGCATAACAATGGTTATATCTCCTAGTATAATAAGGATTCAATAATATTTTGAATGCAAAATGTGATGATGTGCCTAGAACATAGCTATTGATATCGATATCAATAACAATGCCTGGAATTGTTAATTACTCTGTGTGTGTGTGTGTGTGTGTGTGTGTGTGTGTGTGTGTTTAACCTCAATTATACTATAAAGATCCTTGAGAACAGAAAGAATATTACATATTTCTCCGTACATCTCATAACACCCAACACAGAGCTGCACAGAAAGTAGATTCTTTTTTTTTAATTTACCTAGCTTATCTTTTTCTTTTTTTTATTGTAAACAAATGGGATACATGTTGGTTCTCTGTTTGTACATGGAGTAAAGGCGTACCATTTGTGTAATGATAAATTTACATAGGGTAATGTTGTTTGATTCATTGTTATTTTTTCCCTTCCCCCCACACCTCCCATCCCTCTTTTCCCTCCTACAGTTCTTCCTTCCTCCATTCTTGCCCCCCTCCTTAACCCTAACTCTAACCCTAACACTAACCCCTCCCACCCCCCCATTATGGGTGATCATCCACTTATCAGCGAGATCATTCATCCTTTGGTTTTTTGAGATTGGCTTATCTCAATTAGCATGATATTCTCCAATTTCACCCATTTGCCTGCAAATGCCAGAATTTTATCATTCTTTATGGCTGAGTAATATTCCATGGTGTGTGTGTGTGTGTGTGTGTGTGTATATATATACCACAGTTTCTTTATCCCTTAATCAATTGAAGGGCATCTAGGTTGGTTCCACAGTCTGGCTATTGTGAATTCAGCAGCTATGAACATTGATGTGGCTGTATCTCTGTAGTATGCTGATTTTAAGTCCTTTGGGTATAGGCCGAGGAGTGGGATAGCTGGGTCAAATTGTGGGTCCATTCCAAGTTTTCTAAGAAATCTCCACACTGCTTTCTGGAGTGGCTGCACTAATTTGCAGCCCCACCAGCAATATATGAGTGTACCTTTCTCCCCACATCCTCGCCAACACCTGTTGTTGCTTGTATTCTTGATAATCACCATTCTAATTTGGGTGAGATGGAATCTTAGGGGGGTTTTGATTTGCATTTCTCTTATTACTAGAGATGTTGAACATTTTTTCATGTTTGTTGACTGCTTGTACACCTTCTTCTGTGAAGTGTCTGTTCATTTCCTTAGCCCATTTGTTGACTGGGTTATTTGCATTCTTGGTGTAGAGTTTTTTGAGTTCTTTATAGATTCTGGAGATTAGTGCTCTATCTGAAGTATGAGTGGCAAAGATTTTCTCCCACTCTGTAGGCTCTTTCTTCGCATTGCTGATAGTTTCCTGTGCTGAGAGAAAACTTTTTAGTTTGAATCTATCCCAGTTATTGATTCTAGCTTTTATTTCTTGTGCTATGGGAGTCCTGTTAAGGAAGTCTGATCCTAAGCCGACATGTTGAAGATTTGGACCTACTTTTTCTTCTATAAGATGCAGGGTCTCTGGTCTAATTCTGAGGTCCTTGATCCATTTTGAGTTTAGCTTTGTGCATGGTGAGAGATAGGGGTTTAGTTTCATTCTGTTGCACATGGATTTCCAATTCTCCCAGCACCACTTGTTGAAGAGGCTATCTTTACTCCATTGCATATTTTTGGCACCTTTGTCTAGTATGAGAAAATTGTATTTATTTGGGTTTGTGTCCGTGTCCTCTATTCTGTACCATTGATATACCTGTCTATTTTGGTACCAATACCATGCCATTTTTTTACTATTGCTTTGTAATAGAGTTGAAGTTCTGGAATTGCGATACCCCCAGTTCATTTTTCCTGCTAAGGATTGCTTTAGCTATTCTGGGTTTCTTATTCTTCCAGATGATTTCATGATTGCTTGCTCTATATCTGTAAGGTACGTCATTGGGATTTTAATTGGAATTGCATTGAATCTGTATAGCACTTTAGGTGCTATACATACATGGCCATTCTGACAATATTAATTCTGCCTATCCAAGAACATGGGAGACCTTTCCATCTTCTAAGGTTTTCTTTAATTTCTTTCTTTAGTGTTCTCTAGTTCTCATTGTAGAGATCTTTGACCTCTTTTGTGAGATTGATTCCCAAGTATTTTATTTTTTTCGAAGCTATTGTGAATGGGGTTGTTTTCCTAATTTTTCTTTCCAAAGATTCATCACTTATGTATAAAAATGCATTAGATTTATGAGCATTGATCTTATATCGTGCTACTTTACTGAATTCACTTATGAGTTCTAAAAGTTTTCTGGTGGAATTTCCTGGTTCCTCTAAGTATATAATCATATCATCAGCAAACAGGGATAGTTTAAGTTCTTCTTTTCCTATTCATATCCCTTTAATTTCTTTTGTCTATCTAATTGCTCTGGCTAGAGTTTCAAGGACGATATTGAATAGAAGTGGTGAAAGGGGGCATCCCTGCCTTGTTCCTGTTAGGGGGAATGCTTTCACTTTCTCACTATTTAGAATGATATTAGCCATGGGCTTAGCATAGATGGCCTTTACAATGTTAAAGAATGTTCCCACTATCCCTATTTTTTCTAGTGTTTTGAGCATGAAGGGGTGCTGTATTTTGTCAAATGCTTTTTCTACATCTATTGAAATAATCATGTGATTCTTGGCTTTAAGTCCATTGATATGGTGAATTACATTTATTGATTTCCTGATGTTGAACCAATCTTGCATTTCTGGGATGAAATCCACTTGATCATGGTACACTATCTTTTTAATATGTTTTTGTATGCAACATACTGTTGGATTTTTCTTTTTAATCCAATCTGCCAGTCTATGTCTTTTGATTGATGAGTTCAGGCCATTAACATTCAGGGTCATTATTGAGTTATGATTTGTATTCCCGGTCATTTGGCTCATTTTATTTATTTATTTATTTGTTTTTTGGACACGACTTGATTCCTCCTTTATTTGACAATTCCTTTGAATAGTTCCTCCCTTCGTTGATTTGCTTCTTTGTTTTTCATCTCTTCCTCATGGAATACTTTGCTGAGAATGTTCTGTAATGCTGGTTTTCTTTTTTTGTAAATTTTTTGGCTTTTGTTTATCATGGAAGGATTTTATTTCATCGTCAAATTTGAAGGTAAGTTTTGCTGGGTATAAGATTCTTGGTTGGCATCCATTTTCTTTCAGGGCTTGAAAAATGTTGTTCCAGGCCCTTCTAGCTTTTAGGGTCTGGATTGAAAAATCTGCTGATATCTGTATTGGTTTCCCCCTGAATGTAATTTGGTTCTTTTCTCTCACAGCCTTTAAAATTCTGCCTTTATTTTGTATGTTAGGTATTTTCATTATAATGTGCCTTGGTGTGGGTCTGTTGTAATTTTGTGTATTTAGAGTCCTATAAGCCTCTTGAACTTGATTTTCCATTTCATTCTTCAGATTTGGGAGATTTTCTGATATTATTTCATTGAATAGATTGTTCATTCCTTTGGTTTGTTTCTCTAAGCCTTCCTCAATCCCAATAATTCTTAAATTTGGCCTTTTCATGATATCCCACAGTTCTTGGCGATTCCGCTCATGATCTCTTACCATCTTCTCTGTTTGGTCAACTTTGTTTTCAAGGTTAAATATTTTGTCTTCAATATCTTAGGTTCTGTCTTCCAGGGGTTCTATCCTACTGGTTATGCTATCCATGGAGTTTCTTAATTTGGTTTATTGTTTCCTTCATTTCAAGGATTTCTGTTTTTTTTTTTTTTTCAATATCTTTAACTCTTTATTGAAATGATCTTTTGCTTCCTGTATTTGCTCTTTTAACTGTCGATTGGTGCGATCATTCAGTGCCTGCATTTGCTCTTTCATCTCATCATTTGCTTCTCTGATCATTTGAATTATGTACATTCTGAACTCCTTTTCTGTCATTTCTTCTGCCATGCTGTCATTGGATTTTATTGATGTAACATCTAGATTTGTTTGGGGCATTTTCTTCCCTTGTTTTCTCATATTGTTCAGGTATCAGTGGACCGCTGAGATATTGCAGATTTCCTCTATTGACTTATAATGTCCCTGAAGATTTCTAGTATATCCCCTTAGCCTTCAGTAGGCTGAAGTCTTGGTGGAAGTTGATAATGCGGTGCTCCACAAGGAAGCTGCCTCTCTAGGGGTGGTGGCCTTCAGGTGGGGTACATTCCCTGCTAGTGGGCAGAGGTGCCTCCACTTGTTGACCAATGGTCATCCAAAGGGGAACTAGGCTGTGGGCTGAGGCAAGGCCTGTTTGGGTCTGTGTCTCTGGTTTTACTGTCCTTGTGGGAAAACCTCACCCGGCAGGGAAGACTCACCTGGTGGGGAGGTCTCACTGGTCAGTTCCCCTCCTTGAGGTTCCCCTCAACCCACAACTACCGCCTGGGCTGGGCAGCCTTCCTCTCCAATGTTCCCAGGGGCCCGGACCTACCTCCTGGGTCTGGGAGCCTCGCCCTTCGCAGACGAGTCTCCTTAGGCTGCCCCTCCTCAGAGAAGCTGCCCGCAGTCCTGGAACCTTTGCTCCACCCCTCAGCTTGTCTCTGTGCAGCTCTTCCACCAAGAAGCCACCTATGTCCTGGGACCCTGCTCTGCACCTAATCGCCTGGCTATGCAGCCCCTCCTTTGAGCAGCCACCTGGAGCCCCGTACAGTCGCTCCGAGTCCCAGCGACCCACCGCACGCCTCTTCCTCCAGGCAGCCGCCCGGTGTTCCGTGCATTTGCTCTGAGTCCATGTGACCCGCCATGCACCTCTTCCTCCTCCAGTCAGCCGCCTGGAGTTCCGGTGCAGTTGCTACGAGTCCAAGCAACTCACTGTGCACCTGCTCCTCCTGGCAGCTGCCCGTAGCCCTGGTGCAGTCACTGCGAGTCCAAGCGACCCCCGTACTCCTCCTCCTCCTCCGGGCAGCCGCCTGGGGTTCAGGAGCAGTCGTTCTGAGTCCAAACAGCTCACCGCACACCTCCTCCCCTGGGCAGCTGCCCAGAACCCCAGTGGGTTGCTCCGAGTCCAAGCACTGTGCTGAGCGGCCTCCTCTACAATGCTCCCAGTTGTCAAAAGTAGATTCTTAATAAATGCTAACTGATAACTGGTTAGAATGCCCAACCACTACCTGGGATTCCAAGAGGAAAAGAAATCACAGATCCTCCACTGAATTGACTCCCTTCCTTCCTTGGGGAAGGAGCTTTCAAGGGTACATGATAATTAGAGGAAGGATCTAGTGCTAAGACTATTTCACACTCACTCATTCCATTGGTCCACAGGTGAGTCTACAGCACCTGTAATATGTTGCCTGAAATGACAGAGAACAAGTTTCTGTCTTCATGAATCTTTAATTCTAGTGGGAAAGACAGGAAACAGATAAGAAGTGACATGTTAGATGGTTGCAAATTGTTGTGAAGAAACATAAAGCAGGATAAAAAGTATTGGTAGTGGTAGGGAGGAAGCTGAATATTTCACAGTGTGGTTGGGGAAGTGATTTCTAAAATGATGGGATTTGAGCAGAGACTAAAGTCAGTTAGAACTGGATCCTGGTGAATCATCTGCATCCTCAATGGAATGCAAGAGGAAGGAGGACTGAGACAGGTCTGTGTCTGGAAACTGGAAGAATAGCAAAACCTGAGTTACTGTAGCACCACCAGGGAGTGGAAGAATGGTGGAAATTAATTAAAATAAGTGACAAGGGCAGAGAGATGGAAAGATTGTGCATGATATGTGAGCCACATAAGACTTATGACTTTGTTCCAAGTGAGATGGATACTTTTAAGCAGCGAATGACATGACATGACTTACATGTTCGTGAACTACTCTGGCTGCATTATGGATAGCCAATGATAAGTGAACAAAGGAGGAAGAGTCTTACAATAACCCAAGCAGGGAGAGATGATGGTGGTGTGGTTTAAACATGGGCAGTGGAGGAAGCAGGGAAGAGTGCTGGGAATCTAGGATGTGTTTCAAGAATACAGCCAAGATGATTTGCTTAAGGACTAATCATAGAGAATGAAATAAAAGAGCCAAGACTCCAAAGCCTTTGCCCTGAAATATTCAAAGCAATCAAAGAGGAACAATTTATGAAACAGAATGAATAGAAACCAGGTGCTTCATTTTAGAATGGAATATTTGGCTTATTTATGAAATATTCATGTTGAGATATTGAGTAGCAATTTGATGGATAAGTGTGGCATACGGGGAAGAGATCTGGGCTAATGATTAGGACAAATGAATGGTATTGAAAACCAGCAGCCTTGATGAGATCATGGAGGAAGTGAGGACAGATGAAAGAACTATTCCCAAGGACTCTCTAATATTTGGAGAGGTCAGAATGATAAGGGAGAGCCATAAAAGACTTCTGAGAAGGAGCAGCTATTGAGGGAAAAGATCCAAACAATGGGGTTCCATGGTCCACAAAGTTCTACTCCTCCTCTTCCCTGCTCCCATCTTCTGCATTCTCTTCCTCCTCCTCCTCTTCTCTCTACCGCCACTGAATTCCCTCTTACTGACTTTTCTGACTAGATTCTCCTCATTCCCCAAGACTCATCCTTTGTCCTTCTTCAAGGAGAACATCTACGATCCCCAATATAACTTTCACCTCTTATCATATCATATTGGTCTTTCCCTTCTTAGCACTTTGGGTATGACTGACTACACACACACACACACACACACACACACATGTATGCACAGAATTCTACATGAAAATTTATATAATTCTATATTTGTTCACATGTAGATGCAATGAATATCCACCTTTAACTAGATTATAGGTTAGTGAATGTAAGGGTCCTAAGTTCATTCACCCCACATTCAGTTCATGAATGCAAGAATGATGTTTTAGTCAGCTTTGTAATCATTGTGACTAAAAGACCTGACAAGATGAATTAAAGAGAAGGAAAAGTTTATTTTGGCTCACTGTTTCAAAGGTCAGCTGACTTCAGAGCTCAGAGCCAAGGTGAGACAGAACATCATGGCAGAATGGCATGACAGAGGAAGGCAGCTGAGGATGTGGCAACAGGAAGCAGAGCGAGCTCTGCTCACCAGGGACTAAATATAAACCCCAAAGGCATATCCCCGGTGACCTCTAGCCATGCCCTACTTGCCTACAGTTACCACGCAGTAAATACATATCAGGGGATTAATCCAGGGATTTAGTCATACCTCGTAATCCTGCATTGTCTTACATATGAACTTTTAGGGGACACCTCAAATCTACATCATAGCAAATGAACGCCAGGTCCAGGCCTATGTACGTTACATCCATAACCTAATTTCAACTTAACACCAATTCTTTGATGTTTGTATAATCAGTCCCACTTTACAAATGAAAACTGAGGATGAGAAAGTTTGAGTAACTGGTCAAAAGACACCTAGCTAATAAGCAATTACTTATTGCTTATTAAGTAATTCAGACTCCAGGACTGAACAGAAAACCCCAATCTATGTAATTCAAAGCAGATGCCCTTTCCAAATCCCTGTCACCCCTACACAGTGAAGGTTCAGTGAATACCTCTTTGTTTTTATTTTAATTTTTGTTCTTTTTAGTTATACATGACAGTAGAGTCAATTTTGACATCTTTATACACATATGGAGCATATTTTAACTGAGCTTTGTTTTTTTATAAATTTAATTTATTTGTTCTAATTAGTTGTACATGACAGTAGAATGCATTTATACATTTTTATAGCTCATGCATACATGAAGTGTAATTTCTCATTTTTCTGACTGTACATGTTGTAGGATCACAGTGGTCATGCTGTCATACATGTGCTGAGGTAATAATGTCTGTTTCACTCTACTATCCTTCCTGTCCCCATACCGCTTCCCCTCAGTGACGCAACCATATCCATGTTTATAGCAGCTCAACTCACAAATGATAACCTATGGAACCAACCTAGGTGCCTTTTGACAGATTATGAATAGAGTTACTTGATATTAGGCAGAGGGGAGTGAAGGTTCAGTGAATACTTGAAGCAGGTCTGTTTAGAGTGCTGCCACTGAGTCCTTCTCACATGATGGGAGGGATGGCAGCACTTGATAAGACGGACCCTCCCCCTCTTGGTGCATTTCCCACCCCTCCCCTTTCTTCCCCTTACTCCACTACCTCACATTCACACACAGCTGTCGACATCTGTCTGTGCAGCATTTGTCTTCACCCATTAGCCCATTTTCTGTCCTCCTCTTCCTCTTCTATGCCCTTGCAGGGTTTGTCCATAAGACCTGCAGGATCCATCTAGCTTCCTTGCCTCTTGCCTTCTATCTACATTCAGTCAAAGAAGGCAGTAGCAGGAGCGTGGCGGCTGAGAAGAGGAAAGGGCAAGGTTTGCTTCCCCACTTCCTACCCTATTTCAGGTATTGGTGCCACTCAATCCCACCACTCCAGCTCTCTCCAGAAACTCAGGAGAATGGTTTCCTTCATCTGCCCAGTCAGTCCCCAGATTCAAACAGCTTCCTAGTCTCCTGTCTCTGGAGGCCTTGTCACACTGGATTAGTTCCCTTACCTCTTCTCTGTGAAGAGTTCCTTCACTCAGTTGTCACTGAAACTGTAGCTCAAGTCAACCCGCTTCTCCTGGCTGAAGCCCAGTTGATATAGCAACAAAGACAATCCTTCTCTGCACCACCCTTCTCTGGCTTCAGCCCCTCCAGACTGTCAAGTAGTTGACTATACTGTGCCCACTGTGATTTTATAGCCATCCACAGTCCCATAAAAATCAATGGAACAAAAACTCAGAGAATCTCTAGCACACCTGAGAAATTCCCATTACCTGCCCTGAAATTGTCCTGAATTTCCTGAGGTCTAACTTGAGAATAAAGTAAAACGGGGGTGAGGGGAGAAGGAGGTTTGGCATCCAGGTGTAAACTACTGGTAATTTCCATCTTTTTCCTTGACTGTATAAAAAATGAAGTGCCCACAAGGAGTTCAGCCTGTCTAAAGCAGAGATAACACCTCGTGAGCCACCAATTCTTAGGATTCTTTGCATAAACATTTTCAAAATCCTAGTTCCCGAGTGAATGGAAGAGAGCTCACAGCATAAATCAAAACCAGGTGGGAAGGAGAAGTTAGGGGGACAGGTGCCCACATCAAATTCTCTGCCTCAACACACTCATGCCAGCAGGCTGGATAAGCACAATGAATGACAAAATGGTTTGTACAGTTTATGTAAACATATTAAACACCTTGCTCCGCACATTTATCTGACATTAAGTGATTAACCAATTGCATAAGCTAATATTTATACATGACTTATAATTGTGCAATGCAAATTAGGCCCCATTTATCATGGAATCAGAAAACTTGGAAAAGGAAATAGAGTTCAGGGACTTCCTAGCTCAATCCCCACATTAAAGGCCAGGAAACTAAGTCCAAGAAAGGAAGCAGCATGTCCAAGGTAGGGAAGAGCAAGGACCAAGGGGGCTGTCTGTCACTGCAGTTGTTTTCTGCCATACTTTGCTGTTTTCCATCAACCAAGAGGTCTAGTGTGTCCACTTCTCCTGAATTTAAGAAGAGAAAAAAAAATGAGGGTGTCTCTAGCTTGCTTGAAGACCAGAAGAATAATAGGTAACATTTCTTGAGCTCCACAGCAGCAGATACAAAGATCCTAATGTAGTAAGTGATTTGATTTTCACCACATCACTCTAACATTTATGCCATTATTAGGAATTATATAGACTGAGAGTCCTGATTCTCAATTCCAGATGCCTCGGTTTAAAGCCCAGTACCACCATCCACCAGCTGTAGGAGCTTCTCTGTTCCTGTATCTACATCTGTGCAGTGGGGGTAATAAGAGCACTTACCATGTAGGAAGCCTGTAAATATTACGCTAATTAATGTAAATAAAGCCATTACACTGGTGCCTGGGACATAGTGAGTGTCCTGTAAGATGTTGCCTATTGTGTTGTTCCAACTATGCTCCCTATTTTGTAGGTAAGAGAAGGAATTCAGAGAGGTATTAAAGGACTTGCTCAAGTGTGCACAAATACACAGATGCTAAGGGACAGAGCCAGGATCCAACCTGGTCTTTGGGCCAACACTCACCATCAATGTCACTATCTACTAGGACTTTCTTCAATGATGGGAAGGTTTCCATCTGTGCAACCCAATAGGGTAGAAACCAGCTACATGTGGCTATGGAGCAGTTGAAATGTGACTAGTGCCATGAGGGAAGGGGATTCTTACATTTCATTTACTTATAATTGATTAAATTTGATGTATAGTCACATATGGTTAATGGTTACTATGTTGGTCAGTTCAGTTCTATACTACCTTATTCCTTTTGCAGTACTTACACCCCAGCTGAGGGCATGATGGAGTGTAGATGCTTTGTGTCACTCTCTGGGATATCAACTCTTCTTCTCAACTTTCTGAATTTACTCCCTTCATAAGTCTGTCCTCAATAAAGAGTAATTCTGCTAAGATGAAATCTTAAGTGTTTGTGAGGAGAATGAATGAAGGAGTGAACCTGTCACCTCCAGTTAGGTTGAGGAGTGACTTCCTGTGCAGCAAGGTGGGTACCTAGGCTGCCCTCCTTTATCTTGATGCAGATGCCCCTTCCCTGGTCTGCAGCACCCTCAGATGTCCTAAAAGAGAAATGATCAGTCACAATCAGAGCTACCAAGACCTTAATCACACATTGCCTGGGTTCCCCTTGGACACACAGTGTCTGGAAGAGAATTTGGAAGATGGTGCCCCAAAATGTCATTTTGATTCTTGCAGTCACATTCCTTCATGTGTCCAGGGAAATTTTAAGTACCTCTTACAACTGATCCCACTCTGGGATTGAAGAATTAAGATGCTTTGCTATAGAGAAATAAAAGCCTGTGGATCTCAACGTTGTCATTTCTAGCTCTAGTAACTCAGGCCACTTAGATGTTCTAAAACACTTGCTTCCTTGACTCTCTAATGGGAATAATGGTATACTTTTTCAAATGATAGAAAGAGAATGTTTTAATCAGGTGTTTTGCTACTGTGATCAAAGACATGCCAACAATTTTAGAGGAGGACATGTTTATTTGGGGGTCCTTGGTTTCAGAGGTCTCAGTCCATCAATAGTTGGCTCCATTCCTCAGGGCCTGAGATGAGCCTGAGCATCATGGAAGAAATGTGTGGTGGAGGGAAGCAGCTCACATGATGATAGGATGCAGATAAAGAGAGAGACTAAGCTCAGCTCACCAAATATATATTCCAAAGGCATGCCTCCAGGGACCCACCTCTTTCAGCCGCAGCCTACCAGCCTACAGCCATCACTCAGTTAATCCCTACCAAGGAATTAATTCACTGATTGGTTTAAGGCTTTTATAACCCAATAATTTCCCCTCTGAATGCACTTGCATTATCTCACACATGAGCTAATATCTAATATCTAAACCATGTCAGAGATGCTATGTCTGAAAAGCTCAGCACTTTGCACAATAAGTTGTATATGCCTTCAAAACAATGTCCCACCTCTCCCTTCAAGGTTGAACTTTGAATTCACCTGTCACTAACAGATAATCCCTTTCTGTGTTTTTTCCTAAGGGGGTCCTACAGGCATTCTCCTAGAGGATAAGTAAACTCAAAGAGGGAGCACAAAACTGGATGTGATCTCACATTTTTGCATAAATTTTCCAAATGGGAAGTGCTACATAAAGAATTTTTGGATAATCACCATCCCATCAAAAACCACTTAAGTATATATTTGCAAGTTGTTCTAAAAGCAGCAGACAGGACAACACCATCCCTGTCCTCCAGGCACTCTTCAAAGAATCACTTAGACACATCTGTTCTCTTTAGATAATTGCCAAACCCCATGTTCTCTCAGTTTTGCCCCTCTAAAGCAGTTCATTCTTCTCCAAATTTCAAACTACTTTTTTTCCTAATTTCATGGCATTGCTTATTCTCGGTTTTTCTTCCTGCTTCCAGGCCCGTTCTTCCTCTGTCCCTGTTGTTGGCTCCTGTGTATCTCTGCTCCACCACTTACTGGCTGTGTGACCTCCAAAAGCTCAACCACCCTGAACCGTGGTATCATTAAACCTATAGTCAGAGTAATGCTAACCCACTTCATGTGGTTAGTTGGAAGGTTATGTAGGGCAAATAAGAGAGCCACATTTCCACTGGCTGGGATCCAAGCTCCCAACAAACATTTTTATATATAGATAAAATATAACTCAAAAATCTTTCATAATGTCTAACCTTGGAACTAAATCAATCAAAGTCAAACTAAGAACTCAAAACCTATGTGGTATGTGGGAGATGACTCAGTGACAAACCTGGTGTTTAGGGAAGAAAATAGAGATTCTGGAAACTAAGGGGTGAGTTACAACACTACACAAGGAAAAGATACTTGTCTTTATGCTTTATGCTGTCAATAGCTGTAAATACTCTAATATATAAAGGTTGAAATATTATCTTATATGTGATTCTTTTGAGATGTGTTGGCCACTATGTGGGCAAGCAGTGAAAAGCTGTCTTCCGATCAAAGCCTTGGGTTGGGGTTTGGGAAGTGTTACAGTTTAGATCTAGAAAGTCCCTTAAAGACTCATGTGTTAAGAGCTTGGTCCCCAAAGCAGCAATGTACAGAGGTGGAGCTGTTAGGAAATGATTGGTTCATGAGGACACTAATCATCTCAAAAGATTACTCCGTCCTGGCTGAATGGATGTCAGGGAGGTGCAGGAAACTGTAGAAGGTAGGAACTAGTTGGTGCAAATGGATCACTGGTGCCTCTCCACCTCTCTCCGCTTTCTCTGAGGGAATATGGGCAGACCCACCCAAAAGAAAACAAAACCCCAGGCTAGCTTCAGCTGTGGTATAGAATTGGAACTCACATGATCTGCACAATGGATAGAGGAATCCCCAGTAGGTAAATACACATAAAACTGTCCCTGTCCATTGATGTTTTCAGGCTATGAGGGATATTTTATAATCCAGGGGACCTTCTGACAAAACAGGACAGGTATCCATGTAAAGATGAGCTAATACTTAAAACACATACATAACCACAACACAACATACATAGATGCTCACACACACTAACACACACAAATGAACCACCTGCAAGGTTTAGAATTAAAGAACAGGGACAACTAGAAAATCATAGTTTGATAGTAAATAAAACACTTAGCATAGTATTTAGCATATATTAGATGGTATTTGAAAGTTTCTATTCCTATTTTCTTTTTTTCTATATCCTACATATTAGTTCCAAGATTCTGTTCTTCTCTCTTTGTTGGTTTGGGACCTTTGTTTTACATTTTTGTTTTTTGTATTTTAATCATTTCCCAATTCATTTAGCAGGGGAGAGAGCAGGATCACAGCTGAGCATTAGAAAAACAGCATATTATGCTGCAACCATAATGAATTGTTCACCATTAAAAAAGACAAAAATGAACCAAGAGAACATGAGGCAAAGATGGAAGATCAGGAAGAGACAGGGAGTTCCAATGAGAGGAATCATCTGCCCACCACAAGGGGTGGTCATGTGGAAACCTGTGGGAGAAGGAACGAGTGGAATAGGGCAGAGAAACGACTTTGGAGCCTCCAGTCACTGGGGACTCTAACAGGCTTGACCATGACTGAAACCCAGAGAAGGAGTATGAGGCTTTCTTCCAAACTCGCTGTGTGTGCCTACAAGACCCATGGCTGGGTCTTGTATGCAGTACAGCTATGGTCCAGGGTTTTCAGAAGTGACCCTGTGGAGCAGAGATGTTCATCCTTTAACACCTGTACAGGTGTACACCTGTACAACAAGTGTTAAAGCCAAGTCACCCATGTGAATGGCCTCCATATGGGGGATGCTGTTTAAAGATTCAGAAGAAGAGAATGATATTTGAACAAGATGGTGAATAAAGAGAAATTATGTACAGTAGGCAGAAGATTAAAGAACACATCTTATTTTAATGTGCTAAGGCCTTAGACAATAGCCAGAGTTCTCTAAAACTGGAATTGTCAGATTTCCGAGGTACTAAGCTTCCTGGAACTGGAAGTATGTAAATCACAGCAATGTGGTAGATACTTAGAGCTGATATAGGAAGGATGTGGGGCTGGATCACAGACCTGTCCAGCTCCTCTGTAAGAGTTAATTAAGAAAGAGGAAGTAGGGGCACGGGCTAAAAACAGCAAAAAGAAAGGAAGGAAGGAAGGAAGGAAGGAAGGAAGGAAGGAAGGAAGGAAGGAAGGAAGGAAGGAAGGAAGGAAGGGAGGGAGGAAGGAAGGAAGGAAGGAAGGAAGGAAGGAAGGAAAGAAAGAAAGAAAGAAAGAAAGAAAGAAAGAAAGAAAGAAAGAAAGAAAGAAAGAAAGAAAGAAAGAAAGAAAGAAGAAAGAAATCTACAGAATATTTACCAATGAGAGTATATAAAATGAGTTCCACACCTAGGAACATTCACTAAAATGAAAAAGAATTTCTTGAACAAATGATTATACATATTTTTCTCTTCCCTTTTCCAGTTTTATTACAGAGCATGGCTATGTGCATATACACAAGCAATCCAAAGGAACATCACCACATGTCACCGGCACAATTAAAATGCTAAAACTATTGTAGTTCACACATGGTCATAACTTGGCCCTCCGTATTTCCATTGCACAGAGAAAGAGCTGGATAATCTGAGTTTTGCTGTCTTCATCTCTGTAATTTGAGAACATGGGCCCCGATGAATTGCAAATGGTGTCAGACCCCAGCTTGTGACTTAATGAGTAAAGATGGGCCAGTCACAGATGTCCACACTTCATATTAATCAAGGGCTGATGATTCTCCTCTGGGAAAATGTCCTCAGTGATATATGGTGTCATTAACCAACTATTACCTAGTTGGTCTCCTTTACCTAAGACCCCTGACCTTTCTAGTTGCTAGTTTGAACAACTAGGCATTAAGGCAAAAGATGGCCCCAAGAATCTTAGCAGATAACTTAAGAGGAAGCATACCTTGAAGTCTTAGCAAGGTGATGATTCAAAGTAGCAAAAGAAGAAGAGATGTTATATATAAATGAATAAATAACTGCCCTGAAGGATAAGAAAATCTGAGTTACCTCAGCCAATGCAGAGGTCAAATCATACGAAAATCAGGGTTATCTGCTCAGCTATGAGGCCTGACAGCAAAACTTTGCAAAGCTGGTTTAGTCCAAGTGGGGAGCTCATAACAAAAGAGACTCAGCACATCTCTGCACCTTTTCCTACAGGATTCTCAACACACCTGACAGCTTTCATCATTGTTGTCATTGTACAGAAAGAAAATGAAAAAGTTCAGAGAGGTTAAACCATCTACCCCATGTAATAAAAAAAAAAAAAAAAAGAGAGAGAATTGGGGATTATTCCAACCTTCTGAAGCTGAGGCTGATTCTCTCTCCAGAGCCTAGCACTGCCTCTTTCATAGAAGTTCACTTTCAGCTTGGTGTTACCTATAAGATGTCCTCTAAATGACACATCCTTCTTAACTGAGCTTCTCCTTCTATAACTATCATCAAGTATGTATTGAGCACCCAATAAATACCAGGTAGGTTGCTTTCTCTGCTGAAATCCCTCTCAGACTCCCACATCCAGTCCATTCTCTTCCCATTCTGTCTGCTCTACAAAGACTCTGACTTGTTGATGACCTTAGGCTCCTAGGGCATCAAATGTGATTAACAGTTCATTACTTTTCCCTCTCCCCAGACTGGGATACTTCATTAATATACCATCATACTCGCATGAGCACTGTGTACAATTACTGAAACTCATCAAGCTCTCAGGAAAAGGTTGCTGAATGAAAAAGTAAGCTCTGGCATGAGGAGATTTGCCTTATTACAGAGCTATGAAATACACACGAAGCAGACATTAAAGAACAGAAGATCAGTAAAGGCTATAATGGGTACTGCATGTTGAGGGCCATCTTGGACAAGATGGCGCCTGGCAGTGAGCCAAAGGGCACTGGCTACCAAAATAAGAAAGTACCCAAAAAGGCTGCTTGCTGTTACTAGTTCCTTGGAGACTTATGACGTGTTAACGCCAGGCTCAAGGATTGGCTATCTAATATCGTGCCACATGTGAACAGCTCGTGATTTATATAGTGTTAAGCTGGCATTCCAGAAAGCTTTGCTATAATTGGCTGATAAGCTAGGAGCCTGGGGGAGGAGAGAGGGAGAGAGAAGAAGAAGGAAGACAGTGAGAGAACAAAGGAGATAGAGAAACAGGGAGGACGCAATAAGTCTCGTCAAACTAAAGATTAGTGGTGTCTCTTTTCTCTGCGCCAGTTCCGCTGGACGGAACAACTGCATATTTTAAAGGCTATAGAGTTGATCCAAAGGGACAGAGCCCAAGACAACAAAATACACACATATCCATCTGTGTCGCCCTCCATCCTTGATGTGCCCTCTCCTTTCGCGAGGACTGGAAACATCTACAAAGAGATGTTCTCTAGGACTACAAGGGCAGAGGTTTTAGAACCAGATATTGCCTGTACTCTTCTTGATTTCCTAATTGTGGTAAGGATATCCATGGAAAGGTCAAGTCAAGAAGAGAAACACTGTAGAAGAGAAACGTTCACACCTAAATTTCTGAAACGAGTGAGGAGTTCACATGAAACTGTTGGAAAAGCAAAAGTGAAGATGCCCTGTAGGTGTTCAATGATTAGTTCATGGGAAATAAGTTACTTCCTCAAATAGCCCTCTGTATTTCATTTTATTTATTGTTTATACAAACTCTGTATTTTTTTTTTTAAGAAATAGAGCCATTCAGTTAAAACACCCTTGGAATGAAATAATACTCCAGATGCTTAAGGAATATTACCAGCAATCGTTATTAAAAAAAAAAAAAAAAAGGCTCAACAGGATCTCACTCCTAAATTTGAGGGCCAAAGTCCTAAACTTGAAACAACTTTAAATTAATTTATTTTTAAGTATCTATGAATGTACAACAATGAAACCAATCATTCTGTATAAATAATATGCATTGATAAAAAAGTTAGGACTAGAAAAAGAAAATTAACATGGAGAATATTTTAAAAACTCAGATATTCTTACATAACCCTCTGTATTTTAATGGAGAGTTCCTAACTTCCAGGTGGACTATAATAAGAGAAATGTTTAAGGAGATGGAAACATCAAATTCTTTGTTTGATTCTGAAACACTGTATACATGTATCAAATGATCACACTCTGCCCCATAAATTTGTGTGATTACAATAACAATTAATTTCAAAAATCAAAAAGGAATGATTTGCTAGTTCTGTATAACAAAGAACAAATTCCCTTGGATACAACCAAGGAGTTGAATGACTGGGTCAATAGGTGGGTCCATTTCAAGTTTTCTGAGGAATCTCCACACTGCTTTCCAGAGTGGCTGCACCAATCTGCATTTCCACCAGCAATGTATAAGTGTGTCTTTTCCCCCACATCTATGCCAACATCTATTATTGTTTGTGTTCTTGTTAATAGCCATTCTAATTGGAGTAAGATGAAATCTTAGAATTATTTTAATTTGCATCTCTCTAATTACTAGAGATATTGAACACTTTTTCATGTATTTGTTAATTGCTTCTATCTTCTTCTCTAAAGTGTCTTTCCAGTTCCTTGGCCCATTTATTGATTGGGTTCTTTGTATTTTTGGTGTAAAGTTTTGTAAATTCTTTAGAAATTTTGGAGATTACTGCTCTATCTGAAGTGCATTTGGAAAGAAAGGATAAAGAAACTGTGGTATATATACACAATGGAATATTATTCAGCCATAAAGAAGAATAATATTATGGCATTTGCAGATAAATGCATGGAATTGGAGAATATCATGCTAACTGAAAAAAGCCAATCCTAAAAAACCAAAGGTCAAATGTTTTCCCTTATAAGTGGACAATGATATATAATGGGGGTGGTGGGGATGAGAGAAGAATGGAGGAACTTTAGATTATGTTGAGGGAAATGAGAGGGAAGGAGGGTATGAAAAATGGTGGAATGAGACAGACATCATTACTCTATGTACATGTATGATTACACGAATGGTATGAATCTACATCATGCAGAACCATAGAAACAAAAAAATATACCTCACTTGTGTATAATGAATCAAAATGCAGTCTGTAAAAATAAAAAAAAAAATAATTTAAAAAAAAGAACAAATTCCCCATAATAGCACCCAAATACCCCATTGTGAGACTGCCAGACATCTCGGATCAACTCTCTGACCATATTTTTGTTGTTCCCATCATGCACTTTGTGCCAAAGTAAACTATTGCTAATATAGCTATACCTGCTTTGCCCACCTTCACAAGCTGGCTTGGGCTGCCTGCACTGCCAAAATATCTTTGCTATGTGCTAATTTGACTTTTTCCATGGATAAACTAAAAGAGTTTTTTTAAAAAAAATTGTTCTTTTGGATACATACCTAGGAGTAGGATAGCTGGCTCATATGGTGGTTCATTCCTAGGTTTTTGAGGAATCTCCATATTGCTTTCTAGAGTGGTTATAATAATTTACAGACCCATTAACAATGTATGATTGCAACTTTTTCTCCACATTCTTGCCAGCATTGATTATTTGTATTCTTGATAATTGCTTCTCTGACTGAAATCTCAGTGAAGATTTGATTTGCATTTCCCTGATTGTTAGGGATGTTGAACATTTTTTCATTTGTTGTCCATTTGTGTTTCTTCTTCTGATAAATGTCCATTTAGCTCTTTTGCCCATTTATTGATTGTGTCATTTGGCTTTTATGTGTTAAGCTTTTTGAGTTCTTTATATATTCTGATTATTAATCACCTGTTCGAGTAGTAGCTGGCAAAGATTTTTCTCCCATTCTGTAGGATCTTTCTTCATGCTCTTTCTCATTTCCTTTGCTGGGCAGACATTATTTAATCTGATGCCAATCTTACTTATTGATTCTTGGTTTTATTTCTTGGACTTTCAGGGTTTTGTTGAAGAAGCTGGTGCCTGCACAATGTGTTACATAGCATTGACCTTATGTTTTCTTCCAGTAGCTACAGAGTTTCTACTCTCCGTCCTAAGTCTTTGATTAAGGAGTCAAAGACTTTTGATTAAGGAACCAAATTTGACTTTTGTACAGGGTGAGAGATAGGGATCTAGTTCCATTCTTCTACATATGGATATCCAGTTTTCCCAGAACCATTTGTTTAAAAGACTCTTTTCTTCAACATGTATGTATATGTATATATACATATAATCACAAGTATATATTATGTACATATATATGTATACGTACATACACACACATATAGATAAAGATATCTGGCATCTTTGTAACTATGTTGGTGTGTCTCTATGTCTTCTATTCTGTTACACTGATCTTCATGTCTATTTTGATGTCATTGCCCTGCTGTTTTTGTTACTTTAGTTCTGTAGTATAATTTGAGATCATGTATTGTGATGCCCCCAACATCATTCTTGTTCAAGATGGCTTTGTTATTTGGGGCTTTTATTCTTCTGAATGAATTTTAGGACTCTTTTTTCTAGTTCTGTGAAGAACATTATTGACATTTTAATGGGGATTTCATTGAATCTGTGTAATGCTTTTGGAAATTATGGCCATTTTAACAATATTTTCTGTGTATCCAAGAATATGGGAGGTCTTTCCATCTTCTAAGATTTCCTTCATTTTCTTCAGTGTTCTGTAGTTTTCATCCCCTTAGTTAAATTAATTTCCAAGTATTTTATTTTACTAGGTTATTGTGAAGGGAATGGTTTTTTCTGATTCCTTTCTCAGCAGAATCACTACTGGAGTACAGGAAAACTAATGATTTGTGAATATTTATTTTATATCCTACTATTTCGGTGAACTTATCAGCTTTAGAAGTTTTATAGTGGAGTTTTTGGCTCCTCTAGATATAGGATCATGTCATTAGCAAACAGATAATTTGACTTCTTCCTTTCCTATTTGTATCCTTTAAATTTCTTTCTTGTGCCTGACTGCTCTAGCTAGAGACTCAAAGGACTATATTGAATAGGAGTTGTGAGCAAGGACATCCTTGTCTTATTCCTGATTTTAGAAAACATGCTTTCAATTTTTCTCCAGGATAACATTAGCTTTGGGCTTCTCTTACATAGCCTTTATAATGTTGAGGCAAATTCTTTGTATGCCTAGTTTCTCCATTGCTTTTAACATAATGGGTGCAGAATTTTATCAAAAGTCTTATCTTCATCTATTGAGAAAATCATATGACTCTTGTCCTTAATTCTATTTATGTAGTGAATCATATTTATTGATTTGTATATTTTGTACCAGTCTTGCATCCATGGGATGAAACTCACTTGATCATGGTTTACTATTTTTTTGATGTGTTTTTAATGTGGTTTGCTAATATTTTATTAAGAATGCTTTATCTAGGTTCGTAAGGGATCTTGGTTTATAGTTTTTGTTCCTTGATGTGTTTTTGTCTAGTTTTTGTATCAGGATTATACAGGCTTCATAGACTGTATTGAGGAGTGTTACCTTCCTTCTAATTCCATGGAATAATTTGAGGAAGACTGGTGAAAGCGCTTTAAAAGTTTGGGAGAATTCATCTGAGAATCTAGGCTTCTCTTTGTTGGAAGGCTTTTAATTGCTGTTTCAGTTTCATATTGGTTGATATTCTTTGATAGTGTTCCATTTAGATTTTCTATGTATTCCTGGTTCAATCTGGGCAGGTCATATATGTCTATAGATTTGTCAATGTCTTCTAGGTTTTCCAGTTTATTGGAATAAATACAAGTCTTAGCAAATACCAAAAAAATAATATAATCCCATGTATCCTATCAGATAATAATGAAATAAAACTAGAATTCATCAGTAAGAAAAATTAAAAGAAATCACATAAACATGTGGAGGCTGAACAATACTCTTAAATGAGGAAATGATCAAAGAAGAAATGAGAAAAGAAATCAAGAAGTACTTAGAAGCAAACGAGAACAGAGATACAACATATCAAAATCTCTGAGACAGCATGAAAGGAAGTTTTAAGGGGAAAATTTGGAGTGTTGAGTGCCTACATTAAAAAAATAGAAAAATCTCAAATAACCTAATGCTACACCTCAAAACTTTAGTAGAGGTAGAACAAGCTAATGCCAAAATCAGTGGAACACAGGAAATAATTATGATGATAGTCAAACCTAATGAAATTAAGAATAAAAAATTTATATGTAGGATCAATGTAACAAAGTTGGTTCTTTGGACAGATAAACAAGATTGATAAACTCTGAGCTAAATTAAGCAAAAGAAAGAGAACAAAAGACCAAATTAAAAAAAAAAAATGAGATGAAAAAGGAAATAACACCATAGTCACTTCTGAAATCCAGGATATCATTAGAAATTATTTTGAAGTACTTTTTTTCTTTTCAGTGGGATGGAAGAAGTCTTTAGACCTGAAGTCACATTTTGGTAGTAAATATTCTTTTCTATGATTAATTCTTATCTGTCAAAATTCCTCTATCAGCTTCAAAATTGTTTCTCACATATTAGATAATTTTCACATGTCTCTGAAATTAGTAAAGTCATTCCATCTTACAAATTAAAATAGATAATATTTGTACTGAGTTAAAAATGTTCAGAATATGGTCTATCTTGGTAAATGTTCCAAAGCTTTAGGAAGGAAGTGTGCTCTGTTGATGGAGGTGTGCTAGAGAAGTCATTTAGGTCAAGTTAGTTTACAGCATTGTGCAATTCTCTAATGTCATTATTGAATTTTCTTTCTATTTGTTCTATGTACTAGCAACAAAAAAATTAGGACCTTTAAAAATTATCATTCAAAAAATCAAATTTCTGAAATGCTTAGGGATAAATCTGGCAAAGAGGTACAAGATCTATAAAGTGAAAAGCATCAAATATTACTGTGTAATATTCCTTAATAATAAGCTGAAGGAAACCTAAACAAAGAGGGAGATAAACTGTGTTCATAGATCAGATGACTCAATAATTTTAAAATGTCAATTCCTCTCAAATTGCTCTATATGCTTAATGTAATCCAGATAAAAAATTCCGGGAGGCTTTTGGGGGTAATAGAAATTGAAAAATTGATTCTCAAATTCATTTGAAAATGCAAAGTACCACAATGGCCAAGAAATCAAGATAATGTGACACTGTTGTCAAGCTAAGCAAATAGATCAATGGAAGAGAATAGAGTTCAGAAATAGATCTGCTAATATATGGTCAATTGATTTTTTGACAAAAGTGTAGAAGTTATTCGATGATGAATGAATAGTCTTTTCAAGAAGTGGGATTGGAACAATGTGGTATCCACATGTAATAATAATAAAAAGCTTGATCCATACCTCACATCATATACAAAATGGATAATAGAGAGAAATATGAAACAGTACTATAATAGTATCTAGTAAAAAGCAAAGTAGAAAATCTCTATGACAGGAAATTAAATCTCAAATCTAACACCAAAAATATGACCCCGAAAGAAAAATAATTGACAAATTGTATTTTATGATTTTTTTTCATTGAAATATACTCTTCAGAGAATCAAAAGACAAGCTGTGATACTGGAAAAACTACTACAAATTCTATATTTGATAAAGAATTTTTATCTAGAGTAAAGAAGGACTCTCAACACTCAATAAGAATACTAGCAACCTAATTTTAAGTTTCTTTCACTAAAGAAAGTATGTAAATAGCAAATAAGCACCTGACTCTCAAGATCTTTAGTCATCAGGAGAATGAAAATTAAAACCACAATGAGATATCACTATTTAGAAAGGTTAAAATTATAAATATTAGCATTCTAAGCATTGATGAGGAATATGCAAAAACTGCATCTCTCACACACTCCTAGTAGAAATGAAGAGTATACAACCACTTTAGAATATAATTTAACCTTTTGTTAAAAATTTGAAAGTACATCTAGCATACCATCCAGTCATTCCACTACTAGCTACTTGCCTTAGAGAAGTGAAAACATAAGCCCATACAAAAACCTGAACATGAGTGTGTTCCAATGGGGGCTCATGCAACCGGGGGTGGGGGGGGGGTGGGGGGGTGAAAGGCGCAGTCAATAACCACCCAGACACCAGGAGCCAGGTAAGAGCAGGCGAGAGCTGCTGATTCATTTATTGCAGAAACTGCTTCTTCTTTTATTGAGTACCTATCCAATCAGCATGTCATTCAGCGTGTCACACCACTCCAGACCACCAATCATTTAGTCTCCTAGAACCACCAATCATTTGAGGGTATTTTGCACCAATGGGGATATATTATTCCACACCAGTGGTCACAGCAACTTTATTTTCAATAGCCAAAACTTGGATTCAATCCAAATATTCACTCACAAGTGACTAGATAAACCAATTGTAGTATACCCATACAATACAATAGTACCAAGAAAAAATAAAAGAAACTATCGATACACACAATATCAATAGATGCATCTCAAAATAATCATAAGAAAACGAAACCATGTAGGAAAACAGTGCTTGTATGTAAAATTCTATAGAATGCAAACTAACCTCTAGTGCCTGAAAGCAAATCCCCAACTGTGAATATGGTGAAGGGACAGAGAAGGGGGAGAAAAGAATCATAAAGGAGTACAAGGAAACTTTGGGGTGACAGATTTGCTCACATCCTTGACTGCAGGGATGACCTCATGTCAAGACTTTATCACATTTGTGTACTATAACTTGGGCAGTCACTGGATGTTAATTAGGCCTAATGAAATTGCTTATAAAAATCTGAAGGCAACTCATTGTGACCCTTGTTTTATTTTAATCAATATTTATACGACCCAATGTTTAACTCCAAGAGAATACCTTTAGTCTTCCATACAATAATTAGAGCAAACATTTTTCAAGCTAGGCCAGACCTACTTCTTAGTGCACACAGACAATCTATTCTTCTATTTGGTGGCACTTACCCCAAATGCCATCAATTACTGGCGTGATTAGTATTTCTCTTTCCACTACTGCACTGATGATTAGCAGTATCCATTGCTGCATCTCTGGCTCCTGGTATATGGTAAATGCTCAGCACATTTTGTTGAATACATATTCCCTTGGTATGTAGGTAGCAAAGGGTCAGGGTTCTGTTTTGGTGCCCTGGATCAAACCCAGGGCCTTGTGCATGCTAAGCACACACTCTATCACTGAGCCCCACCTCTAGCCATGGGCAAGATTTTGACACTCTCAATGTTGTGTACCAAAAGGTAGGAGATGGGTTTTGCTTGCTATTTTTCTTTCTATTTTATCCCATGTATTTCACCAATATTCACTCGGAAAAAAAAATTGAGTACTTAAAACAAATATTTGTTAGGATCTATTAGACTCTGACAGAGAGAAGTGAATTACTTGGGGGGAAATGTGGCATAATTTTCAGTTATTTTGAATGATTATGCTGTGACATCTGTAAAAGGAATTAAATGAATGATATCAGTTTTTTACCTGCTGATTAACCTCACATTTTCAGCATCATGAAAGGGAAAGTGACTATCTAAACCTTAGGGCATGCAGATTACATCAGAGTAATGATCTACTGGTAAAACCTGACTGCTCCCTTCAGGGACAGGATCCTTAGGGCCATAACATCCAGGAGACCATCCACACCAAGACAGATGGGAGACAGAGTGGCTTTCTCAGCCACCTTTCAGCATCTTCATTATGAAAACATTCAAGTCCAATATTAGCACAACAGTGTTTGAAGAAAGAAAAGTTAATATATCATCTTTCCCTCACTCACTCCCCAGCCACCTATTACAAAGCTTCTAGATTACAACTCTGGTATCTCTAGCAAGTACTTCAAATTAAAAAGTCTTCATTTTAAAAAAGCCTTGTTTCAATAACTTACTTAGACAGCCACTGCTGGCTGCTGTCTCCAGCACTTGGAGCAGCCAAGGGAGGCGTGGGGCAAAATGTCAGGAAAGCAGCTAACGGAAAAGCAGCCACAAAAATAGGATTAACCCCTCTCGGGTACACCTTGGCAACAGGCCTACCAGGGCCTGCCCTCAACCACTCAGCGCATGGGGGAAATAAGCAACTCTTCAGTCAGTAAAGCAATGCGCCCTGGGCACAGCCCTGGGCCTTTGCAATCAGACCATACGATCGATGGCATCCTTTTGGGTTTTGTTATGGTCAGCGTTAGGAGTCGCCTCCCTCCTGTGGGAATTCCAGGCCATCACAAAATCTGATTCTATTTTCAAATCACTCTAAAGTTTGTCCCTTTGCTTTTCAACCCTACATGTATTACCTTTGTCTCTTGCCCAGGGACAATTTAAGATCTTTTAGATGCCCTAAACACAGAGAAAAATTTTGTTTCCTCTAATGGACTTAAGAAAATAAAAGGTAAAACCACAAAACAAACATCTTCTGAGTATGCTGAAAGGGAACCTGCTTCTTTCTAGATTTTTCTTTAAGATATAAGAAGTTTAGTTAAGATTCCGTAGAAAGTTTGCCTAGGTATATTTTTCTCTAGAAAGTCTTATTTGCTTTGAGTTATGAAAGGTAAATAGGACTAACCGGATAAAGGCAGGAGGAAAAGGACTCCTAGAGGAAGCACTTAGGCCAGGGCATTTCAGCGCAAAACAGGAGGACACTGTCCCTCTCTGTTAGTAAAAGGAGTGCTTGGGAAAAGGAGGTAGAAAGTTAGGATCCAGGCAACAAGGATCTATGTGCTGAGCTGAAGGCTTTCGCTTCATCCTGCAAGTTAAGGGGAAGCCAGTGGTGCCAACAACTGAGCCAATAGTTAAGAAGACCTGGAGCAAAATCAAGTCAGCCAAACTTTTTTCTGTAACTCCTGGCACATCTGAGATCTACTGACATTTTCAAATGCAAAGGGATGACAAAAATAAAACACACAAATCAAAACAAATCTAGTTTCTAAAATCAAATAGTCATGCAAAAATAAGTTGCCATCTGAGTCTTCTTTGAGGTTCTGTTCCCTCAAAATTCTTTCCAGTGGTCTCGATGGCCTGGGTGCCATCTATTTTCTTGTGTCTCCCCTGATTTCAGAGTTATCCCACATGAGTGCAAGGGAGCTGGGGTGTTTATACACCAAATTCCATTGGACATTTGTTAAGGGCTATTCCCAGATGTTAATTTTCTGGCACATCTAAAGCTTGCTGTGCAGAGGGATAGAGAAGCTTCTAGAGGCTATGGGGAAAGAAGTGCAAATATTGGCAATTGGAAGTACCAGGGAGCACACAAGAGTGAAAATACCAAATGGAATATGAACAGAACATTAATATTGCCTGCTAAAATTGGATTTCTGATGGAAATCAGTGATATGGCTGAGTTTTACATCCTTGTTGATGTGGGGCCAAAATAATCCATAAATATGAGGCAACAGCTGACATCTGGATTACACAGACAATAAACATCAATGGAACACCACCCTATATCTCATGCCCACAGAACTGCCCCTATTACAACCCATTCCACCGTCTCTTCTATTGAAAAACTGGCCTTGAACTCCTTGCTATCTGGTCCTGGCTTAGGAGTGTGAGTCCCCCACGCAGCATTTTCCTAGTCTGGAACCCATTTCCTCCCCTGTCCCACTTCTACCTCATTGTGCTTAGAACGCACTGCTACACATTCTCTATTGCTCTTTTGAGTAGATGAAAATATATTGGATGGAGTTTCTTTCCACCTACTACCTCCTCCCTTGATTAAAAAAAGAATTACAAAAAGAGAAATTCCCAACTGTTATTTTCTCCTTTCATTCCACTCCTATTCCTTTGCAAGGCCCTCCCCCTCCCTTCCCAACCACAAATCAAACAATTCTGGACATCCCACGTCAAAATTCACGAGAACAATATGCATGCGGTACTTTTAAGTAAGAAGTCAATGTTCTATAATTTAATTTTCTCCTCTCACATTAAACCTGCCATTCTTTGCATAATCAGAGTGATAAATGCAGAGTCAGACTCCTTCTTCCTGACATTAATACCCATCAGTACTTCAAATGCAAACAATTGTGACTTTCGACTTTATAAAAATTACCAAGAGCACAAACTCTGCTTAATTAAACCATTTAAAAGTTGCTTTTGTTACATTTAATGAATGATATATTATACTGCAATGAAACATGCAGCAATACAAATACTTCACAATGCTTCCAATTAAGACTCACTTCACTTATGCCAATTGACAACACTAGTGTTCCACACTTCATTCAGTTTGTGCATTTTAAATGAACTGGTTAGTGAGAAGGGTGCTTCTTTGCTAATGAGTTTTGTAATCAAGGCATCTATTTTAATTTCAAATTGGCTAGATTGGGGGAAATTGCTAGACTAAATGACTGGTACTAATTAGGATTATAAAAATATTCATCATGCCATGGAATTAACATGGGGGTCTGATTTTCCTATATTTGCATATTGCTTGAGTTTTGAGGGAAAAAATCTTGACAAATTGTCTTCTCTTTAGCAAATTGAACAAACACTATATCTGTTTTAGTCCTTCTTTTCATTTAAAGCATAATACATATTCATGATTTGTAAATGAAGTTAAGTGATTTCAACTTCTATCTTCATTACCATATTAAAGATGTTGTCTCCATAAGCTTCCTTAAAAAACTTCAGATCATAGTATTACCTATTTAAGTGACAAATGCTTTGGTTTAATCTATATATTAACCCAAAGTCTGGAGCAAAATATTGGGAAGAAACGCAACTGCCTTGCTGTTGAGTTTTCTATTTTTCCCCCCTAGGAAGAATGAACTAGTCCTATTCTTGCCGTTGGTCTGCAATCTGATAAGCTCTCTCCTCAAAGTTCCACTCCAGACGGTACCACCAGTTGAGATGTGAGCTGAAGAACACGGTCCTCATTTGAAGGTTTGGTCGTGGCTCGGCTGATTTTGCTGATATTGAGCTGATATTGCCACGCTCACCAGGACTGTTTTCAGTATAAAGGGGCCTGTACCAAGGTTTGTCCCAAGGCAACTGCAAAGCTGTCTATCTACCAGGGAGAGTAGTATGGAGGTCACACCACAGCCAGACCCAGGAGAGAGAGAGTAGAGAGCAGGCCAGGCCTATCACTGGCTGTGTGACCTTGAACAAGTTAGCATAACCTTCTAGAGGCAAATGTTTATCTGTAACTTGGAAATAATATCCACCTTACTGATGCCTAGGAGAATTCAATGTAATAATGTATACGAAACACTTGTCAGCTCTCACAAAACAGAAGGTACTGAAGGACATATATCTCATTTCCAAAAAAAACCTATATGCTCAACTCTGCATAATGCACCATGAGGCATGTGCAGCTACCAGGTACAAGCCTCAGACTCACTGGCTGTGTCCACACCCTTGGCTGCCACAGTACATTTTCATTACAGCTGTCACATCAAATAAACAAATGCTAATTCAATTTTGGGATACAGCTGGAAAATTCATCTGAAAAACCACCAGAATAAATCACTTCCTTTAACATCTATCTATACTGGGTGCCTTCTAAATAATAAAACTTATATCTATTGCTGAGCTGTAAATAATATAGATGGAGGTTATATCCAACAAGATCTTACTTTTGTTAGGGGAGGAAAAAAGTCCTATAGCTTCACGATTCTAAAGGGACCATAGTGAAAAACAAAGATGAGGAAAAGATAAACCCAGGCTTGGTATATTCCTACTTCAGGTAGATCTTTCTCTATAACACACTGCCTCTTGAGATGGGATTTAAATAATGAGTTCAAATGATTTTGCCCAAATCAATCTTACTCACACCTAAAATCTTTCTGAAGAGCACCGTCTTATAATTAGGATGAATATAAACTCTTCATGGTAGATTACATTCTGAATTTTTTAAATTACAAAGGCAATCTAATGAAATCATAAAAAATTTAGAAAACAAATAGTATGAAATGGAGGAACTTTAGATTACGTAGAGGGAAATTAGAGGGAGGAGGTGGGGTATGAAAGATGGTGGAATGAGAGAGACATCATTACTCTATGATTACACAAATGCTATGAATCTACATCATGCACAACCATAGAAACGAAAAGATGTACCCCATTTGTGTACAATGAATCAAAATGCAGTCTGTAAAAATAAAAAACAATTTAAAAAAAAGAAAGAAAATACCCCACAAATTTAATTCCATCACCCTAATAAACCCAGTTAATATTTGGGAATATTTCCTTACATTTTAAAAATTCATTCTTTCCTTCCTTCCTTATGGCTGATTTTACTATTTACAAGCTTGTATTCAAAGAGTACTTCTTTATTTACTATTTATTATTTATGCATTTTTACATATCATATATGTAACATGAAACATGTATGTATTTAATAGGTATTGATACACATTCATGTTGCTACACAGTCATTGTGACCACCATTTTAATGGAAGCAACAAATGTCATGTTCCATGATTTAAATACCTTCAATAGTGAGCATTTAGTTAAGTCTCTCGGTTTTTTCCCATTACAAATGACTTTGATAAGCATGATTATTCCTAGAGCTTCAGGGTATTATTCCACAGGTATAGTCTCAAAAGTGAGTAACTGAATGAGTGGATCAAGTTATGAATATGCACATCTTCTGATTCATACTGCCAAGATATTTTCCAGGAAGGAAACTAATTTGCATGCCCATCAATACTATTTCAGAATTTGAGTTTCATCATAATTTTGCCAAAACTGGTATAGAAAAGAACACATTTTAAAAATTGAAACCTGTTATTAATTTCAGATGGACATTTTTTTTAAAGTTTCCTTATGAATTTTCTAATTAGCTGAGCTAATCTGCATTGGGTTTAGACAAATTCTCTAATGTTTAAAGTTAAATGCTTTTCAGTTAAAACATTTCTTCTTTTCCATTTGCCTCACTTGCTACCTTCTAACCTTTATTCTGGGGAATTGTTCTTATCTGTTCCCTTGCCAGATTAGCCAGTCATAAATCAACATGGCCCTTACTGATGGTGGCCCCAGTGAGGACAGAAGGTAGTGATTTGAGAGGCAACAAGGGGTTCAGGAAGTTTCTTGCTCAGGGAGCTAGTTTCATCAGCTTGAGATACATACACTTTTCTGCACTTACACTACAGCTTGCTATCAAAAGCTTAAAGCCTGACCCTGACTCTGAAAGCCCAGCTGCTATCCCACCAGAGCGAGAGGTCAAAATGCTGCAGGGAATGGAGACAGAAAAGAAGACATGGCCTGGGCAGACAGAAGAGAGCCTCCGACCAGAGAGGTTTGCAAAGGAAGGGGCTAGCAAAACAGTTCCTGAGTCCATCTAGAAAACTAGAAATCTAGGGTCAGGATTTGGCCAAAGAGGTGGGAGTTAGGGCGGTGGTTAGCACATGAAAACAAAGTCAGCCCAGGGAAGAAGCAGGTGGGTGACATGGAGAAGCAGGACGCTGCCCTGCTCCACTTCCAGACCCATCTAGGGCTCTAGCTTCCGAACACCCTTCTTAAAGCCTATGTGTACTGCACCTTCCATTTATTTTATTTTACCTAGAAACAGTTTCCCACTATGTTGCCCAGGTGGGCCCTGAACTCACAATCCTACCTCAGTCTCCTAAGTAGCTGAGGACCATGAATTATTTTAGCAATGTTTTTTCCTCCTGAGGAAATGCATCAGGTTACTAAAATTCACACCCAGAAGGGAGAGCAACTGATCAGCCTGTCTGCGGTGTGATAAAGAAAAAGCAGGCTGGAAAAGACAAAGGCCACTGGACCTGTGTGTTTGCTGAAGGCTATTCTTTTGAGTTAATAATATTCTTGTGAGCAACATCCATGTGAGTGGAGATCCTCACTGTACCGACAGAGAGCAAGTTAATGGTTAACGTTAAACAGTTCTGTCATTCCAACCTCAGCTCAAACACACTGATGGCAACATGTGCATATCACGGGGTATATTGGATTATGTCCCCACCCACTAGGTGATTGCTCCACCTCCTTGCGTTGCTATGGTGACACAGAAAGCACAACCACCTTGTACTGAGGAGACACCTGTAAGAGTAGCTGCACATGTTATGTGAAAGTGGGGTTATGGATTTTTAGATTTCTTTCTAGTGATACTCAAAGGGCATTATGGTTTAGATAGTCCCCCAAACGTCATGTGTGAGATGGTGCAAGAATTTTCAGAGGTGAAATGATTATTAGTTAATCCACCCATATGGATTAACTAGGTGGTAACTGTGGGGAGGTGGGGTATGGTTGCAGGCAGTAGGTCACTGGGGATGCCACTTTGGGATTTATATTTTGTTCATGGAGAACGGAGCTCCCTCGCTGCTTCCTGGTTACCATGTCCTAAGATGTCTTCCTCTGCCAGGTCCTTGTGCCATGATGTTCTGTCTCAACTTAGCCCCAGAGCTGTGGAGTCTACAGATTTTGGACTATCTCTGAAACCAAGAGACCCCAAATAAACTCTTCCTCCTTTAGGTTGTTATTGTCGGTTCTTTTGGTCACAGTGAAGAAAGGCTGACCAAAACAAATGGTTTTAAAAGAATGGAAGAGGACCTAAGGACAATGTAATGTTTATCTTTAAATAAAAAGCACCCATCAGTCCTATTCCTACCCCAAGAATGACAAGTTTCAAACCTGTGATCATCCCTAATTACCCCCAAGTAGCTCTGTCTACAACAGCTGGGGAGACACAAAACCAGTTTCTTCAAGTGGCTACCAAGAAAGTTACCATCACCTATCAGTCCTGGAGGATATGAATACAATTATATTTTTAATCTGACTATTGAGAATGAGAATATAAATGAAAGGCACAGCTTCACCTATGTCCAGTATTTCCAAAGTGCAAGTTTGAATTTTGAGGCCCTGAACAATAGATACACCTTTGTGCACCAGTACCTTGCTGGTATGGTCCAATCAGCAAAGTCTGCACTGGACTATCAACTTCCTCCCTGCTGGGCCTAGCACGGCCAGTCACCATACTGAAACCCTACATCAGCTTCTTAGCCAGCTTGTCAATCCACCAGCTACAATTGCACTTGGCAGGTAGGAGGTAATCAGCAAAAAATCCCAGAGTGCACACAGAAATGATCAATTATCAAAGTGATATATAAGCTAATCACCTTGATTTGATCATTACACAATGTACACATGAATAGAAACATTACACTTGTATTCAAAAACCATGCATGATTATGATGGGTCAATCACAAATATATTTATATTTTAAAATACCCTAAGCTGTCTGCACCCCCCTCCAATGCTATAAAAGCAACCCCTTGTTATACATGCTGGTGTTTCAGAAAGTGTTCTTTCCATTGAAATTATGAGCTGTTCTAGAGCAATCTAGCCCAGAAGTGTCACTAACAATGGAACCTGAAATCCCACTGAGTTGCTCATCTCTGACCTCCAAAATCAGCTGTATTTGAAAATATTTCGTTTGGTCAAGAAGATAAATGGTAACAATGACTTTGAAATCTCACCTCTCGTGCAGAAAAATGGCTATTTTCAACTCTTTATCCTTGGAAGGCCCCCCATACCTTCACAGAAAACATGAACATGGTACCCATTTAAAAAAGATGCACTGAGTCTCTTGTCGAAAGGAGGGATATTTAAACAATCAGCCTTCTACAGCAATGAAAATAGAAGCTTTCATTTCTAGGATTTCTTTGTCTTCAAAACTTATCTCAAAATCTTTCAAAACAATCTATTTTTCATAAGATCATTGAATTCTCCAGATAATCCACAACATCACAATGTAAGCTGTTTTAGTTATCAAGGAGGAAAGAAGCTAGTGGAAACAATAGAGAAACCTCTTAAATAAACTGATAAAGGTACAACAGTCTTTTTTTTTTTTTTTTAAGTTAGCTTTGGTTCCAAAATTAGGGAAGAGGAGTAGCTTTTCTTTTTTCATGTCCAATTCAGTCAACCATAACCTACTAGTTCCACTACTTTTTCACTTTAAAGCTCATAGATTCTTATAAAACATCTCCAAAGATTCCTATAGCCAAGAAGCCAAGAATAAATCTCTTGTCTTTGCTAAGTAAAGAATCTGATAGGCAGAGCAGGAGCTGGCACAGCAATTAACAGGAAGTGGGAAGCTCATGAGATGGATAGAAAGGAAGGAACTGCTCAAAGGCCCAAGTCAAACTGGTCAGAAAACAAAGGACTTTGAAAGATTGGAATGCATCAGGAGTTAGAGGCAGGCAGTAGGGTCGGTTGCAAAGGTTCTTTGCCTTCCACTCCAACCTCACACTCTTTGAAACTTTGAAAGACTTAGATGAACTTCCCCAACAACCAGGCCTTGACCTGTATCAGTTATCAGTCATAAGACCACTTGACTCACAACCCACCATCCTGCACCCCAACTAACAGAACATTAGGTGCATTTCTCAGTTTCTAGATGCAATTTTGCCTTATCCAGAAGGTATTTCCTTATGTTTCCAGCAGTGTCTTTTCTGAGTGAGATCAACTGGCAAGCCTCCTGCAGCTTTGGGGTAGCAGTTTGAAAAGTAAAGCAATTGGATATCATCCCTTTAAAATATCATTCAATTAGGTCTTTTGTAATACGTACAACATAACGAGATAGCCTTACTGATTCTAAAGAAATTGCTAGTGCATTTCATCAAAGGCACAATAATGGAAACATCGATTCACTCCTCACCACAAACATCTTCCTTTGATGCTGCAGTTACCTTAATACTAGCACTTTTCATTTTCTCAAGAAGCAAACAGCTGCCTCAATGCATGCACATCAGAGGAGGCTCTAGTCTGAAATAACACATTTGTATATCAATCTCAACTACACTTGCATCTTCATTTGCTGCTGCACAGCATCACTCTCCTTGACTCTAAACCACTAAATTACCCCCAGAATAAAGAAAAACTCCTCTGCAACCTGGATAGCTGGAGCTAGGTGTTTTATGCCATCTCTGCAAATGTTGCCAGGGGCTTCGTCTCCCTCCTCACACCATTTATTTAAAAGAAGAATGGGCAGGCACTGGCTAGAAACTTTATGGATCTGAAGAACATTCAGCTACTTTTAGCAAAAGATGTCAACAAGAAAGAGTACTGAAGGAATAATATATTTGGAAATGTGCAGTGTGATTAGGAAAATCCATCAACACCCACAGCCACATCTCCAAATATTTTTACTAAGTGAACAAGTAGCCATCAAGTCTGAAAGGATTTTGAAGGCATTATATCCACAAGGGTACCTTCATGAGCAATGCTCTGGATGTTCTTGGTGCTGTGGAAATGGAAGAAAAGGATACATGAGGCACACTGCATTTGGATTATCGATCTCTTGGTATGAGAATTCGGTTGCTCCTAATCTAGCTTGTCCTTGGAAAAACATGGTTTAGGAGTTCTGAGCTTCATCTAAATATATTACCATCCAACCATTTAATAGCTTCCAAATAATTTACTTTTTTTCAATATAGCTTCAAAATTTCTGGCTCTACTAAGCATCTAAACCCACAGACTATCTGACATTTGGCTAAGTCTTTCATACAATATCCACTTGATGCCATGAAAGAAGTGTATTTGCAATGGCTTTTGCTCTGCAAATGTCATGTGGGTGTCCTTAGGGGATTGCATTAAGCACCTGATGCCCACCATGAGGCTCTGTTAACGAGAGATATAAAGGTTATGTTGAAATTATTGTTTAAAGGTGCTGACATATCACACGCACACACAAATTCACAATCACAATCACATATTCAAACACATACTGAAGAGTAACTATTTTAGGATTTAAGAGTGCAGAGAGAAGAAGTTATTTCAACCAAGGTGATTCTGTGGATATCTCTATGCAAGTCAGTGCTTGTAATTATCTCTTCCCTTTCACTGATTGATTCTGCAACATTATTACATAAAAGCTTGGCATCTGTGTGAAGGTTCTAGAGACAGCAGGAAATATAATGAAGAATAATCTAAAGTCCCTTTTCTTATGTTTCTTACACACTAGCTTCTCCAACTACAAAACTGAGATTTTGGCACAAACCTGAACCTTCTGGAACCTCTGTTCATGATAGTCAGAATCAAATTATTATAATAATCTATCTCCTTCTTAACTTCATAGAGTTAGTTGAAATAAGGTCAAAATAGTCTGTTTTAGAGAAAATCATTTTAAAACCATGATAAAAAAAAATGCTCTGCCAGTAAACAAAATATACCAGTCTGTTTGGATACTTAAGACAAAGTTCATTGCTACAGACAAAATCAAATTAATTGGAATGGAGAAATGGCATTGCCTCCTCTCCAAAATCTGAACTGAGCCAACAAGTGATTTTCACAGGGTGAGACCCAGGTGATAAGATGTGAATGAAAAGAGTGTTTGTTCACCTTTTGATCCAAACTGTACGCCAGCACCCAGTCCTCTTGCTTGGGATGAAAGAGCAGGCTCTGGATGTAGAAGGTGAGGCGGTACTTTTGATAGGTGGCCCCTTCGTCTGAGCTGATCAGTATGCTGCTTTCCATTTCAGGATCACTAAGAAGCATGATCTAATGAAAGGACAGAGGAGAAAATACAGATAGAATTCACAGAATGGAATAAGTACAACAAATTAAATAAATATAAAATCATCTGTACTGGTATATCAAAGCATATAAAGTGGCACCTAGGCCTCTACAGGAAATATTGGTCTATCTTTTTCTTTTCCAGTTTTGGTTTTTCATTGATGAATTGAGCTGAAACAGGGTACAAGATTTTGTTGTCATTGTTTTGGTTTTTTTGTTCGTTTTCATTCTTTTTTTTTTTTTCTTTTGGTTCTGGGGATTGAACCGGAGTGCTTTACCACTGAGAGGCATTCTCAGTACTTTCATTTTTAATTTTGAGACAGGGTCTTGCTAAATTGTTGAGGCTGGACTCTAACTTGTGATCCTCCTGCCTCAGCCTCCTCAGTCTCTGGAATTATAGGGTGCACCACTACTCCTGCCCGGGAAGTTGTGTTTTTTGAAGTCTATCTTCAAAGTTCTGAGAGAATAGTAAGGTCCTCTGTCACTCAGACCAAAACTCTCAGTCTTTCTGTTACTTCTTATTCTAGTACTGTTCTTTAGTCCTGGAAAGGACACTACCCCTGTGAAATGGTTGGGTATTCTGTGCTTTCTGAATAGTTTTAGAGATGTAATTGATTTAAGTGGTCGTCAGACCCCTTTTAATTTTTCAAAGCATAGATTCCCAAAGGTTCCTAGGCAAAACCCATTACCACATAAGAGTTTCTGTCCCCAAACCACAGGGACAGAAGTGGTGCAGTGAAACGGCCTTGGTATTAGAGCAGGTCCACGTATCAACAGTTCTCTCTTCTCTGTTAGGAAAGTTCTTCAACCATAACTAGGCTCTGATGCGCCTCAAGCTGGCTTTGAGCAGATGGTACAACATGTTCTTGAATGCTACTGAAATTTCACCCTTCACCTGATGCCTCTACCCATAGTGTCTCAACAACGGTGGTACCACCAAGGGGTGATCACTTCCCAGTATCTCAGCACAACAGACGCAGCCTTAGAGACAATGAACTACTCCATCCTTCTTGAAGCCTTCTCTTCTGGGGCTTTCCATAATACCATGCTCACCTGGTTTTCCTTCTCATGTCTTTTGGAATACTAAAACTTTCTTTGATTTTCCCTTAAATATGACCATTCCTGAGTTCTGCATTTTGACCTTCTATTTTCACTCATCGAATTGTTACTCAGTGGTGACGCCTTTCAGTTCTGATTTTGTTCAATCACCATCTTCCTGGGACAACTCAAAATTTAAATCTCCAAAGGAGTACCACTGGCCTTCAAAGATTCAGACTTATAATCTCAACTATTGGGATTCCTCCATTTGGATCTTTTACCGAAAACATGAGAAGCCCCACAGTGGTGCCTTATCCCAGCCCTGTGGGTGTCCAGTTGTTCCCCAACTCAGTGAGTGTTTCCATCTGCTATCAAAGTGAAACAAAATGCCCAGGATTCATCTTTGAATTTGCTTTCTCCCTCACCTCTGCAAATCCATTCATCTGTGAGACCTGTGTATTTACCTCTTAATTAACTCCAGAATCAAGTTCCTTCTACCTGTTGTGACCACCTTAGTCCAAACACAGTCCTCTCTTGACTGGATTACTTACTGTAATACACCCGATCCCTTCTAGCCATGTGCTTTGCACACTGTGCCCAGAACAATCATCCTATAAAACAAACCTGATTCTGACATTCTCCCACCTAAAACCACTTCACAGCTCATCACCAAAATCTCCACACTCCAAAACCCTTAAAATCCTGACCCCTTTATATTTTGAGGTTCATCTGCAGCCCAGATTCAGCCTGACTCAACAACTTTGAATTCTGAATGTTAGCTGAAGGAACTAGTGAGTTTATTTCCTATTGGAGTTCTTCCTGTCTTTGGCTATATGGATGCCAAATTATTAGGGTAACTTCTACCACATGTTCTAAAGCATGTTTGGGGCCTGAAGCACAAAATTAAATCAATAAACAAACAACTTCAATAAATAAAACTATTAGCAAGCAAGATTTTTTTAAATGCTACCCAGAGCATATATTAGTATTATAAAGTCAGTTTTAAAACAAATTTAGGCCTGTTAACTGCCAAGATTCATAGTCCTTTTCCTTTTATTCCTTCACAGCTTCCCAGGCAAGCTTACTTTCTTCCCTCAAATATTTGCTTTGGCTTCATTGAAATAAGTCATCATTAGTTATCAGTACATTTTAAAGAAATGGATGCAGTATAATAATTTTATTCATTCATGTGTGAATAACCCAGGGAAAAGCGCTTATGTGGGTTATTTGTAGACAAAGAATAACCTCCTCCTCCCCTGGCACTGTGAAAAGATGTAGAAACCAGAGGAAGCACCCAGCTGCCCTTGAGAAGACCTCAGGAGAGACATCTGTGGGGCTTGCAGACACTGAAAGCACAAATATACTGGGTAAGAATGAAGCTTTCACAGCCAGCCTCGCCTGCTCCACACTATGCACCGACAGACTACATAACAGGCAATGAAATCATTTTTCCCCTGGTGCAGAGAAATTAAACTGCTTATTTTATGCAGGTATAAAGCAGCTTCATGGCTATGATTTTAATTAGAAGATAAGACCAACATCATAAATGGACTTTATTTTATATACCATGAGTTACAATATACCAAAGAAGGGTTACCATCAAACGTGTGTGCAACGTATTCTCTTCCTCTAGCTGTTTCTGTCTGTGCCTGCACTTGCTGACACCAACACACTAATCCACACACAATACCACGTGGATGTGTGTGTACACATACATTAGCACACACGCAGATGCCTCACGTATCTGCAGGCAGACACACAGAGATGGATTAATATATACTAAGCATGTTGACACTGTGAGGCGGTTTTATGGGGCTTTTGTTTGCGAGAGTACATTTTTATTGCAACCTTTCTCTGACATTCTCATCGGAAATCCTTTCATATACTTTGATATCCCTGACAATGTCTCTACTCAATCCTATTTTCTGAGCAGAAGGAAAGGAAGGGAAACAGACACTTACATATTCTGGATTTCTAGGCTGTGAAAGGTACTTTACCTGATATTTTATATAAAACTCATACAAATCGTGTAAAGTATCATTATTTGCACTTGACAGATAAGGCAACTGAGGCTCAGGAGGAAAGCAATTTGCGTATTTCTCCTCTGATTAAAAAACCAACAAAGTCTCCCCTGGCTACACACACACACACACACACACACACACACACACACACACACACAGAGTCAGATGCCTTTTTAAAGCACCTCTAAGAACCCATCCAAGAAAACCAATAGCTTCAAGAAAGCCTTTATTCCTCTACCTACCTCTGACCAAGTATCTTCTTCTGACTGAGAATTAAATGAATAGGAATCAAAGAGAGAACTACAATGCTAATTGCTAGTGTTAATAAAGAGGGAACCATAATATTGATGTAAATATTAAAAGACAGAAAATGCTTTGTGACAAGTTAAGCCTCGTGGTAAACTATGTCCTGTATATCAATACACCAAACATATAAAGAAAATCATCTCGTGCTTGCCTAAATATTTATTAAGCCAGGATTTTTAAATTAAATGCTTATGGAGTCAAAGCAGGTAAAGCAAATGAGTGAAGCAGATAAGGTAAGAAGTGGGGAAGACTGTACTAACCCGGAGAATACATATCATTGTTCAAAATATTTAAAACTGTATTTTAGAAACATTATGCCTCAATTAAATATATCTGTGGATTAGGTATTTATGGACTAGGTATGTGACTCTTGGAAAAATACAGTAGATTGTTTCTACAAAAACAAAGAACTTTACAAGCCTAACCTTTCCATTTTTTAATTATTTAGTTTTTAATTTTTTACAGACTGCATTTTGATTCATTGTACACAAATGGGGTTCATCACTTCATTCCTATGGTTGAACACCATGTAGATTCATACCATTTGTGTAATTATACATGTACACAGGGTAATGATGTCTGTCTCATTCCACCATTTTTCATACCCCCCCAATTCCTTCTACATAATCTAAAGTTCCCCCATTCTTCTCTCACTCCCCACTCTCTCACTCCCATTATATATCATTCTCCATTTATTAAGGAAAACATTTGGCCTTTGTTTTTTTGGGATTGGCTTATTTAACTTAGCATGATATTCTCCAATTCCATCCATTTATTTGCAAATTCCATGATATTATTATTCTTTATGGCTGAATAATATTCCATTGTGTATATATATGAAAAAGTGTTCAACATCTCTAGTAATTAGAGAAATGCAAATTAAAACAACTCTAAGATTTCATCTTATCCAATTAGAATGGCTATTATCAAGAACACAAACAATAATAGAAGTTGGCATGGATGTGGGGAAAAAGGCACACTTGTACATTGCTGGTAGAGTTGCAAATTGGTGCAGCCACTCTGGAAAGCAGTGTGGAGATTCCTCAGAAAACTTGGAATGGACCCACCTTTTGACCCGGTTATCCCACTCCTCAGTTTATACCCAAAGGACTTAAAATCAGCATACTACAGTAACACAGCCACATCAATGTTTATAGCAGCTCAGTTCACAAGAGCTAGATTGTGGAACCAACCTAGATGCCCTTCAACAGATAAATGGATAAAGAAACTGTGGTATATACCTTTCCATTTTTAATTGTCAGTACACAGGTGCATAATTTATGACAATGGCTATTCAGATGTTTGTGAGTTCTTCATTTACATGATTTTGACAATATCAGTGGGGCAGAGATCTCACTGGAGATTTTTGTTTTCTCTTTATTTCATTCTGCTTTGACTTTTTATCCGACTTGTCCTTACAGAAGATGTGCAGTGTGCACAGGTGTGTGCTAGAAAAGGAGGATTTCGAATATGGATTAGCAGGTTACCAACTGTGTAGATGCTGGGTGCAGGTATCTTGAGTTCAAATCTTCAGACTGCTTCTTTATGTGTAAACATAAGGAAGTGAGCCAATATTCCCAAGTCTGTTATCTCAGCTCTAGGAGAAGGAGAAGCAACTGCACCTCCCTCAGTCTTGTTTAAAGGGTTAAGTGGGATAACAATCAGGCGTATTGCCATAATACCAGGCACACACCTGCTAAATACAGGTTGACCTTCATCTTTAAATCACCCGGAAGAGCACAAACAAAACCAGAAGTGGGACTGGGCAGGTTGGAAATAAACGGAGATAATCTGATTCCCTTCATTCTGAAGCTTGGTGGATAAAAACCAAAGGGGTAGAGGTACAGGAACCAGGGAATTGCTTTTCAACAAGTAAAGTTACTGTGCTGCCTGATAAGAATGTTCTGGAGATAAGGTGAACATTAGTGAGCACACACTTAACAATACTGGTTTGTACACTTGGAATGTTAAGAAGATCTCATGGCTTATGTGTGTGTGTGTATGTTCACCATAATTTTAAAAAATAAAAGGTAAAAGAGTCAGAGAGAAGAATAATACATTTTATATTCATTTACATGCATTTTGCATTCCTGATAGTATTGTAAGACAAACATGTCCTATTAGCAAATATCAGCACTGCCACAGTGAACACCAGTCAGTAGGTAATTGTCAATTTGCTAAATATAGTTTGCTGCTTAGTTGCTGTCATCTGTTCAATGGGAAATTCCAGACCATAACAGAACTAAGCATGCTGCTGCCTTAGGGGTAAGACTCACACAACCAGTTTCTTAAGGATATGGCCATTCACAGTCAAGGAATTCTCTGGGGCTCAGATTAGAAATGGATAGGCTTTAGAGTTTACCAACATATGAATGATTCAATCTCTTTTCTTTATACTTTTTCTTCATTTTTAAATTTTTTTGCTTGTTTGTTTGCAATGCCTTCTTTGGTGAATCCCCAGTAAACTTAAATAATAATAGTAGTCCTAGTTTTATGGTGTAAAGGACACGGGCAAGTTAGTAACCACTCAGGAATTTTGCTTGGTCAGTTTGTTTTCAAAATCCTTTCAGCTTCTCTACATCTAAGTCTGCCAGAATTAGTACTGGAGATATCAATATCCTACCCAGAAACATTTCCAAAGTACAGCCTCTCCAGTTGTTGGATGAGCCTAATGCTATCATTGATGAATATGTTACTTTTTTCCATTACCTAGTCTCTCTGTTTCTCTTTGCTGCAATCTATCAACATGAGGGGAACGTTAAAGGTTTCTCAGTCTCTAACTCTGTCAGAGATCCCAGAAAAGCAAGGAAACAAACTCTAGCTCAATGAATAGAAAAAGAGAAATGCTATAATTTACCATGTAATTGAGTCCTAATGGTACACCCTTAGCACAGTTAGTGTTCAACAAGAAAAAGCAATAATATCAATATAGACTTGCAAAGAGTGTAACAGAGAGGCCAGCATGGCTGGCCCCTAAACCAATGGATATAATTGATATGTTGTTGAATATTGACTTCCAAACAAATCAAATGGAGTCTGCTATAGGCAAGGCTTTTAATCTCAATATACTAGCATATTCCACCCCCTTATCTCTCTCTCCTTCTGTCTTTCTATCTATCATCCCCTCTTTCTAACAGTGGTTCTCAATTCAGGGACAAGAAGGGGTTGTCACAAGGGGATAATTTACAATGTGTGAAGACATTTAAGTGTCACAGCTTGGACAGAGGAGTGGATTCCTAGAATTCAGAAAGTAGAGGCCAGGAATTCTGCTAAACATGTGCAGAGGAAAGAACCCCATTTTATTATTCAAAATAAAATGTCAATAGTGCCACTGTCAAGAAATCTTGCTGAGAAATCATATATATATATATGATACATGTCCTATATATATTTACCTATGGGTAAAATATGTAAAATGCATCTAAATTTTACAGACAGAACACCAATACACATTTATGTTTATGAACATGTTCTCTCTCACTGCTACATTGTACATGCCACTGTCTTTGCCCAGATGAAACTCCCCACCTCTCCATCCCAACACACTATATTAAGCTCACTCCTATGTGTCCCTCAGGATTTCACATAAGCATCAACAATAAAGCAACCATCACTGAGGTCAGTCAAGAAAAAAAAAAAGCATAAACAACTCAGCAATTAAATGAACATCACTTTTTAAAAATGGGTGATGTACTTGTATAGACATTTCTCTGAATAATAAATACCAATGATCAATAAACACATGAAAAAGATGCTCAACATTACTAACCTCACTAATGATTAAACAAATACAATCCAAAGCCACAATGAGATACGAACTTACATACATAGCATCTGTTAAAAAAAAAAAGAAAGAAAGAAAAGAAAATGGCCATGTTTGCAAAGCTGTGGAGAAATGGACCCTTTTGCACTGTGGCTAGGAATGTAAAATGTGCAGCCACTATGAAAAACAATATGATAGTTATTAAAAATAGAATTATTATGTGATCCAGTAAATCTACTTCTGGGTGCTTACCCCCAAAGAACTGGAAGCTGAATCTCAAACAGATACCCATAAACTAGTGTTTGCAGGAGTATTGTTTACAATATCCCAAAGGAGAAAGCAATTCCAGTGTCCATTAATGGATAAGTGGATGAACAGCACATATATACACATACAGTGGAATATTATTCAGCTTTAAAAAGGAAGGAAATCTGACACATACTACCTGCAAGAATGAACTTTGAAGGTATTATACAAAGTGAAATATGCAGCCCAGTAAAGGGAAATACTATATAATTCTGTTCATAGTTGGTACCTAGAGTCATAAAATTCATATAGACAGAAAGCACAGTGATGATTGCCAGAGTTGTGGGTAGGCACAAATGGGAAGTTACAGGTTATTAGATTTAGTGTTTAGTTTTGCAAAATAAAGACTTCTGAAGACTGGTTGTGCAATAATGTGAATATACTTACTGCTGAACTATATACTGAAAGATGGTTAAGAAGCAAATTTCATTTTATGTATACATAACCACAACTATTAAAAAACACAAAAACAAAACAGAAAATTAGATAAGAGATCAGAGATATAAAACATGTTGAAGAAACTTCCAAACTAACCATACAACCATATAAACACCAATTATTCATTCATCCAATATTAGCTGAGTCTTGACGATGTTCCTGGTTCAAGTCAAAGGATTTATTTATTTATTTATATTTTTGTGGTGCTGGGAATTGAACCCAGGGCCTTGTGCTTGCAAAGCAAACAGTCTACCAACTGAGCTATTCCCCGGCCCCAAGTCAAAGGATTAGACAAGAGCAATAATCAAAACAGAATGAAAGTCCCTCCCCTCATAAAGCTTCCACTTTAGTGAGAGAAGAATAAACAATGAACAAATACATAAGGAAAGGATGTAGTCTGGTATGTCCTGTAGAATGAAGGTAAACAGAAGAGGAAACAGCTGCTGAGAGGAGACTGGTTTTGAGTGGTGAGGTCAGCAAAGGTCTCACTGAGAAGGGGATGTCTGAAAACAGATGCAGGACCCGCACGGACTGGAACAGAGAGCACAGACCGAGTATCAGAAATGAGGCCAGAGAGGAAAGGGGAGCCTTGGGGCCTTCCGTGACAGGAAGACGGCGGCCTTATCATCTGGAATGCACTGGTAGGCTATGGCTGTATTCTAACCACTTCACTCTGAGAGCCATGAAAAGAGTCAGGGAGACCAGCCGGAGGCCACAAGGGACAGAGTGATGGCCTGTACCAAATGGAGCACTGAGGTGCTCAGAGATGGTCAGCTTCTGGCTATATTTTGAAGAAAAGACCAAAAGGTCTGCTCATACACTATATGGTGGGGTGTCAGAGAAAGTGAGGTGACTTATTAAAAGGTTTTGTGTCTCTATGTTCAGCTTGGCATTGCTCATACTAATTAATTATTGGAAATAACCCAAATTGACTGATTTTGGGCCTGAATTAATAAAAAAAAATGGAATCAGCATTTGAGAGATGGAAAAAAAATGAGAGAAGCAGGTTGTGGGCTTTGACTCTAAGGAATTGGTTTTAATATGCCTAATACACATTCAAACAGGGATGTGGGAGGAGAGGTGTACAAGACCCATTTTCAGCTGAGGGGGCTGGTCTACAGGTAAGAATCTAGGGGAGGTCCGCGTCTGAACAACACTGAAAGATGCCAGTCTGGTGGTCGCCATGACAGCAAACAGAGATCAGAAATGTCCAGAGAACTCTTTTCTAGAAATGGAGTTTTGGAGCACCCTTGAAGGGTCAAAGAGATAAGGAGGCACTAGAGGAGACCGAGAAGCAGATGCCTGAGAAGCAAGAAAACTCAAAGAATGGGGTGTCCTTGAAGCCAAGGAGAAGCAGGGAAGAGACCGTTCAACTGCATCGAAGGCGGTTGATGGTCAGAACGATGAGTAGTCACCTGCCTCTCACTCTCAATTCCACTTTCTATGATTTCAACTGTAGTCCATGGTGGTCCCAAAATATGAAATGGGAAATTCCAGAAATAAAAACTCATAAGTTTTAAATACACACCATTCCGAGTAGCATGATGAAATCTCACTGTCCCTCCATCCCACCCAGAATGCAAGTCATCCCTTTGCCCAAAGTATCCACGCTGTATACATTACCCCCCCAGTCACTTAAGTAGCCTCAGAATGCAGACTACCAGGGGCTTGTGTTCAAGTAACCCTGGTTTTACTGAATAATGACCCAAAGCATGAGAAAAAATGATACTGGCTATTTTATTGAAGTATATTGTTACTATTGTTCTATTATATCATTAGTTATTATTGTAAACCTCTTACTATGCCTCATTTATAAATTAGAATTTATTATAAGCATATGTATAAGGAAAAACATGGTACATAGAGAATCTGGTCCTATCTGCAGCTTTAGACTTTCACTGGTGCGGGGGGGTCTTGGAAATTTGACACTCACATAAGGGGTAACTACTATGGAGAACTGACCACTGAAATCAGCAACAGGGGGATCTTAGTGGCCACAGGAAAGGCTGTGGAGTGAAGCAAGCAAACAGTCAGCATCGATGCAAGTATAAATTGGCACGATCATTTAGGAAAGCAACATAGTAATATGGAACAAGACCCATAAATATTCATATTTTTGACCTTGTAAATTCTCTTCTAGGAATCAGTCCAAAGAAGCCATCAGGAACTCAATAAAAGGTTTATGCACCTGTATGTCCATCTTGTGTTATTTATAATAATATAAAGTTGGAAATAACCCAAATATCTGATAGCAGAATGATTAAATAGACTAAATCCATTTAATGGAATATTACGCAGCTATTAAACATAAATTCAAATAGTTTCATGACACATGAAAAATAATCACATGCCTGAACAGTGCATTAAAAACAGGCTGGCCACTCATGAAGCGTAATCTTAATTTTGTTAAAAATTGCTTGTATTTCATTCCAGTATTTATGAATAAATAACTTGAGACACACACGTTAACAGTGGTTATTCCTGAATAGCAATTTTGTGAGGGTTTTTCATGTTCATCTCCCACTTCTCTTTTTCCTAAATATTCTACAATGAACATTTATTACCTTGACAATCACCAATTGTTCTGTCTACACACACACACACACACACACACACACACACACACACACACCCCAATACTGGCCCTTTTCCAAGACAGTCAATAAGGTAGAGTTACCATTTCCTGCTCTTAGAAAACTCGAGCACGGAGATAATGAGGTGTCCACAACCAAGAGCGGTACTCAGAGTGTGGGACAGGTGTGGCATGAGGGTGGGGTAGTGACATGTCCAGCCACCAGAGCACCTCCCAACTCTGGGGAGTCGTATTCCTGACTTCCCACTTGGAGTAGGAATCTTCTGCCTTGATCTCTGGTTCTCCAAACTTTCCCATCACCAGATGGCTGTTCCCCAGCCCAGCTCTGATCATGGCATCTCCCTTGAATGTGTGATAAAAATTACACCTGACACCTAGACACTTCCCAAGTGGGTCCCCCACATTGCTCTCGGGCTTGACTTTTTCAACCCAACCGCCTGCTGGAGCCAAGCAGCACCTCTTGGGTGTTTAAATCGCTGTGCTTATTCTAACATTTCTATTTTTGCTACTAGCCAACTGGATGCTAGCCACTTGAAAGCCTGCAATGGTCCCTGACGTATGACATGGCCAACACCTTATGTGATCTTAAGTCAACCGGGTTGATCTTTCTCAAAGCCAGCATCCTTCCAGCCTTCCTTCAAGGCCCCATTTAATTCCCTCCCCTCTGTCACGCCTCTCAAATGCCCCAGAAGAATGATCTCTGCTTTCATGCATTCCACCAGCAAATCTGCTATCACATCAACCTATGATTTTTCGTCGGTATATTTGAGAATATTGATGCATCGATACCTCAATATATCTTAAGATACCAGTTACCTCATGTTTCACTTGCACATATGCCTCACTTGCCACTGTGATCACTAAAGACAGGGAACTTTGGTTCTGTCGCTCTCTGGTCCCTTTTGCTGCAGGGAGTGAGGCATGCACTCAATCAACACGGGATGCGGGTCAAAGTGAAGGCCACTCCAGGGTTTCACAGTTTCCTTGACCAAATAGGACATTCTATTTGTGGCTTACCAGTGTCCCGGACAGGGAGCTAGTTCCTTCTCCATAAGAGAAGTCAGCAAAACCTTGGTCAGAGGCACCGTTCCTCTGCCAGCCCAGGCGTCCCCAGCTCCCTGGCAGGAACCGTCACTCTGCCATCACTCTGCAGTACTCCTCTGCCACCTCCCGTTCCTCTTTTGTAAAAGGCCAGTAGAGACAAATTTAACCACTGGGTGGTCACGTGATTCTTCAATAAGATGCTCATTTCCAATATTTTTTTTTAAAAGGCATGCTTAATCCTAAGAAGGAAAAAGGAAGCTTCATCATTTTAAAAGATTGCAGGACACAGGACCGGGTTGGAAGGAATTTTGCTTATTTTCGATGTTCTGTTGTGGTTTGATTTGAGCTTTGGTTTGTTTGATGTGACTTTCTCCTGCGCCAAAGGAAGATGCAAACCCAGACATGTTTTTGTGATCAGATGCAGGACCAGAGGTACGGCTTAGGCAGGTTGGAGGCATGTGGCTTTTGGCACAACCTTATGGTAGGCACAGGTATGTGACCAGGTGTGTTTGGTGTAGAGAAATATCTAATCAGTGGAATCAAGATCATCCAAGGAGCTGGCTCTCTCAGGCATCCAAGCTGCCATGCGTACGTCTGGGACGCCAGTGGGAGCCCAGAGTTGAGAGTACTGTTTCCAAGTGGAAAATCAGAAAGGCAATGACAATATGGAAAGATAAAGAAAAAAAAATGCTCACCCACATGCCTATTATCTACCACAAAACAAATCTAATTTATGAGCATCTTGTTGTAGCTGTGTGGGAGGAAGATCCTGAAAAGATTTGGGTGCACGAGGGATGGTAAACGGAAATTAATTGCGGAGTACCCATTATTATGACTAATTTAAGAATTGCAGATTGTCACTGATACAGTGTTTATTTAGTGTGCTATCTTTAGTGGTTCATCTAGTGAACATCATTAAAAGAAGAAATAAAAGACGAGCTTTCCTAGGTTCACCCGCTAACCCTATTTTTCTCACTGGATCTTAAATTCTTTGTATGAGAAGTCTCCAAATGAGGCTATCTTCAGAGACCTAACTCTATATATTGGGGAAGGATTACTGTATTTAGGGAAGTCAAGGTAAGTTTGAGAGAGAGCAATCAGGGGAGCACATGTGTTTGGCATCTCCTATGTCCTGGGCCAGCTGAATGAGTTCTATGACACCAAGAACTTCATTAATGTGGGTCACAATGTCACTGTGTCCTGGGAGCATCACCTTGCCCAGTAAGAGTGAGGATCACATGAACATGCATTAGAACTCAACCACACATTGCCAACAAGTGGCCAGAAGAATGAGGACAGGGACAGGCCCCCTGCAGCTAAGTGCCAGAGCCACAGCACCTTCCAGCTGCTTCCATGACTCTTAGCAGCCCACATAAGAGAACGGGCCCTGAGAGTCATGGGACCTTGGAGTCCTTTTGCCAGTGCAGGAACTGTAGTCAGGATAGGACAAAGGGGCTGCTCCCATTCTCCCAGGAAAGAGACATTTAGATCCCAGAAGGAGTGAAATGCAAAGGACACAGGCCACACAACAAGCTGGGCAGATGCCTGCAGCTCTGGGTGAGCTGTGCTTCCTACCCACGGCTCAAGACATCTGCTTGACACACAGGTCATGTGAAACAACACCAACGCCCTTGAGCTGTGTTGCTGTGGACAGTTTGCCAAGTCCTTCCACGCTCACCTCTCCCGGATCCTCCCTCCACTCTGCAAGGGAGGCCGGGCAGGCATGGTGATTCCTGTCTTAGTGCATTCAGATCCTACCACAAAATACCCCAGGGCTGGACGGCTTGCAAACAACAGCATTTATTTCTCACAATTCTGGAGATGGGAAGTCCAAGATCGGAGGTATGCAGATTCTCTGGGGTCCCTCTCATGAGGACACTCATCCCACTTATTAGGGTGCCACCTGCAAGGCCTGATCACCTCTCAAAGACCTCACCTCCTAATGTTATCACATTGGGAATTAGGACTCCAAATATAAATTTTTTGGGGGGGAGACAAACATTTATAAGCCTTTTATGTTAGATTCCTGTTTTTCCTATAACAAGTTGCCACAAATTTCAGCTTAAAAGAAAAAAGCATGATTTTATCATCTTATATATTTGGAAGTCAGAGGCCCAGAATCGGTTTCACTGAGCTAAAACTCAAGGTGTCCCCAGGGCTGCCATCCTCGCCGAAGGCTCCAAGTGAGGATCTGTGCTATTGTCTTTTCCACATTCAGGGGTTGCCCGTGTTCCTTGGCTCTTGATTCTTTTCCATCTTCTAATACAGGCACGGCCAGTCCAGTCTACCACTGGACATCATCACGCTACCCTTCTTCCTTCCTCCTTTCTGTTTTTAAGTACCCTTACAATCACATCACAGTTGGCCGGCTTGATGACCCAGGGTACCCTCTTTATTTGGGGCTCAGCTGACTAACATAGGAATTCCATCCAGAACTAGAATTCTCCCTTGCCTTCTAACCTAACACACGTGCAGATGCTGGGGATCAGAGTACCTTTGGAAGGTCATTGTTCTGTCTGCCACACTCCCACTCTGCAGGGAAAGAAACCCGGGATGCAGTGACCTGCTGGAGGTTACGACTGGTTTCCAGGTGCTAAATGAGGGCCCAAGCTCTGAACTGTACCTCCCAAGTTGGGTGTTTCATCCTCATGCTGTGCTCTGTATTGGTGACTCAGTGAAGGAGAAAGAGGACACAGCAAAGCCAGGAGGAGTTAGTGCAGACAGAGGCAAAAAACAGCCAGGGGAGAGAGGAGCATGGCTTTTACCCCAAACCCTGTCTCTATGGGTGTTCTCTGGTCCTGCCTTACCTACTCTCCTCCCACCTGGTGGGATCATCCCTGCAGCACATTGAACCCCATCATCCTAAAACCAAACAGCCTGTGACTGTCCATGTGTATCTTTCATGTTGGAATTTCAGAATGTTGGTGTTGTCTGGTTTTGCTTCCTCTTTCTCAACATGCAGCAGAAGGGGAGGGGACAGAGAGGTAGCAATTTTGCCAGGCAGGTACTCGCTATAATGATCCACCATCCCGTGCCAGGCGGTCCCTAGACAGGCAGGGAAGAGAAAACCAAAATAACAGTAATAAAAGGAGAAAAGGGCTTCCAGGTAACGACATAATGAAGATCCCCAGCTGCTTCTGCCAGGGAGGGTGGGAAGAGGCAGGAGAGCAGAGACCGGAGGGGTAGAGATGGAAGTGCCCAAAGATTGCAGATTTATATTCTTCCCCAGTGACTGCTTGAGGGGGTGCTCCTCCTTATGTGTGTGCGTGTGCATGTGTGTGTTTCCTTTCCTCATTGCACAAAAAAGACAACAACATACACACACCCTCGCTAACTTTTTGTTGTTGTTAAAGATAGAGCAGCACATTTGTCAAAAAGGCCCAACTGCCACTTCTGATTCCAGAGCTCCGCAAAGGATCCACCCTATGGTGATTTAGATTAATCGCTTCTCATTAAGAGCCAATAAACACACTGCATTCGGAGAGCTCCTTGCTGCCACAACCCACTGTCACCATGCATAAGTGCCGAAAGGGAAAGCAGAGGCACACCGGAGAGTTGTCAAACGTAATTTATAGGTTTTTAAGATCTAATCATTTTCTATAATATTAGATTAAATGACAGTCTATATTGAAGAGGAAATTGCATTTCACCTGGCTTTCTTCCCCTTTCCCTCTTTTACTAACTAGGGTTTTAGAAAAGCTCTAATCCTGTAGCAAAAGACCAGAGAATGTCCTTGATAGCATGCTTGAGAAGGATCACCCAGGGGACTTGTTTGCACCCAGCAGGCTACCCGGAGAAGCTGGAGGAGAGATAAGTGGACGATTCTCTGAGCTGAGCCAACTCCATCCAGGAGCCCCTGGGAGTCAGCCCTTCTCTTTCCAAACACAGCTGCTTTATCATACCCTGACACATCATCCACAGCTCCAGGGCATTTATTTTGGTGTTTGTGATGGCAGAGAGCCCTGGAGAAAACCAAAGTCTTACAGAATCTCATCACCTTTGGATCTGGAATCACACAGGCCTGGCTTTTGCAGCTGGTGGTTCACTTGAGCCCACTTATTACGTGTCTAACTCTGATGAGCTTCCGGGATACACAATTAATAAGGCAATGCTCAAAGCCCTCCTCCATCATTTATTGCTCCTGTCTGTGGAGCTTCAGTTTTTCTCAACTGTAAAATCCAAAATTCCTTCCACCACTAGGAGGAAGAGAGAAGAAAGAGAAATAGCACTTGCAACCTCTTGGCACAGGCTGCATTCACAAACTCTGGGCTTTGCTTTCCCTTCTGCACCTTGCTGCATTTCCAAACTGGTTTTCTCAATTGAGATGGGGGCAAAAGGTAGAAACCAGTTTGTATAGGAAGCTTTATCACTCCGATTGCACAGTTGAGACTTGTGACCTAAGAACAAAAATGTAGTCTGATAACTATAGTAGAAGGATGTGTAGAATCCCCAAAACACAAGAAAGGAGTGGTGGGTGATAATCCAGCACCGTGCTTCACATTCAGAACATTGGAAGACAGAAAATCAGCTCTTCCACCTGGAGTTCACAGTCCTTTCCTCACCGATTCCAACAGAACTTTCCATTTTCATGTCCCCGGAGTGCCTATATTGCTAGAATATAGTTCAGTTTCTCAAATATCGTACTTTTCCACCTGGATGTCACTGCTGAGGTCCTTTCTCTTCCTGGACTGCTCCTGTATTTTTTTTCTTTCCATATTTTCTTGTTGGTGCATTGGAGTTGTACATAATGGTGGAATTCATTTTACATATTCATATGTGCACACTAACAGCATAATCTGGACAATATCATTCCCCAATATTTCCCTTTTCCCTTCTTTCCCCCTTCCCCCTGGTTCCTTTCCTCTACTGTACTGCTCCTTCAATTTTCATGAGATACACACACACACACCCTTTCTTTTCCCATTTTCTCTCTAGCTTCCAAGTATGAGAAAAAACATACAACCTGTGACTTTCTGAGTTTGGCTTATTTTGCTTAACGTAATAATCTCAAGTTCCATCCATCTTCCTGCAAATGACATAATCTAATTATTATTTATGGCTGAATAAAAGTCAAATGTAGATATATCACATTTTCTTTATTCATTCATCCACTGATAGGTTCCTGGGCTAGTTTCATAGTTTGACTAATGTGGATCGTGTTGCTATAAACATGGGTATGCATGAGAATGCTTTAGAACCAACTATATCATACTATCACTATAATGTGATGACTTTAATTCTTTAGGATTAACACATCTATTATTGTTGGTATTCTTGATGACTGCTATTCTAACCGGAGTGAGATGAAATCTCAGTGTAGTTTTGCTTTGCTTTTTCCTAACTACTAAAGATGTTGAACGTATTTTCAAATATTTGTTGGCTGTTTGTATTTCTTCCTTTGAGAAGTGTTTTTTAGTTCATTTGCCTATTTACTTATAGGATTTTATTTATTTATTGGGTTGTTTGCTTTTTCGGTATTAAGCATTTTGAGTTCTTTACATATGGAATGTTCCTCTTTACACTCCATATCCTTAAACTCATATCACTCCCTCAAGTCCATCCCTAAATGAAACCACCTCAAGAAAGCTCTGTGGACTTTCCCTCAGTATTCTTAGTACTTTGTGGAACTTAAAACAGCCTGCTTAAGTTACCAGCAAAACTCTAAGCTCTTTTGTGGCAGGGAGATGTCCCATCTTTCTATTCCCCCACAAAGTCCAATTTAGTACTTTCAAAGGGGACTCAGAAACTTATGACTCTGCTCCTCGGTGGCTGCATTCACAATGCCATCCTGAAGGAGCAGCTCCTCCCCTCCCTTCAGGACTCTTGGATGAGGGAGAGGAGTGACAGTAAAACCTGGAGGTGACTTCTTTGGCTTCTGATCATAAGAGACACTTCCCATCTCTACTCTCACTACATTCACTGGCCACAGTCAGTCATGCAGCCAATTCTGTTCCTGTTGAGGGGAAGGCGTCCATCCTCCCAAACAGAGAAACCTAGTGGCAAGGAATATTTTGGACAGATAATACACATGAATTCTACTCTTTCCTGTATAATCATATCAAAACCAGATAAAGAATACATGTGCCCTTGTTCATAGCAACAACATAGCCCAAACAAGTGGAAACAGCACAGGTGCCCATTAATGGATGAGGAGACAAACAAATTTTCGTACCCACAATGGGACATTATTCAACTATAAAGAGAAATGAAGTACTGACACATGCTACAATACAGAGGAACCTTAAAAACATTATGCTCAATGGAAAGAAGCCAAACACCAAAGGTCACATATTATATGGCTCCATTTATGTGAAATATCAAGAATAGATAAATGCACTGAGACATAATGCAGATTGGTGTTTGCCAGAAACTGATGATATCAAGAATGGGAAGTGACTGCTTAATGGTTTCAGAATTTCTTGCAGAGGGGGTAGGGGAATGGTGACAAAAAAGTTTTGGAAGTAGGTAGAGGTGATGGCTGCACAATACTGGGCACAAACTAAGTGCCCCTGAATTGTTCACTTTAAAAAACTCCAATATCATGTTATGTAAATTTCATCAATTTAAAAAAAAAAAAGAGCTGGGGCCAGTACCAGTTGGTTCCAACCTCTTGTTTTGTAAGAAAACCCGGGATGATAACGTTAAGTTAAAGATACCAGTAAGCACAAAACTGCCTTATGACTAGTCTCCTAATATATCCCTCAGCTTAATGGAAAATAATAATAATACAGTTGACCTAAGCAGATAGCAAGTACCGGCCACCAGCATCAGGATAGCCTGATAGAGGTACTAACCCTCTAATCAACAATGCATGGAGAGTCTTGTTAGGGTCTGCTTTCTTCTCACAATGCCCAATTCTGGCTCAGGCTGATGTATCTTGCTGATGTAAGCCACAGTTCCAGGTGGGCTGCTCTTTCTAGGAACAAATCCTACTCTAACTACCTTCAGTCTCCTCTTTTTATTTCTTAAAAATTAGCATCACCAACAGGTTTAATTAATAAGCACAGCCCCTCATACCTAAATGCTATGCTTGAATGCTCTCATTTTAAAGAATGGAGTACTAGCGCTTGCTTTATACAGCTTTATGAAGCATGTGTTTTAAAAGTATCTCACCCATACAGCTCTTTAATACCATGGCAGTCCATTGAATTCAATCCCATAAAATCCCAGCAATATTTAAGTGTTAAAGGTGACTTTCGCTATGATATTTATTACTGGATCATGAAAAATGGGACAGATAGCCTTCAAAACCCCAGGCAATGGACTGAGCCACATCTTTTCTAAGCTTTTAATAACAGGACCACCATATTTCCTGGAAATGACACAGATCACCAGAGTCCCTTTTGAGATTCTCTCTTGGAAACATGAATTTTGTTAAAATTTTTGCTTCTTAGTGACCAAATCCCATTTCACTTAATGGAAAGTTAGTTGATAAAATATTTGGATCTGCCATCTCAATCAGACTGAAAACATTTTTACCATAACCATCTGACCCAGAGATCCCTAAGATCCTTAGTTCCCCTTCCTCTAGAGATCCCTGTAGAACCCAATATAAAAAGCTATCGGAACTCAGTGAGAATATACTCCCTGCCACTAGTCCCACTGGGTCCTGTGTCCTATTGCTATGATACCAGCCAGGAAGCTCAGTGCCATTTACTGCTCTGTATATTTGTATCTTCAGCAGACTGTGATATCTGTGAGAACAGGGACTGTGTCTGAATTATCTTTCTTATCCCCAGCATCCAGCACAATGTCTGGTACATTGTAGATTTTCACAGATACATCTAAGTGAAATAATAGTTAACTAGTTCTGAGAAAACTACTACAGAGTTAAAAGGGAACTTCAAGGTCATAAATTCCAACATCTCAATATATAGTGGAGGGCACGTGAGAGATTCAGTCACCTCCATAATTGTTAGCCAATGGTGGTACCTTGGAGAAGACCATCAGTATTGTCCAAAGTGCTTATTTATTAAACACCACATTTTCCTGGATCCTTCCACATCCTAAATTGGAATTTCTAACTCGGAGCAGAGCCCATCATCTGCCTTTTAACAAGCAATCCGATTATTCTAATGTAACCAGAAGTGCAAGCACCACCAATTTGAGTGTCTGTGGCAAGGAAATGATTCTTGCCTCCAGTTCCTTGCAGAATAGAAGTAAACCGCCAGTGCCTAAGAGCCCCTCCCATCAAGGATGTAGCCACAGAGAGTCTGGAGGACTTGTGCTAATTAAAATGAAGAGTGGAATGCAGATTTGGCCTTCATCAGAATGAACCGCTGTCTTTCTACCCAATGAGAGGTCAAGGACTGCTGGAGAAAATGGGTATAGCATCGAGGCAGAACAAATTACAGAGAAATCAGGACACCATTTGGTTAACTGTCCTTCTGTGAGTGACCTCTGATTCCCCAATGCTCTGTCAGAGGTGGGGGTCCTCATTTTTTATGTAACTTCCCTGCATAATAAACCTCCAGAAGGTGAATGCCTCTCCCTCTGAAGAGCCCACATTTTAGGTTTTCTGAACACCCCCTAAGTAGCATAACATGGGTGGGAAGTAATTAGTATCAGCTGTGGAACAATGAGCTGCTTCTTTCAGGTTCTACATTAGTTTCTAGAATAGAAATGAGCAGGAATTAGCCATTCTCTTTCCTCATTTATAGGCAATCGTTACCATCCCTGCTAGTTTACAACATGTTGATACAACTCTAGCTATTCTCTTGCTATTGTGCCTGGTTTAAAGTGACATCAAAGGGGAACAAAGAAAAATATTTGGTGTCAGTGTGTGTATGCATTTAGTCTGGAGGAGCAGGCATGTGGAGAGGGAAACTGGAATCCAATAGGAGAAGGTAAGCATGGTTCTCAATTTGAGCACAAGGTGGCAAATGCAAGGATCTCCAGCATTTGTTCCTGAGAGACAGGTGAATGAAAACCCCAAGGATCCTGGATATTGAGACCAAGAAAAGCCAATTTAAGACAGGGCGATCAGTGCTTTTCAACCTTAAATATGTGCCTGAATCATTGAAGATCTTATAAAACACAGATCTATTCAATATGGATGGAGAGGAGAATGAGATTCTGCATTTCCAACAAGTCTTCCAATCAAGCCAATGCTTCTGGTTCCTGGCTTATGCTTTGAGTAGTGAAGACTTAAGTAAGGAATATTAGAAAGAGCGAATGTAGTGCAAATGTTAGTTTGCATCAGAAATGGGAGGATCTGCTTAACTACACATTGCTATGTCCCACCCAAGGGGTCTAGCTTAGGAATTCTGTGGAAGGTCTGAGAATATGCATTTCTAACAAGGTGTCATAGGATGCTGATGCACCTAGCCCAGGAACCACACCTGAGGACAATTGGTGCAATTGGTGTAGCAGAAAAAAGCTAGACTTGGAATCAGGGGAAACTGGACCCATGACCTCACTTTGGTGCTAACTTGGTCAGAGAATTGGGCAAGCCAACTCAGCCCTCTGAACCTACATAGGGATAATAATATCTGTTGGTTTTGGTAAAAGTAAAAGGAGATCATGAACATGAAGTATTTAGCACAATCTGTTATGCCCTTAAAAGTGGACACTTGAGAAACCTTCCTATAGTTAAATTACCCAAATGAAGACTGGCTGAATGAGAAGAATGCCCTGAAATTAGATTTCATTATAATAGACTTCACACCAAAAGCCAGTTTTGTTCAGGATTTAAGAGAATCACAAATCCATGTCATGTGTCTGCTCTGACTTGCCCACTTCTGACCTTCCACCTCTGGCGCACAGACTGGGATGAAAACCTGATTGGTCAGAGATGTTGATTGAGTCTTCCTGTGAGTAAGGCCTGGGACTGGGAATTGAGCAACCTGGTTCTTGTCTTCAAGAAACTTAAAATCTAGTTAGGGGAGGAGAAATTCAATCCAAATTAGCATGCAGTTGAGGGCCTGTTAAGTGCTAGAAACTTCACAGGGAACATATAAAACAGAATATTATCTCTAAATAGTAAAAAATAAACAAAAATTTAAATATATTGCTAGTGTCCACTTTAGATGCCCAAAAGGGTATGCATAAGAATAATTATTCCTCTAATAGACATGCAACTCAAAGACGTAGACTTGCTTTTCAGAACAACATTCAACTTAAGGTGCTCCTGTTGTTAAAATTACTTTGCTGAAATAATTTGCATTTAGAATTCAGTCTTTAAGTTGGAGCATGCAGAGGCACAGCCAGTTACAAATAAGCTTGTGGGTTTCAACTTTAGCATGCATAAGGATCACCAGAATGCTTAGTAGCACACTCAGAATCATTTCTACATGCTCCAGAGATGACGATTCCGGACTTGTGAGATTAGACCAGAAATGGACCCTTCCCCATTTTTTAAGAGAAATTGTCCCTAGTCCGAGTTGGAGGAGCATGTGGCTTCTCTCCAAGCCACTTGTGCTAACCCTTCTATTCAAATGGAAATTTCCAGCAGTTTTTCTCCAACATCAATTTATAAAACCCGATCTATTTTTTTGTAACTGAACTGGATCCATAAAAACAGACCTAAAATAATAATCACAATCATAACAGCTAATACTCCTTGCATTTGCTGAATGCTAAGAATATTTTTAGATACATTACTTCAGTTAACCCTCACAAAGACCCTATGAGTTAGAACTTTTGGTTAACCACAGTATTCTAAGAAAACTCCAGAGAGGATAACTAACATATCCATGATCATACAGCTAGTAAGTAACATTACAGGATTTTTCTAACCCCCAAACTTACTTTCATGTATCGTCCTTAAATTAGCAAAATTTTGTCAAAAGTCAAGAGGCAATAATTCAATGGCCATGGGCAGTGATCACATGTGGCTTCATTTCAGAGGATGGCATTTTGACTGGGATAGAAGTCAACAGTTAACAGAAAATAGAGCAGAAGGGTGTTGCAAAGAGAGCAACCAAGATGTCAAGACAGAGAAGCTCAGAAGAGTCCTATCTCGACTCTGCTTTCCTTTATGTTTTTCACAGCTGCATCTTAATGCTGGTCATGCTGGCTTCAGCTGTAAGTATGGGATTGATGATCTCTGTGACTCACCTGGCCCCTGCACAGGTGGGCTCATGCAGCTTAAACAGAAAGTGCACTTCCGTAAATCGAATCTTAGTCCTCCATTAACTCATTATTGTTTCCCTTTAAATTGATATTCAATGTGCTATTTAAAGTTTCTCTCTTCTCTGCCAAATGGCTAATGATCTGCAACTGCATGTGCAATACACCAAGGAACTGACCAATAAATTTACTATTTTATCTACTCCTCCCTCCTCTATCCACCCAGAAACTCAAAACCTACATACTTTACAAATCAAAATGTTTATGCACTTAAGCATGCACTTGGTTCCACTCAAAAAGTCACAGTGAATGAAGACCCCAAACCTAGTTTAAGTGCGATTGCTGTTCCACGGTTCTTTTTATTATCTATCTTGGATTAAGGAAAATAGAATGTCCTTATGAAAAGCTACAAGGAGTTCCAAGAGATGGCATCAAATTTCGTCAGAAGTAGAAGATGGAAGTCACATTTAACTTCTTTCCTTAATACTTTGAGCCTCTTTAAAAAAAAAAAAAAATCTTCTCTGTTCAAGTGTTTTACTCTCTTACTGGGAAAAAATAATTCAGTTCATCTATCATTCTCTTGAACTGCCAAGTCAAACCAAAAGTCTGAATTCCCAGGCTCAGGCTACTTTCAACACTATTTCTCTTTCCCTGTGGTATAAAAGCAAACGTTCATTCCATCACCCATGTCACCCCACCGATGTCCAAATGCAAACATAATATCTATGGAAAACATTGCAATTTAAAAGCTAAACAAACATAGCAATTTTAAATAAAGATAACTTTCAATTTTCTGCCTCTAGAGTGGGGTGGGAATTACATGTGCTGTAGGCACCTATTGATTTTTTTTTTTTTTTTAATCAGAAGAAAAAACAAACCTGTCAGTTACTGTCAAAGCTTGGTTAGTCCTACAATGGGGAAGACCTAGAGGGTTGTAATCCCAAATGGCGACTAATCAAAGCCTTTGTTTTCTATATGTTCTGAAGGGTGTCTTTTCTGCAACCAATTAACTTGAATTAGGTTGGGCTACTATTAGCATGAATTTGTATTCCTTGACAAACTATTATTTAGTGGGTAGCTGGGAGGAACAAGGGTGGTGGCAGAGACTGGGAGATCAGTTGCCTATAATTAAATACTTCCCCTAGAAACCCCACTAGGGATAATCAACAGCAGGGTGATGGTGGGCATGCTGTGTTTGGAGAAGTATGAGATCCAAGAAAAGGCAAAGCCAATGTTCATTCATTCAGTTTCTCAGGTTTCTTCCCTAGAAGACTCTTCTGGACACATGAGGCATATATGGGCCAAAGAAAAGAAAGACACTGACAGATGTCTAATTATAATGCTCACTCCACGGGGTAGACCTCTATTTCAGTTTTAGCACTATATCTTTATTGCATGTGGCTGCAACCAGAAGGTAGGACCAGGTTGCATTAAGCATTAGCTTTGACTCAAGCAATGTGATGGGAAAAGGACTCAAGTCTCTGCACAAAAATCTGAGGAGAAGAGCTTTATTCAGGGGAGATGGAGCACTTGTCACATAGGAAGCTGCTTCTCTCTTTACTGTGTATACCACTGTCTTTTTTATGCTTGCAGTTAAGCTAGCCATACACCTTAAAGGCCAAACCTTGCATAAGCAGTTACTAGCCTATTTGGCAGATGATCAGTCAGTAACAGAAAGTAACAAACAATTCTGCAAACCCAGAAGGTGACAGGCTCACAAGCCACAGAAGAGTTGTTTTACCAGCCGCAGAAAAACATCCTGTTCACAGGAAAAGGGGTATGGGGCCCTAGTCCTGTTCAGTGTGTCTGTCTCCTGGCAGAATGCAATACAAGCCTCCTTCCAGGAGACAGGTCCCACATATCTATCACACTGAAAATGCTTTGAAGTGAATTAATCCATTTGCAAATTCAATTCTCAAAGCTGAACCACTTCTGTCTTGATAAATTCCTCAACCCATTCCATTTAACCTCCACACTGACTCTCTTACCCGTTTTTCTAAAATCACTTCCATACCCTCCAAGTCTTCTTAGTTGCATGCCTAATAGGAAGCCCACGTAGGTCTGAGACTGACTCTAAGCCCCCTGATGCTCCTTCTCCACATGGTTTGATGCAGCCACATGGGAATCTCTGGGCAATGACCCACTAAGAGGAAGGAGCCATGACATGCACACTTTGCCTGCTGCCCTTGTAGCTTCCCTCAAGTGCAGTGTGACTTTGAAAAAACTGAAAAGGTGGATTGGGGCACAGCTGATGGTCTTCTGAGGTCAGAAAGACCCAGGGAAATCAAGTCAGAGCCTGGGAGGCACCGGTGTGCAGGGAGCCTGGGTCAGGCAGATAGGTGGACAGCGTAGAGTTGGGGAAAAGCATGAAGGTTGCCTATGTGTTACTTGCTTCTCAATCCTAGGTCCACTCTTGTACTTTCACCATGACAAAAACAGTGCTGGTGTCCAGATAGAAGCAGTCTTGTTTTGGAATACAGAAGTCCAAGGTCTTTCAGAATTGTAAGGCCAGTGTTGAGTCATGAGATCAGTCTGTGTAAACACTGCCCTTGTGGTTGATGTATTCCAGCAGAGCAGGGCAGTCTCCCAGTCCATGAAGGGGAAGCACTTCTGTGTTCAGAGAGCCTTTATGGTTTTGTACACATTGTGATGCCTCAAAAGAAGAAAGAATGAAGGCCCTTCTCTCTAAGTCTCAGTATTTCCTGAACCTCCCTCTGCCCCAGGTGGAGGATTGTTTTTTTAAAGGTCCTTCTTTCTGATAACCGGAGAGAAGGGGAAATATTCTCCAGCTTACAGAAACCCCAGCTTGCAGGAACCCTACTGCCTTTCCCTGATACGGAAATGTCTCTGTTCAAAGTGAACATCTCTTCAACGGAGCCCTTCCTGGGCTGACCACATCTCCTCTCCCCACCAGAAGGAGAAAGGGAAGAGCTCTTTCTATGTGAGCAAAAGAAAACTTGAGGGGGCAGTCAGGATGGAGCAGCAGATTAAGATCAGGTATGAGTGCTAACTTCTAGAACATAACCCTGCTTTTCCCAGAACATGAGCTGCCATCTACACTCTTAACCTCCCAAGCCAGGGCCCTGCACAGAGTGAAGTTTAGCCTGAGCACAGATTCACCTTTCCTGCACCCCCATGCCCATTGCATTTCCACACTGCAAACCATAGGCACAGCTCAGAGAGAGCAGGGGATTGCGAGGACTCAGAAATCCCACCAAGGAAGCATAAACCTATTAACTGCAAGTAAAGAGAAGCATGATCTGATGCCCGTGCTCCCTTGGGCCACAAGGGATGGCCTTTTATGCAGAAGGAGAGGAGGGAAAAAACATCAGTTAACTTCACACCCAAGGGCAAGTGGGGGCGGGGTGCCAAGATAAGTGACTCTGGGGTGTGGGAACACTCTCTGCTCCTGGAAATAGCTTCTTCTGGTTTCACTTGAAATCCTACAGTGGGTTTTGAGTACCTGCCTCCATATCAAAGTTCCTGTGCTAGTCTGGCCATGACAGAGAGCTGCTCAAACAACTTGGGCTTCTGCTGGTAACAGAGAAACTGTCCAGCTCCCTGGCATTTCCACACATGGCATGCAAGGGAGGCGAGTGGGGGACAGGAGCTCAGCAGGACACAGACTGTTGGGACTCAGTGAGCAAATGGAAAGATGGGGGAGGAGGGTGAAGAAGAGTCCCCAAGGAAATGAAAAGGAACAATGCCAAAAAAAGAAACAGATTGGCAGTCCTGTACTTGTGATTTGACTCTATTGTCAATACCTACAGAGGTCTTAAACTGCCCTTCACCCCTCTATTATTATTGCCAGTTGTAATAGCCATCACCACCACCATCACCAAACCTGCCATCCAGTGTGCATACTTGATGTGGCGGACACTGTCATGGATACTTCACTCAATACCCAGTAGGGTAAGAATTAGTATTTTCCCTGATTTTATAGAAAAAAAAAAAAAACAAAGATAAGCTAATCATTGAACTCGAACTACTTACCCAAAACAAATGTTAATATGTGGTAAGCCAGGCTTAGAATTCAGGTCTTCATGAAACCAGGGAGGGAGCTCTTAAATCATACCAAATGGCTGCAGAACGGCAACCTGAGTCAGAGTCAACCCCACAACATCTTGAAGTGTCCACTACAACACCTCAACATCCCCATGATGGAGACAAGAACATCAGGGGGTCGACACATTTTTAAAAAACATTTTTTGGTATGTACCTTTGTGTATAGTTTTGTCAAAAAGTATATGTTGCTGAACAGAGTAGCTATGTCCTTCTTTTTGAACTGACATGCCTCCTTAGCATTACAAAATAAAATTGCTTAAGGTAAACATCGTATTAAAGTCAACAAACATAAAGTGCACTAATCAGAATGGTACAGCTTGATGGATTTTCATAGGTGAATTTCCCTGTGTATTCCCTCTATTAACATTGATTAGTTTTGACTACTTTTAAATGTTATACAAACAGGGTCATATCATATGTTTTCTTTTCTCTCTCAATACTATAACGTTTTATGGCTCAGTACTCCATGAAATTAATCCATCTTGTTGCTTGCTCAAAGCAATAATTCATTTATTCTCATTAATGTGTGGTATTCCATTGTATGATTATTCCAGGATTTGTCTATTCTACTGTTGGTGGACACTGGGGTTCCTGACTTGTGGCTTTTATCACTATGAACATTTTTACACAATTTAGTGGACATATTGCCTGTACTTCTGTATAATACAAAGCTAAGGGTAGAATTATTGGATCCTAGAGTATATGTAGGTTCAGAATTAGTAGGCATTTCCTGTTTTCCAAAGAAGTTATAATAATTTACGTCTTTCTCAGTGGTATTTGAAAATTCCAGTTGTTTCACATCCTTGTCAACATCAGATACAACACAATATTTTAACATTAAGTGTGGTGTTTGCTGTAGGATTTAAAAATTTTTATTTCATTTTAGTCTCTCCATTTTAGATAACATTTTAGTTACATAAAGCAATTTTAAAGTAGCTTTCATTTTGCATTTCCTGATGACCAATGAAACTGAGCTAGGTTTCATGTTTATTAGTCAAAACTTAAATATATTCTTTGGGGAAAGGTCTGTTCTAGACTTCTGTGTTTTGTTTTTTTGTTTGTTTGTTTGTTTCTCTCCTTAATCAGTGATTTATAGGAGATACTCATAAACCCAAGGCAGGAGTCTTTTGCCAGAAATACCCATAACTTTCCTGTCTTATTAAATGTCTTTTCACTCTTCTACAACACTTTTGCTGAATGGGTCTTTGTTTCATGAAGTCCAATGTATTGATTTTTTCCTTTACAGTTCAAACTTTTTCTGGCCTGCATGAGAAATCATTACTGATCCATCAGTTGGGAGGATAATATCTTATGCTTTTGTTGAGATGCTTTGTGTCTTCAGCTTTCATTTTGTTATCTGCAATCCATCAGCGATAGGTTTTGTGAGAGTATGGTGAGATTCTTTTTTCTAATATTAGTATATTCAGTAAACCAAGTTCATTTGTTTTTTCTTAGTATATTCAATAAACCAAGTTTATCGGGTGGTTAATTACATGTGCACACTTTTATCATTGTGTTTCTATGTTACTCTTTGTTATAAATCACATAACCACTTGTATGTACTTCTGTTTCTTTTTCTGAACTCTGTTCTATCCCTCTGGTCTACGCTTCTAACTTTGGGCTAAGCCCTACTATCTTGATTACTGCAGCTTTCCATAAGTCTTGATATCTAAAGTGCAATTCCTTCAACTCTTTTTTCCAAGGTTGTCTATGACCAGGGTTTGTAGCTCAATGGTAGAGCACATGGCTAGCATTCAAGCGGCCCTGGGTTTAATCCCTAGCACCAAAACCAAAACCAAAACCAAAACAGTGTAATCTATCCTTGACCCCTCACATTTCTCTATAAATTTTAGAGTCAGCTTTCAAATTCCACAGATAAAATCCACTGGAATTTCTACAGAGATTGTTTTGAATCAACAAATGAGTTTGGAGGAAAATTATTAAGTTTACAATGCTAAGTCTTTCTACCTGTAAACATGGCTTTCTCTCCATTTACACCTCCTTTAATTTCTCTCCATAACATTTTGTAGTCTTTTATGGTGAAGTCTTGATCATCATTCATTACTCTATTCATTATTTTACATATTATTTACATATCTAATCATATAATATTTGATACTACCATAAATAGGATCATTTTATATTTGTTTGTTGCCATAATATAGAATATTTTCCATATGTTGACACCATATCCAGTTTCTTCATATTCATTTATTAATTCCAGTGACTTGTTTATTGAGTCTTTAAATTTTTACCCAAAGACATTACGTTACCATTTCTTTCTCTCCAACCCTTATACATTCTATTTCTTTCTTGCCTTTTGTATTAGCTAGAATTTCCATTGTAAAGATGAATAAATGAGATGGGTGCCCTTATTCAGTTCCTAATCCTAGGGGGAAATTTTCTAAATTTCACCAGGAACTATGATGTTTGATGTTGTCAATTACATTCAAAATTTAAAAGTAATCTAGCCTTTCTGGAATAAAACTCAAATTGGTTGTTATATGTTATCCCTTTTAATATTTTGGTGGGTTTAATTAGCTAATGATTTGTTAAGGATTTTGCATCTACATTTATGAAAGGATTAATCTGTAATTCTTGTTTTTTTAATGTCATTCTCAGGTTGTGGTGCCAAGGTTAAACTGTCCTCATGATAAGCTAGAAAGTCTCTCTTTTTCTATTCTGAAAGAACTTCTGTAGGATCCATGTTACTTTTCTTCAACATTTGGAGGAATTCACTGGTGAGGCCATCTGGGCCTGGTGATTTCTTGGTGGGAAGAGTTTTAATCACAGATTCACTTCATCTAATAAATACTGGACTACAAATTATCAGTATTCCAAAATACTTAAGCAGTTCCTCCAGAAAACTATGGTGTTTGACTTTGGAAAGTCCATGGATAATGCAGCAAAACATGTCACTGGTCAGATTCCATCTACACATCTACTTCCAAAGCCCTGGCCCTTCACAGCCAGATCTCCTGGGTCCTGCCTGCCGATAGGTAACCTCTCCAATAAACACAAGATGGTTCTGGAGAAAAGAAACACAATGAAAAGAAAATCCCTGTCCATGTAGCAGGGTGATTTGCAGAGAATTTAACACAGTGGATACCTAGTAAGACATTATACTGTGTCTTTTTTTTTCTCAGTACTCCAGATTCATCAAGGCAAAAATAAAAGTGAAGTCTCGATTCCCCACATAAACCTTCCAGACCTGCAGCCAAGCCTTTGTTTCCCAGGCCTGGGTCTCTTCCCCCATGGGGATTTAGCCTTTTTGTTACTTGGAGTCAGGGCCAGAGATGAAGAGAAATAGGCTTTCCAGTGCTAAAATCATCACTGCTTTCCCACAACCTAGACCCACCAGGGAACGTAGCCAGACAGTCCAAGTTTGGTATTCTGGTTGAAAAAAAGAGTCCAAATCCTTAAACTTTCAGTTGTAGTTCTCTGGGCATGAAAAACAGCATCCGAATGGCAGAAACTCAAATGGGGGTGCCTCCCAAATGGAGTGGGTGGCCATGAGAACCAGGAGGAGCCCAGTTCCACACAGAGGGGTAAAGGCAGCTTCAGTGGCTGCAACTCCAGCCACTCAGGAGGCTAGAGCAGGAGGATCACAGGTTCAAAGCCAGCCTTAGCAAATTAATGAGGCCCTAAAGCAATTTAGTGAGGCCCCGTTTAAAAAGAAAAAGAAAAAGAACTGGGGATATAGCTCAGTGGTAATGTGTCCTGGGTTCAATCCCTGTAACTAAAATAAACAAGCGGGGTGTGGGGTGGAGAGGGGGAGAGAGAGAGAGAAAAAGAGAGAGAGAGAGAGAGAGAGAGAGAAAAGGGGAATATAGCTCAGTTGGTAAAGTGCTTGCTTTGCAAGCACAAGGCCCTGGGTTTGATCCCCAGCACCACAAAAGCAAGCAAGAAAAAAAAGAAAGAAGAAAAAGAAGAAAGATGTCTTCAGTATCAGCCACCTCTGACTAGATCAGACAGACATTTGACAAGAGCCAAGTTCAGCAAAGACCTTCCCCAAATTAAGTCAAAGTTCATTCTTCACTGGATTGGATAAAATCCAGCAATTTTATATGACCCAGGAGCATAAGGGAGTGAGGCAGAAAGAATAACTGATACAAAATAAATCAATATGTTTGTGATTAAGGGCTCAAGCTCCCAATTTCTTGTGTCAGCTTTCATTTAAAATATATATGTGTGTGTGTGTGTGTGTGTGTGTGTGTGTGTGTCTGTGTGTGTGTGTGTCTGTGTGTGTAGCCTATCTTTTATTCCCTGACTCTTGTGGCACAAGAGAAATCCATGTCCAAATCTTTTATAGTCTACCTTTGGGCTACTTAGAACAGGATCATTGTGAAATCCACCAGTAAACTAACTCTGCATAGGCCTTTGGTGAGAGTTGTTCCTTGACAGAGTCTTGGAGAGAGTCTGGCTGGTCTTAACAACCCTTGTCCCCCCTATTACCATTCCAAGAACTGAAAATGTACAGAAGCTTCAGTCCCAACCAGATCCTCAAAGATTTTAAGAATGTGTAATCTGAAAGCACACAACATGGGGTGGAGATGGTCACCCACTTTGATTAGGCACATTGGGGCTGTTCCCACTTAGTAATTGCTTATTGATTTCAACTTAGTTGAAATGAATATCAACCCAGTGCCAAGCACTGGGTTAGGTACCAGAGAGTCAGGGCAGATGATGCATGCATGGTTCTTGCCCTGGGGCACTGACTGGTTAGCAAGGGAGACAGAGAAATAAATGGCTGAACTGCAGGGAGAGATGCGCTAGGGCAGGAGATAAACGGAGTGCCCTGAATGCTCCACGGGGGGAGTAATCAATTCCAGCATAAATGTCCCTCTGCCCTTCCCTCCCCCCGCAGAAGGAACTAGGCTCTGGATCCTGGCAGAGGATGCTATACGAAGACTATAAGCTGTCACAGCTGGAAGCCATTAGTCCTGCTGCAATGACAGGAGAGGCCAGCAGAATGCTGAACACAGAAGGTGAGTCCAGGACAGTGCCGCCAAGCCCAGGTGCCATCTGGACCAGGAAAGCAGATCTGGCAAGCTGGGATAAAGCCTGAAGCAAAACCTCCTGCATCCGTTAGCCTTTCACAGGCCTTGCCCGGGGAAAGCTGGAGAACCATCCACAGGTGGCTGGGATCCAGCCATCCTGGAACTGCCTGGAACACCTGTGTCACTGCCTCCCCACCCAGGACCGCAAGAAGAATCCTGGGCTCTAGAGCCTGCAAGACCTCGTGCCAGGCACTATGATGGCTACAAGAATGGAGGAAACCCAGTGCCTGCACAAAAGAGCTAGCCACATTGATTATGTAAACGGAAACATTCCAAGATAATACATAAGTGGAAAAGCCAGCAAACGTGGGAGGGAACACTGGGTCAGGGTGATGAGGAAGACCTCATGGGACAGGTGACTTCTGCACAGGACTTTGAAGATGCTTAGAATTTCAGTAAGCGGAGAGAGGACAGAGAGGTGCAATCTGAGGACAGAGAGGTGCAATATGGGAAGACAGCAGAGGTATAAGCTGGAGTCGTGTGGGGGAGGATGTGGGAAGATAACACAGAGCATCCGAATTCAGAAAGGATCAAAGAATGGGAGTGAGATAAGGCAGGAGAAAATGCCTGGAACAGGCTATGGGGGACCATCAGTTCCACGCAATGAAGTTTGCCCTGAATCCTGCAGGTGATGGGAATTTCTGCCAGATTTTGAGCAGGGCAGGGACTAAATAAAAGCAAATGCTCTCACATAACACTTCTCCCAGTGAAGGCCATTCAATTGGAAGATGTCAAAGCACAGCCTAGTCCCAGATTATAAATTTACTTGCCAACTACTGAGAGGCATATCAGCTTGAGAAGCTTTGGGTCTCTCCGCTATATTTATTTCCCAGTCAAAACTTTCAGGCACTAACAACAGTAGAGGAAAAGGCAAGCTGAGGTTGAATGGGTTCCTGATGCATAGGGAGTCCTGGAAGTGCGCAAAATGCATTAAGCGGCCACAAAAATCAAAGGGCAATACTGGAGTCTAAACTCTGCCAATCAGTCATCTTTCACCACCAGGTCAAGCGTCTACCACTTGGCTAGCTTCCATCCCCACTGGCACCTGAATCCAAACCACTACACACTGCTGTGCCTCATAATTAAAGGTAAAAGTACACTACAGTGCTGCCAAAGGAGAGAGGCCAAACGTGGGGAAGCAGCCTTCGGAAGTGCCTACCAGTGTGGAGTGGTACATAAAGCTACAGGATTCTGGCACAACTTTGCTGAGTGACCTTCAACAAGCCCCCTTGGGGTAAGCACCCACCCACACATTCCAATTGTCTAAGCAGCCCTGGGAATGGACATCTGCCTGGAGTCTGGGGGAAGATGCCCTCCCAAGCCCCCAGCTTGACTTATCCATTAGAGCTTGGAGGAAGGAGTGTCCGTCTTGACTCAGATTTCAATGTTACTTTGCCTTCTGGTGAGTGAAGGTGATCTGAGCTTCCAATCAAGCTGGAAGAGAACTTAAACTGACTTACAAAACACTTGTTCAGTGTTAGTTAGCTCTTATCATAAAACTGTTTGGATTTTATAGTGAACTCTTCCAAGGAATTTAATGTTCAGTTTCCTGGCATTGAAATTAATACCATGTTTTCTGAAGGAAGCTTAATGTCTAAGGCAAAGTCCAGCTGCAAAGGCAATGCATAAAAATCATTGATCTACTTGGCAAAAATTCTAGCTCATCTTTTGAAGCCTGATCACACTGCAAAAGAGTGTGTCCTCCTTTAACCATTTATGGTAGACTTAACCACTCCCTCCTCTGATGCATTATAATATGTTTCCTTGGACACAGACCAAGTCTTGTTCAGCTTTGGATTCCAGTGCCTGGGACCATACTGACCAGAGTAAGTTTTCAATAAATGTTTGCTGGATTGGTAGCAAGCTGGGCTTATTTGCACTTGATCCTATGTTCAACAGCAAGAATCCCAAACAGGCTTCATGGTTAAATTTATCTTTATTTGCCAAGGAGACTTAAATGTGCTCTTAAGCTCAAGCCTGTCTCCTAAGATCCAGACCCATAAATCCAGCTGCCTGACAGTCTTCTCATCTGAATGAGATGCCCCAAACAAACTGATTGTCTTTGGCCAGAAATCTCTACTTTTTCTGGAGTTCCTCTCTGCTTTATTAACACACCCAGTTCCCCCTTCCTGCTCACATGCCCAGCCACTGAAACCAAAAACTTGGAAGCCAACCTGACATTTTTTTTTTTTTCTTATCCCAACATCCAAGCAAACACTGAATCAGGTGGATTTCACCTTTCTAGAATTTCCATAACTGGCCCTTCCCCATCTTCTACCACAGGAGGAATCCCAGGCCCTTGTTACCTCATGCCTGGAATATCAAGTTGGTCATTTTGCTTGCTTTATTTCAAACATATGTATGCCCCACTTAAAAAATGATGAATAGCTCCATATGAACACACACTACATAGTTACTACATAATATTCCATCATATAAATGAACTTTAATTCACTAATAAGTTTCTCATGGTTGGCCATCCAGGTGGCTTCTCATCCATTTTTTTTGGTAAAGCAAAGTGACATTCAGCTTTCTGAGATCAGTCTTATCCTTCCCTTAAATCCAGCCTCCACACCTTGTTCCCTAAAGGCTATTTCTAGGACAGAGTGCATTCAATGACTTCCTATTTTATAAAGAAAACAAAAAATTCCAACTTCAGCCCAGTGCCTAGCCCAGGAGCCCTCCCTCGAGTGATCCCTCACAACCCTTTCCTCCTGAGCCACCACCTCACAAGTGCTTTTGCTCCACTCCCACCAAATTTGTTGGGGCTCCCTGAGCACACCTCACTGTCTTTCAACCCTGTGCAGGGAAGGCCTCCCCCATCAATCCCCACCCTTAATCCTCAGCAGACCCCTAATTATGTGCCACCCACAGCTTGAATATCAGCTTCCCTCTGAGCTTCTAGGACCTGCGAGGCAGAAAATCAACAACCTCTTTCCTCCTATGACCCTGGGTACCTGTTACTCTTCTGCCTGTGAAAGCAAAGGCCCCAAGACACAAGAGACACCAAAAGATATTAAATGGATGAGTGACTTTTTTCTTCACTCCAGCTAATCCAGGGGTTCTTGATGCTGGCAACACAACAGAATCATTTTGCAATCTTCATAAAATTTGGTTGCAAACATCTGAAATGCTCCAAAATACAAAACTTTCTGAGGGTTAACATGACACCACAAGTGGAAAATTCCACACCAACTTCTTGCAGTCATGGTCCAACACCAGGCATGTGATAAACTATTGCATAGATTTCCTTCAGGGCTGTCTGTATGAGATATATATAAAACACAGATAAATTTCCAATTTAAAATTAGGTCCCATCCCCCAAATAATTCATTATGTACTAAATAAGCAAGTATCTCAAAACCAGAAAGAAACCTGAAATCCAAACCCTTCTGGGCCTAAGCATTTTGGACAAGGGATACTCAACCTGTGTAAATCCAGGACCCCAACTTAGGTATGTTTAAATAGTTCCTTAGGTAAGGCCTAGTGGGTATGTTTTAAAATTCCTCCAGGTAATTCTGAAGGGCAGCCAGAGTTGAGAATCAATAAAATCAATCCCAAGCCCTTTGAAAACAATGATACATGTTTTCTAGAACTCAGTAGAGTATAGTGGGTTCCAGTAAAGAATCCTGAGTTAAACTTCGTTTCAAACCTAGGTCACCAACTTTCTAAAGAGTGTTAAACCTCTCTCAGTCTTATTTTGAACAACTGAAAAATGGGGGTAATTATAGTATTAGCTAACAAGGATCAAAGGACTACTTTAAGAATTAATCGTGGCCCTGGGTTCAATCCCCAGCACCGCAAAAAAAAAAAAAAAAAAGTATTAATTAATTACCTGTGTCCTGGTATACAATAAGTATGCTACAGGCTGTTACTTACTATTCCTTATTAGTGCCCCTCAGTCATTTTCCATCAGCACAGACAATGCTCATGTACTACCTGAATGTTCTGCTCGGAATCTCCATCAGCTCCCTGCAATTCTAACTGAAGTGCTGTGACGTACTGCTAAGATCATCCTGGTAGAAAGAGGTGCAAAAAGTGTGCTTTCTCAGTCTTGGCTGCTTTCAGAGGTAATACGAACTTGATTTTGACCTCTTCTATTTCTACAAGCTGAAAAGAAACCATCCTCAGGCCTTCTAAATCAATGCTAACCACCAAAGCAGGTTGCAAATGCCAGTCAGCAAGCCTGGAACACAGTATACAGAGGCAGATCTGTCCAGCTCTTTGGCAGGAAGTAGCAGAGGCGTAAGCCAGCAAACTTTTGGTTTTAAGTTTTAAAAACTAGAGGTTTCTTTTTTTTTAATTTTAATTTATTTTTATTGTAAACAAATGGGATACATGTTGTTTCTGTTTGTACATGGAGTGACAGCATACCATTTGCGTAATCATACATTTACATAGGGTAATGATGTTTGAGTCATTTTCTGTTATTTTTCCTCCCCCCACCCCTCCCATCCCTCTTTTCCCTCTATACAGTCCCTCCTTCCTCCATTCTTGCCCCCCTCCCACCCCCCATTATGTGTCATCATCCGCTTATCAGTGAGATCATTCGCCTTTTGGATTTTTGAGATTGGCTTATCTCACTTAGCATGATATTCTCCAATTTCATCCATTTGCCTGCAAATGCCATAATTTTATTATTCTTTATAACTGAGTAATATTCCATTGTATATATATACCACAGTTTCTTTATCCATTCATCAATTGAAGGACATCTAGGTTGGTTCCACAATCTGGCTATTGTGAATTGAGCAGCTATGAACATTGATGTGGCTGTATCTCTGTAGTATGCTGATTTTAAGTCCTTTGGGTATAGGCCAAGGAGTGGGATAGCTGGGTCAAACGGTGGGTTCATTCCAAAACAACTAGAGGTTTCTATGTAGACAGAATGAGTGCACTTACCTGCATGATCACAAAAAAATTGGGAAAAAAAATTTTTTAAATATCTGTCACTCAAAAGACTCATTAAAAACACAATAATTGTTAAAACTACTGATACCATACATGTGCCCAGCCTGTCTGTTAGGCTGTAAAACTCAGGGACCCAAAAAAACAGTCCCAACTCCACACCAAAGGACTTGAAAAGCAATCCACTATCTGAAGGAGGTGAAGAAGCCCAGAAGTTATGTTCTTATAGACATTATTCCAAACCTAACTGTCCATGACAAAGGCCTAAAAGACCTCTTGTCTCACACATATCCCAAATCTTCTCCAGCCATATAGAACCAAGATAAGAGGCCTGTTAGTCAGAGAGAGGGGCATGGGGTACGTAAGTTCTAGGATCCAGTATGCTTTAAGTTCCCTTAGGTTATCTAATGCAATTAATCCATAGGCTGCTACAGAGTTTCAGGAATTGGGAGAAGCAACTCTATTTAGGAAAAAAAAAAAAAAAAATGAGGGATAAGATATTGCAGTGGAAAATTCCATGGAGAAAGGAAGATTGAAGCCAAATGTTGAAAGAAGAATAAGATTGTGTAGGTAGAGTGCACATTTACCAGTGAGAGGCAAGACACAAAGACAGGAAATAGGAAAGATGCTAACATTTGCAAGATTTACATGGCTTATCTCACTGATGCTCAAAAGACCCCAAGAGGCAGTCTGGCAGGCTTCATTTGTCACCAACACAACTTCTATCTGTGTCACTCCTTTTTCCTTCCTAACAGAACACTTATTTTGTTGCAGTATCCCACTCCATGTGCATGTGTGCTTGGCCCTACATTGACTCCCTCAGCCAGCAGGGCAAATCCTAGCCTGGGCAGGACACACTGCTGGGAGTGATGGGCTTCTGGAAAGCCCTACTTCATTTAAAAATGAGCTGTCTTGTTATTCCAGATGTTTTCATTTCTAGGTATGATGCTAGACCCTCTGCAACAATCCCATCCATAACATATACATCATATATAAATCAGCCTGAGGACAAGGACCAAAGAAAAGAAAAAGGCAAAGAACCTTGTCCTTGACAATGTCTTTGAATCAAAGTTTATCTACCTGCAGCTACTTGCCTTTAAACTTTATCATGAGAAGTAATACATTTCCCCTGTTTCTGCCAAGTGTAGCAGGGTTTTCTGTATGACTTAGAGTCAAAGCATCCCAGCTGGTGTAAGGAGGTATGATCCCCTTTGAAAGAAAAATGGCCAAAGGTTTGGAGCAATTAAAACTTGTCCAATGGCACAGAAGGGATGCTACTGAGCAGGGCAAAGAAAAGCCTGGACAGGTAAGCTCAGGATCATCCACTCTACCAGATGAATTGTGTAGACTTTCTCCCATGGACACTGGAGAGCAATTCAAGGTTCCTGAGCAAGGACTGACATGATCAAAATGACAATTCCTGAAGATAAATGTAAAGTTCTGACTGTATCATTTTTAAAAGGATAACTGAGTGGCAGTCCACTTCCTCATCCTTCCTTCCTTCCTCATTTCCAATGAGGGTTCAGACCCCAAATACTTGCCCTGAGACTTCATGGTAAACTCAACATGCTCAGGCCCAAAGGCAAGCAGCTGGGAGACTGAAAAGCAATAATTCCGATAGCTACTCAAGAGAAGAGTGTGTCACCAGCGCCCCAAACCATTTACAATATGGCTTAGGGTCCAGCTGAAGTCAGACGAGTTTTCCAGACAGACATGTCAAGAAGCCATTAATGCCAAAAATCTCAAAGAAATAACTTTTTACAGCCTTGTGTCTGCAAGGCTGGTCTCCCTTGAGCTCTGGAATGCTAATGCCCCATGATCTGCGATTAAGGTGGGGTAGCTGAGACCAGGAAGCCAGTGTTCCATTTTTTCCAAGTCTGGTTTCCAAAACGAATCTGTGTGCTCAGTTTCTGCTCCACTATCAGTTTCATCCTCTCCAAAGGTCCAGAGTGGAGTCAGGGAATCTTTCGTGCATATGTGTTCCGCTGCCTCCTCTGGGATGATTGAAGAGCTGAGGTTCAGGCCAAACACCACTTTGGATAATTGCATCCTATCTCTCTGCTACTCTTCTTATGTGACTGTCCTTCTTTTCTGGTCCCACTTGGCTCCTTTAATCAGTCAAGTGCCTCTCTGCTACCTTCCCCATAAGCAAAATGTGTCAATGACCTCACAGTCCTAGTCCTAAGCCCTGGGTCTGGGCCTGCCTTGCTCTCTATGGCCTGACTTGGTTCCCATTTCTGCAGTCTCTTACCATCAGGTTGGTCTTCCTGTTTGGGGCCTTTTCCCACCCTCTGTGTTTAAGTAGATCTCCAATTTGGAGATTTTCTCCATCCTCAACCTTGACTCAGTCTTTCTTTATATTGTGTTTAAGTAGATCTCCAATTTGGAGATTTTCTCCATCCTCAACTTGACTCAGTCTTTCTTTATATCTTGCTGCTCTGAGTCCTACTTGTCTTTGGGGATCTTATTTATCCATGATCACATGCCCTTGGGTAGGTTCCCCAACAGGGCCAACGTGAAAGCTTGACCTGGTCTCTTGTAATTCCAGTGTCCTGGAAACTCTAGGCTTACTGGGCAAAGTAGGAAGCACCTCAAAGTTCCTAGCTGTCACTGTCTTCTGCAGCTCTTAGCTGTCCTTGTCTTCTGCTGGGGTCTGCCTATGCTGCGCAGTGTCTTTCTGTGTAATCTCATAGGAAGAGGCCTAAGCTCAAAGGCAGAAATCTGATTTCCAAGACCACAGTTTACCCTGTGGCTACGAAACCTTGATAAGTGGCTCCCCCAACTGGGTTTTGGTCTCTTCATCTGTGAAATGGGAGCTTTGAACCCAACAAACTTGGAGTCACCTGCCTGCTCCATACTTCTCCAAACAGACCACTGGATGCCAAGAGAGAGTCACAAGTGTCCAGGCTGAGTGTCCATCATAAATGGGCAGATCTTACATGAAATAATTCCTTCTTCATAGTGACTCATTATCCTGAGATTATGATGATGATAAGATGGTACTGGCAGCTATAGTGAGAGCGAGAGAATCCGGCGCCATGTGGTCGCTGTGGACCGCACTGCTGGGGCTAAAATTGGGGGCATGGGCTGAGCACCCGCATCTCATCCACCTGCGGCGGTTAGGGGCCCCGGCGCAGGACGGCACGCAGCGCAGCCCGACTCCGGTCTTCTCTGCCGGGCTGAACCCGGGAGATGGCGCGGCAGGTCCCTGCGTGTTTCCTTCTGCACGGTGTGCTGGTGGCCCAGCCTGGCCAGATGAAGGCTCAGGACCTTCGCGGCAAGAAGAAAGAGGAACTGCTGAAACAGCTGGACGACCTGAAAGTAGAGCTGTCCCAACTACGCGTCGCCAAAGTAACAGGTGTTGCGGCGTCTAAGCTCTCTTAAGAACCAAGTTGTCCGCAAATCCATCGCCCGTGTTCTTACCATCATTAACCAGACTCGAAAAGAAAACCTCAGGGAATTCTACAAGGGCAAGAAAATACAAACCCCTGGACCTGCGGTCCAAGAAGACATGAGCTATGCGCCGCCAGCTCAACAAGCACGAGGAAAACCTAAAGACCAGGAAGCAGCAGCCGAAAGAGCAGCTGCACCCTCTGCGCAAGTACGCGGTCAAGCCTGAGGGTCACGGCACAATAAAACAAGAAAACTGGCAAAAAAAAAAAAAAAAGAATAGTACTAAGTATTATTAACTAGCTGGGTACCATGGTCATCACCGCTAAGCATTTGCAAATGTTTCTCATCGAATCCTCCCACCAGCCTAGGGTGGTGCTAGTATCACCCTGATTGCACAGATGAGGAAAGAGAAGCTTGGAAATGCTTAATAATGTGCCCAGGCCATAACTTCTAAGAGACAGAGCCAGGATCACTATACAGCAGCCTCACTCACTATACAGCCTGACCAAGTGGAAAGTGACCCTCCAGAACCCAGCCAGCCTGCTCCCTGTAGGGCTGCCAAGTAAAAATGCCAGAGCATGTCATTCGCTCTAGCCAATTACTGAAGGCTGAAGCTTTCCCCACAGGCCATTTACTGCCACTATTCACCACACTCAATTGTTTGTCCTATGATTAAAAACACTCAGTAGTACCTTGGACATCTTTTCTCAGCAGGGAACATTTTTCATAACTTCTTAGCACAGGACCAGAGCACTATTGGATTAGAAGGAAGTACATCCATTTCCATATCTAGCCTCCTTTTATAGATATGTAAAGAAAGAGGCTCTGGAAGGTCAGGGTACTCATCAATGCCATGGGAAGCCAAGAAGACAGTGTTAAGAGCATATTGCTCCAAAGACAGGCAATCAGCCTGGTGCCCCAGTCTGGCTGCTGCCCAGTGGGAGGGCTGAGTCTTCTTGCCTCCAGAGGCCTCTTTCTCTGTTTCTTCCATCTCTGTCTCTTTCTCTTTCTCTCTTGTATAATGAGGACAGAAGCATTTACCTGCATGCCTTTAGTATGAGAAAAGTTCTCAATATATGCTAACAATTATTGATCTTTCTCATTTCCAACTTGGAATGAGCCCCTGGTCCCCATGTCTGGTTAGTAGTTGCTGCCTGCAGTCCCTCAGGTCTCCAGCCACCAGCTCTCTCCTAGTTCTCACTCCCAGATGAACAACCACTTAAATATGTCTGCCTGTCCAGGTCTTAAATGCCTGCACAGTGCCTTCCATCCCACAAGAAGATCCATAAACATGTGCTGTCAAGAAGGATAATCTGTACTTCAAGAAGGAGCAATGAATCTGATGCGAATCCACAGGTGGAAGTTAGTTACCATGGGCATTCAATAGTGGAGGGGCTGTCTGGGGTCTGGAGCAGACAGACCCCAGATATGAGTTCCTGTCCTACCAGCTCTACCTGCCTAATGGAGCTTGGGAGAAGATAGGTAGAAACTTGCTTTGCACACACTACACAGGGCTTGGCGACCATCTTTTTAAATTATATGAGATATAAACCATTAATGGATTCCTGAGAAGGGTAGATAGAGAATGAAATAGAAAGAAGCAGAGGGGGCAACTTTTCATTTGCCTGATGGCAGATAAATAGGTACAAGGGGCCTGGCAATGGAGACATCATTCAGCAGAGGAGAAAGCCAGACAGGTGCATTTAACTGGGGAAAAGGAAGTCAAATTTCTGGGCAGAGCACCTTCTCTGTGTCAGGCCTTCTATCTGCATTGCATTATTTAATTCTTATAGCTGTTTAAAATAATAGTAGTAATAAGAAGATTCCCATTTGCAGCAAAGAAGACTAAGGTTTAGACAAGTTAAATAATACTTTCGAGGTCACACAATGAGGTATGGGATGCACTGTAAAGCTCTTTCTTCCACCTCATTCCCACCTGGCTGAGCACTAGCAAGGAACCAGAAATGGCTAACAAGTTCTAAACTGACCACCGCTCTTTCCCATCTTTGGCAGCCCAGTAGGGGAGATAACCATGTGCACTTCTCACACTTTCATTCTATCTAGATCATTTCTTTCCTCTGTTTGGTCATCACAAGACAGTCTGAGCCATTTCTCTGAGTTAAACTCGTGCTGTGGAATGTCAGGGCTGACTGTCCACATCTGCTCTCAGGAGACCCTCCACATGGGACTGCTGGCACCAACTCAGGCCTCCATTCATCATAGAGGCCAGAGTCACAGTCTGCACCACCAGCCCAGACCCTGATGGGGGGGGAAGAGACTTGCTGGCTCCAAACCTGCCTCTGAGCCATTTGGCAGACCTGTGGCTCCCAGGATGCTTGCCCCTCATTAGCCAGACATGCTCACCAGCAGCATGTGTGCTTGGGGCCGACTTCCATCATTCTGACCTTGGGCCGGTAATGGGGGGACAGGCCCAGGGGCAAGGCATGCTTGCCAGTAGCAATCTCTCTGCTTGGTTGAGCTCACCAAGGAAGAAAAAATAGAGTCATTTCTTTCTCTGGTGGTGGTGGTGTTTTCAATACAGCGATATCTACCTCAGGGGCAGTGAGATCCATTTGCTATATAAGTGTGCGCCAGAACATTAGGAAGAACACAACACCCTGCCTTCTCAAACTCTGTGCTAAAATTGCTTTTGTCTGTGCTGCTCAGGAAACACACCCAGAAGGTCCAGTGAGGGTGGAGCAGGAGGAAGACAGGGTGGGTGGGATGCTTCACTGGGGCTCCTCCCAGTCCAGGAGGCTGTTGCCAACCTTCCTTACACATAGCCCTGGTGCTAAGAAGCCCCTCCTCCGAAGCCCACTAGGACTCCTCACGCCTTCTTCCCCGAGTACCTACACCAGCCCCAAGCTTTGGGTGACCTACACTGCTGAGCCCTGCTGGATCTCTCCTCCAACTTGTAATTATTAATTCCAACATGCCCACTAAAACTTCCCTGCCCTCATTCACCTATGGGATTTTTCTTTCTTCTCTCTCCTTCTCCAAATCCCAAACTTCCTTCCAAAGTCTGCTTCATTTTGCCTCCACCTTTAACAGGCTCTGCTTATGCCACAGGATGCCATCTTTCTTCAAGCTCAGTGCCATATCCATTCTTTCGATGGAGATGTGCTGCCTTCCTGTCAAGGGCCTTCAAGGTATGGAATTCCCATGATCTCCACTGGGGACCAGGTTTTGGTTTGCTATCTTCTCCCTCAATACAGTTTGACACCCTCTCCTTTGGGTTATTGATCTTTCTCATGTCCGACTTGGAATGAGCCCCGGTCCCCGTGTCTGGTTAGTAGTTGCTGCCCACAGGTCCCTTTGTCTCCCTGTCCTGTTACCAACTCTGCCCTGGTCATTACCCTGTGACCTGGGTGACATCTACCCCAGAATGGCAATCCCTTCTTCATAGGCTCATTGAGCAATGAAGTTAATCAAATGACCCAGCAGTGAAATGAGACCAGCAGATACACAAGCCAGCAAATGTCTTTTACATTCTTGCTTCAGCTCAAACCAGAGTTTGGCAAGGGTTTTCTTTCCTTACTTTTTGGCTCTGAAGTTTCCATAATACTCTTTAGTTGAAATTTTTCTATACACATATAGAAACACATGTATACAGATACACATAAAACCTAAAATCGATAAAAATCAAATAAAAAATAACTGGTCAAACTCCTAATAAGTATAGTAAGTGGTTATTTTTATTATTCCTCTTAAATGCATGGATACTGTTAGTGCAAATTCTATCTTTATTCTTAAAAATATGATATATTCAATGCAATCCTAAAGGGCACTTTGGAGAAAAGCCAGGCTACAGGTTTATATTCTCCCCATTTTCAAATAAAATGCAAAAGAAAAAACTAGTAATCATTTTAATGAGTCTTTAAATAAATTCTTGGCTAGAGTATGCTGCAGTAATTTATACAGGGAGCCACATACATATATTTGCTGAGAAAGGGACTTTGTGACTAAAGAGTGAATTTCCAAGAATTACTCTAGATTCCTTTTCCTTTAAGTGATTAGTTTGAATCGAACCAGGCTTCATGGCCTCTCCATCACTAGGTCACACTCGCAAAGGCGGATGGAAACTTCTGAACCAAGTGTCTTTCCCTTATTGATCCTCCTTTCTTCTGACTTCTTAGCCCCTGATGAGGTCTGATTCTTTCCCTTTGGGGGATCAGGGGAGGTGGTGGACATGCCAAGAAGAAAAAGATATAGGTTTGGAATCCGTAAACAAAGGAGGTTTGATCCAAGTACCATTCTTTTCTTCCTTCACTTCTTTTCACACATTTTCCTCTGAACACATCTCCTGACACATTGCTCTAGCCTCTTGGTAACTATGTTAATTTATGAGGCAAGAAAAACGAGATGGCTGTGAATTAACAAGAGTGGGACCATTTCTCTCCATCAGTGGAACAATCAATCTTTCAGAGGCAGGCGGCAGGTTTGGTTTTAAGAGGCAGGGAAGAAGATGGAAAAGAGAAGGTGGCAACGTGCCTCCGGGTCAAGGTAGGATGCGAGGTTCCTGAAAGTCCAAAGGCTCTTGAACCTGCATCCTCGCCACTGAAGTTGGAAGCAGGCAGCTGGGCACTGGAGGGGTAGCTCCCTGTGGTCAGTGCCAGAGGCTCAGGCAGGTAGCAGGGCCCGTGGGGGGCCTGGATTCCAGTCTGTAATCATGATGCCAGCACCACCCAAGGAGGACCAATCAGTGACCGTGCCCAGCAAGCAAGTCTTGCATGTTATCCTTTGGCCCTAAAGAACACTTTGTAAATACCAACCTTTCACCCAGAGACTGATTTATGACCCAGAATATGGGATTGATGTAGGCCTTCCAGACCCCAAATCCTGATCTCTGCATCCTCATCTATTGAAAATATTTCAAAATATGGAAATTTCATATCAAAATCTATATAGAAACCTCTTATTAAAATTAGAACAGAATATTAATAATAACTGGCTACACCAGGCCCTCTTTTTCACATGACAGTGGCTGTTTGGAACTTTATGGTGGAAGTCCCTTTGTGGAAGGGCTGCTCAAGTCCCTGCCTGGCCCACACCCTCAGCCCCTGCATGCCCTGGACCTGAGGCTACAGGTCTACATACGTGGATGTTTCCCCATGTGCATCTTGTCTGCCCAGGTGGATTGCACGTTTCTGAAAGCCCAAAACTCCCCCTCAAAACACTCTGCTCAGAGCCACACACGTAACAGATTGCTTAACAGCCTCAAATCACCGCTCCACATTCATTTTTCCCCTGCATTGCCTTAGTGTAAGAGACTTTAATATCTGTGAGTGGAAGGAGTACTAGCCTGCTGTTTACTCTCCCTGACCCTCCAACAATCCTGGGAGACATAGGTCAGGGAAAGCGGGAGTCCAATATTTTAAAATTCTGTGTTATGTTTTGTTCAGAGGTTTCCCTGAGGTGTTAAAGAGAGCTCAGGGTTTCAATGCCGTACCTGGAGAAGCACATGGGCAACACCCAGCGCCGACCCCACACACGGCGCTCCGTCAACAGCTTGGCAGAGCAGGCTTGCTCATGGGCGAAATCTGACTGGTAATTCCCATTGTATTTCTGCAGGGTTGCCTGGAAGTAATTATCTTTCTCATGGCAAATCAATTAGGAATGGAGGATCTCACACTCCCTCCCTCCTCTGAGAAGCTGCTAATCCGCTATCACTAATGAGCAGAAGATGTCAGGCAACAGGTGACTCCTAATAGCAGGATGACTGAAACTCACCTGCTCTTGGTACCTGTGCTGTGGCAGCCAACTCCCACAGTCAGAGTGGTGAATGAGAATCCTGGACCCCCATTTTACCAGGAGTTTCACAAAAGGCAAGTGGGTTACCTGTTGCACCTCAGTTTCCTCAGCTGCCAAAGGGGGATAAAGCTACAGGCTCAAGGGACTAACTGTGAAACTTGAGAGTACATAGTAAAACCAATGTTCTTTTAAAAAAGAGTATATAGTAATGCACTGAGCACTATGCCTGGAACTTATCAGAGCTCAGTAAAAAGAAGGCATTATTCTAACCTATGGCAAGACTGGGCAACCCCCAACCTGAGTCCAGAGGTAACATACTTCCACTCTGCAGCACTCTGGTCGCACTCCTTGGCTGTCAGACCCGTGCATTCTCTCCGCGGTTCTAACACATTGTTTCCAAGCTGCAGGTGGCAGTTGCCTTTGAGCCAGAGCAAAGAGACCACAACATGCCTGCATGGATCCTTACTCAAACAGATTCACCCCTGGGAGTCAAACCCCTACCTGGTCAAGGCACACAGCTCTCAGCCTGACTGTCTAAACCACAGCTCTGGTAACACAGACTTGATGCTGACACTTGCCATTCTGCATGAATCTGAGGACAAGACTCAAACATCAGTCACGAATTCTTTGGACCCACAGATGTTTATCACCTTCAAGGAGAAGGAACTGGTCAGCCTCCATCATAGCAAGGCCCTTCCTCTGGGATACAAACCCTACACACTCCTGCTTCCAGAACTAATACACTGCTCTTTATCTTCAAAGTGCCAAGCTCAGAAACATCCAGAAATGCTGGGTTCCCTTAACAAAGTTGGGCTCAAACCCAGGGGATGAGCTAATTGGCCGATGATCAGAGAAAGGCAACAAGCCAGTGTTGCAGAAGTCACATCAAATACAGTCAGGCCGGGTCAAGGTCATTAAAATAATGCTGATGCCACCACTCCACAGGATGACCTAGGACAACTCCAACTGGAGAAGCTCTGGGCATTTCATATCAATACCCTCATTTAGAAATATGATAAAATAACACATCCTGTTCTCGTCTGTGAGAAAGACAGTGCCACTAGCCCACATCAGAACTCCCTTAAGGAAGCCCAGAATTATCCAATGTATCTTGATTAATTTGTCCCCCACAAACCCCACTGGGAAAGCTGTTGTAGTTCCATCATGTATGGTAATAGAGCCCTGGAGTAATTTACCAGAGTCCATTTCCTTATCATTCCTGCTTTCTAAAGTGGCTGAGAGATTAGAGAACAATGTAGATAAACCTCCTAAAAGGAGTTTAGTAAAGTAGGTGCTGCTCTTGCTAACTAAAAGTATTACTGGTGGAAAGAAACTATACACAAGTAAACACTTCTGTTTCTACCTAATGGCTTATTAACAATCTGTATTTGGAGATTTTTATGTTGTCAAAAAGAAAGTGTTAAAAAAAGTCAACAGTTAGCTTTGGGAGCAACTATATAAATACAAGCACAATTTACTGTTTTGCCAGGGGCAACAGATCTCATCTGATGTATTCATAGCCTCCAAGGAAAGCAGCAGCCATCTGTTAAATAAATAACTCATTAGGTGAAAAGCAAGTGCTTCCACAAGATTAACTGAAAAATCTGCTGGAGCCCACTGCCATTAGCTGGCTAGTGAACACGGGGAGCTAAAGATAATTTGGGTATTGAAAGAATCAAAAGACTCTTGCTTCATGCAAGCTCAGAAAAGAATCCAGGTGACCACAGGTTTACCCTTCCAGATAAACATAAGAAGGAAATATTTTTTTTAAATGCACTATACAATCATAATGATGCAAAGTTCTCAATTAATAAAGGAAGCATTTTCATTTCTATCAGCCTGTCATTTTGCAGAAGAGGCTTGAGAAAGGGGAGTTCTGCTAAAATCAACACTCTAAGAGGAAGCCATAGTGTAGAATGTGTGTGTCATTCACATCCTGAGGTTCCAAATACAATCTAAGCCACTTGGCGCAACGAAACAAATCTAATTTCATCTTTCCTTGGATGATTCAGAAAGTACTTCAGTATCACACAGGAGCCTTATGAACATTAATTTCTGTTGCTATATTTAAAAAAAGAAGTCCATAGCATCAGTCTGTCATTTGTCTCTCCCCAATCTGAGTGAACGAGTGTGTGTGTGTGTGTGTGTGTGTGTGTGTGTGTGTGTGTGTGTGTGTACTTTCAGCTTTCTGGGTGGCAGTGCCTCCTAGGTGGCAGTGAGCTGTACTTCAGTGATGTTGCTCAGATTAGACAAGTGAAATAGAACTGAATTCTGTTTACTGGGAAATAATCCCTGTGAGAAATTGCTTAGGAGAGCCTATGGCCTGGTTGTCACCTCTGGGAAGGACAAATGGGGATGGCATTTCTGTGCTGGTGATTTCCAAACCACAGCACCTGACTTTACCTGCCCTTCCTCTCTCTCACTTCCAAGAACTTCAATGTTGTGCCAAGGAGAGTTCACAGTCAGGAGCAAAAGAAAAGGACAAAAGACCCCAAGAGACACCATTGTGATAGTTTCCAAAAGGCAACACACATGACAGATGGAAACCAAAATAGATGTGAGCAGGTATGACCCTACCTATGTCACTGAGAAAAATCCTTGCCAAGACAGCTGATCCATCACCTCCATGAAAATATGACTAGTCTTCTTGTTGTCCAAATAGAGGTCAGAGATCAGTGCTAGTGGGCATCCTCCATGTGCCAAATACCCAGTTCCTGCTCCACCAAAAAAAGCACACACCCACTGGGACTCTATTTGACCCCAAGTCACTAGTGAAGGGATGGGAGAAAAATGAGAGTGGGAGTCATGAGAGGAGCTCACTGATCAGTTAAGTAACCTGGGTGGTCAGCCTCCTCCTCCATGAGGAGAGAAGGTGGAGAGAGAATGAATACAGAGTATCACTGGCTTAATTCAGCTAACTTTCAACACGTGCCCATCCTACATTGCTGCCAACTGTTGGTTCCAGATCACAAAGCAGTTTTGACCCCTTTGGGCTACCACTATGTAGAAGGAAAAGGTACAAAGTATGGGCCAATGTGAATAACACTGTGCTGAGCATGCAAGAGTCCTGGGTTCAGATCCTGCTTCTTTTTTCTACCTGGCCATGTGGACATTTCTGCCTTTGGTTTTCTCATCTGTAAAATAAGCCTGTTATCATAGACATTTTTTTTTTTTCTTTTGGTACTGGAGATTTAATCTAGAGGTGCTTTATTACTGAGCCACATCCCAGGCCCCACCTTTTTTATTTATTTATGTATTTATTTTTGCATTTTGAGACAGGATCCCCCTAAGTCACTTAGGAGCTTACTAAGTTGCTGAGGCTTCTCTTTAACTTGTGATCTTCCTGCCTCAGCTTCCCCCGCTGCTGGGATTACAGGTGTGTGCCACCACCCCCAGCCTAGATGAATGAGCCTTATCTGAGACTCCATGGACATCTTGGACTCATGGGTGCAATTTGGGGTGTTCACAGACTCCTCAAAATATATGAAAAATTTAGGGGCAGAGCCAAGTTTCTAAGAGGAGCCTAGAACTTGTCTCACATTTGCAAAATGGTCACAGTTCAAAACCTGTTAATAACCACTGGAATAGATGAAATGTATAATCCCTTCCAGCTCTAAATCCAATAACTCAAGTAACAAGACTGAAAATGTGAACATGGCAACCCTTTGGGACACAGAAAACTAAGAGCTTGACCAAACTCAGTAACAGGGGCCTTCACAGCCATCCTAATAAAATAACCAAGGCTTTGGCATTTGGCCAGTGGGCACAACCTGGGGGGTCTGGGAAGCCCTGGAGCTGGCTGGACCTCTGGGATATCAATCACCAGTGTTGAACCAGGAGCCAGCAATTCTGCTTCCTCTCCTTGCTGTGGGTATTTAGGGGCACTAAGGAGAGAAGAGATGGAGTGTATGTTAAGATGCTAAGGGTCTGAGTCAGAGCTGATCCATGCTGAACTGCATAAGTGATCATTCTCAGTCACAGCCTGGACTCTACCATGTTGGAATCAGGGATCTGGGATGTGTGTGGAAGTTCACTCCTGAGCTTAACTGGAAGGAGGAAGGGTTTTAAAAGCTACTGGGAAATGCAGGTTGAATTGCAAGAGGAATGCCTGAAGGTACAATTTTTGATCTTTACATGGTCATTTTGGTGCAGGTCTGCCTAAATTTCTAAACAGTAGAGTTTTCCTAGCTGGGAAAGATCATGTTTACCCAGATTCAATACATGAATTTGATTGCTATAACCAATCATTGTTCCATGGAATTCAGGTCTATCCCTCCTCATAGGACCCCATGGCCAAAACCTGGCCCTACATGATTTCACCCTGGTTGCTAGTCAAAAAGAAAGAAGCAAAGAATCCAGGGAACCAGTACTGTCCTCTGGCTCAGAAGTAGCTCAGGATGAAGTTGCAGATTCAGAAGCCACCTCTCCTTCCTCTGGCAGGAAGGGGCTCCCCATGAATAAGTTTCTCCCAGAAACTAGACCAAGGTGGAGACTATACAAAGACTCAACCAGAGTCCAGTGGGCTCATGCTTGAATTCTAGATCTGCTACTTACCACTGTCTGAGTCAAGCTAGAGTGTACTTATTGTCTCTGAGCTTCAGTTTCTTTACCTGTAAAGTGGGATAAGAATCATTTCTACTCCATAGATTCCTTGTTAGCACAAATGAGAAAAGACATACAAAGCACTTAGCAATGAGCCTGGCACAGGAGAACCCTTAACATGGCTATATAATTTCACTGGTGGCTATACTGCTACTGCTGCTATTAATATTATTCCTATGCAGGCTCTTAGAATTATACTGTGTGAAGTTCTGAGCATATAAATCAGGTACTCTATAAGTGATTCCATGGTTACTGGGCTTTTTCTTAACTCCTGGCCCTAAGCAGCAGGAGAGCCCAGGGCCTTCTGACCTGCCTCTTACCTTTCTTTTGTTGGTGGGATTGACGTAGAGGTAACTGAGGACAGTCTTTAAACCCACTTTGTCATTCAGCTTTTCATAGGTGGTGCCGTAATCTGTTGACCTGCAGTAAAAGAGAAAAAAAGAAAGGGAGAGATTGTTTTATCAAATGGGGTTTGTGTTTAAAGGGGAGCCAGGCTGTCCCCTGACCTGTATCTTTGTTCCCAAATCACATGAGTGCTTAAAAGTGTTCTTCCGAGATGAAAAGCCCCATTAATTTGAGAAGAGCAATTAGACTAATGCACCTGCTTACTACCTGAGCCTGCTCCGCTTCACTCCCAGCCTTTCACAGAGACCTACTTTTGTCCCTTTGTGAAGTTGTAAGTAAAAGGAGCCACTGGAGACTGCCTGCCTCCCATGAGGCTCACTCCATGGCTCTCTATAGAGTTCTGAGCAGGGGCACAAATTCCCTTCAACCAGCCCTCTATACAAGGGCATTGAGTGGAGGCCCCAGGAAAAGAGGCCAGACTGTCTCCCGAGGTCACTTGCGTGCAACCAACCTCACAACTCGTCTTCCAATCCTGAAGCAAGGGGTCCCTCAGAGAAGCAGGAAGCGCTCAAGACTTTGTGCAGTCCAATGGCCAAATAAGACCCCACTGGGCAGAAGGTCTGATGCTTTAGACCTTCAGGAGCAACTGTGGTCCAGGGTGAAAAGCCAACGACATGGATTGCTTCCAGTGGGTCATCATTCTAGTTATCCTGCAGGCTACCTGCTCCTCCTTTGAGCCTAATTTCTAGTGGACTGGTCTCACTGCTGAAAATACAGGTAAAGGCTCCTAGAGCAAAGGCAGGCAAACTTCTGCTGGTTCTTTCTCTTCCATCCTGCCCTCCTCTGGTGGAGAAGGAAGAAAAGGTGCCAAATGGTGGGACGTGAGTGGCCACTGATCCAACCACACTTTCCACCTTGCCCCCTCCCATCCACCACACACCTCCCACTTTCCAGACCACCCTTGTCTTCAGCTTCCCACCTCCTTTCTGTTGTTACCTTCCTTGACTCAACTTGAGACACTTTTCCAACTCAGGCTTTAGAGGCCAACTTAGTTTGTCATGTGAGCATCTGCATTCTGGATCAATCTCCCGACCCTGGCGCTGAGCTTCCCCAGGAGGTGGGCATCAGCTCTAGGAAACAATGCTCCTTGCCCTTTCATTGAGCCTTTAACCACCTTAGATCTCTACTCTGATCCTACTTTGGGCCACAGTGTAGCTCAAGAAGACTAGTAGCAGAACTACATCATGACTTATCTCCACCTCCAAACATTCTGGCAAATTCCTTGTCTTTGGGCCCAGCTGGAATGCCCACATTCCCTGTCAAGGCTTCCCTAATCCTCTTCCTATACCACTCATCTCTCTTCTCCACCAGCACATTTCCCCCGTCCTGCATTCAGGGTGTACTTTATATGCCTCTTTCCTAACTCTACAACCATGTCATGATTATTTCCTTGATGTTCTATTTCCCCAATCACAGGACAAACTCACACTAGGACAAGAAGGGAGTGTGCAAACATTGGCTGCAGCAAAATCCCTTTGCATCCCTAGATCTGCAGCTATCTGGTTGCATGACCAGATACAAGTCACTTAACCTACTGGAGTCTTAGGTTCTTACCTGAAAGGTGGGAATAATTTAATCTCACATGGCACTCGTGAGGATGCAAAAACTAAATAAATGAATAAAAATGTAATTTTTTATTAAAAAAAAGAATAAAAGGAAAACTCCTGACAGAATGCAGTAAACAGAAATGACTGAAATGTTGAAACAAAATAAAAATTAAAAGGCATTTGTTCATTTATTTTCCCTGAAAGGTATAGAACAAGGCCTTACACATCATGCAACAGTCAGCTCGCTCATTTAGTAAAAAAAAATTTCAGGATCTCTAATTCCTTCCCTAAGCTTCTGGTTCCCTGGGGGCATAGTTCTGCTCCCCAAAGCAGACTAATGCTGTGTCTCCTGCAGCTCTCAGGTACACAGCTCTGAAAACCACTCCCATTCTTGCTCTTTGCCTTTATCTCTTGAAACCAGCTCAGCCTCCAAGTCTTAATGCATCTTAAAAAACTTCAGTCCCTAGTGTTCTTTCCATTTTCATGCCATTGGTCTTGCAACAGGTCCCCACTGGGATGCTCTTCTGCCCCTTCCCCACACCGATCCTCCATGCTGTTAACAGGTTAGATTTCACTGGCCCAGATCTGTCCACCTCACTCCTTGGGAGTAATTAACCACTGTGCACATACAGTCCAGCTTCAGCTTCAGCTTACATGCATTGTCTTGTAAAATTTGGCTTCAACCTCCCTCGCTAGACCCATTTCCAGCACCTACTGCTCCACCTCTCTCTCAGAAGCCTCACTAAACTTTCCTAAATGTGCCCTGTGTTTCCACCGCCATCCACTTCTGCACCCTTCATCCCCTTTGCTAGAACCAGCTGTCCCCACACCTTCTTCTTCTTTGGCAAATTTCTCTCCAGTTTTCAGCATCTAACTCTAACCCCATCTCCCTTCTAACTTTCCCACAGGGAGCTTAAACACAATTTCCTTTGTGTTCTCGTGCCCTTTTGGCACACATTTCTATCTTAGCACTGATCCTATCATTTGAGTGGCACCATCTTTATTCTGAGACCTCCTCCTTGACTGTAATTCCCTCCATGCAAAGAAAGTACACAATAAGTAGGTTTTATATTGTTTTGCTTAGTCTTTATTTATGAGAGTGAATGAATGAATAAGCTTTTCCAAACACACTCAAGTTTTTACCCAACTACTAAAGTTAGTGGTAACTCAACACATAGCCACACCTAGGAAACACACTTGACGCTTTGGATGCTGGCACAACTGGTACAGAATGGTACAGGCCAGCAGCATCTAGTGCCAAGGAAGGCTCTGTAATTCAATCATACTAGAATTAATGTTAAATGACCAATTGACTTCCACCCTGGGCAAATGGTGCTCACCAGGGCAATGCAGGAGACAAACCATAATCTTTAGAGGATGTCAATTGCATACTTTTATTAATCCAAATAAAATCTTTTATAGAATGAATTATTTCTTGATTTATGTTCTTAAGGCATAAAGGCAGCATGTATGGGGGAAAGAACACTGAATGTTAAATATGGAATTCCAACTCCAGGACTGATTCTAAAATGACTCAAAGAGTTTCCCTGGACAAGCCCCTACTCTAAGCCTGTGGAAGAAAAAATTATTCTGACACCTGTTAAAATGGCAAGGCAGACTTTTTTCAAGACCACTGCAATGGTGTAAGAACTACTGCAATGGGGATTTGCAGTAGAGGAGAGAAATTGGACTCAATTCTAAATACATCAAGGAAAAGTGGAATTTATAGCCCAAGAATGGGGGGCAGGATCAGTGGATAGAAAATTACTGAGAGGGTAGGATAATTCTTTGCCAATAATCCTAATAGGATTCTTATTAAATACAGGCCAGGGTGATCAGATGTTACCTGGGGGACAGTGGAGGATGAGGACTTTGATCAGATATCAAGGTTAGGGGATTCTCAGACGAACCCGACTTAGCAGGATTCTTGCTAAAATTGGGCTCTTGAGAACATGCCCAAGGTTGGGGCCTCATTAAAAAAAGAGCTCAAAAGAGCCTGACCAGAATTTGGAGGAGAGAATCTTTGTCAAGTTCCATTCTGTCATTACCGCAGGAGGTTTAACTCAGATAATCATACAGCCCCTTCCGTACCTTAAATTTTATTATCTCACCAACATAGTGCTAAGCAGTTTTCCAATGAGAGACTTTCCTCATACTATCTATAGCAAACATCTTGTGAGAACTAAATTCTCAGGGCTCCCTGCATGACTGATGTCACAACAAACTTTCTTCTAGAATCCAAATAACCCTCATCAAAGGAAGTGTGCTTAGCGCCACACATACTCTCTCTTGCTGCAAGCTGCACAACAAACTCACACTGACTTTGCTATTTTCCAAAAGTGGCTGCTGAGAGTAGGGACTTCCCAATACAGGGAGCTCTCTCTGTCTCAGCCTCCTCCAGGCCTCCGGCAGTTTCTGCTCATTCGTTCTGACAGAAGCAAGTGCTGATCACTGAACCCACCTCAAGGAGCCAGTGGGCCTGTGGAATCAAAGGTGCCCTTGACTCTATCCTTTCCAGCATGGACACCACGCAGTGTTTTGACCACAGCGTCCTGTGGGCCCACTTGGCTTGAGGTGAGGGGCAGATGGCAGAGAGGTGTGGCCTCATGGCCAGAGACAACTGTACCTGCAGAATTCACTCTGACAAGAAAGCGAACTATCCTCTACTTGGGGATCCAGACATCTGCCAGGAAAGGGGGTCATTTAGAGAAGAAATAGGCTCATCCTGCCTGTTGTAAAACTACAGCCTCCCAAACCTTGACACTAGGTTCATAAACCTGAAATTTTCAGATGGCTGGAGCCACGACACATGTGCACAGAGCACCCTCCATGAGCCTGGCACTATGCCAGCTTCCATCTCGAATTGCTTGGTGCACAGAGGTAACCTGGAAGACAACGTGAGATGCGCCCAGCCACAGAGCTCTGGCTTCTGTGCCTTGGCTCTGATTCCTCTGTCTCTGTTCTGCTGTGTGTGTACCCTTCTCTCTTGTTCTTTCTGGGTTTTTTTTTTTTTTTTTTTTTTCGTGAATTATTTCCAACACAAGGAAAAGCACAATGAGTTGGCAATCACATGGCAACTACAAAATTTAACAATTGTTTGTGTTCGTGGGAAAAATAACCTTTCTGAGTACTTTTACATTCTCATAGGTGCTATTTCATAGGATATATGTGCTGCAGCGTGGTCATTTAACCCAATAGTCAGTATCTGTGATACACCCACGTTGACACATCTAACCATAATTCATTCACCAAAACTACTATAGAGCATTTCTGCTTATGAAGAAATTGTCTACTTCTCCATTCAACCACTTAAAAATATTTTGGGTTTTTTTTTTTCCCCTTTTAAAAATTGCTAGGATAGGTACATGGGAAAGTTAAGTCAGATTCATTCCACTGTGTTTCCTTTTCCCAGATCTAAAAAGAATCAATAAAAAAATAAAATAAAATTCCTGAAAAATTGCTATTATAAATGATACTGCTATGAACATGGCTATGCATGGCTTCTTACACATTTGTGCAAGTTATTTTCTGGGGAGACACCTTCATGTGGAACCATGGTGTTCTATTCTATATGAAACTCCTCCCCTGCTGGTTATTGACATTTTCTCCAAAGAGGTGGTAACTCTAGAGACGCTGCTCCTCCTCAGCTCCTCTACCTGCTCAGGGACCTGTGCATCTTCTGGCTGATCACTCACACTATTCACGTACCTGACATTGCTGGTGGAGGGGATGTCCTTCCTCTCCAACTTCCCAGGGGTGTGCGGGGCTATTCCAGGATCCTAGTTTGAGCCCTTTCACCACCTGAGCCCTTGTCTCCTCCTGACAGGCATTCAGAAGGCCTCAGCCATTGTCAGTCTACACCTGCCCTGCCCTGCCCCTGGTTCCTCTCCTGGAGCTCCCAGTGGCAATAGCAGGCACTGAGGTAGGAACATGGGATACTTTTTATCTACCCAGCAAGTTCCCAATCGCCTTATGAACTTGTGCTATTTAAAAAAAAATGAAAGAAAAGAGAAGAAAAACTTTCTGTCAGTGTAGTCCAGTCAGCCTCCTGATAGAGCTGAGCTGCAGCCCAGCACCCCTGTTCCCAATGCCACATCTCACCAGAGGTGAGAGGGCTCTGGAAGGCTCTCTGCCAGTTCTCAGGGGGCCGCCAGATGTTCTGCATCAGGGCAGCACACCGTTCTTCTGATCCTGTAATCGCTCTCCTTTGCTTGCCCCTGAGCCCCTCACCCGCCGCCTTCTCTCTCCTCCTCTTGACCCTGAGCTCTGGAAAACTAAGACCTCCTCATCTGCCAAGTCTCTCATTAGTCTCTCTGCTTCTTCTCATTGAACTCCTTTCTGTGTGATGGAATCTAAAACTAGCTGTGATAGTTCCTCTTCCTGTTAGCATTTTTTGTTTCATTTTTTGTGTCTATTATCACATATCTATCAGTCATAACAACTACCATGTGCCAGGCTTCTCCTTTCTGGCCATTTATAAGTAGATCTAACTCAGGTTGGCAAAGATTTTTTTTAAAGGATCAGATAGTAAATATTTTAGGTTTTGCAAGCCTCTGCCACAACTACAGTGGTCCCTGGCTTACAATGCTTCGGCTTAATATATTTTACATCACAACGGTGCAAAAGAGACACACATTCCAAAGAACACTTACTTGGAATTGGAATCTGACCTTTTCCCAGTGATAGACTCAGATACTCTCTCCTGGTGCTGAGTTATATATGGCACTCAGTCCAAAGATCCTCATGAGGGGAAACAAATGGCACTGTGTCCAGCATTTTCTGGAAAGGTATTTGTGTTTTCATATCCCCTTCTGTCTACAACACACCCATCTGTGTCTCCTACATTTGGTCTATTTAATGCATTTTTTACTTATGACATTTTCCACTTAGGACAAGTTTTCATGATGTGACCCCATGGTAAATTGAGAAGTTTCTACACTCAAATCTATCTTGTAACTCAAACCAAACCTACCACAATCCACGAGTGGCCAGGTGTGGCCGTGTTCCAGGGAGGCTGCATGTGTAAGAGCAGAGCGGTATGATTTGACAGCTACCACTCTAGCTGACTGCAATGACAGCCCCTACCTCTATCCAGCCCCAGCCAGGCTCCGGCCCTGCCTTGAGTCTAAGACAAATTTCCAAAAGTCCTGCCAGGATCACAGAGGCCCTAACTCTTCCATCCCTGCCTGGCTGGCATATCAGGTCAAATGCCTGTCCTGCCAGTGTTCCAAGACCACCACAGTCTGCCTTCTCACCTCCCATTTCCCTCTCTCTCATGTTGGCTATTGTCTGAACTTTCTCCTTTATGACCCCAGCCCCACACTGATTGCACTGCTAAGACTCTTCCTACAACACCAGGTCACACCCTCTTCTGCATTTATATCAACAGCACCTAAGAGTTCCCTGTTTATTCTCTGAATGTGTATCGAGTGCTTCTGTTGTTTCCTGTGATTGCTAAAAGCAAAATAAGAAATGAATTTTTTTTAATCTCTGGGAGTACAGGGCATGGCTTTAAGGAGAGAAAACAAGATTGGAGCAGTGTAAAGACAAGTGGACTCACAGCTGTGCACATTTCTGAACCTCAACTCAGACATCACAGTTGCCAGGGCCTTGGGCTTGCAAGGCAAGCACTCTACCGACTGAGCTATCTCCCCAGCCCCTGCAGTTCAGATTCAACAGTGAGGAGTTAGACACCTCACCTCGCATCTGACAAAAGCCCTGTTCCATAAGTGCCTGTGGCTGTCATTTTTATGAATACCTCAGATTATATTATCCTTCAGGGCAACCACCTTATTTTCTTTTTCTGATTTACACTCCTTATACTTCATCAGAGGTTAGGCACAAGGTTGCCCAATACATCATTAGAGGACTGTTGGTCACTGTTTCCAGTTGTGAGCATGTAAGAACAATATGGTCCAGCTCCTGGGAATCAAGACCGAACAGCGCTTCAAAGTGCCAGGTCTTGAGAAGCAGCCCCTAGTCTCTCTGCTGTTTGTGCTGCACCAAGATACGACAATCCAAGCCCACAGGCAATTAGGGCCTCCAGTGTGTGGCAAGCCGCAGCCCACTTCAAGGTCAGGGTCAACAGTAGCCACAGCATAGTGCCAGACTATCACTTCCCAGAGACTATTTGTGATGGAAAACCACTGATTCTTCCCTCTGGCCTGCTCCCTCCTCATTTAAGGGCCAGTGCCCAAAGCCACATTCAACTGTATCTTTGCAATGGCAGAAGCCCAACTTGACCACAAATAACTAGCCAGATAACTAATTCCAGAACTCAAGCCAAAAGCAAGTGATTGAAACAGCTTTATTCTCCAAGTGTGTAATGGTCCCACTCTGCTTTAGAAAAACCACAGGCAGGCTGATGCCAGGACAGAGCCCACACAGCTCCCAGGAACCTCCTCTCATGTAGGACTCCATGGCTGCATTATCTAGTCTCACAAAGAGCAGCACAATGATACAAGATAATTAATTCACCTCTATTTTCTCCTGCCCCAGCTACTGAAATGAGAGCCATCACCATGTTCTAAATGCAGAAAATTGGAGCTTAGCTGACTAGAATCATGCAGAATTCCTGGTTTAGATCAGATAACGTGTGGACCCAATAGCAACACCATCACAGACTGGGCCTCATGTGGGACAGAAGGTACAGGTGTGTGGGGTGGGACCAACATGCAGATCCCTGCTCACTAAAGCAGCTCAGTTCAGAAAACAGGCTTTGCTGGGTTGGTATATTTGATAGAATTCAAGAAGGCTAAAAGATCCAAACCTAGAAGCCAAGAGACCTGTCTGTATCTACAGGGAAGGGAAGAAGTCTTGCTATAGAGATTAAAAAAAAAAAAAAAAAAAGGAAGGAAGGAAAGAAGGAAGGAAGGAAGAAGGCATGGCATCCTATAAATCACTGCAGGTATGTTCATGTGAAATGGAATGACCGTCATTTAGGGGAAAGACCAGATAAAATCTATTGTGCATGCACACACACACACACACACACACACACACACACACACATGCAAATATATATGACAACATTCAAGAATAAGATAAATATCAAGATTACTGACCTGAGAAAAACCCTAAGATATAATCCTAAAATCTTAAAAAAGCCTCCTGAAGAATAATAATAATATATTAAGTATATACAGAGTATAGGCAGATGCAGCAAAACAACGTATTTGTGCTAAGTAGTATATAAGTCTATATAAAAATGCATTTAGAAATCGAGATAAAAACACAAATAACTGGTAAATGAGGTTTACCTCTGACAGAGAACTGGAGTGGGGTGGCTATATGAACTTGAGTTTATTTGTAACACTGAAATGTTTTAAAACAAAAATATATCCATGTAACACTCGTGTAGTTAAAAATCACAGCAATAAAGCGATTGTTACTGAGTAGTCACAATGCAGATCAGTAAATTAACACATCTGCAAGGGAATCCTATTATAGATAAGCATTTGAATTCGAAAAGGCAGAGCAACATAATCATAAGAGGATTCATTTCAGAGTCAAGCAGATTTGGTTTCAAATCCAGCCTGTGGAACCTCAGGCTAATTACATAAGTCTCATGTTTCATATCTGCTCAAAGGGAATATAAATATTATTCTATAGGATTTCTGTGATGCTTAAATAGCCCTAATATTGGGGAATGCGTTTCACTGTCGGTTGCTGGAAGACCCCTGATAGACCAACAATAGCATTACCAGAGGACAATGTCTACGCATTTCCGAGCAAACAGCAGCTGCATTATAGACATATAACCTCCAGTGGACAGACAACTGCAATCTCATTCCCACAGCATCAGGAATCAGCTTCCGAAAGGCACGGGGGAGAAGGAGCCAGCCTACACGTAATCAAAGACAGCCTCCAGCAGGTGGTCGGCACTTACAAATTAAAGTCTAGGGAAAATGGACTCAACTTTTTTCACCAAGTTTTCCTGAGGAAAAAAATAATGAGGCTCACACTAGAAGGTTCCAGACGGTTTCAAGAAGGCATCCCTGTCTAGAGAGTAGCTGTTTACCATTTTCCTTTAAAATTCCATGCAGCCAGCCAGGGCCCTAGAACACATGTGTAATTATGTCTGTGTGCACATCCGGAAGCCTCCAGGATAAAACGCACAGCCACCTCATAGAGGGATGGGAACCGAGGCAGTCTTCCCATCACCTCCCTACCAACCCTCTGTCCCATTCATTTTTAAATATTTTCCTCCTCAGCGATAAGCAAAATGTCTTGCACACAGAAGGCGCTTGAAACTTTCATTAATTATGTGATCCACTGATGCAAGACCCTCCCTTCCCAAAGCCACCAGCCCTGGGGAGAAGAGTGGCTGTTCATCACACCCTCCTCCATGAGGCCTCTGTCTCTCTGGCCTTAGGTTTCCTGGCTCCCAGCATCTGTCACTCTCACAGGGCACTGTATCTGTTCTCTGGAGACATAATCTCTTCTTTTCTGCTCTTAAGTCATTATTTAGCTTCTTGTACCCAGGCTTCTTTCTAGAGTCTTCTGAGACCAAGGGACTAGATTGGATGTCTACTTTAACTCCTCCAACATGCCGGATAATGGCACACAGGGTTGATACTAAAACTGAGACATACATTCCAGGAACTGAAAGAGTCACACAGATAGGTTCCCTTCTGACTGTGAAAATGTTCTGCTGTGAGAGACTAAGAACAAAGCCGGTGTTCCTCTGTGACAGGCCATTTCTATCAGAATCGTACTGGTCAACCAGGGAAGAACAAAGCCTAAGGGCTTCAACACCGGACACCTCCCGAGCCAGGAGAGAAACAGTGGAAAGCTCCCCTCACACGCAAGAAGTGAACTGCTGCCGCTCCCCTTTGTGAGACTCTGATATCCCAGTTGTTCCATCTCCTTATGGGCCTGAAGCCCCAAGTTTCATTCATTCCGTCCTTTAAAAGAATTACTGAGTGACTGCCATGTCCCCTGTGTCAGTTATGCGACATTATTTAAATAAACAATTGCCCTGTTGGAACCTACGTCCCTGTCTCCAGATGCTCTTGACAATGGGTTAGAGCTGTAAAGCATGAAAAACAATCTCAGTTTATAAAAGCTTTCCCTGGAAAGGCTAAGCAAGAAAAAGAAATTAGCTAAAATCCGGGTTTACTCTCGAGTCACAGAGGATTTCTTAAACCATCCCCGTGGCCCATGGAGAAAGGTTCCCTCCAGAATCAGAGGCAGCATTCACCTGAGTCCAAGTGACCTGACTGGCTCAGTAGATGGGTTCCCCTGGTCTTGTATAAAAGAAATGTCACACCCTCAGGTCTTTTTGAGAGACAACGGTACTGAAAATTTATAGTAGCAACATCTTTAAATACAGAAAAAAAAAAAAACCAATGTGCAACTTAGATGTCTGCTATAACTGCACCCTCCAGAGAAAAGCTTGGTTAATATTTTGGGATGTTTTTCTCTTAATCTGTATGTGTTTACAAAATTTGAGAGTATTCTTTGTAAGTCGCTTGGGTCCAGCTTTTTCACTTAACATAATATTATCAGCATTCCCCGACACTGCTCTCTATTTTTCAAAAATATCATTTTAAAAATCTTACAACACTCCAGGGTATGAAGGTATCATAATTTACTCTAACTATCCTCTTTAGTTAGTTGGTCAGTTTCTGGCCAAAATTTTATATTAAATAACTTTAATGTATATTGCTATATATAAATCTTTGTGGGTATCTTTATTTGTTTCCTTGGACTAGATTCATATAAGTGCAATTACTAGTTCAAAGGGTAAAAAAAAATTATCATTAAGGCTCTTGATATTAGCTGCCCTACAGAAAGAAATATTCTGGTCATTCTGCATTTACACTAACAATGTTTATAAATAACAGTTTCACCGCACACTTGCCAACACTAGGTTTTATCATTTTGGAGTTCCTATACTTAAGCAGTTTAAGATACCAAAGGGACATACACGTTTGATGCCAAATCATCATAAAATCTTTTAGATCTTAATTGTGTCTTCACACCAGAATATACATTACAAACTTTTATGACTTGGGACTCTGTTGTACTTTTAAAACACTATGGAAAACCCCAAGAGGTTTAATTCACATGTATTATGTCTAATAATATGTATCATATTAGAAACTACCTCTGAGAAAAGTTTTTATCATTTCTAAATTTATTTTAAAATAACAGTAATAAAGTAATCTTATGAAGAACAACTTCGTTCCCCAAATAAAAACAAGGTAGTAGAAGAAAACTGGCACTGTTTTACCTGTTCTTATTTGTGTGCACAAAAGCTCTTTAACATCTGGCTTCATAAAAGTCAACTAGATTCTCATATCTGTTTCAGCATCCAATCTGTTATGAGAATACATTGTCATGCAGCATCTAGAAAACTCTACTGTATACTACCCACGAGAAAATGAGAGTTAAAATGGCAAATCACATTTTATTACTAGAAAATAGTTTTGTTTTCATTAATCTCCTGGAAAGAGTCACAGAGAACCCCCCAAGTATTCCAGAGTAGACCACAATCTGGGGACTAATGTACTATGCCAAACCACTTCGAGGACCCAAGAGAACTGAAACTTACAGTCTCTCTCTCTTTTTTTTAATCTATGAAGTTCTTACAAATCTCCCCTCACTTCAAATATCCTTCTTCTCCAGACCCTTTAAAGTCCAACTGCAGCCTTCTGCATGAAGCCTTTGAATCTACCCTGCCCTCAAGAGACCTTTGCTTCCTCTGATTCCCTCTGGTTTTTCTCTCTCTGAAAGGACACTTAGGTCTATACCCTCTGATTTCCATACTCTTTTGCCCCCACCCCAACCATCAGCTTCTTGAGATCAGGGGTCAAGACTCTGGCACATACTTGGACTGAGTAATTGATTTCTTAGAAGATGGTCACCCTAAATCACAGTGGCATTTCAGTAACTAACATCTGCATAGTGTTTTACACAAAACACTTTCTCTTGAAATACTTTATTCTCAAAGTGGCCCTCTGACAGATTTTTCATCTATCATAAAGGTGAAGAAATGGAGACTTGCAGAGCTAAGCTACAGTGCTAGAACCTGAATCCAAGTCATCTGATTTTAAATGCCACGTGCTCTACTTCAATACCTTGTCATTAGCCCCAGCCATCGAGCATCTGCTTCACAAGATACCACATAATAGGGTTTCATGGACTGTCCATTCAGGGGACCTTCGTGCACACTTCCTATAAGGAGGCATGTCACAGGTAGAACAAAGAGAACATCTGGAGTCAAAATTAGGATAGAATCCCTGCTCTCCCACTTACTAGCAACATGACCACAGGAACACTGACTGCCTTTCCTGGGCCTCAGTTTCCCTAACTCTAATAGGCATAATAATCACCATCAGGCAGGGTTATTAGGAGGAGTGAATTGGAAGAGCCACATGATGCAAAGTGCAAGAACCAGCTCAGTTCCAGGCTCTGTTTTCATTTCTTCGCATGCCTGTCTTGCCTCCATTCTCTATTTCTCCTGTCTCCCCAGGGAAACAAGAATGGGTTGTCAAAATGAAGAGTGGCATTACCTATAATCTCAGCAATCTTACTATTAAGCAGAAAAATATTTTCTCCCAGACACCTGAATATTGGCATCTTTAGAACATAGATGCTATGGAAAAAGCAAAAAGTATACTTGGAAAAATAGGATGAACATTTTTACCCAAAGACCTTCACTGCCAAGCCACGCAAGCACCTGCAGGGGCCTTGATGCCGAAAGTCAGTGCCCACAGCCTCCCTCCTCGACACACACAGAGTGACTGGAACCCAGCACCTGTCGTGATATGAGATGCTCCCCTGAGGGAAGGTAGCGATAGGTCAGGCAAGTTAAGGGGCTGAAAGGGGTCAGAGGCCTGGACAAAGTCCAAAGGGGTCAGAGTCCCTCTGAGACAGTTAATATGGCAGGGCTGGAAGGAATGTGATCCTATTGACTGTCTCCAGTCACTCACACTTAAGCATTCTGAAGCCCTATTAAGTTCTACTCTATTGGGTTTGTGAAGTCTTGTTACAGACCCTCCTTGTTTCCAACTAAAAACAATGCTTCAGTTTCTCATTCCAATGAGAGGTTTGGAGTCAGTGACCTCAAAAGTTCCTGCCGTCCTAACACTCTGTGCATCTGATCACAATTAGATGCCTCCAAATGGCTTCTGGCTCATTCCAAAATGCAGGGTTATGCTCCCAGGATGCAGACCCCTCACCACTGAGAGGTTACTGAGGTCCTGATACAACTGTGTAAGCTGGAGTAACGCCTCTGTAAGCACACAGCTGCCCAAATGTTGGCCAGCCTGGGGACCACTAATCTAGGCACCAACACGAACGCTGTCAGAAAGAATCACAAGGTTTGGGGGAGACATGGCCATTTCTCATTAAATAGCTAGAAAGCAGGACACAGGCAAGTCCTGAAGGCCAAGAACTAAAACACATCATTCAAAACCCTGAAAGTGGAGCACCAGGAAATGGTGCTCAAAATGACATAGCACATCAGTGACATTTTGATATAGCCCTCCCCCGGAGAGACTGGAGTGAGGGAGCAGCGTGGGGAGGAGGATGGGGAAGGGAGCTCAAGAATGCTATTCAATAAAACTCTGCCAGGACAAGCACCCTATGAAGTCTCTAGTGCTTACTCCCTGGCACACGGCAGGAACTCAATCACTATCTTTCATAAATAAAAAATTAAGGGGTAAATAAGTAGGACCAATGCAGTTAGACAAAATGCAGTAGACTAGTAGTTAATCCCAAATGCAGTAGACTAGTAGCTAACTCCACAAGTTTGTAAAGTCAGAGACAGGGTTTCAAGACCTGTCTCTAGTCCTGGGGTCAATTAAGTTATTCAAACTTCAGTTTTCTCATCTGTAAAGTATACTGAGCTGCCTAAACTAAGCACCTTGTATATTTGTTGGAGAACACAGTGAGGAAATGCCCATAAAGCACTCATCTCAACATCAGGCACATCACAGGTGCTTCATAAGTGGTGGCCATTACAAAGATGATGAGAAGGACAGCAACAGTGGCAATGGTCAGAGCAATGACAACATTTATTAGCAACAGAGAAGATTAAAGGAAAGGAGATGAAGAGGAGGGCTTTGAAGCAAAGACTGATTATTGGAAAGCCAAAGGAAGACAATGAGTGTGTCCAAAAGCTGGGAACCTGGAAAATGCAAATATTTTCAGGAGATAATTCAGGAAAATGGCCAGACCAGAATGAAATGTTCTTACATAGGGGAAGTGAGTTCAGATAAGCAGAAAAGACCAGGTGGAAGCTCTCCAATATCTGCTAATGAACTTGAGCTCTAAGAAATGAAGACCTCAAATCTCTTTCTTAAATTTTGTATTGGTGTATTCTAATTATACATAATAGCTGGGTTCATTATGCGATATTTGTCCACGCACTTAAAATAATTTGAGCAGCTTCATTCCCCTCAACCTTCTCTTAGCCTCACCTCCACTCTCCCCTAATCCACTTGCTCTGCTCTATTGATCTCTTTTATTATTATCATTGTCATTATTACTATTTTAATTACTGCATTATAACTATATGTAAAGAGAGACCACTGTGGTGTATTTGCACACAGACAAAGACCTTACTTAGAAGATGGAAAGACCTACCATGTTCTTGAATAGGCAGAATCAATATTGTCAAAATAGCCAAAGTACCAAAACCAATATACACATTTAATGCAATCCCCATCAAAATATCATTGATATTCTCCACAGAACTAGAAAAAACATGGCCTTAAAATTCATATGGAAGAGTACAGGACCCAGAATAGCCAAAGTGATTACTGAGCAGTAAGCGTGATGCTAGAGGCATTGCAATACCTGCTCTCAAATTATACTAAAGAGCTATCATAATAAAAACAGCATGGCATTAGAATTAAAACAGACATAAAGACCAATGGAGTACAGAAGAAGACACAGAGACAAATTCACATAATTACAGTTATCTGATCCTTGACAAAGATGTCAACAATGTATGTTGGAGAAAAGACAATCTTTTAACACATGGTGCTGGGAAAAACCAGATGTAGAAGAATGAATCTAGATCCATATCTCACATCCTGCATAAAAAGTCAACTCAAGGGCTGGGGAGATAGCTCAGTTGGTAGAGTGCTTGCCTTGCAAGCACGAGGCCGTGCGTTTGATCCCCAGCACTGCAAAAAAAAAAAAAAAAAAAATCAACTCAAAGTGGATCAAAGACTTCCTTAATAAAATTAATCATCAACTTCCTTAATAAAATTAATCATCAACTTCCTTAATAAAATTAATCATCAACTTCCTTAATAAAATTTCAGAGTATCTTGAATAGAGACACAGGGCCTGCCTGGAAAGACTAGATTAACTTGTTGATGATGTGTCTGATGGTTTGGTGATGTACATCCTCCCAGAAGTAGAAAGAAAGACTGGTCAGTGATTCGTGTCATTAGCCTGAGGAACAATAGGTTGTAATAAATGAAAATGAATCAGAGAGAAGAAATGCCAAATGTTTACTGGATTCAGGTAGAGACAAAGGAAGAGGAGGAACATAAGCCCAAGTGCCCAGGAGAACAGTGTCACCTCTAACAGAAACAAGAGTGGAGCCAACATCTTGGTAGCAGATTATAAACTGAATTTGAGGACAAAGAAAAATGTCCTTGGCTGGGATTCCTAAAATCAAAGGCTGAGTCTGGAATTGTGAAGCTCAGGAATGACTGATGGAGTGCTCTCAGGCAGAAGCTAAAGGAGAGAGGGAGGCCTGAGGGAGAGGACAAACGCAGATGTGGCTTCATGTAAAGTCAGGTCCACAGGGAGCTCAGTGCAAGAATCTCCCCACAGGCCTGGCCCACTGCAAGGAGAGGGGCCCGGGGCTTTCGTGGCCCATTTCAACTAGTTATTGTCTATCCTAGATAGAGGAAAGTGGTGACCCCTGGAGAAGGTCACAGCACTGACAGCAAGCAGCTGACAGACGAGTACAGGAGCATGTTAACCTCAGGCGGTGCACCTAAAACACAGCATGCTTCCATTATATTATGACTGTCAGCATTAGGATGACAGCAAGATGTCCAAGACACTGGATGGACAGAAGAAAGCAACTTTGGGCCACTACAGTTCTCAGCTGCAGTACGGCTTCTGTCCGGGAGTATAGTTCCCTGCCCCTCCATTTCCTGACCTACTTTGTGGAAGCAGCCGAAAGTTAAGTAGTTGTCATTTTCTGGGTTATCAACATTGGCCATGCAATTCATCAGAGGTGCAAGAGCATAAAAGAAAAGTTAGGTGAGGCTTTCTAAAAATGGGAAAAGTTAGGCAGTTTCTATATTAAGCACCTGAATATGGATGAGAAAACCTGCTCCACTTCTTTCAGCTCCTGACATTCACTGCTAACTCATGTATCCCTGGACCGGGACCCTCTGCCCTGGATGTGGCCTATCTGAAGTGCTAGTCAAGACTTCCTTATTATATGGCAGGAGTCTTGCTCAAAACGTGTATGTAAATCTGTTAGTTTTAATGTGCGGGGTAAGCAGCACTATCTATTTAAGAGCTAAATGCTAAAACCCATAGTAAAGAATCGCATCCCAATGCATATTTCCTCTGAAATATCAGGCCTGCGCTACATAAAACATGCTTAGATTTTATAGGAAGCTGCTGTTTCATGCTTTGACCCAGGAATCCATCAACAGATGTTTAGTGAGTGTCTGGGGTGTGAAGGGCACTATGCTGGATGCTAGAAAAATACAGCGCATCTTGAGAATAGTAAATAGACATTCTGGCTAGAGAACAGATGAAGGAGGAGGAGGAGGGCTAGATGTGCATCTCAGAGCCTGTGTGCATTTCACGGAGGTAACTAACTGCAGTAGCCCACACCACCAGCACTTCAGTGACCGAGCACCATGTTGATGTGCTTTTCACATTTAATATGGGCCAGTGAAGCAAGGGGAGCAAAGAGAGGCATTATTCCATGCACTGCGTCAGAGACCCAGGCTCTTTCCACGTCAGGGTTCTGTCTACTTCCACGAGATCTGAGGAAATTCCAATTAGAATGGTGGATGGGAAAGTAAGTGAGCATGAAGAATGATAACGTGTTCGGGCCAGGTATGAAAGTGGCATCTCTCAGGTCGAGCCTCCTTCATCAGCCAGATTTCAGTCATATGGCTGCACCTAAGTCAATGAGGCTGACTAACAGTGTAGCTGTTTTCCCTGGGTGAAGGGGGAACAGGTTTAGGGAATATCTTGATCAGTCTCCACCACAGGAACATAGGGTTCAGGTTCCAGAACTTTGAAGTTAGAATTTTGTCTCACACATAAAAGAGCAGCTAATGGTTTACTGTCCCCCAAGAGGTTCTGAGATAACATGAGACACCCAGAAACACATCCCACCTGACAACAGAGAAGGAACCATGATCTGCAGAGTACCTACAATTCATTCATTTGCCAAATATTTATGTGGTGTCTGCAAATTGCCTGACACTATTCTTGATGCTCAGAATACCACACCGAAAGGAAACAAAGAATGTCTTGGCACTTTATATTTTTACTTTTATCCCAATGTTTCAAGTGAAGAATTGGGTCAGAGAGGCCAAGTGATGTGCTAAGCTTCACTTATTTATAAGGGTCAAAATGAGTGTTTGAAACCAGGTCTCCTCACCTTCAGAACTCAGTCAGACACACTGACTCTCAGGAAACTTCACAGAGCCAGCAAGGCTGGCTGCCTGAAGGAAGGACCACAACCCAGCACTAAAGCAGGCTCTTCAGGGAGGTAAAGAGCAGAAGTGCGACCAAGGAAATGGACCCTCTGGTTCCCACCTGGGCCAGAAGCCATGGGTGGGACTAAGGGAATGTGAGAACTCAGCACGAGTTGCAGATCCCCACACCCTGTGCTCAGTGCTGAGGAACCATTCAAATAACAGGGGCCAGAGCAAACCTTGCTCAAAAGTACTCCCTTCCCTCAACTTTGCCACCTCAAGGAACACCATGTTCTGCACTCACAGGGGAAGATAAAATGGAGTGCTCTCTATAGCTTGGCACCAAGATCTAAAATTACCCTGTTGTTCCATAAGTTACCAAACCTTCTAATGGATGCAAAAGTCATTTGGTTGAATGTACTGGATTAGCTCCAAAGAAATTAAAATCCTAGATGAAAATACACCTATTCAACATGAATACTCTCTTGCCCTTCCTGAAGAACACCTTGATGACTTCAACCCTCTATGAATGGCCTTCTGAAGCATTAGTAAAGTTGCTCTTAATGGCTGGATATGCTGAAGTTTCTGATCTCAACAATGTTCCCCAATGGCCTGTCAGGGCCCAGAATTTCTTATCTAAATATTCATTCCTTTGCATTAATTAATACATATTCCTTGAATTCATTATGGTTACCATTTTGGTGGCAACCCCCTGGGAAGGAAGTTAAATGCTCAGTGCCTTCATGTGAATCATTTTATTAGATAACTGTTCTGTATGAGGACAGGAGCCTAGAATGGAACGCAATATGATAGACTCAGACTTTTCCTTCCGGGACAAACTCTGTCTGAGAGAGTTAATTTACTCCAGCTCCTAAAGCCCCACAAAGCTGGGAGTGCCATTGCTTTGAGATCCTCAGGAATGAGAGTTCAGCACATTTGCACATTAAATGTACTGACCAGCCCTGATCGGCCTCACTGTGTGGACAGCACCTGCATACGTAAGGGTCCAGTGCTAAACCCATCACCTCCCTAAACTTCTTTTTCATAATTGCAGTCACAATCCCTGGTACCTCTGATCAGCACAGAATAAACTTTTTCCGCCCAGGCAGATAGCACACTTTTAGGCTCTGTGGGGTCTATGGTCTCTGTGAGAGTAATTCAACTCTGCCACTATAGCACAAAAGGAGCCAAATGGAAACAAATGAGGATGGCCCAGTTCCCACCCAAGTTTGAACTCATCTTAATTTTAAAGTGCTACAATGAACTATTTGCCATATTTTTCCAAACATTTAAACTTATGAAGACTCGTCTGAATTCACTGGAGGATACGTAAACATTTGGCCTGTGGGCCACAGTCTGCTGACCCCGGCCCTCATCCCCTGCCCACATGCTTCATCCCTGTGATGGGCTCCACTCCTTCTTGGATCACACAACTGCTCTTAATGAAGTAGCAGCACCAACACTCCACTGTCCTCTTAGACCAAAATCTGCACTCATACTTGGAGTTCTGCCTTCTTTGGGCTGCCTCTCTCCTCAGCCCAGGGCCTGTATCCTGCTTGGCATCTGTCCTTGGTGGCTGGCATGCCCACTTGATTTAGTGGCAGTACATCAAACAAAGGAGCTGCCAAATGCTGCGATTCTTCATGCCTTAAAAGATCTGCAGCGTGAGGATGGCCAAGCTGCACTCACCCAGTGGCTGAGCACTCCAGCTCCCACCTGGATGGTGCCCAAGCTGGGCCTCTTCCAGAGGGGATGGGAAGGATCCCCCACTTTACTTCCATTGCCACAAGACCAGCGAGGAATCGTGGGTCCTACCAAGAAGAGACTGACACCTCCAGCAGGGGAAGAGGCACCAAATCCATCCGGTCAGTGCAATCTGGCCGGGCCCAGGGGGTTATCATCATGATGCTCAAAGCAACAGTGTAGCTCCAGGTTGGAAAATGGCAACAACAATAACAACAACAAAAGGGATCTCGCCAGATAGATGACTCCCAGTAAAGGGGGATTATACCTAAGGGGAAATGGAAGAAAAATATTTATATACGTGTAGAGAGAGAGATTATCTTCTTCTCCAACACATATTTTGAAGTTACAAATCCATGGTTTCCATTTATTCCCGTTGGAAGAAAACACAAAAACTGCTGAGAATGATGAGCAGTGCTGTTTATTTATGATCCAAGAACTCTCCTCACACCATACGGTTGGGGAATTCACAGAGGGACAAAGTGAGAGGAAATCGCCTGCTTAATTCAATGGCCTTGGCAAAGCTAGCAGGCAGGGAGAGCACCCAGACTCTGCCCGCAACCCAGGTGTACGTATGTCCAGGGGTGGAGGCATGCACAGAGGAGCAGAGGGAGCCCCTGCCTGGGCGGCAAAACCGCAGCTTGGTGCAGTGGAATGAGAAGAGCCATGAGATCAGCTGAGGGAGCTGGGGTCTGTACCCTAGCTCAGGGTGGAGATGCAGACACAGAGAAATGGAAGGCAAAGGAGAGGGGAGCTGAGAGCTCCCAGAACAATAACGTTCAGGACAGGTATGTAAGACACACAGTGTTTGAGAACTCAGAAGGAAGCGCACACCAGGCTCTCGAACACCTTTGCTTCATTTTATCATCCCTGTGTCAATGGGAAGTAGGAGGAAGTTTCTGAGTCCATCTTTACTGGCCAGTCTTAGGGCTTTGCAAAAAGAGGCTCTTACTTGCACCACCCTTAAGGAGCAGAACAACAAATACGTACCAGATGGTCACTTTCTTCTGCTAATTTCATGAGAAGGAAGGAAAACACTGGGATTAAAGACTATAAATGCAAATGAAAGCAGCGTCCAGATGTGGAAATGGAGAAGTATGAAAATAAAAATACCCAACGGGGCGGGAGATGCAGCCCAGTTTTCAAACACTTGTTTAGCACCTGAGAGGCCCTGGGTTTCACCCCTAGCACTGGGAGAAAATGGCACAGTCCACCAGGGCAGAGGGAAGCCCCAGGCCCAGCACAACCTCTTTGAGGAAGCCCTCACTGATGGCTCCTGTGCAAGATGCTCCATGGTGTCCTAAGTATCCAAAGTCCGCAGGAACTGAACTGCCACTTGTAATGGTTAATTTGAATTGTCAACTTGATTGGGTTAAGGGATGCCAATAATTAAGATAATAATAATAAATAATAATTATTCTGGGCATGTCAATTAGGGCCTGTCTAGGAATGATTGGCATGTGGAATAGTGAACTGAAGTGGAGCCCCTCCTTAAGCGTGGGCAGCACCGCCCAATAGGATGGTGGCTTGGATGGAATAAAAGTTGGAAGAACAAGGAAACAGATGCAGATGCAAGTTCAACTCTTCTTGAACAGGTCCTTGATTGCTGCTTCAATCAACTGAAGATATCAGACTCTTGCTTCTTCACTCTTCCCAAGCGGACTCTGCCAGTGATTTTCCAGGTAAGTTTCCAGAAGCCTTGGTCTCAGACTAGAGTAGCACTCTTGATCCTTCTTGTTCTGGGGCTTCCGCCTCTTGGACTGGACAGCTGCTGGTTCTTACAGCTCCCCAGCCTGCAGACGTCCATTGTGGACTATCCAGCTTCTGATCATGTAAGCCAATTTAATAAATCCCCTTTTTATAATCACACTTCCTGTTGATTCTGTTCCTCTGGAGAACCCTGACTAATATACCACATCCAGGTCCTGCACCTGCTGCCTGCAGAGTTAGCTACCTTTTATTGTTGTTTTGTTTTTCATTTATTTGCTTTTTGTTTGTTTTTAGTTTCAGTTATGAGGTTTGGGGGGGTGTTTGTTTGTTTGTTTTGAGATGGGATCTCATGTTACCCAGGCTGGTCTGGAGTTCGTAGGCTCAAGTTATCATCTTGCCTCAGTCTGCCAAGTAGCTGGGACTACTGGCCTGTGCCACCACATCAGCCTTTGCAGCCTTTCAATATGTGCATGGCTGTTCCTCGGTTTTATCTCCCCGAATACGTGGATGACTCCCCACATTTATCCAGCTTCAGTCTTTCCATGAGCTCCAGTCCCAGTTTCCCAAATACTGTGCAATGAACTGCTGCCATTTCGATTCCAGGATGCTAAAGACTGAGCTCATCATGTCTCCCATCACAATGTTTTCGAAACTTCTCCCCACTCCCTTCCTCCCTCCTCCTCTTCCACTCCCCACTTCTGGTAATGGACCAAACCCCACACATTTCTTTCTCATCCAAAGCATTAGAATCACCACAACCATTCTCCTCTCCCTCACCTCTGATTGTTGCCAAGTCCTCTACGCTGAAAAACAAAAACAAAAATACCTTGTGCACTGGTCCTTCTCTGTCTCCCGCACAGCCCAAGTTCAACATGGCTGGCTGTGGGACAGGCTGTCTGGGAATACTCCAATGCTCCCCTCCCTTGTTGTCCCATCCTTGAACATCCTCCTCCTCAGTTCAGGTTTCGCGGCGGTGCCAAATCTGCCTTCCTAAAGCATAGCTACGCGCACAAAGTCATTTTCCAGTTCAAGAACCTTCATGGTTCCATATGTCCTGTAAAATATAACCCTCTGATGCAATACCCTGGCCTCCCTCTCCATCACCACTCCTCACTCCCAGCCCAGGGAGCTGCATGCTGCTGAATCTCACCCATCGTTCAGTGACTAAAGGGATGGCGGATGAAGAGAACTGAGAAGAGTCACACTTTTTTTTTCTTTTCTCCTCTGGCTTTTTGAGAGAAACCCTGCAGTAGAGAGGAGGCTGTAGGCTTATAAACCTGACCTGATTTGACAGTTACAAGTGTGTAAAACAATGACAAGTAAGCAAGGGGTAGAGGGAAGAAAGGAGATTATACCAGAGTTCACTGACAAAAGAGAAGAAGCCCCGTCAGTCAGTGATCATAATAATTAAGAGCAAGTCCCCCGAAAAGTCTGTGGACAAAATGGGCAAGCTGTGCAGAAGTAATTTATGGACAGGGAGTAGACACAGCTAAACAATGAAATGAACTCATCGGTTAGGAGTGTCACAGAAGGGGAGTAGGGAACAGGTGCTGGAGAGAGGCATAAATTTGCTACAGGAGAAAGCCCGGGTCCTTATCAGAATGGGTGAGGAAGAACCTCAGAGGAGCAGAAGGCCGAGCAGACTACTAAGTGTGGCAGGGCTTGCCTGGAAAGGAAATAAGTGGAAAAGCAAGGAGCTGCTCATCCTGCCGTTGAGACTTCACTTCAAAATGCTGAGCAGGTTCAGCAAGGAGCCCTGGGCATCTGGAAAGAAAGGAGCCCTAATTCATATAAACAGCCCCTCCAGAAACACCAGTTAAAGGTCTCACAACAGGGGACTGGGTAACCAAAGTCAGTCAAGGCACAAAAGACAGTGAGTAGGACAAAAGGCTTGTTACCTGTCAGAGACATTGAAAACAGCAGCACGTGCCACTGATAAGAGTTCCAAAGTCAGGAAATGATACTACAAGTTGTATCAAATTGCAGTGAACAGGGGCAATTGTTCTGATCACCAAAGGTGACAAGGCAGACGGCATGGGGATTGGATGGAAGAAACCATTGTCACGGATCATGCCATGCGCAGAATGAGGTTATCCTTTGTTCTTGGCAATGCTCAAGAGGCTGACTCACTGCCCTTGCAGATGAGTATCTCCATCAGTCTTGGGTTATGATACTATCTTATAAACATGAATCCCAGCAAGTGCAAACCGAATACCTGCCCATTGTTCTGGGGACCCAAATCAACTGGTCCAGGCTCTGATGAGACTCACAATGAAAAGGAGGAGAGAGATAATAAACTAGTGCATGAATAAGTGAATTCAAAATCTGAAATGATGAGCACAATAAAGGAAGTAAGCAGGAACTATAATGGAGACAGGGACATTGCTGATTCTTCGAAGAAGAGAAGCCTTCCAGGCTGAACCTGAGGAACAGAGTCATGCATGCAGAGTGAAATAAAGAGTCCTGCAGTGGGAAACATGTGTGGAAGGGTCCTGAAACAGGAAAGAGGTCTACGGTATTAAAGAAAGGCTTGGCATGGTATTGAATACCTGTAATCCCAGTAACTTGTGAGGCTGAGGCAGGAGGACCAGAAGTTTAAAGCCAGACTCAGTGATTTAGTAAGACCCTGTTTCCAAAAGGTGTGTATGTGTGCAGGGGTGTGGGGTGGGAGGTTGGAGGTGTATCTCAGTGGAAGAGTGCCCTGGGTTCAATTCCCAGTCCCTCAAAAAAATGAATGAATAGAAGGCAGGTCAGAAGGCAGGCAGGAAGGCTGGGGTACAAGGAGCAAGGGGAAGGGAGGCTGGTGTTCCACAGAGGAAGGACACAAACCAGGAGGAAGGAACTGCCATGTACAAGCCACCTTCTATGTCTCAAGCACTCGGAGAGATACTTTTCAATCACAGTCTCTGCCTTGGCCTGAAGCACCTTACAGAAAGAACTAGCATGCGTGAAACAGAATAGTCAATCATGGTGGAAATCATTTTTTTGTTTGTTTACTTTTGTTTATTTTCCACACTTTTTTTGGTGCATTATAGTTGTACAGATATATATATATAAATATATGAAATATAAATATGTGAATATAAAAATATATAAATATAAATATATTGATATATGTACAAATATATATATATATATAAATTTGTAAAGTTGTTACCTGTTCATGTATACACACAATATAGCAATATAATTTGACCAATATCACTCCCCAGTACTGCCCCCCTCCTTTCCCACCTCCCTTCCCACTGCCTGGTCCCTTTCCTCTACTGATCTCCTTTTAATTTTCATTAGATTATCCCTCACCTTTCTTTTCCTTGTTTCCTATCTTCCACAAATGAGAGAAAACATATGACCCTTGAACTTCTAAGTTTGGATTATTTCATTTAACACAATGCTCTCATGTTTCATCCATTTTCATGCAAATGACATAATTTCATTCTTCATTATGGCTAAATAAAACTTCATTGTGTACATATACCACATTTTCCATATCCATCAGTCTGTTGATGAACACCCAGGCTAGTTCCATAGTTTACCTACTATGAATTGTGCTACCATAAACATCAATATGCATATATCACTATGGAAGTATGACTTTTTATTTAACTCATTTATTTTATTAGTTATCTATTACTACATAAAAATTGTCCTAAGATGGCAGCTGGAAATATACACATTTATCATCTTAGTTTCTGTAGATCAAGAATATGGGTACCCTTGCCTGGGTCCACTAGCCCTGAGTATCTTTCTAGTCTGTAGTCACACCAAGGCTTGACCGGAAAGAATCTGCTTCTCACACCCAAGTGTGTTGGCAGAATTTAGTTCATTGTGGTTTATTACACTGAGGTCTTAGTTTTTTCTGAGTTGTTGGCTTGTTGGATGGGGGTCTCTCTCAGTTCCTTGCTATGTGGGCCTCTTACAAAATAGTAAGCTAGCAAGATGGTGAGAGTGGAAAACTGAAGGAATGAGAGGAAAATAAGGTGGAAGTCATAGTCTTCTGTAAACCAGCTGTGGAAGTGACATCCTATGCTGTATTGTCAGTTATAAGCAAGTTTTTAGGTACTCAAGGGGGGGAGATTACACAAAGGGCCTAAATATTAGGAGGCCAGGGACTCTTAGAAAGCATTTTAGAAGTTGCTTACTGCACTTGATCGCTCTTTGATTTATGGATACTTTACTGTGTACAGATCCTTATGCTAGAAAGGTGCATATAAGAGACTAATTCTTTAGGATAAGTACCAAGTAATGGTGTAACTGGGTCGTGCGGTGGTTCCATCTCTAGTCTTTGGAGGACCCCCCATACTGATTTCCACAGGGGTTATCTAATTTATAATTCCACGAACAGTGTTAAAGTGTTCCTTTTCCTCCACATCCTCTTTAGCAAGAAGAAATGGAGATAGTTTTCTTGGTCTTGACTTGGTAAGAATTTATGGTTAAGGTACAATTTCACTTTGCAGCCTTAGCCAAAATAACACCAATCCCACTATCTTGGTGCATCTCCCTAAGCACTGCACTGAGCTGGTCCACTGTTACTAAGTCCTTGGAATACTTAAAGTCTAGGCTTCACAGCAATACACATGAGCAGGACTTTGAAGGGTTATTTTAACCAAATTGGATTTTTCTTAAGGGATATACCAATAACTCAAAATAATAATCTTCACAAAATACTCATGCAGACACTCTGCATCTTCTTTCCAGGATTCACAACCCTATGTACAAAAGAAAAAAAAAATGTTTTTAACAAATAAGGATCAAAAGAAGAGGCAGGAATTCCCTGAGATTCTTTCTTATGTGATTTAAATCCTGTCTTTTGACAATGCGAGAGCCAAATCATAACCGTTGTTTTGTTTTTTAGTCATTCTACTATTTTTTTAATTTTAACTTTAACTTTCATAAAATATTTGTTCACACACTGGTGGATGTTCTGAAATGATAATTCTAAAAGTCCCTCTAATTAGAACATTTTCTAACATTTCTTTCTTGGTCTCTTTGATTATGATTTCTTCTGAATTCTTACAAACTTTATGTGCAACAAACAACATAATTTTGCCATTCTTGCTTTTTTCAAAATGTTTTTATTAGTGCCTTATAGTTATAACTAAATGTGGTATTCATTTTGGCATAATCATACATGGAATATTACATTTGGAGGTGGGAGTCTCAGTGTGGGATATGGCTGAAAATACCCCAAAGTGGAAGAATGAGATATGGAGTCCATTGCCAGTCTGTCATTAATGTGTTTAAGTAAATCTTAGGTATACAGTCACCCCTTCTTGACCTTGGTTTTATCAGTATCAAATAAGGCAGAGTTACTTCTGATTCTACACAAGATGAAGGAGACTGAATTTACATCCTCACATAAAACAACATCAAATAAAGTGTATGAAACAATAATTTTTGTGTCATTAAGCAATAGGCGATCAAGGAGAGGGACTCACAGGGACAGGAAATAAGAGAAGTAAGCCTTACAATTGCCCAAACCACTGCACAGAGCAGGTTTCCAGCCTGAAAGCAGGGAAAGAAAATTAAGTAAAATCCTATAATCTCTCCAGTGCAGTAGATCGGACAGGGGAGTCTGGGCAGGAAAAGGTAACTAGAGTTTGCAAAGGTAGGTAAGTTTGCAAGAAACAGCACTGGAGAAGAGAGAATAGCACAAGTGCAGAGAATTCTGCGTATATGAGAAGATCTCCCTCAAGTCTTCAGCTGAATATTAATCAGGGCATGCATGTGAAAATTATCCAAGGTCAGGGCAAAGGGTCACTTGAAAAAATTAAAGAGAACAACTGAAGAAGCTCACACAGGGCCAATAACAGTTCCTGTTTCCATCAACCAGAATGGTAACTCTCATAAATCATGGTGCATCAGAGAGAGTATCTCAGAAAAGTTCTTTCTGGGGGGTAAAATTAACCCCAAGCAAAAAATACTTCCCTGATTCCACTTTTATACAGCTTAAAATCAACACCTAAAGGAACTCAGCTGTTTCCAAGTAACTTAACTTGGAATTTAACAAAGTCAATTAACTTTATATCACAGAACAAAGCTAATAATATTTATAAGAATTCAAAATTATCCAGTATCCACCAAGATATTTAATGGCATTTAATAAAAAAAAAATTTTGGCATGCACAGAAACAGAAAAATACAACCCACAATAAGGAGAAAAATCAATCAATCTAAACCAATAATTCTCAAGTGAGGCCAATTTTCCACCACCTCTAACCTAGGAACATTAGTCAAATTCTGGAGAAATTTTAATTGTCATGACCAAAGATGCTACTGGATCTAGTGGGTGGAGGTTACAAATTCTGCTAAATCTCCTATAATTAGTCAATCCAAAATGTCAATATTTCCGATGCTGAAAAATCTTATTCTAAACCAATTAAGAAATGATACAGGTCATTAGTAAACAAAATAATTAAAAGTTATAACTTTATATATTCCAGAAGAATATACATATGTTCAAGATACATAACATATATGTGTGTATATGTGTGTGTGTGTGTATATATGTGTGTGTATATATATGTGTGTATATATATATACACATGTGTGTATACAAGTGTGTGTATATATATATGTGTGTGTGTATGTATATATATATATACATATATATATATGCTTGAAAACCTAGAGCAAAAGTATACATGCTAAGTAGAGACACAAACTCATCTTCCAAAGGTGAAAATTAAAATGCATGAGACGAAAAGTACACTAAATGGGATTAATGGCCAATTAGACATTGCAGAAGAAAGTTAAGTAAAATGAAGGCAAAGCAATAGAAACTATCCAAAATGGAACATAGGAAAAAACTGAGAAAGAATTAACAGAAGTTAAACGTGCTATAGAACCACATCAAATGTAATCAGAGTCTCCAAAAGTGGGAAGGGGGAAGACAGAAAAAAAATACAAAGAAAATAATGGTTGATTATTTTCAAAATGCAGTGAACACTATAAGATGATGTCTAAGAAGTACAAAAAATTCCAAGCACGAGAATCATGAATAAAACATCAAAGCACATCATAATCAAATTTCTTAACACCTGTGATAAAGACCTAAAGATATAGGAAAAAAAAGATATGTTACATAGAATGGAACAAAGATATGACAGCAAGAAATAATGCAAATGAAAGGGAAGAACATTTTTAAAATAGTGAAAGAAAAAGAAAACTGTCAATCAAATTCTTATACCTAGCAAAAATCTCTTTGATAAACAAAGGTAAAATTAAGGCTTTCTCAAAAATAGCTGAATTTACTACCTGCATACCTGCACTACAAGAAGTTTAAAGGAAGTCCTACAGACAGAAGAAGAATGAAGTCAGATGGAAAGGTGGATCTACACAAAGGGAGGAAAAACACGAGAAATGGTAACTACACCAATACACAGAGGTCTTTCTTTAAAAGAAAAATAATGGTTTAAATAAAAAGCAATAACAATGTGTTTGTGAGGCTTATAATATGCGTGTAAATAAAATGCATGCCTATAACAGTCCAAGGACTGGGAGGGGAAAATGTAAATATATTTTCTAAGGTTCTCCTGTGCCATACGTAAGGTGGTAAAATGTCACTTGAACCTAATCTCTGACAAGGTAAAAACAAGTCACAAACCTGATAGATAGCAACCCATAAACTAATGTAATAAAGTTATATATCCCGTAAACCAAAAAGAAGATAGGATGGAATAACAAAAGTATTCCATTCAAAAGAAGGCAGAAAAAATGAAATAGAAATATAAAGAATAAGGCAATATACTTGAATCCAAACCCATCAGTAATCACATTATATCTAAATGGTCTCAACATTTCAATTAAAAGACAAAGCCTTTCAGATTGGATACAAAGGAATGACCCAATTACATGAAACACACTTGAAATATAAAAAAACACAAATAAGTTTAAAGCAAAAGGATCAGATGTACCTATAATAAAAAAAAAAAAAAAAAGGCCAGAGTGGCTATACTAATATCAGGAAAGATTTCATTATGATAATGTACAGAAGACATAAAAACTTAACATTAATGCATCATCTACTAACAGAGTTTCAGAAATCATGAAGTAAAATGAGGCAGAGACAGGGTGGATATTCAGCCATAATAATTTTAAATAACTGAGTTTGATAAATGGCTATTGCTTCAAGGCTACCAAATGTCTCCCAGATGATTTCAGTAACCCCTCCAAATTTTCCCAAATCTCAGAAACCAAAATCTAGCACCTGTACAACACAGAACCTCCTACACTGTTCTCATCCTTTAAACTTTCTCTACTTTGATTGGTACCCTACCATACATATGCTACAGTTTTTAAATATAACCTCTGGGCTTAAATGAAAGTAATGTCCAAATTTCCTTCCACTTCCAAGATTTTATCATAGCATTTATTCTAGTTGGATCCCATAGAAAACAATTTGAATACTGAGGGGAGATGGTTAAAAGTAGAGAAACAAGAATAAATAACATCCTTACATTGGTAGCACATGTAGAAAACATGGGCCTGTGGCAATGGAACACTTCGCATTTCTTATTGTACACCACAAAGTCTGATGCTTACCAGAGAAACAGAATTAAGCTCAATTCTTGGGATCGGCCAGCATCTGAGTCTCTTAGTCCAACTACTTGGCCAGCCACTTTGTTCCAGTGGTAGCTTGGGATTTATGGATTTGATTTCAACATTTAATTTTCAGTTTTATTCTCAACAGCAGGGGAATAAAAGTCAAAATAAAAGCGTTTAAAAGAGGTTAACTGTTACAATTGTAAGAGACTCTAAAAAGTGAAAGTAAGGGGACTGATTTTTACAATGCTCACTAAAAGAAATCTATGATGTCTCAATGCTGCAAGCAAGAGGAAAAGAGGTCCCAGGGGAAAGCCCAGTTCCCAATTGCCTTCAAACCAGCAGACCATCAACCTGCACTCTTAGAAGCACCCTCACTGGTCTTGTGCTCTCTCCGTGGGCTTGCCCTCCCCATCCCGCTGGGAAGGCACAGGGGATAAGGAAGGTTGCTGATCTTAGTGTGAAGTGTACAAGCATCTGCCCTTGGACACTTTGCACGTATGTGGCTATTGTAAATCCTGACAGATGCAGCGGAGCTTAACACATCCACGGAAGCATGAAAAAAGAATAAAGGAATGATGAGGAATTGATGAGCATAATTCTGAAAAGTGGTACAAGGTGGAAACAACCCAGCTCTTGTGGGATCTAGTTAAAATTCTGGAGGAGAACTGCAACCACCAGCATCAGTTCTTAGGATCTGTGGCAGAGAGGATCCTCGATGGAGCATCAACCCTGATCCGGCATTGCAATTCCACATCTCCCGATACTAGACTCTTGTCTGGGAGCTGCAGTCTCTGTAAAAGCTCAAATGAGAAAGTCTGAACTCTCCTATGAACCTTTAAAACCCTCTAACATCTCTTCCATGCCAGTAACTGGACCTGGGCTATTCCTCTGCACTCTCTGCTTGTTTCTGACCTCAAGTCTTTGCTTATGCCATTCCTCCTTCTAGAATTTCCTCCTGCCTCCTCTTTCCTATCCATCCTTTCAGGCTTAGCTCAAACTATCTCTACCCAAGGATTTTCCCAACCATTTCAGTCCACAATTACTTTTTTATACTGAGGTCTTTTCACACTTAGGAACTGTAAAGTGGCTATGCCATTTGTGCATACAGAGTTTTAAATTTTCATATAAGCACCATTTATGTGAATCTTTTGTCTCCTCAACTAAATCATAAATTCATGTAAAAGAAATACTCTAAAAATGAATTATTTTCCCTACTATGTCAAGCAAGGTATTCACTAAATTACTTGTTGAATGATGAAATTTGAATTGGTAGGATTACCCATATACTCTCACATAAATATTCCTTTTGGAAAACTTTCTTGCAACTACTACTACAACCCTGAGCTCACAGAGAGGAAAGTGAATAACCTGCATATGTTCCAAGGAGATTACTCAAAAGAGTTGGACCAAGAAGTTGGTGAGTAAACTGTGAAAAAAGAAAAAAACTATCAAAGCAAGTCTGAAAACTGTTACCACTGATAAAAAGAAAATCATTTTATTCAAGAAGGCTATAGACAAATATTTTTCTCACTGTCTTATAAACTTTGCATGTTAATTTAAATGAATAATAAGAAGGCAAGCAGGTTCTGCCTTGCGAGACACTTCCCATCAATGACTGGTGACTTTGGGGCTCCCACCTAAAGAAAGAGTCTAATTCCACACCTATGTTTAGGAGTGAATATTATGTGTGCATATATGTATACATAGCAATGTGCCTACATATATACTTATGTTATTACATGTGTACACTACTGTATACACTATTGTCCAAAATGCATATTATATGTATACACACAAATTCATATAATTTATTTACAATGTTTATGTGGCATTAGGAGAAATTCCATGCATCTGCCTATTCTGAACAAACATGAACACATATAAAACTGTCCATAAAATAAATGGAATAATTTGACAATATTCTTATGATAAAGATATTCAAATGCAATTTCCAGAAGAACTGAAAAGTGATTTAAATAAGAAAAATTCAGAATGTCTGCTGAGAATTAAGGGATCCAAATAGATTCTCCTATTTCCATACAGAGATGACCAATGATTATGTCTGATAATCTTCCAAATAAAAACCTCCATCCTCATCACATTGGATAAAACCATCGACCAAGATAGTCTCACTAGAAAAAAAAATATTAAAGGTGAGTTTAAAGATTATGAAACATGGAACCAAGAGTTACAAATTCTAATCATGACACAGACACTATCCAGCTATATATCTATAACCTGATATTTCTGGTCCCTCAGTTTTCCAATCTCTTAAATGGAGCAAATGGCTACAATGTCTTTTCTGGCTCTGATGTTCTTGCTGTACTTTGAGTATCACAAAATCCTTAGTCCTAAGGAACATATTACAACTATGTTGTCTCTATTTCTTTCTCCTCCATCATTCTCTTTGACATTGCTGGCTTTATTACTCAGCTTCAGATCATGTGAATGGAGAGAAATTCTCAGGACTATTAAGGAGAGTAGGAATTTTAATAAATTCAGATAGTACTCGTGTGCACCCACACCTTTCCCAGGAAAATGAGATGCTCAGCATATGAAGTTCTGCTGGTGGGCACAGCCACGTACTCACACGAGCAGAATGGCATGAGGAGAAAAGTCGAACGAAACAAAGATTTTCTGGGTTATACATTTTATACCTGAGGGAGAATCTTTTTGTCCTAAGGCTTAATACCCTGCAAGCTATTTTAAAATATTATGACAAATTCCATTGGTATGTATGATTATAATGCACCAGTAAAAAATGTGAAAAAAGATAATGACCATTAACATTACTCTAATCCTAACAAAATTAAAGTATATAAAGACATGCTTTAAAAGTCCCTAAGAGTACTTAAGACCATATTGCTACAAGGACTGTCTACACAGCAGGGTCTCTGGGATGGAAAGGAATATTTTAAGCATTCTTAAAGTACTTCTCACCTACTTGAAACACAAGTATGAATGTTCTCTGAAGTCTACTAAGTCTCCCTGACAACACAAACTGAAATCTGCTGTCCTTTAGATCTTTGTTGACAAGACTTCAATAAAGGGAAGGCTTGCAGTTCCAGAAAGTGCAGGAGAGGTACTGTTGACATAGGAGTCAGTGTTCCATTTGGCTGTGACCACGAATGTCCTCAAGAGGTCCCTGAGACATTGCCTCCAGCACAGCTGAGCAGCAGCACAGTCCCTCTTTCATCAGCCTGGCTTCCGGGCAGAGATCAGCCTGTCCGCTGTATTTCTAGCCCCTGGCATGATGCCTGGCACTTGGTGGATTCCCGGGAACTCTGTTAAAACCCTGAATTGGGAATTTACTGCTAGTCCACCCACACTTTCCTGACTTCCTACCAGCTTCAATGCAGCAGAAAGAATGGTTTAGGAAACAATCTGGAATCAAGAAATATGAAAAAAAAAAAAAAAAAACAGTCTGGGCAGAATAATTGGGTCAGGTCTACTAGACCTGGTAGCACACAACCCTAGAAAACATGGAATAAGGAAAAGCTAGGAAAGCACATGGGACCAGATTATGGAGAGCTGTGCTTTTTCACCCAAATAGCTACCTAAGGGTATTGAAAACTTCATTTTGCAAATGTCTTTTTTTCCCTTCCACCAAGTGTTGTATTAAGTGAAATAGATTTTGTATACATAATCTCTCTCAAAGAAAGGCCACCTCTTGTCTATACCTAGTGGAACCTGGACCCTCCTTTCTGAGACCAAGCTGTTGCACACGTCTCACACAGCACACCCTGCTTGTTCTTCCTGAATTCTCACACACTCAGCTCAAAGCCTTCAGCAGCTCCCACTGCCGGCTGATTGCTTCTGCTACCAGCATCTAAAGACCACTATCCTGTCTCCTCCCTAAACTTCACAGTACCGCATTTAAAGGTTGCTAATAAAACAAACTGCTTTTCATATCACATGCCCTAGATGTTTGATTGCTTTACAGCACTGGTTAGGTCTTATTTTCCTTTCTATCTCCTCCAGAGTAACCTGGAAAATGGCAGTCCTTCCCTCTTTTAGGAATGAATGAATGAATGAATGATGAATGAGTGTAGTGGCAAAAACATATGCTAAATATTTCCTCTCTCCTCCAAGGACCTGTATCACTGGTAGGGTTGCAAATTAGGAAATCTTGGGGAAAGTCCTTCAAAAAACATTTGATTTGGCCTGCCAAAAGATATTTATAATTTTTAATCCAAATAACTTCCAAGAGGGATAGAAATGTTTCTGTTAAGCCCTCCTTCTACTCCCTTCCCTGATTCACTAATGTACTTGCCTCTGCTTATCTGATCCTGCAATCCCTGAACTCAAGTTTATACACATTTGAATCTTAATAGTAATTGACTTTTGTTAAATGTTAACCTTGCATCAGAATATGTTCTAGGTACTTTGCATAGACTATCCCATTACACACATGTTCCTGCTCAAAAGGAAAGGCCCAGTGTTACACATTTATTAGTTCAAGGGTGTGAGCCATTATTACCAGCAACTGAACAGTAGGATCTACAGAAGTAGACAGCCCTGTTTCTCCTGTGATTTGCATGCAGAAGGAATGGAAGGTGCAGTTATGAGATGCCATACCTCTGTAATAAGTTCAGGGAAGTCCTAAGAAAGGTAGAGTATCAGACTCAGGATACTCTAACAAATCTACCCCAAGATTCCTTGGAGGACAAGAAGGTGAACTGGCCCAATCCAACTTACTAATACTTAAGGGACTCCAAATAAAAAGCCCCCACTTCCTTTCAGAGCTCAGAAAAAGCTTAGAAGGGGCACAGAGTAGGACCACCAATAAGAAACAAGACATTCCCCCTAGACACAAGACCTGGTTGGTTGTGTCACGCAATATTTTTCTTAGCTCAGACTCTCCACCAAGCTTTTCATGATGCTAATAAATGAGGCAAAGTCTAAGATTTTGCCTTTACAAATGCATATCTCAGAGTTTTCTTTCTCTTTCCTCCATTCCTGGTGAATCACTCACAGTCCTCTCTTAGCCACAGCGCAAAGGCACTTAATCTTCTCATCTAATGACACCGTCTATGGAAAGAAGCCACAGTGTCTCCATTCGCCAATACCCAGATCAATCATGTGTCTCTAAGAAAATGAAGTCATACCAAGCTGGGTTTTAACATTACTGAGGGGTGTCGCTACAACCTCCAGGACTTTTGCTGCTGAAGGGCTCTGAGAGCTGGTGATTAACTGGGCAGCCCTTTCCGGTAGACTCCTTCTGCCTCTGCTGTCAAACCACTCACCCCAACTCAGAGACTCCTGAGCTCCTCTGACCCTATGACAACCAGCTTGAATGAAGTTCAAGAACCTTTTCCACTGCTCTGCTCTGGAATAGAAGAATGAAGGTCTACTCTCTATGGAGAACTGATGCTGGTCTCCTGAGGACGAGAATACTTTCTCCTATGTGTCGCCATGAATCAGTAGCCATCTCCCTGAAGTCTCAGAAAGAGGTCAAGAGAAGAAACTCAGCATGGTGAGGAAATGTGAATTGGCATTCCTTTCTCCAGTCTGAATATGCACTAGCTTTTTCAATACCTGCAAGGATTCTCTCATCCCAAGGGGTGTCTGGGAGGGGACGCTGGATGGGGAGGTTGGAATAGGCGAGGGGTATGGGCAGCATCAAGTTGGAATGTTGTCCAAGATAATAAGCAATCATAGTGACCCTTACGGGCCTATGACTGGGCATCCAGATGTTTCTTCCTTAAACAGGAGTGCTGGATGGAAACTGAGAAGACATTCCTCAATTCATTCTCATTCTGTCTCCCCCCTCCTCTCTCTGTCTTCCTCCCTCCCTGTTTCTTCTTCATTTGTGAAGTGAATCTGTAGAATTCTGTGGTCCAGGCAGCCGTGCTCTTTCCTCCTCACACGTGATGAGCTACTTCTCAAACACCTTAACCATCCTAGGAGACCTGTTTCCTAAGCAGATGCCCTCATAGTTATTTTTCCTTGCTCCTTCCAAATTCTAAGTTCCGCCTAAAAATGTCTGGAGCCAGGAGATTTCTTTGGACCAAGGAAATAGTCACTTGTTTTATCATGTATCAAAGCCAAATCACACTCCCCCAAAATGTGACTTGGGAACTATCTTCATGAAAAAAAAAAAAAATCTGGGTATTTCAAAAGCAACCAAATGTTTCACTGCCAGATGAGTCAAGGACAAAATAGAGGAATCAGGTAAATCAGGTGAATCTCTACCCATAATTTGTTGCCAAAAGAAAATTCAGACCTATCCTTCCTATCCTTCTGAGAACTGAGGTATGGAGCAGTGGCGGGTGAGAAAGTGTTCAGAATCAAAATGAAATCAATTATATCAAACTCTAACAAATGGTAGGCAGGAGGCCACGAAGGTGTGGGGTAGAGTTTCAAACACACTTGCCTGATAACAAGAACCATCACAAGGGCTGGGGATATAGCTCCGTTGGTAGAGTGCTTGTCTCACAAACACAAGGCCCTGGGTTCAAATCCCCAGCACCGAAAAAAAAAAAAAAAAAAAAAAAAAAAGAACCATCACAAAAGACTTGGTCAAAACCATAACCTTGTGTAAAGTCCACTGCAAACTTGCACACAAACAATGCTTCTATGTGGACACCAGTCCAGTAAAAACCCTGTTCAATTTTGTTGTAGCCAACAAATAATTATTTCAGAACAACCCATGTAACTTGCTTCATTTTACCTTTAAAACCCTTGTCTTCTTTCACCTCTCCAGATATGCCTACAGCCCACCCTGGTACATATATCCCAGATGGCAATCCCTCCCTGTCATTATTGAAGCCCATCTTTGCTTTGGAGAGTCATTCTCTCTGCCATTCATTTCAGATTGACAAGTCAAGGGTCAAAACCTTTCAAAAGAAAAGTATCCCCTCGAAATTGTACTGTGTATCCATTGAGTTGCTCTTCACCTTGGCCTCTGATCCCACTTGGGGATTTCCTCTTTTCCAGTGAGGAGTGAGATTCCCATCAACTGCTGAAGGTACAAAGAGCTTTCATCCCTTTCAATCTACTTGAAAACCATGTGAATTCCTTAAGATGACTGTTACTATCTCTGTTTGACTAGTGTGAAAAACTAAGCCCAAGACAGGAAAGAGGCTTGGTCAAGGTCCCATTGGCTCATCAGGGATGAAGCTGACATCTAAATCTGATGTCACAACATATTCCATGGTCTTTCTCCTCTGCTATTCTACGTCATTTTGTTTCTGAGAAATAATACAAGTTTATTAAAAGATTCACTTGTACACATAACATACCAACCCTTTTTTAAAATAAAGAGGTTTATCTTCTGCTTCATTTTTGATGCAAACAACTACACACTTCTTCAACCATCAGTAGATCAAAGCCTCTGTGTTTATAACTGTCAATGTGTGCATTTATCTATATTTAAATATAAGCAAGCTCCCTTCCATTCTGATTATGAGTTCCTTAGTCTGTTGCTTTTTTCCGTATTAAAAGAATTCTCTTTAATCAAAGGGAAAAGGCTCAAACTCTCTGTGCCTGTTGTAGGTTTCCTCCCAAGCTAGGTCTTGGCAATTGAATATTTCCATTTAAATGCTCCATCAATTCAATCAAAATGTTAATATTCTGATTACAAAGTATTGCTCTATGCATTACTAACACATTTCCTTTCCACTGCTTTCCCCAGCAAAGCGCTGAGCTGGAGTTCACAAATAGGCAGGCCATTTTGATTTAAAGAGGACAATTGCATACCACAATGCTACAGTAATTGATCAGTTGAAATATTTCAGGAGATTAAACTACAATCTATATGCACTCACCCATATTTGTATCTCTTATTGTACTGTGCACATAGCTCTTGCACAGCTGCTAAACCTCTATGTGTTTGTGATAATCAGGGGGACCAGTAAACTAGCAGCTGTCTTTTTAAATCTGCATTAAATTTGGGTTTAGTGATGTTATCGAGTAGCGTAACTCTTTTTTCATACTTTGCTGCATAAATGATGCTGAAGTTGTAGCAAATAAATAATCATGGTTTCAACTTCAAGGCATTATCTCTCAAGCTTCAGAGATTATATATTTTAACAAGTCTGATACACAGAACCATCTCAGGAATTTTGAAATATTAATCTCTCTCCCGCCTGGATGTGGAGTGACAAACATGTGGTTTTGAAATCCAATTGTGACTCATATGGTGACATTCCCAGTGTAAAATGGATGGCTTGTGAGGCAGGATCAGCTCAGTAATGACCCCATCAACATGCACTACCTCTGTGCCTCTGTGCTTTGTAATACTACAGAGCAAAGGGAAGCCAGGACTGGGGGGACAGAATTTCTAATATGGGGTTGGAGAACGTGCTTGGAATGTTTGGCAGAATGACTTTTCCCAGTGGAGGCAAGGGATAGGCCTCTTGGAGGCAACCATGAAAGAGAGAGCAAGCAAGGGTGTGAGAGATACCAAGCAAACTTCTGACCCAAAATGCTTCTCCCACCAACTCTGATAATTCCTTTAACACCAAGCAGACTTTAATCCTATAACTAGAGATCAAAGACAGAGAACAGTGATAAACTCTTGACCATCAATACCGGCGAGCAGACTCTTTTTTTTTTTTTTTTTTCTTCAGTTTTGGGGATCAAACTCAGGTCCTTGCCAGGCACAGTGGTGCATGCCTGTAATCCCAGTGGCTCAGGAGGCTGAGGCAGGAGGATGGAGAGTTCAAAGCCAGCCTCAGCAGAAGTGAGGCACTAAGCAACTCAGTGAGACCCTGTCTCTAAATAAAATACAGAATAGGGCTGGGGATGTGGCTCAGTGGTCGACTGCCCCTGAGTTCAATCCCCAGTACGCCAAAACAAACAAACCCAGGTCCTTGCACGTGTGAGGCATGAGCTCTATCACTAGCTACATCCGAGCCCTCAGCTCTAGCAGATTTGGCAAAGAAATGGAAAGACACAGAGTATAGCCCAGACAAATGGGAAGCACACAGTTCCCATGGAGGAAAGGATTGCTCAAGGAATGTGGAGACTGAAAGGAACATAAGCTTTTCTGCTACTTTTTCCTCTGTACGTCTATAGGAACAAGATAACGATGGCTTGCATTGTTAAATCTCAAAAGGCTTTTACAACTCCCATCACACTTTATTCCCATCCTTGGTTCACTAGCACCACACATATCATAAAGTATTTAATAATGAGGTTGAGCTATAAGGAACATAAGAGGATGATAGTGTAGACAGCTGGCCTGTAGGGTAGCCTGGTCAGAGGGGTAGGCACGATCGCAAAAGCATAAATGAGAGAATGAGTAAGTGAAGCCAGGTAGCTGGGGAAAGGGATTTGAGCTATGAAGAAAATCACCTACCCAAGGTGTCACTTAGATGTACCACCACAGCCCCATACTGAGAAAGAGATGACATTCACTGGACTTCTATACTCCTCTTCTAGATGTTTCCACCCCTTGACTCCACCCAGGGCCTCTGTATGATATGCTGCAGGTCAAGGCATTCAGCCAAGGAAGGGGGGTCTGAAACCCAGCCTCTATACCGGTAGGCAGGCAATTCATGGTTGCATCCGCCCAAAAGAGATGCTGTTGTGGTTTAGATATGAGGTGTCTCCCAAAGGCTCATGTGTGAGGCAATGAAAGAAGGTTCAGAGGTGAAATGATTGGGTTAGGAGAGTTTTAACTTTATCAGAGCATTAATCCCAATAGGGACTAAGGTGGTAACTGTCGGCAGGTAGGGTATGACTGGAGTAGGTGAGTCACTGGGGCATGCCTTGGGGGTATATGTTTTGTCCTTGGTGACAGCAGTCTCTCTCTACTTCTGAGTGGCCATGTCTGAGCTGCCTTCCTCTGCTACACTCTTCCACCATGTTGTTCTGCCTCACCTTGGGCCCATAGCAATGGAACCAGCCATCTATGGACTGAGACTTCTGAAACCATGAGCCCCAAAATAAACTTTTCCTTTTCTAAAATTGTTCTTGTCAGGTCTTTTGGTCATAGTCACAAAAAAGCTGACTAAAACAAATGCCTTTTCCAAATTCAGTGCAGGCTCCATCTGCTCACCAAGGGGCTATGTCCAACCACAAGAGTACCCTCGTCTAACTTGCCTAATCTAATCACATGGGCCCTTAAAATCAGAGAATTTTTCCCTGCTGCAGGTCAGAGAGATAGTAAATGAGAAGGGCATGAATTGCCATCACTGTCTTTCAACACAGAGAAAGGCTCATGAGCCAAGAGAAACGAGCAGCCTGCAGAGGCCAGAAAAGGAGGAAACAAATTACCCCTTACCACTGCTGTCACGGTTAGCTCAATCAAACCTGTATCAGATGTTAATCCTACAAAACTACAATATAATAAACTTGTATTGTTTTAAGCCTCTAAGTTTGTGGTAATTTGTCAGGGTATTAATAGAAAACTAAAATGTGCATAATCCATCATAGCCTATCCATCCTAAAGAGCTCTGAAACTGAATCCATTAGGACACTGCAGGCTGGCAAAGATGGTAGCATCCATACCTCTCTTCCCCAGCACAGCCAACAGGTTGTGCCAGTCCCTCTAATCCTCTGCTTTAAAACCCCTCACACTTAGAAAACAGTGCATTCCCCAGAGACTGAAACGTGACTGATAATGGTGCAGTTCTATGTATTAATATTTTCAAACACATAATTGTATTAATTTTTTCATAAAAATATTGGATCATGGTATTTAAAAAGCCTTTGTAAAATCATGTACATATTCCCATAGTATTTCATCATATAAAATAAGTTACTTAACCCCACCTGAAAAATTTCTTTTTTCCCTTGTCACAAATTTTCATAAATAATATGTACACTTGTGCGTGCGCGCACACACACACACACACACACATAAAGATGAAAAATACATAAAGCAAAATTTGTGTTTTATGTAAATCTTCTGAAACATCAAGTCCTTTCCCAGAAACGTTTATATAATGGAATTTTCCATAACCCTATCCTCTCCCCCTCTCCTTTCCCTATCACAACACCTTTTTATTTCCTTCATAGCATTTTTTACCAGCTACAATTCTGTTGCTTATTAGTTTATGTGACTGTTTGTTACCTGCTTTCTGACTAGCTGCTTGTCAGTTTGTCAAGATCTAACAAGACATGACTGTTTCATTCACATCCATGTCGTCAAGGGTTCACATAGTACGGTCTCTGGACTGGGGCATGGGTTCAGCAAACATTTGTGAACTGAATGAATGAATGAATGTAGTTCTCTGTGAAAGTCCCCAGGGCTATTCCCTTACTCCTGAGCTACTGCTCAATAAAAGGACAAGAGAATTTCATGAACAATTGCAGCTGAACAACCTGTTTATGTTTGCTTAAAGCTGGACTGAACATATGCGGTGGGGTGATAGTCAAAATATTCAGAATAGCCTTACCTGATATCTTTCCTAGAAATTGTTAAAGTATTATATAAGCTTTTAAAAAAAATCTCAAAATATAAATGCTATTCCCTAAGAGACCCCACAATAAAACTACTTTTATAATGCAAAAACTAGAGAAGACTTTCCAAGTCATAATGTTAAAGACACAATTTTCTATGGTTTGAACTAGGGAAAATTGCTGATAGGAGTAGAGAGGAACACCCTATGTGGTATCTTGATTCCTTCTCTGGAGACCTTTTCCTTATCACTCTGTACAATTACCTTTCCTCTCCTATCTTAGCTTGTTTTCTGACTTTCATGAAGACATTCCTTTAAACAGCCTTGCACTGCAATTATTCACATGTACCCTTCCTTATTTGATTCTGAGCCTCTTGAGGGTGTGGCCAGGACCCAGAATCACAGGCCTTGAAGGAGTAAATGACAATGAGGTACGTGAAGAGTGGTAGGAAGTTACATTTACTGAACATCGTTTATGGATAAAATGCCTTTGCCCTGGCAAAGGTATTATAATTGTATTCTGTTTTCAGACAAGGAAACCAGTTCCAAGGGGTAAATAAGATTGCCCAAAACCACACCAATCACCAGGGGCTGGAAGGAGTGGGAACTTAAAGGTAATGAAAGTGAAAAGGCAAAGAAAGGGATGAGAAGAGAGGTGTTTAAGAGTGAACAATACCATGCGCAACTAGAGGGCGTGTAGCTGGCAGTGGGTGGATCCACTGAAGTATGGTCACAGGTACAGAGAAACAGTAGGTGAGGGGATTAAAATAAGAAGACCTGGATCAGCACATGGCACACGTGAAGTGCTGGCATTTGACCTTTGTGAGGAATTGTGGAGGCAAGTGAATAAGATGTTTCACCATCTCTCAGTCAATAAGGGTCAGGGCCATGCAAAATCCTACCCAAGACTTCTAACTTCCAACTCAGACTCCTTTTATATCATACTAAAGTATTAATATTTTCAGGAAGGACCAGAAGGTCTTTTGGGGTCTCTGGCATTGTGCTCATGTGGCAGATCTATATATGCTGTACCATCTCTGTGCTTCAACCAATTAATGTGAAAGCTGTGTATCTATAAAATATTTTGGAACTTAGTTTGCATTGCTAAGGGTTGAAAGAAAAGGAGAAATCCAAAGATCAGGATGATAATATTAAAATAAACAGCATCCTCCAAAAGCCAGAAAAATCAAGGCAAGTAATTAGCATCTGATGACAGGTTTATCCAACACAAACTGGCTGCAAGAGGAAACGACTGCAGTCCTTTGAATGTGATTCCTTTCAGGAATGTTTATTGCCCTTAGTGACTCACAACACTGAAGTCACAGCCCCACATACACACTTTGTCAGCAGGCTTTGCTGTTTTCCTTGAAAAATGTCAGATCTAACAACCATACCAAGGTGAGAAATATGATTTGCTACTTATTGGCATTTGACCTTGACGTATGGAGTAATAATAACCGGGGGAAAAAGACATGGTTCAGAAACTCCCAAATAAACTTTTTAAGAGCCAGTGAGTTTATGTTTGGCAGTGTTGTGTGAAAAAGTCACTTTCCTTGTGCCATGTGAATCCATCCAGCCATTCTGAGGCCTGTCCATCAGTGTGATGGGGTCTAGAGATTCAAAAACATGAATAATTACATCCATCGTAAAGTTTCGCATTGACCACCAGCCTGGCACTTATTCACTCGGAGAAGTGTGCAGATTTTACAATTTCGAAACATTTCTAATATGCACCATTGAGCCTGTGAGACCATCCATTTTTTCATAGACATGGGCAAGCCAGTGGCAACGACTAATCAGGAATTTCATTAAAGCAGCCGGGTCTCACCCACAATTTATAGACTCCAAGTCTCAATGCTTCATAGCTGAACTTAAAATTTCAAAGGTTCACCTTAAACAAATACTGATCTGAAACTTCAGCAAGTTGATGGCTCCTGATAGTACTAATTGCCAACAATTTTTCAAGAGCTCATTAATTCCCAGGTATATACAAATCACTTTACAAATAAAAACTAATCTAATTATCACAGTTAATTCATAAGGTGGACCCTGTCCTTATGCTCCACTTTGCTGATGAGAAAATTCGAACCAAGAGAAATAACGTGTCCAAGATCACACAGCTATTTAGTGGCACAGCCAGGACTTGAATTCAAGGTGGCCTATTCATTTAAACCACTGGTGTAAAACCAAAGCACAAATAATGGCACACATCCCAAGATGGCATCCTTGATCCAAGGTATCTCTCAGGACATAAGTCAGGGTATAATTTTCTTCTTGATTGACCAGACACTCTTTCTTGACTTGGAAACATCTATCAGCTGGCAAATATTCACTGAGCATCTCTTCCTAGCCAAGTACTGTGTCTGTAAAAGGCTTGCCTTCTTGCTTTGAAGAACACTTGATTTTTTTTAAGGAAAATAAGACCTGTATCTTGAGGACTTGAGAGTAGGGAAAAATTGAAAAACTGGAAGTCACCATGTATAAAAAAATACAAATTCAGTAAATATAAGAGTGTGAGAAAATTAGATAAGAGAATGTGCTTAGATAGAGGAATCTCAGGGTCTAAGTTGTACAGGTAAGGTAGTTCCGATGATGATAAAGACAAAGACTCAGTAATGCAGGTCACTGCAGAATAGAACTGAAGACTATTAATTCAGAGTATTGAAGGCATCTTCTAATACTGATGGAGGGGTTGTCAAGAAGGATATCAGAGGACATGTTGCAGAAGAGAGCTGGAAGCCAGGGGCATGGTAAAGAACAGAGCAGAAGATTTTGAGTTGGAGTGCTATAGCCTAACGGAACAAACAGTGCTCAGGACAGTAATTGTCCTCCATTATGACATCATCTCAGGGCTGGAAGACACTGCCAGTTTCATTCATGCAAATTATAAAGAAAGTTTGTTTCCATTTACTTAAAAAAAACAATCCTGGTAGGACTTTTCAGAGGCACCTCCATAATTTGGATAGCTTGACACTTGGTGAATTAGTCAGTCTACACCAATCAGGATGCACAGACAACGAAGAGCAGAAAGGCAGCAGCATATACAAGTTAGAGGGCAATGAGGTCTGCTAAATGCTTCCCACAACAGTATAGAACAGCTCTTGGCAGCAGATATTCCTAAGGTCGACCAGAATGGCAACGTGTGCTGGAGACAAGATAGCAAAGGAAAAACAGAGGTAAAAGAGAAACCCTGCCGGCTGACTGAGCCACTCTTGGCAGATATGAATGGCAGATATCTAAAACCCAACCAAAGACTGTCTTGAAATGCCCACTATTTTGTCATTTATCAAAATTTGTCAGCAGGACCAAATCCTCTCACTCAAACAAAGGAGGGGGAGTGTGAAGGAAGCAAACAAGATAAGCACACTGCATTTTCACCCCTATTAATGGGATTTCTTTGCTTGGCCATGTTCAGGATAAGCTCCCTTAACTGTGTTAGCCTCACCATGGCAGTGAATTTTTAATGGAAATCAACTGTCTAACCATATTTGTATTACAATAATAACCTGGGAGAACTTGTTTAATATCAGAAGACTTAGTGGAACAGATGAATAGTTTCAACATGATATCCATGGGATAGAAATTCAATTAAAACCTGCAAAGAGTGCTGGAGAGAGGTAGTTATTGTTCAGCACATACCACAGGGTCCTTTGCCGAAGCACAGCTATTAGCTGGACTGGTTGAGAAATTCTGTTTTCCTTTATGGCAATCTGTTAGCTTGTATAAAGTTAAATTAATAAAAACACCAAGCTGCCTCTGTGGTGGGAGAGCAGAATGAGGCCAAAGGCTAGTTGCATATTTTATAATTATGGATTAAGTGCATTATGCCAAGCAAATTAAAGATATGCCACAATTATAATAAAAATGAGAGACTGTGCATCTCCAAACAGTGATTGTATGACTACTGCATCCAAAAGAAAATGCTGGTGCTCTGCCCCAAAAGGCAATTGTTTCCACCATAAAAACAAAGGAGGAGGAGGAAATTACCTGTCACACACACATGCCTTCTGAACAGGTAGAGCAGTACTTTTTATGCAGACAGTCAGCTGAAAACTGAATGGGGTTGTTGAACCCCTGTGCTCAGTGCTCAGAACCGGTCTCATGGTTCAAGAAGTGTGCACATTCCAAGGGGAGCACTTTGGAGCAAGGGAAGGTTGTTGTGTCTACTTAGGAACAAATGATTCTCAGCAAGGAGGAATCTTGTCAGTCACTAAGGAAGGATGAGCCAGGGCCATGTCCCACTGACTAAAGAAAAAGGAAGTAGGTCCTAGATGAGGAAATCCAGTCCTGCACCCCTTATGGCACTGTGAATTGGAAGTCTTTGCTACATTTCTATTTTCTGCTCATTCTGCAAACAGGAAACAAAAGCCTGTCTTGTGAATTTGACTGACACATTGGCTGCCCTGCTCTCTGTTGCAAAAAGGGCAAGGATTCTTCATATCTTTCTTTGCCCTTTTCTTAACACATTTACTGTAAGAACTCATGTGTGTATGTGTGTGTGTATGCGTGTGCGTGTCTGTGTATGTGATTATAAATCATGTCCTGCAAATGGAATATCCATCCTTCCAGCCATAAGCTTTCACGCATAGCAAATGATGATGCTTTCAGCACATAACACAATTTCCCTTCTGCCAAGACTCCAGCATATTGTGCTTTTCAGAAAACAAACTTTTCAATCCATATTGTTTGTAATGGTACGTGGGAGTAGGCATGCACGTGCACATTTGGGCAAGCACACGAGACACACAGGAGGAAAGGGAGCTAAAGAAAGGGAGCTCATCAAAAACCCAGAACCCCAAAGGAGGTGTCATTGCAAGGGACTCTTTCTTTCACTCTCCTTTGTTATTCATCTCTATTTCAGAGGTTTCTAAATTATGGCTACAGGACTAAACTGTATCAGAATCTCTTTGGATGGCTTAAAAACAAAAACTGAGGATCCCGAAACCCAATCTCCAACTTCCTGGAACAGGTTCCCTAGACAATGGGGACACAGAAACTTGCATCTTAGCAGAACTGTGGTCCGCTAAAAGCAGGTTATCCTGATGCACACACTAAAATTGAGACAGAGTCCTCTATTCCCTTCCCCTGGCCAAAGACTTCCGCATGCAAATGGATTCTCAAAAATATTAATCAGAATCTCATCGGATACAACCCACTCATACTCCTGACAATGAAGTTAAAATCCAGGAAGAAAAACTAACCTGCCAAAGATCACAAAGGAGTCACTGCTGGAATTCAATCCAGGCTGAGGACAATACCTGCCATTTATGATTTAAAATTTAAAATTCAAAAGCACATCTTCAATAAGTATCCCCTGCATTCCTTACAGCATACAGTTGAACCTCTGTATCTGTGGGTTCTGCATCCATCCATTCAACTGAACACATATCCAAAATACTCAGAGAAAAAGAAGTCTGTACTGAACAGACTTTGTCTTTGCCATTATTTCTTAAAAAAGAAATACTACAGAGCAACTATCTACATAGCATTTATAACATGGTAGGTATCATAAGTAATCTAGAGATAATTTAACTTATATAGGAGGATGTGGGTAGGTTATATGAAAATACTACACCATTTTATATGAGACTTAAGCATCCACAGATATTTGTATCTGTGGGGGGGTCCTGGAACCAATTCCCCATGGATACTGAGGGAGACTGTGTCACAAGCTTCACGCAACAGCTGTTACTACACTTACTTTACTGTCATGGGCATAGAGGAATGGAGTAGGATTTGGTTGACAGGGTGAAAGCTTTATGCACTTTATTCAGTCACATTGATGTGAATCAGGCTACATTTATAATTGGCTGATGGTAGCCAGCTCAGAAGTCTGGGTAGAAGACAGAGCAACAGTCATCTCTGCCTAAAGTACAACTGGGCTCCAATCAGTTAGGTAGGACTCTAAGCAGAAATAAGAAGCAAAGGGATAAAATTAAGACCTCTCAGCAAGGTTTGAGAGTGCAAAGCAAGCACAGCCCACAATCCAGGTCCTGCCATTGCCCAGAGAACTCCCTACTATCACTTCAACATATTTTCAGGAAGGACCCCAGCAAGACCACTTGAAACACTATATCTGGAAGGTACACCTCAGACTCAAATCACAAACATTGATTAAAAAGGATTCCAACAAGACGACTCCAATAAAAACAGATCGAGGATTCAAAACCAATTATGAAAACATAATCTCAGATGGGCACGCTAAGAATAATTACTCTCCATAAGAAAAATGTCTGTTGTAGACACGTTGCAGAAGGCTGCATAATTACATACAGCTGCCAATTCTCATTTTTCTTTCTGGTAATTTGCTTTTGAGGGTCCACCTGGATTGCCAAAGGTACACAGAGTGGGGCTGAAAGCCAAGGGCTCAAGAAATCTAAAGCAACAGAATTCTAACAAGGATGCTGCACCATTGATGGATCTCAACTCTTACAGTTGGTTTGCACTCTGAGTTTGGTTTAGAAGGGACAACATGCCTTTCTTCCTTCCCTCCTGAAAAACTCTCCCCTTTCTCTTGGTATAACTAAATCCTGGACTTCCTTCCAGGCCTAATTCACAATGAACCCCTCTTTGAAGCCTTCTTTTTTTGTCTCAAATTCTTCATCTGAAAAGCAGAGATAATTATTCACCTCCTTGGATTGCCATGAGGATTTATGAAGTTAATATATGTGAAATTTTCCAACAGTGCATGACACATAATAATCTCTGGATAGACATATAATATCACTTTGTCTTCTGGCTCCTCTGGCTAACTCTGGTTTGCTTCTTCTCCAGTTGGTCATGTCCTCAAGCCCAGGGTCACGCCTGCTCCCCACAAGCACATAGGGCTGTACTGTCCACTGTTCTTCATGTTTCCTGTGCTCTGTACTGCGCCGGGGCTCCTTGAGGGCAAACAACCTTAAATCCTTTGGTTTCCAACTATATAAGATGTTCAAGAGACTGATTGAGAATATAAAGATGTCTCAGAGATGGGCTCATTGTAAGATGCCTTCCAAGAAGATATCAAGGTGCAGTAACAGCATATAGGAGCAATAATGAAAAAAATAAATATTAGTTTAAATATGATTTTGCTTACATGCATTTTATCCACATAATACAGTAAAATGTGTGTCATTTTATAAGAGCTGTTAACACAATATGCATTAATTTGTAAGAACAGAAATATGAGTGATGGTCATGATGATGATGATAAAAACAGCATTTCTAGAGCTCTTTTGATATGACAGACATTATTCCAAGAACTTTCTGTGTATGGGCTCATTTACTCCTCACAACTCTGTGTGGGAGATACCATCACACATCATAGCAGGGAAATGAGAGGAGAGGAGACTGTGGGATGGGCTATACCATTTAAATCTCTCTGGGCACAGGCCCTGTGGGGTCACTGTCAACACAAGGAAATCTCCCACCCATGGCTAGCCTCCCACTTGCTAGGTGAGCTTGTTTCTCACTCCCCTGCTAACCCTGAGGTCTACGCTTCCAGACATCTGCCCTTTGCCCCTTGCTGTCCTCAGGTCCATGGCAATCTGAACCCTAATACTTTCTGCAGAGCCGCTCAAAATCATCTCATAAAACCTTCCCTCACTCAGAGGTGCCAGGAGCCAATGGCAATTTTAGGCCTTACCTTGTTTTGAAGTAATACAATAGTTTTCAATAAGAACAAAAACACTTATTAAACATAATAGAGATATGTCAGTTTCACAAAGGGGCTGGCAAAGATCCTGCACAAAGTGGGGCTCAATAATTACCTATCGAATAAGTGCATGCATGAATGAACAAACTACTTCCCACTCACAACCACTTACTAAAGGTGCCTCAGTTTCTCCTTCCAAAGGATTTAGACTGGCCCAGAGTGGCAGTACTAGTATATAGGGGCAGGAATGGAAAAAATATTAATGTGTTTTTGATTACATACATTTCATCAGCAGAATAAAAATACAGTAAAATGTGCACCCTCTCATAGCAGCTGTTAACACTTATAATATGCATTAATTTGTGAGAACAGAAATATGGTGAAGATGATGATGACCAGGATCATGATGACAGCAACAGAGCGTTTCTAGAGCTCTAATGATATGACAGACATGATTCCAAGAACTTTCTGTGCATGGGCTCATTTACTCCTCACAACTCTGTGTGCCAGATACCATCGTTATGCTTATTCTGAAGATGAAACCAAGGTACAGCGATGGCAAATCGTGTGACATGGGTAACAATGATGAAGGCAGCAATACAACACAACAGGTGCAGCAGTCGCATCCGGACGCTACCACTGAGTCCTGATTTTAAACATTGACTCTAGAACATTTAAATATAGTGCATGTTGAATTGTTTTGATTTGAAAAGAAATGGTTGGTGGCTGAACCTAGAAGAGTCCATTGATTCTGCAATGCTTAAGTTTATGTCTACCTGGTGGGCCATGGGATGCCTAAATATCTGGGTAAACAGTATTTCTGGGTGTGTATATAAGGGTATTTCCAGAAGAGACTAGCAAAGTGGTTGTTATGATTTGGACCTAAAATATCCCACAAGGACCACAGGCTAAAGGCTTAGTCATCAGCCTGCTGTGCTATTGGGAGGTGGTGAAAATTTTAGGACATGGGAATGCCCTGGAAGAATATGTCTTATCCCTGGCCTCTCTCTCTTGCTCTTTGTTTCCTGGCTGCCATGCAGTGAGCAGCTTTGTTCTGCCTCAGCAGAGATCCAGAAACAATGAAGCAAAGTGACCATGGACTAAAACCTCTGAAATGGTTAAGCAAAATTAATCTTTTCTTCTTCAATTAAGTATTTTATCATAGTGGTTAGAAAGCTAACACTGAATTTGGTACTAAGTGAGATGGATGCTGTGACTTTATCTCTAAGTGGTTCAGAAGCCTTTGGAACTGATTTTCAGGAGTTGCTTGAAAAGGTCTGGAGATGCAGGCTAGAGAGAGCTTAAAACTGTGTGTAGAGCTTAATGAATGAATCTTGTGTGATCTCAAAATATCGGAATGCTAAGAGAAATGCAGGTAGCAAAGACAGTGCTCTTGAGTTTTCAGATAGGAATGAGGACTCTACTGGTAATTGGAGTGGCAAATGTTACATTCTGGCAAAGAACATAGCTACATTTCATCCATGCCTTGAGACTTTGTGTGAGTCTGAGTTTAAAGGTGATGGATTAATTAATCTAGCAGGCACAGCATTCGGATGGTGGCATGAGTATTATTGGCTGATTATATCCAGGTTTACTGTGAGAATTGAGAGCAAACTGCAAAACAAAAAGATCTGAAAACCTTGCAATTTGGTCAGAAAAGCAGCTTGCTTAAAGGAAGGAAGGTGTGGCTACTGAAGAGATAGCAACATTAAAAAGGAGCCAAGGGCCTAGTGCATGGACAGGAGAGGCATCTGGAGGGAATCTCAAGAATTGGTCAGACTCCACCAATCACAGGTTCAAAGGTATAAAAGTGAAAACTTGTTTCAAATACTTTGCTTTGAGAAGAAAGCACTGGGCGCCCTGCTCCCACAGAGCCTGTAGGAATTTGCTTCCCCCAAGACTTACTTCACGGTATTCAGCCATCAGGGCACTCAGAGACTGCTACAGCTATGGCCCAAGTGGGCCCAGATACTGCTCAAGCATGTAGCAGACATGGGCATCATCCACATGGTGCTACTGTTGCAGGCATGAAGAATATAAGAGTCACAAGGTCATGGATGCTTCCATCGAGAATTCAAAGGAAGGCCTAGGAGGCCAGGTGGCCAGGTAATATGTCACGGTCAAAATCCCTGTGGGCAGTCCCTGAGATGGCAATATATGAAGCTGGAAGCATGAAGCCAAAGCTACAGTGGAGATCTCAGAAAGTTAAAGATGCCAGGAATCGGGAGTGTCTGTTGGAAAAAAGTTGCAGGCAATGAGCAAAGCTGGCCCAAGGGAGGGGCTGTATGTGCTGCAATCAAGGCCAATGGAGTGGGGCTACTAACACATTTGAAATTCATATCAAACCACCAAATGCCCTCGATGCCCAGATATGGAGCTGCAGGATTTAATATTTGCACTGTTGAGTTTCATTCTTGCTTTGGTCATATTTATTCTTTCTAGTCCTATTCCTCCTCCTTTTTTAGAGGGGAGGGGAGGGGTACCAGGGATTGAACTCAGGAGCACCTGGTCACTGATCCACATCCCCAGCCCTGTTTTGTATTTTATGTAGAGACACAGTCTCTTGCTTTTGCTGAGGCTGGTTTTGAACTTGAAATCCTCCTGCCTCAGCCACCTGAGCTTCTGGGAATACAAGTGTGTACCACCTGGTCTATTCCTCCATTTTGGAATGAAAATGTTTGTCCTGAACCATTATGTGTTGGAAGTATGTAGACTTTCTTTACAAGGAGTTCACAACTAAGAGTTTGCCTTGAGTTTCAGAAGAGATTTTGGTCTTAGACTCTTTTGGCAATACTGGAACAGTTAAGACTTTGGAAACTTTTGGAGATGGGGAATGACTACCCATTGCATCAGGAAATGGACATGAGCTTTTGGGGGACAGGGGTAGAATGTTATGGATTGGATCTAAAATGTCTCCAAAGTCCATGTGCTAAAAGGTTTGGTTGCCAGCCTGTGGTTCTATTGGGAAGTGGTGAAAACTTTTTAATACTTCATAAGGATATATGAGATATGTCCCACTGGCTCTATTTCTCTGGAGAACCCTGACTCACACAAATATTTTGGTACCAGAGATATAGTGGTTCTAGAAGAACTGAATTTTAAGGATTCATTTTCTGAATTGATTCTGGAGTTCCTGAAATTAGCTCTCTAATCTGATTAGGTTTGAAGATGCTACTATCTCTATTGCCAGTAGTAAAGAGAGCACTGATAGTCCATGAACTAGTAATAGAGATGTGCAAAATATCTTCATCATATACTCCTAACCAACCATATATAAAAAATAAAGAGCTGGGTAATAATTTCAAATATTTTTTTGGAAAACTAATGAATATAATGAGGTTGACAGGTTGATCCTAATGTTGCTAGACAAAGTAGTAAAAGAAAAGGATGAGTTCAAGGCTTTGAATTCCCAACTCAAGTACAGTTTGACTCGAAGGTGTGCGACCTTAATGAGGCACTTGTCTCTGATAGTCATAATGGCTGAGCCTCCTGAAAATCAAATACAGAATCTCATCCTGCAACTGGTTGAGGTGCTAGTACGAAAACAGACATGGATAAACATTATTGGACTAGTTGGACAAAGTCCAGCCTGGAAACCATGATCACTGGCTAGCTAGATTGAGGGATATTCTATCTAAAAAGAAAGATGTGAGTATCCCTGGAAAACTACATGAAGCATAGCAGGTGGTTGGTGTCATGAGAACACAGCTTTACAACAGAGCAAGATTCTGCCAGGGAACCTCTCCTGCAGGCCACATTAGAAAGAGCAATATATCATATGTTGCTCAGGAGTCAGAACTTTGCTCATGGTTTTGGAACATTTGCAATGTGATATTTCTTAATCACATGTTAATATCATTGATGTGCTTTCAATTAATGGCGATAGTTTTATGTGTTATTTATAAAGATATATCCCCCACCCCCAGGAAGGCAGTGAAGAAGCCCAAAGCTTTCTGATGTCAGAGGAAAGGAGGAAAGAGAACCACCTGAGCTGAACCACAAGGCTCCTTGGTAATTAAAAACAACTGAATATGAAAACATTAAGTGAGTATGGGGGGGTTGTGTTTCTAAGAACTACAGAGTCAGATTCCTGCATGCTAATGAATACAGAAAAGCTCAGGGTTGTAAAGCAAGATGAATACCACCCCTCATTAGTGCTGCATTTGATGGCTGTGTAAAAGGAAGAAAATGATCCACTTAAAAAGGGTCTTTAACATTGATGGGTCAATTTTGGCAATTACAGGATTTATGCAGATATCTTTGCACCACATTGCAATGAGGCAGAGCAAACACAATCTTCACTTGTTTAGCTGATAACCAAGCAGCTCTTTGAAGTCCTGGATCCTCATTATATTTAAGGCCCAAGCTCAGATGTCACCTTCCAGGTGACAAGTGGTGCTGGGGCTAAGATGAAGCAGGCAAGCAAGCCATCTAGGATGCAATTTAGGGTGCACCTGCAGGACCTTAAGAGCAAACACCTCCTTAAGTGTTATACACTGGTGTCTCACTTGCCTCGCCATAGGCCCAGGCCTACTTCCAGTGATGTCTCCCCTGACCATGTGAAGAAAAGTACCACTTCAACTCTTCCCTCCCATGCCCACCGAGTTCCTGTCATGCCACCCTGGGGCTCTCAACACATTGTTTCACTTGGTTTGCTGTATGCTTATCAACTGCCCCTGTCCCCACTGATAGAGATGGTCTCCCTGGCCCTCATGCCCCTAATGCCTCACATGGTGAGGTGTCTAGCACATACCAGGATTCCAGAAATGTATCTGTTGGATGAGAGTAAAAAAATGGGAAAGCCTTCCATGAGAATCGAATGCAATGGCTCAAGAGAACCCCGAGAAAATCCTCCTGAACTCGCATTCTTCCTACTCACATTAAAGTACATGGAACCAGTGTATTGACTGAATATTCAGAATTTAGAAACCCTGAAAGAGTTTTGGGCAAAGGGAAGCACCTGACTTGGTAAAGAGTAAATCAGAAAAGATGAGCTTCACCAGCGTCCAGGACACCTTTGCTTAAATTGTTGAGAGAAAAAAACAAAATGAACAAAGTATATTCACATATAATAGCACTTCCAGATAATTTTAATTAACTTCCACTTTCACCATCTGAAGGAAACTTTGTTCCCATTTTCCAAATGAAGACATTAACGTGAAGATTAAAGAAGTTATATAATTTGCATATGAATTTACCATGAATAATGGAGGCAACTAATGTTCAAACCCAGGTCTCTCCAGGCAGCAATATTATTCTATTACATGGCCTAACAAAGCACCTAGATTTATTAACTTGACTCAGAGTATAAACATAACAATTACTGATGGTCCTGACTAATCCTCCCAACTCTAGTTATTCTAAAAAAATGTCCTGAACCAACAAGTCCAGTGAGTCTATCTTTCAGAGCAGTCAATATAATTAGGCTTTTTCAGAAATGCATATCTTTGTATCTACATTCATTCTATTTTCCACCATAATGGTCACTAACTTCTGTTATATAAACCTCTATCTTTCTTGCCTGACTCTATGTTCACTTCTTCTTGTTTAGGCGAAATCCCTGAATGCAAAAAATTAAGTCAACCTTCAGTTCATTTCCTCAACAACCACACGGATCCTGTCCCTATACCCTTTGACTCTTTATATCTCTTTGTTCTACTTTGTTTAGCTCTGTCCTAGGTGTGCTTCCTCTTTCCCACCCTTTGCAAATTTCAGATTACAGATGTCAATCCCAAGCTAATACACATGGGAAGTGACCAGAGAGCTGTTCTCTGACCCCTACACACCTCCCTCTCATGACAACTGGTAACAAAAGACAGAAGCACTGGAGAGTCAGCCTCTGGGTGTGGAGCACTGTCCTGCACACACAGGACAGAAAGCATGAGTCCCCCCACACACTCACACTGCCCTTGTAGGCACAGCCTGGTTTTCATTGTCAGATGCACTGCATTCAACTTATGGCTTCACTTAAAAAAAAAAAAAATGTTCCTTTCCAGGTCTTACATAGAAAAGGACTTTGCAGATTCACAAATTTCTCCTGGTGTAAGGCCACCATTTGATTGTCTTCATGCCTTAAATCTCCTACTTCCTTTATTCTTTTTCTAAAAAGCAAGAGGTTTAGTCACAAATCCCTGAAGATTGGACTTGAGATCTTTCTGGGTTGTCCATCTTCCTGTCTGAAAATGTGCTATTTTTTATTTTGGCTCAAACTCTTTCCTTAGAAAAGAAATACTGAGCAAGTCATTTCCATTTTCCGAGTCTCACTCTCTTCATCCCTAAAATCTTTAGGGAAGGCTTGATAATCTACATTTCTCCTAGCCTCAAATATCAGCAACCTAGCTGAAAACTTTTAAAAGGAGAAATTGTTACAAGGCGTCAGGTGAAGACATTGGGACACTCACCTGAAAAATGTCTTTCCACCCACCCTGGCTCCCATCTGTGGAGTTTCTGCTTGCCTTCCTGCTTTCCTGTCTTCCTTCCTTCTTTCCTTCCACCACTTGGATCCTGCCACGTGCCAAGCACAGTATGTGGCAGTGACAAATCAAGTTGATTGGGACACACAAGCACCCGACTCTCAATGAATCTATGCTTAGTGGGAAAGTTGAAACAGTAGTGAAGTCCGTCACTCCCCCATAAGTCACAAAATAAAATGATTGCAATACATATAATTGTTATACATACAATAATACATAGATTGTTATACATAAAATAATGCATATATTGTTATACATAAAATAATACAGATATTGTTATACAATAATAAATGCTCAACAAGAGCATTGAGAGCCTGCCCATCCAGGAAGTATCTCTTAGGATGTCCAGGTAATGCCTCTCTGGAGAAGGGATGAAAGATAAAAAAGAAGGAAGCTTAGGAAAAAAATGTAATTGGAGGCTGAAGGAAAAAGGACGTAAGGAGAATTAGAATGTTCCAGTCAGGCATGAAGCTCCCAGGCAGGAAAAGTGTGGTTTGTTCCTCAGAGATGGAAAGAGCCCCAGTTTGCTTTGGTGATCTGAATTCTCCTGGTATCTCCCATTATCACCCAATTACTTGCTCTCCTGGGTCTATTCAGGGCATGCTATGTTTACCTCATTACTCAGGCCTTAATAGTGGACAATGAGGACAGATAGCAGGTCCACCCGCGTCTCTGCTGCAAGGCTGTGGGGAACGGTTATCCAGCACTCACTGACTGATGTGGCCTGTAACAGCACACCAGAAAGCCACAAAAGGAAGACGGTGTCCCAGTGAGAGCTTTAGGAACCTCTAACACTTTTAGACACAGGCACTGCTCCAGGTAGGCACTGGAAGTGGGAGTGAGCTGGATCCTGAGAGGACCGAGTGTGGCTTTGGTTCCAGTGTACCAAAGGGTCAATATGGCCTCCTAACATGCCCAAGACTGGATGGGTCCCCCTGTGACTGCATTCACCCAGTGATCCCAGGGAGGCCACGCTCACTGGAAAAGTGGGCCCAAGGCTGCTGTAACACTAATTACTCCCCAACTCCCAAGAGTTTCCAGTATAGAAAAAAATCTTTTAAAGTTTGTTTTTTTTTTTTTTTTTAATTAACACTTTTATAGCCATGTAATAATTCCTGACATCTTTGGGCAAGACAAAGCCAGAAGGCCATACAGTAGTCCCACACATTTACAGTATCATGCTCAGCTCACACCATACCACTTTTCCAAACATCTTTGCCATTAGGATGTCTAGATTAGAGATAATAGTGAACAGTACCCATTGCTGACATGCAGTAGCTATTCAATAAATGTTAGCAATTACGATAACTTCCCCCAAACACACACTGCCCCCACTTATCCTCTGATCTCTTGGAAATGCCCCTTTTGTCAACTATGATAAGCAATCTGGCGAATGCCTCAAAACAGCCAGAGAGTTTTGATAACTGTGGCATTCTGTATGTGCCACTCTCAGTTATCAGCTGGCTGGCTCCCGACATATGTCACCACTCCAAAATATCCATTTATCCCTTCCTACGCCATCCAGCTGTGACAGAGTACATGCTACCAAGCAGGAAATATTGTTACTGCAAAACTGGAAACGGAAGCAGATAGGGAACCAAGAACCAAATGTCCATAGGAGTCTGCCCAAGACTTGGAGCACCTGCAGGGTTTGGGATGCCAGACCAACCAGGTTTTCAACAACTCCTAACACCAAGGCCAAGGAGATTCAAATGCATCCTCGTCCTTCATCTACTGAAAGGACATTTAGTGAGTACATATCATATTGGGGTGTTCAAGAAAGGTTGTAGAAGAAAGAATACATGCTGGACCCTAAAATGAGTGGGAGGAGAGAAGAAATTCCAGAATGGAATGTGACATCATAAAGGCGGAGATGATGGAAAGGGAGGCAGTAGCCTGGCTAGAACGGATCTGGGGAAGCAACATCCCTGCTGAGAATTTCCTAGTCTCCATCTAAGAAGAGGGTACCACGCTCTGAAGTGACAGAAGGGAGTGGAGGTCCCTCAAGAAACCAACCAACACTTCCAGCTGAGAAATCCCTCGGTTGTAAGTCATGGGTCTGCCATCTGCATTAATAGCTCAGATCTACCCATGTGATCTTCAGCAGACTAGCCATTTTATTAAAATCTCAGCCTGCCCATCTGCAAAGTGGAAGAGTATAAGAGCACTTTCTTCTTAAGTTTCAGGGAAGGATTTGATGAGATAATTGAGCAAGAAACAAGCAGATATTTCCCCCAAATGAATGTCACTGCTCACTCAGCAATTTTTAGCACACATTTCCCATTTAAAAAATGAATTTTCTGATGATAAGCATAATGAAAAGGTGACCACTCTTCAAACTTAAATAAAACCAATTTTTTTCCAAATAAAATTAGTATATTTGATTATTTGCACAATGTAAAACTCCTACATTATGAAAAACAAAACTATAACAGATATAAAACAGAATGGCTTAACAATGTTTTTGGTTTACATATTACATTTAAAAATGTGTACAAAATGATAAGACACAACAGTTAAACAGGAAATGCATGTAAAGAAAATGTATAAGAGGAAATAAAAGCAGTTAGCAGAACAGAGGGGGGAAACGTTCTATTCTCAATAATAAAAATCAGTAATAAAAATGAATAAAATTTCAGTAATTATAAATCTCTAAAATATTCATTAAATGATATTTCTTCTTTACTTAAGGTCCTTTAATTGTTTCCCATTATGCACAAATTAAAACCAAAATTGGCTGAGCGCAGTGGTGCACACCTGTAATCTCAGCAGCTTGGGAGGCTGAAGCAGGAGGATTGTGAATTCAAAGCCAATCCAGTAATTGATCAAATTCCTAACTCATTCAGCAAGACCCTATCTCTAAATAAAATATAAAAAAAGGACTGGGGTATGACTCAGTGTTTAAGTGCCCCTGGGTTCAATCCCTTGTAACAAAAAAAAGGAAGGAAGGAGGAAAGGGAGGGAGGGAGGGAGGGAGGGAAGGAAGAAAGGAAGGAAGGGAGGAAGGGAGGAAGGGAGAAAGGGAGGGAGGGAGGGAGGAAGGGAGGGAGGAAGGAAGGAAGGAAGGAAGGAAGGAAGGAAGGAAGGAAGGAAGGAAGGCCAGCCCAAAATTGTTGAAAATGGCTGGCAAGAAACCATAGGGTTTGTCTTCTGGCTCTTCCCCATCCCCATAGACCCCTCTCTTCCCATCCACTGACTCAGTCCAGCTCTTGTAACAGCTAGCTTTCAGTTGCCACAGTACCATTGCCTAGAATCCTTTCCCCAATGCCTTAGCTCCTGGCTAACTCTTCCTTGTCCACCAGACCCAGTTTTGGGAGCCCCCCAATGTTTCGCCTTGAGTTATGTCTCTAAAAATCATTCATATGTTCAAGTCTTCATTCCAGAGACTCGGAATTGACCTTATTTGGAAACAAAGTTGGTGCAAAATGCATTAGTTAAGATGAGGGCTTTCTGGAGTAGGGCAGCTCTTAATCCAATATGACTGATAGAAAAGGAAAATCCAGATACAGAGATGCACAGAAAAAAACAACATAAGAAAAAGAAGGCAGAGTGGGGCAATGCTTCTATAAGCCAAGGAAGGCCACGGATGGCAGAGAGCCACCAGACGCTGGTGGTATGGGACTATCCTCAGAAGGAAGCAACCCTGCAGACACCTCAACCTTGGATTTCCAACCTCCAGAACTAGGATACACATATTTCTGTTGTTGAAGCTAGACAGTTTGCAGGATTATGAAACAGCAGCCTTAGTACATGTGTGCCCCAAGATCCTGCCTTGCCACTCTCAGGAAGTCTATGCCTTCCCTGCACCACTTCAGGGGGCACCTGATCAATGGCTGCCTTTGCTCTGCATTGAAGCCCTAAAGGACCAGTCACAAGATGGGGTCTCCACGAGTGTCTATTATGTCAAGGAAACACGGGGATAGCCCTGGCGGGTGTGCAACCTGACCAGAGGGATTGGCACGAAAGGCAGAGTAACGCTGACAGACATTGAAGCAAAACCTCAGGGAACACATACTCACATGAGCCTGCACTGTTCCTAGTACTTCACCATTATTAACACAGGGGTCCTCTCAGCGCCCCAGGTAGGTACCATCATCATCCTACAGCTATGAGAAAATAGAGCCCAGAGAAGTTACTGCCCAAAGCTCTGCCCAAAGTGGCAGACCTAGGATTCAAACCCAGGCAGTATGCATGAGAGCACATGCATTTAACCTCTCTGAACAGTGACTCTCAAGAGTGCAAAGGTAAGCAGGTCCAGGTAACAGGTAAGAGAGGTACCTGTTTCACAAGTGCCTCTGTAGTTTATTAAGAGAATTAAGAAGTTGAGATCAACTCTAAATCTTTAAGGAAAAAAGAGGCCAGGCCCTTCCACGTACCACCCCTTGATGGTACCATAACACACAGTGCCTTGGGTTGGAGGAGACATAGTTCTTACCCAGGAGAGATTTCACTGACATCTTGGTCCTTTATCTGGCATTGCACCAGGGCCTCACACTAGGGGAATTATAGATTTTGGATTCTCAAAAATCCCAATAACAATTTCACTATAGGTGAGGCCTTACTCAAGGACTATCCAGAGTAAGGTCAAGTGCACAGGCTCCAGCATCAGAGGTCTTAGATCAAATCCCAGCTCTACCACCTGCTAAGTGCATAGCCTCAGGGAAGTTATTTAACTATCTGGCCCTTAAGTTACTCAGTTGTGAAATGGGGATGATAGTAGTATTTGACCAACTGGCTTATTATAAGGATAAGTTAAACATACATAAAGCATTTCAAACAATACCTGGCACATAGTTACTCAATAAATGTGAGCGACAGTTATCACTGCTGTGGGTCTCATATTTTTTCAGACCAAATGGGTCCAGTAGACAGGAGACTTGCATGCTCTTCTTTGAATCTGGGGATGCATCATTTTAAGGGATCTGATTGCCCAAGTCTTAGGTCATTAATTTTACAAAACCTTTAGTTATACCAATTACTCTAAAGCATGTAAATGCATGTGTACGACACACACATGCCCCACACACATGTACACGCAGCAAACTATGACAACCCTTCTCCTCAAATCTCAGAGTTTGGCTTTTTAAGAATAAGAGGTTCAGAAATACACCTTTCTCATTATCAATTTGATGATGAATGTGGAGAGTCTTAAAATTCCTCCTCTGGAAGGTTATCCTAAGGAAATACAATAAAAAAATACAAATAAAAACAAAGATTTATGTATCTAGATATGCATTACATCATTTTTAAATAGTGAAAAAGATGTAAAAAAAATCTGAATCTCCAAAAGTAGAGGAATAAATAGTTAAGTAAATTATGGAACAGCACTATAATACACTATCATGCCAACATTGCAATTATGTTTGCAAAACACTTTGAATAACATAGAAAAATGCTTAGTCAAACTTTACATAAAACTGAAAAGAAAATTGGTTTTACAAGTGGATCTCAATTATGTAAAAATGTACAGGTAAAAAAAATATAGGTCTATACCAAAAGTTCACAGTAGTTTTGAGTAAGATTTAGATGGTTGGTATTCTTAAGAATACTCTCCATTTTTCAAACTTTGGGAAATTATTTCTAATAGTGAAATTATTAAATATGCAAAGAAATACTGAAAGCTTAGAAAACTCATTGTTTCTTCCTGGCTGACCAGATGAAACCTTGTACATTATTTTAATGCATCTTAATTCTTGAATCTTAGGAAATGCATGTGTTTCAAGGAGATGACAATATGAAAACAAAGCACATCAGAATTAGGCCCAATCCCAAGTTCTCCAGTTTGCACATTACCACCCACCACTCTGTTGCCTACATCTCCGCAGGAAGCACACACGGAGGAATGCAATGGAATACGTTAAAGAAGGCACACCACTTCCTTCATCCTCTGCCCTGTACCACTGCAAGGGGCTCAGTGTCCCCCAGAAGATCCTGCACTTATGCTTCCAGAATGTTGAAGTCTGATCTTTTTCTGAGTTCAGCAAACCAATGAAGCCTGGTCCCTAATGACCCCTGCAGGTAAGACTCACTGAAGCCAGTCAGCTCTCCTAGTCCCCAGGTGTAGGATCCATGTTCACATAACTGAAAGTCAACTGGGGGGAAAAGTCAGTATCTGGTTTCCTTCAATAAGGAGGCTTCAAACTTAGACCTCCTGCCTTCCTCATACCTGATGAATTAAAGATTGGGTCACTGGATATTCTACAGGATTAGCATATAAATAAACACACAAGCAAATGAAGAAATGAATAAGAGGCAGAAAGCAAGGCTACCATAGTCTGCAACTTTTCCTTCCTGCCTATACTTTCTCCCACATTAAATCACCCTTGCTAAACACATCTTTCTAAAACATGTTTATTCTACAATCTCTGTTCACAACCGTTGTTCCTTCCTCTTTACCCCACTAAAAATGTTCCAGACTGCTCCATCAAGCATCAAAGCATTTCACAATGTGATTTTCACTTTCTGTCCAGTATCTTCCTTGGTCACCTTCACTGAATCGCATGCACACTTCAAGTCCACTCTCTCCTAACATTTTCCGAATATTCTCTGGTCCTTCTCTCCTCCTGGATTTATTTAACTAGCATGTCCATCCCCTCATAACACCCAAAGTTCTTCTCCCCCTTCCTGGTCCACTTCATATACTGCCTCTTGCCTAAGCATCTTCCAGCCTTCCCAAGTTAGAATTAATATCTTTGTTTTAAACTTATAATTATGTCTTACAGAATATCATATGGAAGAGTTGTATTCTCTTTTTCTTTCTTTAGCACTCTATGTCTCTCTCTCTCTCTTCCTTTATCTCTGTGTCTTCCCATCTCTATGTTTATCTCTCACTCCTAATTAAAGGTTCTCAGTCAAGAAAATCTTTTCTGCATCCTTGCATGGCCCACAGTGCCTTGCATAGGTATCGCACAATGTAGGTCTCATGGAATGAATTGAGTCAACGTATGGTCCTAGTAGAATAAAAGCACAGGAAGCCATCCATATTAAGGAACGCAGTGGAGTACATCGCATTCATTTCAGAGTCTTCATTCAGGAAACTCACTCTGTCCCATGATGAATTACAAAAGTACTTAGTTTGGTGCTGAGTCTACAATAAGCATTTAAAGGCAAATATGAAGTTAGTTCAAAGGTCACAGCATACAAGATCAACAACAAAAAAAACAAAATCTCATATCTATTTCTATTCACTAAAAATGAACATATGAAAACTGAAATTAAAAATAATCATCCATAGTTTCTTCAAAGAAAATGAAATACTGAAGTGAACAAAACATGTACAGATGAAAATTACAAAATTCTGATAAAAGAAAATGAAGACCTAAATGAAAGAGATGTACTATGTTCATGAATTCAAAGACTCAACATATTAAAATATCAATTCTCCACATATGTATCTGTAGTTTTAACATAAATCCTTTCAAAATATCAAGAAGGTTTCTTTTGTATCGTTAGTTTGATTTGGGCTTTGACTTGGCAAACAGAGACAAGTTTATTCACCTAAAACACAGAAGCCAAAATATAGACCATAGCATAATTTTTAAAAATCATAGCAAAGAAGAATAAAGGGGGAGTAAACATTCTACCTAATACTGAGACTAAATCACTGTAGTCATAAGAGTGTGGTATTGGAAGAGGGACAAGGTCTAGTTGAACAGAACCTAGATATAGTTCCATATAAATACGTTCGACCAACTGTTGATAAAGGGGCAGAAGTGATTCAATGTCAGAAGGACAGACTTTTTAAAAAAAACAGTGCTGGAGCAACTGAACATGCATAGGCAAAGAAATGAATCTCAACATACATCTTACACCTTAGGAAAATTAGCAGAAAGATTGAAGCAGGAGACATCACAACACCAGACCCTTAAACTATACTACAGAGCAATAGTAACAAAAAAAAAAAAAAAACTGGCTTGGCAATGGCACCAAAATAGGCAGGTAGACCAACACAGAGACAAACCTACATAAATACAGTTTTCTCTTACTAGACAAAGGTGCCAAAAACATACAATGGAGAAAAGATAGCCTCTTCAACAAATGGTGTTGGGAAAACTGGAAATCCATATGCAGAAAAAATGAAATGAAATTAAAACCTTATCTCTCACTTTGCACAAAACTCAACTCAAAATGGATCAAGGATCTAGGAATTAGAACAGAGACTCTGCACCAAATAGAAGAAAAAGTTGGTCCAAATTTTCATCATGTTGGCTTAGGACCAGACCTACTTAACATGACTCCCATAGTGCAAGAAATAAAATCAAGAATCAATAAATGGGATGAATTCAAACTAAAAAGGGTTTTCTCTGCAAAGAAAACAATAATGAGAAGAGACATCCTATAAAGTGAAAGAAAACCTTTACTGCATGCACTTCAGATAGAGCACTAATCTCCAGAATTTATAAAGAACTCAAACAACTTAACCCACTCCTTGGCCTATACCCAAAGGCAGCAAACTGCATTGATGCAGCTACATCAATATTTACAGCAGCTCAATTCACATTACCTAAATTATAAAACCAACCTAGATGCCCTTCAATAAATAAATGGATAAAGAAACTGTGGTATATATGTAATGGAATATTACTCAGCCTTAAAGAAGAATAAAATTATGGCATTTGCAGGTAAATGGATGGAGTTGGAGACTGTCATACTAAGCAAGATAAGCCAATTCCAAAAATTGAAAGGCCAAATGTGTTCTCTGATAAATAGATGCTGATACGTAAGAGGGGTATGGGAGTAAGGGAAGAATGAAGGAACTTTGAATTGTGTAGAGGGGAATGAGGGAAGGAGAGGGGACAGGGAGTGAGAAAAATGGTAGAATAAGACTGACATTATTACCCTATGTATGTACATATATAACTGCATGAATGGTATGAATGGCGTACAACCAGAGAAATGAAAAGTTGGGTACAATGAATCAAAATGCATTCTGCTGTCATGTATAACTAAATAGAACAAATAAAAATAAATTTAAAAAATGAATTCAAAATGGACCAAAGTCTTCGATGTAAACCATAAAACTATAAAATGCTTAGAGAAAAACCTTTGGAATCTAGGAGTATACAAAGAGTTTTTAGCCTTGATCAAAAAGCATAATACATAAAAGGACATTTTAAAAAGCAGACCTCATCAAAATTAAAAGTTTGTTCTGCAAAAGCCCATGTGAAGAGGATAAAAATACAGGCTAAAGTTTGGAAGGAAATAATTGCCAAACCATCCAACAAAAATTAGCAGCTGAAGTATATGAAGAGCTCTTCAAACTCTGTGGTAAAACAAACAGTCCAATTTGAAAATGGGCAAAAGACATGAACAAGACAAGACAGTGAGAACAACAAGTGCTGACAAGTTTGCAAAGAAACTGGATCACCGGTACGTTGCTAGTAGGACTGCAAAATGGTACAGCCACTCTGGAAAACAGATTGTCAGCTTCTTATAAAACAAAATACAAAACTACCATGTCACCTAAGAACTGCATTCTTATACATTGATCCCAAATAAAACTGAGGTTTTGCACAAAAACCTGTATTCAAGTGTTCATAAAAGCATTATTTCCAAAAGACAAAAACTGGAAACAACAGAAACAGCCTTTCAAGAGGCAAGTAGGTACACAAAGTGTGGTGTTTCCATGCCAGAGAGTACTCCTCAGCTACATCAAGAAACTAATTATTAACATGCAAAAAACCTGTATGAATCTCCAGGGAATTATGTGAACTAGAAAAAGCCAATTTTGAAGTGTTACACACCATGTGATTCCATTTTTAAATGACATTTTTTAAATCACAATATTTTAAAAATGAAGACCAGATGAGTGGTTTCCAGGTTATTGCAACTAAGGTGAGAGGTAAGGCAGGTAGAAGTAATTAAAGAAAAACAACATGAGAATATGAGACAGCTCCATGGTGAAGGGACCATTGGGGGAGTCTGGGTAGAATATACGTAGAATCTCCCTGTGGTGTCCTTTAAAACTGCCAACAAATCTTAAATTATCTCAGTGAAAACTCCAATAAAAATGTATGTGAAACTGTGGTATAAATACAAATGGAATATTATTCAGCCATAAAGAATAATAATATTATGGCATTTGCAGATAAATGGATGGAATTGTAGAATATCATGCTAAGTGGAATAAGCAAATCCCAAAAAACCAAAGGCCGAATGTTTTCCTTGATAAGTGGATGATGATATATAATGGGGATGGGGGGTGAGAAAAGAATGGAGGAACTTTAGATTTCGTAGAGGTAAATGAGAGCGGGGGTATGAAAAATGGTGGAATGAGACAGACATCATTACTCTATGTACACGTATGATTACACAAATGGTATGAATCTACATCATGCACAACCATAGAAATGAAAAGTTGCACCCCATTTGTATACAATGAATCAAAATGCAGTCTGTAAAAATAAAAAAAAATAATTTAAAAAAAATGAGGATAGCAATATCCAACCTCGTGAAGGGGCTATAGAAAATATGTGTGTAAATAGTTTAATAAGTGTCCAATAGATTGTTACTATTTTTATTATCCAAAAACAAAAATCATAGTAGTAGGGTAAAAACATAAAAAAATGCCAGAAGTAAAATTGTTATAAAATCAAAATGTTTAATTAAAAAAAAAAGTATGTGAAATGGCACGGTCTAGATAATTGTTGTGTTCATCAGCTTTTCATCACTGTAAACAAAACACCTGATAAAAACAACAGAGGAAGAAAAGGTTAATTTGGACGCATGATTTCAAAGGTTTCAGTCCATGGATCGCTGACTCCATCACTCTGGGCTTGAGGTGATGGACAGCCATGGTGGTGGAAGGGTGTGGTGGCAGAAAGCCGCTCAGCTCATGGCAGCCAAGAAACAGAGAGAGTGTGAAATGAGCCAGAGACAAAATACAATCCCCCAGGGTATGCCCCCATTGACCTATTACTCTAGCCATGCCATGCCTGCCTACAGTTACCACCCAGTAATCCATTCGAATTATCAACCCATCAAATGAATCCATCCACCGATGAGATTACATCTCTCATAATCTAATCCACCTCTGAACATTCCTGCATTACCTAATCCCTGATCTTTTGGGGGTACACTTCATATTCAAACCATAATATTCATTGATCAACAACCACTCTTCAAAAGAGGCATGGAGATGATGTGGATGACGAAGAGCATTCTTGCTTCTGGGTGAAGTGGGGCAGCAAGTGGAGGGATGTCACAAGAAGAAATTAATATTTTCAAGAATACATCTGAACTTTATCACCTTCATTTTTGAAAGTCTTCTTAAAACTATGGTACATTGTCTAAGGTGAAAGAAAACAGATGTGAAAATCAGCATCCAGGACTGAAAAAGTCTTCACCATATGAGGCAGTTTTCCATTACTATAACAAAATATCTCAGATGATAAATTTATAAAGAAAAAATGTTTACTTCAGCTTACAGTATTAGAAGCTTTGGTCCATGTTTGTTTGGCCTGGTTGCTTGCAAATCTGTGGCAAAGCAGCACATCAGGTCAGAAGCATGTGGCAAAGCAAAATCACTCACCTCATAGCCAGGAAGAAAAAGAAGAAGGTGCTCTTGTCCCCCTATCCCCTTTGTGGGCATATTCCCAATGCTCTAAGGAGCTGCTACTAGGCCCCACATTTTAATAAAGATTCCACCACCTTCCAATAGCACCATAGTCTGGGGGCTAAGCATTTAACTCATGGGCCTTTATCAAAAAGATACCACTAACAAAACCCTGAATTCAAAGCTATTTGAGAAAACAGCAATGACCAAGTGAGACAAGCATGAACTTTGGAGTTTTACCGACATGAAGTCAAAACTTCATCTCTATTTTAGTTAGCTTTTGCACTGCTATGACAAAAAGATCCAACAAGAACAAATTTAGAGGAGGAAAAGCTTACTTGGAGTCTCACAGTTTCAGAGGTCTCAGTTCACAGACAGCCATCTCCATTGCTCAGAGCTTAAGTTGACGCAGAACAACATGGTGGGAGAGTGTAGTGGAGGGAAGTGACCCAGGACATCACATCAGGAAGCAGAGAGGGACTCTACTAGCTAGATATAAAATAGAAGCCCCAAAGACACACCCCCAATGCCTGCCTCCTCCAGCCACACCTTACCTCCCTTCAGTTACCACTCAGTTAACCCCCATCTCATAACCCAATCATTTCACCTCTGAATGTTCTTGCATTGTCTCATACGTGAGCTCTGGGGAGACACCTAATGCCTAAACCATAAAACTCTCTATTACCCACTGCCTACCAGAATCTCAGGTTCATCATCCACCACTGTGAGACAAAATCCTTGCGAGATTATTTATGTAGGGAGCCCCTAGAATAATCCTTGACACAAAATGACAGCTTTTAAAATCAGTAGTATCACTGAAGGAATGTTCCGTAAAATTTTGCATAATTTTCCGTCACCTCTACATTAGAATCCAAAGGAAACATGATCTGCAAAGGCTATTGGTCTGCTATTCCCAGAACCATTTCTCGCCTTTCTTCTGGTGGTTCCAATCTCTTTATGCATAGCAATGATCAAGGGAGTCGAGGTGGTCAGAAATGTCCAAACCCTGAACACAGTTGGAGCTTTGGCTACTTGGCCCAACTGGTCTCTCCAAGTCTCTCTGGCAGCAATTTAAACCACAGAGAAGGCAGCTGTCATCTGCTGTCAAATCATTAGAGTAGACGCTATGGTATCCAGTAGAGCTGCTATGGTATCTGGAGAGGCCAGAATGTTGTCTTTCTGGGGTTTTTGTTTTTCATCTCTTCCTCCAAATGCTGATTTATCTCAGCGTCCTTCTAATGAATCCTCTACCTCGCTTAATATACTGATTATTCTGTTACTTCTGACCAAAAATGCTTTATGAAGAGAAAGCTCTCCAATGTCACCTGCAAACCAATTCCCTATTTTTTGTGCTTCGATCCCCCATGGAGCCTAGAATCCGGGCTGCCAACTCACCCTCAAAAAAGGTTTATCTCGAGATGGAAAGCAGGACCTTAGAACCACTCTTGGGGCAGCACTCTTTAAGATCAATGCTAATTGCCCAATTAGACAGGCCTGATGCTGACATAATGTGAGCTAATTAGTAAGTGCCAGAGCTCATTCCAATTATTAACCTTTATGGTTGTCATTTGTAAAGATGAAGGTGCAGCTACAGATTTTTGCATGAATGACTGCACTTGTCACTCTGAGTCAGTTGTAAGGAAAATGGGTAGAGGGGAAGGTAGCATGTGACTTTTCCATGGATCTGTTAGAAGCCATGATGGTCATCAAGTCTCAGGTCAGTGTCTGTGTCAGAATGAAGAAGGGAGATCTTTAAAACTGTAAGTTCCTAGCTCTTGATCCCCAAAATTGATTCAGTAGGTTTGGACTAAGGCCCAGAAAACTGACTTTTCTTAAATTTCCCAGGTGATTCTTCTCATGATTCACCTGAAGTGAAAATCACTTAGACAAATATCGAAGGAAACCCATTCCTAATCCCTGAAGGAGTCCCTGGGCCACAGATCTCTTATGAAATATGAATGGCTGCTGATCAAGAAAGGCTGGGAGAGATTGCTAACATAGTGGCAAGAGCACAAAGCTGCAGAGAATTGAGAGACCCAGATTTGGGTCCCAGATTGGAAATCAATGACCACCAATCCACTTGGAACTTTAGTGTACCCATCTGTGAAATCGAGTAGCAATTACACAGGCTTTATCTTCCTCCCAGAAATGAAAAGTGCCATGCATTCATGTAAGCATTGACTACAAACATACAAGGGTAAGACATTAGTATCATTGAAAGGGGGATGTTTTAAAAGATAAACCTATGTATTGCATTTGAAAACTTGACTCAGTCTTGAACCTGGGCACATCTGGAAGCAACAGCAAGATATAAAATGCTTCCTCTGTAAGTTCAGTGATTCCTGTAAGAAACCTCGGAGTCGGGACATAGAGAAGAGGTCTTCTTACTAGTTTATTGCTCCCCAAGTAATGTCGATGGCAGCGGTGTTTGTGGGGAAGCTGCCAGAAGCCTCCTAATGACAACGTAATTGGCCACCAAATGATGAAAAAGTAACAATGAAAGCTTGACTGCCTAATCTTTATAGTCGTTATCCATATAAGTAGGAATGGGGTACATAAAATCCACTTTCCTATAAATGTGGAAACAAATAGGCTCTCTGTGAATTTTAAAAAAAAAATTGGCTTCGAACCACATTCAAAGGGCCCACCTATCATAGTTTTACACATGTGGACATCTGGCAGGGAAAGAAATTAAGGGCTACCTTAGAGAGAAGGGGAATACATCCATTTATAAATGTTATTTTAGAAGGGACTGTCTGGTCCTGTGCACTTATTAACTTCATCAGAAGGCTAATGAATCTACTGCTGGGAAAATGAGAGGGAGCTCAGGCTGCAGAAAGGGATGGGGAGAACTTCACACCCCTTCTCCAAGTGGTGGGGTTATTTATGATTGTGATAAAATGGTACTGCATTTGGAGGAAAGGGAAAACAACATAAAATAACAATCAACAGACACAATCCATACAAAAGTGTTACATTCTCTCAGCCACTGGACAAAAATCAAGATTTATGCATGTCAGGGTCCTGCCTAGTAGAAGCAAAAAAAATGACTAGGCCATAAAAAGAAACCCTCTTTCCCATAATAAATAGGAGAACATTAAATCTGTAATCCAGATCGGCTTCTTCAGTGTTCTCTAGTCTCTAGCAAAGTAAGATGTCTGATGACCTAATATTTAGAGCAAACTCTTTTCTCATTCTATCTTTTTGGAACAAAGGCTTTCATAGACTGATGCTCCCTATGTTTAATGAATTTAAACCAAGTAGTCTGGACAGGTGTTCTGGCTAATGCCTGCCCATTGGCTCATATCCCCTCCCCGGTGAACAGCAAGTTAACAGAGTATGCTACGTTGTCACCTCGATTGCAACTTCACCACCAGATACTCCAAGGAAGGTGGCTGTAATCAGAGATAATGCTGCTAGCTCATAAAACATATCTAGCTGTTGGGCATCATGAATCCTCTCTGTGTTTCCTGTTTGATGTGGGAGAGTCTTGAATTCAGAGTTGAAAGAGATTTGAGAGATTATTTCACCTAATACCTTTATTTATGAGGAAAGAAATGGATGGCACAGTAATCCAATTAACTGCTAGCAGAGATGGACATAAAACCCAAGTGTCCGAGTGGTTCCCAATTCTAACTGAAGATCAAAAATTATAAATGCCTTAGGAAGTGGGAATCTCTTGGGCAGGAGCAGGGTATTTAGATTTTTAACATATTCCACAAGTAATTTGGTGGATACACCAAATTTGAGATACATATATGACTCCACCCTGACTTCCAGGTTAATCATTTGAGAGGTAGCAAAGCTCTTCAATGAGTTTAGTTCCCCAAGGAAGGAACTGAAAATAAGGTAGTGCTTTGCGTCTTACTTTGAAAATCATCATTATTGTCAACATCATCATTATCTGATTATAAAAACCAAGAAATACATTAACCTTCATCTTCTCCTAAAGGATAAATCTTGGGAAATACTCTCTCAAGTAAAAATGCAGCATTTCCAGGCACTGTGTGTCCAGGAATCTAGATCTGTTCTATACCCCACCCTTCTGAAGATAGCAACACAGTTGTCATCTGGAACGTTGTCAAAGTTGCTGGGCTAAGAGGATATGGGTCTATGAACAAATAGTAAGCATTCTTATATTAAGTAACTGGCTAGATTGCTAGTATTTGCATTCCACCCAGTATCTCACTGAATCCTCACAACCTCTATAAACTTGGTCTAGTTACCATCCCAATATATAGATAAGCAACTGAGGCTTCTAGAGATCAAAAAATTGCTTATTCAGGATCGTGCAGCTAGTAGGCAGCACAGCTATGATTCTTTTCCAGGAAAATCCAACACAGGACTCACTCTTTCTATACATTGCACATACTTAATATCATCTGTCACCAGGTATTTCTGAAAACTTTGGGAACTATTACGATAGGAAGCACAGTCAGCCCTCCACATCTGCGGTTTCTACATCTGACAATTCAATCAACAGTAAGTCAAAACTATTTGCAAAAAATGATTAATATGAGCTGAACATGTGCAGATTTTTTGTCATTATTGCCTAAACAACACAGTGGAACAACCATTTATACTGCATTTTTACTTTGTATTAAGATTATGAGTAATCTGAGATTAATTTAAAATATAAGGGAAGATGTGTATAGGGTACATACAAAAAGTACACCCTTTTCTGTAAGGGACTTGAGCATCCACAGATTTGGTATCCACAAGGGATCCTGCATCCAATAAATTCCCCACAGAAAACAAGGGGTGACTGAAGTCATTCCTCTTCAGAGACTCACATTGGTGGAGAAAAAACATGTGTTGTATTAAACAAAACATATGTGCCAGGTTGAGCTCCTCTCCAACTGATTCCTAGAACTATTTTGCATTCTTTATGGAATGAGGTGGGGTGATAATAATAATAATAATAGAAGTATTTCTAGATCAGTGCCACTCATTGCAGAAGGTACTGCACTTTGCATATATATATATATTATATATATAATATATATATGTATTCTCACATGTTTACTGATGTTTCCCACATAGATTAGTCTCATCTTTCAAACAAACTAAGTGCTGCTTGAGGATAATGCTCATGACTCGCTCTGCACCTCCCAGTCATGAGCACAAGATGCTCAGTTAATACCTGTTCAATTGGATGTTCTGTGACCCATTCCATTTTCACTAGATTCATTACCACTGAAAGCAAATAGAAGGTCTCAGTCCTAAAGGGAGGATTTCACAGTCTGTATCGTCCAGCCTTCGGGACCTCACATGTGAAGAGCCTAGCGAATGGGATGGAAAGCTTTTAATTAACAGCCTAGCAAAAAAATGTCATTCCAATCTGCAGTTTTGTTTCCATTAATTCACTCAGATTCAGTAGGAATTCCACTAAGGAATTGGGGTGAGCAGCTGTAGAGGGAGGGAAGCACATAAATAAATCATGAGTGTCATTAAAATTTGTAAACTAATAACTTCTGGGAAGTCTTAGCAATTATTATCAGGGTTTTCTTGGCAAACAAAAAATTAATAAATCCAAAAGGTCTCCATTTTCTATTAAAAAAGCACCATCCCTGAGAAAGGTCACTGACAGAACAATTAGGGAGAAAATAAATGGTTCAGACAACAGCTTGTGAACCAGATGAAAAGTCACAGGATTCCCAAGTGGCAGGAAAATAAGACAACTCAATACCAAGAAAGGGACAGGACAAGGCAGGGCTGGTGCTGAGATTGGTTTGGGGATACTGGAAACTTCCATTTAATTCTCTAAACCCTGATGAGATGTAGCCTACAGGCTAGGCACTGTAGGTCCAGAAACAACTAAGGCATGTGGTCCCTTGAAAAGCTCACAGACTGAGAACAAATTTCATTACTGTGTAAGGATGTGAAACTACTGCTGAGCAGAGAAGGGACATCCCACCTGGGGAGGCGGAGCAGATCAGGTCTCCAACAGCAGGTACCTAGGAATCTATCTGCTCCAGAAACACCCTAACCAGGAAGGCCCTTCCTCTTTGGGCCCTGAAGCCAGGCATCCAAAGGAATGTCAGTGCAGCTGGGTTGCTTTGCTTAGATCAGGTTATCTCCCAAATGCTGGGCTAGGGGTGGATGAAAGAAAGCAAGAGAGGAAGGAGGTGAAGATCCAAGGTCCACCGAATAAGGGGAACCGTTCATTGTGAAGCATTCCTGGTTCCTCTTCTGCCTAGACAATTGAAAATTAATTTATCTTTGTGAGGCCCTAATCCAGTGGCCAAAGGAAAGCTCCTGTGGAGACCCCACACCCATGGAGACCTCAACCACACAGTTCCTCTGCCACAGTCTATTTCGATCTGAAGGTGACCCGTTCAGTAACCTTTCACAGAGGCAAGCATTTGGCATAGGGAAGATGGAAGTTAGACAATTGCTTGCTAACTCATCTCTTTCCAGAAAACAATACCTTAAAGTTTCTTTGAGATAGAGAAAGGTATTCATTATCCCAACTGCTAATGTCGAAGACATAAAGAACAGAGTCCAAGAAGTGATTTGCCAGTCAGAAACATAAATCTTGACCATGATTTATGTTCAAAACTAAGAATTCAACCACAAGCCACAGATTAACTGGCCTTATCTGAGTTTCCACTTCCCTGGTCGAGGGCCATGAATGCCTCTAAAGGAGGTGGAGATACACACACCCCCAAGCATGCAGAGGGCCCATTCCAATGGCACCAGATTAATCACTGCATGGAGTCTGCACAGAATGCAGCCCTTCTTTGGAGTCCACAGCCCCTGTGCATCACATGACAGTGGCCTGTGTTTGGTGGGAATGAAGGAGACTTGAATAGTAAGGTTGTTTCTAGCTGCAGAGTTTCCATTTAGGAAGGTGTCAAGCACGGTAGTCTCAGATAAAAGGCAGAAAGATCTCCTAATCTCAGCCTTATGACCTAGGTAACTCAGGAAATGCCTGAGTCCTTTAGAAAAGCCAGTCCCACCTCCTTAATTCTCCAAGCCTGGAAGCCTATGTGTGTAGGACCTTGGACTAAGGGATGCCAGCAGATGGTTGTGCTAAATGACAAACTTGCACAACCATCCTGGTGGAACAGCACCAAAGAGTTCCAGAAAGAATGTCACAAGGACACAGAGACTGCTGCTAGTTGATGTGTCAGTCTTTTGTCTATTTAGAAGACCTCTGAATTATTAATCCAGTGAGGCAAATAATTATATCACACTGAAACCTGGCAGGGGGTGTCATCTTGTCATGACAGCTGCTCCTCCAGGGCTACTCTTGTCGTACAGAAAATTGAAGAAGAATCACCAAGTCCAATTTCAAGTTGGTTAAGCATGTTGGGCCAAATCATGAAGCTAAAGGGGTGCATGTTTAATTCAGTTTCTTTTCTCAGCCCACTGTATTAGGAAGGAAAATCATACTGCTCTAGGCTCCAACTGTAAAATGTCATCATTATCAGTACAGAAAAAAAAGGATGGGAGAGAGAGAACTTAGGGAAGCATGGGGAAGACAAGGAGGAGAAGACTCCCTGTGAGACCCTAGCAAGGTGGGAAAACCACAGGTTTAGGGGCAGTCTCTTCCCCTGTTCCTCTATCCAGAAGCCCTAAGCTGGGCTTTATCAGACCCATGAACACCCTGAAATCTAACAAAACCACATTCATTCATAGATATTTATCCAGAGGCAAAGCCCATAATATCCACTTTGAGGAACCACCTATGGCTGGGCTCTCCTATAAAATGTGGGGTACCCACACCCTCCTACCCAGTCCAACCTGCAGCTGTTTTCTCCTTCCTATTGGCTCCCCTCTCTCCTGCAGGCCAGTACAGCCTGGCTTTCACCCTGTCTGTACTAAGGACATTTTTCCACTTGCCATTTGCCAATCCCTCCCATTAATCCAACATCTTTTCAACAAAACAACAACAACAACAACAACAACAAAAACCCCATTTTCAACCAGGTAGAAATTGATATTCCAATTCCCCCCAGTTGGCACAAGGGACAACATTCTAATCCGCTCTCCTCCCCTTCTTCATCCTCAAAGTCGCTGCTCATTCCCAGAGAACACAGAATATACCTTGGTGTCCTCCATTTCCCTCACACAGACCTCTGCAGCAATGGATCCTTAACAACAAAGTCAATAAAGGGATGAAAACCCTATACAAACACCCAGGGCGCTAATAATCATTAATAATTACAATGAAGTGAGCACTTCCTATGTAAGTTACTGTGCTAAGTGTTTTCACATTTATTATTTAATCCTTACAAGAAGCCATTCACTAATTCATTCATCAAGCAAACACTTATTAAGCACCTCTTGTGTGTCAGCTTCTCTTCTAGGTGCTGAGGGCACAGCATTGAATTAAAATGCAAAAACTCCCTTTCTTGAAGGCTTAGATGCTAGTGGGTTGTAGGTAGACAATAAATAAATCATTAAGTAAAGATCTAGCATGCTTGATAGGGATAAGTAGGAAAAATGTAGCCAAGTAACGGACCGTGAAGTCCTGGGGAAAGGTCTCACTGATGAGGAGGCCCGTGAGCAGAAGAGAAGGAAGCAAAGGATCTGCCTAAACCCTGGGGGCTGTAGGTGGGAGGAGATGAGCGTAAAGACTCCAGGGAGCAGCATGGTGGCTGCATCTGAAGAACTGCAAGGAAAATGTGCAAAGGTATGTTCGGTGCTATCCCCAATTTTCAGAGAGGGACACTGAGGTGTAGAGAGTGAAATGAAAGGCGCGTCTCCCCTAAGAGGTATGACCACACCCCAACCCTTATCAGGACCTTATTGGAAAAATGGGTCTTTGCAGATGCCATCAAGTTAAGGATCTTGTGACGAGATCATCCTGGATTATCAGGGGTGGGGACCTGAACCCGATGACCAGTGTCATCATAAGAGACAGAGGGGGACAGACACAGAAACAGAGGAGACGACCATGAAAATATGAAGGCCAGATGGGAGGGATGCAGGCAGTCACAGGGGCTGCCAGCAGCCACCAGAAACTGGAAGAGGCCAGAAAGGATTCTCCCTGAGAGCCTCCAGAGGGAGTGCGGCCTCCACAGCCTCTTGCCTACAGACATCAAGCCCCTGGGGCTGTGAGAGGATAAATATCTGCTGTTTGAAGTCCCCTGGTTTATGGAGCTTTGTTATGGCCACCCAGGATACTAATACAGGCAGCTTAAGTAAAGTGGACAGGGTTACAGAGCTCATGGGATGGACAAACTGGCACTTGAATCCTGGCTAGTGGACACCTGGGAGCCCTGGAGCACCACACTGTATACCACACGTGTTGGAGGATTCACTGGCCTCCGTGACTGTGGGCATGCCCTTCGCTCACTGCTTCAGGACTGAGGCATGCAGCAACTAGTCCAGGATCCCTGGGTTTGCCTGGTCTGTTCCCAGAATTAACCGAACCTCTTCTGAAACATGGGGTGCCGGTCTAGGATTTTCTGGCTTATTTCACGATTTGGCCAAGCAGACAGCACAGGAGTGAAGCTTAAAGTATCACATGGCATCACGGTGCATGCGGGAAGGTTGCTGGGCTCTAATTCTCTGGGAAGTACTGTGTGAGTGGAAATAGTCGGGTTTTCATCTGCTACAGGCACGCTGGCTACTTACGCCTCTGCCGATTTTCACTGAGCAGTAAAATTAGGTCTGAGACATCCTGTGCAGAGCAGGCAGGCCTCAATCAATATGAGCAGTTAGCCCCCAAATATTTAATAGATGCCATGACTGTTCCCTCCCTGGGGGAAGAAGCTCTGGCTAGTTCTCTGCAAACAAGCAGGTCAGATGAAGAGGCATCTGGCACCCCAGACCCCTCAGATCCAAGACCCCAGGCAACTCTTAGGACAAAGCACAGGGATGAGGAGGCAGCTAGATAAATGGCTGTTTGTGATAGTATTCTCCCAGGGTTAACACGCAGGGGAAAAGCGTACAATCCCTTGAGTCCCACGGCCATGAGCACAGCGTGTGAAGCACCAGTCACAGTGGCTGGTGGAACTTGCTGCTGCCCAGCATGACTGTACATCAGCATGTCTGAGTGTGAACGTGTGCACATGTGTGTGTGAGGTGTACATAAGGGTGTGCATATATTCCCTCTCCAGAGGAACTTCTAGTTTCACAGCCTCATTAAAGTCCTTCTTCACCCACCCATATCCCTCTTTTCCCTTGTCCCATGTGCCCTAGCACTGCCACCAGGGCTGTCTTATCCACTAAGCATAGAAGGTACAAGGTCTAGCAATCAGAGCATTTTCAGGAGCCCCAAAATATTTTAAGCTATCTTAAAATAAAAAGAAATAAACTTTAGGCTAAAATTTTAATAGATGATATTAAGGTATTTGTCTTGCTACCAATTATTATAATATTTTATTTTATAATATCAAGTAGAATTATTTTAATATTATTTTATGGGAGAAGGGCCCCCAAAGGTAAGTGCCTAGGAACCATGAAAATGACCATGCAGACTTGGATCTGGGTCTCCAGAACCACAGCACCTTCCACCTGCAAAGGCCTGAAGACTGTCCCTAGGCCAAGACTGACACCTTGGGCAGGACCCTTTGTTCAAAGCATGCTCCTCTGACCTCCCTGGCCAGTCTCCTCCTTCTTCAGATGGAAGGACACTATAGAAGCAAGGAGGTTCCAAGGTGCCAAGAATGTGTGACCGGCCCCAGAAGATATGAGCAGAGTGCTAAGGGAATTAATTCAGAGGAGGAGGCGCTTGGTTCCACCAGGTGCATTAAAGTGGGCTTCCAGGAGGCCGATCTGCTTCTTCTGAAACTGGCTTTCCAACTGTTCAGCCTGCATTTCTCCAGAGCCCAAGCAGTGCCGCCCTTAAGAATCTCTAATCCACTTACCGCCAAAGAGAACTCTCGGTCACGCTCCCCAGGTTGAAGTCGTACAGCTTCGTCAGGATCAGTATGACCTGCAAGGGGTGGGATGAGGGCAGAGAAGAGGGACAAAGAGGGAAAAGGAGGCTTACTTTAGTTTGTGTAGCAGGATACAATGCATCTCGTATCACCCAGAGGAGGGCTTAGTATTTATCCGTTAAGTTGAGGGGTATTAGAGGATCAAGCAAGGGGGAAAATTATTAATTTAATGCATCCCTGTAACTGGAGGCATTTATTTTAATCCTGGCAGTGCTCTGCACTTGAAATAAAACATGCCAACAGGAATTAATTGGGCATCAACAGTTGTTTCTCCACATCTGTCCCCCTCAAGGTCAGGCCCAGGCCAGCTGGCTTTGTTCATTACCAAGGTCACCCAGAGATCGGGGACAGACTTGCTTTTGATCTAAGATGACTCTGATATACAGAACTGGACCCAAAAGGGAAAGAAGGAACTGGGTCTGCTTCTTTCTGTCTACAGAGGGGTTCAAAGAGACTTTGTGTTTCCATCAGTAGGGCCTTCGTAGGCATAAATACTTGAATGGCAATAGGCTCAGTCCCCACCACCCCCTGATGCCATCTGCCATTGACCATGCGGCATCTGCCCCACCATGCAGTAAGCAGGTCACTGGACTTCACAGGACTCCAGGACTGCTCCCCTGACTGCAGCTTAAGTTAAGACATCCAGAAGCAGCAGTTCTGTGTGCCAGAGAGCTAGGCTTAGTGGTTTTCTGAACTAGTCTTGGGCTGGCGAGCGTGTTCCTGTGCCCTTCGGTCTCCTCTAGCTAGAGTTCGAATATCAGACATTGCCCTGCCTGCCTGTCAAGTGCCTTGGACAGTGGCTTAGGTACGACCTTCTCTAAGAATGCTATGCCCACACCTGAGCCTATTTTAATCAAAACACAGGTGGGAATACACCTCGCCTGCCTGCACACGTGATAATCCAGTTACCCATAATCATGTTTATCTAAATTTAATGCATGACTCATTTCACTTTTCTCGGCTCCTTCCCATTCCACAATTTAACTTCCCCCAGTTCATTTGCACAGCAGCCATTAAACTCTTTCCGAGATAATGAATTTCTGCTACCAAGATGGGACTTTCCCATGCTAGGTATCCATTTAAGATTAAAGAAAAATAATCAGCCATTATATTGAACATTTTTATGGCACTTAACTAACAACAAAATGCTCGCTTTGAGATTTATTCTCATCCAGCACTCCATGGGGTCAATCAGCCCCATTTCTATTTCTCCTATGTAAACGAAGAAAAAGATAAAAGGCAAGGATTTAATCCATTATAGATCAAATCCAGTCCATGGCAAATTTGGCTTGGGACACTTAACTTTTGTGGGAGGCCATTCCTGGAGGACTGAGGTTTCTTCCCAGATTGTGTTCTCTGATTGAAATTGCAAGAAACATCATCAATGGCATGGCAATTTGTAAAGTAGCAGAATCCACCAAACCGCCTTATTCCTACAGCACACAGCAAGGAGTATGTAACCTATGCAGTGAATTAGTCTTTTTTTTTTTTTTTCAAATACCAAATATTTGATGTCATACAGATATTCTGAAGCAAGGAATAAATAATTTGTATCTGCATAAAAATTAAAAAACTATAATACATTGAGATGCCCTGTTAATACATAGAATTCAAAGTGATGAATTAGAACTTCCTATTCATTTCATATGTTCCCATAAAAAATTATGAGATTATGAAAAACTGGGTATACAATTTTAATTAGTTGGCTCAGTTGTTGGAGATGGTCCTTTTTCAATTTTTGTTGTTGTTGGTCTTTTTAGATGTACGTGACAGTACGGTAGACTTTGATATATTAAATATACATGGGATATAGCTTATTCTAATTAGGATTCCATTCTTGTGGTTGTACATGATATGGAGTTTCACTGGTCATGTATTTATATATAAGCATAGGTAAGTTAAGTACAAATCATTCTACTCTTCTGTTCCCATCATTCCCCTTTGTCTAATCCAGTGAATTGCTATTCTTTCCTCCCCTACCCTCATTATGTGTTAGCATCCACAAATTGGAGAGAGCATTTGGCCTTTGTTTTTTTTTTTTTTTTTTTAATTGTAAACAAATGGGATACATGTTGTTTCTCTGTTTGTACATGGCGTAAAGGCATACCATTTGTGTAATCATAAATTTACATAGAATAATGTTATTTGATTCATTCTGTTATTTTCCCCTTCCCCCCACCCCTCCCACCCCTCTTTTCCCTCTATACAGACCTTCCTTCCTCCATACTTGCCCCCTTCCCTAACCCTAACTCTAACCCTAACACTAACCCTTCCCTCCCCCCATTATGTGTCATCATCCACTTATTAGCGATATCATTCGTCCTTTGGCTTTTTGAGATTGGCTTATCTCACTTAGCATGATATTCTCCAATTTCATCCATTTGCCTGCAAATGCCATAATTTTATCATTCTTTATGGCTGAGTAATATTCCATTGTATATATATACCACAGTTTCTTTATCCACTCATCAATTGAAGGGCATCTAGGTTGGTTCCACAGTCTGGCTATTGTGAATTGAGCAGCTATGAACATTGATGTGGCTGTATCTCTGTAGTATGCTGATTTTAAGTCCTTTGGGTATAGGCCAAGGAGTGGGATAGCTGGGTCAAATGGAGGGTCCATTCCAAGTTTTCTAAGGAATCTCCACACTGCTTTCCAGAGTGGCTGCACTAATTTGCAGCCCCACCAGCAATGTATGAGTGTACCTTTCTCCCCACATCCTCGCCAACACCTGTTGTTGCTCGTATTCTTGATAATCGCCATTCTAATTGGGGTGAGATGGAATCTTAGGGTGGTTTTGATTTGCATTTCTCTTATTACTAGAGATGTTGAACATTTTTCCATATGTTTGTTGATTGCTTGTACATCTTCTTCTGTGAAGTGTCTATTCATTTCCTTAGCCCATTTGTCGACTGGATTATTTGAATTCTTGGAGTAGAGTTTTTTGAGTTCTTTATAGATTCTGGAGATTAGTGCTCTATCTGAAGTATGATTGGCAAAGATATTCTCCCACTCTGTAGGCTCTTCCTTCACATTGCTGATAGTTTCCTTTGCTGAGAGAAAGCTTTTTAGTTTGAATCTATCCTAGTGGTTGATTCTAGCTTTTATTTCTTGTGCTATGGGAGTCCTATTAAGGAAGTCTGGTCCTAAGCCGACATGTTGAAGATCTGGACCTACTTTTTCTTCTATAATCTGCAGGGTCTCTGGTCTAATTCCGAGGTCCTTAATCCATTTTGAGTTTAGTTTCGTGCATGGTGAGAGATATGGGTTTAGTTTCATTCTGTTGCATATGGATTTCCAATTCTCCCAGCACCATTTGTTGAAGAGGCTATCTTTTCTCCATTGCATATTTTTGGCACCTTTGTCTAGTATGAGAAAATTGTATTTATTTGGGTTTGTGTCCGTGTCCTCTATTCTGTACCATTGATCTACCTTTCTATTTTGGTACCAATACCATGCTGTTTTGGTTACTATTGCTTTGTAGTAGAGTTGAAGATCTGGTATTGCAATACCCCCTGTTTCACTCTTCCTGCTAAGGATTGCTTTTTTTTTTTTTTTTTTTGGAATTGGCTTAGTTCACTTAGAATGATAGTCTCCAGTTCCATCCGTTCACTTGCAAATGCCATAATTTCATTCTTCTTTACGTTGATTAATATTCCATTGTGTATACATACCACATTTTCTTTATCTATTCATCTATTGAAGGGCATCTAGATTGGTTCCATAACTTAGCTATTGTGAGTTGAGCTGCTATAAACATTGATGTGGCTGCATCATAGTATGCTGATTTTAAGTCCTTTAGCTATAAACTGAGAAGTGGGAAAACTGGGATAAATGATAGTTCCATTCCAAGTTTTCTAAGGAATATCCATACATGCAGGGAATTATTCTTATCCATTCTCTCCCCAACCAAACACCTAGCAACAAGTCAGATACTCTTATATACACACAAACACACATACCCATGTACACACATCCAACAGAATTCTTCTCCCTTTCATTTAATGACCTTTCATCTTCAAAGTTACCTTGTAAAAGTCCAGGTGACTGAGTGCAGGACATCTAAAACCCAAGTTTTAGAAAACCAAGCTCCAACTATGCTAATTTATTATGAATGAGTCAGAATGACCATCTAGGCCCTAGTAGGAGCAAGTCAGATCACTTCATTTTCTCCAAATATCAAGCCTTTGGGGATATTGAACAGTCTCCAAAAAGTACAAAATTCAGGTTGAAAGAAGAGATGTTAGAGATAAAGTTTCCACTTAACTAACAAAGCTTCTAACAACTGGATCTAAAAAATTCTTCTTATCCACAACCTAAATCTTCTTTCCCTCTCTCCTTTCCTGCTCTTTCCTCTATTGAATAACTGTGAAATTCTGGCCACTGGGTTACACACTGAAGATACAGAAATTAAAGATCCAGATCTGGCCCTTTAGGAGCTCACAGTCTCCCAAGGGGAACTGTACAAATGAACAGGCAATTCCCTGCACGAGGGTAGGTGGAGGACACAGAGGGAAGCCGGGAATGTTGAGAGGCACCAAAATTAGAGGATGGGTAAGGGAGCCCGGGCAAGGTTTCCTAATCTAAACCAATACCTAAGAGCTGAAGTTACCTGGTCACAGGGCAATGGGCAGGACCACTACTTAGAGGCAGCACCACCACACTCAGACATTCTGGAAGCAGTCCATCCAAAAGAAAGTTACTAATAACTTAACTAATAACTAATAAAGTTACTAATAACTTCTCCTTAGTTTGTCCTTCCCTTCAGCAGCTTCCATGAGAATGCACCATGACGATATCCAACTGATTCAAAAGACCACAGCCATGTGCTGTGAGATACCAAGGCAGACTCATTTCTGGGTAACATGTGACTCCACTGACAGGTGACGATCTATGACTTGAAGATTTCCCTTTGGTGTTTCTGAATTTCCAGCCTGCCTTCCTACCTTCCTTCCTATCTGTCTTCTTCACCTGGGGTCAGGCCAGCATCTCAGTCCCATTCTCTTCTGGCTTCTCTCCCATTTTAATTCACAAGCATTTATTTTTTTCTAATAATTTTCTTGGGCATTTGGTTTTATCTTAGTGCCTGCTTCTTGGTGGATCCAGATTAACACATCCTTCCATACGTCTACAAATATTATTTCTATCTTCATGATAGATTGCTTCAATTTTGCCTCTTAATTCATAAATGTTCTTGATCAGAACCTTTACTGGTGCCTTCTGCAGAAGGAAGAAATCCACATTCTTTAGACGGCTTTCAAGGTACTTCATGGTCTAGCCCAAGCATACTCACCCAGTCATATATTTTAGGATTCAAACAGAGAAACAATGTGTATCCCATTTGTTTACAATAAAAATAAATTAAAAAAAAAAAAAACCCTGTCCTCTGCTTTAAGCAATTTAAGTTTCCCAAGGTCCTTGAGGTTTTCCAAACATACATCTCCATCTTTTTCCATGTGGTATTGTCACATCATTGCCTCAGTCACTTTGTGTTACCGCCTGTGCTGACCAGCCCATTGTTTGGGAAACAGTCCAAAGCCCACTTCTTTCAGAAATCCTCCCTGAACTACCCGGGCCATCAAAGTGTTCTGCTCTGAAGTTCCATTTTTCTAAAACTGAGTCACATAATTTAGCACTTACCCACTATTTCAAAAGTTTCTGATGTTACATGTGTTGCTGTCTCAACCAGACTGTGAACAACTTGAGGGTGAATCATGCTTTGTATCTCTGTCCTCTTCACAGACAGGCTCAGCATACTGAAGGTTCTTTTTGGGGGGTACCAGGGATTGAACTCAGGGGCACTCAACCACTGAGCCACATCCCTAGCCCTATATTGTATTTTATTTAGACAGAGGATCTCACTGAGTTTATTAGAGTCTCACCATTACTGAGGCTGGCTTTGAACTCTTGATCTTCCTATCTCAGTCTCCAGAGCTGTTGGGATTACAGGTGTGCACCATCACACCTGTCTTGAAGGTTCTTAGAAAATAATCACTTTGGAGTCAATAAAAGATATTGATGATGTTTGGGTAGGAACTCACAGATGACAGCAGGAGATAGCATCAAGCTACTTGTCTGCCATCACTTTGGAGATAAGGAAATGAAATAGAGGCTCAGAATGGAGGCCTGGTTCAAGGTTAAGTCTCAGAAGTATCTGGCCTTGATTAGGTGCCACAATGTCATGTTCTCCAAGTACCATGAGTAGGTTGGAGCCAAAAAGTCCCTGAAGGTTGGTTAAGAGCAAGTTCCCCAGCCTCACCCACCACAAGTTGGACTCAGTGGAGCCTGGATAGAGTCCAGAAATCTTCCTGTGGTAACCAAGGGACCACACTTTGAGAAAGACTTCATCGTACCACAATTTCTCTTCTTCCTCTGTGCAATGGCACCCTGGTGAGATCCTGATATGACCAAGCACCCCTTCCTCTAACTTCAATGTAATTTTATGAACAAGACAGACTGCTGGGGAGGTATGAGAAACACACTTCTGTGAAATGACACCAGCGTTCTTCAAAAGAAAAGTCAAAGTGCTGAGAATTAGGGGCCGATGCTTCTTCTCCCTGGGAGTCCAGCACAGGACATTAATAGAGTCATGAAGAGATGATAATGTAACCTTTAGGCTTAAGACATTCTGTACTGAGCAAACAAAACCAAGAAGGAAAGAAGCCTGCCCACCCAGCCTCCCTCACTACTCAAAGCCTTCCAACAGGGAGCATGGAATTACCAGGGAAGAAAACTGAATGCCATGCCCCCAAACTCACCTAACAAGGCCCAGGCTGCTGAGCAAGTACCCAGATCAGAAAGAAGAGATGGGGGTGTGGTCTGCAGAAAGGGGGAGGGTTAGTCCTGTATCCAGAGCAAAGCCAGGCGATGCCCCCAGAATGAAAGCAGGCAGTAAATTCAAATAAGGAAAAGCAGGGAGCAAATATTAATTGAACCCCTGCTATGCACTAAACACCACGTTGAGTGATTCTCAACCTCTCAAACAGCCTTTGGGACAGAGTATATTTTATCTTCATTTCACAGATGAGGAAACAGAGGCACATGGTTAAATAAATTGCACCCAACCAGCAAGATGCAGAGTCAGCATCCCCTCTGGGCTTCTCCAACCCAAGTTTGCTGGTTTTTCTTCAACATAGTACTCCTCCATGCAGTTAGAGTCCAGGTGGTCTGTGTGCAACATAATGAGCAGGATATGGAGAGGAGAAAAACAGCCCCTTCCCCTCCAGGAGTTTATAATTCTTTCATGAATTCCACAAATATTTACTGAGCACCACTTATGTGAATTGCAAAAGCACCAGCTAAACTCTGAGCATCAGGGAAAGATCCAGAGCTCAAGGCCCAGGGATGAAGATAACATTGGTTTCCTTTGTTCTTGGGTAAAGAAACAGGAAACAGAGATGTCTGGTGAGAAATGAACCAGACAAATTGTTAGGAGACCCAGGTTTGTCAAATAAGCTTTGTCAAATAAGTACCTATTTGACCTAACGGGCTACAATCCTGGGGGTATTTTAGACAGCAAGAGAAATGAAAATAAATTGGAATAATTCATGAGTAAATAGCACTTCTTTGTTCTCATAAGTTATATACACACATACATACACACAGAATGGGAAAGAAGTCCGCCTGTGTGTATATGTGCGCATCTAAATGCAGTTGGAGAAGCTCATACATAGTTACAAAAATACAGATATAGGCACATACAACCTTATTTTAAATTGACACCTCACATGTCCTCCAGAATAACACTGTTCACCCATCACTTATGACTCTTAGCACACTGGGTCAATGTGATGTTTCCATATGCCTGTCTTCTCTGTGAGATTGTGACTTCTTTGAGGTCAGAAATCAGGTCTCATTCAACTCTGTATCCCCCCATGCCAAGCACAGAGCTTCACATACGGCAGGTACTGTACAAGGTTTTCAGATGAATTATAAATGGATGACAATGAAAAAAAAAGGATGAGATGATAAATGCATGCACGAGGTATGGATAATGTGCTGTATGAGTTGAGAAGAGAAGCAATTAAGTCCAGAAATGTGATCAGCAGAGTCTTCCTGAAGGAGGGTGTATGAGCCGGCCTTAGAGCGTGGTCAGAATTTGGATATGCTGAAACGGAGTTGGCTTGTTCACCTGCCTTACGTCCTTTTCTTTCTCTTAAAATTGGACAGGGGTAGACAGAAAAGAGCAGGGGAAGGAACTCCATTCCAGGGATGAGAAACGGCACTAAGGCAGAGTTGTCCAGGCCCTGGAGAGGGGGGAGAGCAATGGTGTGGATGATTGCTAAGTCCCTCTCCCTGGGTTTATTAAAGAAGGTATCATCAACTCTGTGACTTGAGTCAAAAATCTCAGTGTAACCCTTGATTCCTTCCTCATCCCACACACAGCAAGACAAACAGCGAGCTTCCTGCAATGGGTTGCCCTCCACCACATAGCCCAGGTCTCCATTATTTTTTTATGTATTCACCAAACCAGTATGGAGAATGGATGGTATCAATCAGTATGGATGCTGTCAATCAGTCTGTGCCAGAGTGAGAAAGGAGGCAGAAGGGAACCAGAGGGCACAAGAACAGAGGAATCTCAATTTGGTGTGGACATTTATAGGTTAATAAAAGTTTTAAAAGAGGAAGGTGTACAATAAAGAAGTATAAAGAGGGATGATATATGTGTGTGTGTGTATACATATATACACACATATGAATACATATATATATATCCATTGTATATTAAATGGGGGAATAATTATAGAGTAAAGTGACAATAAAGGAGCTGGCCTCTTACAAAATCAGCTGTCACATCTTTGTTGAGCATCCACCTCCAATTGTCTTGATCCTAGGCATCTAGTGTCTTCTGCTACCTACAGATGCGCAGGCCAGCTACAGACAGAGGCAATAATCAGTAACTAATGTCTTGTTTCTCTTTTCCCTTCTTTCATCTATTCCCTCCCTATAGCACACACAATATGTTCTGTGCTCAAAAGAGAAAAAGTTCTTGTTGCCATAAAATGTACAGTCATCTTTCCCTGCTGCCTTCCAGGATCATCTGTATTGATAAGGAGCCAAAAATCCAGGACAGAGCTGGGGAGGGTGATATTCAGAGTGAGGGGCTTCCTATATAAGGAAATGTCAGTCCACTGAAGAATCCTTCTGTAGTTCCCAGAATCTAAGTTCACTAACCCTGTGGGTCCCAGTCCTCTGCCTCCTGTGGAACTCACACAACCATATGGAAAGAACTTGAACCAGAGGGTTGCACTCAAGACCCAGTCAGTCTCCCTGAAAATGGAATAATAATACACTTTATTTGGTGGGGAGGGATTCAGATTCTAGAGTTTAAGCTCTGGAAAAAGAAATGCCCATCCACTCTAGCCCCCTGCTGCAGTACAGGAGGCCGCAAATCAGAGCTGGTATGTTCACCAGCTCCACTCAGCTGGGGAAGGCAGGCAGGAAGCCCCGGGGGATTCCTGTCCTCTGAAAGGATAATGCATAATCTGCAAATTCATAAATCACTAGGACGCTCCTGCCCGTGAGCACATTCAGTGAAGTGAGGACCTTTAATGCCTGTAAAATTTTACTCTGAAGGAAAATTACTTTAGTTCATTAAACCTTCCTGAAATCTAGGTGCCTCTAAATCCATGGAGCTCTCTGCACATCCCCCTCCAGTTCCCCTTCTCTTTCTCTCTCTCTCTCTCTCTCTTAACATGTAATCATTGTACATATTTATGGAGTACAGCATATGGTATTTCAACACATGTATATAGCACATGCTAATCTATCATGGTAATAAGTATCCTTCTCCTTGTCACCTCTTCACGTGTGGAGCTTTCGAGCTAAGGTCCTACTAGGTTATGGAAGGATCACGGTGATTAGAAATGAAGGGACACTACCTCCTTGATCCTGCCCCCAACTCTACAGTTCTTTGTCCCTTGCCAGTTGACATAGGGACACAATGGCTTTCTTTATCAAGAGTAGTTAACAACGTAATAAGATCCTAAGCAACTTAGTGAGACCTCTCAAAATAAAATAAAAAACAGACTGGGGATGTGGCTTAGTGGTTAATCCCCAATACCACTGCCCTCTCCCGCAAAAAAAAGTAAAAAATGGCAACATAAACAAGATGCCGAAGTTAAGTCTCAGCATAGTTGCTAAAATTAAGTCTCACATAATCATGTGAATCCTGACATCCTCTCCCCACCCAGGAGTCTCCCCATCCACAGAAAAGAAATTGAACATTTATGGTCCTGAGCCCATCTGACCCATGGTACAAAGGTGTCTGAGTACCCACTGGGTGTCCAGAATAATCTAAACTGTGCTGCCTGCCCACCAAGACTTTCAGTCCAGTGGGACAAGAAATTAAGTAGTGAAAGAGATACCAGCTTCACCAGTATATATATATCATGCATGAAATATTGCAAAACTGCTAAACCCCTCTCCCTGGGTTCATTGAAGAAGGTATCATCAACTCTGTGGCTTGAGTCAAAATCTCAGTGTAACCCTTGATTCCTTCCTCGTCCCACATGTAGCAAGACAAACAGTGAGTTTCCTGAAATAGGTTGCCCTCCACCACATAACCAGATCCCCGTTATTTTTTTTATGCATTCACCAAACCAGTATGGATGGGCTGCTTCCTTTCTGTCAAATGCTAGGCACTCAGCAGTGAGGAAAAGAAACCAGCCCCTTTGCCCTTGGGAAGTTTCCATTCTAGCAGAGGAAATAAACAAAAAAAGTAAATAAGTGACACTAGGCAGAGGGTAGTGAGAGCCAAGCGGGGGGAGTGGAGGAAAAGCAAATGGAGGGGAGAAAGTGCTGACAGAAACGATGGTCCTGGGGGAGGGAGCAGAAGTCATCGAGGAGGCCAGGAAAGGCTTCGAAGAGAAACTGATATTTGAACAAACTCCTGGATGAGGTGAGAGATTAAGTCACATGACTCTCTGGGAAATAAACAGTACAGGATGAGGAAGTAACCAAGGCAAAGAGTGTGTCTGGCACATTCAAGAACAGAAAGAAGGCTGGAGCAGAGCCAGGGGAGAGTCTCTGAGGTGAGGTCAGGGAGAGATTGGGAGGTTTTGATCCTACTGGGCCTCATGTACCACGGTAAGAACTGTGGCTCTTCCTCTGAGAGGGAAAGCCACTGGAGGAGGTGAATAGGAGGCTCTTTTTGCTGTGTTGAGGAAGGTAGGAAGGGGACAAAAGTGAATTAAGAACCAACTAATCATCCAAATGAAATAAGGTGTGGGTTGGAGCAAGCAATAGCAATGGGGAAGGATGAGTAAAAAAAGGTAGAATCGATCTAAATACATCTGAGGACAAAGCCAAGAGATTCACTGATAACTGGATACAGGGTGTGTGAACAAAAGAGAACAGACAAGGATGACCCTCGGTGTTTCAGCCTAAGAAAATGGGAGCATGGAGAAGCCACTTTCTCAGATGCAGATGGAAGGAGAAGGGTGTTTAGAGGAAAGATTAAAAATCTAGCTTTGGACATGATGTCTGAGATGCCTAAGAGATATTTGAAGGGAAAAGTCCAATTGTGAGCTAAATACAGGTCAGGGAAAAGGGCCTCAGCTAGAACTATGCTTTGGGAATTGTCAGAGATGAGATGGAATTTAAAGACATGAGACTAGACTCAGTCACCAAGAGATGGAGTAAGGACAGAGTAGAGATGTGAGGACTGAAAGCAGGGGCATTAATGCAGGAAGACAATGTGTTTGGACTCTGAAATTGGTGCCGTGGGTGTTGGTGTCCTGTAGGGATGCTTCCCAGTGGTATTCACCGCACAGAAGACTCTCAGCAACCAGGTGCACAAGGTGGCTTCTTCTGCTGAGGCCCACAGCCTCTTTTCCCAGCTTTCCCTCTGATTGTTCTCTGGGTTCCTGAATGAATTGGCCACTATGGCAGAGATAGAGGCTTTGCCAAAACTCAATGAGGCTTCACCAAGACTGACATGGATATCATCACTGCTGTGTCCCCAAGCTGCTAACAAGAGAAGCCAATGCTGAGCCTCAACATGGCACCTGGTGGCCAAGTGGCTATACTGAGCCCCTCCTATGTCATAGAAGGAGCAACTTCTCACTGGAATTGCGTTCTCTGCCCAAATATCTCCACTTCAGAAAGCTTTATTCACTGCCATGGTATCCCACTCAACATCGCTTCTGACAAGGAGTTCGTGGCACAGCAGATGAAGTGCAGTAATGGCACGTCCGAAGAATTTAGACTTTCCCAAACCTGATCTCCCAGGAGCAGCTGGCCTGATACAAAGGCTGGAGGGACTTTTGAAGACTCAATGGCAGCACTAGCTCTTGTGAGGTTACAGGACAGTCTTCCAGGATGGAGATGTGATCAAAATATGACCAAAACAAGAAGGTCCAATAATCAAGAGTCAAAAGCAGGCCTATACTTCTCATTATTATGCCCAATAAGCCATCACAGAATATTGACATCAGAACCCAAACTCTGGGCTCTGATGATATAGTAGTTTTGGTTCCCAGAGGAACCGTCACCAGAAGACAAGACCTCAGTTCCACTGAACTAAAGGTTGAAACTAGCATCCATCTGCTTTGAGCTTCTTATGCTACAAGTAGGTGAAGAATGGTGTTCTTACTGACTGGGGTGATTTGTCCCTATTGTCAAGAAGACATAGATGGACACTTAATGAGGACACACAATGAGGACAGGGAGAATGATGTTTAAAACTTCTCACTGCTGTGCCTTTCATTAATTTTAAGCCCTCTTATTATTTTCCTGCCAAAAGTAAAAGATAATGGAAGACCATGGAATGCAGAACTATTAGAGACTCAGACCCTCCCTGAATGAAGGTCTGGATTGATCCACCACACTATCAGATGAAAATTCTCAATAGCTGGCTAGGGGCACAAGAGATAGGAGATGAGTAGCTGAAGAAGAAAATCAAGTTGGCCTGTCAATTATGGCCTCATGACCAGTATCAGAAATGAGCAACTACACATATTTTCCTTGTTTATTTTATGTATAAATGTATATACATAGGTGATTGCTAGGTAGGTAGGTAGGTAGATTGGTCGGTAGGTAGAGGGATAGAAAGAGGAGGGGGAGAGAGAGAAATGAAAGAAATGATGGGTAGAAACAGAGAGAACGTACCCATAAATTATTCTCTTTCTTCCTACTCTCCATGCCTTTTATTTAAACAAAAAATGTTCATGGTGGTTAACTTCACAACTAGTTTAGGTTACAGAATATCTATGCGGGACTATGACAAGATTACAAAAGGAGTTATCGTCACCCAGAGAAGGTGCAGTGACTAATGGGACCCTGTGTATTACTTTCTTGGAAGGGAATGAAAGCATATTCATTGTATAAGAAGCTGTTGTTTTACATTAGACAGAACCACGATGTCAAATCTGAGCAGAAGGGTGGAGAAGGATGCTCACCACAGCGGAAAGGCAGCCTGTGCTCTCTGGACTCTCAGCCCATGGTCCCCCCCGTGCATGGTAGGTAACTGGGCCTGCAGATCACCTTCTGAGACTCTCCCATAGGCTCGCTTCCAGTTTCCTTCTGCCAAGGAAAGGGACTGTGAAGAAAAGCACTCCTTTCATGCATCTGGTTTCTGGTGATAGCACAGAGCAGCACCAGAGCTGGTGCAAGCAAGTGGGGCTCCTGAGTTATTCTCATGCACCTCAGCACACACAGCAGGAACCTAGGTGGGGGTCCCCAGGTGAGGGAGACCATTGGCCCCTGCCCTGTTTGCTCTCCTATGCAGGGTACCACGACTCCTGCTCTTACTAATCTCTGAGCAACTTTGTCTTTCTCTTTCTTGTTCCTCTGGCCTTTCCAGTAACCTCATAATTAATTCCTATGTTCAGTCTCTTCTTTCAGAAATATCTAGAGTCAGAGACCCTTATGGACCCAAGCAGAGTCTGTGAGATACAGGGAAGCCCAGCTGAGTGTAGGTTCTGGAAACCAAGTGAAAGAGCATTTCAGGAGAAGGGAGTAGCTGGCCATGTGAAACGCTTCAGCAGCTCACACACAACGATGGACCACTGGATTCAGTGGCTAGATGACTTGGAGACTTTCAAAATGGCTCCCTTAATTTCTTATCCTCAATCTTGTCCGTTCTTACACCAGAATGCCCTGTCTACAGTAGAGGTCAGGCCCTGTTACCTATGGTCAATATTCTTCAGTGGCTTCTTGCTTCGAGCCAAATTCCTCAGTATGCCGTAAAGTCTTTTTTAACCTGGACTCAAATGTTATTTTAAACCTCTTCCAGAGCCAAGATCTCAAAATGATCTCTAAATTTCAGTCACACTGGAATACCCATTCTTCTCCTATTTCATACCCTACTCCCTTGCACATACTCATCTCCCTCCTCTGAAACCACCTGTTGCTCTCCTTCTCACCCTTCAAGCTCCAGGTCAAATATCAGCCATGACCTGCTGTCTCCCAACACACGACTGATCTCCCCTCCAAGTTCCAAATATGCTATTCATCATCATAATTTTCTACTTGCATATGGATCCCCACCATTAGATGATGTGTTCCTTCAGGACAGAAATGCTAAGAGTATTAATGTATGCTTGCTTGACATAGCACCTCTTAAGGGAGACATAACACGTGTTGAATTGAAACAGGTGTCATGGGAGATGATGAACTTGGGCCTGGCTGACCAAGACATTCCAATGGAGAATGAGATCCTCAACCCCATGAGGAATAGAACTCATGGGAAAATTTAAATTCTCAGCCTTTTCTTTGCTGGGAATACTGTTTTTCAAGTGTGTCTTTTCCTTAGATAAACTAGTCTGCCTACCCGCTCCAGAAAGGAGGGTTCAAGGTGGCTTGTGAAAGGACTTCAAGAATGTTCACAAGAGAGCAAAAGAAAAATCATATGGGGAAGGAAGGGAAGATGAGGAAATATGACTGTGTTAAGTTGTAAGGAGTTGTTATCCTCTGGGGACTTCTAATGGAATGTCGATTAAAGAAAACACTAGGTCTTCAAACAAAAGCATGACTTGATAGACAGGAGTCATTTAGACAAGAGCTGAACAAATACAGAAAGGCTGTACTAACATTTACTGAATACCTCCTTAGTACCAACCACCACACTTGCTGTTCTATGTGAGCTTGGTGCTCACAGGAAATAGGTGCATCCATGACAAAAGGTAGACAGCTTTATCAATATTGCCCAGATGACAAAAGGGGCAGGTTGTATAGCCAGGAAGAATTAGGAGATGGCACCCAGACACAGGTACATCTATTCCTACATGATTCAAGAAAGGGATAAGAAATATAGAAATTAATAGGCATTAGTCATCCTTAAAAGCTGGGCCATTGTTAAGAAAGTACTTTGCAGAATTTGGTAGCTGATAAAACACAAGTGTCAGATTAAGGAAATGGTGGTGGTAAAACAAGGAGCTTGTGAGAAAATGGTTGTTGAATAGTGGCGGGCGGAGGGCTGCTCTGGTTTTGTGTAACAAGCCATTAAAAGTGAATTCAAAATCCATTCGCTCTCATTCCCCAAGGGACTTTGAAAATGAGAAAGACAGCCATCTCTTAGAAATGATTTAGGTAGCATGCGGCCCAGAAACAGCGGTGGAACCAAAGGACCCCAGAATTCCCTACCAATTTCTATATTCCATGATGACAGTTCACCAGAACAAGGGTTAATTAGCTCCAAAGGTGGACCATTAAGTAGGAATCTGTGTTCCTACCTTCCTTTCTGCCCATCACTCCCTCTGTCCAACCATCCTGAGCAGGCCAAGGGGCAGAAACAGAAGCAGGTTGATGAAACTGTGATTCCTACGCTACTAAGTGGAACTTTCAAAGATAATCATCAATGCAGAAGGAAATACAAGCAATCTTTTCCTTTGGGAAAAGAGCAAAAAAGCTTTAAACCCAACATTCTTGGTGTGGAATCCAGGTTCTGTTGCTTATTCTCTGTGACCTTAGGCCAGGACCTTACCCTGCAGAATCTCAGTGTCCTCACCTAGAAAAGGAGCCAATATCTCTTCCTGCATTGGGTTGCTGTGAGGACCAGATGAAAGGTCTCTTACTGCAGGGCACACAGTAAGTCCCAGCATACAATATGTGCATAATATATGTCTCTCAGCAGAGCAGGTAATCTGCCATCTGAGGCGGGAAATGCCATGTCCCCAAGAAGGGACACGTCACTTCTTTAGTGATGACAACTTAGAGCTCATAAAACAGACAGCAGCCTTGCCAGGCCTCTCACTGATGTAGAGATGAAAGCCAAGAATTCCCCACGCGACGGTGCTTGCTTTGCGTGGACACGCGCTGACGGGCTCGGCGACGCAAGATCACAGTTCCATGCAAGTCCACGTGGCCGGGTGTGTGATCCTTCTGCGTGTCCTTCATGTCAGGGCTGTCTCTGCGGGCACTCACTCCCCTTCCTTCTCCCACTCTACACAGAAGCAGTGCTCCCTCTTGGGTCCCCACATCTGAAAAAGCTCTCAGCCAAACCCTGTGGGCTGCTAATTCCAGGGAATTTTCTGGGCATCAGCAATTCCCCGGATTGTAGGCGGCTGCTGTAGTTTGAGATCAAGGGCAGGAACTTGGCTGGATTATAAAATGCCTCAAGGCCAACACCACATCTGTTTAATTTGCATTTATATCTCCTCACCTGAGACAGTGCCCAGCAGCTTGGGGATCCCTCATAAACAAAGGTGGAGTGCATAACCATCGTGCCCACCCTCCCTGTGATCTGGCATTGATCACAACCTATCTCCTACTCAATCGTCAAATGACTAGATTCTCTCTTATGGGCAGCACATCATGCCAGGTACTGTGGGGGGACAGAGATGAGAGACACAAAGACCTGACCTATTGTACTTTGAGTGCAAGGGAGGAAATAGACATTTAATAATTTCTACAGTGAAAACCAGGACTGTTATAAAGTGTTCAACATCCCTGGTAATTAGAGAAATGCAAATTAAAACAACTCTAAGATTTCATCTTACTCCAATTAGAATGGCTATTATCAAGAACACAAACAATAATAGATGTTGGCGTGGATGTGGGGAAAAGGTACACTTTTACATTGCTGGTGGAGTTGCAAATTGGTGCAGCCACTCTGGAAAGCAGTGTGGAGAATCCTAAGAAAACTTGGAATGGACCCACATTTCGGCCTAGTTATTCCACTCCTCGATTTACACCAAAGGACTTAAAATCAGCATACTACAGAGATACAGCCACATCAATGTTTATAGCAGCTCAGTTCACAATAGCCAGATTGTGGAACCAACCTAGATGCCCTTCAACAGATGAATGGATAAAGAAACTCTGGTATGTATATACAATGGAATATTATTCAGTCATAAAGAATAATAATATTATGGCATTTGCAAAGAAATGGATGGAATTGGAGAATATCATGCTAAGTGAAATAAGCCAATCCCAAAAATCCAAAGGCCAAATGTTTTCCCTGATAAGTGGAGAATGATATATAATGGGGGTAAGGGGTATGGGGAATGAGAGAAGAATGAAGGAACTCTAGATTATGTAGAAGGAAATGAGAGAGAGGGGGGTACGAAAAATGGTGGAATGAGACAGACATCATTACCTTATGTACATATATGATTACATGAATGGTATGAATCTACATCATGTACAGCCATAGAAATGAAATGATGTGCCCCATTTGTGTACAATGAATAAAAATGCAGTCTGTAAAAAAATTTAAAAATAAATAAATAAGAAGAGTGCTTCATCACAAAGGCAGGATCCAGTGAGAGGAAGACTGCAATGGTCCAAGCATAAGAGATACATGATTTGAACTGAGGCAAGAGCAGTGGGAAAGAAAAGAAGGGCAAGAAAAAGAAAGCCTATGGAAATGGTTGCTAAAAAATTGAAAAGATGGCATAATAGAAAAAAGAAGAGCTGCCTCTGAAGTCTCCAGAAGCCAATGCTTCCTTGTAATCACAGACCAGGCTTGAAATTCAGTTCCAACACTCAAAGGGGGCCCATTTAAGTGTCCCCTTGGCCTATCAACCTTAATTTCATATTCCAGATCCACTTGCATGGATTTCCAACTTATTGACCTGAACCTGTGCTTCCTCCCCTGGAAACCTGCTCATGGTCCTGGGTCTCCCCTCTGCCCCATCAGCCTAAGGGATGGATGGGCATGTGTGTCATGAGCAATGGCCTCAACTCCAGGGAGTCTCCTTTCCTGGATTAACATTTTCAGCCTTGTCCACATGTGTGCTCACCTCTTCAACTGCTTTCACAAACAGGCCTGGGTCTCACCTTGTCCAGATTCCATGTTCTCCTTATGTTAGCTTTGGTCTAGGTCTTAACTCAGAACAACAGAGAACCATCCCAAGACAAATAGATGAAGGACCACACGCTCATATGGGGAAAGTGGGATGGGGTGTAGATTTTAATCTGCTCAAGCTCTTGAAGGCCATACTAGACTCAAGGGCAACTTCTCTCCAACAGTCTTCTGCAGAGAAAGCTCTCCTCTAGCAACCCAGCAAAAATTACCACCAGAAAGCTACCTGAATTGCTACAATAACAGGCCTGGGCTTATAACTCCTTGGGAAGGAGGGGAACCTCCAGCAGCTGGTGGTGGATGATTTAGGAGCCCTCTCTGGTATAGTCCAGGACATAATAACAAAGAACACATAATTTATGTGTATTGATTCACCAGCACACACTTGATCATATCTCCTTGTCCTTCTTTTCCTAAGAATCCATGGCCACAGTCCTGAGAAATTTATCTTTGCAAAATATCTCTGTAAAAATAAGTTCCTCACATATCTTAGCTGCAGCAAGAGAGTCCAGGCCAGGGAAACTTGCCAAGAAAAGGAGGAAAGAGACACAGCAGTCCTTCTTGTATATTGACTCTGGTCTAAAGAGTCTCCCTCGGTGATGTGAAGCAGACAAGGTGTGCTTGGGAATCAAAGCCTCAGATCTGAGACCTGGACTGTAAGATACAGAAAGGAAATTTTGAGCACAGAGTTAGATTTTTAGATTTTTAGACAAAGAAAAGAAATTAAAAAATAGGAGCAGGAACAAGTGTGGGCCTCATGCTAGACTGGAATGTGTCCAAACCACCAGGCTTCAACACTATTTTCATTCAGCCTTGAATGAGCAACCTCCATTCAGGTCATTACCTTGCACTGAGCATCTACTATGTACCTGGGTCTGGCTCTAGAAGCTAGATAGGGTAGACCTAGAAGCTAGATAGGGTAGGTTTCTTCTCTCCGGAGACTCTCTGTTAAATGGTGGGTGGAGAGGCAAAAGAGCTTCCATTGGATTTGATGTGATTTTCCCATCAAGAAGGGCACTTCCTATGCTAACTCAAGGACATTCGCAGCTTCTCCTACCCCAGAACACAAATGGAAAAGTCGACAGAGATGGTTCTGAGATGCAACAGGCCTGATCAGCCTGGGGGCGCAGGGGGCCTCCACCCTGGGGTTGAGTGTGTTTGCAGGGAGGACACCTGGAGCCATTTGCTTTAAAACTACAGAATGCCTTAGTGTTCCCCAAAAGTGTGGCACCCACAGACTCCTCTTTACCCTGTCCAGCTGACTTTGGCATTAAGGAGGCTAATGTAGAAGATCCCAAAAGGAACATAAATAGACCCTCCATTCTGGCCCAAAGCACATGTGCGTTGTCTTCTCTCCACCCGCTCTGCCTGCTAGTTTCCAGCCACCCTCTCTCCAAGCACAGCTCAAGCCCTGCCTCCAGCAGGAAGTCACCCTCATTTCACAGGCCACTGTATGTCCCAGGGTCTCCCATCCCACATTCTTATCTCACAGGCCAACCTTGACACACCTTTCATTCAGTTGTGGGTTCCATTCCTTTCCTTCAAAGCTGGGCAGATCTTGTGATCACCTCAACCCACAGAGTCTAGGGAAAGCCTTAAGGGACACAAGGTGGAACCCAACGCAGCCAACACTGCACAAGTCAAAGTGGAAATTCTGATGGAATCGAAGATCTTGACGAAATCATGTGAGCTGCTGGATCAAACCTGAACTGAAGACATAGTCTTTCCTGTCAAACCAACCAAAATCTCTCTTTTTTGTTTACCTTTAATCCTCAGATCAAAATTCCTTCCTCCCCAGGGCCTACCCTGATAGTGCCATGGATTCTGTTGCTCCTTCTCTTATGTGACCCTCAAGGCATCCGACCATTGCAATTTTCTCTTACACTGTGATATTGATATTTTATCTTCTCACAATACTTTGAGATATGGAGAGCAAGTTTTGAGCCTTTTGATATTTTTTTTAAACTGGTAAAAAACAAGCATGACCTTGTCTAATACATGAAAAATGTTTCTAAACTATTCATAAGATGAATGGTAGTCAATTGACACCTTTCAGATAAAAGCAATAACACCAGACTAACATCTGCATTCTCTCACATGACCCTCACCACAGTCCTATGAAATGTAACTGCTATTGTTCCTATTTCTTTCAGGGATAAAGCAGAGTCTTAGAAAGATAAGTAAGCAAAATCCCACAATAGGTAAATGGAAGCATGTAAAATATTCTTACTCTAAAAAGCTGACTGCTTCCTCCCAATGTTTCAAATTCCACCTCCTTCCCAATTCCAAAGTGTCAATTAACTCAGCAATTCTGGCACTGCTGGAGTTACCATGGCAGCTTGGTGTGTTCAAGAGCATCCACTGGAATCTTCTCCAGGCAATGTTCAAAGTAAACCCAACCTGATCCTCAAGACAGGATCACAACCTTGAGCCAATGTATTCTAAACCCAGAGCATCAACAGGACACCAAAGCACAAGTCTGATTGACAACAGCTATAGTGACCTTTGCTCTTAGGGAATGAGAGTGTGACATTCCCTTCTGCTTCTCCCCCTTCCCTCCACTCCCCTGAAACCCAAGTCCCAGGTGTTGAGTCACACACAGTATCTCTTCCCCCAGGCCACCTACCTGGCAGGCCCCAGAGAGCAGTTGTTCTCTAAAGTTAGAACTTTGACTCAAAAAAAGTAGGTTCCATGTGGGCAGGGGGTGGATCTGGGGGAGGGAAGAAACACACCTGCCTCCCACTCCTCAGCACACAGAAGGGTCCAAGTGGACGTTGTGGGATGTGGTTCTGCTCCAAGGAAAAGTTAAGCCAGAATTAAAGCAGAGCATTTAATTTTGCAGTAAGCATTTCCTGGCACTTAAAATGTGCCAAACGCTTATCAGGTGTTGTGGGTACAGAAGAGGAGGAGAAGTGGGGAGCTTGCTGAGACAGATGGGCGACTAGAGGCAGAGAAGAGAGGTGCAGATACATTACACATGGAGAGAGAGAGAGAGATGAGAGATAAGACAACAGACAGACAGACAGACAGGCTTGGATGGGTATAACATGCTCCAGGTAAGAACCTCTGTGTGGCCCATAGACCACTTAAACCAGACTGATTTGAGCTACTACTACTTAAAAAAAAAATAATAATAATTAGGTTCTGGTCACCCCTTTCATGCACCGAGGAAGAACTCTGGGCGCTGGTCTGGTGACCTGCATTTCACAGGCCATTGGAGTGATTCTTAAACACACTGGAGTGCTTCACCTCAGAATTCACAAGTTATACTGTTTGAAACTCTTGCAGATCCACAAACTCTTAAATACAAGAAACCCTTCCAATCACATTCTACCAAGAATTGACCCACTGCTATTAACTTCCCAATTTTTATTCAGTATCTCCAGGTTGGATGGATCTTTCTACCCAGACACTAAGTTGGAGTTCTGTTTGTTTCCTTCTGTTTTAATCACATCCCAAAAAGTTACCACATAAACGGCCACCAGTAGCAAGCCAGAGTCCCGCGAGGCTGTGGATGCCTCCCTGAGTTCAGCCCACCATCCGCGACTTAGAGGTGTAGTCAGATCTCCCACCTCAGCAAAATCCCAAATCCAAACACGTGATTGCTACTGGGGCAGGCTGAGACATTACACTGATTAATGTCAAGGGCATCAGGGGTTAGAATCTTTCTGGAAACATGCAAAGACCCTATAGGACCAACATAAATAAGGCCAGGGTACAGGAAGCAGAGGAGCCTTTAGGAGCCTACACCTGTGACCCAGGATGGGACAGGAGCGGGGGTTGGAGCCTGCAGGCCCTTCTCCATCTCCTCTTGCTGTTGTTCAAGGGAAGGCTCCACCCCCCTTCCCACTCTGGCCCACATGGCCCCCCTTGGGTCCTCCCACCCCTCCAGGTTCACATGCCCCAGGACCAGCTCCCACACACCCATGTGCTCCCTCTTGCTCCCAATCTCCAGTTCCTGGCCAGGGATTCTGATCCACTTCACTGAGATCAGACATCTACTTCCAGGACATAAACCTTTGCCAAGAGCATGGACCACTTGTACAAGCAACTTCCACAAACTCAGCACAGTAATCATGGAAAAGAAATGGGGAGAGAAAAGCCAAGAAACGTTGCCCATGGGCAGACATCATGGCAGAGGTCCTAACCAACCAAGAGTGCCCACGCATACACACCTAGGTGGACAGGGTGACCTGCGTGCCCCAACACGGTGAATTATCCAAGGTGTGAGAAATACAAATATTAAATGTGAGAAATAGTAAATCGATGAAATAAATCTGAAAAAGTTTAGATGGAGGAAGGAGAGACAGAGGTGAAGAGGGGTAACGTGCTGGAAAGTTTTGGGAAAGCTTCTAGGAGGTGGCAAAAGACAACCTCACAGTGGACAACAGAGGCTTGGCAGGAAGAATGTAGACTTTGGATTCAGACGGACTCCATTCCAATCTTAGTCCCATGCTTCCTACTATGACCAGGGGCAAGATGAATTGTCTTCACTGACACATTTCATCACGCACTCCTAACCCCCCGCCCCCCTCCAAAATAAAAGGAGGGAGGAGAGGGCAGAATAAAGAGGAAGGAGAGGACAGGACGTCTGCAATTACTACCTGGGATTTCACTTCATCCTGGACAGGAAACTCAGGGGCCAGGAGTCACACGGGTCTTGCACAAAGCGCACTCAGTGGCATTGATGCCTTGGAGGTGGCGACGTGACCACTGCTTCTGTGGGTGAAAAGTACCAAGACTGCCCAAGGGTCTTGGAAATAGCACACTCCTTTAAGTTTTGGGTGGCCCTGGAGTTGTGCTTCCCCAGGAGACAGGGAGCTGCCCATTAAGGGGTAATAGTGTCTGGGCAGTGAAAGCCTAGGTGCCTTGGGAGCAGGCGGGGCCTCTCTCCAGACTCTGGCAACTGCAGTCCCTGCACAGTGGACCAGGGCCAGAGGGGGCCTCCCCATTACTGCAAAGGGACGCTCTCCCTACACAGTCCTGAGTCATCCTCAGGCACGCTGACCTTGTGGAAAACTGGATTTGTTTCCAGAAATCCAATGACTCAAGACCATCAAGAACTGCACAGGAGGGCCACGTGTGGTAGCGCTCACCTGTAATCCCAGCAGCTAGGGAGGCTGAGGCGGGACGATCACAAGAACAAAGCCAGCCTCTGATACAACCAGAGAAACAATAGTTGGACCCCATTTGTGTACAATGAATCAAAAATAAAATAAAATAAAATAAAATAAACGTTTAAAAAGCCAGTCTCTGCAACTTAGCAAGGCGCTATGCAACTCAGTGAGACTCTGTCTCTAAATGACATACGAAAAAGGGACTGGGGAGGTGGCTCAGTGGTAAATGCCCCTGAGTTTCATCCCTAATACCAAAAGAAAAAATAAAAATGAACCTCTCCAGAAGTCATTGTCTGGGAAAGGGGAAGACACACCTCTAGAAACAAGGCTGACGGAGTCAGCTAGGGCAGCAGGAGTCACACTGCATCTCCTCGTGACCCCCAAACACTCAAACCCCCACTTACAGGCCTTTATGCTTCCAAAAGCTATGGCTCAGCTGAGGCCAGGCTGGCTGTACCCAGGAGTCACTGAAATTCTCCAACTGCTTCTACCCAACCCCGCCCTGAGCAGCATGGAACATGGCACAGGAAAGGCCCCGCCAGGGCACGATGGATACCCAGTATGGCGCGGCCCCAAGGGGGGCCTGCATGTCACCGCTGAGGACACATTCTTGCAGGGCAGAGCAACCCAGCACCCTCTCCCTCCTGCACTCACCTCCCCTGCCAGCCAATGCCACCCAGACAGTGCCCTGTGAGGCCGGAGTACTGTGGGGTGCCGGCAGGGGTTCCAACCTCCTGGGTTCTCCCTCCATCAGCAGGGAGCCAGCAGAAAGCATTCAGGGCCATACTGCTGTGACCCCAAAACCTACATTAGGGACTAGCACCTGCACCAAGGAGGTGCTCCATAGTATGTGCTCGCTGAATGAAATCCACAAATGATTGATGAGCTCCTAGTGTACATACTAATTAAAGGAGAAGAAATACCCTGGAGATTAAATATATAGTAGTCAATTTAAAAAAAAGAAAGACCCAAGTCACTGACATCACTAGCTACTGGTCAGAATTCCAATTCCAGCACCACCAACTTACTGTGTTCCCTCAGGCGAGTGACTTAACCTTCCAGAGCCTCCCTTCTGCCCATGTAAATAGACACACCTACCTCACAGGGCTATAAAGAGGTATAACAAAAACATCCTAAATCAAGAACAGTGTCTGGCTCAGAGAAAGAAGTTGGGAAAGCTTCACTGGTTTTTGAATAAGCTCCAAAATTTTCCATTTTTCTTAAAAGGTAGAGGAGAGAAGAAGGGTAGGGTGAGGTGGAGAAGGTGGATAATAGGGGAGATCTCTCCAAACGGCACTGAGTTAGGTTCCAAAGGACCCTCCAAGCTCAGAGAGGCTAAGGAGCTTCCCCAGGTCACGAGGTGGCAGAGCTGGGGTCTAGAAGCCTCACTCTCTGATGGCTCTAGAAGGTAGGCTGAACAGAAGCTGGTCCCTGACTGGCCCCACGGGAATACCTCATGATGCCCTCAACCCACAAACTTCCACACTCGGGTGAGCCTGCGAGAGAAATCGCTGGTGGAATGTGACAGCAGATGGTGGAGGGAAGGACACACACAGGAACACAATCGGCAAGGGGTGAAGCCCGCTTCTGTTTCTCCTCATACTGGAAAGGAGGACCGTTTGTTAATGCAAGACCCTAAGCCATGCCTACAGGCCCTGGAGCGGATGGGGACACCTGGAAGCAAGAAAAGGACGGGGTGGCGCAGACATGTGGAGTAGAAAGGAACCAGCCCTGGAAACGTGCCCAGCACCTCGCCCGCAGCAGATTAAAGGAAAGCAAATTAACTCACTTCTGAAATGCCAGAACACCATTTGAATTAGTGAAAATTAATTCTGAAGTTGTGAGATGTGAGGATATTATAAAGACACAGGTAGCCTCCTGTCCTCCTGGAGATACTGCATGCAGGACCCAGGCCTGCCGGGGAACTTTCTGACAAAGTGACAAAGCTACTTATGTCCATTAACTGACTAATTCCATGTTGGGTGATGTACTCTATTCCATGGAAATCATTCAAAAGTAAAAAAGAAATAGAGCTATTTATATGGAAATGTTTATAACAGTACTATCCCTTCCAGGACAAAAAAAAAAAAAAGAAAAAGAAAAAGAAAAAGCAATTAAACATCCTAAGCACCCAATGGCGGGAAATAGGCGAATTAATAGCATATTCTATGATAGATTCCATATTGTTACTACCAAAGTGAAAACTGAGACTTCATGGGCTGTATTAGTACAGGGGAAAATGTACAAACATACTTACTTTCCAACTTGGAGCAAAAAACATGCCCATTCCTATTAAGCCTATATGTAAATATAAACTGACATTAGGTAGTAATGAGTTTATACCCTATAACATTAAATGCAAATGAAAAATGGTTTTTGTTTTATGTAGTGATGTAACCTGAGACCTATCTCTTTAAAAAGGTGCCTATTTCATATGTAACTGTAGAAATGTAGATACGTAAGTGACAATCAGGGCATAATAATATTTTTAAACAAAGGATTATGGTGAATCTACTTTGTATCTCAATGTCAAATCTTATTTACATTTAAATGTGGCAAGAATGTTAAGTACCAGGATCCCAGTGGCTGACTCTGAAATTTTTCTTCACAGTTGTGGCTAGTGACTCATGCTGGGGCTGGACTACTTGGTCAGGGATAGTCCCAAATGATGACCTTCTCTGTTTCCTGTGTGTCCTCCCTCCTCCCTCAGACTGTACACTCCCTGAGAAGAAGGGCTCCCTCTTCCTCTTCCCATTCTACCCACACAGAGCATCTCTGCAGTCCTCATTTCCAGACTGGGGCTCAATTAGGACTTGATGATAAAGTGTAAAGGAAGATCATAACCTGTAACCACAACAGTAAGAGATGATAATGCTGAGAGACTCCAACCTAGGAGTCACAACCCAGAGGAAATAACGCAAAGTGCTTCATTTTGGCATAAGTCTTAGAGCAAATAAAATGCTCTTCAAATGCAATTAATTAACAAGTGATATCCAGCTTGTCCTATTGATGCAAAGATAAATTAGGCCCAGGCCTGCCCCGCCCCCAGAGTATTTCACATTTAGGGAGTTAGATCCGTGGACATATGAGTGTTGCTGACAGAGGGGAGGAACCTGGTCCTGCTGTTAGGGAACCGAGGTTGACAATCAAGGCAGGCTTCCAGAGGGAAGAAGGTACAAGAAGGATGCAAATAGCCTGCCATATGGAGAGGGGTCAGCAGAGGGATGGGAAAGTGGCAGGATTCAGGCAAAGGGGCAATATCAACAAAGGCACAGAGGGATGGCCAAGAGAAAATACAAGGACAGCTGAGTCTCCGGTCCAAGTTCAGGTAGCTGAGGCTGGGAGAGTGGAAAGGCCTGGCTTTCCAGAAGGGTCTGGGAGGGCAGGCAGAATTATAGAAAGTCCAACCACTCCCCTGGTGCAGGCTGGGAGAGAGCAAGGCAGCAGAAGGACCGTCTCCAAACACCATCTCCAAGGGCAGAGCAAAACTGACCTCAGGACTGGCTGGTGCCTGAGACCAGAACCCTCGCCCCACACAGCGGTACACAACTGGCTCCTTGGAAACTCATCTGATGAGAAATATTCTCATGGAATCTGTGCATGATTAATAGAGGAGAGAAACTATACCGATTTCTACTAGGTAAGCTGCAAAGTGACTGCAATAGAGTGAAAAAAATCCCGATTCCCTAAACTACTCATAGGAACCAAAAGAGGAAAAATAAGTATGTTCTCAGTGAGAATGTTTCCTTCCTGCTTGAAGAAACAGCTTTTAGAATTTCCAGGATGATCACAATGATTGAAGAAAAATAACTTTTTCTTTTCTCAACAAGTCTGTGAAAATGTTGTTGTCCTGGTTGCTATTTTTGTTTCATTGCAGGGAAAGAGCATGCTTCTTTACAGTGATTCTTTCCAGAGCATTTTCAATGGAATCTTCTCATTGGAGGCCACAATCTCCACCCAGTCCATGGAGAGAGGTCAATGGGTACTGAAGGACTAATGGACACAACCTGGAGGATGGGAGAGTCTCCCTGCTCCCCAGATGAGTGATGTGCTTGCACCCAGTCTTGCTGCAGAAAAGGAATGATTGAGACTCAATCTTTCCCCAAATACCTTGGAAGCCCCTTGGAAGCCCCATCACTGAGCCAGGTATGTTTGGTCTTATACTCTAGCACATAAGATAGGCTGTCCCTGTCATCACGGAATATAAAATCCAATAGTAGCAGTGAGACTTATAAACTAAACAAGGAAATGAATGTGTTATTCCCAACTTCAAGGAAGTTCCTGAATTGAAGAAAAATAAAGTAGGGATGTCATTCACATAGGGAAGCCAGAAATATCCTTTCTCAGTGGTAACAGACAGGTCATGAGAGGCAGCTGGTCACTTGAAGAAGAGAGGCAAAGTCACTGCATTCAGAGGGAATAGTAGAAGTGAAGGTCCTAAGGCTGGAAAGAATTGGGCACATTTAAGAAAGTGAAAGGAAGTCAGGGAAGCTAGGAGGTGGCAGACAAACCTGAGAGGAAATGGGAAGGTGTTGGAGCAGGAAGGGAATCTGCAAGAGCTGGAGAAAGAAAACCACACTATCATGATGGGGGGGCCAAAGACCAAGGGCCTGAGACATTAGACTTAGGTGCAGTGAACCACCATGCTATAGGAAAGAAAGAGGCAGCTTCCAGTTCCAGAAATCCACATACCCACGATCCACCCAAAATATCCCCCAGCTGGGGCTGAAACTGGTCCATACGTCTTCCAACAGCTACTGTGGTATCCTCTGAGCACTGCTCCAAGCTCCTCTGCCTTCACCTTCCCTGGCTGAGATTCCTGGGAGCCCTGCAGCCCTGCCTGGACATCTGCTGCCTCAGTCCCTGCTCTTAAGCCACTCACGGGCCTGAGCTCCGCTGGTCCACCCAAAGAGCAAGACCTGGTTCAGACATGGAAGCCTCTGTTGGAGGCTGAGCCTTCTAGGCCACAGTTTTTCCTGTCCTTAGGCACCAGGACTACCATCCTACTTGCTGGAATAGTTCAACATTGTGCATTGTTGTTACTTAAAAAACAAAGCCTTTTATTTTTGGAATTGCAAGCTGGGAGTAGAGATGGAAAATGAAAAGAAAATGATATTTGAGTAGAAGAGGTTTTGTTGATCTGCTTTGTTTTTAACTGAAATATTACAACAAAATCTGGGTCAGAGTGCTTCTACTATTTTTTGAATTCATAAGAGAATTTGTATAGCAAACAAAATCTTGCAATAACTAGGATGGGCCTAACTAGTCCAGAAGTGATCATCAGGCTAAGATGCAATGGCTTCTTGACTCTGATAGCTACTTCTGGAACCAGGACAGGTCTCCAAGGAAGATGGAAGTTTCCACTCACCCCTCTCTGAATTCTTTAAGGATGCTACTACCAGATTAATATTTTCTGATGCACACCTCTTGGCAGGACACTCTTTTGTTCTGAAAACTTCAATCACTTCCATGCCTTCTGACTACAGTCTCTAACCCTTAGTGTAGAATGCATAGCCCTCCCATGTCACCTCCCACCCTCATCTTTCCTGTACCACTCCCCTAATGAATCTCTGCTCCTCCCCAGCCCCTGCCTCCTCACCCTGAGCTTCTCCCCATGAGATGCCTCCCTTAAGTTACCCCAGTTCTACCCATCCTTCAGTGCTCATCCTAAATCCCAGGCCCTCTCTAGAGATCCAATGACTAAGCCAGAGAGCACAGATCTGGGGGAATATGTGTCTCTTCTGCTTTTAAGCCCTGTACCCTTGGGCAAGTTGCAAAACCTCTATAAGCCTCAGTTATCCTCCTCGGTACAGCCAGGCTGAGGCCCCTGCCTTTCCAGGCAATCGCCAGGCGTAAATGAGAGAAAGCACTGCTTTCTTTCATGTCTCATGTCAAACACCCTCTCTTCCCAGAAGCTGGCCTTTCCTCCCCTGGTCTCTTGAATGTGCAATTTACAGTAATTATCATGTCAGTGGTTTCTGTTCACAGGTCTGACTCCCCTGATGCTGGGAATTCTTTGAGAGCAGGCACTCTAGCTTTTCATCTTTGTTTTCCCAGGAAATGAACAAATGAATGAATGTGTAAAACACCAGGTCCACTTCTTGCCACACAATCTGTGCCAATAAACACTTTTCCCTTTCTAGATGTCTTAATACGTTGTCCTGTGTTGAAATTATTTTTGCATGTTTCATCTCATTCCCTGAATTTTAAGTTCCTTACAGTGATGGGTTTGTCTCAGTCATTCTTAAAGTTTTATTTTTTTTAATTTATTATACAATAAAATTCTCTTTCTGCTGAATCATTCCATGAGTTTGGACAAACACACCAAGCTGTATAGCCACCTGTCTTAGACATTTTTATTTCTCCCGAGGTACTTGGTCATTCAATAAATATTTACTGAATAAACGAATGTATAACTGAATGAAGGAAACAATGAACAAACACACACTTGCTGGAAAAGTTTTCAGACGAGCTGCCCCAATGTTTCCAAGTGAAAGAAAATACAGAAAATGAGATTATAACTGCTATACTTCCTTTGCACAGAGCAATTTCTCAATATCTATCAGAAATTGTTAAGAAGCGCTTATACCCTCTGGCATGGTGTTTCCACTTTCAAGGTAATATTCAGAGGAAACAATCAGGGGCAGAATGATTTAGGTTCCAGGAAGGTCACAGAGCATTATCTGTAATAGCCAGCTATCAGGAACAACCTAAATGCCTGGCAATGGATGGATGGTTCAGGAAACTCTGATACTTCAATATCATGAGATTAACATTATATTTTTATATTCTGATTTGATAACATCGAATACAGCAAATAATTGAACAATATCAACTTTAGATACAACCTATAAAGTAGTATATACATTTAAATTTTTTGAAAAATAAACATATACTTGCGCAGATTTTAGGATGACAACGCTAACTGGAAATTTTTTTCTATAACTCAACCTCATTTTATGAAACAAATGTATCTATGTTGAGATGATGACTGGCGGATGACAGATCATTTCTCTTTCCTTCATTACATGTTTTTGGATTTTCTAATTTCTTACAATAGATACTCCACAAAAAAGGTCATAAAAATAGAATTGAAAGTTTTTTTTTAATTTTTTTACTTTAAAAATCTCATAACCTTTATTTCATCTCTAGATGATTCAGTGGTGGCTAAATTTTAACGTTCAAGATGTGGCATATGGCTCTGCTTGCACAAGAACGTGCTTGCTGTCGGAAGCATGTTCAGAAATAATCCATCCCCTAGAGGATGACACATTTCATGCAAACCTCCAGGAAGCAGCCCCATCCCAGGGGCTGAGGCTCCAACATGGTTACATCAGGAGAACATCGGGTAAAGGACACTGAGCAGGGCCCAGACTCCAGGGGTGGTCATGTCTTCACCGTAAGAGGTACAAGACCTCCTTAACCTCTGAGATCAGGACACTTGGCTTTTATTTCTGTATCCCCAGCAACTATCAGAGTGTGAGCCCACGGCAGACAGGACAATAATGCTTGTTGGCCAAGGCGGGGTAAGATGAGCAAGCACTGGAAGGTGTGAGAGACGCAACCGACACTGAGAAGTAGTCCCCCTTGCTTGGAGGACAGGTGTGGCCAACTGCAGCAATGGCACCAGACGTCACACTTCCTTGTACCCATGTTCATGTCCAGTTGTAACTAGAGGCTTCTCTGATCCAGAGGCACAGTCTGTCACCCCCATCTCTGAATCCAGGCTGACTTTTGACTTGTTTCATCCCATAGAAAATGAGAGAAGCAATGGTGTTCCAGTGCTCAGTCCAAGCCTACAGAGATACCAGAGATACTGCAAGTTTCTACCTACCCAGCCACCATGAGAACAAGCCTTGGCAGCCTGTCGCAGGATGAGACACAGAGCCCAGTTGTGCCAGCACCCAGCGGAGAGCCAGGTACCCCTCAAGAGCAGGGTCACCTATCTGACTATGACAACTGACCACCTGAGCCAGCCCAAGTTGCAGACTTACAGAATCCCAAGTCGATTAAATATTATTTTAAGCACTAAGTCTTGGGTGATAAATGACAAACAGGCTTTGATTCAGCTTTTAAATCTTCATTATATATCTTTAAGTTATCTAAAATTGAGCACCTTTAAATCTGAATATTCTCTTTCCCCAAACCTAAAATGTTCTGTAAATGACATGACTCTCCTTCTAGAAGACAAAAACCTAGAAATTATCCTCAATTCCTCTTCTGCCTTCTCCCTCATTCTTCTATATCGTTAATTTGTTAATTTGTTTTGCCATGTAAATATTTTTCAAATCCATTTACTTCTACTGCAAAGTTACATGAATCCATTTCTGCCGTGTGACCTTTGACAAGTTTCTTGACTTCTCTGAGCCTCAGTTTCCTTGAGTATTAAATGGTGGTGATGTTGGTATCTGCTTTCTAGTGTTACATACATCAAATGAGACAGTGTACCGAAAATACTCAAAAGAAGACCTGCTACAGAGTGAATATTCAATGTGAGTTAATTTTCCTTAATATAATAGCATAGAGAGACTATTTATGATGGACCCCAGTCTTCTCCTCTCTTGACAGTTCCCACCTTCTCCTCCCATGGAAGCAACAGCAAACTGCCCTCATCTCGTGTCTGGCTCTCTCCCGACTCCACGCCTTCACAAATGTGTTTACCTCGCTCCCTCCACCAGGAAAGTCCTTCCCATCCATTACAGGTGAACTCCTAGCTACCCTCCAAAATCCAAGTTGTATTTTATCTGCATATTTTCACTGTTACTACTCCTGGTGGCCTGGATATAGTGTTAAACTCTCTTTCATGCTATCTCTGTGCTTTCCGCACGCACATAATGGACTGTACATTATCATTCCTCACTTACTTATGTCTATCTCGAGTTCACTGTCAGAGCAGAGGCCATGCCTCTACATCCCCAGCACCTAGAATACTTCCCAGTACCTTGCACATGCTAAATAAATGGTTGATAAATAAATAAAGATGCCGTCTTACGCCCTCAACCAATTCACAAAGGCAGGAACATATCCAGATCGACATGACCAACCTCCTCTGCTTCCGAAGCCCTAGTTCTTTTGGTGCCAAAGTGACTGGCACTCATTGGGAAAATATTTGCTGTCACTCCCCCACCCAGATTCCAAATTCCAGTTCAAAGCCAAGTGCCTGTCTTCCTGCCAGGGCAACCCACGGCTTCACTCCGACTGTTTCCCTCAGCTCTTCCCTGTGCATAACCTTAGCTATATTGTTTACTGCTGTGAACACCATAATATATACTTAAATAAGCTGCAAAGGTCAGACAACTGAGCCATATACCCTTTCCTGGGAATCCATTTCACACCATAGCAGAGTTGGTCCTTCCAGCGCTCACAGAAGCCGAGATTTGAAGGTAAATTATGAAGCCTTTCTCTCTGGTGTGAGGACGACCCCATCATGCATCATATTCTATGGAATAATAGCTATAAATCCATCTGTTACAAGCTGGGAGAGCGGTAAGTGTTGGAAGCCACAGTAGAATCTTAACTTCTGAGCTGTCACCCTCAGGTTCAGAAAGTTCAGCTGTGAAAATCAGGCTCACGTTTCAAAAAAACACAGAGAAAAGAGATGGAGAGAGCACTTGGCTAGCAGCTGCAGCTTCCCCACCATCACCAGCTGGGGATGCTCCAAATGCTGGATTCTTGAACCTACAGAAACCTCCCCATCTCCACTTCTTCCATTCTCCTTCAAAGTAGTGACCCCTTACCTGGCCACCTTGGGTTCAGTTCTCTTAAATTTAGTGGCTCAAAGAGCTCTTAGAGAAAATGATTAAATGGGAAAGCCTCTCCCCACCGATAGACCCAACGTCAGGTGTCACTTAAAACTTTCCACTCAGTATCAGACTGTCCCTGGATCCCCAAAGTCTTTCCAGGGACCAAGAAACCCTCAAGAAGAATTTGTTCCATCTTGTTCCTCTGCTGAGATTGAGAATAAACAGTGGTAGGTTGAAGTCTCCAGAGAATAAAACCAAGAATAGAGCAAAACACATGCACACCACACACACACACACACACACACACACACACACACACACACACACACACACTCTAGTGCAGGAATTTAAGTGAAGAGATGAAGGAGGAGCAGCCCAGAGGGTGTGCAAATGCTGCCGGGAACGCACACTCAGGATTCTCCCAGGGTCATTCAGGATGCAAGAACAAACGTTGGGGCTGCACTGGAATTGTGGGCTCTATGCCACCCGTCTCTGCCCAGAGAGCTTCCCCGGGTCCAGAGCCATCCAGAGTGAAGAGGAAAATCCTGACTGCTCAGAGCAAACCCTAAATCAGCAAAGAGGCCTTGGTTCTCCTCCACACCCCTACATCATGAAAAACCCCAAAGACAATGCTTTGGCGGGCAGGGATCACCCATGATCACACTAGCCTCTTGCAACTGTTCTTTATGACTTCCTTCCCATGGGGTGAAATGTAGACCCAAGTCCAGGGCTATGACTCAGAACACAAACCATTCCGAACCACCCTTTGCTTACACCCATCCCAAAAGCATTCACGTTCCTCCCAAAAAGTCATCCCATTTGATCATTATTCTCATCAGAGAACAAGATGTACCAGGTTTCCCTTCTTGAAAATGTGATTTTTACCATTAACTTCTTTTTGAACAAATCCTTAAGATGAATTCCAAGGCCTAATATTAGTCAGTCAAAGGTCATGAACAGGGTCATGGCTTTGGGTACATCTCGCCATATTTCTGTTCAAAGCACTTGTTCTCATTTACAATGCCACTAGCAAGCTAATTCCAGTTTCACACCAACTGAAGAGGGTTTGAGAGCTTATGGAATCATTAGTCACATTCACAGATGTTATGATGCTGTAATCTGAGGCCACTACTCATAATCTAATGGTATCACCTATAAGTAATCTTCAAGCATCTACCTACCTAGACTTACTTTCTGGGAACAGGAAGTAAACTCAAAGGAAACAGGTAAAATGCTAGAAAGACCTAGTACGGGTATCTAGTCATAAATATTCTGTTTAGATTCCTGGCTCTACTAATTATTAGCTGTGTGGTCTTTGGACATATATTTGACCTCTCTGTGTCTCAATTTCCTCATTCAGAAACTAAGGTTAACTTAATTTACAGAAAAGTAGAGTGGCCAAAATAATTTATCCACAAAATGTTCATATCTTCTTTCCCAACACCCAACCCTGTTCTGCATGTTTTACAACACAGATTGAGGATCTATAGGAAGATCTGTAGGAAGAGAAGGAAGATATTTGAGATAGAGGTTAAGTTAAAAAAAAAAAAAAAAAAAGACCAAGATTTACCCAAGAAGAGGGAAGAAATGGTGAATGGATAGGGTAACATGGGAATAGGAGAAGGAGAAAGTTCTGTGGAAGGACAGAGTATGGGTTAGGAAAAGGTTGTCCTGGGGCTGCAAAGACTCACCCAGAGAGGATGTTCATTAGCAGTGGGTGAGCTGTGCAGGAAACTGAATCTGTCTGGGCAATACCTGAGAATCAAGCCATCTTCTCCCATTGATTGACTTACCTAAACCCCACTTGTTTGAATGAATAAATACAGATGGGAGAACAAAATCTCAGGAAGAGCAGTGAGCCCTCTCCAAAGGCACTCAGGAGGAGATACCCATAGGGCAAGCCAAATAACTTCACCCAACTCCTATGATTTGGCACCTACTCTGTTTTCCTGCATGGTACTAACACTCCAAGCCTTATCCTGTCTATGCTAAGGAGCTTTGTTGATTTATGAGAACTGAACTGTCAATCTTTTCATTAAATGTATTGATTCCACTTCCACGATACAGAGAAATTTTCATCCACCTCTTTCATCTTCTGTACAATTCATAAAACCAAGAGTTTATGTACATGAAATAGGAAGTCAGAAGAACTAAGTTAAAATCCTGCTTCTGCCACTTGGCGGTTATGTGACCTTGGGCCAGGGTTTCTTGAACTTTGATGAGCACTTGTCTCCCCATCTTTAAAATTTACATTTAATAGTGCTCATCTCCAGGGTGCCTGTCAGAATGAGATGCTCTGTGTGAAAACGCTGTGGAAACCGTAAAGCCCCTGGTGATGTCAAGGTATTATTACAAAAATAACAGAAGCCTCTGTGCCAACAAGGTAATTAGATAATTGCAGAGAAGTGGGTGATGTACACCCACCAACCTGGGGACTCAAACCCCAAAACAGTTCCCTGGGGTTGAGCTGGGTCCCAGTGCTCGGTGGCAGATGAGGACACGGCTGCTCTCTGAAGCCTGTAGCAGCCTTCAGGACGGAGCTGGGGAAGACCCCTGACAGCAATAAAGGTAACCAAGGAGGGAAGCCTGGAGCCCTGGAGAAGGCAGAGGACCCTCCCCAAGGGAGGGCTGGAAGAGCAAAGGGCCAGGAAAAATATACTGCCTTACCTGAGAATCCAGAGGCAAAAATGGGGTCACTCACCTTATAAGAGCTTGAGTGAGTAAATGAGTCTGGGGACTCTCGCAAAAACACTAAACACATCCTCTCTAAAGAGCACTGAGACACCCAGGGAGGAAGGCTGAAGCAGAGGGGAAGAAGTACAGGCGAAGGGCTCATCCAAAGTGCCTGCAGCGGTGGTTTTCAAGAGTATTTCAGCCTAGGAAATCTTTCTTTAAAGGAAAAGTTATGCAAACCCAATGCAAAAACGCAGATGAACTCAAGGTGAGCTCTCAGAGGGCAGGTCCAGAGTCCCTGCTCAGTCCCACTGCCTCTCTGCCGCCTAGAGGCAGCCTTTGGGAGGAATGGAGGGAGGCTGACTTGCAAAGGCTTGGGATCTGCAGCACACCCAGGATTTCCTTCACTCCCCATCCCCCTTTCTTCCTTCTAGAAGTAGAACCACTCTACCAAGTTTCAGTCTCCACTCAACTACAGACTTATAAACTAGAAGTGACCTTGGGACTAAGTTTTGGTCCCCTCCCTACAGTGGAATGTCAGTAGAAATTATGGGTGCGATTTCTAAATTGCTTCCTTTTAAAAGGACTCTCTTTCTCAGGGCATGGTGGTGCCTGCCTGGAATCCCAGCAGCTCCAGAGGCTAAGGCAGAAGGTTCCCAAGTTCAAGGTCAGCCTCAGCAATTTACCAAGGTTCTAAGCAACTTAGTGAGACCCTGTGTCAAGGTTAAAAATAATTTTTTTTAAAAGTGGGGCTGGGGATGTGCTCAGAGGTAAAGCACCCTGGGTTCAAACCCCAGAATCATTAAAAAAAAAAAAAAAAAAAAAACCCTTCTCTTTCATCACCAGCATGCACATGATAATGACTAACTTCAAGGACATGGAAAGGGCAAACTCAGGAAGTAGTAGGGCAACAAGACGAAAGGGGCTTGGGTCTCTGAAGGACCTTGAGGAACAGGACCACATGCCCTCCCTGGAACACCTCGACATGGGTGAGAAAGGAATCTTCATCTGGTTCGAACTTCACCACTGAGTGTCAGGAGGACAGACATCTAGCCTCTGCCCCATTCGGGGTTGTGAAAGGGAAAGAGAACAAGTGAAAAAACTCTGTTTGGTGCTTCCCACCCTCCCTCCGAGGTCTTCTTCCCCCCAAGTCTGTGCTTGCTCACCACATACCCTACACAAAGCTACACCACCAGTACCCAAGATCTTCCCTGAGGTCACTCCTAATCCCAATAGCAGAATATTGACCTCTTGCCCCTTGACCTCCAGAATTTATTCACAGCTTTGAATGGTAACAGGTTCTGTTTATGATTTTAAATAGGGGGATGGATCCTACAGATAATCAGCAGATCCCAAAGGGACCCAAGGACCATCCTGTGACAATATGGTTTCTCTTCTTCCTTTTCTATCTCTCTGTCCAACCAGGACCCAGGATTTCACAGTCCTGCCAATTCTCCACTTTCCCAACATTGGTGCTACACAGCTACTCCCAGGAAGTACCTTCTGGAGGAAACTGCAGTCTAGTATCTCTTTTTAAAAATCCCACTGAGGGGGCTGCAAATTAGTGCAGCCACTCTGGAAAGCAGTGTGGAGATTCCTTAGAAAACTTGGAATGGACCTACCATTTGACCCAGCTATCCCACTCCTTGGCCTAAACCCAAAGGACTTAAAATCAGCATACTACAGTGATGCAGTCACATCAATGTTCATAGCTGCTCAATTCACAATAGCCAGATTGTGGAACCAACCTAGATGTCCTTCAATTGATGAATGGATAAAGAAACTGTGGTATATATATATATACAATGGAATATTACTCAGCTATAAAGAATGATAAAATTATGGCATTTGCAGGCAAATGGATGAAATTGGAGAATATCATGCTAAGTGAGATAAGCCAATCACAAAAAACCAAAGGGCGAATGATCTCACTGATAAGCAGATGATGACACATAATGGGGGGGTGAGAGGGGGCAAGAATAGAGGAAGGAGGGACTGTATAGAGGAAATAGAGGGGTGAGAGGGGTGGGGGGGAAGGAAAAAAATAACAGAATGAATCAAACATCATTACCCTATGTGAATGTATGATTACGCAAATGGTATGCTGTTCTCCATGTATAAACAGAAACAACATGTATCCTATTTGTTTATGATAAAAATAAATTTAAAAAAAAAGAAAAACAATCCCACTGAGATCCATCAGCTCAAGCTGAGAAGTGCTATCTCGATTCTAATACCTGTTATGTTGGGAAAAAAAAAAAAAAAAAACTTGTATGAAAAACAAAGTTCCACCTTTGCAGTGGCTGTCCTCTGCTATCTTCCAGTCTTGGAACTTTTTCATTGTCTAACACGGCCAGAATAAACAGCCATTAGAACCACCATTCCCTTCCCATCACCCTTTCTTGACTTCAGGGATCCAGGATCTTTAACAAAACCATTGTTAAATTCTAGGCCATTACTGAAAATGATGACGTTGAGGTGTATAAAAGAAACTTATTGCCGTGGAACATAAAAGCTATTCTAATCACTACAGCTAATTACCAAAAAGAATGACTCACCAAAATATTTTAAATGTCTTAAAATATAACAAAGCAAAAAGAGGAAATCTGAGCAATTGCTTAGTGAGCTGGCAATGGGAAGTAGGTCTCAGAGAATACAATTCCCATTTTAACATCAAAGATGCCAGGATCTTTCAAAATCATTGTAAGTTCTATTCTTATCAATGTTTAAACTTAAGACCTTCAGAAGTGGTAGAACTTTCCACTTTTTTCATGGGATCTGAAGCTTGCCCTTGCTGTATACTACAATGATGCCGTAAGCTTTTCCGTATCTGTAAACTCACATTAAGATTTTGGTGTTAGAATTAAATACGTCCCTCCATGTTTTAATTCTTCCTTTCAGGCCCTGTTTCAAAACATACATGCCTAAATGAAAACCCAGAGATATAAAAAATTACATTTGCAACAGATTCATGTCCTACCTTCAAAGATCCCACTGAAGCTGAATTGCAGCACATCATTCATTCATTCTCATACTTACTGGATCCTCACCGTGTCCTCTGCATGCAGGTGGCAATTACAAAAGGGATGTTCTCCCCACCTGAGCACTGCCATGCTTAGGACAGAGCGGACCCTCTTACAGGGATGAAATTCTTCACCCTCCAATCATACTGAGAGGTAGGCCTTCTTACTCCTATTTTACAAATGAGGAAGGTATAGCTTGAATAATTCTTCCAAGGAGGTCATCAAAGATCTGCTCAACTAGAGTCTGTCCGTTCCCATATGCCATCCCCCTCTATGGGTGCAGAAGAAATAGAAAACTAAGAAAGGAAATTGTGCCCTAACCTGGCAGCCCACACTTCTCTATTAAATAAGCCCTCTCGAGTCCCCTATTTTTACAGATAAGGAGACCTGGACATGAGAGATTAAATGACATTCTTGAAGTTTCACCAAGTGGCAGAGACAGCATTTGAACTCAGAAATGGCAGAATAGGTTGGGCATGGTGGGACAGGCTTGTAATTCCAACAGCTTGGGAGGCTGAGGCAGGAGGAGCTCAAGTTCAAAGCCAGCCTTAGCAACTCAACAAGGCCCTAAGCAACTCAGTGAGACCCTGTTTCTAAATAAAATATTTTAAAAGGGGGCTGGGATTGTGGTTCAGTGGTTAAGCACCCCTGGATTCAATCCCCAGTACCAAAAAAAAAAAAAAAAAAAAAAAAAAGGCAGAACGGGGCTGAGCTCTTTACTGCTACATTGATGCTTCCTCTCTCTACGAGACGAAGTGAAATCATTCAGGGGAAACTAACAAAATAGTGACTAATTTCTACAAATTTGGGAGGAGGTCCTGGCTTGCTGAGTAATAGGACACTTCATAAAGCAGCAGTTTGTGAACTGATGGCATAAGGGGAAGATCAAGATAACATCAAGGAAACCAGGAAGGGGGAAGGTGGGGATGGGAAGGAAATTTATTTGCTCAACATTTTGTCAGTGAGTGTCTCAGAAGATCCACCAGTTCTCAACCATCAGTGAGTTTAAGAATTCTTTGGAAGTAAGTGCAAGGCCCTGGGTTCAGTCCCCAGTGCTGCAAAAAATTAAAATTAAAAATGATGAAATAAAGTAATAATAACAAAAAAAAATCCTTTGAAAAACGTGTTGAAAATGTAGGTACCTGCCATCCAAGCAAGCGACCCATTCAGATTCACTGGGACTAGAACTAAACCCTTGAAGCTGAATATTTTTTCTTTTTTATGTTTTACTAGATCTCATTTTTAGAGCAAATTTAAGTTCACAGCAAATTGAGTGAAAAATACAGATAGTTCCCATAGATCCCCCCCCACCCCAACACACACAGCCTCGCTCACAATGGCATCCCTATAGCACCAGGGTGGGACATTGGTTACAGTAGATGAACCTACACACCATTACACCCAAAGTCCATAGTTGACACCAGGACTTACTCTTGAAGTTGTACATTGAGTTTTGATGAATATGTGACATGTAGTCATCATTATAGGATCATACACAATAGATTTCTGCTGCCAAAAAAATCATCTGTGTTCTACTTTTTCATCTCTCTTTTCCCCACCACCACCAAGCCCCTGGAAACCACTGATCCCTTTAATGGATCCATAGTTTTGCATTTTCCAGAATGCTATCTGTATGAGATCATATGGTATGTAGCATTTCACTACATACTTTTACTCAGTAGTTTGCATTTAAGGTTTCTTCATACCTTTTCATGGCTTGATAGTTCATTTTTTAACACTAAATAATATTCCATTGTATGGATATACCACAGTTTACCCATTCGCCTAATGAGTGGTACCTTGACTGCTTCCAAGTTTTGGCAATTACAAATAAAATTGTTATAAATATCCATGGGCAGGTTTTTGTGCTGACATAAATTTTCAGCTCATTTGGGTAAATACCACAAGAGCACATTTGCTGAATCACATGACAAGAGGATAATTTTCTAAGAAATTGCTGAACTGTCTTCCAAAGTGTCTGTACCATTTTGCATTCCCACCAGCAATGAATAAGAGTAGCTGTCACTATTCATCCTTGTCAGTATTGGGTATTGTTCACATTTTGGATTTTCACCATTCTGATACACTTGTAGTGCTATATCGCAGTTGCATTTTTGAAAAAACCATCCCTGTGATTTTCATGCAGATAATTAGAGGCTTTCAGAATATGGGCCTTATGAAGAGGGGAAGCCAGCTTTAACTCCAGTTTGCTGTTTCTCACAGGAGTTTGCCAGGACTGGCACACAACTGGCACTTACTGCTCCTGCCACAAAAGTTAAAATATTGATATATCCCAATACCTGTTAGGAGTAAGTCATTGCCATAAGCCCCCCACATATCCTGGCCCCCTAAGTGGCTGCAGATCCACTGCTTAGACCTCCAAACTTTCCTAATGTCCTTTCCCTACAGGGGTAAGGTTTGGCACTAAAGGGGTTTCAGGACCCAGACTTCAAGCTATGGCCCAGAGTCCTTTCTGACTGAGCAGGGCCTGGGTCCTTATTGTTTATTAAATATTTTAAATATCATCCCTGGAATTATCTTATGGGAATATTCACCACTTCCCCTTCTTCCCTGATGACCCCAAACACTTGCTGGGCTTAACAGACATGATGGAGTCTCACTCTCAGAAATACTTTGGTCTGAGTTGGGAACCCAGGAATCTGTCTCTGTGTGTTCTTTGTTTAGTTCATTGTATTTTTCAAGCACCTAACATGCTTTTCTGTTTTGTTCTCTTTTGTTTTGTTTTAAATCTCCCGAGATTATTCTTTTGGAGCATCTTGTAGTTCAGATAGGGAAATGACATTTCAACTAAAGTCTAAAAGATCCTTCTAAGAAAAACACATTTAAATCCAAAAGCATGGACTGTGGATAGAGAGGCATCACTCAGAGATGTGAGATGCAAACCCCTAGTCCCGTCTTACCTGCCACATGACTTTAGGAAAGTGATGTTACCTCTTCTCTCTGAAGCTACTCTACAGTTACTTAGATGAAACAAATGTATCAGGCACATAGAAGTTACTCAAACAATTGCAAACAATAATGTAAGTACCAAGTACATCTATGCAGTATCTCTCAATTAAAATAACAAGCCTTGATCAGGGATTCAAGGTTTGTGTTACTATAGCAAATAGGTCTGGAGAGCTGATTTACAACCTGAATACTATAGGTCATAAATTGTTCTGCATATGGGATTCATACTAAGTGAGAGAATTTTAGCTGATCGTGCCACAGAAACAACAATAAAAACTAACTGTGAAAGGATGGGTATGTTACTTTGCCTCACTGTGGTAACCTTTTACTGTCTATGTGTACCCCATAACACCATGTTGTATGCTTTAAATATACACAATAAAATTTATGTAAAAATAGAAAAAAACTGGTTGTGTGGCTTTTTGCAGAGCTGCAAAACTGGCCAAGGTTGGTTTAGCCAACTCTTCAGCCCCATCAAACCAATAGCAAATGTGACTCCTTTGATCTTATCTATTTGGTGAGTGTCCAATCAACATCAATGCTTGCTGTGAAAATCATATTTGGGAGGTAAAATCTTTTAACTACATTTTGATTTACAAAACATTTAACTCAAACACTATCATTAGTCACTAAAAGTTTCATATGATAGACCTCTTTCCTACACTATTTATTCTTCTCTATTTTTGCAACAGCAAATATTCTCAGCCCAGCTCCCTGACTTATTCTGAAGCAGGGGTGTGGGTGGGGAATGCCTGCTTTCAGAGAATTTCACTCCTCCTAGAGGCAGAAGGGTTCTAGGGAATCCGGGCCCACCCCAAATCATTGGGGATGAATGCCACTTTGTCATAAGTGCTAGGCTGCGAAGAGTAGAGAAATGGGTAGATAATGAAATTACTGAACACTCAAAGTGTCAGAGACTGACAGGCTGAGGCTATCCATCAGCGATTATATGAGGCATTAACATGCTCCTTCCCATCCAGGGACAGAGGCAACAAGAATAGTAAATAGTCTGGAGTGGGTCTGTGCAAGAAACCAATAATTTAATGAACTGACAACCAGCCAATACTGTGACTATGTGGCCCGCCCCTGCCCCATGCGCTGTTTTACACCAGGCACTTGCCCCTTGAATGACACATTCAAAATGGCAACACAACCCAAACTTAACTTAGAAGTTGAAGTTTAAATGTCCACAATGGGATCTATGTTCCTCTAACTCCTATACTAGATTTGGTGCATTTCTTTTAACCGTCTCATCTTTTTACTAAAATTAGTTGATCTGGAAAGCAAACTAGATAGTACTACCAAAATGGAAAATGGTATCACCCGCCATAAGTGCAGAGTAATCATAAAAATAATTGCAAAGCAGGGAAAACAAGGCTATTAAAGTACAATCAATACTATACTATGCTCCCTGCTGGGAACTGGGAGCCTGAGGCCCTGTTCTTTCTCTGAAAACAGAAAATCGTCAAGTATTAGAAAGGTGTCAAAGACACACAGGCTCCAAAGGGAGGTTTCTCCTTGATATCCTAAAGGGATGAAAAAAAATTCAATCAGCAAATGAGCCATTGTTATTTTATTGCCACCTCTATGAACTCTTACAGTTCTTACACTTGGGGAAATACCATGAGGAGTTTTGGTTACAGAGGATGTATAGAGCATTGACAGTCTTTCCATAAATAAAGAAAAAAATCATGGAATTCCCTGCCCCTATGAAACCCAAATGTAAGAAAACCACTGCTCTCCACCAAGATGAAAGCTAGAGGACTCACAAGATCCCTCCACGAAGACTCACACAGGAAACCATTCCACCCCTTCAAAGAGTTGAAGCCAAAGGCACAGGGCTGCTCAGGAAGGTTCTCGGTTCACAGCAGGACATGGTGATCTGGCTCCTGGGCACACAACTCAGAGAGTGGAGAAGGTTAAAACTAGAGTGTGGATCAGAGACCAAAGAAGCATCATGGTGGCACAGGGATCTGCACTGGTCAAATCAGTAGGAATAAAATTAGGTTGTACCGAAGTATAACCAGCACCAGGGACAGTTCCCCAGAGGAACCAAGAACAGACCCTAAAGAGTAACTGGCAGTTCTTAGCATCTCTTTTTTCTGGCACCATCATCTGTGAAACAAAGGTTATCAGTGGGAAAGTTTCAGTCCCTTGGGGAAAATTTTTGAGAAAATGTGATGGGGTGGGGCAATACTGAATTTAGTGTATAAAAGCAGGAATGCTAATAATTCCATACTATGCTATACCATGAAAAACTGTCTGATACCCGACATGGTTTGAAGCTATCCTACCAGACACGCCGGTAGGAAAGAACCTTCATAAACTGTGCTTAGAACCTCTTTCATTTTACATAGAGGCATAAAATAATTTGTGATGATCTGAGGAGATTCTGAATTTTCTAAGAATGCAATGACCATGTAGACCAAGAGGGAAGATTGTCTTTTTGTTTTATAAAGAACTTTACAAAAAGTTATTCACCATTTTAAGAAATCACACAATAAATTGCAGTGCCATTCACAGCATATGAATTTCCAATACCACACACCTGATAGTCTGCCTTTATGGCTGTCTTATTCATAGCGATTCTATGTATAGGAGCAAGCATCTGACGACTTCATTATACCTTCAATTGCAGTCATACCTGAGCATTTATTGAAATGCATACTATTTTGTTATAAATTACATTCCTTTTATTCCTTCTTTGTATTACAGTTAGGGCATTATGTTGATTTAATTATGTGTGTAGGCAGGTTAGATTACCTCTGAATGTCATTTCAGTATTTTAAAGTAAATATTTCATTTTTTTTTTTTATAAAAAAGGGAAACTGGGTCTAATACTCCTAAGAAGACTGTTCTAAAGAGACTATTATAGTGGGTCTCACTCTGCTTCCTCATTGAGTTCATCTTGGGTTTTCCTCAGGGCAGAGAAAGGCAGGCTGTTCATCCTCCCCAAGCCCTAAGTATACCTGGCTGTGAAGTCCTGAGTGGTTGTGTGTTTTCCAAGGGGCTCATCTCTGATGTACCCCTCCTGTGTCTACTTCTTGCCACAAAAGTCTCCTCATCCTGGAGGCAAAACTGGCAAGTAACTGTGTACTTGTATGTTGTTTATTGAAGTAATTGTCCATATGTCCTCTTCTTCAACCGTGCTAGATAACAGTCAATATCTCTGAGTCTCTATTTGTCCACTCTTTGGTCCATTTCCCTGGTTCCTGTAGCTATTCCTCCTCCTCCTCTGGGTTCCTGACAGACTCTCCATGCCATGCTACAGGCATCTTCTTTGAGCACCTACACTCTCTATCAATCATGGTTTCCCATCCACAAAGTCACTTGGCTCTTCATCATTATGGCTTCATGATAGGAAATGTCCCAAGCACCAACACTTGAAGGAAAATAGGTCCCTAGGCAATGCCTTGGGCTTTACTTCCTAAAGCCAAGGATTGACACACATACTAGATTTTCCAAACCAAAAACTTAGACACAAAGTCTGTCAAAAATATGGGCATAAAATCTGACAACAGAGTGAAAGTATTTGGAGTCATGACTGCTCCAGACCTTCAGGGATAAATGGTCCCATGCTAGTGAACTTAGAAAACTTTGGAAGGAGCTCACAAGGAAAGGCAGTTAGATGTGCCTTCTCTCTGCCCTGGAAATTGAGAAGAAAAAAAAAAAACCCAGACAATATACTCCTAATGATCTGCTGACATTTCTTAGGATTTGCCATCACTTACTACCTCACTCTGCTCCTTAAATTTTGGTCATTAACAAAGTTCCATCTTCAACCCTCCAAATGTAATCCACTCAGACAGCTTTATAAAGCTTGAAAGTCAATGGATCCCAAACCTCTGTCTCCAATTCAGATCTCCTCCCTGATCTTCAGTTCTATAAAACCAACTGTCTCTTAGAAAACACCAACCTCTAGAGCTACAGGAATACTTCAGTAACATGTCAAAATCATGCTCATTCTCCTCCCTTCTTACCTTAATAAATAAGATCATTGTTCCTCTGTCTGTATTCCTGTATTTGCTTCATAGTGTAACTGCCCAGAATCCATACCAAAATCCTGAAAGTCTTATTGACCTCATTGTCACCCAAAATCATTCTATTGCTGTTAAATCCTAATGATTCTTTCTTTGCAATGACAATTTGTTGTCCCGTCTTTTGTCTTCCCACAACTTCAGACACATTTCCACCGTCTATAACCTGGAATATTATAATACATGGACCTGAACCAGTCCTTCTTCCTCCTCACAGCCTCCTTCCTATTCCCCAACTTCCTAACAATGCCATCCTATTAAGACAGGTCAAATCTAACAGTTAGCTCCCCAACAAGCTTTCAAAGGTCATTTGTGATGCAGAATACAAATTCCTACATGTATCCCCCCCTCCATGATTATTTCCTTTCAATCAGAAAGGACTGAAAGCATTTGGATCAGACAGACCTGAGGTTGAATTATAGGTTCACAGATTACTGGCCATGTGACCTTGGGCAAGAACAAGAGTACAGGCTCATTATTTTAATTACCCTAATTGTAGAGTCCATGATTATTGTACACAGAGTTCAAATTCCTATCTAGCCACTCTGTGTAAAAAAAATTCACCCATGTGAAATAGGGTTGCACTATCTTACATTCAAAATAACTCATTTTTAGAGAGGCAAGAATTTCTTTTTCTTGAAATCAGAGCTAATGGCAATAATCTCAGCTTTGTTGTGATTATTAAAATGAGGAAAAATACACAAATATATGCATCTTGTCTGAGTCGAGTTCCAAGGATCCTCTCCTCCTTTGCCCAAGCATGGTATTGATACAATAAAACTCTTTATCAAGGGATAAAATTAGAAAACCAATGACCCCAAAACCACTCAGTCTCAATAAGGACACAGTCATTATAGAAGACCCAAGGAGTCCACATAGGTACTTGGAATAGAAGAACAGCACACGGCCCATAAAGACGTGGAAATTTAGAGAAAGTAAGTCCAGGTAAATCAGAGTCATCTGGCATTTCATGAAGGAGGCTGCTTTTGAAGACAATAATGATACAAAGAAAAACTTTAACCACCTTGATACCAAGAATACTTAAAAGTATGCTTCTCAAAGCAGGAAATGCTCTAAAGACCATAAGGATAAATGCTCATTGCCTTTCTTCCAATATCCAGGAACAGTGCAAGTACCCTGAGCCATCCAGGGAATAAAACACTCACTGCTGTGAAGGACCAAATGGTCTTATCAAGTCGTTAACATGCTTAACTAGTGAAGCAAAGCAGAATGGAAAGCAGCCTAGCAGAGGAGCCAGCCATGTGCTAGAGGGGACAGGACCAAGCAGCACCTGAGCCGTACTGGATAAGCAGGCAGTGCCCGACCACAAGTCCTCCAGCTCCTCCCCACCACCCCACTACCCAGACACCTCTGACCGGAGGCCTACATAGTGTCTGGAGTTTTTCAGATAACTCTGCCTTTCCTAAACCATGAGTTTTTTAATCCAGGCCAGAACCAACTCCAAAACAGGATTTTCTCTTAGCAAAGAATGTAGACACTGATCCAGGGTCCCCGCCATTCTCCTGCCTCCAATCTGTCCCCCTCCTTTTTAACATACAACAACCCTGCTCTTATCAAAAGACTTTAGTCACTGACTTTAATAGGGAAGAATTATGGGAAATGTTAATATCTGTTCTAACCACATCTAAAGACTGCTAATTCATAATTGGTCCCATTTTCCCAAAGTCGCAGGAACACCAAATGATACAACTGTGCCATCAGAAGACCTAATTTGCTTATAAACGAAGGGAGAAGAGCTGAGGGGTCGCCTCGGTCTCAGGATTCTGGGTGCCTGTGACTGCTCCAACTCTAGACCCCCTCAGAGAAGCATGAACACCCACTCTTCCCTTGGCCTTCCTATGTCACCCACGCACGACAGCCAGAGTGGGAAAGCTTAGACTTTAGCACTCCCATGCTCCAAACTGAGAGCTGAAGGGCAGCCTCACAGCCAGTAGCTAAGGAACCTGGGTTTCACCTCAAACAAGGGCCTGATTCTGCCCATCTCTTAGAATCTTCATAAACAGCTCCACTAATCAATCACCACTGAGTTACCAGCAACTGCAGAGCCTCATGGGTGGTTTTAGACCTTCCAACCCCACCAGGCCTCTCAAAGCCATCTGTCAAGTGGAACTGATGGCTTACCTACATACAGGTAGGGGGAGGGACCAGATGGCTTCCTAAGTTACCTTTCAGCTCCAACTCCCCCTGCAGGACAACCAGGAAAAGACTGTTTTCCAAGCTAGACTAGGGACTGACTAAAGCGAAGTTTGCACAATATGTGTATGTTTAGAGAACTTTGAGTCCATATTGCTTCCAGGGGCCCACAACTAGTTAAAGAGGAAGTTCTCTATGCTATTGACTTCATCAGTCATCAGGGAAGGCCGAGCCTCTTCTACTGCACTGTGAGCTTCCTCCCTAGCTCAGGAAACCTTTTTCTAGTCTTTTTCAGACAAGTGTACAACTCAACTGGCCTTGCTTTGAACAGCTCCTGCATGCTCTCTCTTTAGCTCTCAGTATCCTCTAGAAGTTGCATTCCCAACTGTGCTGCCAGGTTCTCCCAGTCTTACTCCTTCATCAACTGCGACACTGATCAGGGAATGATGCTGTTTGTGGACTATAAAATAGAGCAAGAAAGGAGTTAAGTTTCAGTCCTGATCCAAGCTAAGAATGTCATCTTATGAAGGTCAAGTAGCCATGGACCTCAATTTCTTTACTTAAAACGGGGAGGAGAGGGTTAGCCAGATTCATGCAGTTGAGAGTGCTCGTGCACTGTGCAAAGAACAGTACTTGATTCTACTACAGGTAAATGCCATTAGCACAGAGACCATGTTCTGCTCATCTCAGAATACCTGGAGAGCACTGAGCTTGGCACATTCGAAATAGTAAGACAGTTGCTGAACTGTCAATCACCAGGTATAATCTCTGCCTTTGGGGAGCTTAGGCACTTGGGAGGCATAGACACAAATAATCCTATTAGGGTAGAAAGTCAGCACTAAGAGAAAGACAAGCTATGTAACAGAGCGAGTCTTAGAGGGGAGCTTTGTTTTCATCTGAGGCGTGGGGCAGGCTCCAGGGAGAAGGAGGCATTTGAGCTGTTAGATGAGATCTGTGTGACCACAGATAGGAGTTTCCAATGGCAATCAGTTCACATGGAAATTCCAGCTCAGGACTGGAGATTTTCCTCTTCCACCTTCTGAGAGAAGATGTCTACCTTTCTTCTTCCTTGTCTCTATCTTTTCACTGCAGTTTATATTTTGCTCCCCCTCATCTTCCTCTTCCTCACCTTCTGAAAACTCCCACCAGGCAATGGATTGATAATGTCCTTCCTTTCTTTATGTGTGTCCTCCGTTAAGGGCTTGTGGCTAAATACTTGGATTTATGCACCCTGCATGGTGTTTTCAGTCGTTTGTAGGATTCGCTGTCTGCTGCACTGTGGTGCTTTCAGCTGAAGTTTGCACCCTGGTGTCCTCAGGGGAGGAAGCAATGTTATATGGAAACTGGATGTGCTCTCACTCTCCTGTTCTGGGAAAGAACCCTCCTCCCCGTATCCATGAGCTACTGGGAAATTATGGACATGTTGACACAGAATCGCCTGAGTCATTCCATATCATTAAGAAGAGACAAGATGAGGGGAAACCTACTGAATTATCCAACCAAGTCGAGCACCAGGACAGTCAACATCCCTGCTGGCCAAAGAAAGCTGGGCAGGGAGAACAGTGTCCCAGGAGACACACAGCCCGTATTTTATTAAGGGGGTGGTGGCAGGGAGCAGGAAGGGGACAGACTGTGCTCACCTGCACACACAGCTAGGATTTCAAAAGGCAACAATTTTTTTCTGAATGTGTATCAAGTTCAATACTCTGAACAGACATTGTGCTAAGAATGGTTCCATTCATTTACCTAATGTTCTCAGTAATTCTAGTTTTTATACTTCCTGTCAGAGAAATATACCCTGGGAAGAGAGCCTCATGGTGGCAATGCTGTACCCCAATAGTAATCTATCTGACCTGAGTTTTCAAAGACAAACCCAGAGCAAGATGTGCTGACCTCTGCCCTGAGAAAGGAGAGGAAGACATCTCAGCTCTCCAGAAATCCAAGAGAGGAGATAAGATGCCTTCTAAGCACCTTGAGGCAGAATTCCCAGAGATGCAAAGAGCTGGGGTGGCCTCCTGGCTGACTGGCCAGTGCTCCCCATGGGCCCCCAGTCCCAACGCCCAGGATGATGGCATCTGACCTGACAGGCACCTATCAGACACAGGACTGAGCATCAGGAAAGAAGGCAGAGAAAGTTCCTGGAAAGGCATTGCAGAAGCCTGGACCTTGACCAAGGTCTGAACCCCAGGTGTTTCCTAAGCTGAAATCAACTATTTTCAGGAAGGGCAGACCACACTGGAGGTCAAAGGCCTCCTCGCTCGTTCTGTCTCCTACTTGGAGGCGCACACACACATTACCTCTGTGACTCCTGATTCCCAGTAAAGAAATGCCGATTGCCCCCAAAACCAGACTGTCCACGCTGCCCTGCTGAAGTATCGTAAGACATCAGCTGAGGAGGCTGGAGCCCTGGTGGTGGGAGACATGCTGTCATTAGGAGGGAGGTTCTACGTGCTAACACATGGCCCAGAAGGAGTCGGCATGGTACAAACGCAACTTACGTGGACCATAATGCACTCAATCCATCCCTGTCAATGAAGGTAAAACCGTCCCTCACCTGACAGGTCCTAGTTCGTACTTATCATTAGCAGTGATAAATCCCACACCTTAATGGAGATCCCAGAGTCAACCTCTCATTTCTGGGTAGCGTCAGTGTCACAGTCAAACCACAATTTGCTCATCCATCCAAAAGCGAACCTTGCCAGGCATCGTTCCCTTTGAAGCTCATTTTTTAACCTTAAGTGAATTTTGAGAAAGTAATATAAGCACATGGAAAAAAAAAAAAAAGAAAGATAAAAGAAAAACACAAACCAATAAGCACAAAAGGGTTTTCTACAAAGAGCTATCCTACCTTCTCTGTCCCTCAGTCAAGAGCCTCCCTAGCAGCTAATACCATTACAAGTGTCTCATGCACCCTCCTACAGATCACCAGCCCTGTAGATGCAAGGTACATATTTACACAACATTTTTATTTTTATGCAAATAAAGGCATACTATGGACCATGTGTTTCCTTCCTCATCTTTACATTATACAATGGAGATAAGTCCTTATCAGTAGGAATAAATCATTCCTTTTAACAGCTGCATAGTATTCCATTTTATAGATGGTTCATAAGTGATTTAGTCAGCTTCTAACTGACAGACATTATGGCTATTGCTCCAGTCTGCCATTCCCACAATGTGACAATAAATGGCCTTTTGGCTATGTTTTAGTTTTCTTTCAACTCAGCCACTGCCTATTTCAATTTCTCTACCTTCCTCACCTAGACCCTGGAACCTACCCTGGGAGACAGAACAAATGTCTCCACAGAGCTGTGGTTCTTAGCAAAATGAAATAAAGTAAAAGCCTCCCTCCCTAGGCCCATCTGGAAGGAGTTGCTATGAGCAGAGTCTATAAGAATAATAAATCTCTCTTGACACAGGAGCTGGAGGAAGCTGCCCAGGACACAGCAATGGGCTTCTCAGTTTGAGATGTCGACAGGCTATATTGAAAACAGAAAATTGAGCCATATGAATCTGTAATCGTAACCCCCGTTTTCACGGGCAAAGTGCTGCCTGCTCGTAGCTGGTTCTCATTACCTGCTTACAACTGTAATTTCGGCGTGGTCTTTTTCCCTCCGCCACAGTTCTCTGGAGATTCAGAGCTGGGATCGTGGGGTGGGCATTTTTTTAAAAAGGAAAATGAAAAGGTACCAATTATAGGAAAGTGATTTCTCCTTTTGATTCCACCTGCTGTGGACTTCACTGTCCCTCTTCAGGGGAGACTATCACCACCTTGTGCAGACATAAATTGTTTCTGGAAAAAGAAATCCCACCTGCCCACCCTGCTCTATGAAGAGCATCAGATCGCTGGGCTGGACCCGGAGGTTACTTCAAAGTTCTCACCAGTGCAAACTAACAGACCAGCTCATCTTCTTCCAGGTTTCCTAGAAAGCATGTGTCCTAGCCAGAGAGAAGAAAACTAGTCATTTTGTTGGACTCTTTAGGATTCCTCATGCAACCCAAACAGTGCAGACCAAACAAAGGTATCCGTAGTATTACATGATCCCTTGCAAACAAGTCCATCATTTGGCAAAATTACTACTACTACCCTCTACAGAGACTCCAGCATCAGGGACCTCCATCAATAAGGACACTAAGATCAGAAAAATCAGCTGTGTCCCCTCCCAGTGTCATTGATGAGACACGGGTGTGACTGCACTCCCAGCCCAGCCCAGCCACCTCACATCCTCCTCCTTCAGTAAAAACATGCAGACGACTGAGGAGTCAGTCCCAAAATCCCAACCTGTGTCCTGTTTGTTGCATAAAATAAACATGAGAAGTCATTCAAGTGGCCCACCATGGTGCTGGTCTGTCTGTGCTGCTGAGTGCTTTGGACTTAGCTATTAGTTCAGCCTAACCATCTGATGTTGCTGAAGCAGGATGGATTTCTGTGATGCTTTGCAGAGGACACTGAAAAGTGGGAGTGAGCACTGCTGCTTTGGGACAGTGGCAGGTTCTAAATGGTTTCCTAAAATGTACTCACAAGCCGAGTTCGAGGTCATGACACAGTGCCAAGCACCAAGGCAGATCCTGCCTGATCTTGCACACTTCTTCAATCCCAACAGGTGGGTTACAAACTGGAAGATCCAGTGCTCACAGAAACAAGACCCTGGGCCTGAATGGCTTGCTCTGACCCAGTTCATGATCTGTGCCTGAACCTGAAGCACACCTCTCAGTCTCTGTCTTTAGAACTCAACTTCCTTCTCTCTTCCCTTTCATTCTTGTGTGTGTGTGTGTGTGCGTCTTTCAATACCTATACCCTTTATCACTAAAATAAACAAAGACTGGTTTTTTTTATCACCTTTGACTCCCCGCTGGTTAAAACAGAACTTGACACATGGAAAACACATAAATATATGCTGAGTGAATGAATAAATGCACTAAAACCCAAAGGCATACTAATTCATTCACAAGGAGGTACACATTCATTGCCAAGAAGAGCAGTGCTCTGAGGTCAGAGGCTGAGGAGGCTCCTTCCCTTGTGCATCCCAATGTGAATGCTCACTGAAGAGCCACCAAAACAATCTCGGCCCTCGAGAAGTGTCTTGCAAATCCATCATGTCAAGTCCCGAGTTCCTGCACACTCCAGGGACATGCACCACCTAAGATCACGTGCAACCTCCCAGGCACACGTCCATCAGCATACATTTCTTCTGCAAGACGTTCCATTCGTTTCAGTGGATTCTCAATGGGATCCATGGCCCCAAAGAACTTCATGTTCAGTGACTTGGAGAATCGGAACATCTGAGGACTGGAACGGTCCCTACTGCCCTCCCTGAAACGGAGCGGGATTGAAAGGGGGAGACGGCCGGTGTGAGTTCTGCTGACTCACAAGCATCATTGCTCTGCTTTATGGAGCCAGATAAATCACTGAGACTTTAAGAATCCCTACCCCAGGAATGCTCTCGTGCTTGACAGCAAGCACATTTTTTTCCACGCAGCCAACATCATCTACAGAATGAGCAGCAAAGCCCTGTCAGTCCAAGAAAAAGAAAAGAGGCTTGGGGCAAGATTAAAGAAATAAATAAAGCTCAATCTGCAAGCCAGAAAACAGACTCCTCCTAAAATGGCGATAACCCACTTCATTCTGAAAAGAGAACACAGGAACCAGGTGACATGCCCATGGGCCCCGATCCCAGATGCTGGGCAGCAAGATCAACCCACAGGGTGGAAGCCAGGGCAGCTGAACTCTGCCTCTGAGCAGGAGGGCGAGCCCCTGATTTGTCATGGTGGTGCTGATGGAGATCTTACCTGGGTGAACGTCTTCCACGTTGTCCAGAATACATTTCTCATTATAAAAATCCTGGCTTGAGTGACCAATTTTGTAGGGCCTTGTGCTGCACGTAAACAGATCCTGTCCTTCCCTGTCCCTAGAATGGTCTCTCCATCTCTGCACTGTTAACGTTCGGGGCCTGGCAATTCGTAGTGTGGATGGTTGTCCTGGGTACAGGGTGAATGGCAGCCTCTCTGTGGCAACCAAAAAGGTCTCAAGACTTTGCAAAATGTTCCCAGTTGAGGCGCTAAACTGCTCCTGGGTGAGAACCACAGCCCTGGAAATCTCCCAACTGTGCTCTGGGGAACATGGGTTCCAGGGGATTTTAACAGTTATTACTTCGAAGAAAAGAGGAGACTGTGGTCAAAGAGTCTGGGAAACCCTGGATTAAACAAGGTAAACAGGACTCTTCCCTGATGGATTTCTCAGCACCCAAAATAGATCAGGGTGCACTGTGAATTCATAAGAGGAAAACATAATACCCAGCATTTTCCCAAAGGCATGTAGCCACAGAATCCTTTTATCTCAGAGCATTTAGGATTAGTATTCCAGAGGATTTACTTCTGGAACAACTTCTGTAAAACAAAATTGCAAATGCTCCTCTAAGGCAAACCCGTCCTGAGAAGAAAAAGATGAAAGATACCGAAGCAGGGTCTCTACCCACATCACCCCCCACGACACTAGCCATCTCAGGACCTGGGACTTCATCATTAGAGATTCACTTTTTGAGAACATTAGAGGTTCATTTCTGGTTTCATCTTTCAAGCTTTAGAAGTCCAGATATTTTGGAAGGTACTAAAACTCTAAATCACTATCAACTAAAACTTTAGCCGGGGCAGGGTTATCGGATCATTTTCCTACTGTGAACATGGCCAGACCCAAGGATCTATTAAGAATAGAAAATGACAGAAGCACAAGAAGTAGAAAACAAAGCAACACTGAAGGGAAAATAAGAAACAGAAAAGGGCACCAAAACCCACCTCTCTTCATTCACCATTCTGGCAGGGTGGTCTCTGATGTCATATCTACATCCACAACCTGGAGCGACAAGCTTTAGGAAGTTCAAGGACATTAAGAAGGTTGTCTTCCAAGAGGAATTATAATCATTATATGTAAAACTGATTTGAATTACAGTGTTATTCTACCAACTAGATTGTTGTAATTGCCACAGATTTCAAAGATCATAAATAACTGGAGCTGGAAAGAATTTTGAATAACCCAATCCTCCCATTTTGTGAATTGTTTTACCTACAAAAATCGTTGAACTCAAAGCCTAACTTTTAAAACAGTCGTAACTATTCTCATTTAGTACGGCTGGATTCCTTCTCAACACTTGACCCCCCTACCTCAATTTTCTTTGCAATACCTAAGGAACCTTCCAGAAACTCACATCCTGTCAGAGCACCATTATTTGAAGCCAATCTCCCATTTCGTGAGAGAAGCTAAACCCCAAAGAGATTATGTGGCTCCCCGAGGTTTCATGGTTTGTCAGTAAAAGATTCAGGAGAAGCCAGTTGCTTAGCCTGGTGCACTTCCATCTCACCACATGGTGACTGACCTAATGGGAAACATTCTAACCCCATAGCAGATGAGCTGCCTTCAAACAGAGCGATCCCATTCTGCAGGATCCAAGACCTGGCTGAGGACCAGGTGCAGGGTATGGGGACTGCTTCGGGGAGAAAAATGAACTAGATGTCCCCGCAGTCTCTTATTACTTAAAGTCTCACTAGCACTACTATATCCTTCCTTCCGGTTTTCAGTGACAGGATGCTTAGGCACGCCTGCCCTCAGGAAGCAACACAGCCCTGTCTGTTCCACCAACTTCCCAAGCTCCCTGCCTCCCTTTGAGGGCAGCGTGTCAGCTGAAATGAATGCAGGCTCAGCGTGGGTGAGCACTGCTAGATGCTCAGATGACATATCCCTAAGCCAAGTCAACAACTCCAGGCTCATGTGTATCAGGCAGAAATATGACAGTGACTGTCAGTCACCCAGAATATCATAAGGGAGGTTTAAAATAATAAAGCTGCCTCAGAACTGGTAATACAAGTGATCTATGCTCAAGATGGCGGCTCTTGCTCCAGCTTACTGAGGGTGGAGAGCAAATTCAGCCCAAGGATGTTTGGGAATATGCTTGTAGGTCACATGGATACCAACACACACACCCTTCCACACACACACACACACACACACCCCACACCAGCAAGGTGTCGCCGAGCTCCCTAACTCCACCTTCATTCCATCTCAGTTCTTCATTTGAAGGAGCCCCAGGGGCAAAGGCCTGCAGGAGAACAGAGAGAGACCCAGGGCAGAAGCACAGGAAGATGTGCCCTGACACCAAAGGAACAGCACAACTGTGAATGCCCAGTTGGACCTGAGGAACAGCAGGAGCTGGGCGCCCTGGATGAAGCCCATTCGACATTTGCTGTCACCTTCCTGGGACATGGGAAAAGATACTTGGCAAGTAATAAGGAAAGGTGACACAGTTAAATGTTCATTTCAGTTGCAACTTCCCATCATTATATGTGTATTTTTTCTCTGTTTCTTAGTGTGTGTGTGTGTGTGTGTGTGTGTGTGTGTGTGTGTGTGCATGTGCACACATTCATTTTTGTGCGTTTTCTCCCCAGGAACCAATGCACCCTCCTCCCACATCAGCTAGTGGGTGGCTCAAGTCCACGTCCCCCATGAGGCCACTGCCTCTGGAATGCCCAGAATAAACCTGACCTACCTTCTATACTCTGTCTCTGTAAGGATCAAAGGAAATGAATGATGTGAAAGAACTCTGAAAACATAAAGCACTGCGACACACGCACCACAGACAGATACGTAACATTCTGTGGGGAAAGCAGCAGCCGTGGGGTGGGACAAGTCGTGGCCTGAGCATCACAAGGGATTCGAGTCTCAGATCTTTCACCTACCAGCTGTGTGACACAAGCAAGCTACTTAACTTCTCTGGGCTGCAGATGACTCACAGTGGCCATTGCAAAGATGAAATTAGATACAAAGGTGAGATCTGAGCCATCAAGCGTTCTGCAGATGTTAGATGTCAGCATTACTACTGCACCTGCCTGCAGAGTTTTTCACCATCTCTGATCTCCAGAGGTACCCATTTTCCATGCAAAACACATCTACAGTGCTTCCCATCTATTACCATTATCAGTCTGTAAAGCACTATAATGAACTCATAACGATGTCACTCTCTGCTATTTGAAAATATTGTTCCTAGCAGTGCTGGTGATAGTAAAAATAGCATCCTATAGCTAGTACCTGTGTGGTGTTCGTTTTTCCCTAAGACAGTAAACTCCTAAATAGAGATCTTATCTGACACTGCCACATCCCCCGTAAGATGAGGAGCATCCAGCAGACACTAAACAAATGTCTGATGACTGACAAAAGACACAGGTAACTTGCATGATGCACAACACTCGCCTGGCCTCCTCTTAAAGGCGATTCGTTTCAGAGCCCTAGTTCAGCATATTCTAGAGGAAGCATATTCCTTAGCTCTCATCCCACCCAGAGATCTAATTTCAGTGCTTCACAAAAGGAAAACGTGCTTTTGGATCAGAGACCCCTCCAGATCCAAACAGAGGCAGGAACCAGAACTGGCCTGTTCTCTTAACAAAACAGGTCATTTGGAAATAAATAATGGGTCATTTGCTCCAGGGTCATGGTGCCTGAACAGTGGGCTCAAAGGTCATCAGAGTGGGGTCCAGGGGGCTGCTATGAGTGGATCAGTGGTGGGAAGGAAAGGGAACCCTGAGTGTTGTGTCTAAGGCTTATTAATAGCTTCCCTTCCCACCTCCCTTCCTCTTCACTTTCTCCTCTCAGGGTGACCTCCACAAGTCACACCAGGAGAGAACATTTATTATTATTATAATTACAGTGATCATATTGGTATGTATGCTCACAGATGCCTCTGAATGTGTGACGTGCTACTTCTCCTGCGTTTCCAATTCACAGTATCTTGGAGCCAAAAATATTCTATCAAATTACCCTCAGGTTTTTTTTTTTTTTTTTTTTTTTTTTGATCTGCCTTTCTCAGGATGACTCTTTCCAACCCTCTCCAGGATGCAGTCAATGTGATTCTTTGTCCCACCCTCACCATCCCTCCTGCCCCACCCTCCACCTCCTTCCTCATCCCCATAAGTAAAATAGCCACGTGCGCAGCACCAAGCCTCCCTTGATGAAGGGCAGGTTAATGACGCGCACTATCCTTAAATAATTCATACTTCTAACAAGCATGTCACTCAAGGCGCACCCCGCCCTCCTCAACGCGGGGGAGGAAGCGCAGGGTGTGGCCGGCAGAGATGGGAATCAAGAGGGGCCTCACCTGCCATCCTCTATCATTAGGCAAAGCTGCTCCTGGGATGTGCCAACCAGTGACAGGACTTCCCCATGTGGGAAAGGAGAGGACGAGAGACCAGACAGCACGATGGACATTGAGAGGAGCAACAAATCGTTGGGCAAGAGAGAGGCCTCCGTTTCCAGGTCACTGAGTGTATTTATGAGACATCAACTTCAGGGCCAGCAGCCTTGCCACAGCCACCAGTGGAGAAGATCCTCTGACTCTCAACTTTTCTCTCATCTATTTTCGTTTGCTTCTTACTGTGAATTCTCCCAGCTTCTTTCAGTGTTGTGTATGTCTCCTCTAATCAGGTAGAAAGCAAGTATTGGCTCCCCATTTACCACATGGCAATGCTTGGCACAGAGCTCAGAATCTCTAGATATGAGACCACGGGAAGTGTATTAGTTTTCAATAGTTGGTATAACGAATGACCTCAACTTAGAGTTTTAAAACAACACAAATTGATTTTCTTACTGTTCTGGAAACCAGAAGTCTGAAATGGAGCTAAAACCAAGATGTCAGCAGGGCCTCCTCCTAGAGGCTCCAGGGCAGAATCCCTTTCCTTTCTTGTGCCCCTTCTGGAGGCCAGCAACATTCTTCAGTTTATGACCCTTCCTTGAACCTCTCCCATTACTGACTTCTACTGCTACATCCCCTACTTCCTTTGATCCCCTGTCTCCCTCTTACAAAGACCCCTGTGATTACACCAGAATTCTGATAACCCAGAATAATCCCCCCATCTCAAGATCCTTAACTCCATCACAGCTGCTGCTAAGTCCCTTATGTCATGTGGGTAACCGTCACAGATTCCAGGCATAAGGATGCAGACATCTCTGGGGTGAGTGCTTTATTCTGTCTATCAAAGAGTACCTGCACCTACAAGGGACCACAGCTCTGAGCTCTGAGGCCACAAGGTTGCTAGGAAGCTAAGGAGGAAGGACACAGTGAAGGCTTTTAACAAGGTACCTGGAATCTAATTGGCTGTTACGTCTCGTCATTGCCAAACACAGTAGGTTCATCAGACAGATACAAACACCCACTGCTAACCAGAAGCTGAGCCGGGCTGAAGATGATGATCATCCCTCTCTTTAGTGTGAGACAGCACAGACTCCAAGAATAAATGAAGTGCCCAAGGTCACACACAGTTGACAAATGGCAGACCTACAGTTAACATCCAGATTTATTTGAAAAATCAAATAATAAGTATACAACCAATGCTGCTACTGAATCCATCATTTACTTAAACAGGCTCAGGGTCAGACTCGCCTTCAAGCCCAGTTACAACACAGATTCCCAGGGCCACCCCTGCAGGTCTGATTCAATATAAATGAAGTGGGGCCTGGGAATATCTCCTTTTTAGCAAGCCGAATGTACAATTTGGATGCTTGGGCCAGGTTGGAAAATAGGAACTTAATCCACCCCCAAAATGGCATCAATATTCTCACTGGAGTCACACTGAACCCCGGTCTCTCAAATGCCCACCATCATGCATGATCACACATGAGGTCAGACAAGCAGAGTTTCTGACTCCGGCATTATTGACATTTTGGGCTAACAACTCTTTGCTGCTGGGGGCTATCCTGTGCATGACAAGACGTGGGCAGCGTCCTGGCCTCCACCCCACTGATGCCACAGCACTTCCCTCCCACTTGTGACAGGTGTCTCCAGACATTTCTGAATGTCCCCTGGCAGGCAAAACTGCTCCCAGCCCTGCCATAGCAGTAAGGAAAGAAGAGGTTTGAAAGCAAAGTCATTGTGTGCAGGAAGTCTTGGCTACAGACCCTCAGAAGCGGACAGTGGGAGGCAGACGGCCCCAGCGTGGAGAGGGCAGAGTCCTCCTCCCACTTGGCTGCAGCTCCTCTCCCTGAAGACCATCACAGAGCCTGCACACAGGCCTTGTCCATGGAGAGTGAGCAGTTGCTGAACTTCCCCTTGTCTGGGCCTCAGTTTCCTCATTTGCAAAATGATTAAGTTTGACAGAAATATCTCTGGAGTGACCTTGAGCTTCTGAGTTCAAAGGTGAGGCCCCATGAGAAGGTACTGCCAGAGAGAGGGAGGGAACCGTCACAGACATCTGCAGCGCCCAGGGACTTGGAAATGTGGATGCCCCAAACAAGCCTGAACCCTGCACCCTCACCTCCATCCCTCACCCCAGGAGCCTCTTGCTCCTCATGCCTTTTCCATCCCTGTCTCTCTCCCTGCCGCATAATGAACAGGAGCTATGCAGGCTTTGGGAGGTTTTATTTATTTTTTTCCTTGCTATTGAATAAGCTCAGGTGTTTTTATCTTTATTAAAGCTGATACCTTCAGTGAAGATGGTATAGCAAGGTTCTCTGAGTCCTGAGACATAGATTATTACAATTTTTCCTGACCCAGGTTCTTGGAGGAGGATGAGCTGAAACATCGCTCTTGCGTGAAGACCCAAGAACAGGCAGCGAGGTGGCCCTCAGAGGCGGGCACAGAGGATGTCTGGATTCGGAATTGCCCTTTAAGAGAAGATAAAAAGACAACCTTCCCTGTGAACTACATTTGATGTAATTATTTGGCAAGGGTGTCCTACACAGAACAGACACCTAATTCCATCGGAAATTAATCGTATTTCACTTGCAGAGTGTGACCTGAAAAAAAAATATTTTTAAAAAGCCAACAACAAAAATACCCAAATATTAAGCATAAATGTCCTGTCCCATTTTCAAAAGGCAAATGTAATTGACTTTCAGATAAGGGCTTCCTGCCAACCCCAGCTACCCTTGCAATGTCTGGCAACACTGGAGCTAGCTTAGCAGAAAGAACTCAAAATAGACCTAAGAACCCCCATCCATCCCTGGGGAGGGTTAGCAAGCAGGGCCTGGCCTGAAGGAGACTTTCATAAACAGCACAGAGCCCACTTCCCCCAGGTCACCTGCCCAGACTGCCACCGACTCCCCCAAGCCCCTCCTCTTTGTGGCTTCTTGCAATCACAGGTCCCTCCCATCCAGGCAGACTATTACCCTGTGCCCACACTCTGTTCCAATGTCCCTGGCACACTGACACTTTGATGAGAATACTTGTTTGCATGTCTGTATCCCCAGAACCTTCCAGAGGCAAGTACAGTTGCACTCACGCCAAGACCCTTCGCGTCGACACCAAGGCCTTGTTATCTGCCTATTTAATTAAAGAAAAGGAAGGAAAGAAGGACAAGAGGGAAAGCACTATGTCGTCTTCCAGGGCCCAGAAGCACTTCCGCATCTCCATGTCTCCTTCCCCTCCTGCTCTTCAGGGGAACACACTGCCACCCAGCAAAACAAGACTGCCTCAGCTTCGGGGGCCATTTTCTCTCACGTGTGGACTCCCAGCCCCATGGTGTCATCCAGCCCTGGGGACGTAAATGCCAGGGATTTTTGTCCGGAAGGCTCCAGGGATGATACTACCAACAGAGGATTCTCTCGATGTCATTCCCAAGCCTCAAGCATCACTCAAGTCTGTCCCTAGCTACAGGGTATTTTCATTTCTGGAGAGTCGCCAGGAACACAGTGATCATTGGTTTTCCTGTTCGAGACATTGGGAGATGAGCACCTTCCTGGGCACGCGATGGCTGCTTCGTTACTGCAGGACTGGTGCTGTCTCACAGACGGGGCTCTGGGGGCCGGTCAGCAGGTGTCCCTCAGGCAGCAGCCCCGACCTACATACATTTTTGTATTCCTAGCAGCCAAACAAGGCCTGGTGCCTGGGAGAGGACACCAGCCTTCATGGGCCTCGGGCACTGTGCTGTGGCTTTTACATACACATTCCCTCCTTTACTCCGCACAGAGGAAGGGACTCACTCTCTCCTCATCTTACAGATGAGGAAACTGAGACTTGAGGGCTCAGGTCACGCCTGAGGCAACAGCTGACAAACAACAAATCTCAGACAGATTCAGCTTTCCATCTCCAAATGCCATATGGCTTCCAGCACACCGTGCTTCATCCCAAGAGTAGACACTCAAAATATGCACGTTGGGTTAAACCGAATTCCCCAGAGCACCACAAAATGGAACACACACATAGAAGACTCCTCATGGCTTAATGCTGCCTGCTAAAATTATTCTTGGCTAACAGGAAATAATTAGTGTCTCTGGAGGATAGTCCATTAGAAATACGTCCTTGGGAATTGGAACATAAAACCAGCCCAAATAGGAATGTCCTTACTTGTTGATGAAGTTCATAAAAATCACAGAAGCTCAGTGCTGAAAGGGCTCCACTAGTGTAAGCCCTTCCTTTCACTGAGAGGTAAACTAAGGCAAAGTGAAAAATGACTTGCTCAAAGTCACACATCAAGTTTCAGCAATGACGGGACAGGGTCCACGTTGGTCACCTCTGCACCCCTTCTGGTTCTCAGATCCCAGTTCTCAGTGCCCTGCGTGTCACTTCTCAACACCAACCACCCTCAGCATCAAGGCTCAAACGAGACCTCCTGCTCCAATCTTTCTTTCTTGTCAGGTAATTGAGACTCACGGCCACAGACAGAAACCGCCACACCATCCCAGCATTTAATCACCCGCAAAAGCCATTTCCCGCCTCGTTTGTTCCACTGCCAGAAATATTATCCTTAAATAATCAACACACAGCAGACGCCCTGCAAGGGACAGCACAGGCTTCCCTTTGCCTAAAGGCAATGCTGCCACAGGTTACAGGGAGAAGGAGGGGCAGCTGCTGGGCCAGGAGTGCTTGGAGACATGGGGGTGACAGCACCGTCCCTTGAAGTCCACTTCTAAATCCCAGGGAGTCTCCTGGATGAGGACCTCCTCTTGCTGTCCCAGGGAAGGGCTGGGAGTCTTTTCAGTCCAAAGTACAGGCCAATCTCCACGGACAGCCATGGAGCAGCCAGGGGAAGGGAGGCGACGGCAGTGAGCCCCACCATTACTTGCTGGGTGTATTTACAGGGAGGCACATATCCCACCTTCTTCCAGGAAGGATGAGAGGGGGCTTGTACAATTAAACACCAAGAATATTATATTCTTTAAGGTGAAATTTAAGGCTATTAGCAATTCAATTTAAGGCTGAAAACAATTCAAAAGGAATGAGACTAGATATTTCCAGTTCTTGAGGATCCTTGGGTAATAATTTAAGAGACAGGGGAAAGTGGCATGGACTGGTTTGTCTGACCTAAGCTGGGCCTTCTGTTTTGAACACCTCTTGTCATATTCCACTTTTCAAATCTGTCAACACCCCATTTGATAAATGAGGGAACTGAGAACTAAGTAACTTGACCAGCAACACAGGGTGGTGTCCATCTTCCAACTCTGAGTTACCTTCTTCTCCAGACTTCTACCTCTTGCTCCACAGGCCCAGCACTGTGCCTGTGGCTGTGATGAACTAGGAAATGTTTAAACACCAGCTCAATGAAAAGAAAGATAAAAGAGCCCAGATATATAGTGTGTGCCAATTTCCATGGTGTAAATATTCTCATTGCGGCCCATTTCTACTAACTGTAGTATGCTAACCTGCTTAGAAAACTCTCCAAAATTTACCAACCAGCTCTGCAAGTCACCAGTCACCAGCGCAGCATTGCTGTTGGGGAAGGGCTGGAGGTCTCTCAGTGGGGGCCCTGCCTGCAAGGAAACCATGGCCTAACCAGGTGGGCAAGGACAGATGGAGGCACATGTGTAAGCCAAGAGGATGGTGTGCTTGCAGGATTCGACTCCTATCACCCCTTCAGCCTTGCTGACCTCCTCTTGCCTTGGGCTCACACACACGCAGCTCCTCTGCTTGGAGACCAGCTTCTCCAGGGCTCATCCTCATGATACTTCTTCAGGGAAGACTACCCTGAGGTGAGGCCTCCCTGTGAGACACTCCCAGTGCCCAGGACTCCTTTTTCCAGTGCATTCACACTTGAAATTAACTTAATTACTGGCAATGGTTTACTCAGAGTAATATCTTCTTCCCTAGACTGTAAGGCAGAAGCCGTTCCTGTCCGGTCCACTTCTGTGACCTCAGCATCTCTGCAGGCTCATAACACATGCCAGAATGTGGGTTCCAACCAACCAACTTACTGTGTAGTGCAAGAAAAGATATGCAAGGCCTAGAATGATCAGAAAAGACTTCCTGGTAAAGGTGAAACAGAGCTGAGCTTTCAAGGGCAAGGAGGATTTCGAAAAATGGAGGAGGAGGGCTTTCCTGGCAGGAAACAGAGGCAGAGAGAGATAAGGAACAGAGTACTGGGTGAACAGCAGGAGAGGGTGGCTCTGTGGGACATAGGGAGAGTCCAAGGGAATGGGGGAGAACAGTGTTGAGTGGGGCAGGAAGGGAAGCAGAGAGAGCAAAAGGAAAGCTTGATGTTGGCTGATGGAACCCCAAAGTCCCCCAAGTGCCCAGCTGACATTATGAGGAAGGACAAGAAATGACTGAAAATCAGACTCCAGGAAGTCAGAGATGCCAGAGAAGCAAGAAGGAAGTAGATCCTGGGATTATGCCACCACCGTGACTCCAAAGGGGCCCCATGTGGGAGAAAGAACCTCTGGGAGTGTGGGAGGAGCAAGCAAGGCAGACATGGAGGTGGAAGGACAGCCTTGCAGGCTCTGGGTCCTTGTCCCCCATCCCTGCTGCATGACTGAGACACTGCAACAGCCCCACTCCCCCTCCACGGGTCACAGTTTCTAAGAGGCTGGAAAGAAGATTCTGGAAAGTGAGTGAAAGTGGCAAACAGGGAGCACTCCTACAATACCAAAGACATCCCCCATCCCAACTTCCTGGGATCTTAGCTTGAGGATTGGTCCCTTCCTCCCATCCAACTCCATGGAATGAATCTGAGCACACCAGAAAACCTCTGAGAGGTCAACAGAAAAAGGCAGCAATCAAACGTGTGACCCCAGAGGAAGCTACTGCAGCTGGACCTCTGAGAAGAGCAGAGCATCCAGGAGTCAGGAGTTGCTCTCTGTCAGTCAGCTCACTTCCCATCTCCCACGACCCTTCTCACCCAGTGGGCGGGATGCAGGGTGCTCCAAAAGGGGCTAAAGGAGCACCTGCTGCAGATGTGAGAGCTGTCTACAATCTCAGTGGGCTCCTGGCCCCGTCCTTTGCTGCCCCAGTGTTGACTGTGGCACCTACTTTCAGCCCCCTCCCTCTGAGAGACATCGAGGCATTTTTCACGTGGGGCATAGTGAGTAGGGAGAAAGGTGAGGCCACGCATGTGCAGACAGACAGCACCTCATACTCAAGGTTCTCTGCTGCCCGGTTGGGCTCAGTCCCAGCAGCAGCCTGCAGCCCTGTAATCATCAGCACATTTAGGTCCAGGGACCAACCCTGGCCAAGATTCAAATCATGACATTCATTACAACGTGATGTATCCATTCTCTACCTGGGGGTCCCAGGGCCCCTTTATAGGGTCAGGGGCCAAGCATCAATTCCATGATCCAAACTGCTTCGATTTTGCACACAGGGGCCCCTAGATCTCATGTCAGCAGTATTTACTGGTTAACCGCATCCACAAAGAATTTGAGGAACAGAAATCTTAGAATTGCAAAAGAGGTCACCTCACACAGCATTTCCCAATTTTAATATGTGAAGAATTCCAGGGGATGGCACTAACAGAAAATTCTGATTCAGTTGATTAGGGTGGGCATTTCTAACCAGCTAGCAGATGGGGTTGATAGTGCTGTGTTTTGGACCAGACATTAAGTAACAAATATATCACAGATCTTCACTGTCCAATATGGAACCTACCAGCCTGTGGTTACTGAGCACTTGGATTGTGACCAGTCCAAATTGAGATGGTCTACACAGGCAACCAGATTTCAAAGGCTTAATAGAAGACAGAAGGAAAGTGCAGTATTATATGAACACCTTTATACTGGTTACCTATTTAAATAATATTTTATTTTTTTCGGGGGGGGGGCGCTACTGGGAATTAAACTCAGGGGCACTCAACCACTGAGCCACATCCGCAGCCCTATTTTATATTTTATTTAGAGGCAGGGTCTCACCCAGTTGCTTAGTGCCTCGCTTTTGTTGAGGCTGGGTTTGAACTCATAATCCTCCCGCCTCAGCGTGCACCACCGCACCCAGTTAATAATATTTTGATATGCTGGGTTAAGCAAAATACATTAATTATTAAAAGATGCTTTTGGCTGCTTTCCTTTCACTTTTTTAACATGGTGACCAGAAATTTTCACAATTTCACATGCGGCTCGCATTGTGTTGATTTGGAGCACACTTACCACCGAGCCTCCCGTGGCGGAGCACAAAGCCCGCAGGAGCAGGATCCTCACAGGGTGCCATGGAACTGTCTCTGTGCCTCAAAACAGAAGCACTGTCCCCTGGCAGACACAAGGAAGCCCCATGCTCAACCTTGAAAACAGAGTTAATCAGGATCAAGCAGACTCCTTCTGTATCAGATTTCTCAGCCTCTTGAGCCCTCTCCTGTGCTTTATGAAGGTTCTACAAAACAGAGGGCACACAGAGCTCCTAAACTTCTTTGACTTCTCTACTGCAACACAAAGATCCAGACTTCTTGAGACAAATTCTTGGGCTGTCCCAACCCTGACCAATTACAGTCCCTGGGGACTGGGGTTGAGGCCCAAGCATCTAACTTTTAAATAATCTGATGAAATTATCTTGGAATCAATGTATATGTTTTTTGATGGCTTCTTGAATACCCCTAGTGATGAGGAGCTCATCATTCCCTGAAGCAGCCTGTTTCACTATTAGACAACTATTGTAACTATTATTGTCATCATTGATATCCCAAATGGCCCCCAAAAGAGAAGCCATATGATCAAAGCTTCTAATTTGTAAAAGCAAGGCGCCACTTTGGGCTCAGCAATTCCAAATCCTTCATTTTACAGATAAGGAGCTGAGACACTGAAGGAAAGACCTATTCAAGGTCATACCTGCTGACAGAGGAGACTTAAGCCCCTCATTCAGCACTCACCCCTGGCAATCCTGCCACAAACTCTAAGGGCTAAATGCCCCCGGGTTCTGACCAGACATCCAGCCTCCCCATTCTAACAAGTTGTCTTGAAGACTGCACCCCCCGACCCCCATAGGTAACAAAATGGAACTCCGATAATGCCTGGAAGCCTCTTCCATCCAGTGCTGTCTTGCACCTGGGTCCCCAGCTCCTCAGCAGGTATCTTCCCACACCTGGGCACTCTCCCCAGTGCCAGGACCACATGGGCCTCCCTGCAAGGTTTAGGAAGGCCTACCAGGGTGCTCAGAGAGCTCCACAGATACTCAGTTCTGAAACTGTCTCCAGAAACAGCCAGCAGCACTGCTGTGGCTCAGCCCCTGAGAGGGGCTCCAGAGCCAGCCCCAAGCATCGGCCTGAGCAAGGCCATGGACCGGCAGGGACCCCACACACAGCAGTCCAGAGCCCTGGGAATGTCCTCTCCTCTCTCTCTGCTCTTCTCTGTGCAGTTGCAAGAACCCTCATCCCTGGAGAAGCATCCCTCACATCCCTCCAGGTCCCCTACCTTAAAGGAAACAAATGGGTGATTCTCTGACCCACTCTCTATCACTCATAAAAACAGGAGAGCGAGGAGGTTGGAAAACCAATGGTTGGGGAGAAGAGACGCTGAAGCCAGACAGAAACAAAGGGAAACGTGGTGTCGCTATTCTGCAGACAGGGTGCTACAAGGCAGAGTGACTCTCTCAGGGCATTCAGATTCTGTTTGCATAGCCAGCTCCTCATGCTGTCCTGACCCCCACACCTGCCTGGGTGCTCAGCCTTTATACACTTGTCCACACTCTCTGTGCACTCTCACTGTGTCTCTGTGTCAGGTTAGTCCAGGGCCAGACAGGAGGAGAAGCACCTCCAATTAGCAGAGCAAGCAGATGCTTCCAGCATAGAAAATCGGTTGGCAGGAGCAAGGAGTGACCCTTGATTGAGAAGCTCCTGAATAGAAAATGCTCCATCAGTCAGAGCTCAGTAAACACAGCATAGTGAACAGGCACCTCAATTACCACCAAACTTCGGCATCTCCTCCCAGAGCTAGTGACTAGCTAGAGGTACCCTGCTTGGTGCCCATGGGTAGCACACTGTCAAGGAAAATGAAATATTATATAAGCAAAAGAAATTGTTTTTTCTCTACTCTACATCAAGAGTTCCCTCTCCTCCTTGAGTTTTCCCTAGTCCCATCTCAAGCACAATTCTTTAAATATATCTTGCATTATAAAATACAATTTGCAGATAGAAAAAGTAGGGCACTATTTTTTTGATTATAGCACACTCAGATTTCTCAAAGACCGCCTATTCTCCATCTTCTCACAACTGAACCACAATGCAGTGTGCCTACTTATCTCCCACTAGAGCAGGAAGAAGGACTACTGCAAATGTTCTCAAACTTTTTTTGGGTGGGAGGCCGGGTACTGGGAATTGTACTCAGGGGCCCTCAACCACTGAGCCTATTTTGTATTTTATTTAGAGACTGGGTCTCACTGAGTTGCTTAGTGCCACACTTTTGCTGAGGCTGGCTTTGAACTCAAGAGTTTCTTACCTCAGCCTCCGAAGCTGCTGGGATTACAGGCATGCACTACCAAGCCTGGCTGTTCTCAAACTTTAATACACACAGGATTCGCCAGGGGAGCCTGGTGCAGAGTCACAGTGGCTTCCAGATAGACTTGGATACTGTGCACTAACCCGGAGGTCAGCAAACCTCAGCAAGGTATGGAGATGATTCTGAGGCTGTTCTGGGAGCCACTCCTTGGGAAGCTCAGCTGGCACAGTGTCAACCATATAAGACATTGAGAGGTTTATTTTCAGAAAGCATTTGACTCAAGTGCTAACTCTGCTTATCCAGTTAAGCATCTGGGTTCTAGGTCCCTTGATCTGTCCCAACCTGAAAGCTGATGAGTGATGATAGAAAAATGATTCAGAGAGCGGCACCTACTGGCCATCTTTTATACTACAGGCTAGCTCTAATAGACTTCAAAATTTTTAGAATGAGAAGGAGGAGGACAAGGATGAGGACACCAGTAATTCCAAAAAGAAGTTTTGACATTCACCTTTCAGAGCAGAAATCTTGCCTCAGTCAAGTTCTCCCTAATGGGTATTACCAAAAGATGTTGCTTCTGCAGGCCTGGGAGGTAAGATTTCACCTCTATCTTAAGCTGCAATGTTATTGAACATGTAGGAGAGAGATCCCCAGGCTCTTTGGTGCTTTTCATTTACTGAGAGATTCAGAAAGCAAACCTTGCTGCCTTGTTGGGAAGTTCATTTTCTCAACCCCTCCAACACAGATTAAGAGTATAAACATTGCCCACTAACTCAATAAGTATTCACTGATCATTTTTGCCATGTAAATCTTGAATGTAGTCTCATCATCTACACTCCAGAAAGCCTGACGAACCAATTAGCATTGGTTGCTAGATAAATCCTATTTGCAATCCCTTCTCTTCACAATGCTGCCAACAAGTTTAAGAAGATCCCTGCCTTCAAAGGGTGGGAAATCTACTTAAGGAAATGAGTCACATCATGGGACACAGGAAACCAGTGAAAAATGTACCCTTAGAACCTACTGGATGAATCTTAATTAAGCATTCTGGGGAAAAAATGACCCTTCTACAATGGTCTAGGCAATGCAGAACAATTAACCATGCTCTGAGAAGCTAATAATTCATTACTTTCTAAGCTTAAATGTCTAGAATACTTATGATTTACAAATTACCATGACATGACCCTCACAACTACCTCATCAAGAAGCTAGGTGCCTTATAATATGCAAAGCATTAAACTCTTTTGAGTTGTAGTGGTTTGCAATTTGTTCTGTAATAATTTTTGCAAATAATTTCCTTTGCCGTTGTCAAACCACTTTTTTCTTCTTCTCATGTTGTCACATCAGCTGGAACCTGAGAGCCTTGCTAGCCAGTATGTGGTCTATTAACTGGCAGCACTGGCTTCACTTGGAAGCTAGCTAGAAATGCAGAATCTCAGGCCCCATCTCAGAATCAGAATCTGCATTGTATCAGGATCCTCAGGTGATTCATATGCATGCTGCCCTACTACCTATTGAAAAATAGAAGTCATAAAGGACATGGGGTATGAGACTATATCTTGTTTTCATCATTATTTATGAGCTTACTGTAAGTTTTTGATAGCTATCCTATTCTGGTTAAACCAGAAAACTCTATGTAAATATTAATAACTATGAAAATATTAAGGTCTAAAGAAGTTAATTGTATGCCAGAAGATCATACAGCTTGTAAGTCACAGATCAAGCACAGAAGTCCAGGCCTCCTCTACCTGGTTACAGCGGGGCCATTATAAAGGCAAATGGACTAATAACAAATTATTCCCAGTCATCAATACATATTTGTTGAATGGATGAAGGAATTTCATTGTACTTTGTTTAATGTTAAAGGTGTGCTTCTGCATAGCTGAATGAACATTAAATCTTAGATCCTTGGATATTTGTAATCACATGATTCAATATGCAAGAAGAAATCTCTATTTTAAGGTACTGTGCACTAAATCTGCTCACAAAGAGGTAAAAATAGCTTCCTTCATGAAAATGTGCTCCCTGTGAGATTTTAATCAACAAGTGTTGATTGGGCACAGCTGTGTGCCTATAACTGTCTTTTGCTCTAATAAGGATTCAGAAGATATTAAGATAGTGGTTCTAAAATTTAGTGTGCACAAGAATCACCTGGAGGGCTTATCAAACCACATACTGCTGGTCTAACCCACTTCTCCAAGTTTCTTATTCAGTAGATTCAGAGTGTGGTCAATATTAGCATTTTGACCAAGTCCCAGGACGATGTTAATACTGCTGGTCTGGGGACCACACTTTGAGAAGCACTGACATAAAATATCCTCCCTGTGTCTAAGTGGCTTGCTCCCCTCCACTCACCTGGGAAACTTCTTAAAAATACTGATGCACAGGTCCCTCCCATGACCCACTAAATCAGAATCTCTGAGGGTGGAACCTGAGCACTGAGATATTTCACAGGTACCCAGAGAGTTTCCAATGTGAAGCCAGAGTTAAGCTGGGGAGGTAAGATGACTACGCAAGAAGAGTTCCAGGACAATCCCCACAGCAGTGTGCTGCAGCCAGCAGGTACTAGCTCGATAAAATCAATTGCTCATATCGCTTCTCAATTTTGCATTCAGTGACATCATGTTGTTAGCTTAAAATCAACCACAGTAGGAGTATTTACACTACAGAAATTGGCAAATGCTGCAAATCAGAGCTCTCCCTTTTCCACCTAGAAAACTGGTGATGTAACATTACACTGGCACATCACTGAAGAGAAAGCAGATGTGTCAAGTACCAAACAAAAAGGTCAGGCAAAAAGTGCCAGGAAAGATGAAGCAGAAACCCCCAGGACTGGAATGAACAGGGAAGACTTCACAGAGGAAGTGGGACCAGTGATGGGCAGGAAGAATGGACAGGATTTGTGTAGAAAGGCCACCATCTTTCTGGGAGAAAATACGAATACTTGTGGGAGGTGGGGCAGGAGCAGGTGTCTGGGCACAGGGAAGAGTCTGAACTCCCATGAAGAGTTCTTATTGTAGAGGAACGTTGTAAACTTGGTTTCAGAAGCACAGAATATGATAGGATGGGTCTACACAGAGAAGTACACAAGAGGGTGGACCCACTTATTGACCAAATTCATCCATAAAAATTATTAATAGACAAATGCAGACCTCAGCACAACTGTAGCTTGCTGACAAGACATGTCCCAACCCCAGCCATGCTCTTGGGGGACCTGACTTTGTCCAAGTCAACAGCTTGCGGTAGCACCTAAGAGCCACCCTGGACCAGCCCATTTAGCCCCCATTTTCTCATTCTGAAGATGCCAATCTGCTGGAGCCCATCTACCTTCTCTCAAAAGCCTTTAGGGGGAAAGTCTGCATCTTCAAAATCCTCCCCTAATTCTCAAGGGAAGATAGAGCCATCAACAACCGTTAAGGTCTTGGATCCTCTGTAAGACGCATATATATCTCAGCTGTCTGGAAAAACAAGATGCCAGGAAAAGAAAAACAAATTTAAAGTCAGGGAGTGGATAGGAGAGCTTTCTCTATCACTCCTCAAAGGTCAAGACAATCCTGCAAGAGCCATTTCTACATGCATGCTGTATCAGAACTTTCGGCCTGGATGCCTTTTCCTCCTGTATCTGGGAAGAAAGGAGGCAAGAAAAAGAAAAATACCCATGAATATTTCATGTGGTGCCTCTGGTGACTTCTTCATTCCCTGAACACCCATTAAAATGCCACTGTAATAATGTCATTGTTTGCTCGTCATTTCCTACCTGACTCTTAGGGTGAGAAAAAAAAAACAGAAATAATAATTCCTTGCTCTGATTGGGAGGTCACAGGAAATCATCCACTACTTGTACTAAGGCTTTTGAAGATCAAAGAGCTAAACAATCACATTTTCATTTATTTGGCATCATTCAGGGAGGTACAATGCCATAGAAGTACATTTTCCAGATAAATGAAGCTTATCCTAAAGCACTGGATTTGTTTTTGAATGTTAACCATTTCAAATGGAAATTATTCTAGAATGGTACCCACCTCCCTGGTTTTTTAGACAAAACAATAGAGCACAATGTAACCTTGCTCATAGTATTTCAGCATCCCCATTATAAAGAGCCTGTATTTTGACCATGCCATCATGCACCATGGTCTCAGCTTCTTGTGACGTGTATAAGACTGCTTGTGTCTGAACAGTCTCGCGAGGATGAGCTTGCTGAATTAACTGTTTTCCCCCCTGTCCTATTTACTTTCTTGTTGTCAATCTGCCTGCCCATGAGTCATGCTGTAGAATTGATTCTCTACTTCCCCAATGTTGATTTCTTGCTCTAAATTTGCTATGAGCCGAGAAAATTAACAACCAAATTCATTACAATAGTAAATATATTTAAAAAAAAAAAAAAAAAGTCGATAGGCTCTGAACAAGGACTAAAGGCAGTATTCCCTAAGAAAAAGGTACAGCTTTCAGTGAATAAAAACTCTCTGCATCTTGTCTTAGCCTTTCTGGTGTCTATTTGTTGCTTCTTGATACATCCTGGATAGCAGAATTTGCCTAAGAAGCAATCCTTAGATAAATAGGTGCCATCATTCAATGTCATCTAATTAATGTGTAGATCCAAGTTTATTCATGTATACACTAAGCACTGACTGTGTGCTAGGTGTTGTAGAGACAACGTTTTCAAAATCCTTTCCCTAGCAATCTCACCATCTGGCAGGAAGACAATACCTATGCACCCCCATTCCTGCTCATTTCTCTGACCTCACCTTCATCTCTTTGCCAAGTTACCATTTTCCAACCAACACCAGGACTCTGGTCTCTCTGGCCCTCTGTATTTTGCTCTTCCCTCTCCCTGGGTTCACTTCCTGCAGATCTTTGCATGGCTAACTCCTATTCTTTCTGATTTCAGATTACCTACTGCCCCTCCAAGAGGTCTTCCTGACCTCTTTATCTCTAGTTGCCCTCCACTTTCTCTCTCATACCTGATTTTGTTTTCTTTCTTTCTAGAACTTCCATGATCTGAAATTATTCTCTCCACTAACACATTTATCATCCTCTTATTCAATCTCTGCACAAGCTCCCCAAGTGCCTACTGTGTGCTAGTCACCCCAAGGACAGCCCAGACGACAGCAGACCTTCCATGGAACACCTGCTGAACCAACACCAGGTAAATTATGGCAAAGGAGAACAGAAAACACCTACTTAAGATTGAGTATAGGAGAAAATATCCCAAGGAGATGAGTCCCTGAGCTGGATCTCAAACAATGACTTTAGTACATGAGTTAAAAAAGTCAGAGTATTCCAGAAAAGAGGCAGCCTCTAATAAATGTACATATATATATAATTAAAATAACTCCTTCACAAATCCTCTGACTAATGATTTAAATATTATCCATTTTTTTCTTTGTGAGCCAATTTAATGCAGAGTAGCTTAAGAACAGAGATTTCTTCTTGTATTGAATCATGTGATTTAAACACGTCCAATGATCTAAGGTTTCGTGTTCATTCAACTATGCCGAAACACACCTTTCACATTAAACAAAGTACACTGCACTGTTGGAATGGCAATGAGAGAGAGAGAAGTTGCTCTTCTGTCATCTCTGTCATCTCCCCTCTCCAGGGGATTATTTTGCCCTCTGCAACTCCTGGAGAACACTCAAATACTTAGTTGGCAGCCTGTATTAGTTTGCTAACACTGTTACAGTACCACAACCTGGGTGGCCTAAACTACAGGCATTTGCTGTATCACTGTTCTGGAAGCTGGAAGTCTAAGATCGAGGTGTGAACAGAGTTGTTCCCTCTTTGGACTATGACGGAGAATCTGTTTTGGACCTCTTGCCAATTTCTGGGGATTTTTCTGGCAACCTTGGCTATTTCTTGGTCTGTAGATGTACCACCCTGACCTCGGCCTTCACGTTCAGATGGCATCTTCTGGATATGTCTGTGTAGGTCCAAATTCACCCTTTTTATAAGGACACCAGTCATGTTGTATCAGGGTCCACTCTACTCCTCTGTGACCTCAGCTTAACTAATCACATCTGCCATGAACCTGTTTCCAAAAAAGATCACATTCTGAGGTCCTGGGGGCTAGGATTTCAACATTTGAACTTTAGGGGACACAATTTAGGCCATTTCTCAGAGCCTCAGATTTGAAACCTGTTTTCCAAGGAAGGTAAAGGCATGTCTGGGGTCAGTTTGTGAGAGCCCTGGAGGCAGATTAGTCCTGTCAGGACTGGCAGGCCGTGGGGATGGGGGGGGGGGGGGTGCTTAAAACACAAAAATAAAGGTCCCTAGGCAGGAAAAGCAGCTTGGGAGAAGGATCCAGAGGAGACATGGGAACCTGTTCCTCCTCAGAGAGGGGCCACAACACCCCAAGCACTAGCTGGATCACCTCGTCAGTCCCACAGAGTCCTGTCTGTCATTTCAAAATGGTGAGTCACAGGGCATCCCAGAAATAAGCTATCCCAAAGCCAGAATGTTTAACAGACCTGGGTCTCACCACACAGATGAGGAAACCAAGTTCAAGTTTCCTTCTCTGCAAAATGAGAGGTCAGACAATGGCCCCTGCGGATCCTTTCTACCACCAGAATCAATGGTTCTAGGCTGGGTCACTTTATAGCTGGTAGTCACTAAAGGAACATGTATCAAATAACTGAACGAAGTAATAAATGAATGAGTCCACATTCATAAAGGATAAGATGCAGCCGCACCCCCACACCCCCAACCCCCCACAACACCACCACCACTATTTAAGAGAGGATCCAGGAAAGAATTTGGGTTAAAGATCTCTGCCCTCAGGAAGTAGTTAAAATCGAATAATATCATAGCAACAGAGCAGTGCAAACACACCGAGGGCCTAATTAGACCTCAGAATACGTATGCACACAGGTGCTCCCAGAATTTTCCTCGCTTCAAAATACAGATCTCAGACCTTTTCTCTCCAACAAAGTCCTATCCTTTGCTGGGCTTACTCTAAAAGCATTCCTCAGCATTGAGGCTCCCAAACAATCTCCTCCAAGAAGCAATTATATCTGGGGCTGAGAATTCTCCTGTTTCCACGTGCCAGCCTGATGTGAGTTCCTCCTGCAAAGGGCTGAGATGCTATAGCCAAGAATACAATCAAAGAGAGGGACAACCTGTAATCTTTACTTCTCTTTGTACTTCAGACAGCCGCCATCAGCATCAAGGCAGAGGGGGTGGAAGCCACAAGTGGAGAATGAAGCACACACCTGTGCAGTGAGGTTTCTCTCAGAGAAAATGAAAACACCTCCTTTTCATGCCAGAGTTGGAGAACTCTCTCCAGAAAGGAGAACTCAAAAGAACGAAAAGAGAAATGGAGAGAGAAAGCTCACATCCCCCAAAACTGAATTTCAAACCACCATCGCAAGCAATTTCCAGTTAAGAAAAAGCAAAGGAAAAACCTATTCCCCTGACAATAACGCCACAGCCTTCCAAACAAACAGGGACAGGGACAGCGGGCAGCAGCTCTGTGGCTGAAGTGCAAGGGAGAGTGCAAACTCGTGGCAGCACCTTTAAAGAGCAAAAGCAACCTGAGAATATGGCCTTGCGGGAGCCAGCTGTGCTGTTGGACCTGCCTGGTGTCTGAAGGACAAGCATTCCCAGCTCTGCACTGGAGAGCTCTGCAAACAAGATAAAAATCAGCTCCCAATGAGACTCTGGATGCACTAAGGACAAGAGCTAATGGCAATTATTTAGTTTTAATAACTGGGTAATTGCTGACCGGACCAGCAGAAGCCAAAAGGTCAATGCCTTTGCTCTGCCAAGAAAACCAAGGGTTAGGTGTTAACTGCATAAAATTAAGTGGGCTGCTGCCCTGGTCACTTCTAATTGGGCTGTGCTGCTATATGACATGGGGACAGACCATTTGGGTCAGGGGGTCTCTGGCAGACCCACCTGGACAAAGCAGGAATAAACTTTTGTGAGCTGTAATTGGCTAAAAAAAAAAAAAAAAAAAAAACCCTCATCTTGGACAGTAGCAGCTGGAATGGGTCATGAGTCCAAGGGTAACAGTTGATTTTGTGCATGGATAGAGACCTTCCAGCTCCACCAGAAGCCAAGGGATATCTCAAGGGGTCTTGGAAGCAGGTGGAACTGTTAGAAAGTCAAGTCCTTAGCATTCAGTCCTAGAAATCACTGACATGAAAATCAGGACCGTTTCCCCAGGTGCTGGTACAGATCATGAACGTCCAGGATCATAGCCAACACACTGTCCACAGTTTGGAAGGAAGCTTCCTAAGATCAAAAGGGATTTGTCTGAAATCGTCACCCTCATCACTGTCTGAGGGTCAGTACCACATGAGGGCCACCCCAATTCCACCCACAGCCTGCATTCTGCATGCTCATTCCTCCTCCCTTGCTTCTGACCTTTTCCTGGGATGCTCCCTCCTCTCCTATTCAAATCCTGCCTAGTGCATTCCAAGTTCACCCTTACCCCCATCTTTACCAAGAAATAGAGTTCATGAAGAAGCTGCTAAATAAGCATTCCCTGCCCTTCACAATTAGTGACCCCTGCTGAACTCTGAGCTCTTGATCAATTTCAAGTTCAAAGGATCCTTAGCAATCATCCAGTGGAACTTTAGGGATAAAAATGAACCAAGACCCAAGCAGGTTACATGAACTATTCAGACATTCTTTTGTTTATTTCTATTGCATGAATGGGAATCTCACATGTCTGACCTGCTTTACACATCTGAAAGAAAGCCCTGGTATGACCCTATTTCTAGTGTTTTATACACCCCCAGAATACTTGACACAGAAATAAACAGAATTAGATCCTTAGTAAATATTAGCTCTCCAGCACTGGTCCCTTTTTCCTCTGTGGCCCACTGATGGCCTAACTCTAATATCAGTACTATGTGTCTCAGAGAAACCTAAACTTCCTCTAGCCACACTGATGAGTCCCACAAAAACCTAATAATGCTATAGAAAAGCAAACCACCTTTACTGATGTTGGACCTGTGGCAAGCAGAAAGGAAAGGAAGCAGGGGTTGGTTCCTCACCCTTTAATCCAGCTGTATCACCATGTAGTCCTTACACACTAATTGGGTGCACATTACTTACCAGATTTGTGTAAGGGACTCAAAAGTCCAAAAAAAAAAAAAAAAAAAAAAAAAAAGTCCTTTCTCTTAAAGAGTTTCAATATAATGAGGAAGACAGACAGTATTACAGATCAGTATGATTCTGTATGACAAGAGTGATAGAGAAGAGGTACAAGGGCACCATGGCTAGACCATTACATGAAACTCCACATCTGGTGATTCACCAAGATGTTCCACAGGAACATAACACAGTCCACTTGATTATTTTCCAAAGCCCCAGCATTCCTCTGCTTCTAGGTTTTTGGCTCACACCATACTCCCCACCTGGATTGTCCCAACTTTTATGTCAATCTAACCACCTTTGAAACTCCAGCTTCAGATCAAATCCTCCATTTTTTAGGATCATTCTTAACAAGTAGGCTCTCTTTAACTACTTCGCCACTTTCTTTCTGCAACACTTACTTGATCTGTTACAATGTTTCTTATGAAATCTCAACTCTCACATAATCTTATTATTGATCTGAATCTTCAGTTCCTTAATGGCGGAGTCCAAGTTCTCTTCTGTAAAAAATTCACACACAAACAAATCTCAGGGGACACGCAGTGGAAAGCTCAATATATCTCCCTGCAGAATTAAGGTATGGATGAGTGAATGAATGAATAAATGAATGAATGTCATTATTGGTCAGGTTTCAATGATCAGTCAATAACTCCAGATGAATCTATCCTCTGCCCGTCTCCTCTCCTCCCATTACACACACACACACACACACACACACACACACACACACACACACCAAATTTTCATTCAACCAGAATGAGTTCACCTGAAATGCATTAGCCACAGATCCCTGCTAAGATTAGCCAGGTTATTTCAATAGCACCTTTTCTAATTTAATTTTTTCTTTGGCATCCTACTCCAACCCACCCTGGCTCCATCTGGATTATTTTAGTGCTTGGGGGAAAGGAGAAAATGAATAAATGAGCTGGCAGGAATGTGGCATAATTCTGTGGTTCAAATTGCCATCCTCTAATGAATAGAATAAATCTTGATCAATGCTAATAAACAAGATGCCAATATATGGGCACAGAGGTCAGGGACCAGCCTGGTAGGGCCCCAGCAGGGACTGGATTCTGCAATCAGCTTCATTTTTCTATGAACATCCCAAGTTACAAATGGGCTGTATAGGAATCGTTTCCTAAGTAAATTCTCATGTCTTAGGACAAGACACAAGGCCTTAAATCCAAATATTGCTCTTGACTGCAAAGCTCAAGGAATTTTATCTATCTCTCTTGACTTCTTCCAAAACTGGAACTGCCAGAGTATGCAGTTCTCCTCACCACCCCACTAGTTTAGGCTTTGCCTCTAACATCTGCCAATACCCATGGGTGCATGGCAAAAGCCTTGCTATTTACTGGGTTTGGAGTCTAAGACAGGCAATAATGCACAAATGGGCTTCAACTTAAGGCAGAGTCTGATAATCTGATGTTTAACAAGGGCCACTGTAATTTCAATGCAGCAGACCCACATGACAAACTGGTGAATGAAATGGAAATAGCACATACTTTTTTTTTTTTTTTCAGTTATAGATGGACACAATACCTTTATTTTATTTATTTATTCTTATGTGATGCTGAGGTTCAAACCCAGAGCCTCACACATGCCGGGTGAGTTCTCTACCACTGAGTCACATGCTTTTGAGACAGGAAGACCTCGTCAAATCTCAGTTCTACTATGAACTGCAGAGTTAACTTCTGGATAAGAAAGGCTTCTTCAATGAGAGGCCATAGGGATTTAAGCATATAGGACTCTAACACAAAGCTAGTAGCACAGTGCCTGGTAGAATTTTAGCAAATAGAAACTACCCACAAATAGAGCCCCTGAACTCATATCTGGCATATTTCCTGACTTAGTCTGACTTCCACTAAATCATATTAGGTCTACAAAATTAAGATCTTTTATTAGGATTTAAGTATAATTTAATTGTTCAGTATACATAAATTCTCAATTAGAAAAAAGAAAAAAGCATATTTGATGTTTCAGAAAACATGCTCACCAGAATGTTGGATCAGAATTCCTTAGCTATAAGTGAGCTTTGGGTATTTTGGTCATTGATCTCTGAAGAATGTCATGATAACACTGCCTCATTCATGACATGGTACCACAGTAAAATCCTCAAGGGCAAAGTCATTCTAGAAAATAAGATTGTGAATGAGTAAGTCCTTTGAAAGTCTACTCCAACATAATGAAAGTTACTGGGTTATCTTTTTAAATGAGGTTTGGAGGGAATAAAGGGGAAACCCATCAAAAATTCACATATCAGAATCTTTCTTATGCTTCTATTGCCAACAATGATCATTCATGTAGCATTAGAAAATGGACTTTTGATTAAAAGCTAAGTGTTGCTAACAATGAACACTTCATTCTTATTCTTTCTGGTCTTCCTTTCTTCACATATTTTGTATACAGTACATCTTTCAGAAGCTAACCTTAGTGGAAACTTTCATGGAGGGTTTCAGTGTATAAGTTCTCCTCTTGATATAACCTGGCCCAATCACTCTACATGAATGTAGATCACTTTTCTTTTTATATTTCTTGGCAAGAAAAATTGCTAGTAAATATCATTTAACCTTTCTCAAACAGTGAAGGTGGCCCCAGTTCTATCCAGATTCCTCATTCTTAATTTAAAAAATTAGAAGGTGCCCTAAACCTTTTTCTGTGGGAAAGACCCAAGCAAATCTTATTTGGATAGATTCCCCATGGTTGTCAAAAAGTCAACGCCTGATTCTTAAAAGATTCCTAGCCAGGTATGACATTTAATTAAAAGAAGTTCAGTCAATAGGGTGAACACACTCCTACCAGAGTGGCTAATTGCTAGAAAGACTTTTATAAATCATTTTTGAAGCCAAAGTTTCCTATACATAAAGCATTTTTGTTATTGTTGTTTTGAGTTTTTGATTTCTTTTTTTCCCCAAGATCCTCATGGAATTTCACTGGCAAACTCTTCCCAAGGCTGTTGAGTAACCCAAGACATGTCTATCTACAAGCATTCAGAACACACAATGATACCTAAATCTCTCTATTTTTAAGTCCACAGCAACTATCAGAAACCCCACATTAACTTCTGTATTAAATACTGCCTCAGACTAAATCCTTCATTCTTAATATGAAATGTTCAAATGAGAGTAATTAAAGGAATCAAGTGCTGGTGAGAGGAAGTTATATTTCAATTATGATGCAGATGCAACAACAATCACAATGAGATACACCAGACACCTTTTAGATCTTATTCTCAAAGAAATAGAAGAGGAGGCGAAATGAGCCTGCAATCAGACCAATGAGACTGTGAAATCATTTCAAGGTGCCCTTGAAGTCCTTACACTTTTCTCCAGCAAGGCTTCCCCCTTCCACAGTAAGCCCCTGTGCCAAATTTGTCGATGGCACCAATCTTCCTCAGCTTTGCAATCCAACACTGCCCCACGTGCCAAAAACATCTTTCTTTTCCTTAACACCAAAGATTTCTTAACACCTTGGGCTAAGCTAGAGTTTTTGGAGGAAACTAAACAGAAAACCTAATTCCTGCTAGAGTTAAACCATGGTTTCATATGTATGCCTTCCATTGGCATCTGCACTGTTTAAGCAAGAAGATGAGACTTAACCAGATTGAATAAAACCTGAGTGATGAAATTTCATCACTGTTAATGTCACTGTGAGAGAATATCTCTGGGTAGGAGCCACCTCCATTTCCCTCCACATGTCACACCATTTAGGTGGGCAGACACACAGCAATAAATGCATCTTTCCTGAGAAGAAATTATTATAGCTCATTTCATCATAAAAATGTTATGAATGAGAGAAATCCTGATTCAGGCCTCAAATTTCACAGCTGAGAAAGTTAAAGATCATAGCCATTTAACAATCTTCCCTAGAACCACAGCAAGCAGTGGTCATCTCTTTCATTCTCTGTACTTTGTAACAGACTCTTCTGGGTCTACTTAATTCTCACATCCAATATGTTATCAAGTTTTGTTTCACCTGGACAACAGTAATTGCCTCCTACCTAGTCTCCCTGAAACCAGGCTAGCATGTCTCTTGTAGGATGGTGAGGTTCTCTGTCATTCATCTGCTCAAACCATTGAGTTCCCCTGCTCCCCACTGAAGGATATACCAGGAATTGACAGGAATTTCATTTGAGAGTCATCTTATGTGGTCCTTCAGCCTACAAAGTCCAGTATCTCCAAGAAAAACTCATCTCATGATCACACCTTCCTATCAGGAGTTGATCCTTTATTTTTTCCTGAAGCTATTTTCTTGTGACTGTCGTACACTAGCACCAGTTCTGCGATTTTATACCACACTAAACAATCCTAATAACTCCTGTGCTTGACACCACCTCCTACACCCAAAGGCTGCTCTCATGTCCCTTCTTTGCCTTCTTTCTTGCCATGCAGTCCTCCTTCTCTTATAGGTCTTCCAATTTGTGTATGTCCCACTATGAACCCACCAAAGCAGAAAAATCATTCCAAATTAAGATAGTATAAACACACAATTGCAAACTAAAAAGTCCATAATACAAAGAAATCATCCCCATCCTCATTCTAGAATATGCATCTATTAACACAGACTAAGGCTCCATGAGCTTTTTTGGCTTGTATCACAGAATTGACTCATAGCAAACCTTGAGCTTACTGCTTCCCAAGCCTTTTAATAATATTTTACTCATGCTACTAAGTCTCTGAAACATCTCCCTCATCCTATTTTGTGCAGTTTAATTTTGGGATTTGTAGAACTTTACATTTATCTCTGCTACATTTTGTTCTGTTAGACTTGGCCCAGATCACTAGTCTATAAATATCATTTTATATCCTGTTTCTATCTTAGTATTCAATGTCCCTCCTGTCTTTGTATTATTTGCACAGCAGATGAATTCGCCATCAATATCTTCCCAACACAAGGAAAGCAATGCCTGCCTCTATTGGGTAGACTGGAGGACAGGACCAAGGACAGCGCCTGTAAGCCGGCTACTAGAGGACAATTTGGATTAACTTTCAACCACTGGGCAGTATCCTTTGAGAACGATTGTTTGACCAGCTACAAATCCATTCAGTTTCCCTTAAGTATATTTCTATTGATCATAAAGATTCTACCAGAAAGTTATTCAGGTACGTTGCTGAGATCCTTGCTGTTTGTGTTATTTTTTCTCCACTGAGTTGACGGGTGACCATTCCAAAAGCAGTAAGATTTATGCCAGCAGAACTGGCCTGCCTCAGACTCTTGCCTGCATCCCTGTGATCACCACCTCCTCCTTTTAACTTCCCTTGTAAACTCTTCCCCAGTCATTTTCAATCCCACTGTTCCAGCATCACGCTATCCATCATCTGACATTTATCTACTTCATTCTTGGAGCTCCTTGGAGTCCTTATGTCATCTCCTGGCCAATTCTTTAAGAGTGCTGGCATACTGGGATTTATTTAGATCAATATGGTATTCTGTCAGAGTCCCTCACACACCTTGTGCGGTTTTCTCCCTTATCCATGTTCACTGGCAGAGGTTCATTCCACCCTGTTAAGCCTGAAGATCATCTTCCTCGACACAAGACAAATGAGAGTGGGAACTCAGGAGCTCTGCCTCCCTGTCATCCCTCACTCTAAAGGAGCTTCCTTGATTTCCTTATTCCAAACACACATGAAAATCTCATTTTTGTTCTTGTGATTATTTTAATACTATAAAATATTCTTAAATGTTCCCTTCCCAGTTCTGTTCTTTTAGGTCAGTGCCACCTACGAGCTTATAGTGCACACACTTTGTCTTTGCACACATTTTCAAAATTATTCCTCAAAATTGTGTCTGATGCTGAGCAAGAAAAAAAAATTATATAGTTATTTAATAATTTATTTTTTATCATTTGCTGGTTTCCAGATAATGGTATTGATCTTCACTGTTGTGCAAGGGATATATAACAAAACAGTGCAGACTCAAGAAATAGCAATGAAATTATGGTTTTTAAAAAAAATGAAAGTCTTTCCATGAGGAAAGCAAATAAAAACTGGAAAATATTAAATGTATGAAAAATAAGCAATGAAAGGCTGACTGACATCCTTTGAAGATGAGGGAATGCAGATATGGAGAGATGCGGTGTCATGGCCAGCAAGTAACAGATCCCCACTTGCAACCAAAGGTCTTCACAATGCACAGGTGAGCCTCCTGCAAGCTCCCCTTGTCCCCATTTGTTGGCACAGTCAACATGGACATGAAAAAGCAGAGAGGTGAAACTGTCTTGCAGGAGTTGTTCTGCACTTTCCCCGTGCACATGTTCATTCCTTCAACAGACATTTACTGAAGCATCTTCCACAGGAGGAACGAAGAGCTGAGAACTGTCCTAATAGAGCCTCCCTATAGAACACAGACCCCCAGGGTTACAGGACATATGAACAGAGTGTGGCAGTGTACCTAGAAACATGCTGACAGTCAATCTTCAAGATTCAACCTTGGCACCACATAAAGGAAGCATTTCTTGACTCTCTGCAATGCACAGGTTAGATTAGCACCCCTCACTGACTCTCAAGAATCCCCCTCCATGGATCTCTCTCAGCATGCTGGAAGTTTCTATATGTCTCCTTTTTAAGTATCAGCTCTTTGTGCATGTGACAGTGCTATATTAATCTATCTCACTAGAGCAGGGAAGTGTTCCCAACACAGGCTGAGGCTTGACAAGTATTTGCGGAAGGGACACTTGAGTATGACCCATTAGCTCTTCAGAAGCCCATTCTTTGAAAACAAAAGTCATAAAGGACAAACACTTTGAGCAGCTGGTTCACTGGCAGATTTGGGTTTGTCTTAAACCAATTCTTGTCTTTCCTCCGGCCTCTACCCATCTGGGAGGCAGCCAGTCAGATGATTTCAGTCAAGCCACAGGACAATAGAGCAAAGTGCCCAACAGATCATGCCCAGGGCACTGACTTCATTAATTTAGCCTCTTAGGAGGAAGTGGCTACTTTTAACGGGCGAGCATGGACTTAAGTTCAAGTTCACATAGGTTTAGAGATAAATTCCTGTAGCTGTGTTACTTTTCTGAACTATGGTCTTCTTATTTTACTACTTGCTTCAGGGTCTTTCTGAAGATTAAACGAGGATCACATGAATGCAGGTGTCAGAACATAGTACATTTCAACAAATATAAATGTCCCACAACTTAGTTAATGCAACATATGTCTTTTAAGAGTACACATTGATCCTTCTGGCATGGATGGTCACCTAAATTTTGTCCGTGATGGATGAATGAATGAATGTATGCATATAATGAAATATCATTCAATCTTAATAAAGGAAATACTGCCCTTTGTAATAACAAAGATGAATCTGGATGGCATTATACAGAGTGAAATAAGCCAAAGAAGGACAGATAACCATATGATCTCATTTACATGGTGAATCAAAAGTAGCCAAGCTCATAGGAGCAGAGAGTGGAATATTGATTGCCAGGCCTGGGATGCAGGGGCAACAGTGAGTATCTGTTAAAGTTTCACAAATGTGAGTTAGATAAGATGAGCAATTCTTAGAGATATACTGTTCAACATGTGTCTATGGTCAACAATACTGAATTATACACTTCAAATTTGGTAAAAGAGTACATCTTACATTGTTATTATAGAATATAAATAACAGTAAATGAAGAGGGCAGGGGGAAATTTTCAGAGATGATAGATAAGTACACACTCATGAATCTATGCTGTAGACCTATTTCCAAACTTAATATATATTAAATGTGCACAGGTTTACACATATAAATTATATCTGATTAAGTAGTTTCTTCTAAAGTATATACTGATCCTTTTAGACATTTTGGAGTCTACATTTTTACTCCCATTTTATCTTGTGCATTGGTAGGCTTTTTAATGTAGGTGTGATCGGAGAGAACAGCTGTGAGATTCAAATAATTAAGAAAGGAAAGCCACATCTTTAATTGAGGATGATAGTCTCATTAACTCAGTTTCCTGTAAAATCTTGTGTGGGAAACCCCCTCAAAACCTCCCAATTCACAAAGACCCAAGGCTTGCAGTCACATTTACCATGCAAATGGAACATCGTTCCTCAAACCTCAACTAATTTTATGTTTAACTTTTTTAAACAAACCGTAACAAATACTAAGTGTAGCTAATCATTCTCTGATTCCTTTGGTATTCATTGTAATAGCACTAATTACGATAAACACATTCAGAATTAATGTGCATGTCTTATGCATATATCAATTCCGTTCTAATTTGCCATTGATTAACGCCTGGGAAGTGAACAACGAGTCTTCAGTTTTAATACACCACTCACGTCTTGGGCAGCAAAGCCTAAAATGGGTCCCAGGCATGAAACATCAAAACCAGCAGCCTGCAGTGGAAAATGGAGAGAAAGAAACTGCAAGAAGATTCAGCCTGTCCTTCACCTCTCAGCGTCCATGATGCATTTTGAGTGTGCACAGAGTCCAGATTCTGCAAACCCAGCATTCGTGTGGGAGAAAATGAGGTTTGGGGGCTAAAAGTGTGGGTTTATGAAATGACCTGGTATCAAATCCTAGCTCTTCCCAGGTTTGCTGTATTATTTTAGGTCTGTGACTCAATGACTCTAACTTTCAAATCCTTCATCTGTAACAGTAGAGATAATAACATGTTCTCATGGGATTGTTGGGAGGATTACAAAAGAGACAGTAAATACTTTGCTATTCCCTACATATGGCTCATGCTTTAGTGAAAAATAGCATTATTATATTTAATGACAATCACTATTATTACAATAGAAAAATTACTATCACAAGCTAGAAATCTCACTCAACAGGTTGCACTATTGTAAAAATATCACCTAAGCCAGTCCTAAACAACAAAGAGTTCAAGAGAACTCTCAAGGGAGAAAAGGGGAGGTCAAACAAACAGCTCTTCTAACAGTCTATTAGTTTTGGGTTTTTAGTTTTGATGGAGGTAGTAGTTTTATAAAAAGTCTGTTTTTTTTTTAATTTATTATTTTTTTATTTTTTACGGACTGCATTTTGATTCATCATACACAAATAATGAATGGAAAGGAGAGCTCTGGGAGGAGAAAGTGGCTCCATCACTTTGCTGACAGCCACGTGGTTAGGCCCACCAAGCTTTTATGGGTCTGCTGGCTCACTTGCAATATGGAGGTAATAACACCCACCCCACAGTGTTGAGAGATCAAATGAGGTGAAGAACTGAGTAGATGCATCATTGGAGATTATATTTTATTAGAGTAATTATTATTTTTAATGAATTAAGGTTTAGACAAGCCCATTCTGAAACCTCATTATTGTAGCTCTAGCCTCCAAACTGATGCCTAAATAAAAGGGTGCTTTTAATTCACCTTTTCCTAACCTCATTTCCAAGTATCCATATCCACATCTATACTGACCAGGCAGATTCCTGTGTTTCCAGATTGAGCCTGAATTACACAGAAATACGCCCAAGTTCATAATGAGGCTTAGGGAAGGATGTAAGAAAAGTAATTCAGTCCATAGACCCTCCTAAGAGTAGGTCAGTAGCACCTACTAATAGAAAATAACTTCCTGGGCCCAGTTAAAGAGCACCCAACAACTTACCTCCCTCATCCCCACAATTATTCATCTTGTCCAGGACCCTTTAGCAAAAGGCAAATGCCTCCAATGGCACATCTTTACCCCTGCCTTCAACTATACCATGGAAACATTGAATCTGGCCTCCCGTGCTGGACCCCGAGAACCTGGAGAGGAAAGCTGATCTGAACAAAGAAGACATGCATCCCCAGCATCAGTGATTGGCATATACTAAAGTGGATGCTTAATACATGCCTTCCGAATGATGGATAGTAGCCTGCAAGAACATCCGTATATTTTCTAAGACATAGGAAAGTATAATTCCATCCACTTATGGCAAGACGGTCAGCCAGTCCAGATACAGACACTAAGAAATAAAACACCAGGTGCTGATGCGAAGCTGCAAAGACTCTGACACATAGCACGTCTCTTGGAAGCATTCGATTTCAAAGTCTGAAGATTCTGTTCCAATCCTAACTTCACTAAATGTATCACTTAATCTCTCTGAGCTCCAGCTTCATCCTCAATAAATGGAACAACAATACAGGTTCTACCTACCTCACAGTGCTATCATTAAATCTGAAAAAAGGTAATGTAAAAATTTATTATTTCATATATATATATATTTTTTTTTTTTAAAAGCAGGTTTACCTTCTCTGCTGTCCCTCTGGCTTCTACTCAACACACCGCTGACTTGTCACCTAGCACCACATGGATTACTGATGTAAACATGAGGACACCTTTTTTGATTAGCAGATGGGAGAAAACAATTTTCCAAGTAAATCTGAGAGATGATGGTCTCAGTCCTTTTGCATATACTGCTGTCCTCCCTTCTCAGGTGTACATCTGGACTTGAACCCCCACCTGGAAGTAGGGAGATGAAACCTTCCTTCCCCAAAACCCCCACTGGTATAAAATCAGAGAAAGTCTTCTAATACTAAGATCCATAGAAGATTCAAAATTGTATAAGATAGTACCCCAGATGTTCACATGCAACTTAAAAAAAAAAAAAAAAAAAAAAAAAAACAACACTCATATCAAGAACAAATAATGGCCAGGGATGTAGATTAGCCAGATTTGGTGAAATGCTTGCCTGAGGTTCTGGGTTCAATCACCAGCATGGCAGGGGGGAGGGGGGAGTGACAAACAAGGAGTAAATTCCATTTTGAATGAAAAACTACATGCCGACACTGAGATGACACAGGTACTGGAGTTATCTAACAAGGAGTTTAACATAACCACCGTAAAAATGCTTCAATGAGCAATTACAGATACGCATGAAACTCATGAAGAAATAGAAAGATTCAGGAAAAGAATGGGAGCTACAAAAAAAGAACCAGATGGCAATTTTAGAATCTACAAATACATTAGCCAAAATTAAAAACTCAAAGGCTGGGCCACACAACAGACTGGAGAGGAGAGAAGAACAAAAATTGAACTTGAAAATAGTAAAGGGAAATTATTTTTCAGAACACAGAGAAAATAGATTGATTTAAAAAATGATCAGAATATCATAGATCTATGGAAATACTCAGATATTTAACAACAATGTTCTTGAGAGTCTAGGAGAGAAGGAAGAAGATGGAGCTGATAATGATAACTAACATTTTCCAAAATTTGGCCAAAGACACAAACACAAAGTTTCCTCCATTCTTCTCTCACCCCCCCACCCACAAATGCAGTCTGTAAAACTAAAAAAAAATTTTTTTTAATTAAAAAATAAAAGACTTAAGATTGGTAAGTCTCATACAGAATAAATCCAAAGAAATCCACACCAAAATGTTTTCCAATCAAACTTTTGAAAATCAAAGACAAAATCTTGAAAATGTCAAGATTTTTACACAGAAGGGAAAAACAATTTGAATAACAGTGAATTTCTCATCAAAATCAGGGAGACCAGAAGCAAGAGCACAACATTTTTCGTTTCAAGGACTGAAATGAAATAACTGTCAATCCAGAATTTTATATCCAGCAAAAATACCCTTCAGGAATGAAAGGGTATATCAAAACATTTTCAAATGAAAGAAAATTTATCACCAGAAGCCTTATCCTAAAGACAAAAGGCAGCTCTTGAGGGAAATGACAAAAAAGAACCCTGGAAAAACAGGAAGAAAAACAGAACTCCTCTATGGGAAAGAGAAGAAAGGGGACCAAAATGAAGTTGCATAGCCAATAAATCAGAAATGCAGCATAAACTCAGTGAACGCGAGGATCAATAAAAGTGCCTGCTACCATGCCCACCAAGGATGCTTTTCCCCGCTATGCACCAGAGTCCCATCTTTTCAAGAAATCATCTGCAAGTACTCCGGAACCACTCACCTGGTTTCAGGAATAATGTTAAATGATGGACACATCTGGTCACTTGGATTTCTTCTCCTTAGATCCAATAATGCTCCCTTCCCATGTGATGAGTGCCCCAAACATAAAGCCAGTCCCTGAGGCACAGGCTACCCTTGGTGGCCCCCACTGTTTCTTTGCAGGTTATAAGGAGAATAAGACTTTCATCATCAAAACTGGATGCTTTCATGGAGTCACAAAATTGATAATTAAAAAAAAAAAATGCTATGTGTTCAAGGGTCACTCATTTCCCTTCCACTCAGCCTTCACTCAGCCCCTATGGCTGAGAACATTTTTTCCTTGTAGAAATCCCAGAGGTTGAACTTCTCCATATAAAGAGAACCTCTATAATGCAACTCTGGCTCCACCTGTTCCCCATTAGGGACAGAGGGCAGGAGAGGCAGCCAGCACTAGAAACTCCCGAATACCATGAGGCAGCCATCTCCCCTGACTTCAGGGCTCTGCCCTCCACTGCATCTGTCCTCCATGACCGTCCACACACAAGTCACAGGTAGGGATCGCATGGTTTAAATTCCAAGCGAACATCTTTTCTTAGGCATCAATCTGCTGCCCTGGCTGATGTGTGGAAAGGAAAAGGAGAGAGAAGCAGTGGGAATTACTGAATCTGGACTCAGAGGCCTCTGCCCTGGGTGACTACAGGGGTCTCAGGAAGCACCAACACAACTTGTTTCTCCTTGTCTCCAGTGTTTGGCAAAAGACAGCCACATTAGTCTTTTTGCTTGTCCTCAGTGTCCTGACATTGCTCAAATACAGAGGATTCAGATCCATGTGGTAATGCTGCGGCTGGAAGCTGAGATTGAGTGACCATGGCTGTACTAATCATGCACAGCGGGAGGTTAAGTTTCTGTGTATGTGAGTCTGGATCCAACCACTGCCAATGGCTTCCTCATCCTTTCTAATGACGTAGTATCAGAGATGTGACTGACCAAAAGAGGCCACCAGAGAACCTTGAGACATTCATCTCTGCAGCTTGTGTCCTGTGTTATCCTCATTTCCCTTTTGGCTGGGAGAAGAAGTTGGGAAGGTCAGTTCCATGTTCTGTGGGAGTTTGCAGAGAATTTGCATACTGCCAAGGAACTTGACCTGTATCTTCAGACCTTGGATTCTGGGTCATGAGTCTCAGGTAAAATATGAAATTGCTGTCATTTCTAAATAGTGGATCCAAATTTGCAGAAAATAAGGATTTTTCCAGGCTGTGACCTGAAAGTCATTTCATTTGTCTATGCCTCTGATGGTCACCCTCTACATACACTCACAAATGTGTCTGCCTTGGAGCTTTTCCTTCCATTCTTCTGCCCTGGATCCCAGGGGACAATAAGAACATGGAATCCACAAAAACCTCTCACAAGGAAACACCAGACCTTGCAATTCAGCCATAGTCCCCACAAGAAGACCAGTAAACTCTATCCAAAAAGAAAGATCAAACAGGAGAAAACTACTGGCTCATCTCTTCCTGAGCTCTTCTGATATTACCACATGCTACTAAGAGGCAATGTCTATGAAATGCTGCTTCAAGATGAATCAACACACTGTTTCTGAAGGGTGCCTGGGTGGGGTCAGGGTGAGAAGTCATGATGCACAGGTAAGTTGTGAACAAAGAACAAGCCCTTCTATTCAAAATCTCAACTACCAAGCAAGGAAGACAACAAACAGCCCAATCAAGCTTGCAACGAAAAAGACAAAGGCTCAGGGACTGAAGCATTTTGAAAACAAAAGTCAAGCTGCCAAGAGTATAAGGGAAACAGACTCTAAAAGGACTCACTCCCCAAAGAGAAAGCAGCTCTGAGTAAACCTCAGAATTATTAGGGTAATAAGAAATTACTGTAACACCATAGATCTTTGGAGATGGGGATGATAATATCCCAAATCACAAATGTTAAATTCATCATTGTCGATGAAAATACATTCCTAAATCTTGACAGAGAAATGATGTGTTCCCACGCTCTAAAAGAGCCCTCACGTGCAATAAAACACACATGTGCATGCATTATTTCCACTTGTGTGTTTCTCTCAAGTAGACACTGGACTACTGAGAGGAAAAGGTCCCCTTCCACCTGAGTGTGAAGCCACTGTGATTTCAACAAGCTCACCCCTCCCCAGGCTTTCCAATGCCATCCAGTCTGTCCCCATGAGAACCTGACAGAGGGCAAACAACAGGCCAAATTCAGGGATGACACTCAAAGGCCTGAGGCCGAGGAACTCAAGTGCTCAAGAATTAGGATGACACATTTTAGTCAAGTCACAGGAGGACAATTAAGAAGGCTGGCTGGTTTGTTTCATAAGTGGATTCCTGGGCAGCCCAAGTATGACAGCTGTTTAACATCAGCCCAAGGGGATGAGCCAAGATGAAAGAAAATGAGTTCACACGAGCCTTATTCTGCTATTAAAAAGAAGAGGAGGAGGAGGAAAAGAGATACAGACATTTGGCTTCACCTTGGGCTACTACTATATTGTGTTTGGAGGCCTTGATTGTTTTCTTGGGAGAAGAGGTGGTCAGATGAAAGGGAAAGAGGTCCCATTTTAAAAGAAAAGCAGGTGGGTTATTAGTGAGCAAATCAGAACCAGTTCCAAGAAACCTGAGGCCCGGCTAGACCCCATGGCATGTGTAATAACTGTATCCCAAACAAAAATCCTTATCGGAATGCTCATCCCCAAAGCCGACTTCAATTGCTGTCTTTTCATCTCAGCAGCCACCAACAGGCCAGAAGCTCAGCAGCAGCCTTCATTAATTTCAGCTATCACTGCTGATCTCTGAGCTTCAGCCAGGAAGGGAGCCAAGGGCTTTGTCTTTTTCATAGGTAATTTACAATTACAAGGGCCAGGTTTCCTTGAACCCTATGGTGGGGCAGAGGAGATTGGGGATCAAGCTTCTTTCTCTCCCAAAGAAACAAAGGGATTGGTAAAAAAAATCAGACAGTGAGAGCTCATGAATACCCCGGCTCTGGCTCCAGCCAGAAATAAACATGAAAAATAATGAAAGTCCTGAAAGTGAGCAGCTGAGGACGCATCTCTGGCTGCATTCGGGGGCAGATCTCAAAAGCCACCTGGAGTTTCCTGAATCCCAAGTAATAACTTTCAAACTATTTCCTAAGCCAATTTTTGAGAGCCCTGAACGGTTGGCATAAGTGCCAAGAACAATGCAGTGGAGCAGCCTCCTCAGGAGTAGCCGGGCCCCCTGCCCGCCAGCATTCACCAGCTGGAGGACCGGGTGAAAGGGAATCCACAGGGGACATCCCCTCTGGGAGCCCTGCTCTTTCCTGAGGTTCCTCCCTGACTCCTCAAATTACACTTCACTCATCCTGGGGAAAGAATTTCTAAACCAAATAACTTACAGGGTAGATATTTTAAAATTAACCGCAAAAAAAAAAAAAAAAAAAAAAAAAAAGAAAGAAATTTTAAGGAAGAGAAAACTAACTTGCCAGGTGTCTTCATATTAGGTTGATAAGAGTCCCTGCATCTATGTCATCCCATTTAATAGTCCCATCACCCATAGGTTTTAGCTCAGGTGATTAGAGGGATTAAATCACTCAGTCAAGGCCACAAAGTGCCCAAGTTGGGAGCCAACTCCGGCATTGCTAGCTCCCTCCAGAGCCTGCAGCTGGACTTTACACTTCAAGATGCAGCCTCTCCCACCAAGGGAGGGCAATACAGGTGCAGGCTATGGAGAGGGATTGCAAAGATGAGCCCCTGCCCACCTGTGCACCTCTGATGACTCCTCCTCCATGTGATAATTGCTAAAGCCATCATGTCCACACAAGGCTGCCACCCACAGACAAGCAAGGACAGCATGCAAGGCCCTGCTGAGCTCCCCTGCATGGCCACAGCATCTTCCGTGCTCTGGTGCTTAGTAACTGCTTCCAAGGGAGACATGCATCCTCGGTCCCTGAAGCTCTGAGTCTACTTGGAAGATCGGAACAAGGACTTCTCCCAGACAAAGGTACAATAAACAGTTTGGCTCAAGAGCATTTTCTGTTCCTTTCTCTGCCCTTAGCCCCCTGAGGTCTCCTCTAAGGGCGCCAGCTCTCCAGTCCCCCATCTCCCTCACTACTGTAATTTCTCTCAGAGCTAAAAGAACAAAACACTGCTAAATCATACTAAAGTGTACAGAACTACAGACGTCCATACTTACATTTCTAGGAAGTACATTTCTAACAATAAAAAATTAGAGCACACTGGCCTAGGAAACTGGACATATTTCTAAGGAAGAGATCTTTCTAGCATCCCTAAAAACAAATCATAAAAGTAGATAAATTTTGTTTGCATTTTAGTTGAAGCCAACCCAACACATACATGCATGTACACACATGTACAGAGACACAAACAACTTAAAAATGGTAATATCTCAACAAACCCAACCCAGTTACTACATGCTGAGTGTCTACTATTGTGTGAGAGCAAGAAACCAAAACAAGTAGGAAACCAAGACCCTTAAGAAGCATACAATGTGTCCTGAGTCAGACAGGCAGCTAATGGCATCCCTGGGGAATATCACAGCCCAGTCTCTAGGTTCCAAGGGGATGCTGGAAACATAGCAGCCCCACGTAAATGGGGGCAGGTTTATGGCCTTGCTCAACAAAGGAGTCCCCTCCACCTCCTCTCCTACCACAAAATAAGGATTGAGGGAATACAAAATAAAATCTCTAGGCATTATGACATTGCACCAAATATGGTGCTTCTCAGAGGAAAAACTGACAACGAAACATCTCAAAGCTGCTTTATTGAAACATATAAGCTTTGGATACTATTTTGAAGGCAGGTCTCTGTTCCCTATATTTCTTAAATCTAACTCAATGCTTGGCACCAAAAAGTGCCCAAAGAGTTGATAAATTAATGAATGAACAAATTATAGAAATTGGAGTGAATCAGGTCCAACTCTTTGGAGACTAGCTAGGTGGCCTTGTGCAGGCCCTGGGCCCTCTATACTTCTGCTGAGGGAAGAGCAGTGCCACCCCCTACCCCCACCCCTCTGAGTTCCTGGGGGTATCAGAGAAGCTCATAGATACAGATCATTTTCAGAAACATAAAGCAATCTGCAAGTTCAAGGGTTGTTATTCTTCTTTTCCTGATGCCCATGACAGTCCACAGCAGTTCTGGTAGAGAAACTGAATCCATTCCTGATTAATCAGCCTGTTTCCTGTAGACTGATTGTAGTCTGACTTGCCCCTATAGTTTTGGGATCCTTTCCCCTCTGCTTAGTTCCTTGACCTTCAGACACCAGAGCCCAGGAATGGGACTTGAAGACGAGGCCTCCTTCTCCTGGTAAGACTGGGCCTGGGTCCACCTCCAGCCCCTCCACCATCCTAGGTACACCAGGCTGTACTCTAGAGTGCCTACATAAAGCCCTCCAGCTGAACTGCCTTTCCAGATATCAAAGCAGTGCTGTGACCCCTGCCTTTCCAAACCTGCTTGTTTACAGACCATTTTTAAGGGCAGTGAAGAGATACATCAGCTCCATAATGTGCACATTTTAGCATCAGATACAGGCTTTGAAACAGCAGTAGTAGCGTGCGTGCACGCAAAAGCAGTCTGACTCCAGTTAAGGAGGCTGGGATGGGGTTTATCTTTCTAGTAATTTGCTACTGCCCCCACCCTTCTGGGGAACCACAAAGGCACTTGCCATTTGGCATTTTTCTTCCTACAGCACAGTCTGGTTCTGAGTGTTCCTCTCTCACCATCATTTGTGATGATCTTTAAAAGCAGTGTTGTCCTAGAGTGACACTCCTTTCCAACACAAGCACCACAGTTTAGGAACATCATGTCCAGAGACAACAGAGGACACTGATGTAACAATGGAACTGACCTCATGTTTGTTTCTCTTTGTACCCAAAATGTCTCTGCACCAGCACAGCCTTATTTAATTGATGTGCCCGGCCCCCCTCTGCTGAGCCTTCACTTACCTTCTTTGTATATGCACATATATCCTTAATAATAGCAATAAGCACTCAAGATGGATTTATTAAGGGTCAATTAAACACCAGACCAGCAATAGTCATATAAGGCAGTGTCCTGTCCTCCTGATATCTACACTAGAGCTCCTACTATTTCCTGAGTGCTTATTATTACTAAGGATATTGTGTCCATAGTCTCATTTAACACTTCCCAAAACCCCCTGAGAGAATTTCCAGTGCTAAAGAAACCAGGATTAGAGCATTTAGCTAATATGTCCAAGATAGTGGAAGGGCAGGGATTTGAACCCAGGCCTCTGACTTTTAAGCCCACAGCCTTTAGGCAGATCAATAAGTCACCAACATGAAACAAGTAGGGAGGGATGAAGGGCCTCATGGCACCATTTAATCTCATTCACGGATTTAGCAGTATTGACTGAGCATCAGGCACACCCTAGATACAGGTATCAGCATCCCTACCCTTCATTGCTCATAGTTCATTAAAGATGTATGGAATTAATAACCTAGGCAGATCTATGGAGCAGGAAGACTACAGAGTAAATTGGAAAACACACATAAGTTCTAGAAACACAGAACACAGAAGAGATCCATGATGGTGGACAAAGCAGCAGAAGCTAGATGCTAGAATGTGGAGTAGACAAAGGTGATAGGGAAACCGAGGCTCTTAAGCAATTTAAAGGGAGTATCAGAGTTGGTTAGGTCATCTTTTCTTCTAGAAAAGAAGGATCTCCAGCAGTGACTCCTGTAGTGAAGGTGATTAAGAACCCTGATCTTTCTCCCAATGATAAATGAAGACACAAAGAAAGTAAACATTCCTTTGAATCTCTCCCCATGATTGGGACTTAAGTAAGCCATTTGAAAGGGTCACCATGATATTCCCAGGGGTTATTTCTTACTCTCTATCCTAGAGAAGCAACTGTCTGACACCGATGTGACTGAATGGTGGGGGATGGTGTTTCTCAAAAGCCCCCTCCAGGCTGGCTAACCAGGCCATTATGTCCACAGGAACCAGGGCAAGGGAAACAGGAAGCAGGGATGACACCAGATATCCAGGCAGCTTCAGTTATCACTGGGAATGCTTTCATTCACATGGTCCTTCCAACCATGAAAAATACTCTCCACATCAGCTCACCCTCTGTGCCTTGGCCCCTTTGTCGCTTGGCCAGGCCATCCTCAGGATAGACTAGGTACCAGTGCTCACTTCTCTCAACCCAAGATGGATGTTGGCAACTGTCCAGCAAAATGCCCTAAGGGTCCAGCTGAGGAACACCTGGTGGTGAGGGAGGAGAGATGAATGTAGAGATATCCCTGCAAGTCAGTAGTAGTACTAGACTCAGCCTGACATCTGAAGCCCAATGCAGGTGGATCTCTCTACTTACCACTAACACCTGCTCCCCACCCCTTGCCAGTTTTCAAGTCCTTCCAGAATGCAAAGGATGCAACAGGGTAATACAGAGAGGCAGAAGATCAGGCACTAGTTCCAGCTCCACTGCACATTAACTAGGGAGCCTTGGCCTAGACACATCTCCCTTTAGTCTCAGCTCCCTCACCTATAAAATGCCAACAAAAAATGAAATACCAACTTCAAAGGAATATTTAGAGGGGTCTCAGAATAGTGCCTGGTAGAGAGCATGCATGCAGCTCACATGCTCCCAAATCTCTTTCTCCAGGCAGTACATCTTCACTTGACATGCGTAGCAACCCTCCCCAGAATCTTGTTCCTTCCCATTAGCAGAAGCAACAAACAAATACAAGAACTACCGAGTACCAAGTCTAAACAAGAGCCTGTTGCTCAAATCAATATTCATAAATTTTATTATCCTTAAAGAATTTCATAAGGTAACTATTATTGCTCCATTTTACTGATGAGTAAAACGAGATTTGGAAAGACTGAGTACACTCCAAAGGTACACCCAGCCTGCACTGGCAGATGTGAAAGTTGCCACATTCTTTCACTACCACAGACAGCCTTTCGTTTTATTTCAGAGTGCTACGTAGAGAACAAGTCACCTCATTCCAGGTGTGACAGGGAGAAGGACTCTCTCTATCATCCCAGGTCCTGTTCCATCCATGCAACTGGACACACACTTCACTTGACACTTAATTTCTTCTGAAATATGAGTAAGCCAATCTCCCCATTGTGCACTTGAGCAGTTGTTTTATTCTTTTAATGCAAGGATAAAACCTAGCATATGACCCTATTAACCATCATTTTGATAAATTAAATTCGTTTTCTCAAGCCTGAACTAATCAATTTGGATCTGAATTCTTTCATCCAACATATCCATTATCTCTCCCATCTTCATGTCACCTACATATTTCTTTCTTTGTCATTGATTAAAGGAAATGTTAACAGCGTGGATCAAGAGTAGAACCTTGTAGTTCTAGAAACCTGTCTCTGGCTTAAGAACGCTTCATTAAAAAGGACTCTGAGTATATCATTTCATGAACAACTCATCCAATCCAAGGCTCTCCACCTTGAGTTCAAGGTTATCCTGAGAGGCTTTTCAATTAGGATACACACGTCCACCAACAAAAAAGGGAGGATGAGTAGGGGATGGAGCTGGCTAAACTAGCTGAACAAAACTTGCTCCTTATTTGACCGACCATGATTGCTTATGATTAGTATTTGCTCTTCCAAGGTTACACAAACCATCCTTTAAAATCATCTATTTTAGAATCTTCCTCAGGATTTTAAACTGGCTTATGAGCCTGTACTTCATAAAATTATTTTGAAAATAAGGACCAGTGCCTGTCTCCAGTCTTCCAAAACATTTTCATTTTGCGACGATATCCTCAAATGTTACAAGCAATATCATATTACATCAACATGTGACATCTGACCTGGGATGTAACTGTCAAAATCAAGAGACTTAAGCTGGCTGAAGGCAGATGGAATACTCTTAGAATCAGGTCACCAGAGCTGGTCATTTGTATTCATTAACTCTAAGTAGCCTCAGGTTGTGAACTGCAGGACTAGCCTCCTGGTGAGTTTGGACTTCTGCCATCACTTGCTGAGCTCAGACAAGCTAGAGCTAGGAAAGACCAGCCAGACACTATGATATGTCCAGGGCTTCTTTAGGGATGCCCCAAGTCTGCAGGCCCCAGGGACACCCATCACACAAAACAGTCTTCAATTTATGGAAGAATGAGTTTGTAAAGAGACCTCATGCCTAAAGCAGAATTCATCAATCCCAAGGTCCTCGTGTTTAATTTGATATATCCCCAAATGCAAGGGTCTTTGTCCTGACATTACCTAGCCTGGTCTTTCACATTGCCCTCACCCAGAACCCAACCACCACCTAGCTGGGATGATCCTCCTGGTATCCTCTCAGGAACACAGACTCCCAGAATCCAGAGCAACCATAAACCAAGTTCATCTTCAGCTTTGCCTGGGTTTCCTCAGTCTTACAGCAGAACCCAGTCTCCTCAAACCTCCACTTCCCTAGTCTTAGCACAGCACTAGACTTTGGTCCAGTTCTAAGCAAAGGTTTAGTCTCTAGAGCTCCCTTCCTCTGTCAAGAATAACCTGCAAACTATAAACAGCACCCCAACTTGGGAAGTCACTTAGAAGCATTTAACCCAGAAATTCCACTTTGAAGAATATCTCAGAGAGCCAGGTATGGTGGTACACACTTATAATCCCAGCATCTTGGGAGGCTGAGGCAGGAGGATTCAAGTACAAAGCTAGCCTCAGCAACTTAGTGAGATCCTAAGCAACTTAGTGAGACCCCGCCTCAAAATAAAAAATAAAAAGAACTGAGGATGTGGTTCAGTTAAAAAACCCTGAGTCAATCCCTGGTTTAAAAAAAAAAAAAATTATCTTAGGGAAATAATCAGGGATGGAACAAACACAGAGCCATGACAGCCATATCTCTGGAACAAACTTAAATGTCCAACAATAGGGAAATGGTTACAAAAGAAAACAAATCTGGTGGTATAGCCACAGATGGAAGGAGACAGACAGGTAGATAAATAGGAAGAACTCGTATGTAAATGAAGACTATGCATAAGTATATATGTAAATGTGTATATGAAAGATACATAAAGATTTCATTTATAATATATAGTTATATGTACTATAAGACCCAAGTATTTTTAAAAGATTATAGACATATGGTAATTGTAATAGATAGATGGAAAAGAGGGTGGGAAGATATTGGATAAACAGACATAATTTATTAATAGTAGTTACTTCTGGATGGTGTGTACTTTTCCATTTTGTTCCAAATTTTCTGCAAAACACAGTTGATTATTTTGTAATCCATGAAAACTAATTAAATCCATCAGTGCAGTTATGATACATCCTCTTACTGCAAGGATGTGATCCACTTACCACTCGCTCATGCAACTAGAAATATCCGAACACAAGCAAGGCCCTGTGCCAGTGGTCAGAAGGATCCAAAGGGTAACACATGTTCCTCATCCTCAGATTACTTACACTGAGATGAGGAGAGAGGACGTGAACACAAACATTATGACAAAAGACAATGTAAAGAGTCTGCGCCATATGAATGCACAACAAGAGCTAGAGCTCAGAGACCCAGTGGGAAGTCAGCAAAAAGGAATGAAGTGGCAATCGGCGGAGATTGTATGGGAGGGGTGAGCAACTCACCCTGCTTGGTCCAGGACCTACCAGTTTGAGCACCAAGAGTCCTGCATCCCAAGAAAACTGAGACTGTTGGTCGGCTCTGTGGGAAAAGCTGTGGATTAGAAAAGGAAGAGGCATGGTGATGGGATTGGGCAAAGCTTGTCCAATGGAAGGAGGAAGGCAACTGACCTAGAAGAAATGTAAACAGGAGGCAGACGGCTCCAAAGTTCAGCCAGGGGGAACGGACTTCACTCCATCGGCACAGAGCTATTGGAAATGTAAAAGGAGGAGCAATGTTAAAACCTCAGTCCAGCCTTAGCTACTTGACAAACTAGAGGGGAAGAAAAGAGGAGGCGCCCAAGGAAGAGCCCCAGGAACAGCGGAGGGGCAGGACGGTACTCATGCCATGTACATGCAGAACCCATGAGAGAGAAGCTCCATGCCCTTCTTGAGGTTTACATCAGATATACCCACTCTTACTGAGCACACCGGTTCTCCACCCATCACCTCACCTCCTTATGACTGCCTAAAGCACGAGTTCAGATGTTATGGTGTGGATCTGGAACATTCCCCCAATACTCATATGTTAAGCAACGTAGCACATGTTCAGAGGTAAGATGATTCAATCATAAGGGCTTGACTCCCATCAGTGGATTTATCCACTTGATGAATTAATCATTTGAATGGACTGCTTGGTGGTAATTATAGCCAGGTAGGGCCCGGCCTTAGGAACTATATCTGTCCCACACCCCTTCCTGTCTCTCTCTCTCTGCCTCCTCACTACCATGAGCTGAGCAGTGTTCCTCTGCCATGCCTTTCCTTTATGAATCAGCAACCAGGGACTGAGACCTGTGAAATCATGAGCCAAAATAGATCTTTCTTCCTCAAAGTCATTCCTGTCAGATATTTTGGCCACAGTGACAAAAAGGTGACTAACACCAGGTGTAAAAAAAAAAAAGCGCAGGTTTAAGTTCAAGCAAAAACTGCCTACTTGACCAAGTAACACCTCCCTTGCAAGCAAGTGCCTTCATAGCAATGGGGAAACATCAGGCAGAGGGAATGCAGAGGCATGAGGCAGATGTTCCCAAGTCTCCCCAGGGAGAGGCGCACTGCTGCACAGGTTGGTAACAATGCAGTAAGATCTCAGGATCTGAAGCTACCAAACACAAAAAGAAGGGAAATGCTCCTCTGATGGTTCTAACTTCCAGACTTGTTTATTTTAAAGATCTCTCTGAGCGGTAAAGCTCGGCTGGCTAATTGGCTTTCTGACAGCCTTACACACTAAGGGGGGCATCTTTTTTCAAACAGCTTGGAGATCCAATTCCATTTGCTTCCCTCGCCCCCACATATATGTTACCCACCCCTCCAAACTCGACGTCAGCATGATGCTCATACTCCCCATGGCTTCCTGCTGCCCACAGGGTCACCTTCATAGCAGGGGTCAGACAAAAGGGGGAAGAGGAACCAGCTGATTTCGGGGATCGTAAAATAATAACTACACCTTGCCTTCCATATGCAGTGTTTTTACCTTTGCAAATGTCCTTTACATCCTGTGTTCCTTCATTCCCATTAAAATCCTGGAGGCTGGTATAAATGAGCCCAATGCTCCCATTTAATGAAGAAGGGAACAATAATGGAGAGATAAAGTGATCCGGCCTAATGTCAGACAATGACACATAATAATGACTTCGTGTGGCATCTACTATCTATTCTCCATAACCTGCCAAGGGCTTGAGTCAGAGAATACAGAGGTAAAGGAGTATAGCCCCATCCTCAAATTCCTTATATTCAATTACAGTGCAAACCTACATTCCTGAAATCATTAACCCAATCCACACAGGAGCACATAGACACTAGACCTGCAGGTACAGAAGGGCAAGCAAAACCAGTGAATGCTTATAAGAAGAAGAAAAGAATGAGGACTGTACAGAAGGAAAAAGAACCTTTGCTACCCAATACAGCCACCGTTAGCTACCCATAATTACCAACCACTTGAAATGTCATTAATCAGAAATGAGAGGATCTGCAGGTGTCAAATACACAAAGGATTTCAGTATGAGAAAAATATAAAATGATTAATATTTGAATATTGATTGCATGTTGAAATGGTAACATGTAAGCTATACTGGTTAACTTAAAAATACATCATTAAAATTAATTTCACCTGTTTATTAACTTTACTTTTTGAACTTGGCTTTTAGAAAACCATAAGTTACATATGTGGCTCATATTGTAGTCCCATTAGACAGTACTGTTCTAGGCATTTTTCTAACTTGTTTTTATGAAATAAAACCAGAATTTCCTACTTTTCCAGTCTTCATAATGTTATATAAACAGATGTTTCCATAATGAGAAATTTCTGACTTTTCCCACTTTTCTGGATATCACCCCAGACCCTTTGACCTACTGTGTTTTACTATGTTTACATTCCCAGACAATCTGAGTTTCCTTTTGTATGGTCTTTACTGAAATTCTACATCTAACACATCAGTTCCTCAAAGGGGAAGTCTATTCGTGAAGTCTGCTTCTCCCTTGATGGGCTCTCGATTTCCTTCCTAGAGCAGAAGGTGCTCAGCAGAGCCAGCATAGGATCAGATCTTGAATTATACTTTAGAGGCAACTCTCAAAGTTTTAGTCTAGGTGACATAATTCAATGTCCCAAGACTTTTGTATCTTAAATTTCATGAGACTGCCCAGCTCATTTTTCTGCTGAAATAGCTTTCAGTTCAACAGTGTGACAATTCCACAAACCTAATATGCAGGTGGTACCCTCCAGGGCCTCCTCACTGTCACTGTCCCTGAGTTTGGCATGTGATCATCAGGTAGAAGATGCTCCAAGAGCAAAGGCAGCACCAAAAGGAAGCAAAGGACATCTGAAGCTCACCCACCAAGAGCCCAGTGGAGGGGACCAGATCCTGGACAGCAGGCAACAAAGCTGGGTCAGCAAAGGACTGGAAAGGAAGAAACCATGCCTCAGTAAGGGAAAAGACCTGGGGCAGAAGGTAATGGGGCAAGTCAAAACAACATCTTCTCTTTTGTTTTACTGGGTGCTGCATTGTCAGGACTAGCACACACCTTTTTTGGTGGAGAAGGGGATTAAAAGTTGACTCCTCTCCCAATGGCAGAGGAGTTTTGGGGTGCTTTCTCCCTCCAGTAGTCAGAACTGCATTGTCAACTAACATATCACTCACTGAAAGAAAATGTACAGTAAGAATGACAATGGTCATGGTACAGAGGGTAGCTGGGGGAACTCATTCCACTGACCTGAGATTTAACTTTAAAGAACTTGGATGAGATAAGTAACCCCAAACTAATTCCAAAACACCCCAGAGAATAGATTTCAAAGGCCCCCCAAAAATGAAGATGACATCTTGTCCCAAAAGGACTGCCTGGTGACTGGTGTGGCTACTATTTGCTCTCCTTCACCCTGATTTAAGTTCAGGAGAGAAAGTAGGCACTAAGAACTCTGGCTTTGCTTGGCATGAGCAAAGAAACCAAAGGAGGGTGTGACATGGTCTGACTATGTGCAACAGGATCCTCTGATGTGATCACACTGAGAAAAGGATGAAAGTAGGGAGAATGGACTTGAAGCCACTGCAATAATTCTAGTGAGAGATTCTAGTGACTAGACTGGGGTTTTAGCAGCAAAGTAGTTTTTATCTCCATTATAGTTCTATACCAGTATATTCCATATATTTAAAAATATATGCCAAAATAGAAACAGTAAAAGGATGACTTTCAAAAATAAAGAGAGAAGATCTAACATTTTGGTCTATCCATGCAGTGGAATGCCTTGTCCACTCCCTGAGAAACAAAATCAGTGGGACATACCAAGATATGGAAGATGAGATTTACTATGTGAATTGACTCACACAACCATGAAGGCCAAAAAGTTCAGAGATCTGCCACCTTCAAGCTGAAGAACCAGGAAAGTCTGAGATACAATTCAGTTCAAGTCCAAAGACTTGAGAACCAGGGAAGCTAACAGTATAATACCAGGAGTCCAAAGGCTAAAGATCTGGAAGCTCCAAGGTCCAAGGGAAGAAGAAAAAGGAAGTCCCAGCTCAAGAAGAAAGAGCACAAATTCAACCTCCCTCTGCCTTTTCCTTTTAGTGGTGCCCTCAGCACAATTGGATGCCGCCCACCATCCCCCACCCCTGTATTAGTGAGAACAGATCTTCTTTACTTCTAACTGAAATGCTAATCTTTTCCAGGAATATCCTCGCAGACACACCCAGAAATAATGTTTTGCTAGCCATCTGGGCATCACATAGCCCAGTCAAGATGACACATGAAATTAACCATCACACCTATCTTGGAACATATTAGTGCAGATTTCACAAAAGTACATGTGGAAACCACAAATTACAAGTGTGAGAGCACAGGATAAGCTTAATTATATGAGCTCCTCCCACCCACCAGCCCTTATGTCTCCTGGCCTAGGACCCACCACTCCAACTCCTCCCTGCCCTCCTAACTCTGGCCTTCCCAATGCTGTCTGTGACCTGGTGGTTTCTCTGATTGAAAGCTACCCTAATGTGACTCTGAGCCATCCTAGGAGTTTCTCTTCTGGGTAGGCACCAACTTCTGGGCTGGGAGGGAAAGTGAGGAAACTGCCAGTCTTAGCCTAAGTTTGAAACTGACATCACACACCACCCAATAACAGCTGATGTATTCTTCCCCAGCCGGCTGGTCATGTTCACCAAGACAGAACACATTTCATCAACCGTAGCAATTTTAGTGTACCTTAATTAAATGCTCCTCAACACATTTCAAAAAACTAAAATAAGAAATCATATAAAGTATGTTCTCAGACCACATGGAATCAGACCACAAACCACTAACCAAAAGATGGCTGTAAAATTTACCAATTGTCTGGAAATTAAACAACACACTTTTAAACCACACTGGGTTCAAAATGAAAAACTAAGAATTTTTAAAATATTTCTAACTAAATTGAAATGACAATACAACTTATCAAAATTTGCCAAATGAAACCAAAGTAGTGCTTAAAGAGGAATTTAGAGTTAGAAAACAGGAAAGACCTAAAATCAATAATCTAAGCTTATACCTTATGAAACTAAAGAAAGAAGAACAAAGTTTAAAACAAGCAGGAAAAAAGGAAATAAAAAAATTAGAACCAAAATCAATGAAAAGGAAAATAGAGAAAATTAAACCTGATGCTGGTTCTTTGAAAAAAAAAAAAAAATTCAGTATGTTACAAACTTTTAGTGAAGATAATCAAGAAAAAAAAAAAAAAAAAAAGAAAAGAAAAACCTCAAATGACCAATATAAGAAATGAAACATTGGTCATCACTACTGATCCTATTGACACGAAGAAGATAATAAACACATACTATAAATAACTTTATGCCCACAAATGTGATATTTTATAAATAAACCTATTCTTCAAAAGACACAGATGAGCAATTTCCCAAATATTTGGAAATTAAATAATGAACTTTAAAATAACACTGGGTCAAAAATGAAGACTAGGAAAACTCATGCAAAGAGAAATGAGTGAATTAGTCCTATTTCTGTTAGAGAAATTGAATCAATAATTAATAACCTTCTAAAAAAGAAATCACCAAGCCTAGTGGTTTCACCAGTGAAGTCTACCAGTCATTTAGGAAGAAATGAAACCAAATCTCTGCAATCTCTCCCTGAAAACAGAAGCAATCTATGAGACCAGAATCGCCCTCATGCCCCAAACCAGACATTACAAGAAAGGAAGATGACAGACTGGTTCTCTGATGGACACAGGTACAAAAGCTCTCGACCAACCTTAGCAAACTGAATCTCACAATGTATAAAAAGAATCATACAATGCACTCAAATGGGATCTATCCCGTGTATGTAAGACTTGTTCAGTATGAGACCATCAATCAACGTAAGCCATTACAGCAATAAATGAAAGAAGAGAAATCCTATGACCATATCAATCAATGAGGAAAAAGCATTTGACAAAGTCCAACATCTATTCCTGATTAAGGAGAAGGAAAAAACAAACAAAAACCAAAAGAAAAAACCTCAGCAACCTAGAAATAGAAGGGAACTTCATGAATTTTTTGTTTTATTTATTTACTTTTTGTGGTGCTGGGGATTGAACCCAGGGCCTTGTGCAAGCAAGGCAAGCACTCTACCAACTGAGCTACATCCCCAGTCTGAAATTCCTTAATTTAATAAAGAATATCTACCCCCAAAAGCCTACAACCAACTCAGCTCAGCTCCATGAGCTGAGAAGACACAGAAAGTTGCATAATAAAAAAGAACAGAAGTGAAACTGTTTTCCCCCTCAGGTTTGGAGAAGTCTACAGAGGCTAAGGAGGAAGGGGTTCCTTCCTTGGCACCCTTGCAATTGACATAATGACCTTGTTGGTTTAGGAGAGGGCTGAGATGATAAAAGGTACTAGAACATTTGCCTGGTTCAAAGCTCTCTTGTGGTTTTGAAATTTTTTTTTATTTGTTCTAATTAGTTGTACATGACAGTAGAATGCATTTATACATTTTGATAAATCATACATAAATGGAGTGTAATTTCTCATTATTCAGATTGTACATATTGTGGGATCACATTGGTCATGCAGTCATATATGTACAGGAGGTAATAATGTCTGCTTCACTCTACTATCCTTCCTACCCCCATGCCCCTTCCTGTCCCTGCACTGCCCTCTACCTAATGTAAAGTAACTCTCTTCTTCCCTACCCACCCACTGATTGTACACAAGCTTACCCACATACACCCACACTCTCAGGGAAGGCTTGGAAGGCATAGCTCTGCCTGGCCCTGGGCAGGTTTTAGTGGTAGGTTTTTGGGTTTTTCTTTCTTTTTTTTTTTTTAACTGAATGCACATCTTGAAAAATAAATAAAAGCCTGCCAAGTGACTGTGAACCCAGTGTAAACTGCAAACCCACCCATAGCACATTTCCATATCCTTTCTGTTTTTTTTCTCTTTAGCACTTTTTAACATGATGTATAATTTACTTTGTTTACTGACTCTCACCCAATAGGAAGTAAACTCCCTGAAGTCAGGGGTTATTAACTGCTGTATCCGCACACACTGTAGGGGGATATTGACACCTGTTCATTTTCCTTGACTGAATGATGCAATTTGACTTCATCTAGGTTGCTTAGAGCAAGACTGCTGATAAAGGGGGTCCCAGTGTTGGGAACTGTTCAGTCAACAACTATCCTTTAACCGTGGGCCTTTTCCCAAAGAGAGGAGCACGTACCATGACATGGCAGAGACTTCCTCTGTCTCCTTCCCTAGACCCACTCACCCTGCAAGGGACATGCTGCCAGGCTCCAGGATTTCTAAGTGGCTCACCTGTGACAAGGAAGGAATCCCACTCCTCCTCCGCCTCCGCAGCCCTCCCCAAACCTGGAGTGGCTTCCTGAGCCAAGAGACCCATATGTGAGGATGGCTCAGAAAATAGCATCGTGCAAATGTTTTCATTCAACAGCAATATCATTTGATTTCACTCAAGCTTGTCTTTACGAGGGCAACTGAAGCCAGCTTGACAGAGAGTCGTTAAATAGACTAATTAGGAGATGATTTGGAGAGGCGGCGCAGAATGGGGCAGAGTCAAGTAACTAGGTTGATTGGTTTCTGGCACGATTACTCAGTAACTGTGTGATATGAGGCAGGACAAGGAACCTCTCTGAGCCGCCAATTACTTGTCTTTAATACAGGACCAAAATGATGATATGTCACAAGACTATGTTGATTCAAGAAAATAAATATGAAGTGGGAAGAATTATCCAAATCTAGTCTTATTACTACGATTTTAATAGTAAATAGCATTATTTGGAAGAACCACAAGAGTAGGAAAGGGGAGAACCTCGTGGGTAGAAGATGTGGTAGAGGGTTGGGTGTTTTAGTCAGCTTTTTCACTGCTTTGACTAAAAGGATCTGACCAGCACAATTGTAGAGGAGAAAAGGTTTATTTGAGGGCTCACAGTTTCAGAGGTCTCAATCCATAGACAGCAAGCTCCATTCCTCAGGGTTTGAGGTGAGGCAGAACATAATGGCGGAAGAATGTGGCAGAGGGAAGCAGCGTACACAGTGATCAGGAAGCAGAGAGAGACTCCACTCTCCAGATACAAAATATATACCCCTCAAAAGACGCACCTCAATTCCCACCTCCTCCAGCCACACCCTACCTACCACTTCAGTTACCACTCATTTAATCCCTATCAGGGTATGAAATCACTGATTGGGTTAAGACTCTTACAACCCAATCACTTCTCATTTGAACCTTCTTGCACTGTCTCACACGTGCACGAACTTTTGGGGGACTCCTCATATCCAAACCATAAGAGGAGAACAAGTCTAAACTAGTTATTTGAACCAAACCACAGAAACATCACAGGAAGTGTAGGAAAACAAGGTAGACAGTGGAGATTAATGGGCCTAAACTAGCTCCTTTCTGTGTCCTTCCCAACTCTTTTGGGCACAGAATAACAATATTTATAACAATAAATTATAATTTATAACAATAAATAATAATGATAAATTAGTGCTACAGGGACTAGAATACCAAAGCAATCCCACCCCATCCCTCACGAGCCTTACCTCCAACATCTTTGTCTCTGAACTTCACTCAAGCTATCTGGAGTGCCCTGAGCTCAGTAGCCTGTGTTGCTCTTCACATCATGCCAGTGTAATTCAACCATCATCTCAAGAAGCTGGTCTTCACCTTGGACCCCAGTGTCTGAAGAAACTCAGGGGCCAAAAGGGGCACAGCCTGGTACTCATGAACTACCACAGGCTGGTGCTACAGCTTGTTCCCTCTGCACCCAAGAGGGTGAGGACAGCCTGCGCTGGGCTGCCATGGGAAGGCCGGCTTTGCCACACCATGAAGAACACCATCTCCTGGTCAAAAGAATGGTTCATGTTAGATTCAGAACTCTGCAGCTACCCGACAATGTGACCCCCAGGAAGATGCCTGGCCTCTCTGAGCCTCCTTTTCTCACAGGAGGAAGACAGCACTTAGTCCACACTCCTACTACAGTGCTCAGCCTGCAGAAAGCTGTAGAAATTCACTCTGGGGCTACTCGGATTTAAATATGCGCTGGAAGTCAGTGTGCAATCCTGGGCTAATGACCAACGTCACTGTGCTTCTGTTTTCTCAATCATAACATATAGACAATAAAAGAACCCATTTCTTAGGCTTGTGAAAATTCAATTACTCCATGTAAAATGTTCAGAACAGTGCCTGGCATACTGTAAATGCTCAATAATAATGAAAGCTACTATTTATTTATTAACAATAAATAATAATGATAAATTAGTGCTACAGGGGCTAGAATACCAAAGTAATCCTACCCTTATCCCAAGCCTCTAGCACAAAACACGGAAAAAAATAAATATTTATAGTGAACGATCTGGAAAACTTCCATCTAATCTCTCAACATTCAAATTCTGCTTCTTGGCCAATAGAGATAGCAATGCAAACTCAAGTTACTGTCGCCCCTTCATATACACTTCACATATTCCCTGCTGATGTCTACTGCAATAGACTTCTTAATTGTAGGGAGACAGAATACACATTCTCCAAAGGAAATGGTCTCCAAAGGAGCTCCCATGATCCATGAGAATGGACGGGTAGCTACAGAACATTCAGTTCAGGTCAGTTCACTGTGCTGAATATTGTGGGCATGGGGTGACTGGGTCTGAAGATGAGCATCAGCTGCCAGGTCTGCTGTTCCTTCTGACTGCAGTGCTTTTCCTTATTTCATTTGGGCTTTTCTCAAATATTACATTCCCTGAGAAGGTCTCCCAAAAGCAGCCCCAACATTTTATATCCATTATCCTGCTTTGCTCTTCTTCATCGGATTTTACTCTGCATTTCTTCATTAGTTTATCATCTGCCTCTCCCAATAGAACAGCCCAGAGACTTGCTTGTTTTGTTCCCTCCTGAGCTAGAACAATGCCCTGGACTTGCATGGTAGACACCCCAGGCATATTTGACAAACGAATGAATAAAGCCAACAGAGGCGTCCCCCTGGCAAAGGTGACTGCCAGCAGTGTAGCTGTCTTGCAGGTTTGATGCTTCTCTGCCAAGTGACTTTCCTCAAGCCCAGGAGGATGGGCTGGGCTGGACTGGGCTATAGTGTAAAGGGAAACTGCAAACTCACATCCCAGATCTGTTCTTTCTGATGGATGGTAAGACTTCAGCTGCCTTTTATCTGTAAAACACACTCCGTGACATTCCATCATTCAATTAGAATGTTAAAGAGTTACAACAAAATTAATTTGCTATCACCAGGGAAATTAAAATGTCTGCAAACAAATTCTACCCCTGCAGCCCAATTTCAGGTGGTTGATACATCTGATGTGTTGGCAGCAGTGAGAACCAAGAGGGAGTACTGGGAAAACTAGTTTCTAGCTGCAAGGGAAAATTCAGCAAAGGTAAGAACAAAACACTGCACACGCACGCGCGAGAACACACACACACACACACACACACACACACACACACACACACTGCGGTTTCCTGAGTCTGTTTTTAATGCCTTCTCCAAAATGGACAAGTGATTTAAGAAACTAAAATGCAGACTATACAAATAACATCTCACACTCAAGCAAAAAGCACATTAATGGTATCCCCAAATGACTTGAGTCTTGCAACTTAGCACAGGGTGTGAGAGTACAGACTTCACAATTGAATAAACCTCAGTTTGAATTCCATCTCTGTCACTGACTAGTTGTGTGACCTTGAAATATTTACTACCTTCTCTGAATCTGAGTTTCTCATCTGTAAAATGGGAATCATAAGATTAAATCTCATGTATTGTTGAAAGGATGCATCATTGCACAAAAAGCAAAGTAAGTGTTCAATATAGGAAATACACTTTTATTCTATTATGGATGCAAAATATTAGTAATGTAAAAATAATGCTAAAAATAAACATAAAAATAATGCATCCCACCTTTACACAGGGATGGTATAAATCAAAAAAACAGGAGACCTAGCACAAAATCCCACCAGGACTTCTGTTGCTTCTGGGTCTTTTCTCAGAGAACTTCTGCTCAAGATTCAAGATGACACTCCTATTCTATGCAGGGACAAAGTCAAATGTTCCAGAATGAATTCCATGTGACCCATTGAAATACCCAAACACCCAGCCCACATCTTCCCCCCTCTCAGCTATTTTGAACCCCCTCTCTATCGTCCTCCTCCCATCACACAGGAAGAAAGGAAAGGGGTACATAGTAAGGAAAGGTAGGAAAGCTTCCAGAGTGTGCAAGGCTGCAGATTAAGAGTGAGACTGGAGGGCTAGGCAGGACTGCTAGCAAACCAAAAGCTAAAGTGAGGGGACAGACCAGAAGGCCGAGCAGAGGAAGAAGCTGCGCTGAGCACCACTGCATACTAATGAGCCTCTACAGGAATGACAGCATGGGACGCACAAGTCCACTTGACACTTTCTCTTTGGTAATATTTCTGCATCTATATCCCTGAAGTCATTAGCAATTACACAACAACCCAGATGCCTCAAAAGAGTAATAGCTCCTAAAAGGAGACAGAAGTCAAGAATGAGCTAGAAAAGATAACCTATTCATCCAGGTACCCAGGAGAAATAAAATTCCAAGGAAAAAGAGATTCATATGTGGCTGCTGGAGGCAAACCCAACTCAATGCCAGGAACCAAAATAAATTGATGACAGGGGTAAAAAAAAAAAAAAGCAGCCACTGCAGAGTCAGCAAGTTTTAGAGGATTTACAGAAAAACAGAATTTATAACTCAATGCCTTTTCTCCCCATCCCAGAATCCAACGTGAATTTTTGCTGGCCATGTGCCCCAAACAAGTTGTCATGAGTAATTTAGCAATGGCCTAAGCCAAAGTAAGTGGACTTAATCTCCCTTTACCAAATTTTCTGGCCCAACATCTCTCCCTTTATGACTCAGAGAAGACCACAGAGAACCTCATTTTCTTTGCTACTCTGTATCCCTTGGGAGTTAGAAGGGCCAGCACAAGGGCTGGTAGTCTGTGCTTCACTGCAAGGCTGTAGTAGCATGCCATACCATCAGGAAGGCTGAACCAGGTGACACTTGTGCAGTCCGTATTCATTCACAGCTGCAGGCGGGTTGATCCAGGGCACCAATTATCTAATTGTTGCTAATGTTCTATATATTTACTCAGCTGCAAATTTGCAAGATGGGACCTGACTCACAAGAAGAGTATAATAATGGAAGATATATTTCCATTTGAAATTTCATGAATAAACAACAAGAGCCCCGTTTATAAAAATTCAGATGCAGATAAACAATGAGTGTAGTTCCAGGAATAATTGCAGGGTTTCCACAGTTACAGAAAACCAGCCCCTTTGTCAACACTCCATTGTTCTATTTATACCTTAGGAGATATTGCACCAAGCTTCTATAAATACAAAAAAAAAAAAAAAAAACTAATTCATCTCATTCCTTCTCACATGTCAAGTCCCAACCTTCTCTGCAATAAAAGAGCCACATCCCAAGTGTATCTGACAGTAGGTCTCAAGACTGTCATGGGCGAATCCTTCCTAATATAAGGGATAAAAAGAACAGGCTTGGATTGGGCTGGGCAGGAGAAGGGGGAGCAACAGGTATTCTATTCTGTTTTCTAGAATAAGTGTGAAGCAGCTACACTGTAGCAAGTTCTCAGCCCCTGAGTTTAGGAATCTCAGGGATTAAAAGCAGATGAAACAAACTGCCCAAGGTATCTGGACCCCTGCATGGGATGAGATTTCATCAGTGATATTCATTTAGATATTTTCTTTGATTGTGACTCACATCCCCCTCTACAGACATTAGGCCCCTCTCTCCTTTCCTAATGCAAACCTACATCCTGGCAATCAGGAAATCTACCTCTTTAATCTTCCCAACCCCAAGTGACTTAGCACTGTACTTTGTATTTCCTGCACAGTGTTAATCAGATAGCCTGGTTCATAGAACCAATGAGCTGCTAAAGAGTGCCCCCAAAGCAGGCTCCCTGTGTTGTTTCCATATACAATTATTATTTATAGGGATATCACATTTTTAAGCATTTTACTGTATGGCAGGCACTGTGTGAATTTCATTCCATATAAAAATCTAATCATCACACCAGCCTTGGGTTACCCTTTTTTAAATAAACTAAAATATGAAGGAGTAAGTTTCCCAGATACACGGCCAGTGAGTAGCAAGGCCAGAACTGAAGTCCAGAACTATCTACAACTAAAACACACACTCTTAGTCACTATATCACCACGTTTTTCTGCCTCTTGGACCCAAATCCATATTGCTGTTTTGTGGATAGGTGGTTCCCAAGTGTCTTGTCTCTCTGCCACGGCTCAGACTGATCTGGCTTCTCTCTGTGAATTCATTAATTGAGCCACCCTACACATACATATTAAGTGCTTTAGTCTGTCTCCACAGTCCCTAGAGTTTGTAAGAGATGACTGTGTTAGTCAGCTTTTTTGCTGCTGTGACTAAAACATCTGACCAGAACAATTTTAGGGAAGAAAAGTTTAAGGGCTCACGGTTTCAGAGGTCTTAGTTCATAGAAAGTTGGCTCCATTCCTCGGGGTTCAAGGTGAGGCAAAACATCATGGAGGAAGGGTGTGCCAGAGGGAAGCAGCTCACATGGTGATCAGAAAGCAGAGAGAGACTCCACTCTCCAGATACAAAACATACAACCCCAAAGCCACACGCCCAGTAAACTACTTCCTCCAGTCACACTCCACCTGCCTCTGGTTACCACTCAATTAATACCATCAGGGATTAATTCACTGATTAGATCAAATCTATAACCCAATCATTTCTCCTCAAACCTTCTTGCATTGTCTCACAAGTGAGCTTTTGGGGGAAGCTACATCTAAACCATAACACTGACCCTCTATCCACAGCAATTTTCCCTGTGCTCACACTTAACTATCTCTGATTCAGAGGAAAAATACCATCATAGATATATAATACACACACACACACACACACACACACACACACACACACACACACATATATACACATGCATACATGTGCATGTGTGTATGTATGTATTCATATAGGTATAAAAATATTTATAGGCATATATCTGTATTTGAGCATGTATATATAAGCTTCTTGTCACTGCCTCCTTACAGGTAAGATAAAAATATCCACAGGGAAGTGAGACAATATCAGAAATGGGGCCTGGGTATATGTGTGACACTCTCACCAGCTGACATTCCATATGCTGCTGTGGATCCAGATTCATTACAGGGCTTTGCACATACTGAATTTTAATACGAATGGCTTCCTTCAGTGGTGTATCGCTCCAGAAACTCTAGTCCGTGAGCATTCTTGGGTTTCAGAGCCAAAAGAGAAGAGGCTAAAACAAGAACAGTGGCAGGGAGGATACCCTGGGAGCAAAGAGCTTTTTACACTTCACTCATCTGCAACAAGTGGCAGGCTCACCCAGAAATCTCTGCACTGTTTATAAGAGAGAGATTTCTCTTCACAGTATGTGGCAGATGAAAGGAAAAGGTCTATCTTTTTTATTTTGATTTTGATTTGGGCCCAGCATCCCCACAGATAGAAGAGATAGCCAGTTATAAGTTCAAATACTGGTGATCCTGGAAGTAATATCACCAAAAGTTTCTCTCCTTCACTTACTGGATGGTTTATGCATCTCTTTAACAAATAAATAGGCAATGTAGTATGTGCTCCCTTAACAGAACCTTGGTCAGCAGATCTGCTAGATCAACTGGTATCCTCCATCACTTCTGATGCCCACTCACAGTACTCCTACCAGCTGGGTCACCCATTACTCCACTCTCTATACCCAACCACCGCTCCTCCCATCAGGTAAGTTATGTGTTTACAAGAGCCAATTGGGTTTGTCCTCAAAATGATTTATGGTCATCAGCTTTGTTATTTTAATCATATTATTAATTCAGTAGTATATAAATCAATAGTACAAAAAAGGTCCATATTTCTATAAAAGCTTAATCCAATGTTTAGAAAGACTTGATCAAGATAAGTCATTTTTTTAAAAATGCAGTTGAATTAGGTATGAATGGGAAAATCCTGAGACTGGGGAAGAATTCAGAACTTTTGAATTGCATTTCCAAAGCTTTCTACTTCACACACACACACACACACACACACACACACACACACACAATAAATAAATCAGGAATTTGAAATTATAAATGATATATTGAGGTGTGACTGAAACATGAAAGGAAATCTGGAACTCAAATCAGCAGACCATTCTGCAAAGAAAAGAACTAGATTCTGCCTATATCCAAAGAGGTATAAATACTCCTCCAAATCTGATGTTACGATAATATGTTCAGGTTATTACATATTTCCTTCATGATCTGCCCAAATTTCAGACAAACTTCTTGAATACTGAAAACTGGTCTCCATTGTGAGACCAACCCAAAATAAGTAAAACTTGAGGTACACAATATACATTTGTGGGGTGGTGGGAGAGAGGAAGAAGGTGGAGCACTGGAATCAGACTTGTGGTGAGGGAAGAGAAGAAAGAGGAGAGGAAGAACCTTCCAGAAGGAGGGGATATCTGTTTACAGTCTTACAGTAAGAGCTAACAAGTCAAAGTAGGGGGGCAGGAAATTTCAGGCACTAACACAGGTCCAGCACACCAGTGGTACGGCTGAACCCTGAACAAACATTGGCAAAGGTGATCCTTTCCACAATTATTTGCACATCTGCTGGTTGCCAGGCACCACAGAAGGATCTGGACTGGTGGGGTACACATTCCCTAGAGCATGAGGGCAAAGTCGGCCCAGTACAGGTTGCAAAGTTTCTTCATGTTCATTCTCCAGAGAGACCCCCTCGGAAGTCTATAAGCAAGCCTCTATCTTGGCATCCCCTGCCTCCATTCCTACCCCACCCCAAGTTTTTAGTTCCACCTAGGACCTAAAGTTATAGATCAGTAAATATCACAGAAGCGAATTGAAATGGGCTGTCTGGTCTGACAGACATGAAATTCACCACTGGTCCAAAGACCTCAGAGTTTATAATAACCATGTCATTGTCCCTCCTGTTTGGTGATATTTCCTTATACAATGCAATGCTTCTCCAGCCCACTAAATGCCACTGAAGCAGGTGATAGCTTGGATTACCTGATACACCTCTACACCTTTCAAGAAATTTCCTAGTAATCCCAGTAGTTGCCATTTGTTCCAGCTGACTGCTGACAACATTTCAAAATGAGTCCTCCTACACTCTTATTTTTACCCTTGACTAGCTGACTTTAATGGTAATCTCCTTAGCTTTGGAGTCTAGATGGCATTGACAATCTTTCATTTCTTTCAGAAAGAAACTTCCATAGGAAAGCACCCCCATCAGTCCACTCTCTGTAGTACTGGAGATTGAACCCATGTGAGCTCTACCATTGAACTACATCCCCAGACCTCTTCAGTTTATTTTTTATTTTGAGACAGACTCTCACTAAATTGCCAAGTCTGGTCTCAAATTTATGATCCTCATGTCTCAGGCTTCAGAGTCACTGGGATTACAGGCATGCACCACCGTGCCTAACCAGACACCCTTAAACTTCCTGCAACCTTCTCCAACACCTAAGCCTTATCATTTTGTCTAATGTACTATCCAATTGGCTTTCTTGAGAGTATAACTCCTTAATAAAGAGATCAAAATGTCTGTTGGACACTGGGATGATCTTTGCTTTAAAAGGTCAGGTAAATCTAATCTCTTGTATAATTGATTGATTTGAAGCTTTCTCTCTCTTACATTAATGATCACCTAAAGATAAGCTTCATAAGATAGGTCTTTCCCTTTCATTCACCATTATATCCCCAATGGCTAGCAAAGACCATGGAATGGGGTAGGTGCTAAGGATAGGATGAACAAATGACCCTCACACAACCCTGTGGTGGGAGAGAGGTGACATTCTCAAAGTTGAGGGCTTACTCAGTAAGGTTAAGTAGTTTGCTCAACCATGCCCTCAAGGCCTCCATTGTCATTTGTCTAGTACCATTCCACTAGACCATGTACCTGAACTCCCAGCACTGGAGCAGGAAGAGTTTTCTAATCTTTGCTTCTGCAAAACTAAAATCAGTCCCCTGAGTCCAGTCCAAAGTCCACATAGCTCTTAGGATGGAAATGCAGTCATTGAAAATAGAGACTTTAGAAACTTCACTTAAAAATTGAATCTTATAGCAGTAATGCAAGGAAAAGGAAGAGAACAGCAGGAGGCTACAGAAATGGACAATGTGGCCAGACTCCAGAAAACTACACAGCAAAAGTCTCTAAGCACTGCCCATGGGCAAAATCTGGTCCTTCACCTTTTTTATAAATAAAGTTTTATTGGAACATAGATTCCAATACATTCACTCATGAATGTATTGTGCCTGGCTGTTTTTGCAGAAGAGCAGAGGCCTATAGTTCACCCTATGGCCCATAAAACCTACACTATTTATTATTTCACAGAATAAAGGGGTCCCTGCCCCTTTACAGAAGTCTGTCAGCTCCTTGTGTAGCCTCGTGTAATAACCACATCAACAATTGCAGGAGAAATGAAGCAAAAAAATACTGGCATTCAAAGAGCTGTGAAGGATAATCTTTCTATCCCATACCAAAAAAAATCACAAAACCAATTACCTCAGCACTTGATACCTGCTTAGCAGCCTCTTGTCAATAATATCTACTCTTGCCTGAACTCTTGAACCAGTCAGCTACTTCCTTCATTACTACTGAATTTAGAATTAGCAATCAGTGGAAAAGCTACAGAAAACAAACTCTTTTTTACTCTATTTTAAAAGAAAAATCAGAGAAGTGCATGTTGAATGTAGTGCTACAATAAATGGAAACTCAGCATGTCTTGTAAAATGGTCTAGATCTCATTAAATGATTTCTTGGCTATTATCCTTTGGGCTCACCAATGGATATGAATGGACTTTTCAGTAAAAGAAATGTTTTAGGTGCTATTCTTTTGAAAGGAAATAGCAATTGGAATAAGAAAAAGATGAAGACCAGTATTAACAAAAACTGATGAAATTAAGGGTGCCATTTTCTGTCTTTGGACTTTGCCATTGATATTCCCTTGCAAGTCTCTTAAACATCCCTGTGTGTCTTACTTCCTAAATATACTAAATGTAAAAAATCATATCCATCTCCCACCCTTCTCCCTCTGCTCCAAACCAGAGGTATGGAAAGCATATATGCACAACATTTGCTGTTAGTTTTTAAAGAGACCCTCGCAGGTAAATGTCAAATACCATTTAAATATATTTTCTCCAAGTCCAGACAACTTTCCAGGGAGGCAGAAACCACAGTAAATAGTAATATGGTGCAGTAGAACAGTCAGAGATTCAAGGGCAAATGATCTACTAACTCCAATAAGAGCCTTACTTCATGTACATTCAATGCAGGATAGGAAACTCTCCATGGATTAGAGTGGTAACTTTTAAGAGAAGAATTTCAACATCTTCTTCCTCTAAAGGCTAAGAAAATGTAGTCTTTTATTGGTCTGAACAACTCAAATTTAGGATGAAATTTCAAATAATTAAGTAACATTCTCCAGTCTTAACGAGCTTGTTGCAGTTGGCTGCAATAGGTTCCTGTCCTTAATAGTCACATCCTTTGTTGTCATCCAGGGGAAGCTAAGTCCTTGCCTTTTATTCTAGGTATGGGGCTGGCTGTATGGTATGAAGAGTACCTAAAACCACAGTAACATATGGCCCTATCCCATGACAGTCAGTAAGTATGTCCTGGTATCACTTTGATCTGTGCCTACCTTCTCCCACTCCATTATTATTTTGATGAGGCTGTCAATCAGAAATTCTGCCTCCTCAAGTTGACCAAGTAGTCCAGGGGTTGGATGGACACATAAACAAAGCAGGAGCAAATTTTTTAGGAAAAATGTAAAACCAGGGAAAGGAAAAAAAAAACAGAGAGAAGAGAGACTGACTCTGCTTTGGTGCATACAAGATCAAATCACCAGCTGTCACTTTGCCCACCACATGAAGCTCAGTGGAAAATGGAGCTAACAAGGAAAAGCAGAGCTGGAAGTAGAAAGATAAAAAACAGACTCATAACTACACTGAGCCTCTAGATCCAGCCATAATTGAAGCTACTTCTATTCTGAACTTCTTAGTTAAGTTTTTAGTTTAAGTTCGAATTTCCATTCGCTTGCCACCCAAACCTTCTTTACCAATACAGCAAACACGTACCTCAAGCCATCTCATCGATTTTCACAAAATGATCAAGGGACAGAAATGGATGGCTCAGGAAAAACCACCCCACTCCTAAAATCACAGCTCAGCACATGCAGCCACTCAAGAATATAAAACACAACCTTAGGCAGTGCCTCAACTTAATCATGCTCTGTGGCATTTTCAATTTATCGTTAGCCCCCCTGGGTGGGTATTTATTATAGTTTTTAAAAACCTTTATTAGTGAAATATAATTTTACATAGTAATTAGATTCATCTTCACAAAATCATACATGCAAGGAATTGGATTTCTCAAATCCCATCTCCCACCTTTTCTCCTCTCCCCCCTCCTCCTCTTCACTATTAAATTTCCATATATATATATATATATATATATATATATATATATACACACACACATAAAAGCAAAATTCCCCTTGGTATCTTTACATATGAATATGACATGATTTTTTTAAAATTCATTTATCTTCCCTGTTTCCTTCCTCCCTCTCATTCACTTACATCTATTCCACTGATCTTCCTATATCTTCTAAACATCTTATATGACATCTGATCCTCTCCCCTAGTGCCTTCTTTCCCTTTTTTTGCTCTAGCATCCACATGCCAAGAGAGAAATCATTTGCCCTTTTATTTTCTGAATCTTGCTTATTTTGCTTAGCACGATTTTCTCCATTTCCATTCATTTATCTGCAAATGCCATTATTTCATTTTTTTTATGGCTGAGTAAAACTCCATTGTGTGTACATACCACATTTTCTTAATCTATTCATCTATTAATGGGCATCTGGGTTGATTCTATAATTTGGCTATAAATTGTACTGTTATAAACATTGTAGTGGCTGTTTCACTATAGTATGCTGATTTTAGATCTTTTTGAATAAACACTGAGGAATGGGATAGCTGAATCATATGGTGATTCTATTCCTAGTTTCTTGAGGAATCTCCACAGTGCTTTCCAGAGTGGTTGTACTAATTTGCAGTATCACCAAAAATGTATAAGTATACATTGTCCCCACATCCTCACCAGCATTTATTATTATTTGTGTTCTTGATAATTGCCATTCTGACTAGAGCAAGATAGAATCTTAGTGTGGTTTTGATTTGTATTTCTCTAATTGCTAGAGATGCTGAGCATTTTTCATATATTTCTTGGCCATTTGTGTTTCTTCTTTTGAAATGTTTCTGGGTTTTTTTGTTTTGTTTTGTTTTTTGCCCATTTATTGATTGGGATATTTGGGGGGGTGTTGGTTTTGTTTTGGTCTTGTTTTGTCTTTTGGCATTGAGTTTTTTGAGTTCTTTATATGTTCTGGATATTAGTCCCTGGTCAGAAGAGCAGCTGGCCAAGATTTTCTCCCATTCCATAGGCTCTTTCTTCATTTTCTTAATCATTTCCTTTGCTATGCAGAAGCTTTTTAATTTGATGGTATCCCACTTATTAATTCTTGGTTTTATCTCTTGAGTTTTAGGGGTCTTTTTGAGGAAGTTGCTGCCTATATGATACAGTGTTGATCCTATGTTTTCTTCTAATAGTTTCAAGGTTTCTACTCTCCTTTCTAAGTCTTTGAACCATTTTGATTTCACTTTTTCTTGCTCAGAATTGCTTTGGCTATTTTGAGTCTCTTATTCTTCCAAATAAGTTTTAGGATTGTTTTTCCTAGTTCTATGAAGAATGACATTGGTATTATGATGGGGATTGCATTAAATTGGTATATTGCTTTTGATAGTACAGCCAGTTTGACAATATTAATTCTGCCTATCCAAGAACATGGGAGATCTTTCCATTTTCTGAGGTCTTCTTCAATCTTTTCCTTCAGTGTTCTACAGTTTTCATAATAGAGATATTTCACCTCCTTGGTTAGAACAATTCTCAGGTTGTTCTTGTTTTGTTTTGTTTTGTTTGTGGGGTTATTGTGAAGGAAGTAGTTTTCCTGATTTCTTTCTCAGCTGAATCCCTGTTGGAGTTATAGAAAAGGAATTGATTTATGGGTGTTGATTTTGTATCCTGCTCCTTAGCTAAATTCATTGATCAGCTCTAGAAGTCTTCTGGTGGAATTTTTTGGGTCTTCTAGATATAGGATCATGTCATAAGTAGTGATAGTTTGACTTCTTTTCCAATTTATATTCCTTTAACTTCTTTGTCTTGGCCAATTACCCCAGCTACAGTTTCAAAAACTATAATGAATAGAAGTGGTAAGAGTAGACATTCTTGTCTTGTTTCTGATTTTCTCCATTTAGTATGATGTTGCTTATAGGTTTGTCATATATAGCCTTTATTATGTTGAGGTAAATAAGTTTCTTCTATCCTTAGTTTCTCCAGTATTTTTAACATGAGTGGTTGCTATATTTTGTCAAAAGCCTTTTCTGCATTTTTGAGATGATCATATGATTCTTGTTCTTAATTATATTTAGGTTGTGAATTACATATGTTGATTTGTCTATGATGAACCAGCCTTGCAGCCTTGGGATGAAATACACTTGATCATTGTGTATTATCTTAATATGTTTTTGAATGTGATTTTTTAATATTTTATTGAGGATTTTTGCATCTATGTGCATCAGGGATATTGGTCTGTAGATTTTTTCCTATATGGGTTTTTGTCTGGTTGTGATATCAGGGTTATAGTGGTTTCATAGAATGTGTTTGGAAGTGTCCCTTCCCTTTCAATTTCATGGAATAATTTGAGGAAGACTGGGTTTAGGTCTTCTTTGAAGGTCTGGTAGAACTCTGCTGCGAATTCATCTGGTCCTAAGCTTTCTTTTTATTGATAGGCTTTTAACTGCTGCTTCAATTTCATTAATTTCATTACTTCATTACTTGAGAGCTCTTTAGGCTATCTTTCTGGTTCAGTTTGGGCAAATCACAGTGTCTAAAAAACTGTCACTGTCTTCCAGGATTTTCAGGTTATTAGAGTATAAATTTTCAAAATAGTTTTTAATAATTCTCTGGATTTAGAAGTGTCTAAGGTAATAAATTATTTTTCACTTCTAATCTCATTGATTTGGATCTTCTCTCTCTTTTGGTTAGTTTGGCTAAGGGTTTTAAAATTTTATTTATCTTTTCAAAGAACCAATTCTTCATTGTGTTCATCTTGTATATTTTTTTATTCTCAATTTCATTAATTTCAGCTCTGCTTCTTATTACTTCTTGTCTTCTACTGACTTTGGAGTTATTTTGTTCTTTTACTAAGTCTTTGAGGTGGAGCATACATTGATTTATCTGGGATCTCTATTTTTTAATGTAGGCCTCAAAGCAATAAATTTTCCCCTTCATACTACCTTTATGCTATCACAGAGATTTTAATATGTTGTATCTTTATTTTCATTTGTTTCTAAGAATTTCTTGGTTTACTTAATTTATTCTTTGGTTCATTCTTCATTTTTAAAAGTATTATTCAATTTTCATATATTTATGTGGTTTCTATTTTTTTCTTACTGTTGATTTCTAGCTTCATTCCATTATGATCCATAAAATGCATGGGATCATATTGATCTTTTTGCATTTGCTTAGACTTTTATTGTGACCTAGAATATGGTCTATTTTGGAAACAATTCCATGAGCTACTGAGAAGGTGAATTCATTCATTTTGGGATGAAATATACTTTAAATGTCTATTACGTGCACTTGATTTATAGTATTATTTAGGATGACTGTATCTTTATTGATTGTATGCTTTGATGACCTATCTATTGATAATAACGGTGTGTTGAAATCACCCAGTATTACTGTGTTTAGATCTTTTTAGGATTGAATGTCAAAGCATATTTTTTTTTAATAAAACTGGGTGCATTGACATTTAGGACATATATATTTACTATCTTTATATCTTCTTAATTGTTCCCCTTACCAGGATATAATGACCTTTGTCTCTTTTGATTGTTTTTTGCTTGCAATCAGCTTTGTCAGATAGAAGAGTGGCTATTCCAGTTTGTTTTCAGAGTTCATCAGCATGGAATTTTTTTTTTTCTACCCTTTTACCTTCTGCCTGTGAGCATCTATGAGATGAGTCTCTTGCAAACAGCACATAGTTGGGTCCTGGTTTTTCATCTGTTCTGCTAGCCTATGTCTTTTAATTGAAAAGTTGAGACCATTTATATTCAGTGTAATTATGGAAATGTGTTTGTGATTTGCTGCCATTTTGTTTTTTATTATGTTTAATTCTATCTTGATTCTCACTTAGTTGATTAGTCTTCTATTGAACTTCACTTGTTTTAGAGTTTTGTATTTTGTTTTTGGGTTCCTCTGTGTGCAATTTATCTTTGAGGATTCTTTGTAGTACTGGCTTGATTGTCATGTATTCTATTAGTCTGTCTTTGTCATGGAAAGTTTTTATTTCCCCATCAATTATGAAAGAGTTTTGCTGCGTATAACAATCTTGGGTGGGTGGCTATTTTTTATTAGAGCTTGGAATATCTCATTCTAGACCCTCTTTGATTTTAGAGTCTGTATTGAGAAGTCAGAAGTGAGCCTTTCTGGTTTGCTTCTAAATGTGACCTCATATTACTCTCTTGCAGATTTTAATATTCTTTATTTTCTATGTTAATCATTTTGATTATGATGTGTCTTGAAGAACTTCTCTTTTGGTTCAGTCTATTTGGGGTCCTGTATGGCTCTTGCATGTTCATATCCTTCTCATTTCTCAGGTTGGAAAGTTTTCTGCAACAATATTATTGGAAATGTTCTTAATTCCCTTAGCTTGTATCTCCATGTTCTCTTCTATCTCAGTGATTCTCAGGTTTGAACCCTTGATGTTCTCCCAGATTTCATGTATATTCTGATCATGTTCCATTTTTTCCCCTATATTGTATTCAGTATATTCAAATATATGTATCCTGTCTTCAAGGTATGAGGTTCTGTCTTTGAGGGATGAAGTTCTATATTCTATGTAACCTCATCTGTTGGTGATGCTTTCAAGCGAATTTTTAATTTGATTCTTTGTGTCTTTCATTTCTAGCATTTCTGATTGGTACTTTTCCACCTTTTCTATTTCTTTACTGAAAAGGTCTTTCATCTCCCGCATTGCTTTCTTAATTCATTCCTTAGATCTTCTTTTAGTTCATTGAACGTTTTAATAATCAGTTTTTATAATCTTTCTCTGGACTCTCATGCACTTCTGTATCTGTGGGATCCTTTGTTGGAGGGTTCTGAGTTCTGAGGAGATTTGTTTTCCTGTTTCCTCATGTTTTCAGAGGTCCTGGACTTGCACATCAGTTGAAGTGGACTCCCCTTCCTCTTTAATACATATGTCCTTATATGTGTAGCTTTTTGTTTGTTTGTTTTTTTAATTCTAGAATTTCTGTTTTTAATGTATGGGTGTTTTGATGTATGTGTCAAAGGGGGTGGGCCCTGAAGGTCCCTTCTGGTTATTCTTCTGTAGAACCTGGTTTTTGTTTTGGAGATTTTACCTCCCCACTTCTATGTGTTGAACTTATGCTTAGGCTCAGGTGGAGTTAGATCTTGTGTTGGGTGAGACTGGTGTTTTTTTTGTTTTTTTTTTTTTTTGCTAGATTATAAGAATTTCTCAGCAATAGACTCTCTACTCTGTAGGTTTGAAGTATCCCAACCACTTTCCAGCCCCTCTTAGAGTGAGGGGGTCTAGGAATAGAATGAATGTCAATAACTGATTATGAAGATAAATGTCCAGTCTACTCTAATGTCTATAACACTGTCACATCACTGAGATTTCCTCTTGCTTTGTGAGTTAGATGTTGAGGGACTGCTATGAGATGTTTCTTCCTCTAAACTGTCATCTTCTCCATTCTCACTGCATTTTTATTTAGGACTGGGTGAGAAAATAATTTTTAATCATCCCAGAATGCATTGCTACTAAAAGTTCACATTTCATCTAGATGCAACTACCCTAATGGATAACATTAAATCATCCACCTTTTAAAATCATATGCATTTTAAAAAAAAAACTATTAGCACCTTTGTTTTCTGACAATCAAGAATTTCCTGATGATGGCTGTTTAACACTTGCTAAAATTCTTACAGACTTTAAACTGACATCAAGGATTCCCATATTATAACCCCTTTCTCCTCCTTCTACCCAATTTCATGCAACTACTCACCTTCCCAGAAAAACTTGGCAACTCCTTCCTACACATGCCAACATATTTCCACTTCCATACATTTCCACAGGTAGTTCTTTTGACCCCAGAATAGTCTTTTTCAGTCATTTAGCAATCTCAATCCTAGATACTCTTTGTAGAACTGTGGGTTTCATCTCTTCTTGGAAACCATCATAGATATCTTACCCAAAGTTAACTCTCCCCTGTGAGATGTGATCGGTTTGCCAGTTGATACATACTTGGTAGAAGAGTGATCCATATTTAGGGTAGTGTTGTATTCTGGAGGATGCTCTATGAAGAGGAGTTTTCCAACACCCTTGCAATCTCCACCAAGTGCTCTGCACACATACCCAATGGCAATAATGACGATGGGGCTGACAGAGTGATGATGAACAAGAAATCAGGGACACTTCAAGCTAAAGTCCAAAGAATTAATTCTGCAGGTTAGTATTAATTCTCCAAGCTCTTACCTTTTATAACTATACCCTTTGGTGTTTTCTACACAAAGAAATTCCAGAAAATAGTGATTCAGGACCCCATCAGCTTCCCTGGAAGCCAACAGACACGATGTGAAGCAACTAGATACCCCATTTCTGCTCATGGCTGCCTGGCATTTCCTCACCAAAACCCAAATTTGTGGAGTTCCTTGTGTGTGAGAACACCCTTCCTTTCCTACTCCCTTTTCCTAAGACTCTCCTGTTGTACAAATGCAGGAATTTGTGCTGCTTCCCAGACTCCTCCATCCCATAATGACCTAGGTTCTCCAAAATCCTAGAGAAGAAAAGGCTCCCGTGGCTCCTGATGAACAGCTGGTCTTACACTTTGCCTGTGTTATTAAATTGTGTCTTCCCACCTCCCCAACAAGATGGAAAACTCCTCAGCGCAGGGACAATGCTTTGCATAGCTTCGTCCTTTTTCTGTGTCCAGCCCTGAGTTACATGGGATAAGCATTCAATATCCATTTATCTAATGAGGGATCTAATTGTGTTCCTTTAAAATGAAGTCACTCCTCTTTCTTCCAAAATGACTTTTAATTTGCCAGAGCTGGTACACATCTGTGTATATGTGTATCACTGTTAAAGAGGATAGTTAGCAACAGGCTAAACCATGGGTGTAGCAATGAAAGCATTATTCACTATCAAAAGCAAAGCAATATCTCAAAAATTCTCACCCATAAATGTGCACATATTAAACTCATTTTGTGCAGAAGGAGGGTATAATTGTACACAGTCTTGTGTGCACACCACTTTGATTTGTTGAAAACGTTGTTCTTCACAGAAAAGAGTGCAGCAACTACAAAACAGTAAATCTGCTCTTAGGTGCCAGCCCTGTTCCCAGCCCAATGTGACTGCACAAACTGCTAAACTCTGAGCCTCAGGATTCACATCTGAAAAATGGGGCTACTAAAGTCTGCTCTACTTCATAATTGTTGTACGAGGGAAATAAGGGAATGTTTTGAAAACATAAGAGTGTTGCCTAGTGGACTCCCATGGACCATGACTTCCTAGAAAAAAGTTGCTCCAATTAATGACCCTCCAGAAAACCTCCTCCTCTGAATACACAGTAATACAGTTAAAAAAATAAAAAACTTTAAAAGTCACCCTTGGATAAGGCACAATGAGAGCCAGCAGCACTGAGCATTCTTGGCTTGCCTGGATTCCTGGATGGTGGGACTAAATCATATGCAGGACCATGAATATGCTGAATAGCATCATTAAACTAGACCCTTCACTTAGATGCATTAATGGTGCTGTAGATCAACCACTGTGTCACACAGTGTGTTCTGGATGCATTATTAAATTAATTATTTATGCAATACATATTTACATGTTGGAGGCTCAGCACCCGGGCAACACCACCTGTTGTCTTGGAATACGCCCCTTGTCACGTAAAGTCTGAAGCACTTGTGAACATTTTAACAGGCTTGAGCGATAGCCCTGTGATGATCCCTGAATACACTCACATCAAAGCCAGACCCTAAACTACAAGAAGAAAACACTGGTTATGCTAGCATCAGCGTGCAGGCAAACCCCACTCTACAGGAAAGGCTCCATCTGTGGCAAAAAAAAAAAAAAAAATAGTCGGAAGGACCACTAACTAGACAATCAGGGCTAGGGACATTGACCCCCAGGAGAACTCAATGCACCAGAATCTTTCCTTGTCCAAATCTATGTATGGTTCATCTCTCCTGAAAAGCAAGTGCCTGACTGTGTGCAAAAAGAGTTATGGCTCTTGGTCTCTCCTATCAAGCTGCACTTGGCCTTTGATTCACTCAACAATTATTGATCCAGCCCCTATTTGTGCAAGTCAAGGGTCACATGTTCAAACACATAATAGGTATGTGAACAGAGATATTCACTGCAGCAACACTTACTAAACTGAAAAGCTGGAAACAGCCTGGATACCCATCACATGGTAGTTTATTTAAAATAGTTTACTGAAAAAGATTGAATATACTCAAGGGGCACAATGTAATGATTCAACATGTGTAGACTTTGTGTAATGATTACCTAAATCAAATTAAATACCTCCTTCACCACACATGCAGCACATTAGATCCTCAAAATGTGCTCATCTTATAACTGAAAGCTTAGACCATGTGACCCACATCTTCCATTTCCTCCACAATCCCCAGGCCCTGGCAACCAGTATTTAACTCTCTGCTTTGTGAGTTCAGCTTTTTTATATTCTCTCTGTAAGTGAGATCGCACAGTGTCCATCTTTCTGTGCCTGGCTATGTCACTTAACAATGTCCTCCGGTTTCATTCATATTTTCATACATGGCAGAATTTCCTTCTATTTTATGTGGCTGGATACTATTCCACTGTATTTATGTACCACACTTTCTTTAACCAGTCATCTGTAAACCAACACTTCAAATGCCTCTGTATTTTATCAATGGTAAATAAAGCAATGTGGTCATTTTAAATAAACTTGAGTGTAGCCTTTCATGGAATATTATACACAAATATTAAGAAAAATGAAATAGATTGGTACATACATATCTGAAAAGATATCCAATTAAAGTAAGTGAAAAAGAAGTTATGTGGAAGGTGTGATAGGATCCCATTAATTTTTATTTATTTATTTATTTATTTATTTTGTAAACAAATGGGGTACAACTTGTTTCTCTGGTTGTACATAAAGTAGAGGCATACCATTTGTGTAATCATACATTTACATAGGGTACTGATGTTTGATTCATTCTGTTATTTTTCCTTCCCCCCCTCGCACCCCTCTTTTTCCTCTATATAGTCTATCCTTCCTCCATTCTTGCTTCCCTCCCACCCCCTGTTATGTATCATAATCCACTTATCAGTGAGATCATTTGTCTTTTGGCTTTTTGGGATTGGCTTATCTCACTTAGCATGATATTCTCCAACTTCATCCATTTGCCTGCAAATGCCACAATTTTATTCTTCTTTATGGCTGAGTAATATTCCATTGTGTGTGTGTGTGTGTCTGTGTGTGTGTGTGTGTGTGTGTGTGTGTGTGTGTGTATCAAATTTTCTTTATCCATTCATCAATTGAAGGGCATCTAGGTTGGTTCCACAATCTGGCTATGGTGAATTGAGCAGCTATGAACATTGATATGGCTGTATCTCTGTAGTATGCTGATTTTAAGTCCTTTGGATATAGGCCAAGGAGTGGGATAGCTGGGTCAAATGGTGGTTCCATTCCAAGTTTTCTAAGGAATCTCCACACTGCTTTCCAGAGTGGCTACACTAATTTGCAATCCCACCAGCAATGTATGAGTGTACCTTTTCCCCACATCCTCGCCAATACCTATTATTGCTTGTATCCTTGATAATCGCCATTCTAATTGGGGTGAGATGGAATCTTAGGGTAGTTTTGATTTGCATTTCTCTTATTACTAGAGATGTTGAACATTTTTTCATATATCTGTTGATTGCTTGTAGATTTTCTTCTGTGAAGTGTCTGTTCATTTCCTTAGCCCATTTGTTCACTGGGATATTTGTATTCTTGGTGTAAAGTTTTTTGAGTTCTTTATAGATTAGTGCTCTATCTGAAGTATGAGTGGAAAGATTTTCTCCCACTCTGTAGGCTCTCTCTTCATATTGCTGATAGTTTCCTTTGCTAAGAGAAAACTTTTTAGTTTGAATCCATCCCAGTTATTGATTCTTGTTTTTATTTCTTGTGCTTTGGGAGTCATGTTAAGGAAAGATCCTAAGCCGACATGATGAAGATTTGGACCTACTTTTTCTTCTATAAGGTGCAGGGTCTCTGGTCTGATTCCAAGGTCCTTGATCCATTTTGAGTTGAGTTTTGTACAGGATGAGAGATAGGGGTTTAGTTTCATTCTGCTGCATATGGATTTCCAGTTTTCCCAGCACCATTTGTTGAACAGGCTATCTTTTCTCCATTTCATGTTTTTGGCACCTTTGTCTAGTATGAGAAAACTGTATTTATTTGGATTTGTCTCTGTGTCCTCTATTCTGTACCATTGATCTACCTGTCTATTTTGGTGCCAATACCATGCCGTTTTTGTTACTATTGCTTTGTAGTATAGTTGAAGTTCTGGTATTGCGATACCCCCTGCTTCATTCTACTTGCTAAGGATTGCCTTGACTATTCTTATTTTTCCAAATGAATTTCATGATTGGTTTTTCTAGTTCTATGAAGAATGTCATTGGGATTTTAATAGAAATTGCATTGAATCTGTAAAGCACTTTTGCTAGTATGACCATTTTGATAATATTAATTCTGCCTGTCCAAGAGCATGCGAGACCTTTCCATCTTCTAAGGTCTTATTCCATTTCTTTATTTAGTGTTCTGTAGTTCTCACTGTAGAGGTCTTTCACCTCTTTTGTTAGATTGATTCCCACGTATTTTATTTTTTTCGAGGCTATTGTGAATGGAGTAGTTTTCCTAAATTCTCTTTGAGAGGATTCATTACTTATGAATAAAAATGCATTAGATTTATGAGCATTGATCTTATAACCTGCTACTTTACTGAATTCATTTATGAGCTCTAGAAGTTTTCTGGTGGAATTTCCCGGCTCCTCTAAATATAGAATCATGTCATCAGCAAATAGGGATAGTTTGAGTTCTTCTTTTCCTATTCGTATCCCTTTAATTTCTTTGGTCTATCTAACTGCTCTGGCTAGTGTTTCAAGGACAATGTTGAATAGAAGTGGTGAAAGAGGGCATCCCTGCCTTGTTCCAGTTTTTAGGGGGAATGTTTTCAGTTTTTCACCATTTAGAATGATATTGGCCATAGGCTTAGCATAGATAGCCTTTACGATGTTAAGGAATGTTCCTACTAGCCCTATTTTTTTCTAGTGTTTTGAGCATGAAGGGGTACTGAATTTTATCAAATGCTTTTTTTGCATCTATTGAAATAATCATGTGATTCTTCACTTTAAGTCTTTTGATATGGTGAATTATATTTATTGATTTCCAGATGTTGAACCAACCTTGCCTCTCTGGGATAAAACCCACTTGATCCACTTGATTGTGGTGCACTATCTTTTTAATTTGTTTTTGTATGCAATTTGCTAAAATTTAGCCACACTAACAAAGAGAAGGAGAGAGAAAACTCAAAGTACTAAAATTCAGGATGAACAAGGAAATATACGATAGACATTATTGAAATACAAAACAGAATTAGAAGATATTTTGAAAATCTATATTCCAACAAAATAGAAAATCTCAAAGATATCAACAGGTTTCTAGAGACATATGATTCACTAAAACTGAATCAAGAGGACCCACACAATTTAAATAGATCAATTTCAAGTAATGAAATAGAAGTCATCAAAAGCCTACCAACAAAGAAAAGTCCGGGACCAGATGGATTCTCAGCTGAGTTCTACAAAACCTTTAAAGAAGAGCTCATTCCAATAGTCCTCAAAGTATTCCATGAAATAGAAGAGGAGGGAACCCTTCTAAACTCATTCTATGAAGCCAATATCACCCTGATTCCTAAACCAGACAGAGACACATTGAGGAAAGAAAATTTCAGACCAATATCCTTAATGAACATTGATGCAAAAATTCTCAACAAAATCTTAGCAAATCGCTTACAAAAACCCATTAATTTAAATACACACACACACACATACAATTATACACTTGATGTATGTGATCATACATGTATAAGGAAACACGGAGAAAGACAGACACTAAATTTGTGAATGTGGTCACCTCTGAGGAATGGAATTTTTGGGGGGAGGTAGGAATAGAGAATGGCCTTCTGCTTTTTCTGTTATACATTTCAATGATATCTGAATTTCTTCCTCCCTTTCCTATTTGTTATAAGCACCTATAAAAGACATAATTTTAAAATGTTGTACAAAACCTTCTTCCCTTCATGGATCCTCCAGTATCCTAACCACTCTCACTGGGAACCAGCAGCTAAGCTCCTTAATGCTCCAGCAAATAAAAAACCATAAACACATTCTTAAACACACACACATGCGCACGCACACACACACACACACACACACACACACACAGACTAGGTGTGAGCAATGTCACTGCATTAAAAACCTTTCCCTCATTAATTCCTCACCCAAAGATCAAGCTTGTTTAATCTCTTCCTATCAGTGAAAATATATTTGGGAAGATCTTCCTCCACAGGGTATATGGTTTCTTGTAAAATAGATAAAAAAAAAAAGATCACCATGATTAAATTCCATTATACAAAGCCTGTCTGAATGTCCTGAGCCACTTCTGATAAAAAAGTTTGACATGAATCAATAGGTCTTCCTTCACAGAGCCAAAGAATTCCTATTTTCACTGAAATTCATTGAGCTCTGACTATGACTGCATACTCAATATTTTCTCCAAAATTCAGAAAAAGCTGCTTGCTCCAAGAGTTTCTATGAAATCTCTAAAGCTGATAAAACACAAGCCACGTGTACAGAGGATAGGACTGTCAGTTTCCAAGCAGGATGCCAGATACTTACATCTATGGTCTCACTTATTCATCATAAAACTCTATAGATGCGATGTCTCAGGATGGGTAGGTACCCAGGACTGAGATGCGGGCTGCACAGAGGAGGCTGACTGTGGAGCACCCCAAGGATGAGCTGCTCTTGCAGTGAAGCTGCAAGACTGTGCAGATGAGGTGCACAGGGATGCAGCTGGATCAGAGCCCCACTCTCCCTGGGGGTGTCTGGGTTACCCTGCCCTGAGACGAGATGGCCACCACACCCTGGCGAGGACTCTGGCTGCCCCAGGAGGTCGGCATGACAGCGGGAGAGGCAGTTTTCTTAGGCGAGGGCAAATCTTCAGGAGCAACTCAGCTACCAACACTCCCAGCAACCGTGGGAATGGAAACTCATCCTAAAGTGGGGATCTGGGTTTGCCATGCAGTGTCTACTACAACCACAATTTCTGTTCCCACATTCTAGGAATGAGGACACAGCCCAAGGTATCCTGGAGAGGCAGGATTTGAGCTCATACTTCCAAAGCTCCTTCTCTAAGTCCCTATTGCCTCCCCAAACCAGATGCCCACTCAGGGAGTCCAAATGGGGTACTACATCTCACTCTTAAAACTTAAATTTCTATGCATGTCATTTTGCTCATCCAGAGAAAGGGGAGTAAAGAACTTCTGAATCTAATTTTTAAAGAAATCTATCAAGCAGAAGGCATCTGTCACAAGCACAGCAGAGGGACCTTGCTAACAACCACACGGATAATCAGGGCTCTGCTGCTTCGTAATCACTTCAGCTATCTGGTGCCCTGTGCGGAAACCTCCACCCAGCCTGTGTGTCTTCCTGATGAGAGGGTTAGTTTCAAATGGATGCTTTGAAAAACCTATTTATTCTGTTCCATTTCCACACTCCATGTCTTATGATAAACTACCAAAAATAGAAGCAATGGAGGATAAATGGAATGAGAGAGAAATGCACATTTGGGCACATGGGAAAAGAGAACAAGGAAGAGGAGAGAAGGGGGAATCTCTTCTTCCCACGACATTTCCAACCTCGGGCCTGGCATCCAATCCGGGACCCACGAATTACCAGCCCAAAACCACTGGGCACTTTCACACCTGTTTCCTCAGCTATTAACGGGGAGGGATGGCGCATAGACCCGAAGGGTCATGAAAAGAAGCTGGGATTGTGAGCATTCTCTGCTTAGTACCATGCAAGCCCAGAGTGGAGACTTAATAAACAGCAGCTCTCTGCGTTACTGTCAGAGATGCCCTCGCGGTCATTGATACCCACCCCCCAATGGCCAACTACAGCTGGAAAAGTCGGAATGAAAAAGTGCAAGATACGGGTTTTTCTGCAAAGTAGGTCAGCTAATAAATGGCCTTACTCTTCTATCCTTAAAGACACCCCCTAAAATAGCAAGTTCTCCCCCAACATCTTCTATCCTCTCTTGTAGGTTGCAGCTTCCATTGTGTCTGCTGAAATGATCGCAGCTCCCCCTCTTCATCTGTAAGCCTCATCCACCCCACACAATGGAGCTCGCAGCCTCCTCGCCTCCTGGCTACTCAGCCACTGATAAAGAAGGACTGCACTGAGGCATTCTGCTCTGCTGGGGAAGCCGAGGTTCCTGGATCCACCAGCCCCGCAGAGATGCCTCACTGTTTGTTAAAACTATTTGTGAATCCCCTAAGAATAGCAAGCCCTGAGGCCACCGTGGTCCAGACAGCCATCACTGAATGAGGACTGTCCCTGGTGTGTACTCCCCGGCAACCTCCACCACAATCTGGGGAAATTGTTAACAATGCTGAGTCCCAGGACTGCTGCATCAGAATCTTAGGGGTGGCCCTCCGAAGCTGCATATTTAAACAGACTTCCAGATGATTCCATTCCAACTAATGTTTGAAGGCCCCAGAGAGACACAGTTGTCTCACTGGACTACAATGACAGCCCTGCTTAGAGGGGTTTTCTTTACAGCCTAGACCACCAGCCTTGGTAATCACAACTTTTTCTGAACTTCCCTGGTCCCCAAATCCTGCCCCCACATGCCTCAAGTATTCATGCAATGGCCATTAACTCCTTATTTGACTTATTTTATGCTTAGAAATACATAGTCCATTAATGTTCCTGGAGATTGATGATCCATGGAGAAATGTTCCATTTTCCCCGACAGTACATCGAGCAAGGATAAGAATAATGATTCATTCAGCAATATAGAGCACCTACTGTATGCCCATTCTGTGCAGATGCTGTGGAGGATCGAGACGTATAAGTAAGTCACAGCCCAATGTTACAGGACCTTATTGTATATACACACAGGAAACTCAATCCATCTTGTGCCTAACAACTTCAAAAATATTATGCACCTGAAGCTGCCTTTACCACTGAGACACCCGTGGTCCAGGCACATGACTGGAAAGCTGACTTCCATTCTTATTTTCCTGCTGCTGCAGGTACAGATCTCCCCCAGCCACCTTCCCTCTGTTATTTCTCTCTAAAGCTTCCCATAGCCTCCATCCCCCGACCTTCCCCAACTTAGGAAAATAAAGGTTCAATTCCTTCCCCAGATGAAAAGAGATGCTCCCAACTCATAAAGATTTCCAGGTTGCTAATACACACACACACACACACACACACACACACACACACACACACACACACAGTGCCATGAGAGCTAATACTCAGTTACTGACCCCAAATCAACTACTGATCAGTTCATGAATATCTGCATGTGTCCAAAATGCAGGGCAGAAAAAACCAGACACTCGTCTGGGGTAAGGGTAAAACATAAAAAAGAAAGCAAATACACCCCATGGTCCATTTATTTAACCAAAATGGACCCACAATCAGAAAGCCACACAATGGAGGACACAAGCAGTAAGGGACAGAGCAAGTGATCATTATTTTAGCATCTGTTCCATGTCTTCGGTCAGCAAATGCAGCAGAAAACAACAAAGGAGCAAAACCAGGAGCGAGTGTTGTCCCCAAAGCCAGGGTCAGATGCTGCAGACCTGACCAGGAATATAAACCCGACAGGGCTCAGGCAGGGGGCATGAATCAGAAGACACTTCCCAGAGGAGGCGAGGCCAGTCCTGATATCTTTATCTTTTATTGATACTTATCCAGGGGAGAGTTCTCCATTTGTTTCCTTTAATATTTTTTTTAGTTTTCTAAACCCACACAAACAACTTCTTCCAACCCTCCCACTCCAGTCTTTTCAGCCCTCTCCCACTGCCACCCCCATCACCAGGAGCACAGTCTGGTTGCTAATGCAGTGGGCCAGCCTGCATCTGATAGGTCCAGGGGTCCCCTTGTCACTATGTGGATGGAATTCCTCCATTTGGTTGCTATGACACCATGGCGCTAGGGCTCTTTAGCCTTGTTACCATGGAATCCTTCCTTCCCCGTCCCTCACTGCAAGTCAGGAGGGCAACAGCTCTGCAGGGCAAGCTGCCCACAGGATGCTGGCCATGCTCATCCCCCCTGGATGCTGCCCTAGAGGATGCAATGATCTGAGCCAGCTGCAATCACACACCTGGACCAAAGAGGCCTGCAGAAGACTTTTCCAGTGGACCTCTCCAAAGGTCAAATGCATAGAACAGCCTTTTAAAATCCATATCTGGAAAACCAAAGTGCTCCGAATGCACATGGGTGCTCTCTTCCATAGAGGAATCCCTGGGTGTTATTGTAGAGAGGAGCCCCCGGCACAGTCTTGCCTGGTCCCTGGAGGTGCAGCCAGGGGTCAGCAGTGCCCCTTTAGACTATGGATCAGTGGGAAGCACCTATTGTCCTCCACCCTGGAACTCAGGACCTTGTCTTCATTAACTCAATTTCCTCATGATGATGAACACAGAGAGACAAAGGGGATGTGAGGAAAGGGAAGATGTGTCTTTGTGCACAGAAAATCAGTGTAAAGGTTGCCGTGACACCAAAGTCCACATCTCTGAATTACCATTCTAGGTTTCATGAGGGTCCTACTGCAAGTAAGGGCAAGGTACCCAGGTGAGGTGGCAGGACGCCTGAGTGCCAGCTATGCCTCAACATTGTATTTTTGGACAAAGCATTTCTTCTCCGGGAGCCTTGGTTTCCTCATCTGAATAGTGTGGTGCTCTGAGCAGATCCTCTCTCCAGGCTTTTCCCAAACTGACATTCTTCACCTCTTAGTGGGACTTTAGGGGACTTCTGAATCAGCCCTCCGGTGAGGAGCAGGGCAGCAGAACCAGGCCACCAAGGACTGGCTCCTCAAATCCAGACCCTGTGTTCCTCACTGGAGATGTTCCAGGGTCCAGAGAAAATGCTTCAGCTCCAAAAATAGGCCCTGTGGGTGCTGCCACCCAGGTGCAGACAAGGGAAGAAGGCAGCTGACTCCTCAGTGCACAGAACCCAGAGCGGACTTGATTGCTGTGGCTGTTCTTCCTCAAACATTCCACGTTTTCAGAAAAGGAACTTTCTGTTGGCTAGATAGCAAGCAAACCTAAGAGTCTCAAAACATTAAAACTAAAACATGCAAAAGCCTGCCGATGCTGCAGAGCTGAAGTGTCTGCTCTCTGATGTTGCCACAGTCTTTACAGGATCCTGCAGGGTTGAGGAATCAGTTCACACGTCCCTACTCCCCACAAACCTCAGCTAGGGAATCCTCGCCTGGAACTCCTTTTCTCTGGGTCTCAGTGTTTCTGCTTCCCATGCCCCACTGTCCAGCCATCAGCAATGACACTGGGCTGGTGGGTGGGGGATAAAACAGTGGAGCAGCTGAGAGGTCCCCTGTCACATAGGTGTTGCTGCCCAATGAGGATGAGCGTGTCCCATGAAAAACCATCAGCATGTACAAAGGTTCTAGGCAGGAATGATTGAAAGATATAATTCCAGATTCCACTGTTCTAACATGAAGAGACAGATATGAAAACAAGCAACCCTAAATCCATAAGGTGTTGGGTGAGGGGAGGGCAATATGAACAGAGTGGGCAGGTCACAGGACAAAGAGGCTGAGTTGGCCAAGACTGGCAATGGGGGAGGAGGTCCCTTTAAGATGAGTGGATCTCGTTGAGGCAAGAGAAACACAGAATGCACAAAGGTCTGAAGGCGACAGGGACACAGAGCTTTTTAGAGTCACGAGCAGTTCCATCTACCTGGGACTTCATGTGGGAGGAGCAGACTGATGGAAGCTGGAACATGAAGGCAACAGAGGGGACAAACCATGAGGGACTTTGTGTGCCAAGCAAGACGAATGGGCAGCCAGAGTTCCAATCCCCTCAGGAGTGTTCCTGGGACAGGAGGCCACTCCCAGCCACCCTCAAACCAGTGGCACTTCTGACCGATGACGACCCTCCTACTCCCTCAGGCCACGCAACCCACTCCGGGCATGTCCTTGCCACTGGGAACTCAGGGCCTCTTGGCCAAGAACTGGCTGTGTCAAGTTGGCTCCCGGAGGAGTCAGGAGCCTGTGGTGTGCACCAGCAGGTAGCCAAGGGCTCAGCAGAATCCCACCCAGACCAGCTCCGTGGGAAAGGTTGAAATGAAGGGGATCTGAAGGAGAAAAAGAGAAGAGAGGAAGAAACAGAGGGGAGGAAGAAAAAGGAGGAGAGAGGAGGAAAAAAGAGCTGGGACAGAGGAAAACTGGAGCTGAGGCCCAGACGCCCAGGGATGGGAGAGCGCTGAGCTCTGCGGGAGGTTTCTTTCAGGGAGGAAACAAGCTGTCCCAGGGCAGTACCCCTGCCACCAAGGACCATGGTGTGGCAGGTGTCCACACACTCTGCCGCTCCACCCACAGCCAGTTGTCAGGAGCTGGAGTCAGCTGCTAATTCACAAGCCCCTCTGCTGCACTACGTTCCTGCTTCTGTGCCAGGGAGCACCCCCACACCCACATAGCCTCTGCCTGGAGAGCTCCCTGGGCCCCAATACCCCTCCCTCCAGCTCCCAGCTTGCAAGCCACTGGGCAGGCGATGGACCAGGCTGCTTCCCACGGCTTCCCTGACCACTTCTGTGGCTGTCCTAGTTGGAACCAAGATGGAGGAGGTGATAGAGGCCAGAGACTGACAAGGGTTGAGAGGCCAAGGACAAGGCGCCCAATTAAGTTTGAATTTCAGACAAACAAATCCCTTGACTGTTGTTGTCCTTGTTGATTTGTGTTTGGGCTTTTTGCTAAATCTGGCAGTGCCATGATTGGTATACAAATCCCCTTCCTTTTGTTCTAAGTCTCCCTCCTGAAGCTACAGACAATGAAGAGGATGATCACTAACATTTTGAGCTGGGCCCTTGCAAACAAAGCACCTGCCTTAGTTCATCAAGTTCTCCCAACAACGCCATGGCATCGGTGTGATGTATTATCCCCAATACACAGGTGAAGATGCTGAGGCTCAGAACTTGTCCGAGGCACACAGCTAGGAAGTGAGGTTTAAATGGGACACAGAGTCAGACTCCAGAGCCTGTGCCCTCCAGCCCCAAGCTGCCCATACCCTCTTGAGAGGGGCAGCAGGTCAAGGTAACAGTGAGCCAGAGAGGGCACATGCTCAAATTATTACCAGGGAAGCCTGGAGGGCTTCTCCTCCCACACCTGTCCCCAGTGTCCAGTCACACTGGGGAGAACCTCACAGAAACCCTGTACAACTTAATGTGCATTTACATTTGGGCTGGCCTCTCCCAGTCATTTGAATACGGGGTTATGTTATAGAGAGTAAAGATGTTGGTCATCCTTAAAGGAAACTCAGCCACTGGTATTTGTTTTTGAGAAAGAACTTTTCCAATTACCCTACTCCCTGCTGCTTGGAGGCAGCAAAACAAGGTAAGGGACCCCAGGAGTTCCCAAGTATGTCAGGCAGCACCCCACTGCACAGGCCAGATGGGCTGGGTGATTTTTATGGCCTTGGGAACTTACTGTAGGGCCAGGCAGGAGAGGCTGTCTTGGTGGAAGGAAGACTCGAGGCCAGGTTGGGATGGGTGGGTGAACAGGAAGACTACAAGGTGGACCAAGAGAGACCGCTGACTACCTGGAGCTCCTGCCAGGTGCCTGGGTCTTTTCCATCACGTGCAGACTTCAAAGACAAGAAGAGAGGAGGGAGGCTGGGAACTGTCCAGGAGGGAAAGCAAAGGGAGGAGAGAGCAAGAGATGAACACGGAGGAGAAGAAAGAGCCTTCCACTCTCATCTGGCTCCCCCACAGGTTCCCAAACCTTCCTGGCCATTACACCAGGCCTGTGGGGACATTTTCCCAGAGGCAAACAGGGGCTCTGTAGAAGTCCTGGGGTCTCAGTTCGGGGAAGGGTATTTCTGGAAGGGGGGACAGCAGGAGCAGTGGTGAGCAGCTGGGGCTGGGGGTGGGAGCACAAGGACAGTTGGAGGGGACCACCAACTGCTGCAGACTCAGACTGCGGTGACTCCAGCCGCCTGACTCACTCCTGCACCAGTCTCCTGGATAAATAAAATGACAACATTGTCGTGAGCTCGGGAACACCCACGACTGGTAGACCACAGAGAAGAAAATCCTGTGCCACACAGAATGGCCTCCCTTCCCAAGGAGTTGATCATGCCCTGGCTGAAAAACACTGGCGAGAGCCATGCTCATTTCCAGGCACATGTATGCATTCTTAAAGGCCTAGAGGCGCTGCGGTGGCCAGGGCTTGAGCCAGCAGACTAGGGAAATCCAGTGAGCCTAGAGGCACTGCCGGGCCGGGCCTGAGGAGCTGTGTTCAAACAGAGGTGTCGGATGTGGCATGGGTAAGGGTGTGCAGGGTGCCTTGAGCAGGTGACGCTTGCAGCTGCTGCCTCTGGCTGGGCAGGGAGAGACACCCCAGGCTGACAGCACCACCATCTCACTCCAGAAGAGCACCGGCAGATGGCCCTAGAAGCCTCTGTGCCTTAAGAGGATTTCCTTGGGGTCAGTGGTGGCAGCCTGAGTGTTAGAAGCAACCCCAGGGGGAGCCACAGGCTCATCCTCGGGCAGCTGGGGGCACTGCCTTGCCCTCCAACGCACAGCTGGGTCCTGCCCGCATGCCACTCACTCCGGGCCTCTTTTGGGGCTTCTTGCGCTGCATGCCCACCACCTATTCACCAGTCCATCACTCCTCCTCTTCATCGTTGTTAACATCGACTGAGGATTTTCAAAATACATGCCTAGCACACTGCTCTTCATATGTAGGAGCTCATTCAGTCCCCCATCTACCTCGGATGATTCGTATTATCATCACTATCATTTTTCAGATAAGACACCTGAGGCACCAAAGCAGGCTAAAAAGACAAAACTATAGAGAGGTCCCACAGGCGGCCAGTGATGGAGGAGCCTGACCAGCATGAGTTCAGCAAGGGACCTCTGTGCTCCTCCGCAGCCCAGCAAGTATGTGAGGTGAAGACTCAGTAGAGTTCGCTTCTTGTCCCTGTGGTGGCTCCTGAGCCTGGCACATAGTGGGTGCCCAATAAATAATGCTCAATTCGAACAAGTGAATGAGTGGGCATTGCTGACTCCATGTGGCACCGTCCCAAAGAAGGCAGGCATGTCACCACCTTAAGGCAGGAACAAAAAATGCAGCAAAGGAAACACCTTATAAATGTCACCATCTTTAATCCTCACAGCCACCATGTGAGGTGACATGACTCATGGGCTGTGGTTGAGGACGAGGCTTCCAAGTTCTTCATTTTCCTGGGGTCAACCCTCTGGAGTGTGGTAGGACCAGTGCCTGGCCGTACAGCAGGTCCTGAACCACTTTGGAAGCACCATCTTGACTCCTGGAATCCCCCAGAACCAATCCCTGCATCCCACTCCCACAAACCTCCAGTGCCTGTGTCTTCTGCTCCCACAGCACTCTCTATAAAAGCCCCCATCGGAAACTTCGCGGGCTTTCTAGGGTGCTCCTTCAGACTACTATAACGCAACGAGAAAGCCAGCATCTTCCCATCATGCCTCTCCACATTGTTCCCCAAGTCCAGCAGGGGAAGATGTACACTGGACACAGTATTCATAAGTCAACTGTCTGTCAGCGGGACACCAAGAGAACATGGAGAGACCATCCCAGGCCTTGCTGGCCACTGGCATTGCCCAGCCTGTCACTTCTGAATTCTAAGGCCAGCGCAGTCCAGAAGTACCATAGCTAGCTTCCCCATCACTCTCTAAGCTGCTGTTTAGCTGAGACACAGTCAGGTGACAAAAGGCAGCTGGCACTAAATATCACCCACGGCATCAATACAATGAGCCATCCAGATAGTGTCAAGGCAAAGGAGTAGAATTATCTTTCTCTTCAGCACATTCCTCCCTTACTCAGGCTTCATGTTATGGGCAAAAAGTTGAATGGTCCCCCCAGATGGTTCTCGGAAGACCCCTTCGGCTCCATCTTCCCCATAAAGAGCAAGTCTGAGGGCCAGCAGTGGCCAGGCAGCTGGGACTCATTTCCAAACCCTCTGCTTTTCCTGAACCTGAAGCACACTGAATCATGGGCATTCTGGCTCTGAGAAGGCTATCCTGCCTCTAAGACCAAGAGGCACACGCGAACTTATTCGCAAACTTCCTATCTGAGTACTGTGCCCCAAATAGAAAGGCTTTCCAAGTCTTCTTTGGCTTCCTGGACTCTTCATGACCCTGATCCAGTCAGTTCAATGCAGAAGGTGGCCAGGATGCCTCAGAAATAAGGCCATGGTCTCTACTCCTAGAACATTTAGGGCCCTCCTCTCAGCTCTGTGAGAACTGGACTGAACTATGTTCAGAGACCCTGGGAGACCAGAGCCCCCAGAATGCTGTTTGAAAGCCTACAGCCCCAGACTGGCCACCATGCCAAGGAAGATCTGAATTACTAGATAAGAGCCCAGACCAGGACTGAGCTAGTCTCAGGAACAGAGAGCAGAAATCTCCCTGCAGCTCATGGCTTGCTTCAGTGGCCAGAATTAGATCCCTTCATCTCAAACTCCCTTCCAGTTCCCAACCAAGGGGCAGCCAAGTTTCCTAACTCAGGTGTCATTTTGAAATACTTTTCTGTCAGGAAACCCATTTTCCAAAGATGTAGTAACATAAAAATCCTGACCAAAAATTCATCTCGTGCATTTTGTCTGATAGCCCCCACCTTCCACCCAGCTCCAGGAGGCAAGATACGTTAACCATACCATTGCCCACAGAGGTTATGTCTTAAGGGGGTGACCCAAGTTCTATGGGAAGCTTCCCCCTGCCTGGAACTAAAGCTGAAAGCATTCCTAACAAGAAGAGCTAACCTCCTGCTTACAAGATTCAGGCCTTCTTTAGATTTGCATGGACTCCTACAACAGCCTTTCAAGGTAGTGACACCATTGTCCCCTTTTCACAGAAAAGGGAATTATAGGAAGAGAAGGTACCGGCCCACTTCACAGAGTTGATACACGGAGAAATCCAGGCCACGGGACCCCAGGTCCTGGCCTCACTTTCATTCATTCACCAAATAACCATCAGGTAAGAGACACAAGGTGAGATGCTCATGAACCACAGGAGGACTTCTTCAAATGAACTGCCTTCAAGAGAGTCGTTTCTTCCCACAGCTCTAGAGATAAGGTAAAGCCAGGAGCTTGTGATCCCAAAGTGTCTCCATGCCCCTAATCTTGCTAAGTTTCCCCATCTTTATCACATACCCAGCATCGACCATAATCTGTGGGGGCTAGAAACAAGATAGACAAACTATCTTCATGGGGCTGGTATTCTCATAAAGGAACAGATGGTACATAAGCAGAGTAGTAAAATATATCATATGAAAGATACCTGTAAGGAAGAAAATCGGAGCAGGGAAAGGCAACAAGCAGGAAAACAGGGAAGGAAGGTCATGTAGTTTTAGTCTGGGTGGCCAGACCAGCCTCACTGAGCAGACTTAAGGTAAGAGAATGAACCATGCAGCTATGTGGGCACAGAGCAACCCAGAGAGAGGGAACGACCATGCAAAGGCCCTGAGGCAGAGGCTTGGCTCCACTGGTGCACTGGGGAACAAAGAGGCTGGAGTCACCGGGCGGAGTGAACCAGGGGAGATGAGGTAACTGGGATCATGAACCACTTGATGATCACAGTATGGACTCCGGCTTTCACTCTGATGGGTCCCCTCATGACGGATGGGGAACCCAAGCTTGGGGTGAGTTGGTGATTCAGTAAATGCCACCCAGAGAGTTTAAACGGACACCCCAAACATCAACCTGAACCCTTCATGGGATCAAGCAGGGCCCTGGGGCCCTCCCTCCTGCCCACAGTCCCTGACAACCCCATCCATCTCTGACTTAAAACAGCTATGGTGCAAACTGACACAAAAAGGCAAGTATTGGCGGCTTTCAGCTCAGCAGCCCCCATGCTGTAGTCAAGGGTGGGGGAGGATGACGGAGACGCCTCCTGGCACCAGGAAAGGGATGCCAGAGTGCCAGGAACCCAGCAGTAGGGTGAGCTCACTCTCCACTCGCCTTCAGCTCTCTGGCTGTAAAAAGCAACCGCCCTTCCAGGAGGCGGGTTGGTTCACTGGGAGCAAGTCCCCCTGTGCTGATCCATGAGCACCTCCCCACGTGCGTGCTACAGATAAGTAACTCACGTTTCCCATTTTAAAGCGGGAAACACGACCCACAGAGTGTGGCATGTGTTACACCCACACGTGAGCACGTCTTCTTCCCTAGAGAGAAGGAATCACAGGAGGATTCAGGGCGAGGATTCAGGGCAGGCAGGGAGAGCTTGCTGGCTTCCCCACCCTGCCCACTCGGTCCATCCGGAGGCTGGTCTTCTGAAGACACGTGCTAAGGCTTTGCCTGCACTCCCTCTTTCCGGTCCTTGAGAAAGGCTCTCAGGACCAGTTCAGATTCTCAATAAGGGCTCACCTGCAGTTTGCCTGCCTCCTCACGGAGCCAAACCTCCCAAGAGCCTTCCAGGGGACTGGCAGACTCCAGGATTGCAAAGCACCAGGAAGTCATGGACCAAAGCCTCAGTGCAAACGGCAGTGATGGCAGGCACGGCGCCATTTCAGCCCTTTGTTTCTAGGACCAGGCATGGTTCTGGGCCTGCACATGCAATAGCTAGGTTAGCCCCCACAACCATTGTGAGGAAGGTTCTATGATTGTCTCCATTTGACAGATGAGGAACTGAGGCAGAGGGAGGTGAAATGACTCCCCCAAGGTCAGGCAGCTGGTTAAGTACATAGCTGGGATTTGAACCTAGGTGTCTTGATTTCAGAGTCCACCCTCTAGACAGCCTCTCCAGGACAAGGTCAAGGGTCCACCCACTTCAGGGGCATGCCAGAGATGAGGATCACTGGACTGAAAAAAGATGCATTCAGGGCAGAACCCATACATAAACTTTTAGTCCTCATGAAGACCACCATCTCTACAGCACCACTCCACCACCCCGGACACTGACTCCCTGCCCCTGCCAGTGCTGCATGTGCTGTGTTGACCTGTTTTTATTGGGTAACTCTGACATGGCTAATTCATGCACCTGTCTCACCCATCACTAGACCCTGAGCTCCTCAGGCTCCCTGTTCTAGTCCAACTGCCTCCCTCTGAGAGGTCCTACAAGAGCTCACAGTAGCAATCAATCAATATGTGACAGGTGAATTAATGAATGAGTTTGTGAACAAATGAAAGAATCTGGCCAGTCCAGATGTTTAAGGTGTCTGTCTCCTTGTCTCCTTATTAACTTAATATTCAGGTCATCTTAATATCCAGGTCAACATTTCCTATATGCCTCCCACAAATCCCAGGGCAAGACTGAAATGCACATTTTATAAAGATCCATTTCATATATGTACTGTATATACACATTTGTGTGTGTGTAGTCTTTTCCTTTTGTTGAACTTAATGCCATGTTTCAGTTTAATTTTAAAAAGCACAATAGCTTAAAATGTTGGATCTTCATGTACTGTATGATTCATGAATATTTATCACTCTGGGCTATCTAAAATTGAATAATTATTAGCAATTAAAAGAAGGTCAAAAGAAGCCTTTCTAGTACAGTCCACCAAAGGGAAAAGGTAGAAAAGGGATGTTGCAATCTGGAGTCCTCAGCAAGGACTCTGAAGAAAATAGAAGAAAGTACAGGCAAAAACCTGTGCTTAAAGGGCTGTCCAAGTCCCTGAAGAAAGTTCCAGAAGGTTTGAAGCAGGGATGTTCTACCCAAGAGTCATTTATTTTGATGGGAGGAAAATGGACTGGATGTGAACAGAATGTGATTGACAACTCAGAATTTTCAGGGACAATCATGCAAGAAGATGAGCTTGGTCAAGTTCCTCCACCAGCCTGAGTATGTTTCTTATGTTTCCTTCATTATTCACCTTACAGTGTTATGAGACAAGTCACATCAAGAAAGCTGCTGGCAGTTCCTGACACACCCTATGTGCTCAATAAGTGCTGGGTCCCTACTTTCCTCTTTCAAGATGGACAGGTTCTCAGCAGCCCTAGTGAGCCACCCAACAGCTTTTACTTCTTTCCCGGTAAGAACCAGTTTCTGGTTGACATCTCCTTTAATTCTGCACCCATTAACTCCTCAAACACCATCGAAAGTGACCCCAAACACTTTGCCCCATTGCACAGTTTCTCCTCGAAAACAACAAAAATCAGTCTTCTGCTCTTTCTAACCCCCGTCTACCCTTTGTCCTCTTAAGACCATAGAGAACAAGCCTCATCCTTCTATATACAGGCCTTCCAAATATTTAAACCTCTTGACCCCAAAGTCTTCTCTTCTCCAAACAAAATGAACCTACATTTTCAGTGGTTTATTTTCCCATGGGGTCCTGTGTCCTTCCTTCACTGAGTTCATCTCCCACATCTAATGATTCTCTCATTTGTCTTCAGCTCCCAGATCTGAACATGGCAGACATGGCCAGGTGGGAGGGGAGGAGGTGTGAAGTGAACACATTGCTATCATGTCCTTAAACTTCAGATGACATTAACTTTAGGGAATACATAGCTCGTTATAGGTTCATTTTGAACACATCATTTAATTGTTTCAACACTATATTTTGAGCAGATTGTATTCCATAGGCCCTCGGAAGGCTAGCACTGGGAGTGGCGATCCTGAGCAGGTCACCATGACTTTAGAACCAGCAAAGACATCAAAGGGGCAGGTGAGATACTTGAAAGCAAGCAGTCACACTCAGTATCCCTTATTTTCCAGCCACAGACACTTTCTTTCATCATAAATGGTGTTCCATCCTCCAAATCCTGACCACAGGGACTGGGTTATCAAGCACAGATGGCTTTTAATTTTTACTTCATTGTTCACCAGTCCTCCTATTTACTACTATTGATGGAACACTTGCCACATGCCAGGGACACGCAAGAGCTTTACATGTACGAACTCATTAAATAGCTGCCTTTGCAATGCAGAGGTCACCTGTGCAGATGAGGTCTGGTGTACACCACCAGTCATTCACAAATCATGGCAACCTCATCACTTGGACAGGGTTTTCAATTACAAAGTCACACATCACCATCCTGAGCTCAATCAGCTGAGGGCAGACTGCAGGAAGACACGGAAGGCTGGGATCCCTGCCCTGCTTATTCTTAAAGTGCACTCCATTTTTGATTCCAGGGGTCTACGCCCGGTTAAGAGATTTCAATTCGGCATCCTCACAATGAAAACACATATGCAGCTTTCTCGTGATCCTACCACTACTGGAATTCAAGCTCCTAGGAACTGGGAGTGCCCGCTGCCTAAACAAATATCTGCTTGTGAACCATTCGTCATACTGTAAAATGCTGAAAAGAAAAATGATTGAAAATCTCAGAGACTTAACCACTTTGGTGTTTCTCTGCTAAGCATCTCTGTGCATGCACCCCCATGTGCATGAGCCCAGGTGCTCACACACGCACACACCCTGAGTGATTTGTTTCAGGGAACAGGATGGGTGGCTCTGCGTCACCCACACTTTCTCAGAGAGACATATTCAAGAGATAACTGGCCACATCAGGGGCGCTGGCTGTAGACCTGGAGCGGCATGAGAGTCATTGCCTTATAGAACTATAGGATAATGGCAGATAACGCCTCTGTCTCACCACACTTCACCCTCTGAGCCATGCCCTCTGATAGCCAGCCCAGGAGACCAGAGGGTGTTTAATGTGACAGGCTCAGAAGACCTCAGGCAGACAACTTCACAGCCCAAACCTTAGTCTCTTCCTCAACAAACTTTTCTGCCACAGAACAAATGAACCAGGTTCCCAGGCAGGCTGTGACAGATGGGCTAGTGTTAGAGGAGCATCCGGAATATATTAAAACCCTGCAAAATACATTTGCATTCATCTTTCAAAGAGTAAAACACCTTCTTTATTCTGTTTTTTTCTTCAGTCCTTTTTTATGGTTGTTCTGTAATTTTTTTTCAACCCTAAATGGAATCATCCTAATTCAGTCAGGACTAGAAAACGAAACAATAGTTTCAGGACAGACTGGGGAAAGGCCAAGAAAAATAACATGAGAACTGGTCCTGCCGCAGCAAGCTCAGGTGGCACGTAACAGCATCCCTTCCAAACACTCCTAGGTCGGGTCCAACAAGAGTCCTCAGACATGGGGGATAACCTTGGCTTCTCATCACAAAAGGCTGTGTTCTCAGGGGTGAAGAAGAGTGGTTACAACTTTCACTCTATACTAAAGACTGCTTACCTCTCTTACTCCATGTGTACCCAATGACAGTTGGACAGCCATGATTTGCAGAGAGCTGACATCCCAAGACACCAAGGAGGATCCACACATGACCATTAATTTCATGCCCTAGCCATTGTGATCTGACCAGTGACCAGGTCAACTAGCATTATGTAATGGGTGTCTCAAACACTGAATTAAAAGAGAGGTGGCCCAGAGGAGATTAGCCTCACGTGATCTGGATGGAAGCAGGAAGAAGGCATGTACTTCCAGTCTGCTACTGGAAAGAGAGTGAGATCAAGGTAGAATCCAAGATCAAGGTCAAGGTCGAAATGGAGACAGATTAAGAAAGAGAAAGAAATAAAGACAGAGAGCCCAAAAAGGAATGTAATGTCCTAAGTTTTTATGTTCTCTTACTTACAGATCTTCCCTTCTGTTTATTCTCCCTCTGAGTAGAGCAAAAGGAATAAGGTCCTGGTTCTCAGCAGACCTGGACTCTCAGTCTCCAGTCTCACAGTCATGTGCCCTATCTCAGGTTACCTCATCTCTCAGCATGTCTGGAACACAGGAGGCATCTGGGAAATTCTTGTTTCTCTCTCCTTCTTAACATTCTTCTTTTTCTCTCCTTCACTTTCTTCTCTCTTTCCTCTCTTACTCTTATGCATGGTATCATCATGATTCCTTCTATATATTCATTTTTACTTTTTCCATACAGAGACAATCATCCAACATTAGAAGTGAAAAAAGAGTCTTTCACCCCTAGTCACATGAAAGGTATCTATAACCACCTATGGAGAACGTGATGATCCATAGTGAAATACTGAATGCTTTCCCCTGAACCCAGGAACAAGAGAAAAATGCCCAGGATTATTGCTTCTATTCAATACTGTGAGGGGGTCATAACCTGTGCAATAAGGCAAGAAAATGAAATAAAAGTTATAAAGAAGAGAAAGGCACAAAACACCATTCATTATTCACAAATGACATGATGATATGCAAAAAAATCTAAAAGAATCTGAAGATAATTCTAGCAACAAAAACTAGAGAATTAGTTTTTTAATTCCCACTTTACATCAAAGAGTCTCAAATTTCTAGGACTAAACCTATTGAAAGATTTTTAAGACCTTTACAATGAAAACTATGGAACACTGCTGAAAGCAACAGAGAAAAACTCAATATGTCAGTTTCCTTCAAACTGACTGATTTATATAATGCACTTCCAACCTAAAATCCTAACAGGCTTTTTTTGTGGAAATTGGCAAGCTGATTTTAAAATGTATATGTAAATGCAAAGGATCAAAAAGAGCCAAGACAATCATGAAAGGAAAAATAAAAATAAAAATGACAAAGTTGACAAACTTAAATTACCAAGTAATTACATCCATTACAAAGCTACAATATTAAAACAGTGTGGGATTGATGTTACAAAAGAAAAATGTCAATGGAACCAAAATGAAAATTTACTAACAGACACAAACAAGTAAAGATACCCAGTTTGCAATAGAGATATTCTTTTAATATATGGTGCTGGGTCATTTGAAGTTCTATATGAAAAAGAAACAATGACCCCGTTCCTTACATAAGAAACTCAACATATTAAAAAAGGAAATTCAAGATGGATCATGAGCCTAAATGTGCAGTTAAAACAATAAAGCTCCTAGAATAAAACATGAGGAGAAAGACATTATATAACAGACAAAGATTTTATAACTTTAAAAGAAATAATAAATTTATTTCATTAAAATTAAGAACATTCCTTTATAAAAATACACCACTAATGGAAGGTACAGATTTTAAGATAATATCTACAATAAATACAATGAACTTAAATCCAGAATCTAAGAATTCTTTACAAATCAGTTTAAAAATAGAAATGTAATATAAAATGGGCAAAATACTTGGACAGGCATTTTGTTAAAGAGCGTTTCCAAATAGACATTGAGCATATTAAATAATTCTCAACACTCATCAATAATCAAAAATCACAATGGGATATATTACCACATCTACCAAAAGGACTTAAAATTTTAAAAATTAGAATATTCTGTTTTGACAAGAAAAGTGGCATAATTGGACATCTCCTATGTTTCTAGAAGGAGTGTAATTGGTACAACTACTTTGGAAAATTGTTCGGTAGTATCTACTAAAATCTATGACCCAGCCACTAGGAATGATCTCAAGGGAAATGAGTGCATATGTCCAAAAATTTTACCAGAATATTCATTTAGCCAAAAAATGAAAACAACCCAGATGTCCACCAATTATTGAATGGATAAATAACTTGGGTATATTCCTATACTAAAATATTATACAGAAATAAAAACAAATCTCACAGATCCAATGTTAAGTTGGCAGGGCAGGGGGAGATACAAAAGAGAACACACCATGCATATCAGTTAGCTATTGCTGTGTAACAAATTACTCCAAAACTGAGTGCCTTAAAACAGCGGGTACTTCATTGTCTCACAACCTCTGTATATCAGAAATCCAGGCACAGCTTATCTGAGTCTCCCAGCTCAGGGTTTCTCACAGGGCTTCAATCAAGGTGTCAATCAGGCTACAATAATCTCAAGTCTCAACTGCAAGAAGATTAACTTCCAAACCCACTCATATGTCCATTGGGTAAGGGCCTCAATTCTTTATTGAAGGTTGCCAATAGGACATCACACAACCTGGCAGCATGCTTCATCAGAGCAAGCAAGAAGAGCCAGAGAGAGAGCAAGCAAAATAAAAGCCAAAGTCCTTTGTAACCTAACCTTGGAAATGATAGCCCACCACTTTTGCCATATTGTGTTGACTATAAGCAGGTTACTAGGTCTAGTGCACAACTCAGGGGAGAAGATTTTAAAAGGGCATGAATATCAGGAATCAGAGACTGTTAGAGTCCTCTGTAGTTACTGTCCACTGCACTCTATTATTACATTTTTATGAACAGACAAAACATAATAGTAGTCAGAATATTGATTACTTTTTGGGGGACAGGCTACTAATGTGGAGGGGGCATGAAGAAGCCTTCTGGGGTGCTATTCAATTTCTCATGTTAATTTTGTTTTAGGGCATGTGGTAACATCAGTGTAATCATGTGTAAAACTTCACTGATATGCACACTTAAAATCTACACACTCTAGCTAAAGCATTTTGAAGAATTATTAATTTCCTTTGGTGGGGCAGACAACGTAAAAAGCTACAGTTTTGTGACATTGATAATCAAAATGGCTAGAGATGGAGCAGTTAGAGGAGCAGAGTTTGTGTATGTGATTGACATCAAGCTGGTACAATTTCAAAGTAAGAGTATTAAAATAGGAAACTAAGAATTCTCTGCATGATAATCACAAAGAAAAACTGCTATAGAATTCAGATTGAGTATCCCTTTTATAAAATGCTTGGGGCCAGAACATTTTGTTTTCAGATTGTTTTTCAGATTTTGGAATATTTGCATGTATGTAAAGACAGGTCTCAGTGATGGTACCCAAGTCTAAACATGAAATTCATGTATGTTGCCTATGTACATTATACACAGACCCTGAAAATAATGTTTTGCAATATTTTTTAACAAAGTTTCATGATGTGAAATATTACACTGTGGCATTGTGTCTGCACTCAGAGAGTTCAGTATTTTGGAGCATTTTGGATTTCATATTTAATACCACCAAATTGTACACTAAATAAATTTTAAGTCTTTGCACTCTAGTACTTACATGTTATATATCAATTAAAATGCTGAGGGGAAAAGTAGTAGTCCCCACCCTGTACCCTCCTTTAACTGAGAGGGTGGGAGCCAAGAACAATGAACCAGTTTCCAGAAGGTCATGGAACCCACTTTGAGTGGCAGGGCTGGCTTGTAGCACTTCTCTCTGCTTCACAGAGCTGCCTCCTTCACTCAATCAGTGGGCGGGCATGTCAACTCATATACATCTGACTGAATTTCCCCTCTGCAGTACTATCCGAAGAGGACTGTGTGCTCTCAGACGTATGGATTACATGTGTTTAATTTGCTTTTACAGTCCTAAGGTCAGGGTCACACTTGAAAAAAAATCTCTAATATTTTTTCAGAAATCAGTTTCATAGTAGGAGCGAGTCTTCCTTGACCCCTTTATGTAGCGTGCCTATAAATGATGAACAATTAAAATGTCAATTATTCTGATCCTTCTAATTCAAATTGGAGAAAGTTTTGATATAATCTATGTTATAACTGAAGTTTTGCACTCAGTTCAAAAAGGTTTTCCTTAAGTTTGATGTGCGGGGTGGGATACAAATGGCACATTTGGTCCATTTTATAGTTAACTTTGATGAAAAGACATCATGATGAGACTTCACAGGTGAATCTCAATGAATCTGAACACCACTGTTATGGAGTAGGTACCAAGAGTCATGCCCCTATTGTAAATAAAGACATGGAAATATAGAGAACCTAACTGGCCCCAAATCAGATAGCTGTGAGAGGCTCAAACCCTGTGTACCTCGCACAAATTCTACAATCTTAAATTCACATTCTATAACCCCCCCATGCATCAATTAAAAAGCCACTTAGTAGTTCTGGATGTGTCAGTCATAAATTGTTCTGAGACTCAATAAAGCAGGTCCAGAAGGGTCCCCTTAGCAGTTGGATTGAGTTACTCTAGGTCCTAAGCAAGAACAAGCATGGGTGCCATATGCATTTAACTTGGTTTACTAATTAGAAGGTGCACTCATGACTAGACACCCACACACACACACACACACACACACACACACACATACCCGGCACAGTAAAGTGCAACAGCAGAGCTCCCAACAGTAAGGTGCTTGGCTGACCAAATAGAGACCTGTCCACTCAAAGTCCCAGGAATGCAATAAAGGGACCTTGAACTCAAGCAGCAGACACTGAAACCCAGAAGGGTCAGGCAGAGCTCAGCAAGGTGACACAAATGGAGAGTAGTAGACCCAACCGTTGCCAGGTGGAGCAGCAGGTAGGGCACCTGGACAGCAGCTCCTGGAAGTGGTCCAAGGCGGGAACTGGCAGCTAATACCCTGTGAAACACTGTGCTACAGGACAGCATCCCACAGACTGGGACTGGCTGTAATAGGAGAAAACATGGCTTGATCACACAAACTCCATGTGAAAGCACAATCTCAGCAAACCCACACACGGTCCAACAAATAAGCTTTGCACTCCCACAACAGGAGCCTCGCACTCTGGGCTGGGTTTGCCTCGGGTTTTTGGTGTTTGGGTTCTTGTTTTGTACTAATGCTCAGTTGTTACTTGTTCATTTATCAACCAAAGTTTGATAAGAAAACTCTCTATGACAATATTTTTAACTATAAAGAATTGAGTTATTAATGGTTTTCCTGTAAAAAGAGACTCTTCACTTATTTTACAGCAGACCTTCAAGTCTGCTTCCACCAGACAGTCTAGAGAAAGAAAGGTAGGAGATACTCAGGAATCACCAAGATGGAGGGAAGAGAGCTGGCAGCAAGACCTTGGAAGGACCAGAGGACACAGGAAGATGGAACCCAGGCAGAAGAAAGTAGCAGGGGATGAGGGTGCTAATGGCGGGACCCAGCAGGGGAACTCTGGCAGAAGGTCATGTATGAGCACAGGGCACAGATCTAGAAGCACACACCTCCTACCAGAGCCAGGTTCCAAAGTGTTCCCTGTCACTCTCCCACAGTCTCATGGATGTACCACATGGATCCTCTCCATGACACCCACCACAGTTTTAACTATGTATATTTTATTTGATAATTGTCTCCAAAACACACTCTCTCTCTCTCTCTCTCTCTCTCTCTCACACACACACACACACACACACACACACACACACACACAAACTGTAACCTGCACAAAAGGAGAGTTTTGCTCATGCTCCTGATTCTCAGCTCTTGCCATTCTCCAGCTGTGTAACCTCAGGTAGGTTATTTAACCTCCCTGATCCAATAGTTCATAGAGATTTTATGAGGATCAAGTGAGAAATATAAAACAGCTCTTATTAAAATCATTCAATTTCCTCTAATCGAAACTGAGTAACAATAACGAGTTCTGGTTTCACCATCCACAGAAGCTCTTCTTTCTTATCCTAGGTCAGGTTTATTTGAGCAATCCATGCTTTGACTCTCCACTCAAGGATCCTACTAGGAAAATTCTATATTTCTACCACCCTTGGTTGCTATCTTACTAGCCTTTAATCTCTCCAGGCAGTTTCAATCCTTTCCTATCCTCTCCTCCTCCTGCTGCCTGAAGCTATGATGCCACAATCCAGGCTCTGTGACTTGGGGAAATGTTTCCATGGTGATGATCAGTGATGTCATAAAAGGGGGATTGTTACAGGATTGAAAGAAATCTGGCACCAGATGCGCCCTGCCTCCTTATATAAGAGGGGGCGGGAAACAACCCATGGGGGCACAACCAGAAAATGGGAAACCAAATCACTCAAAGGATGACAAGGAATGACCAGAAGGAGAGAAAATTCCAGTCCATTCCACCACACACCAGCAGCCCCATTTGGAAAAGAACAGATTTAATGGACCTCACCAAGACAGGGATCATTTTTCACCAACGGAAATCCGAGCAACAAGCAAGGGGCAGTGACTCCTGGAGACTCCACCTTCTGGTTTAAGAAGACATAAGCAGACAATGGCTTTATCCACCAAAACCCAAAGAATCAAATATTTATTGAATAAAAAGCCATGAACTCTTCCTTACCAGAGCCACAGATAGTGATAAGTGTCTGACTGTTCAAAACACAAATCACTGTGATTTGGGACCCAGGGAGCATCTAGAGTAATAATTCTTACCAGAAAAATAGCAACCAGTCCCAGCTCAATTCCTAAAGGAAGTCAAACCACCTTGTTAAATTTCCAGAGACTTCAGATGAACAAGCACTGCATAATGCCATTTTCTATCTCTAGGCACTCTCAAAGGCAAGCCCAGCCTTGGGGAAGGACTGCCTGCCACAGGTCAACCTGGCTAGAGAGCTAGGGTAAGAACTTGTCACTGATGGGGAAGAACTTGACCCTGACAGGGAAGCTTGGAAGTAAAGATGCACTTGTTACAACAGCAAGGCCTGGTTGGGGAGATTCTTGTCACTGGCTGATTCTTACTCTGTCCCTTGACATTGCAAAGTGATTGACTGCCGTACTGTGAATGCTAAGCAACGGGTCCCTTTCCATACAAGGTTTCCCTTGGCCCCACAGGAAGCTCTTGGGGCTGGGGCTTTACACAACACATGGCGCCTCTGTCTCTTTCAGGTAGCTGGTTTCCCTGAAAGCTCCGCTCCCAAAGGTCTACAATCCACAGCAACAGTCAAGGACGCATGCAGTGTATGTCTACTCTATGGCCTTTGTTGCTATTTATGGACTAAAAAGGGAAGTCATTTCCACCCAGGAAACCTGACATATGCTTGCTCGTACTCAGACATGCAAGAGATAAATGCTTTCTTATGATTCCAGAGAGCAGGAGGAGCTTTGTCAGGAGGAGCTGTACCAAACCATCTTCTATGTATCCGAGAAAATCCAAGATGCTCTGAAGACACCATCCCCAAGCCGAACTGCAGTCCCTTGGCACACACTGTGCTCTTGCCAGAAATGTCTCACCGCCACATCCTATCCTCACAGTCCCTTCACCAAAAGATCTGAGCCCAAGTCAGATCCACCTCTGAAGGCTTTCTTCATGTATCCTTCTCTTCTGCTACAGTGAGGGTTTTGAGGACAAGGGACCATTCCTTACTTATATTACAATACTGGGTCCAAGCACAAGCCCCTAGCAAGACACACATGCCAAAGTGTGGGACAGAAGCCAAGATCCTTGAGTTCAGCAAGTCTTCAGTACCAATTCAACTATTCCAAATTAGAGCTGATTTTAACTTTAACAAGGATCCTGCCATGAGATCTAAGATGAGCAATGTGGCCAAATGAGGCTCCTGGGATTATGAAGAGTCATTTCCCCATCTACAAAAGAAGAAAAGGGCAAGAGCCTGACATTAATGCTCCGAAGCCACCTGCAGCATCCCTACATCCTTAACCTGGAGCACATTATCATTCAAGAAGGATTCCTCAAGCCACTTCATTGCCTCCTGGGTTGAAATTGTCCCTTTCAGTCTCACCCTAAGAGTCCCCCCTCTTGCTGATTGTTCAGGATGCTCTCCAGGCTGAGACACACTGCAAAGACAAAGGGAACTGCCACCTGGTCAGGCTGCACTTGTTAATGTCACGTCTTTCCAAATACCTCTGGGCCCACCCTTTGCCAGACCCTGAAACAGCAAAGCTCTTCCCAAGTCCTGTCTAACGGAGACAAATTTCATTATTTTGCAAATGCATTTCTGTGTACCTGTAAATTCTGTCACTCTCTTCGTCCATGACAAATGCCTGGCATAAAATCACCTTGGGAAATGTGTTAAGGCAGACAGCAAGCACATTCAGAGAGGCCTGGGTAAGGTGAGAAGGCCCGGGAGTGCTGGAGACGTTCTTCATTACTGCACATCCAGAAAAATAAAAGGAGAAAAGCAGGGAAGCCACCAGAGTGAAGGGAAAAAGCTACTGGTTCATTCACCAGCAGATGCATGCATGTGTTGAAAGTCTATTCTAGTTGCTCAGCAACCAAGAGAAAGCATTTCAGAGAACGAGGGACTAATTGGACAAATGAATTAATTAGACATTTCCGGAGTCATTGCTATAAATGACAATAGGCTTGGGTGGCCAGTTTTTTGCTAGTGAAAGTGTCTTCCCATTCCTACCTGAACTTGGGTCCAGCAAATCTGGGGAGCTGGCAGTGGAGGGAACCCTGCCTTGGAGGAGAAGCTGAACTAAATGACCTTCAAAGTCTCTTTCAACTCTTAATATTTGATTGGTTTTGCACTGCAGGGTAGGGAGGACAAGAAAAGGAGTAAATCCCCCACTCTGGCAGCCTGAAGGTAACTTAATAACCTGCCTTCCCCCACCATCTGTGGGGTTTCCCTTCGCTGTATTTAAAGCAAGCGGCTTCCCATGAAAGCAGATAGATGGCAGTTGTTAGGGAGTTTGTGTGGGAAATAAGATGTTTTGTTGGTGGTTGCTTTTTTCCCTTGCTCTGCTTTGCTTCCCCCATTGGCTTCCTTTAATTACAGCAGAACCCCACTGGTTGCTCTAATGATGGAGAGGACCTCTACTGTGCAGATCATGGTGGAGAGGAGAGAGCAGGCAAGAGGCACTGCTGATGGAGAGGGAGCAGGCAGAGGGAGAGGAAGGAAGGCAGCCAGCAGCTGCCAGAGCTGGAAGGAGAGACAGCAATGTGGACTTCTGCTTCTGCTCCCAGTTGCAATTTGCTGGGTGTCCCTGAGCAAGTTGCTACGCCTCTCTGAGCCTCTGTTTCTCCCTTGCCAAGTAGGGAGAATGAGTCTGCCAATGTTTTGAGAATGACTGACACCACTGCTAATGACATTTCCCCTTTGCTCGAAATTACTAACAGTTGTCCATGGCCAACCAAAATAAAGCACAAGTTTGCCAGTCGGTCACACAATGCCTCTGTGACCTAGTCCCATCTGCCACTCCTAATTCTCAAATACACCTGGTTTCTCCTCCCCTGCACCCTTTATTCAACCTGCTCCTTGTCTAAAAACCTGGGGAGAACAGGAGGGTTCAAATGGGAAAAGGCACAGGAAGTGAAAACATTCAGGAAGAGCTGGAGAAGCAGGCTCCACACTGAACAGCGAGAAGTTCTCAGGTCAGGTAGACCAGGAGAAGTCTGTGGCTCAGCCAGTCTCCATCTGTGTGGCCTGGGAACTGAGCCTTGTGTGCTCATCTTTACAGTGAGGCTCATGAGAGTAGAAAGTTCATCAAGTCACCGTCAGGATTAAATGAGATGCTAAATGCAGAGGAGACAGCTCAGCAACTGGCATATGATATGTTCATGAATGGTTGTCCACCATTATAAGATCATATCGTTCTAAAATGACCTCTTGCTGCCACCCACCCCTTTGCTCTGGTTCTCTGAGCCCAAGCCCACACCCAAACTGTAGGACCCTGTCGTTACTATGGTAGACACAGTAACCTTCCATTTTCTAAAGTCTTTTCCTGTTTCATTACCTACTCTGCATCGTATGCCTGTGTGACCCTGGCAACCTAACTCTCTTGCTCCCGGTTTCCTCACCTGTCAAGTAGGGATAATAATAACCCCAATTCCTAAAGGTGCAAAGAGGGGAAATGTGAGGTTCCTGTGACTGGCACAGGCATGCAACAGGCCATCCGTAAATGTGACGCCCAGTCCCCAGCGGCTTCACTTTGGTTCTAACGTCAGTTTGAATTTCCACCCTTCTATCTGCACACTTCTCCCAGGTTTCAAGTTTCCAGAAGACCAAGATCAGGTCTGAATGGCTCTTTGTTCAGCTTCTACCGTAGTACTGAGGCACAATCAGGAATCTGTTCCCATTTTTAAAAAATGACTCATCGCAGGAGGACACGTGCAGGACAGGTGCCTAAACCACAGGGTGGAGATCCTCACTCACTACTCTTGATGACCACCATCATCCTGAACACAGCAAATATGTGTTTGTTGCAGACCTCAGCGATCCAGGAGTCCCCTCATCCCTAACTCCAGGGGACCCCTGTTCCAGGAAGAATGGGGAAAACAGATGGATCCAGAGAAGGCAGAAGAACTGGAAGTGCTGTACTTGCTCAGTCTCTGAAGGAGAGAAGCCACGGTCTGAAGAAGAATAGAGCTGTGGGCTTCAGGAATCCCCAGCAATGGCTGCAAAACACTGCATCCAGTTCATGCCACTGAACAGCACACTTAAAATGTGTCAAGTGGCAAACTTTCTATGTATTTTTAGATAAATACATACATAAAATTTGAGTGGGGGGAAAAGAAGAAAGCAAAGCCACCCACCCACCAATCTGCTTGATTTCCCCAGGGCAAAGGTCAGGCTGCCCCTCGCTTCCTTTGCTCTCAGCTTCCCTGAAGATGTGAGGAGAAGGCCAAGCATGTTTAAGGCCACCCAATTTTCCCACTCCCTAAACAAAGAAAGTTCCTTAGTAGAAGCATTGGACCAACAGAGATAGAAGCCAGCCATGGGTCAGAGCACCTGCTCGCACTTCATTAGAACTTGTCAGGGTCAGGGAGGAGCAAATATCATCTCAAGCGGGGAATATGTTTGTTGCAGACCTGTTATCCAGGAGCCATCTCATCCCTAACTCCAGGGGACCCCCATTCCAGGAAGAACGTGGAAAACAGGTGGAACCAGAGAAACATGCTTCTCTGGCCAGGAGCAGCATCAGCCTCTCTCTCCCTGATGCCAGCCCTAAGGGTGGGAACACTAGGCAAATAGCGCAGTTGCTCATTCCAGGCAACCGCCTCTCTAAAATGCCTTCCCAAATCATCTTCCATGATTCAATGACATTCCCTTAAATATCTGTTTATTTATAGACATATTATTATAGTTTACAATGCCCTTTCCAGTATATGACTTCATCCTGATCCTTCAAATATATGATTTCACTGTAAGCTACAGATGAAGAAACTTGAGTCTCGGATGCTGGTTAAGCTGGACCACTTCATATAGCTGCCAGCTGGCCATGTGAATGTGGGCCTTTGATTTCAGGTTAGCCACAAACAAAAGGGATGCCCTACTTGTATCCTCGCACTCAGATCCAGAGTCCTGTTGCAGCACAAGCCCATTCAGATCACAACTAAGCTGATGATGTGATCATCAACCACAATGGTCTCACTTGAGCATACAACAGACACTGAAGACGAACTGCTGAGGCAACTAACAAAGGAGACAAGTGCTCTTTCCACACACGTGTGATCCAACTTCGTCTACGGATAAGACCAGATCTGCTTCGAGGCTTAGAGACAAGCACATTGTGGCCTGTTCACTATTGTCTCTCCTCATCTCAGCTCCTGAACAAGACACATGAGTGAGCCCTTTCCCACCAGACATGCTTCCTTCAACATCCCTCAATCTGCCCCTGCAAACAGGCCGGGCTGAAGCAGGGGATCATCCAGGAACCAGGGCTTTTTGCTATAGGTTGTAACAATGGTGTTTCATACAATATAATCAACTCTGTCACCACCCACCCCGTGTCATTGCCTAAAAAATTCCTAAGTGCACGAGAAAGGAAAGAAAACACAAAACAAAACCAGAAGAGGGAAAAGGCAATCTTGAAATGAATTTGACTGCAGAAGCTTATGTTCCTGCAGGCATAGTAGATATTAATAATTCAACAAAATATTACAGTAATTACTATACTTTGCAAAATCACAACAGTGCACTTTAGCACAACTCCTACCAATCTCCCTGCAACTGCCATTAATAAATAAAACACAATTCCCTATATTAAATTTGTTGTTTAAAAGCTAAATATTTTATCAGAACTAATATATTTTAAATAATCAGTCAAGACCAAGGAAATCCCTGGCCCTGAATTTCTCCAAACCCTTTTAAGTGAAATTCCATCTTCCCAGTTAGAGCAAAAATTGACTTCAACTCTCACAAGAAAACACTAAGTATTAGGTCTTGAAGGCTCCTATTGAGAGACCCAAGGACCACTCAGCTCAAATGCTCTGTGGGAATCCGATTAGGCTGTGGGGGAGAAGTGAGGAGAAAGAGGAGAGGATTAATTCCTTTAGACCACAGATCTGACCTACCTCATTCAGCTCCAGAAAAAGCAGCCATGAATTGCAAGAAGTGAGTGGCAGGCAAGCACCAAAGGGACACAACACTCCTAAGGATAACTCTGAGCTTATACTTATGAGATCATGACCTTGAAACAGGGGTGCGCCTCGATCTACACAGTAATTACATTCCCTCCAAATATGCTACATCCCACCTTTCGAGTTTTATTGGTTTTACCCACCCTAACAGTTACTTTTGCTACAAAAATACTACAGAATAAATAACCCAAATCTCAATCAGTTCTTTATTCTCACAATCATCATTTTTTCTCACAAAGATACAGGGCAGCTGGGGGTCTGGCTGATCACAACTGGGCTCAGTTGGGTGGCTGTGCTGCTCCCAGCTGGACTGAGCTGACCTGGGCTGGGCCTGCCTGGGAATGGCTGTGTACTCTGGTCTCTTACCCTCCACTGGAGGCCAGGGGGCTAGCCTGAGCACATTTTTCTCATGTCTACTCAGAGGTGCAAGATAAGAGTACAAAATGCACAATGCCTCCAGATCACTAAGCTGGGAACTGACGGTGTCACTTCTGCCTCTTCTAGTCAAAGCAAGTCACACCGCCAAACACAAAGTCAGCAGGTGGAGAAGAATCCCCACTCACCCAGAGAAGGCACCGCAAAGGCCCAGTATAAAGGGAACTGCAAGAGGGTGTGGAGAATGGGAGCCACGTGGGATCAGCTACAACACCTGTATCCCCTCAATGGGCTCCTTCCTGCCCACAGCTGCTTCCACTACCCAAGCTATCAACCTTTACAGCCTTAGGATCAGTCTCATCTCCCAGACTCCAACCTTCTCTCCCTCCAACCCAGTGCAGCCCAAATGATTTTTTTAATGTAAATTTATCACTCTCCTACTTTAAACCTTTTTACAACTTACCCCTTTGCTGTTAGGCAAAGAACAAACCCATAAGCCCTGCATGGTCCTACCTGTACTGCCTGGCTGGCTGCATCTTTCATCCTCACCTCTCTAATCCAACCACACTGTCCTTTCTCTCCCCTTCAAAGACCTTGCTCCCTCCTGCCACTGAGGCCATGTGCCCAGAACACTGCCCTCTCCTCTTCACCCGACGGGCACATCTTTTGAGATCTCATTTCACTTGCTGCTTCCTCTATGTCTTCCCTAAGTTAAATGTCCCTTGAGCAATCTTTGACAGTATCATGGACCTCTCCTCCACGATGACCTCAGAGACACCAGCAGTCTGTCACACAGAGGGCACTCCTCAGATACATGTTGAGTATTAAGTATTGGTGTAGTTACAATTCTTTTAAAAAAAACTAAAAATATCTGATTACCTTTAATATAAAATTCAATCAGAAAGTTTTTAACAAATGTCAATGGCAGATTGCTCACAGAGTGTTTAACCCCCACAACATACTACAGATTTTGTTTAAACCAGGATTTAATGCATCAGGTTTTCTTAAAGGAGCACACATTTGAACAACACAGGTTTCCCAAGTTAGACACCCTCTTTCCTCACCCTTATCAGTCCCTGAGCAGGAAGGGAGACACACATACTCCAAAAATAGCAGACAGTACAAAACCAGGAAATCCAAGTAATTCACACATTCTAGGGAAATATTTTTTACCCTAGATTGCATGTCCAGATGAACCATCAAACAGTGTGAGAGGGAAGTAAGATTTTAGACAAGCCGAGGATTTTTTTTTTAATGTATCTCCTAAGTACTGGGTGACCATATGATTTATCCTCCAAGCCAGAATCTTCTGAGAGTTAAAAGAAATCTATGCATATTACGTGAGGACAATAGATATAAACAAGGACGTTCCCATGTACTCTGTGAAGAAGATGACTGAGGATATACCATACAAAAATGCAAAACTGGCCCAACAGAGGAACGGACGCCAAGAAACAGAAGCACAAATCCAGGAGTGAAACGAATGGAAATCTCAAGATGACAGAAGGGAAACAGACCTAGAAAGAAAGAAATCAGTAAAATTAGAATATTCAACTAAAAAGTCTGAGTACTATAGTGAAAAGGCAGATGCTTCTCTGCCTGTATGGAAAATAAGACAAGTAGACACACAAAATTAAACAAAAAGTTCTATGAGAAAGTTATAGCCCAAACCAAATTGGCAGAATTCTCAAGAATTACCAGAGCACAGGATATCCTATTTGACCTCAAAGGTCAGAACACATGTTGTCAAGTGTCCTGGATTTAGTGGTACAGGGTAACATTTATTTCCAATTGTGTGTCTAGATTTTGTTGCAGATGATAAAAAGAACCACACTGTTGTTAAAATTTTTATTTCCTAAATATGTTTCAATAAGCATATATTTTATGCCATTTTGCAATGTCCTCTACAAAGCTGTCCAATGTGCTTCCCAGACATAAAACAATAAGCTGTGGTTATCAGAGGCATCATGTGGTTTTTCACACATGCTGCATTACCAGGCACACAGGAGGTGCTCCCCAAACGAGCCACATTATCTGGAAGGAATAAAGCAAAAACACTCAACACGGGTCAACTTCTGGAATAAAATATTTTTTAAATAGCAAACTCCATTCCATTCCAGGAATTTTATTATATTAAATGTGACTTGAAATAAATGGTACATCATGCTTGGAATGCGAATCTTGGGGCTTTTAATACCACTGCATGTTTTTCATTGGTACCAAGAGAAGGCAAAAGAAGACAGGTGGTACATGCAGTCTCAAATCTGTCACCAAGGGACATCCAGCTCCTTAAGGAATAAAGGAGAGGTAAGGTCAATGAACATCTTGAGTTCATATCACCCCTGTTCTTTTCAAAATGCTTCCACATGCAGCAACTCATCATTTCTAACTGTGATACAAAGGCAGCAAACAGGACTGTCCCAAATTCACACATGTAGAAACGACTGACCTAATATCACATCACATTTGTGATGAGATGGACTTTCACCAACCGAGACAACTCTTAGACTTAAGGAAACTAAATCCCAGAAAATCCAAATAACTTAATTAGCACTATGCTAAGTAAATGAATTATTGAATGAATCAGTTTTTTTTCAAAACAACTAGGGAGTTCACTGTATATTTTTAAGCTGGAAAAATGTTTCCTAAACTGTCAAAAAGAAATGATGTGTGTTACTTTGGACTATTTTATTAAAAAAAAAATATATATATATATGTAATTATATATATATGTTATTTTTTAAAATATTACCAGGCACACAGGAGGTGCTCCCCAAACAAGTCACATTACCTGGAAGGAATAAGGCAAAAATATGTATATATTTAATATGTATATATATCCCATGCATCTAATTTTGTACCAAAGACAGTATAGTGATACATTATTTTTAAGCAACTGGCATAATTTTTTTAAAACCTTGATATAATGGTTGCACCCACTTTTTTGAAAATAAATTTGGCATAAAATTTATGACAACTATGTGGTGAAATATGATTTCCTAAAATTCATATAAAAATTCAAGGGACTCCAAATGGCCAGAGCAATCTTGCAAAAGAAAAACAAATATGGAGAACTCACACTTACCAATTCCAAAATCTCCAACAAAGCTACCACAAAGCTAAAGGACAGATACAAAGATCAGCTGGAAAGAACTAACAGTCTGGAAATAAACTGATATTTGTGATCCATTGATTTTTGACAAGGATGCCAAAATAGTTCAATGAGGAAAAATAAATCTGTGTTTTAAACAAACACAGGCTGGGACAGTGGGTCATCCACATGCAGAAGAATGACACGAGACCCACCCAACCTGACACCATATACAAAAACTAACTCAAAGTCGAACAGAAACCTAAAGGTAAGAACTAAAACCATGACACTCTTAAAAAAAATCAGGCATGAATCTTATGGCGTTGGGTTAGGCAAGGGTTTCTTAACTATGACAACAAAAGCAAAAGCAACAAAAGAAAAAACAAAATAGATGCATTTGGCTTCCCAAAAATTAGAACCTTTTGTACTTTAAAGGACACCATCCAAAAAAAAAAAAAAATGGATCAGTTTTTAAAGGGAATGAAAACACATTTACTTAAGGTAAGAAAACACCTATGCATGCTTTCAAGAAGTATTTTCCAATTTTTTCATCATAATTCCAGATCTTCTTCTTACTAATAAGGTACCCAAAATGACACACACTTGCAACTCTTCCTCATTTCTCTTCCGGTTTCTACACCTGGAAGGGTCTTGATTTCCTTACACCTAAGAAATAGATGACTTGCTGAAGACAGTTCATGTAAACCAGGATCACAGCTCCAGAGATTCCCAATCCCAAAGCCAATATTCTTTCCAACATATCATGATGCCCCTCAATGATGTGATATTAGACCCATTTCATTCTCCATTTCTAGTATTTACTATGGCAAGCCCCACACCAGGTTTTTAATATAATATGACAAAGGACTGGGGATGTAGCTCAGTGCAGTGTACTGGCCTGGCATGTAGGAAGCCCAGGGTTCCATGCCCAGAATCAAAAAGAGAGAGAGAGAGAGAGAGAGAGAAATTCCTGACTTGGTGTGATGGATAACTGTATGTGTCAACTTAACTGGGCCATAGGGTACCCAGATATTTAATTAAATATTATTCTGTCTGCATCTATGAATGTGTTCCCAGATAAGGTTAACATCTGAGTCAGTAGACTGAACGAAGTGGACTGCCTTCCCAAGCATGGATGGGCCTCATCCAATCCTTTGAAGGTTCAAGAAGAATACAAGATATAAGACTAAGTAAGAAAGAATTCTTTCTCTCTGCTTCATTGTCATTGAGCTGGGATATCAGTCTTCTCCCACTCCTGAACTTGAACCCAGTCTAGAATTTACACCATTGTCTCTTCTGCTTCTCAGATCTTCTGACTAGAATTATACTATGGGCTCTCTTTGGACTCCAGCTTGACAACTACAGATCCTTGGTTTCTTAGCCACCATAATTGCATGAGCCAATCCCTTAGAGTAAATCTATACCTATATACTATTGGTTCTGTTTCTCTAGAGAAGCCAAACCAATACACTTGAGAAACTAAGGATCTTAGCTGAGGTTCCTCCACGAGCATACCCTGAAACCAAGATTTACATTTAAATAATTTATAGGGGGAGAGGGGCTGATCCATGGAAACACTGACAGAGACGTGGAAAAGTGAAATAAGGATGGAAGGCAGACATTGAAGTAAGCAAATGGGTCTTAATCTCAGAGACAGTTAAGAAAACCAAGCTCAGGGTTAGTCTACCCTAGAACAAGGGAGCCGGATACTGATCCACCAGCTTTCACCAGTCATTGATAGGTGGCTTCTCCCTACTCTTCCATAGGCACAGAGTCTTCCAACCTGTCTTGTGTAATTGAAGCCTGCTCCAGAGGCCACAGAAAGCTGTTGAGCAAACAGTCCCTGGTGCTGGTGGGTGGAAGTCAGGCCAGCATGCAGAGAAATGGAAAGTGTTCAGGAAATGGGCAGAGTGCCAAGAGATCTGCTACAAAAAAAAGACACTCCAGCCTACCCCATCTCCCATCTGAGTGGATAAGGGGCACTAACATTCCCATGCAATAACATAGTCTACTGCCCTAGCTAGATCCTTTCTATGTTTCATTTCTAAAATTCACAACAATCTAGCAAGTTCAGTATTATTCTCATTTTGTAGCCAGTGAAACTAAGGTGTAGAGACTTGTTTAAGTTCACTGCTGCTTACAGCACCTTCTCATAAGACAAAAGACATTTTAGAGTTTTTGGAAATTTTCAAATAAAAATTTGCTTTCCAATTCTAAACAAAAAAAAAAAAAAAAAACAATGCTGGAGGCATCATGATACCTGGCTCCAAATTATACAACAGAGATTACAGTAACAAAAAGTATGTGGCACTGGCATAAAAAACAGACACATAGACCAATGGTACAGAATAGAAGACACAGAGACAAACCTCATACATCTACAATCATTTGATCCTTGACCAAGATGTCAACAACATATGTTGGAGAAGACAGCCTTTTTAACAAATGGTGCTGGGAAAACTGGTTATTTATATGTGGAAGAATAAAACCAGAACCTTATCTCTCACCCTGTACAAAAGTCAACTCAAAACAGATCAAAGACCTAGGGATTCGCCTAGAAATGATGCAACTCCTAGAATAAAATGTAGGGTCAACACTCCAACATATAGGTACAGGCAATGACTGTCTCTTTAGGGAAAACTCAGGAAATAATGTCAAGAGTTAATAAATGGAATGGCATCAAATTTAAAAGATTCTACACAGCAAAAGGAACAATTAGAAATGTGAAGAGAGAACCTATGGAATGGGAGAAAATCTTTGCCAGCCACTCTTCTGAAAGAGTATTAATATTTTAGAAACTCAAAAAACCTAACACCAAAAACCAAATAACCCAATTAATAAATGGGTAAATGAATTAAAGAGACTTCTCAAAACAAGAAATAAAAAAATAGCCAACAAATACATGAAAAAGCATTCATCATCATTAACGATTAGGGAAATGCAAGTCAAAATGGCACTGAGATTTCATCTCACACCAGTCAGGGTGGCAGTCATCAAGAATACAAATAATAATAAACACTGGAGAGGATGTGGAGGAAAAGGAACACTTTTACACTATTAGTGGGATTGTAAATTAATACAACCACTGTGGAAATCAGTATGGAGGTTCCTCAAGGCCAGGCATGAACCCACCACCATATGACCCAACTGTACTCGTACTGGGTATTTATCTAAAGAATTAAAGTCATCACACTGCAGTGATACACGTATACCCATGTTTACAGCAGCACAATTCACAATAGCCAAACTATAGAACCAGGCTAGGTGTCCATCAATGGAAGAAAGGATAAAGAAAATGTGGTGTATATACACAATGAAGTTTTATTGAGCAATAAAGAAAAATATAATTGTGTCATCCACAGGAAACTAGAAGGAAATTGAGACCATTTTGTTAGGCAAAATAAGTCGATCTCAGAAATCAAGGGTAGTATATTTCTTCCTCATGTGTAGAAGCTAGAAAGGAAAAATGGAAAGAAAGGTGGGGAAGATGAGTGGAGGAAAGGGACAGGGACTGGAAGGCCAGGAGAGAGGGGCAGGGCTGGGAGTGACACTGGACAAATCATATTGTTATACTGTGTGCATGTATGAATATGAACAACAAATCCCATCAGTATTACAACTCTAATGAACCAATAAAAAAGGTGCAGACAAAAATAAAAACAAAAAAGTAGGGGGAAAAACGTTTGCTTTCCAGCATAACTAATACTAAAAGCAACACATGGAGATAAGCAACTCTTTCTTTCACTTTTAAAGATCTTCCTCCTTTCCACCATTACCCTAAAAATCTTCTCTGTACTCCCAACTTCATGGACTCAAAACTCTTTTTGTAGACAGGACCCCTTATCCATGCATATCATCATAGATATGGCAGCTAGAGCTACCCTTACAATCATGAAAAAAATTCAGCTCAGTCATTATTCTCCACATCCCACTGAGAACGGATTTTTAAAAGAATAAATCCATTTCTCATGCAGTATGATCTTTAACCTGATTCTAAACATCTGGGTGAGAACCTGCTAAGCTCACCATAGGGGCCAAAAAGATTTTTGAGAGGACCAAGTCAGACATGTGGGACCTAAGAACCGAGGAGAGATACCTGTGATGTTTCAGTGGGTACAGACCCCAGGTCTGGGGACAGCGGGAGCAGACCAGAACTTATGATCCACAAAACACTCATTCTTCACCCCAGCAGTGTTAGGTATTTGAGAAAGTGTATATTCTATTCAACTCAAGAGACTCCTATTGATTGACCACTGTACAAGAGAATGAGGGTCCTAAGGAGGAATAAGCAGAAGACATGGAGGAACCACAGCTGCACATGCCTTCTAGATGAATCTATTAGCAGAATATTAATTTAGTCATTCATAGGTTTTGAATATCCCACTACTGAATGGATATAACTTGTACAAAACATCTATAGCCTTTTTTTCTGCAGTATGAGGAAGAATAGTCAATCCCAGGCCTGAACTGCCCTCTTACCAACCAATCACTCCTGTCTGGGTTGCCAAACAAGCCTCCTCACAGTGCATTTACAGGTTACTTCTTCTCATCTTCTCTCCTTTGGAACAATTCCTGGAACATTTTATTTCATGATTTCATCCTATTTATTTTCCCGTCTTTCCCAAGACAACACTCCCTCTAGTGTCTGTGTAGCCATCTCAGGTTCCATTCTTGGTGCACAGGGTGAAGGCAAAAAGGGAACACAAGCCTGAAACTCAGCGGGCATGGGAGGAGATCACTGCAAAATAATTTGGCCAGTGTGATCATTCTGAGAAAGAGGCTGCAGATATGCTGCAGAGTTCCAGCCACGGATATCTACTTTACACCAGACATGAAGGCAGAGTTAGGAGCTCAAGAGAAGAAAATGGACCAAGGTCCACCCCATGACTTTGATGAAGGTGAGTCCTGGACATTGTGGGCTCTGCTTGCCAGGACCCCAGTCATTCATTTGTAGATCTCTTCACTCTCCATCTCAGCACTATGCAAAAGACAGAGACTCCCCTAACTGCAGATGGGGATCATGGGGATGCATGAAATGACATCCTGATGATGTTTGGGTACCAAGATGGTTTTGCCATAAGCTCAGTGGGGAACTTTGGGCATGTAGCTCCTTCCCCTCTGCAGCAATATTTGAAAAAAAAGAAAAGGCCCTTTCCAGATGCAAAAATAATAACTAAATCAACTGAAAATTGTCTTGGAGGCTTAGTCCACACAAGTCAGGCACTTCTTTTAAATACCGGCAATGTATAATCTCATTTAATCCTCCACAACTACCCAAGATGAGAGGTCTGTTATAATCACTGCTTTTTACAGATGAAAAGAGAGCAAAGAGAGGTAACAACCTGCCCAGTAACACAGAGCTATTCATAGACAGAGGCAGGATTTGAATCCAGGCCTCTGGCTCCAGAATCCATTGTCCTAATTAGTGTGTAGCCTTGTTTCACATTCTCTATCTATAGCCATTCTCAATAAATCCTGAAGAGGACAGCATTCAGTATATAATTCCTCTGCAAGTATGAGTTCACATATCATACTACATATCATGTCATACCATAAACCCATGCTAAATAACCCCACAATCCTAAGCCTAATAGGATGTTTGCTTATCCTACATAAGGTTTTCTCCAGAGCATCCAAGCAACAGGTCCCTACTTAGCCCTGGTATGGTTTTATTGTTCAATATCCCTAAATGGTCAATCCCTCTGTGCTCTGAGTCCCTCTTATCTCAGTCAATAAGGAAGTTTCCTCTGCTCCCCAGCACAGACTCAATAGCAGAAAGTTATCTGTGCACTCCCGAGGTTCTTAGATTCCATAACTTTTTCCAAATTTACTATATCACATTTATTATTGTACTATAAAGAATAGCATTTCCATAAATAATCAAACCCAACTACACTGATCAAAATAAACAAGGAAAATATTCTTGGCGATGCAACCAGCCTTGATTTCCTCACTAATTGAAATAAACTGGTGACTTACAGAGGTCCCCATCAACAACGGTTAGCAAGGAGATTGCTATTTAGTGTCTGGAGTTGCTGTAGTGGGTAGATGAGATGGCTATGGGGCTCAACCCTGGAACAGGAAGAAGGAAGCAACTCCTAAGTCCCTCCAGTTAGCCTCATGTGTACCCATTCTAAATCTTAACCTCCTCCTCCTGTAAACTGGGTAGCACCCTATATGACCAGAGTTGAAAGAATAGGAACCCTCTTGGAAAGAAAATGCTGTTAAGGGAGAAATCAGGTATGAAGAGGAGAGGACTACTTGGAGAGAAAAGAGCAGCTGGGGTCCAGCTGTGTGGTGCCAGGTTGCTGTCTGAAGCTCACAGCCCTCCTCTATGCTGAGTGATTTGATGAAGGCAATTCCCAGATGCACTTCCAGCCCTGACATTCTGTGGGTCTGAGGCCTGCAGTATCTCCCACAGTGATCTTCTCTGAGCTCACAGCCTCAAACAATCACTTGACAATTAGCCACATATCACCCCATGGCACCTGTCTTGTTGTCATGTGTTATTTAACTTTACAAAAGAGCAGCCTCACATTCAAAGCATATTAGAAGCACCTGAGGCAAACGCTGTCGTATTCCTGTTGTCTCCCCTCCATCACAACCCCTAGTGCCCAGAACAATGCCACAAACACAGGAAACACCCAGCAAAAGGCTGAATATCTTATGGGAGTCTACATCTGATGGCTGAAGTACATGAGAAGCCAGGATTGCTGACTAGGCCTATGTCTATCTTCCTGTTCAGTGAGATGAGAGTCTCTCTGAATCTTATGTCAAAATTCACATACAAAATATAAACCAAGTGCATAAATTCAATACTATTAAGAGACAGTGTTGAACTACATGCCACCTTAGGCAAAAATGATCCTCCCTTCCCTCCTCTTCTCTCACAGCTAAGGCAGGTCCTGCTGCCCAGGTTAGTGCAGTACTACTGAGCCATGTCCCCCTCTCTGTGCCACATGCTGTAGGGTACCCATGAGAAGGTCAGAGGCCACATTGGTGGGGGGTGGGATGCCGATTTAATTATTTCATCCCTCACCCTCAAAGCACTAAAAAACACAGGATTAAAGTAACCAAATACTAACCTAACATGACCAGATGCATGTCACCATCTATAAATTCCATAAACATATAGAGAAAAGGGAAATAAATGCTTCTCAGGAAGGTTTCATTGAGGTCTGTGTAGGAGTCATGAACAGAGGTGTGAATACTGGGTGCATCTTAATGCAGGAGGAAGGGTGTCCCAACTAGAGGAGACAAGGAGAGACTTGAGACGATGAAGAGGCTGCCGCAGTGACAGTGGAGGACTGGATCAGGGAACAACCAGATCCGAAGCTGGAGAAATAAACCCAAGACATAAAGAATGAAGGGTCCTGAATGCAGTGACAAACACTGGATTTGAATTCAGGAAGCCATAGGCCCTCAAGCCAGAATGCAGACATCCCTGATGAAGTATTTCTGATCCCAGTAACTGTCAATATCCCAGGGAATGCTTTCCAATTCCTTTGTAGCCTCTGTGCTCCATCAAATGGTATTGTCACTCATTTGTGCATTTAAACAAACATTACTAAGTATACCAGACCTCTCTCCCATCACCTACACACCAGGGGGATGAACAGGGTTAGCCTAATTCCATTCATTCCACAGGGCCAGTTCTGCTTACTAAAGGTAACCTACTAGGCACTCACTCGTATTCTGTATTTTCTACCTCCTCCACCACAAGACCTCTCTTCTCCCAAACCTGCTGCAGAATCATCCTTTGACATTTTCTTCCTATAAAGGAAGTATTTCAAGTCAGTCAAGAGGAATGCAGACAAGGAATGCAGACAACAGGAAACCAACACGTAGGTCAAGTCACTTGCCCATCTGCACCTAGCCTTGGACAAGCCACCAGCCTTCAGAGAGACCTGCTCTCCATGTCTGGCTCATTTATACCTCTGTTCCTCATGGGATGATTCAGGGCCCACAGATCATCCTGTCCCAGAACTCCTCTAGTGACAACAGATTTACACAGCCCAAGGCAAGAGCCTCCCCAGACTTCTTACCACTGGAGCCACCAACGCCCCTTCCCTTAAACCCTATGCAACAGAAGAAGCCACTTCCCAGCATTCCTTCCTTGCCAACCACAAATCAAGTTCCAACCACTGCATTTCTGCAATCATTAAATCAGGCCTCCCAATTAGGGAGTTTGCAACTTCTGCTCACCTTGGAAATCGCTGCAGGATCTGAGAAGCAAATCAGAGCCTGTAACCCAGCCATCAGAGGAAACGCAGAGCAGACAAATAGTCTTGTCCAGCCCCTCCTTTCCTCACCACCCACTGGCTGACAGTGACCAGGAGCAATTAGCGCTGTTATGTCCCATTGCATTTCCCAGCTACATCTCAACTGAGATGGCTCTCCTTGTAATATTAATTAAAAACAGATTTTTTTTTTTTTTTTTTTTTTTGGCAAACCCCTGAAGAATGGCTTCTGTGGCAGGCTTCTTTATTAAGCCTCCGAGAAGGCAAAATGCATTAAGAAATTGTGACATGGGGACTGTGAGTGGGGATGAAGAAGGCTAGGCAAGCCAGCCAAAAGCTACTTGAAAAATCTGTTTGGGAGTCACAATCAGATGCTTCAGTGAGTGAAATACAATTAATCTGACCAAATCTGTCACTATTTTGCACATTAGAAGTAAATATTTCAGAATACAGTCCAGCTGCATCAGTTAAGGGTAGGAATCCCTGCCCAGGGAATCTGTGTACTCCACCTCCTAACATGCTCTGGAAAGGTGATCTGGCAAGGATTTGGAATGACGAGCATCTCCCTACTTCCCCTCACCGAGGTGCAGTGTAAGGCACATTTATTGAAAACTACCTGGTAAGTCATTCCAAGCAGGCACACTGCAGGGACAGCAGCCTGCAAATTGCCATAACCTCGAGTGAGCAGCTGGAAAGAAGTGGAACCCAGTCTAAGGGAGGATGCACCAGGAATGAGGGACCCCCCCATCAAGGGTTAATCCAAGGAGAGGGTGTGAAGAAGTGAGCTGTGCCTTCCCAACTTTCCCCTCTCCAGAGCCATTTGCCATCTCACTGAGCAAGCAGGGAGGCTTCTTCCTTCACTGGAAGGGAAAGGACAGAATAATGTGTTTTTCTGTTCCCCTGTAAGCCTCGGGGACTATGCTCCCCCTGGGTGTTTGTGAAACACTCTCTAACCCATTAATCACCAGGATCCCAGCTGGAGACAAGTGGTGAGAAAGAACAACAGCAAATCACTTCTCCAGAGTAAAGGTTCCAAGGCCAAGTCCACTCATCTCCCTCCACCTGGAACATCTAGCGAAGTGACATGGTCAGAGGTGAGACCCAGATTGCCTCCCCTTCCTGCTTCTTGCCTTAAGCCTGCTGGGGGCCTCCTCCTTTGCTCATCCAGCCATCCCACTCCAGGAGACCAAGCAATCACCTGCCCCAAGCCATGGATGAGGATCTCCTCCTGCCTCTAAGCTCTTGGGGTGCATGCTGAATCAGTGTGGTGGGGTGAAGGCCCTTCTCTACATCCAGCTCCACCTCATGGTCGTAAACTACCACAGTGGAATTCAATTTGCAGTTATATGAGTTAGATAAAAACTCTCCCCAGAAGGGGACTCATGTGAAGTAACAAAGTTTGTCAAAGGCACCTGGAAGGAAAGCAGATGAGCCCAAATTGTACTAAAGTTGAAACTGCTGACTTTCCTGAAGAAGGACAGGTCCAACACTGCAGAAGCCAAAGGGACAGGTGGAATCCTCTTTCCAAATCTGAAGAGCCTGCTAGGCCCCAAGGTCTCTGCCTTGCGACCTCTCCCTCCACCTTGAAACAATGAAGGGACTTCCTGAGGCTTCACCATGCCCACAGTCCTCTTTTCTTGCCAGGGAAGCCACCTGGGGAAGGCTGCTGGGAGCGATTTCCCAGTTCTTCTCTCAGGGGTTGTTTCCTCAGTCTCTCAAAGACAATTTCCCTTCTTCTTTAATGAGCATCACAGGCCTGACCACCAAGGAAACCTCTCCCCCTGGTATTGACAGCGAAATATGGTCAGAAAAGACAGGTACAGACTAGGGGCTAATAAAATGGTGCCTCTCCAGACCGGGGAGGGGACAGGATGTACACTGTGCTCACCTGGGCCACCTTGCCCTTGCTGGAGCAGTGAAATGGCCAAGAGCACAACCAATGAGGTCTCCAGGGGCTGCTCAGGGATGGCTCAAATCTCATCACTGTCACTAAAGCCTTCCAAACCCAACCGGTCCACTGCCCAGGCCCTTTGGCCCTCTTTGATTTCCCTAAGGGGCAAAGGCCAGGCTGCCCCTCACTTTCTTTGCTGCTCAACTGTGCCGAAGATGGGCAGAGAAGGCCATGCACATTTAACTATTTGCAGGAAGCATTTTCTCTCTAAAGTCCCATCTCCTGAGGCTTTGTCAGCACTCAGAAATGATCCTGAAAAGCAGAAACATAAGAAAACTCTTCAGACAGAATGAATTTACATTGTCCTGAAGAAGTTATAAAGCCTCAGATGTGCCGGGACATGGTCCCCTCCTCCTAGGACACATTTACTTCCACGTAGCCTACCCTTCCTCCTCACAAGCCCTGTGGGAAGGGCTGGGAAACCTCCCAGCAGCATTCCCCAGGTGGGCTCCCTGGCCAGAGAAATGAGCACATAGTTCTTAATCACCAAACCAGAATGAAGTTACACTACAAGTCCTGCTATTCTCTCTCCGGCCTCCCTCCCTCTCACCTCCTCCCCTTTCTCCTTCTCTCCATCTGTCCCCCTCCCTCTTTCACTCTCTCCATCTCTTTCCCTTTGTCCCTCTCTCCCTCTGCACACTCACACAGATATCTTCTGGGGACTGTGAAATCTTCAGTCACCCAGCCCAGCACAAGTGCACCTTGGTCAACCAGAAAGCTCAAAGCTGTCCAGCAGGAGGCTTTGGGGTCTTCATTGAAAGTAAATGAAGCCAGCTACAGAGCTGCCCCCAAGCTGGGCTCCACCTGTCTTTGGAACCCAGCATTTGGTACAAAGCTGAACTGCCTGCGCTGTGTTGTGCATCACAGAGAACCAGAAAATCTGCACTTGGGCACTGCTCTGCGGTGCACTGGCTTTCCTGTTACTCACTACCCATTCCTGTGCCACTCACAGGCTCTGTTAAAATAAGGCGAATGTTTCCCAAGAAAATCTTTTTCCGTCAAGTGAGCTCCCCAAAGCTGCTTGTACAGACATCCATCGCCCCACGCCTGGAGTCCAGCTCTACCCAAAACGCCAGGTTCTCATCTGAACTGAGAACCAGGCGAGAGCAAAGGATTTGAAAGGCTAGTTGAAGTAGGAGCAGTGGGAGGGAATGGAGTGGGGAAGATTGTGGGATGGCGTCCGTGGCCTTTCTTTGATTCGACTCTCTGGCACCGTGCGGCGGCGAGGTGGGGAAACCCCTCGGGCTAGTCCTGCGGGCCGCTGCTGCTGCCCCAGTAGGCAATGCCCAGCGCCGGTGCCCCAGTCCTGAGTGCCCAGGCCGCCGGAGTGGGTTCCAAGGCGCCACCTCTCGGTACAGCAGCGTTCAGGGGACCTGGAAGCAGGGAGAGAAGCGTGCAGAGATGGGCAGAAAGCACAAGGACCCAACTCGACTCGGGAGCAGGACACAGAGGTGGAATGGAGTCTTGTGCTTGGCCACTTAGGCGTGCTTGTGCATGAGTAAGGGCGAGCGAGGTGGAGGTTGTGTTGATTTCTTTTCACGCTTTAAACTTTTTTACTGCCTCTCATATAGGCTTCTAGGGCGGTTGTCTGGGCTTTGAAGACGAAACTGGGTTTTCCTGAAGGCCAAGGATTGAGCTGACGTGGACGAGCCTCGCTCCTGGGCCAGTATACTATGCGCCTGGAGCGAAGAGCAGCGACCCCAAGGCGAGCAGGAGTCTGGGAGTCCCAGCGGCATCAATCTCCCGGGTTCCCTTTCGCGTGCCGGGTGCGGGGGGTTGGGTACGGGGGGAATTCGTTAGTCAACCCAGCCGCTTCTTCACATCTGCCCGTGTCCTCACCCACGAAGTCAAGCACCCCAGAAACAGGAAAACTGACTCCAAGCGGAGTATGGGAGAAAGTGACCACAGATCCCTGCTGCCCCGCTCATCTTTAAGGCACCCATTGCGCCTCTCCTCTCCGGACAGCCCCAGTCCTAGGGCTCCAGTAAACAAATGTACACACCATCTTACAACAAACTCCGCTAACCTGTTGGGGGCAGGACAAACCTCTAGGAGTCCAAGTGCTCCCGCATCCGTCTGGACCCCCGAACAACTATCTACCCCTAGCTCCTGTTCCCCATTCCCCCATGCTGTCAGGAGACAGATTCGCCGCCAGGTGGGTACTCACACTGCTGTTGTGTCCCGACCAGTGCACCATCGCTTGGTTGTGGGCAGAGTCCCCGGTCAGCGCAAAAGAGGTGCTGGGCAGTCGGAGCTCTTCTGCCGCTGGTCCCCCAGGCCGAGGGACCTTCCCCTCCTCCCGAGAACCCTTAGCCGGAGGGCGGCTTCCTTTGGAACCTTCGGCAGAAGCAGTAGCCCGGGCGTCCCCGCGCTCCAGGGCGCTGGGGGGCTGTGCCCGGCGACTCCTCTTCGAGCCGCCAGGCTTGCCAGGAGCTGGGCTGCCCCGGACCCACCGCGCGCTTTCAGGAGACGTACCCTCGACTTCAACCTGCATCTCAACGCCCCGCGGCTGGGGCAGCAGTTCTGGTCTGGGCCGGCGCCCCAGCGCGGCGGGTCTCCGCGCTGTCGCCAGCTCCTCCGGCCACTGGTTCGCCACTGCCCGCGGCAAGAGAGGAGGTAATGCCGGTGACCGAGAAGCAGGAGCCGTGAGGCGCCCGGGACCGCCCGTTGAGCCCCAAGTGATCTCAGCACCAGCAAGGACCCACGTTGACAGGAGTAGAAGCCCTGTCCGGGCGAGGGGCGCCCCTGGCCAGCCAGTGGGGCGCTCCGTGCGCGCCGCCTCCATCCCGCTGCGGCTACCGCGGCTCGGGCTGCCGAGTGTGTGGCGCCCGCCGAGGTGCGGGTCCGGCGCGGGGGGTGTGCGCGCGCCGGCGAGCGAGCGTGTCGGGGGAGTGGGGAGGGGGCGGCCGGGAAGGAGGTGGCTCAGGCTGGCGCGCCTCGCCGGTCCTCTGCACTCTTCCTCCCACCCCCCCGCTCGCTTGCTCTCTTTCTGGTCCAGAGGGGGATTCCGAATCCCAAGGAAGATTAATAAATGCTCCTTCAGTGCTTTTGTTGTTGTTAAAATAAGATTTCCCAAAATCGTTCCCCCAAGCTCCTCCAGAAATTGTATAAAAAGGAGTGTTCAAAGGTAATAAGAAAATCCTCTTTTTAAATATGAAAATCAAGCCGGATCCAGGAGGAGGGACTGGCAACCGATGCCAGAGTCTCTCCGAAATCCAGGCTCCAACCTGCTCCGGGTGAAGAGTTGGGTGCCGCTTCTCGTCGCGTTTGGGGGTTTACTCTTCGGGCCTGTTCCCGGGAGCGGGAGATGGCGCACGGGGAGGTATAAGGGTCTCGGGGGATGAGGAGGAGGAGGAGTAAAGTGTTTTCAGCGCCAACTGTTCGCGTTTGAGAGCTTAAGGAGAGCCCAGAGTCTCCGCGCGGGCAGGCAGCGCGCGGAAGCCAAGCGCGGGATGGACCCACGACTCTGCTCGCCGCTCCCCGCCCCGCGAGGCCTGCGCCCCCGCCCGGTGCGGGGGCGCGGAGAGTGCGTGCGTGCGCGTGCGTGCGCGCAGGCGAGCTGGAGTGAGGCTAGGGGTGCGCCCGGGCTGGCGGGAGGGTGCCGCAGGGTGGGGGTACCTGACGAGGCTGATAAGGGGGACTGGAGGGTGAGCGGGGGCGCGCGGCTCTGTGCGTGCGCGTTTACACAAGCATGTGTGCGTGTGTGAGCAGCGGGCTGGGCTGGGGGAGCGCTCGAGCCGTGGGCGCTCGCGCATCACGCACGGGCTGTGTTTGCATTTCCAGGAGCCTGTGAGTCGTCAGAAAGGCGATGTCGGGAACAAGGCAGGCTGCTATCGGCAGCCCCCTCTACCTCGCGCCGAGCGCACCCACGGCCCCCCACCGCCTGCAGATGTAACCTGATTAAGCCTCTTGTGGGGCAAGGGAAGGGAACCGGAACGCGTTGGCAGCGGGGTGTAGGGACTGCCAGCTCCTCCGGTTCAGGGGCTTTACTTCCCGGGACCCTCGACCCGAAGTGGGGAGAAAAAATAGTAGAGACTCTCCGCTCTCACGGGAAGATGCAGGCCCCATCTTGTTGCCTGGGACTGCCGGGTCTTGCCCTCCCTTTCCCTACACGGGTTTCTGAGCCGGCTCAGTTGTTTCAAAGTGCTCACCACCAGTTGGAAGGTCCGGCCCAGCGCTGCTTTGGGGTTATCAAGCCCCCAGTACCCCGCTGCAGGAGGGCATCCTGGACAGTTGGTGCGTCTGGGACCCCTCGTGATCACAAGAAGACGGAGAGTTTGAGTGATCTGGAGAGAGGAAGCTAAACCTGGAGATGACCTCGAGCCGCCGTTCATGAGCACACGGACATATGTAGCCTGCCTTCTCTGAGAATCTCTGGGATTTTTAGGGGCGGAAAAGTCCAAGATCCGAGGAGCAGAAGGAGGGACTATTAGGAAAGGAGTAGGATGGTGGGAGGAGGCTTGGCGAGGAAGACAGCCTCTAGGCGCTTCCATTCCTCCTAGGGACTGCAGAGTCCCTTTGTAGGAGGCGGTTAAAGCGTAGCGAGAGGGCCGGGAAGCAATGTGAGAGAGAAGGGAAAATAGAGAAAGGGAGAAGAGGGGAGAGGTGGCGAGGTGGAGAGAACGATGCGAAAGAAAGAGGAAGAGAGAAGAGGAGGCGAGAGGGAAGGGAAGGGCCAAGAGGGATAGAGGAAGCAGAGGACTCGACTGGGATTCAGAGACCCCTGAGGAAGGGCGACAACCAGCGATTCCCAGAGCCCCCACCCTCGTGAACTTGCTCTCCCACCCGAGCCAAAATGGAAATTGGGAACTGAGGAGGAGGCTGGGCCGGAAGAAGAAGCCATGAAAACGCCTGGCCCAGAATGAAGTGGTTCTTGGCGTATTGTGGCGTCTTTTCGAGCCGCAGCAAGAAAAGTTCCAGCGCCGCGGGCCCATGTGGGCGCTGGATCCAGCACGGTGTGCGAGCCGGCCATCTGCGGGTGCCCAGCGCCCCTGGCGGAGAAGGCCGGGTGCTGCAGCCCTAGTCGAAGCTCGGGGTTCAGGAGCCAAGAGGGGCCTATCCACTTCTTTGTCCGTGGAACATGCCTTCTGCTATAATTTCCATCATGGTCTGACTTTAATGTTAGCTCTTCCCTGAAACCTTCCTCCACAGCCCCAAGGTACCTGGTACCCTATCTATTATTATCCCCACCATCATATCTTCAAAGTTTTTGTCTTCCTGCTGTGTAGGATGGGAGCTGTCCCATATCAGTTTGGAATTACTGCCATGTACAACTAATTAGAACAAATAAAAATAATAATAAAGAGGGCCAAGGTTAGAAGGGATTCCCATTTCCATTGCTGTTACTTCACCTGGGACAGACAGGTAAAGGACTAGGATTATTCTTCACTCTGTCCCCAGGGCAAGAGAAAGAAACCCACTCTAAGAACGCCTTTTCCTACCAGGATTTCTGTCCCTGTTACAAACAACTGGAGAAAGGAAACTAAGTTATTCATGAGAGTACACCAAATGTCCCAGAAATAAATCTCCTTTCATGTAGTTGTTGTTGTCGTTTAACCATCTCAGTGAAACAACACTTTAAGAAACTGCACTACTTCTCCTAGCACTACACACACACACACACACACACACACACACACACACCCTATCAACCCCTTAATTGTCTGACAAGTTTCTTGCCATCAGTACCCGTTGCAGGTACATATAGGGAAGTATCTCAATTATACATTTTCCCCGTATTTTATAAAATGTTCATCACCCCTTTTATGAAGACCTAAAGACAAAAATCCATGAAAAACTTGGAGCCAGAGAAAGATTTTTCCTGCAAAACTAACATCTTTTTGTAAAGGTTTTCATAGACCAGTTTTGTCTTCTCGTTTTGCCTTCCTCTTGTCTCAGTAGTTGAGCTGAGCGCCTGGTTTACTGGCTTTAATGGTCTTCAGGACAAGATTTGTAACTTCTGCTAGCTTTTTACTCAATACTGTTTATTTTCATCATTTGATACTCTAATCTTACTATATCTGTGCATTTTTGATAAACCACTTTACAACCTTTGTAGAACTAAACAGGAAATTAATTGATTAATGAGTGTCAAAACAACAGTCCACATTGCAACTCTCTGATTTTCTACAGAGGCATAGGATTACAAAATGAAACCTGAAATGCCAGCAAGTGCAGCCAGATGTCAATGAAATCAGGACTTCTTTCCACTGTGTGTCCATGAAGGTGAGAAGAATCTATTCTGTTCAATTCTATATCCTCAGCACCTGGCCTGATGCCTGGCACAGAACCAACCCTCTATAAATGTGTGATAAAAGAAAAAAACGAAGAATGTAAATAGTCAGACTTAAGCTGCAATCACTAGCCACCTGTTCTTTTTAGCATGAAAATACTTTTGAAAGAGGCAATCAAGTTGGGATTTGATAGATATTATCTCCCACCATACCTTATTTTGTGGTGTCAGTCAGTATTCTTATTGTAAACAATAGAAAGCAATTCTGTTTTAATCCAAAAATTACTTTATGAAAGATAATGGTTAACTCCAAAAATTGTGGGGAGGGCTTGAGAACTAGGTTCAGGGGGTCTACAGGCAGAATGACACCTGAAATCATATTATAGAACAGATCTTTTAAGGACCCTGTTACCAGCATCACCAAGCCTGAAATGCTAGGACTTTTTGACCAATGCCACCAGAGTTGAATGCTGGATGTGGCTACAAACAGCTGTCTTGGCTCCCTTTGGAATCTGTGGCCACCACCTCTATTGCCACCAATTAACTTTCCATTTGTCTCTTTGTATCATTCACATTGATTGGTCAAGCCATGGTCACTAGCTCCAGCCCTAGACATGTGATAAAAGCGAGATCTACCTCCTAAGATAGGAAATTCTCCAATATACAGGAAGAGAGTTCAGATGCTGGACAGCCACAAAAAGGAAACAAGATAAATGTCCACTACATTCATTACCAAAAAATATTTCTTAGAGGGAAAAAAGGGAAACTGTTCAGTCTCATCATGAACTTTTATAGAAGACTAAACAGAAACAATATCCCGAGTAGATAACACTTCAAACAGCCTTCATATAGAATTCATGATTTAACAGCAAACCCTTCTTCCCTGCAAATACCACAGATTTTGGTTAGTGTAGGTAGTACCATTACAAATCCTGACCACCAAACCACCCAACACTTCAAGATGGAGGAAAAATAGGAGAGAAAGAGAAAAAGACAGAATAAAGGAAGGAAGAGCAGAAAATAACTACTTGAAAATAGACGTCTAATAAGGGGTCCCTATAAATCAAGCACTACATCTTTTTGGCCGCTGTTTTCATGTTATTTGGACAAAGTGAATTTCTTAGTTCCAATCAATAGATTGAGAAACAAAGGTACGTACAGGTGAAGCAGTAATGACAGGGGAGATAATGATAAAGATAATGATGAATGTTTATGTAGGCAGTGCACTAGCTCTGGACCAGACATCCTAGCAGATCGAGAGTCTATACTTTGAAGCAAAATTACCTAAGTTTAAAATCCAACTCTACCAACCACCAGCTCTGTGACCTTAAACAAATTACTTAACTACTATGTGCTTCCATTCCTCATTTGCAAATAGAGATGGTGAAAAAGCTCACCACATAAGCTCACAGTAAAAAATGAAATGAATTAATGAATGGAAAGTACCTGGAACAGGGTCTGGTTTATATGCTGGGTAAGTTTGATCTTACATGTTCTTACTATTCTTACTAGTCCTGTCAAGGCCAGCGCTTAGTCCCCATTTTATAGAAGAGGAAATCTGACTCAGAGAGGTTCTTTGTTTGTGAATGACAGGACTAAAGCTTTGAATCTGGGTCTGTCTGACATTCCAGCTAAGTTCTCAGGTGCAGTCTACACTGTCCACCTGCCTACATCACACAACATACCCTGGGCAATACAGGCATCTAGGTCTATCAGGACTAAGGCCAAAGCTCCTTCTGCTGTGCACCTGTCTTTCCTGGGGGAAAGGCATATACCATGAGGACTAATGCTGGTGGCTAGTCCCTACTGGACATGTGGCTCCCACAACACACCTTCCAATATAAGTAGTGGATGATGATTTAGTTGGTGACATCCTCATCTTTAAATGGCATTTCCCTAGTAAGGAAGAGAAAAGTGTGGCCACTGACTTTGAGTCTGTGTTTATGTAGCAAGTTCAGGTTGAAGAAGTCAAATCAAAAATGGAAACTTAAGCTCCAAAAAGAACATACTCATTAAGCTGCTGAGAGTCATCAGCAATTTTGTCAACATTTTCCCTCTAGTCATGTCTCCAAAAGGAAAGGAGGGCATCAATCTGATGAGGTAGATGCCATTGGAAAAGAAGTTTTTGCAGAAAAATAGGTTTTTGTTTTACTCTTCTCCCTAATGAGTCACGATGCAAAGCTGCATTTCTTAGAGAAAAGGTTGTCTTTTCACAGCATGGGAAATGGAAACATCCAACTGAGACCCTTTGTGGGGGCGATAGGATGGGCCAGGACAGACAGATGAGTCTGAGGAGAGGCAGCCTGAGAAGTAGGAGAAGAGCCAGAAAAGTGTGAGGTCCCAGGAACAGGGAAACAAATGTTTGTAAAGGAGGAGTGGGCAGTGTTGCCAGGTACACCTGGGTCAGTCTGCAAATGCCCAAGCTCAGAACAACATCATCCCCAGAAAAGAGAGCCTTCCCTCTACCTCGGTTTCTTTCCCCCAAGGCCACAAATGTATTTAAAAATAAAATTAAAGAAGGAAGGTAGGGAGGGAGAGAAGGAGAAAAAGTAGGGGGGAAAGGCATAATTAATCTAGTTCCTCCAAGAAGCAGGCACCAAGAAAGGATGAGACCAGCAAAAAAAAAAATTTGTTTTAAGCATGAAGGTCCATGTTCTGTTAGGGAAAATGGGAAGGAGCCAGAAGTACTTGGAGAGTCATTATTCTGAGATGCAGAGCTGACTCTTGTCGGGGAGAGGAAAAGAAGGAAAGGAAGTTGGATAGAAGGGTCTTAGATGACCACGGATTGTCATACAGTTCTAAGAATGTTTGGCAAGGTTGATGCAGAGTTTTCCAGTCAAAGTCACCAAGCAAGGAGTCCTCTGTCTCCCAGGAATGGACCTGCATTGCCTTTGTGCTAACATGTGATGGATGTCTGAGCTCCACAGCAAGGGACACTGACCAACCAGGCAGAAAGAGGCATATCGTTCCTGTTTCCCATCTTAAAAGGAGGTATTCTAACATCTTCCTCAAAGGATTGTTCTGAGGAAAGAATGAAAGAAAGTATGTAAAGGTTTAACCTGATGTCGGGTCCTCCATACATGTTTGTCAAGTGAAGGAAGAGTAATGAAATGAATGAACTAGTCCAGGAGACACAAAGGTTTGGGCAAGTTGATTCAAATGCCTTACAGCAAAAACAGCAGGGGATTGTATAGAAGAGATAGATGTGAGAATATGAGAGGATTGAAAGTCCTGGCTTTGCCAGTGCTGGTTGAGAGATTTTGACAAGGCTCATGGTCACAACAGAGTTATAACTGGGCCTGAGGATTAAAGAAGACATTTTACAAGGAAACCCTAAGCGAACTTTGAAGGGCTACACAAAAGCAAAGGCACAGACTTGTTGTTTTACTTGACATAACTATTGTTACAGATCTCATCTCCTTGGATGTGGCATCTTCTTGACCCAAACAACTTGCTATTCTGACTTCTAGACCCGGGTGTATGTTCAGAGAGAATCTTTGTTGCCCAAAGCCACCCTTTTCTGTCCCTTCTACTCCTTATTCTGTGCTTCCCCAGCAAGCATTGCACACAGGGGTGTATCCAATTCATACCTAAACACTGACACCTAGTGCACCCCTTCCCAGGGGTATGACATTAGCATTTAAGAAGGCACACCAGGCTGCTTCACCTGGTTAAACAAGGGGATGAGACAACCGTGGGAACTGCTCCTCAGGGGTACAGACGGCAGATTAAACTCCAGATAATAGAAAAGCAAATGGTCTGGGATAAAAAGTAGTTAAAAGAAAGAAGAGGGAAGAGAGAGGAGAGGCATAGTGGGAAGTAGGGGGGTTTAGAGAGAAGAGAGAAAGAGAAGAGACAGATGTGCTTTACAGGGATGCAGGAGGTTGTACAAACTACACATAGTGATGCTGAATTCAGTTGGTGGAAGCTCTGCATTACAGCTGTGGAATCTTGGGCAAGGTGTCTGGCCCTTCTGAGCTTCCAATTTCCCATTCGTTAAAATGAGTATATTAATATTCATGTCTCAAAGAGTTTTGTGAGCATCCAATGAGATAATGTTGGAATAGTGCCTGGCACATAATAAGAACTTAGTAAATCACTCTTAGACCCCCTTTACCACTCCTTCGCTTTACCCTCCCTCTTCCATGTCCTGTGTTGCCTGGATTTCCTTCATGGCAGGTCAAACCTTTTGATTCCCCCAAACTAGATTAGATTTAAAGAGCAAATAACCTCACAGAAATAGCCTTGGTGGTGGGCCTCAAGGCTACGACTCTGACAGTTGGCCAGCACTTGAGTCAGTCTCCATGTTAGACTCAGACCCTGGATGCTCAGAGAGCTGAAACCCACAGTCCAGGGTGAATAAGGAGAAATGGGGAAGGAGGGTCCCAGGAAGGAGTTGGATTCCAGGAGGAACAAAAGAGGAACCTGGATGGGGACTAGAGTGGAAGGGGCGAACTCCCCAGAGGAGCAGGGATAGCCCAGTAAAGATGAAGCCACAGCTCAGAAGAGGTGTCTTGCTGGGCAAAGGGTTGGGGAAAACCCTCATGAATGACCAGAGGCTACTTAAGCTGCTGTCAGATGACAAAGAGGTGGATCATGGGTGCAGCTGTGATCGGGGAAGGGGATCCATCCTTTCCATCCCAGAGTCAAAATCCAGAGCACCACAGGGGACTGAAGAGAGCTGGCATTCTTGGGAAACTGTCGAAGCATGGCAGAGAGAGCAAAGCAGGGAACTAAAGATAGCCTCAAAACAAATACGCAGTCCACAGCCTAACCCGCCATCGCCTTCGAGGTGCAGGAGGAAGGGAGCTCACAGGCTAGAGTCAGAGGAGGCCTTGCCTGCTGCCAAGTGCTCCTGGAGGCAGAGCGGAACTGGGAGCAGCCTGCTCACCCAGGCTCACACCAGTCCAGGATCCCTCCAGCCAGGGGTCTTGGTCCTATTCTCTCCCCTTCCCTGCCCAGTGAACTCTCTATCTTCCTTCTGATCCTAGGTCCACCTGCTCCTCCTGCAGTGAGCCTCCTTTGAGCCCGCTCACCAGGTCCAGATGCACCTCCCTTCATTATTAGGGTGACCCTATGTCCTAGTGTAGACCCATTTCCTTGGTGTGATTACTAATAACACCGCCATTCATTCTCAGAAGCGTTCCTATTCAAGCAATACATTGCGTGTTCACCTTGTCCACTGTATGTTCTCCTAGGACTATGTACACCTCTTCTTTGAAACATTATAGTTGAATTTTTATATATGCATAGACATTTAATGAATGCTTCTCTTCTCCACTGGATTATAAACTCCATCAGCAAAGGGATCCCATCTATTCTTAATTAAACTTTTTATATTGAGATCATTATAGATTCACAAGCAGTTCTAAGAAATGATGGGAAGCGATACCGTTGTGTGCCTTTTTATCCTGTTTTTCCTAATGCTACCATCTTGCAGAAATACAGAGCAATATCACAGCACACTGACATCAAGTCACAGGGCCTTCTCATCACCCCCTGCACCCCTTAGGTTGCCTTTCTATAGCCATACCCTCTTCCGGCGTGTCTTCACCTCCTTCTTATCCCTTGGCAAAACCACTGTTCTCCATCTCTATAGTTTTGCCATGTGGAGACTGTTATAGGAATAGATTCACAGTCTATCACTTTCAGGTTAGGCTTTTCTCACTCAACACAGTCCTCTGGAGATCCACCCAGGTTCTTGTATCAATAGTCTGTTCTTTTTTATTGCTGGATTGTATTCTGTGGTATGGATGTAGCGGAGTTTGTTTAACCTGTTGGAAGACATGTGAGATGTTTAGAGTTTGGGGCCCCTCTTAATAAAGCTACTATAAATGTTCATGTGCAGGTTTTCATTTCTCTGAGATAAATGCTCAGAAGTGTGAATGCTGGGTCATTTTGTATGGTGTTGAATGTTCTGTTTTTTGATTTGTTTTTGTTTTTGTTATTAACAAACCACCAAACTGTTTTCCAGAGTGGTGTACTATTTTACATTCCTACCAGCAATGTGTGAGTGGTGGATTTTCTCTGAATCTTCCTCAGCACGTATGTTATCACTATTTTTTATTTTGGTCATTCTGGTAGGTGTATAGTGAAATCTCAATGTGGCTTTAATTTGCATTTTCCTGCTGGCTAATGATATTGAACATGTTTCTATGTCCTATTTTCCATCCATCTATTCTTCATATGAAATATCACTTCATTCACTTATACCATTGATTTTTGCATGTTTATTTTATATTCTGTGACCTTGCTGAATTCACTTATTCTAGGAATTATTTCTGTAGAAACCTCAAGGTTTTCTCAGTAAAATCATGCCTTATGCAAATAGGGACAGTTTTTGTTGTTGTTGTTGTTTACTTCCTTTCCCACCTGTACACATTGGCATTGGCAATAACTGTTTTCTGATCTGAATGGCTTTTATTTCCCTTTCTTCCCTTTTCCACTGGCTGGAACTTTTAGCATTGTGTTGAATGAAACTTGGAGGGCACACCCTTGTTTCTGATCTTAGGGGGAAAGCACTCAGACTTTCACCATTGAGTATAATGCACTCAATAGTGGGTTTTTTGGGGGGTATTTTTAGTCAAATAGAGAATATTCCTATTCCCATTTTTCAGAATTTTTATCCTAAAGTGGTATAAACTTTTATCAAATTCTTTTTCTGTATCCATTGACATGATCAGATGGTTTTCATTCTTCTTTAAACATTTATAGAATTCTCCAGAAAAACAATCTGGGTCTGAATTTTTTTTGATGGGGGGGGATGCTGGGGATTTTTTAAATTATGAATTTGACTTCCTTAAAAATCCTAGAGCTATTCAAACTATATATATTTCATATTGGGTAAATTGTGATCATCAGTGTTTTTGCAATTATTTTGAAACATAATTTTGTCTAAATTGTCAAGCTGATATGTGGAAGTGTTAGTAGTGTTCCCTTATTAGTTTTTGATGTCTGCAGAATCTGTAGTTATTTCCCTCCTTCCTGGCATTGCTAACTCTTTTCACTTTGTCAGTCTTAGATGTTGGTTAATTTTATTGCTCTTTTCAAAGAGCCAGAGCTTTACTTTATTAATATTCTCCATTTTTCTGCTTGGGTATAATTAATTTCTTCTATTTAAGTTTATTTTGCTTTTTTATCCCCCCTAGTTCTTAAAGCAGGGGTTCAAATTATTGACTTGAAATTTTTCCTCTTTTCTAATACCTGCATTTGGTGCTGTAAATTGCCCCCTTAGCATTCTTTTAACTGTATCCCACAAATTTTCATCTATTATGTTTTATTTTCATTCAATTCATTTTTTTTTTTAATTTCCCTTGAGACTTCCTCTTTGGTCCATGCATTCTTCAGGAGCATGTTCTTTTGTTCCCAAATGTTTGGAGATTTTCCTATCACGTTATAGATTCCTAACATGGTTCCATCATGGTAGACTCATTCTGAATGACTTCAGTTTTCTCAAACATGTTGAGGTTTGTCCTGAGAACCAGGATGTGGTCTGCCAATTGAACGTTGGAAAACAAAGTGTACGCCATCCTTACTGGGTGGAGTGTTCTAGAAACATCAACTAGAACCTGCTGGTTAATGACCTTATGTTTTTCCATGACCTTGGGGACTTTTGGTCTTGTTTTTCTATCAATTGTCCAAAGAGGGGTGTTGAAGTTTCTAACTATAATTGTGAATTTGTCTGGTTCTCCCTTCACTTTCATTTGAATTTTCCTCATAAATTTGCAGCTTTATCGATTGATGCCTACACATTTAAGATTTCTATATCTTCTTGAAAAATGATCCCTTTGTCATACAATTTTTTATTTCTTTCAATTTTTTTGTTCTGAAGCCTACTTTACCTGCTATTAATAAAGCTTCTCCCGTTTTCTTTTGATTAATATTTGTATAATATATTTTCCAATTCTTTCATAGTTACATTTGAAGTGCATTTCTTTTAGTCAGCATAGAATTGGTTCATGTTTGCTAATCCACTTTGCCAATCCCTGTCTTTTGTTCTGTATTTAGACCATTTACAGTTAACATAATTAGGGATATATATATATATATTTTTTTTTTCTATTTGTTCTCTCTGGTTTTTATTTCTTTGTTAGATTTTTCCTGCCCTTCTGTGTGTTACAAACACTTTTTTTTTTAATTCCAGTTTGATTTATTTATAGTATTTTTTAATCTATCTCCTTGTGCAACATTTTAGTGGTTACTAAGGTATTGTATAAAATATGCATCCCTTTTCATTGCTTGCTAGGCTTTTATTCTACCAGTTTTAGTTAAACGCAGAAATCCTACCTCTATTTATAGCCCTATGCCCTCCTCCATTTGCATCTTATTTTCTATACGTACATTGAGAACTACACTAGACTGTATAATAATTTTTGCTTCAACCATCCAACAAATTTGCAAAACTGAAGAAAAATAGGAGTCTGTTTTATTTACCCCTATTTCTGTTTACCATGTTCTTTCTTCCTTCCTGGTGTTCCAATGTTCCTTCCCTTATCATTTCTTTCCTTTTTAGAGTACTTCCTGTAGCTATTCACTTAGGGTAGGTCTGCTGGTAGCAAATCTTGTTAGTTTCTCTTCACCCTTGAATATCTTGATTTCTCCTTTATTCTTGAAGAATATTTTCACTGGCTATAGGATTTGGAGTTGACATTTCTTTACTTTCAGCACTTGAAAAGCATTGTGCCAACTCCTGATGACCTCCATGGTTTCTGAGGAAAAACTGGTTGTCATTTGAATTGTTTTCCCTCATACATAATGTGTCATTTCTCTCTTGTTGCTTTCAAGATATTACTGTCGTCAGTTTTCAGAAATTTGATTGTGATAAGTCCTGTTGTCAATTTCCTTGAGTTCATTCTGTTTGGGCTTTGTGCAGTTTTTTGATTATGTAGTCTTTTTTCTTTCTTCTTTATTATCCTTTGAGGTTTATTTGACAGAGACTGTACATATTTATGATGCATAACTTGACTATATGATACACATATATTGTGAAATAATGACCTCAACTAATTAAATATCCATCACAGTGGATAATTATTGCATTTCTGTAATTACATATTTTGTCAAATTCAGAAAGTTTTCAGATCTTACTTTTTTTTCAAGTACTTTTCCATCCTGTTCTTTTCCTCCTTTTCTTCTGTGACTCTGAGTACATGACTGTTAGATATTTTGTTGTAGTCCTACGAGCACTGAGACTCTGATAATTTTTTCCAGTCTATTTTCTGTTATTCATATTGGGAAATTTATGCTTTTGTGTCTTTAAGCTCAATGATTGTTTCCTTTGTCCCCTTTCTTCTGCTGTTAAATCTATCCTTTGAGCTTTTTATGGTTAGTTATCGTATTTTGCAATTTTAAAATCTCCATCTGGTTCTTCTTTATACCTAATCTTTCTTGATAAAGCTTAATATATTTTCACTTGTTTCAAGCATGTTTTTAATTGTTTGTTGGAGTGCTTTTGTAATGATGGCTTTAATAGCTTCATCAGATAATTCTAACATCTCTGTCAATTCAATGTTGACATCTGTCGATCACCTTTTCACAATCAGACTGAGATCTAACTGGTATTTGGCATGACAAATGGTTTTGATGATACCTGGGTATTTGGGGTATTATTTTATGAGACTCTGAGCCCTATTTGAACCCTCTGTTTTAGCTGGCTTCTTCTGATACAGCTCTGGCAAGAGAAGGGGGAGGTGCCACCTCATTACTGCCTGCATAGACTATGATCCCGTATTCGCAGTGAGCCTCCATGGACACTGGGAAGGTGGGGCTAGGCAGAGGTGAAAGTTCTGCTGAACAAAGGTGGGAGTCTCCTGTCCCCACCAGGTCTCCACTGACAAGTCCCTGGCTGGAAGGGGCAGGGATGTGCTTCCTCCCTGCTGCTCTTGTGACCTCCACTGGCACAAAGGGGTAGCAGCGCAATTTGGCTTCTTTACTGCTAGGCAGTGGTGAAAGTCCTCTGTGACTGCCGAAGCCACCAGCGCAATGGGGAGAGGAATGGCTGCAGTACTGCCTAGTAAGAGTTTTCTCCTGACCCCACAGGCAAGGGTGAGAGTGCTCATCACTCCCTGGAGCAGAGGGAAGACTTGGCTCCCTATTGCCCTTTAATGCCCAACAGTGAAGCACCTTGTCACAGCCTCAGGAGTGGGGAATCCAGGCTATCCAGGCAACTTTGGGTAAGGTGAGGCCACAATTTTTTCTGTGGTATTGGCTGAAGTATGGCCATTATTGTCAAAAAATTCTCTGTCTCACTAGGCTGCCCTTTCCTGATCCTTTGACTAGAGACAACAGAATTTTTATTTTCTGTGCCCACTAGTGTGCGTCCCAAGTCTGGGATAGATGAGACAGAGCAAACACCCAAAGAACTCACCATTGTGAAGCTTCTTGGACCCTAAGATCTCTAGCCAATCTGCCTTCTTTCTACCTTTTAGACTCTTCTTTGTTTTATATATAATTTCTGGGAATTTTTTGTAGCAGGAAGAATAAGGAAAAGTACATCTTCTCCATCTTCCCAGAAGGGGATCATCCCTATTTTTGCTCTCCATTGAATTTTCAATATCAAACTCAGTTCCTGGCACAAAGAAGACCCTATCAGTGAATGGATGAGTACTACTAAGTCAAATTCAAGTACACCTCTCCTCTCTGTAAGTTTTGCAGTGGGTCTGTGTTCTACCAGGAGCTTCTTTAAGAAGCAGGTGACCTTTCCCTGCCTGTAGGGGGTACACCCCTGAAGAGCTGGGAATCTGTAAAGTTGTGAAAATCATAGAATCAACCTTGTAGGTTGTGGTAAGGATTAAACAAGGAAAGCATTTAGGAACACCTCTGCCAAGTTGTAAGTTTTCCATATACACTATTATTGTGCAAAAAATTGAATTTTTGTCTGTTAGATTCCATTTCTTACTGATTTGCCTTATCATTTCAGAGGTGATGTCACTTCATTTCTGATTCATTTACAACCTGACAGCGGTCCCCCATGCTTTGTTTCTCAGCCTCCCTCCCAGCCTTTGTGACAAGCCATCAGTAATTTACAAATGGACTGACTGTTGGTGCAGCCAAGGGTCTTCAGGATTCATTGAATTCTGGTGTTCCTTTTTTTTATCCAGCACTTACATCACCCTGTAATCACATGTTGGTTTCTTCAACTCTGTATATTTGAATTCCAGAAAATTAGCTCTTAGATCTGCATGTTATCCTTTATGGGAATTTTCCACTGGATCCTCATGTGTGGCCCAGCCCCCAGGCTCTTGTCCAGGGAATAGGGTCTACCTTCACCAGCAACAACCACCACCACCTCTTCAACCCTGTTTCCCCAGAGGCTTCTCCTCTCTAGAAGTAAAGCAGTTTAAATTCTGAACAAATCTGCCTTACGGAAATGAAAAATTCAAACAGACTAACAGGAGGAGGTCTGAGTTCTGCTTAATTGACCCTGTATAATTATTTCCATTGAATTGCCCTACATCTGGGGATGGATATTTACCAAGCAGACTGGCCCACTGGTTCCCTTCAGCACCTGCTTTAGTCTGGAGAAAGTTAATTGCATGGAAAATTCTCACCTAAATCACTGAGTTGCTTATTCCTGCCAACGCCAGAAACACATACGTGTACACACACACACACACACACACACACACACACACGAAGTGTCAAAGGGCTTTGCTAGAAGGACTTACCCTTTAGCCTGGGGGCTGCTTCTGAATGCAAAAATTCAACCTATTTGGAGGGTCTCAGTAGCACAGTTTTTCCAAACATCCAGAACAGGATTCTCTGTGCTGCAGAGACCAAAAAGTAGTGAACAGTATGGCTCATACCAAGGACTCCCCACCACCCCTGACCCCTCAAAAAGAAATGAACCAGGAATAGGAGGCAGGGAAACTATGCTTGGTCAACGTTGCCTTTTTCTTCTTTGTGAATGTAAAAAGAAGTTAAATTACAGCTTCTGTTAGTAACATAATTACTTTAATTAAAATTTAGGGGGTCGGAAAAGCCAGTTCTGAATGTCAGATTTCCAATGATGTGTGTTAAGCCTGGGAGAATAGAAATACAGCCCTGTAAATAACTCACATATTACAACTGGAGCGGCGTGTGGTGTTGTGTTCGCTTAGAGTTAGAAGAGCAATTAAATGATAACCAGGACTCCATTCTCCACTCTCCCTGTCTCTGCCCTCCTTTCACACTCAGGTAACCATTATATGCACAAGATGGTGGTGGCTTTCCCCTCCCCAGCCAAGCAATAGTCACCCTCCAAGGCTTTGGCTCAAATTCTTCCTTGAGACCTTTCCTGAAGCTTCTGTCCCACAGAAATCCTCCAGTCCTAATCAGCTGCTGAACATGCTTTCTGCACCAAGTGTTTTCCCTTTTAATTGAACTGATTTTGGCTTTGTGCTAAAGTCTTTCATACACAGACATCTAATTTTGCCATGCTTCCCTAACAAGATGATAAGCTCTAAGGAGCATGGAACATGTCATATGAAACCACCAACATTTAGAGCTGGAGGGATCTCAGAGACTATGCTGGAGATGAGAAAACAGGTCGCAGAGCTGTCCGGGTCTGAGTCAGAACTAGACTCAAGTGTTCTAACTCCTCGCTCAACATGGATTCCAGTATGTCCAAGGTCTGATTGAGTTCCATTAAATATCACATGGATCAGGCATAAGGGAAAGGATATGGGAGAGGTGGGGGGACTTCCCTGATGCCACCACCAACTGTCTAAGAAACCTGGGTCCAATCTCCATTCCAGGGATCTAGTGCTATTGAACAGGGTGATAGGAAGGGGTGTCCACAGAAGGCTGGTTAGACAGAAGGTTGAGGAGAGAACCCAGGTCTGGATCAGGGCAATGCTTCAGATCTGAAATGTACCCACTAAAGTTCATGTATCGAAGGTTTGGCCGCCAATGCAGCCATGTCCAAAGATAGGGCTTCGGGGAAGTGACGGCATCAAGAGGAGTCTGACCCCATCCATAGATTAATCCATTTGATAGATTACTAATTTGGAAGGACTACTGGGAGGTGCTGGAAATGATAGGCAGGTGGGGCATGGATGGAGGACATAGGTCAATGTGATGTGACTTTGGGGACTCTCTCTTTTTTCTTCCCCCACCCCCACTCTTTCCAAGCTGCCATACGCTAAGCAGCTTTCTCCACCATGCCTTCCATCATGATGTTCTGCCTCACCTTAGGCCCAGAACAATGGAGCCAGCCAATGATGGACTGAAACCTCTGAAACCATGAGCCAAAATAAACCTTTCCTCCTCCAAGGTGTTTGTGTCAGGTGTTTTGGTCACACTAATGAAAAACTAACTAACATCAGTATGCTCATGGCTGACAGATAACTAACCAGCTGCTATCAGTTGGGGCAGGGAAAGGGTCTACTCTGAAGGGCACTAAGATTGTGCAGCCTGGCGGAACCTCCCTGTAACCCTTTGATCTGGCAAAGAATGGAGCTTGTCCTGAAGAGAACTTTTTGGTTCCCCTGCTTCTTCTTTCCCAACCCAGATGTCTTAGCTCAGATTCTCCAACAGCAGACTCTAAAGCTGGTGCACCAGAGAAACCCTCAAGGGAGTCAGAGAAGCAGGAGGAAGGTGGGGTGGAAGTCAAGCACAGGTGCAATTCCATGAAGAGTTCCACCAAGGACAGCTTTGCTACCTTCAGAGTTGCCCCAACCAGAGGATGTAGAGCCTGGCTAGCCCTGAAATTGGCTAAGCCCCAATGGGGAGACCTGGGTTCCCAGTTTCCTTATCTTCTCACACAGCTGGGCAGAGTGGGCTCCAGTTGCCCGAGGGCATGCCTTGGAAAGGGAGTCACCGGTGCTGACTGCTAGGATACACCGAAGGGGAGGCACGCAACATGGATGAAAAGGGAACCAAGGACATCCAGACAAAACGCCTGATGTCAGTCTCACTAGGATATTTTTATTTAGTCAACATGCAACTTGGAAACTTAATAAACAAGTATCCGTGGCCTTTGCTTTCTGATTTCATAAGTTGGTGAATCATGTCTCATTATCTGGACCAGAAGAGGTAGGGAGCAGGCAGGGTCTCCATGAGAAAAAGACCCTCAGGGCACAAGTGAAGGATGTGATGGTTTAAGGAGAAAAGCATGCTGATTAATCCTTTGAAAAATTCTCCCACCGCACTTAGTATGCATGGTAATGAGGGAGTCATTGAGAAGACTGGCTGACAGGCTTCCAGAAACTTCCCAAGGTAGCATTTATCTTGGTGCATCAGGAGGCAGTGGAGCATACTGTTTAAGAATGCCCATTAGTTTCAAAAACCAATCCTACAACTAGATGACTGTAAGTCTCTGGAGAAATTACTTAAACTCTCTGAGCCTCAGTTTCATCATCTTTAAAAATGGGGAATTATAGGACTTATCTCATGGATTTATGTTGAGGAATAAATAATGAGAGAGAAAGAGAGAGAGAGAGAGATTTGAATATAGGAAGTGCTTGCAGCAGGGTGGATTTTCCAAAGAAGGCCACCCTTTACCTCCCATCCCACAAGCGTTTTGGAATCTTGGTGTTTTCTCACTAAGAGGTGGGTGCTATTTCCCCTCCCTTTGAGTATAGTTGGCCCAGGACTCACTTGTAACAAACAGAAGGCAATGGAAGTGACCTGGCTTCTGAGGCTAAATCAGAGGAGTTGATATAATGTCTACCTGGTTCACTGGGAATCTTGCTTTTGGAGTCCTGGGTCACCATATTATAAGGAGTCCTAACTAGTACCCATGGAAAAAACAAACCGCCAGGTCTACATGGAGACAGGAAGATGCCAATCATGCCTCAACTGCTCCAATCAGGGCAGTTCAGTCACACTCCCCAAATTCAGGATGCATAGAAACAGTAAGAAATAATAAAATGATTGTTTTTGATTTAAGTCACTAAATGGTGATTTACTATATAGCAACAGACAACAGAAACAGTGCTTTGTAAATGCCAGTTATTACATTGCTATTCACCACAGTACTGGGATATCACCCACAGCCTTGCAACTTCTGAAATATGATTTTGTTTTATTCCACTAAGACTGAATCAGTATCTCAGAGATGAGGTCTCACTAATCAAGGTCACAGGGGACTGATGGACAGCCCAGAATGCCAATTTACTACCATAATATAATGGCAAGGGGGTTAAATAATCCATTTCCAGGGCAGATTATTTCCTTCATATAAGAAATTTACTTGGGAAACCAAATGATAATCAGGTAGGTTGTCTAGGGAGCATAAAGTGAGAACAAGAGAAATTAGTTGTCCCACTCAAGTGATTTGATGGTAGCAGGTCAAGAGAGCACATTGTGTTTCTCTCCCTGGATGGGTCCACCTGCTGCCAGGACTCAAAGCCCAGACCTCAGGTTAGGATGTCACCTCCTTCAAATAGCCCTTGGGTAGACACTGATGGCATTAGCCCCTCTTATTTTCCAGCTTCAATCACAGACTAATGCCCCCTCTAATGAGTACAATGTTTCTTTAATTCAGCAATTATTGATAGTGTTCTATGAAAAACAAAGTCAGATAAATTAGAGAAATCCTAAATTCAGAAAAATGAAAGAAGTTTCATTATTACAAGACTTCTCAGGTCCTTGAATATGTTAACTCAAGATGGCAAACCTCCAAAAGGAAGATATAATAGGATAATGAACTCACTCATACAAACATATCTCCCTTATCTCTGAATTACAGTGTGATGAGTGTTGCTTTGACAGAGTTGCTCTCTGAACCAGGAATCTTTCTGACTACCAACATTGTCTTTATGTGAGACTTTTCTGAACCCTCAAGTTGATTTCATAAGTTAAGTGTAAAAAGACTCATCTTATTTTCCTTTCATCCAAAATCTCTTGACTACTATGCTGTCCTGCTCTTAAGGAGTTCTGGATCAAGGGGGAAGAAGGAAGATGTTTCTCAGGGAAGGTGCTAAGATAGACATCGTTAGTATTGTGATACCTACTGGAAATACCAGAAATGACTAGAGAAACAGCATTCACAACAGGCTTTGAGGTCAGAATAGGAGTCAGCCAGAACTCAACAAGCAGAAGAGAAGAAAAAGGCACCTCTGGCTGGGGAAGCAGAGTGAGCAGAGACTTGGAAAGGAGTTGGGAGCAGAATGTTAAGGAAGTTGGGCAGAGCACACAATGGCAAAAGGATGAAACTGGCAAGCAAGAGGACTCTAGAATGCCCTGCCAAAGAGATCAGTCTCCAGATGAAGGGAGAGGGACCAGGAGATGAACTGTAAAAAATGAGGGGTGACATGAGACGGCTCAGGAGCTGGGGAAGAGCTAAAGGCACAGGTGGAGGTCAAGTGTGGGAGGTCAGTTAGGAAGTTCCTGTTGGATCCCACAGGAATGTCAGCTGATACCAGAAATATGTAGTGGCACCATAATCTCCTGTATACTTCTCCAGGCAATAGGAGACTGAGTATTAAAATATCTGCTCATGGGAAAAAAATAAACAACTAGGCTCTGTGCAGGAGGCTTTTTGAAAAAATCATCATCAGATCACTTTGGGCATGTGACTTCACACAATGACAAAGCAAAGAGAAAGTGTTTCTTGGTGACAGCACGTAAGCAAACCACACAAATTCAGCCCTGCAGATGGAAGAAGGGGTTTGTCCCAGCTCTCAGTACAGGGAGATATGAGATGTGATGGTTAATCCTATGTGTCAACTTGACTGGGCCACAGGGTGTCCAGATATTTGGTTAAGCATTATTCCAGGTGTATTCAGGAAGGTATTTCTGGATATGATTAACATTTAAATCAGTAGACTGAATTAAATAGATTGCCCACCTCCCAGGGTAGAACAAACTCTCAGGCTTTGGCTCAGACTAGAACTTTATCCTTAGTTTTCCTGGATCCCCACCTTGCCCACTGCAGATCTTAGAACTTTTCAGCCTCCATAGTCATGTGCGTGAGTGTGCATGTATGTGTGTGTGTATGTGTGTGTCTACATAAATATGTGTGGGCATATATATATATATATATATATATATATATATATATAAAATCAAATATCTCTTGTTGGTTCTGTGTCTCTGGAGAACTCTAACACCTGAGAGTACCAATTGCTACGTTTTAGATATGAGGTGTTCCCTGAAAGCTCATGTGTGAGACGATACGAGATGTTCAGAGGTGAAATGATTAGATGATGAGAGTTATTACCTAATCAGTGGATTAACTCTCTGACTTGAATTTACTGGGTGATCACTGCAGCAGACAGGGTATGGCTGGAGGAAGTAGGTCACAGGGGATGTGACTTTGGGGTTTATATCTTGTCCCTGGTAAGCGGAGCTCTCTCTGTCTCTCTGTCTCTGTCTCTGTCTCTGTCTCTCTCTCTCTCTCTCTCTCTCTCTCTCTCTCTCTCTCTCTCTCTTTCTCTCTGCTTCCTGGTTGCCATGTCCTGAGCTGCTTTCCTCCTCCACACCCTTCCACTATAGATTCCACCATCTATGAACTGAGACTTTGGAAACTGCAAGCCCCAAATAAACTTCTCCTCCTCTAGGTTGTTCTTATCAGGGCTTTGGGCACAGTGATTAAACACCACTATATCCAGCATACCTTATGCCTCCCAGTCAGTCCTTATGCTGAACACTCTCCCACATCAGGGCAATGATATCCAGTTCTGCAATCCTCTCGGTCGTCTAACTAGCACTGTTCAAAAGCACCCACATTTTTGTACATCCTAAATTTTTAGAGAGAAATCCACTTGTCTTCTGCCCTAACTGAATAAATTGGGTTATCCTGGTCCAAGCTAGTCTAGTCATCTGCGGGAAAATCCAAGCTTGAGTACAAGATCTTCTATCACAACAACCAAGAGCCCAGTACCCAGCCCCCCAGGAATCTGTAAGCCACCTCATAGAAGTCCCAAAGTGGAGAGTTGAACTGCTCCCCTTATAGGACCCACAAAAACCAGTCTACTAGCTGCTTCTGTACCCTCTTCCAAAAACCCCAATTTAGCTCTGATTTACCTTTAAAAGGAAACAGCACCATTGTTAGCACCGCAAATGTGGAAGAGTATTGACTGAGCATTCAATTGTCTGGGAAAGGCCTGAAATCTGGGTTTGTATGTAGAATGTCTTCATTTTTTAACCTCAGCAAAGATCAGACTTAAAATTCTGTGCTGACTAAAATGGTTCAGACCAAACCAGATTCTTCTCTTCACTGGCTTCAGCCCTGGGCTATTTGTGTGAGGCACCTCTAGTCTGTTTCCCCTTTCAGAGAACCTGAGCATTCAAAAGCAAAACAAGAGTCTGATTTAGTTCATGACACAAAATGAGAAGTGATGCGCTGTTAGGAGACTGGTGGGCAGAGAAGTCAGGGTGCTGCTCGCCTCTCTGTTTCAGTTGGCCTCTCCTCCTGGTCCTCCCTCACACAGTAGGCAGTCTCTGTTATGGGTCCAGCTGCTGTAGAAAGTGGCTCTTACACTGTCCTTCATTAGATGATCACAGCCCAAACACCACAGTTAGGCACATGACCCAGATAATCCAGTCAGAGAGTAACATGCTCATGGCCATTGGGTCAGGAATGAACACATGACCTGATCCAAGCCAATCAGGTCAAACAGAGCTAACCCTGAGAATTCTGCAATAAGAATTGTGTTTTTCTCAGGGGTTGGAGCTGTGAAGATGTCATTCTGGAACTCCTACATGGAGGGAGACTGCTGCAGAGCCAAATCAGAGGGAAATGCACTGCAGAGAGATGGACAGAGAGAGAATGTCAGTCCTGAAGTCATCGTTTGAATTTTTACAGCTAGCTCTGTCTGAAGCTTGTCTGGCATTGAACCATTTAATGATATATTTCTTTTCCAAAAAATGTTTTGTGGGTTAAGCAGGTTTGTGTTGCCCTGCTGTCCCTGGCAACCTAAAGAGTTCTAACTAATATACCTATAGCAAGTAAGACATTATGCCAATCACTGAGCAAGTTCCCAAGTAGTTCAGAGAGGAAAGAATGAGCCACTACTTGAAGCAGATGGCACAATAGAACAGGAGATAGGATAAAAGCACTATGACTCCACTTCTGTTCTGCCTCCACCTTTTCAGGGAAAATAATCTTCATATGCAGAGAGTAGAACAAATGTTTTTTCAGGGTTCAGAAATCTGAGATAAATGAGGAGATAGAGGAAAGCTCATGGCTGCTTTGAGTCAGTCCAATTCGCTTGTCCCACCGACAAGGCTGAGCCACCTTGAAGTGTACTTAAAGGATTTAAAGATGAGAATGCCAAGCCACTATGGGGTACGCTTTGAAGGATTGTGGGGAATTGGAAAATCATCTGGATTTTTAAAAATGGATTTTGTTATTTATAACCCAATGAGTTGTATGTAATCCTTGGAAAATTAAGCAGTTGGCTTTTGAACACATTAGAGCAGGGCAAAACATGGGTTCAAAAAGAATAGTTTATCTCCAAGTTACCCACAATCTCTTTTATTTAATAAAATTATAAAATGGACATAAACAGGGATGTGACAAACATAATATATCTAAATGGTAAAATGATTGACAGTCCTATTTTTTGTTTTGAAAATTCTTGCATTCAAATGGAGAAATAAGTCACATGAAAGTAGAGCTCAGATGATTAATTGATCACAGCCAAAGAGTGTTTGATCAATGGAGTAATGAAACTTGGAGGGCGGACCCAGAGAAATGCTATGTGGCTGTATCTTCACAGCATTATGGACTAGTGATTATAATACTTATTGATTTTAAAATTAGGTACATCTGGAAGAAACATTCTGATAAAATCAGATTTTTTTAAAAAATATACAAGCTCTAATAATTTACCTTAAAAGCAACTAGATATTTTTTAACAATATAACAGAGTAAAAGTTCTGCATTTACATTTTTAAAAAGAACCTACAGAAGTACAGGATGAAGAACTGGCTCAACTTCATTTTATACCAAAAAAAAGATTAGATGTTTCACTTGACTGCAAAAATATGATATGATGCCACACGATGCAAGATAATGTCAGAGACTTACTGATGTGGGGAAAATGCCCATAACACTGTGTTAAGTGGATAAAAACCAGTTTACAGAGCGCGCGCGCACACACACACATTAATAGGGAAAAGAGCAGAAGATGGTAGTGGTTAACTCTCAGTGGCAAGAATATAGGCAAATTCATTTTCCTCTTTGTATTATTTCATCATTCACATTTTCTGCAATTATTTATTATAATTAAAATGTCATTTGAGCTCAATGTGGATCAAAATGTAACATGCCTGATTTTTTTAAAAAAAGGAATGCAGTGAGGCTGTACACATAGGATTAAATTGTCGAGAAAAGGGATGTTGATCAATCCACTGCTGTCTGTACAGGGACAACCATATCTGGGATAATAGTCAAGTCCTGGATGCCATGTGTGAAGGAGGACCTTGCAATGGGGGCTGGAGATGAGGTTTGGGAAGGGTATGAGTGATGTGAAGGTTAAAAGAACTAGTAAGCGGGGCATGTTAAAAAAAAAAAAAAAAGATACAATGGTGAACGTTTGTTTGTTTCCTTTGTATGCATTAAAGCCTCTCTCATATGGAAGGGGCAGTAGATTTGTGATAGGTTAAAGACGGCCACAAATTCTTTGACACTCATTCCACTGGGAGACAAAAGTCTCAATCCCTTTGAAGGTGAATGGTCTCTAATGAACAGAAATCAGCACAAGTGACCCTATACCATTGTAGGACCAGGTCTTAAGAGGCTGGCAACTTTTGTTTCCTGTCCCTTGGAACACCAGCTCTGATGAAACCTGTGGCCATTTCAGAAGACTGACTAGCCCAAAGGACTTAAAATTAGCATACTACAGTAACAGCCACATCAATGTTTATAGCAGCTCAATTCACAATACCTAGATTGTGGAACCACCCTAGATGCCCTTCAACAGATGAATGGATAAAGAAACTGGTATGTATACACAATGGAATCTTATTCAGACATAAAGAAGAATAATATCATGGCATTTGCAAATAAATGGATGGAATTGGAGAATATCATGCTAAGTGAAATAAGCCAATCCCAAAAAACCAAAGGCCGAATATTTTCCATGATAAGTGGATGATGATATATAATGAGGGTGGAGAGGTGGGAGTGAGAGAAGAATGGAGGAACTTTAGTTTATGTAGAAGGAAATGAGAGGGAGGGGGAATGAAAAATGGTGGAATGAGACAGACATCATATGCACCTATGTGCATGTATCATTACACAGATGGTATGAATCTATATCATGTACAACCATAGAAACAAAATGATGTACCCCATTTGTGTACAATGAATCAAAATGCAGTCTGTAAAAAAATAAAAAATAAAATAGATTTTTAAAAAAGAAGACTGTCTAGGCTGTGGGCACGTTGTGCAGAAACCCATGCCAGCCAGTCACATGGAGAGGCCGGATAAAGAGAGAGAGGTGTGACTAGCCCCAGCTGACCCAGCCAACCGGGTCCAGGCACCAGACATGTGAGTGAAGATTCTTCCAGATGATCTCTTCTGGCTGTAATCATAGAAGGAAGCCAAGCAAGAACCACCCAGATGAGTCCACCAACTTCGTTATCACTGGAGATGATCATAAATTATCATTTGAAGTTACTGAACATCAGGGAGAGTTTGTTACCCAGCAGTAGAAAACTGGAACACTTGTTATATTTAGCCTGATTTTAGGATAGCCATCAGTAGGGGCTACTGAGGGGTTTTTTGCATTAAGAGAACAATATCATTGCTCTTTATGATGAGGACTCCTACTGTGCTGTGCCCAGTGGATGAGGGGTGTGTGTGGCACCTGAGCTAAGTACAGGGAGGACGCCTCAAAGCTTTGTAATGAGCTGTTAGGAACTGTTAGCCATGAGGGGAGAACAAACCATTGGGGACAGTGGATCCAGGGCCTCCTCTGCTCCATACGTGAAAATGAGTTTTACTATAAGAATTCCGAGTATCTAGGAAGAAAGAGAAGAACTCTGTGTTTCCATAGCATCCTAGCCTTAGTAATCCAAAAACATGAGTCTGGAATGCTTTCTAGAATTTTCCCTAAAATGTATTACATATATACACTCAAAAACTCTTTCAACAAATCCTCTTGGAAAATGTGCCACAGGGGCATAGTATATTTCACTACAAGGTCCACTAATAGAACATTTAGAGGCAGCACATTCTTCGGCAGCGGGTCACCTAAGAACTAGTGGGATAGGCTTGGCGGAATTACTCATGTCCTACTCTTCTCATCCATGAAATGAGGCCTTTGGGTGGACTTACCAGGAAGCCCTCTGTGATAGCTCTATACTTTCCTTTTGCAATTTCCCCACTTTTTCCCTTCCAGGTATTTATCACGATGTGGAAAACATGCCTATATCTTTCTTGCTCTGCAACTGGCTTTTTTCCTACTAACCAGTAGTTGTGTTAGGACAGGGGCTTGGTTCCCTCCACCGAGTGCTTATATCTCAGCACTCACAATGCACAGTTAAGGCACTCAACAAATATTTGCTAATTAAATTAATAACCAAGGTTGGGTTTTTTTTCTGCCCATCTTGGAATCCAGGATTCATTTACTGGATACTTATTTGAGCAACTTTAAACACACATCAAGCTCACAGAGAAAGGAGAAATAATAGAATGGCAAGAAACCAATTATCAAATATTCAGTGTTTGGGCTTGATACATATTCACAAATTGTGGATTAAAAATGAATCACTTTCACATGATGAATGTTGCTATCATTCCAAACATTGTCATTTAGTCTCTTTTGACAGGACATCACCCAGCCGAGAAGAATGATATGACAACTGTTATGGTTGGACAAAATATAACAAAGTTACCATTCTTGTGAGCGCTGGGTATTTGTGTTCTATGAATTCATATTTAAATCAGATTCTGAGTAGATGAAAGGAATGCACAAGAAGTCAGCTTGAGAAGAGAGACTGGCATTTTTGCCCCCTGGAAAACAGCCGGGCCTTGGGCAGATGCCAGTATTTTGGAAGAAAGGGGGGCTGGCAAGATGGGGGGAAATAAGCTGTCATTCTGTGTACCACTTGCAGATCAACAGTAAGTACAATTCTGTGGCTTATTACAGCCTGGAGGAGTCAGGGATCTTGAGATGAAGATTTCCATATGGTGATGCAAATTAGGACCCCTGCTGCAGAGGTGTCGGAAAAGAACCAATAACCTGGGGAGATGTTTGGAAGCAGCTTGAAGAAAGGAAAGTTTGGTGAAGGAAGGAGGCAGAGTGTCTTTTTCTAAAAGGAAGTTGCTGTTGTTGATGGCATTGTTGTTTTATTGTTTGGGAGTTTGTCCATGCTGCTCTGCCACCACCATTTGATTAACGTTGTGTTCTCCAAGTCAGGATCACAGATAACATTGAGCTGAGTCGGTTGCCTTCATCATTTAACACGTTCAGCACCAAAGGAGAAATGTTCTCCTCTTGTACTCTGGTTTCAAGGCCCCACCTGATTTCCCTTGCCTCTCAAAGCTCATGTCTCTACTTTTAACCCCTCGTGACCAGTGCGTGGTCTCTATCCTGCACCTCTGAAGACAGGTTACTTTCTCCTCTAGTCCTCGGATCAAGATTACAAATGACAACTTGCCCAATGATTTACAGTTGACCAAGCACAGATACATACCTTATCTTACCAGATCCTCATGATAAACCTTTAAGGAACTCAAGGAGATAAGAGGAGAACTATCAGTCCCTACTATGAGTACAAGCACTGAAGCTCAACAGAGCTGAGTTTGAGTCCAGCTCTCGTCTCAGCTTTGTGACTTCTGCAAGTTACTTAACTTTACTGTATTTCAATTTCTCTATCTGAGGCTGACTTAGTGGAGGAGGCGTATAGAGTTTGCCTAAGAGCTTAGACACAGGTGCCTGACTTCACAGGCAGAATCACTACCATTGACCAGCCTTTATGTCCTTGGGCAAGTTAGTTCTATTTCTGTGCCTCAGTGTTGACATCCAGAAACTGAGGATAATGACAGCATCTCCTTCTCAGAAGGTTGTTATAAGGACTAAAGAACTTCATACGTGTACTGCATGTAAAACAAAACCTGGTGTACAGTAATCACGTGAAAACTTTACTGTGATTATCTTATGATTTTAAAAATATATGCATATTTTTAACTTGCTTGTAAATTCAACACATTGGTGCTATAAACATCCCGGAGAATTTCTATGTAGTTCTACTTTGTGGTTTTTCAGGTGTTCATTGAAATATACTCAGCCAACCCCTCCTCCTAGTGGAACCATCCTCCCTCCCACTCGGGTGCAGTAGAATTATAGCTGAGTTGGAACCCAGGGCTGAGGACACGGGGCAGTCCTACAGATCTCCATCAATCACTCTCCTCTCCCCCACCAACAAGCCACCATCACGGAACAGGACTGAAATTAAGGCCAGAAGTTTTTTCTTCGGACCTGGATGCTTATTTATTTTATATGAGTTCTGTTGTTGTCATTTTAATTTGGCATCTCTGCATTGCTGTCCCTGTAACAAGCAGCCAGTCACTTGCTTCCAGAATCTAGGAAAATGACAAAGTTCCCAGAATGTGTGCTGACCTGGAAAAAAAGAAGGGAAAATAAACACCTACCCTTTTTCCAGGAGGGGAAATGTTCTCTCTACAGCTATCCCTCCTGGGACCTCTCCAGAAGACCAGAATCCCCCTCACCTTCTCTATCCAACAAGATGCCAGGCCCCCTTCCCAAATGCCACCCATGGCCAAATGATACTTTCAGCTACACTTGAGCGAGGCAGAGTGTTTTTCCTAAGTAGGTCAAGTATTGGGAACCATACAGTTTCACATCTAGCTCAGGACTCTTTTAAAGTGAAAGGGGGCACAGTTAATAGCACCCAGATGGCAGGCACACCCTACAGCACACATGGCCACTTACCCATCAGCTATCTAGTAGCTGCATACCTAGGATCTCTTCATGAGACCTCTGACTCTGCAGCTAAGTCCCCTTTCCAGGATTCAAGTCACTCCACCTTAGTCTCTTCTCCAGACTCTTTGTACAATGTTACAGCCTTCTGACCAGTAGAGAAGAAGTAAATATTCCTTCCAAACAGAAAAGATGTGCATGCCTCTTCACGAGGAAAAGAAGCAGCTCCATTCTAGTACGAGGCCCACCCTGAGCTCAGGTGTCGCAAAGATTCAGTGAATGAGTGCTGTTCTCAGGATAGTAAGATAGATAGTGTTGACTGAGTTCCCTCTGCAACAGGCATGATGCAAAACACTTTGCACATTTTGTCTCATTTGATCCTCATAATAACCCCAGGAGGTTAAGAGGTCTCCCTAAATAGCAGATGAGGACATAGAGGTGAGCCATTGTCCAAGGTCACTAAGCTGGTAGCAAGTGACAGAGCCAAGACTCAAATCTAGGTCTCTCTACCACTGGAGTCCACTCTGTCAATTACAATGGACAATAATTATGAAATGGTGATACTAAAACAAAGACTGTGTACCAGGCACAGTTCTAATAGTTCTAAGCATTTCAAACACACACACACACACACACACACACACACACACACACACACATTATTTTATGCCCTTCTTACAGTTGAGGCTGACTGACATGTCCAAGGTCACACAGTTCTTAAAGTGCCCAAGCTAGAGACACAAACCCAAACAGTTGGGTTTGAAGACCCTGTTCTTCACCATCAATCTGCTATTTCTTCTCCATTGTGAGGATGACCCAAGACAGCATTGTTTGAGTGGAAATTTTTCTCTGGGACTCTGATAACATTAAGACCCATATAGACTGTCATCAAACATAATACATACTTATTGTATTATTATTTAGATGAGATCGGGCATGTTCAGTGTGGTGGTATGGCCATAGACTATATTATTATGAATTAGACCAGCGTTTCCTAGGAACTCTTAGGAACATAGAAGAAAACAAACATATGCCTTAGTCATCAAGAATTCTGAGGTCCATTCAGGTCTGAGATTCCATAAGCGCTAGGAATCTGCTCAGCTGGGAGGAGCACCATGCCAGCTCCTTTTGCATTCCCGCTTCGCTTATTCTACACAACCATCCTGAGATGTAAGCATGGTTTTTGCCCATTTCACAATTAAAGAAAGAGTGACTTTCAGAAGAGAAAGTGACCCTTAAACTGTTAGCTCTGTTTCCACCTGAGTTTGAGTTCTCCTGGTCCTCATCTTTGGATAAATCAACTTCACATATCCGAGCAGCACTCACATCTAACTTTTTTTCTTAATACTCTGTATGCATGCATGGGCACGTGCATGCACACACACATACACACACACAGACTCGTCTTTTAGGAACTAAATATAGAACTGATTTGCTGGGTTCAGTGTTTATTCTAATTCGTGTGGGTTCATAAAGTCCACTTTAGACAAAAATAAGGCTGATGTGCATATGTAAAAGAAAATCAGTTCATATTAAAAGCCCCATAAAACCTGCTGCAAATACTTAGGTAGAAAGATACAGCAAATGCATTTACAACATCACCCAAGTGTCTTACTATCAGTGAGCTAGAGGAGGATCAGAGAGGGATAGAAACCCAGGGCTCAAGTAATTCATGAGGATAATATATTCTAATTACTAAATGAACAGGGTATCTGAGAATGCTGGATTCAAATGGATTTTCTTGTGTTTGCAAAACCACTGCAGAACATACCATAAATGGGGCTTGTTACATATTTAGAGGACCAGTTCATGAATACACACACGCACATACACACACAATGGAGGAACAGAGGATGTGCTGTCCTGCTTGAAATGTCCCAGCAATTATTGACATTTCTAGGGGCAAACACACTCCCTGTGCCCAGCCTGTGCTGCTCAGACTCCTAATTCATTCATCAACAGCTCCGCTGCCTGCTGCCCTATTCTTCGAGTTCAGAGGAAGATAAAAAAGGAAATGTGGTCACGCCCCAATTCTTGTCATGTGACTCCAGTAGATTTAAAGAAGAATCAGGTGGGACCTACTTGCTGACAGACACCAGGGCCCACTAAAAATGACTTGAGGAGACAGGAGATTGTCATCAGGAAAAGCATGATCTTGGGGGACCCAGGTGCTGGAGCATAGCCAGGTTTCTATCCATTTCCCCTCTCCAGGGCCACCTGGTCTCACTCCCTCATCTCCACTTACTCTCGAGCTTCTCTCAACTTTCTTCTCTCTCCACCAACCTCCTCTACATCCACTCATCAAATTGTATATAAAGGGGACAACTAAACACTGATGCAAAGAAATCAGGGGACCACTAAATGCTGAGAAATACTGAGAGCCACTCAGAATCATGGTTTCTGAGAGGAGGTGCACCACAGACTCCTTGCTCCATTGGCTGTACCCACAAAAATGGAGCAGACTGGCTTATATTGCATGGTCTTTGAAGTCAGTCCCCCAGTCTAATTCCCTCTTGGGAGAAGCCACCTCTGCAAAGGAGTCACTTATAGTCACATCTATGGAGGCTGGAGCTCCAGCAACTACACCTCCCAGGACACAGAAGGGAGAAAATCTTTGTGGGGCCTGTGCCCCTGAGTCTTCAGGAGCAAACAGGGCCACTTCGCGGCTGCCTCAGGACATAAGAGATCAACTTGCACTAGTGTCCACTGTGCAAGCACTAATGGATAGGCTCAGCAGGCCTCTGCGTGGCACAGGGATATGCAGCACTGGGAAATGCACTCACTGACCTCAGAATCCTACCCAAGAGCATGAACACGCCCCTAAGCAACACGGATGCAAGGCTGAAGGTGGAGCTTGCCTCCAGATGAAGGTAAGAAGCTGGCTTGTCAAAGACAGCTCTGGGCAGGCGCTCAAGCCTCACACTCTCCCTGCAAGTCAGGTGCTAATGCAGATAAGGAAACCCAGGCTCAGGCAGGCTGAGGACCTTGTCCATGGCCACATTGTTAAGTAAAGGACCTGGAGCCTGCTCTTCCTGTGATGCTAAGTGGCTCGTTTCCAAAGCAATGCACTGCCTAAAAGAGATAGAAAAGGCCCAGAGAATGCCAAGGTGAAGGGTGGGCAAGACCATCTGGACCTGAGACTGCAGTGCTGAAATTTCCAACAGCTGGGTTGGAAAAACAGTCATGCAAAGTTAAATTACTAATATGCTCTCCCAGTCAACAGTGTGAGGAGGTAGATGTTGGAAGATTTGTTTGAGGCAGACATAATAAGCGATTGATGAAAATGAAAACAGCCTAAGATATACCAACCCCCCCAAACAGCAGTAAATAGGGCTGCTTAATGTAGGCGTAAGTAGACCTGTACCCTCAGCCAGCCCTCTGTGACGATGTTATATGAATTAGCATTCCTAATGATATCTCTGGATTATCAGGAAGTGAATAAATTACGCTCGCAAGCTGTCTGAGGTAAGTAGGTCATGCAGTTCCTACTCTACTTATTGAGATGGAGTGTGCCTTGGGCTGGCTGTGTGATCATGGACAAATCAATTAACTCCCCTGGACCTTATCATCTCACGGGTAAAATGAGAGGTGAGCAACTCTAAGTGTTCTTGAGTGCAAACAAGGTGATCCTGGAGAGAAATTATTCCCACCCATTCCACTCCCACCTTGCCAGCATCCCTGTGGAGGTGACTGTGCTCTTCCCTCTGGGCTCTCTAGTTCACATATAGTTGCTTATTCCAAGGATGTTGTCCAGCTGCTTTCTCTCTCTGCTCCATTTCCCTCAAAGCCCTTCTTTACAGCAGTTCTACTTTGGTCCAGGTATTGCTGTTATAGTATGACCATATTATATTTGTTTTTAAAATCAGGGCGCACCGTAAAACTTACTTAAAAGGGCCAAATATCATCATGGCAAAATTATGTTAGTATCCGTAAGAACGCAAGTCAGGCTCTTTTGATGCTGAGGCTTCTTTGACATCTATGGGAAGCAAGATGTCAAACAAGTTCCTTGTTTCTACAGAAATGAAAACACATGGCAGAGAAAGCACCCAGGACTCCGCCTTCTGCACTGGAGGGTGTGAGGTGGAGTGAGGCCTGGCCAGGCTGCTTCTACTCTTCTGGAAGGCTCAGTGATGGTGGGAGGGCTTGGGGTACATTTTATTGTCTGTCCCAGTTGCCCTACCTCATGGTCCAATGCCAGAGCCAGTCTAGATCAGGGAATGTGAGTGAACCTCCAGGCCCCAGTTCTGTCCCAGAGGGTACTTGAAGAGGCAGCATCAGAGTGTCCTTGGAGCTTTGGGGTCCTTTAATCTCCAGAGCACACTGTTCAAACCAAATACTTCTGAGGGAGGTAAGACTTTAATCTAGGGATGATAAATAGGCTTTATCCAAAGTACCAACTTTGATCAATTGGTAACGACTGTCTGGAGCATTGTGCTGAGATAGATTCTTAAACTGTTCCCCACAGTGATATTCAAAATGTTTAAGAATCCACCAGTCAACACGAACACCAGCTGTAAGGCTAGAGCAAGGTCTAACAGGCTCTCCTCAACCCTCTACCCACCCTCACCCTTCTGAGCTCTTCCAGGCCCCCTGTTGTTTTGGGTATTAACTCGTTATTTTCTGGGTCATTCTGGGGAAGTCCAAGGGTAGCCTTCAAGGCCTCAGCTAGTCACCAATTTTGGTTCCTTGTCTAAACCATTGAATTCTAAGTTGAATATCAACTCCAGTTGTCCCCTGGATTCTGGGGAAGTGGGCAGCAATGAAGCAGTATCAGCCTTAGGTGGGGAACAAAAGAGAGTACAGACCCTTGTCAAGTATTTGCCTATAACTTCATGTGTGTGTGTGTGTGTGTGTGTGTGTGTGTGTGTGTGGACTGGGGATTGCACTCAGGAGCCCTCAACCACTGAGCCACATCCTCAGCCCTATTTTGTATTTTATTTAGAGACAGGGTCTCACTGAGTTGCTTAGTACCTCACTTTTGCTGAAGCTGGCTTTGAACTCATGATCCTCCTGCCTCAGCCTCCTGAGCCACTGGGATTATAGGCATGTGCCACCATGCCCAGCTACCTGTAACTTTTACTGTCTATAGAATCCATATTTTTCTCAGTGAGTCATAAGAACAGAAACTAGCCTGTATGGTCACTGTGAATTTTTACTACATACAATCAGAGCTTTAGAATGGGTGAAACTCAAGACAACTCATATGGAGCATGGGTTCATTGACTTACTTATTCATTGTTAGGAAACTTCTTGTAGACATGAATCCAAAGTACTCATTAGCCTTGATGAAATTTTAGTGATATTAACCTTAGAAAGCTAAAAGTCATAGAACTGTTTCTATTCAGCATCAATCAAAATTAGGATAGGATCAAGCCTATTAGTCTAACACAGATGGCGCTTTCAGACCCTAGGAACCCCAGAAAGGTGGTCAAGTTCTCCTGGCCCTCTGTAGATGTTCAATAATTCAAGGATCTTAGGCAGAGGACAGCCCAGGTTTGCTTCGATGATGAACACCTGGCCTACCAGGTACAGCAGATAGAAACCCAGCCTTGGAAAACTACTGGGTGCAAGAGTCTAGGTCTCTCTGTACTTCAGTATACATAGAATACCTAGGGAGTATATTAAAAGGCAGAGTCAGGGGCCCATCCTAAGACTCTAGCAGCAGACATCTTCATTTTAACAACTTTCCAAATTGACTCTATTTCAGGTTGTGGATCACACTTTGGGAAACCTTAGACAGCAAGAGTGAAAAATTCAAGAGATTTCGGGAGGAGATGGAAGCAGACAATAAAATGGAGAAGGAGAATTCAAGGAGGACACAGGGACAACTGATGAGAACACCACATCTGACTTCCTAAGGGTAGCCAGGTCCTGCCTTCATCACAATAAAGAATTAGGTTTCTTCGATGATGCAATGTGACTGGTGCTTGCTTTACATTCATTGATTCATATCCCACAGTGGCAGCCACACTTCAAGTTGGGCACTGCTGTTAGGCTTATTTTAAAATAAGGACACTGAGGCCCAAGGTCACCAAACTTGAAGGTGGTAAAGCCCAGATACTTAACATCAGCCTGCTCTGCTCACATAGGAGAATAATTTCAATATATATGAGGCAATAGCTCCTACTATCCTCATAGATGAGCTAGTATAAAACATCTATCAGCTCTTATTCAATTTATAATGAATATTACTGGTGGGAAAAAAAGAACAGAAAATAAAATTGACAATGGCTAAAACTGCATATAATAAATTTCATTACAATTAAAGCTTGACAAAAAAAATCATATATCTTTGAAAAATGTTGACTTACAAAATCAAGCCTTAGAAAACTGAGCCTGAAAAAAAAAAAAAAAAGTCACGCAAAAGTCAAAATTTGAAATGCTCCAAAATGGAGCAAAATTGATAATGACTGCTGAATTCTATCACATGTTTCAAGAAAAACTAATAGCAATCCTTCTCAAAGTCTTTCAAAAAAAATTGAAAAGGGGAGTACTTCCAAAATCATTTTATAAGACGAGCATCACTCTGATACTAAACCCAGAAAAAGACTACAAGGAAAGAAAATTATAGGCCAATATCTCTGATAATTGTAGATGCAGAAAAGCTGAAAAAAATGTTAGCAAGCTGAATTAAACAGTATGTTAAAGGGATCCTTCATCATGATCAAAGGGTGATGTAAAGATGGTTCAGCATATGCAAATCTATAAATGTGATACACTGTGTCGACAGAATGAAGGCCCAAATCATATGGTCACCTCAGTAGATGGAAAAAGAACTAAGTAAATTCAACATCCTTCCATGATAAAAATTCTTGACAATTTATGTATAGAAGGAATGTACCTCAATACAGTAACACCATATAGGACAAACCCCCAGTTAAAGTCATACTCAATAACCACGAGTGGAAAGCCTTTCCTCTACAATGGAAAAAGACAAGGATGCCTACTTTATTGAACACGGTACTAGAAGTCCTAGACAGAGCAATTAGGGAACAGAAAGAAATAACAAGCATACGAATTGGGAAAGGAAGAAATTAAATTGTTTCCTTTTGCAGATAACATGATCTTATATATAGAAAACCCTAAAAACTCCACCCAAATGCTGTCAGAACTAACAAACAAATTCAATAAAATTGCAGAATACAAAATGAACATATAAAAATCAGTAATATTTCCATACATGAATAATTAACCATTACTTTAAAAGTCAAGAAAATAATCCCAATTATAATAACTGCAAAAGTACTTAAATTTAACCAAGGAGATGAAAGATTTGCACACTGAAAACTACAACATATTAATAAAACAAATTGAAAATACAAATAAATAAAAAGTTATTCCATGTTCATAGATTGGAAGAATTAATATTGTTAAAATGTCCTTGCTACACAAAGTGATGTGATGTGAAGTAATCCCTGTCAAAATTCCAATGAAATTTTTTCTCAGAAATAGAAAAAAAAATTGTAAAATGTTTATGGAACCCTGAGTAGCAAAAGCAATCTTGAGCACAAGAAACAAAGCTGGAGGCATCATAGTATATGATTTTAAACTAACAATAAAGTTATAGTAACCAAAATGCTTGGTACCGACATGAAGACAGATATACAGAACCATGTAACAGAAGAGAAAGTCCAGAAATAAATGCATGCATTTATAGCCCATTGACTGTCAACAAGCATCAAGAACAATCTCCTCAGTAATGGTGTTGAGATAACTGGATATCTACATGCCGAAGAATAAAATCAGACCCTTATCTCATTCCATATTCAAAAACAACTTGGCATTCAGTAAAGACTTAACTGTAAAATCTGAAACTATAAAACCACCAGAAGAAAATATAGGAAGAAAGTTCTATGGCATTGGTTTGAGCAATAATTTTTTGAATATAGTCCTTGAAGCATAAGCAATGGAAGCAAATTAGACAAGTGGGATTGCAACTACCTAAAAAGTATTCACACATAAAAGGAAACAATCAAGAGTGAGGAAAGGACCTACAGAATGGGAAAAAAAAAAAAAAATATTTGCATACATCTGATAAAGACCTAACATCCAAACACATATGGAACCCAAACAATTCAATAGTAAGACAATAAACAACCCAGGTGAAAAATGGAAAAGGAGCCAGTCACCTGATGTGAGCCTATATCCCAGCTATTCAGAAGGTTGAGGCACCCTGGGCAACATGGCAAGGCCCTGTCTCAAAAACAAAATAAATAGAGAAAGAAAAAGACAAAGGATCTGAATAGATATGTCTCAGAAGACATACAAATGGCCAGTAGGTATGTGAAAAAAAAGGCTCAACATTTAAAAAATTTTAATTTAAATTTTAAAAATTCCCAAGATCCTTAATCATCAGAGAAAGGCAAATGAAATCCACAAATGAGTTACTGTCTCACTCCAGTTTGAAGTCTTCTTACTAAAAAGACAAAAGCTAACAAATGTCATAGAGGATGTGAGAAAAGGAAACTGGCCCAGTCTTGGTGGGAATGTAAATCAGTACAGCCATTGCAGAAAGAAGTGTAGCAGTTTCATAAAAACTGAGAAACAGTTTATGCTGTGCGACCCGGGACCCCTCTCCCGGAAATGGAGTCGGTGTGCTGAGATATCTGCATGCTCACATTCCCATAATGCCACAGCATTCTTCACAATCGCCAAGAAAAGAAATCAGCCTAAGTGTCCATCAACAGAAGAATGGATAAAGAAAATGTGGGGTATGTACACAGTGGAATACTATTCAGTCTTTTAAAAGAAAGAAATCCTGTCACTTGTAACAACATGGATGTATCTGGAGGACATCTCATTAAATGAAACAAGCAAAGCACAGACACAGATACTGCATGATCACACTTATTTGTGGAATCAAAAATGTTGGACACATAAAGGCAGAGAGTAGAATGATAGTTACCAGGGACTGACAAAGGGACCAGTTCTGGAAGATGTTAACAAAGGATACAACCTTTCAATTTGATAGGAGTAATAAGTTCAAGAGCTCAATTGTGCATCTTGGTGACTATGGTTAATGACACTATGTTGTCTTGAAAAATGCCCAAAGAATAGATTTTAAATGTTCTTATCACAAAAGAATGATGAAGTATATGAGGTAATACATACATTATTAGCTTGATTTAGCTCTCCCTCAATGTATGTATGCATATTTCAAAGCATATTATAATTGATAAATATACAAAATTTTCATTTGTCAATTAAACATAAATACATTTTAAAACTAAAGTCTAAGTGATGAATTAAATATTTATTATAAAACATGGAATAGAATTTCTTATAGAAATGGAAATGAAAATCAAATTGAATGGAAATTTTAGATGCATCAGATAGAAGTTGAGCAAAGAATTACATTTACTTAACAGAGTGCTCTATAAAATAGTTGTTTGACAAATAATGAATGTCTTCATTATTCTAATAAAATTACTTTATGAACATGGAATCAAAATGTCCATGGGGGTTAAAAGAGCAAAGAAGAAGCCCTCAGGACATTGAAACAGGCTGTACTTACAAATGCTTCCTGTTGCTTTGAGCATCTATCCCAGGTCCTCATTCAGAGTTAGAATCTGTATAAATAATCACAGCATAAACTCATATGGCAGGGGGTGGGGTGCTGGAGAAGGGGACATCCCCAGCATCCCTCCAGCAATAATGTGCTGCTACTCCTTCAAGGGAACCCCAGCTGGGAACTGCTTCTGAATTGATAGACTGTTAATTTTCCCACTAGGGCAGAAAAAAATGTTTGAGAAGCATTGCTTTACATATCGAGACCCTCCTTTGTGTCCCATGCCACGCGGTCCCCCGGGGTCTCAAATCCCCAAGCACTGTTCACTGCTCCCTCGTCCAGGCTGCGCCATCGCCATGCCTCAGGGACCATGGCAGGAGGTCCTCACCAGGCGACCTGCTTCCACTCCTGCCTCACTACAGTCATGCTTCAGTCTGAAGTCAGACAGATCTCTCAAAAACATGCCAAACCAAGTTTCTCTCCTTCAGACCATTCGTTGCTTTCCTACTGCACTTAGAACAAAATATAAAATTCTCATCCTGGTTTCTGAAGCCCCTCAAAATCTGACCCCTGCCTGCTTCACTGGATATGTCTTGTTCATGTGCCTCCTCCTGCCTCTCGGTTCACTTCTCCAGCACTGCCTTGCTTTGCTTCCTGATCCCATCCAGACTCTCAGTGCTGGTAATTTCCTCTGCATGGAGCTCCTTCCCCTATCTGGTCCTGGATGGCTACTCCTCGTTGCTTGGCTTAAATGCCAGCTCCTCAGAGAGATCTTTTTTCACCACTGCCATCAAATCAAAGGAACCACAAAGATGCTACGACTTCTTCCTATTTTAATTCTCTTTCTAACACAACATCTCATATTTTCATTTGTTCAGTTTTTGTTCGATCCTCCATTACCATGATAAGCTCTACAAGGGCAGGATAAATTTTATCCTGTTCACCATTTGTAAGCACCCAATACACATTCATGAGTGGATAGTTGAATGAATGAATGAATCAATCAATCAATCAATCAAGGAATGAATGGGCAAATAAATAAACATATGAAGTAACCTGTAGGCTGCTGAAATTGTTGGAGCCATTGTGCTTGGAATATCAACAAGAGAAGAAAAGATGCTCACTCTTCTGTCTCTCAACCCAAGAACTGGAATTCTCCTTTCATTCTTTACCCCATCCCCAGAGACTTGGCTTTGCTCCGAGTTTCTATCGGGTAGTTTACATTTGCAATTCACCCTTTATTCCACAGTGACAGCATTTCCCCCACTAGATTGCATTGTCTTCCCTAGTATATTGCTCTGACTCTGTCCTGGCTTGGGTTTCATCAACAACAGTAACCACCTTTGCAAGTTGGAGTTATATTTTTTATGACCTGTATCTCTTAATAGGCACCCAATAAATATTTCAAAAGTAGTAGAAGTTTGGGGTTGAAAGTAATCTTAGAGATTATGTTCTCAAAACTCCCCTTGTAGAGAGAGAAGAGTACTGAGACCTAGAGATGCGGAGGACTTTCCTAAGACTGCATGACAGCTAGGCACAGGACTGGTCCACAAGGCCCTGGATTTCTTGTTCCCTGGCCAGTCCCTTCTTACTGCACCAGTGGAGAGGCCTTGCTAGAAATGCAGATTCCTGGGCACCTCACAGACCTAGAATGGTAACTAGAATCAGGTGCCCAAAGCAATTGTGGCCATTGTGCTCCAGGGGTCCTAAGACAGTCCTGCTTCTGTAACCTCAAGATGGGTTAAACCACACAAAATTGCTGACATTCTGCAGTTTGGGGCATCCAAAACCACTATCGCCTCTGGTTGAACTTAATAATAATCTCTAGGGAGTAAAGTTAAGTGTGAAAGAGGACAAGTCCCAAGAAAGAGAGGACAGACCTCTGGGGGACTAAGATGAAAATCTGAAAAGAAAAATGATAAGCAGGCCCCCGAGGAGAATGTGACGAAGACAGAGAGAGCTTCCTGGCTGGACAAAAGCTGTCCTGAGTTTATAGCATACAAGTGGCCGTAGCAGGGCCTTTGTCACTGGTAAGGTTATGGCAGTAATGAGTTTTTAAGAAGCTCTCTACTGAGGGTCACTCCTTACAGGACCACTTTAGCACTGTGAGTGTTAGCCGTTCTTACTCCTGATCTTGTTCCATTAGGTAGACACTCTCACACTCTCAGTGTCCCCACTATAAGATGAGAAAACCGAGGCAGGGAGAGGGCAAGGTACCACCCAGGCTGTGGTTTAGGAAGTGGTATAGCTCGTGCCTATACCCTCCTCACTATTTCAAAGATGTTTCAGGGAAATTTGGATGATCTTTCAGCAGGGACTTTGGAAACTTGTCACCAGCATGAAGTGAATAATTCCTTTAAGGAAACCTCTGGGTCCAGGGTTTAGGATTCTAGAATTGGGATTGGGGGGGGGGGGGGCGGCTCTGGTGGAGGGATGACTCGGCTCTGCGGGTATCTTCTTCCCAAGCTTCCTCTTGTCCTAGCACATGGTGTTCCTGGGCAAAGCCAGGATGTGGGGTTTTGAATTCTTATTTATTATACACTTCATGTGTGCCAGGCATCTTCTATCCACATAAGACATTGTGTTTTAGAGAGTCTTCCTAACACCACCCAAGTAGATATTTGCCCCCTTTTTACAGATGAGGAGACTAAAGCGTAGGAGAGGGGTTCATCAGTGACAGAGCACAGATGGGAACCCATGCCTGTGTGATTCTAGAAGTGTGTGGAAAGTGCCTGTAGAAGGTGGTTGCAAAAAAACAGCTGTCTCGTCCCTATTTTTTCCAATGCTGTGAGGCCAGAGAGCAAGGGGTGGAAGGGAGTTTTTAAATTATCTGTTCTGGCAGCAACAGGCATGTCCCTCCTACAGCCTCAGCTTGATCAGATAAGCTGGCCGCCCAGAGATGCTTATCCCAGGCTGTCTCCACGTACTGCATCCTATCAGAAGCCAGAAGGTGGGATACACAAGGTGTCTCTTCTAACCTTAATTGATGCACAAGCTTGGAAAATTGCAGGAGACTGTCCAGGCAATCCAGTCACACACAGAAGAGAATCAAGATGCTCATTAAAGATTTAAAATCTACACCTTGCCTAGCTCTCAAGAACAATCCTCCTGGTCAGTTGAGCTCCGTGAACCTTGGCTGAGCTGCCAGCTCCCCTCGCTCCTATGAGCACGGCTGTCCTGCATGGTCCGGGGAGCAGCCCCCTCCCCAGCATCCTCGGGCTTGCTCCTGCCACAGCAGGGACAGATGCTGTTTCCTTTACTTGCCTGATAATGATATCATTTACCTTGCGGGTTCCTTTGGCTGGTTTTGTTTTATATGCTGCAGGAGTTCTCAATTAGCCTCACTCCTCTACCATCTGCTGGTGAGAATGATGGAGTGCGTGAAAAGCAGCCACACGGCCTCCCTTCTCTCTCTACTTGGAACCAAAGAGAAGGGGATGCAGGACAGACCACAGCCACTGCTTCTCCACAGCTGACTGCCCAGCTCCTGAGGGCTTCCCTGGCTAACCTCTGTCTAGCACACCTAAGGTCACCCCCATCACCTTCCCAAATGCCAGCCTAGCTAGGACCTGGCCTAGGGACCTCAACTTTGCCCCTAATGAGGGCTGCAGGGGCAGCAGCCTAGATAGTGCTGACCGGCCCAACACAGAAGCCAAGTTTCCCAGACTGTGTTTTTAAGACTGTCCATAAACACGTTTTCAATTTAAGTGTCCCTTAATCAAATAGAATCAAACAATTCCACCTGTAGTTGTTTACCCAAGAGAAATGAAAACATACATTTACACAGGCACTTGGATGCATAGCAGTTTTATTCTCAACCACCTAAAAACTAAAACATCCCAAGTTGCCATCAGCTGGGGAGTGGATAAACAGTGGTACATCCATACAGTGGAATACTACTAAGGCACTAAGAGGCACAAATTCCTGATATAACATGACTGACTTCCAAAAACAAACTTCCAAAGAGAAAGGAACCAGAGACCCAAAAACTACTTATTATGACTCCATTTTTATGAAATTCTAGAAAAGATAAAACTCAAGTTACAGAAAGCCAAGCAGTAGTTTGCAGGGTTTGGCAGCTGGGGAAGAGGATTGACTACAAAGGATCATGAGGGAACTTTACTGGGAGGATGGAAATGTCCTGGATCAAGTGGTTCCTTGAGTATATACATCTGTCAATCCTCATTGACCTGCACCCTTAAAATGAGCTGATCTTATTGTACATAAACCATGCCTCAAGAAGACTATTTTTTTTAAAAAGGAAAATAGGTTAAAAAAAAAAAAAAAACCCACAGGACATTTCAAATACCTTAATATGCTAATGTGCATTTTGAGTCTTCAAGAAAGAACTTAGTGTCCAAGGATTCCCAAGTTCACTTGACAAAGGAGTGAATACAAATTTTTACAGAACATCAATTAAAATCTTGAGGAAACAGGTAGAGAAAATTTCATTAGAGAATTACCAATCTGGTTAAAGCAACACTCTCTTCAGCAGCTTCTTTTAAAAATTCAAGCACCCTTGAGCAAGGAAGTACATTCAGCTTGACATCTCCCTGGGAGCTGGTGTAGTAGGCAATTTCCTGCAGATTGGAGGGGCCTGGTGTGAGCCCGAGTACACCAGGGCAGAAGGGGGCATTGGGAAGGGAAGTGGGAGCAGGAAACCCAGCCGAGCTCCCTGTGAGCTGTGGCCATTGTCCATTCATCAGCTGATGGTGTTCATCCTACTCTGCCAAGTGCCAGGGAAGCAAGGCAGGTATGGTCCCTGCCCTCCCTGAGCTCATGACCTTGCTCAGTCTAGTAAAGAACTGTTCTGTTCCAGGGTCCCACTGGCCACCCCCACTGGCTTCTCACTCCCTCATCCTAGCAGGGGTTGGTTCTCTGCTTGGGTTCTGCATGTGCTTGCATCCCTCCAGCCAGAGTGGTCACCTGCTCTAACCAGGAGCTGCCCCCCAGGCTCAGTCACTGATCAACAGAAAGGATCCAGCTCTGGCCTGAGGAGTTTGGGCAGGCAGCAGCAAAAGGAGAATCTTCCATCTCATTTCCTCCCAAGCCACATCCAAATTCTCCCTAGCCCTCGAGGGGCCTGCCCTGTTGCTCTGAGTCACAGAAAAACCAGACAAAACAGAGCATCACAGAGACGGCTGTGTGGAACATGCTTGCTTTGCTAAGTGGATGAAGCTCTGGTCCACCAGCTCTGCTCCCTCTGCCTGTCTCCCTTCTTCTTTTCACGTGTCTCCCTGACATGACCACCTGGCTCCTGTCCAGAAACCACCATCTCCAGAGAAGCAGAGTACCGACCCAGCCTGTCTGATTCCAGAAACCGAGCTCTTAATTGCAGCACTAGACTGTTAAGTTCCTTCCTCCCCTCACTAGGCAAGGAGGCAGGCCCTGTCGTGCAGCAGACTCTCCTTCCTCTTCTGTATTCCGTGCATCTTGCCTGTCATCAAGCCACAAAAGGTCCCTAAGCCTCCAAGGCTTAAAAATGAAAGTGCACAGGAGACTGAGCCAGAATTGGTAACACACGCCTGCCCTCTATTGCTAGCTCCCCTGAGTTCTCAAGGGATGTGTTTGGAGACAGCAACCAGCGCCCAGGAAGTTCTCATTAACATGCCATGGTGTGGGGAACTTCGGCGGGTTCTCTGGCCGCCCCTCACTTTATACACTGGGTCTTGGTGTGAGATGGTGCCCACCTCCCTCTAAAGTATGAGCCCAAACAATCACACTTGCTTCCTTTCTGGGCCTTGTTGCAGGACCCGGATTTCACAATGATGTGGTATGTCCACTCCATACCTCACACAGGAGCTGGGAACCCCAAGAACCAGGGATGGCAGACAACCTGACAGCAGCAGCCTCCTCCAGTTTCCAGGGCAGCAGGTACCTCCAGCAGCGGTGGAGTGAACATCTTGGCATCCCATGGTCAGCAGAGACAGGGGGTCCTCACCAAGCTGGCTCTGTGCCTCTGGCAGCAACTGGCCCTCTAACTTCCCTTGATCCTGCTAGCTTTCCAAAAGTAGTTCTAGGGACTTCCTACAATTCTTCCCCTGATATCCTTTTAATGAATCCATTGTTATTGGGAACTGACCAAGACACCAGGTGAGAAATGCACACTAATGACTCTACACCAGAATCTGTCAAGCATTTTTGTCTCAAGACCTTGACACCTTAATTAAAGATGCTGAAGAGTTTTGTTTTTGTTTTAGTTTTTGTTTTGAATGTGGGTAATAATTGTTTGGTGTTTTGTTTTGTGCAGTATTGAGGATTGAACCCCAGGGGCGCTGTACTGCTCCACATCTCTAGCCCTTTGTTCCTTATTTTGAAACAAGGTCTCCCTAAGTTACCCAGGCTGGCCTCGAACTAGTGATCTTCCTGCCTGAGTTTCCTGCGTAGCTGGGATTACAGGCATTTGCTACTGCACCCAGTAGGTTATAGCTATTGATATTTACCACATTAGAAATTAAAACTGAGACTTTTTTAAAACATTAATTTATTTAAAAATAATAATGGGCTTATTATGCCTTAACATAAACTCATAACACATGAATATAAATTAGGCTTTTTTATGAAAAATAACTATGTTAACCAAAATTGAAAAGAAAAAAACAGTACCCAGGTACGGTGGCACACATCTATAATTCCAGTTACTCACAAAACCAAGGCAAGAGGATCTTAAACATGAGGTCAGCCTGGGAAACTTAGTGAGACCCTGTCTTAAAATTAAAAAATAAAAAAGACTGAGGATGTAACTCAGTGGTAGAGTGCTTGCCTAGCATGTGCCACATCCTAGGTTCAATCCCCAGTACCGAAATTAAAAGAGAGAGAGAGAGAGAGAGAGAGAGAGAGAGAGAGAGAGAGAGAGAGAGAGAGAGAGAGAAATGAATAGCATTGTTTTGTATGTTTACAAATCTCTCCAATGGCCAGCTCAATCAAAACAGTTGGATTCACATATCTGCTCCTCCAATCTCTTTTGATACCACATATCATGTAGCCTTTGGATAATTCTGCCATATATCTATGATAGAAATTTAAAAAGACAACAAATGTTTCAGTATTATTATAAAAAAAGACATGTGACCTCACATACCCTTGTAAGGGTCTTGGAAATCCAGAGGGGTGTCCAGGCCACACTTTGAGGATCACTCCTCGAAACCTTCCAAACTTGTTTCGGGGGTTGACTGGCTGGCAAAAGATTGGGGCTTGAGCTTGTGGAGGGACAAATGGCTGTGACACTCCAGCGTTGCTGAGAGGAGTGGGATCCGGCAGCAAACCAGCCGGACTGAAAGCAGAAGTCACCACCCCCCCCAGGACTGCGAGTCCCACCAGGGCAGCTTATGGTCCTCTTTACTGCTCTACTCCCAAAGCCCGGACTCCTAGTAGGTGATCAAAAACACTGGGTTGAATTAACGAAGGAAGCACACAGATGTCTATGTGTGTATGCGCGTGCGTACATGTATGTATACATGCATATACACTTAAAGGACTATTAAATGTTTTTGCTGTTTTTAAGAACGAAGATAAACCATACCCTGATATGATAAACCATGCACTGAGAACACTCAGCGGTTCAGAAGAAGAACTAGGCAAGGAGCATTGTAATGGCTATGCTCCCCAGTGCCTCAAAAAGAGCTCACCTCCTAATCGGTGCTCTGTGTTGATGCAGAACTGAGAGATGGCTTGCTCTGAGTGCTGCCTGAGTTTGTTGTAAATATCGTATCCTTGTAATGCTTTCCCCAAGAATCTCCTGCAGGCAGATTCCTTAAAGCTATACAATCTGTGAGGAGGCCAAGGAATTATCCAGTTATTTCCGATTTCTTTATTCACAACAGAATCATTATTTAGAAAGGTCTCCTATGCTGCATAGGGCAGGAGAAGGAGGTGTTGCTCCAGATAAGGCAGGCAGAGGAGTCCAAAGCCCTTCTCATCTCCCCTCTCTTCACCCCCTTCCAGCATCCGTCCCAGGAGATGTCAGTGGCCACAGCTCACCCCAGGAACGCCCAGGAGACCCTGATTCTGGACAGCATTGAGCTGCTGCTTCCAGGTGAGCTAAGGTTCAACCACATGTTCATCCCTGATGTGAGTGAGATGCCCCCTGAATCCTTAATCACTTTCTATTTGTTGCCTAAGCCAGTTTGGGGAAGGCTTTTGTCGTTTGCAGGTCAAGGGGCTTACTTCAGTGAGCCCATCTTCTGTGGTTGCTCTCATGGGCACCCCTACACCTCTGCCTCTTCCCAGCATTTTCCCAGATGGGCCCAGCTGGGAGCCCACAACTGAGGATGGAGAAGCAGCTGGCCATAACTTTCTAGACCCTTCTAGCTGACCAGCCTGTTACCAGACTATAGGGCAGTAGTCTTTCACACTAGGTGAAATCAAAGTTAACCCCCTTACCTCTCTTGTAGCAATTGAAAGAGATGGGAGAAAATACTTGCATTGTTGGCAGGATCTAAATGCAATTATAGCTCAGTGGATCCACGAGAAAATTGACAAGAGCCAATCCTTTGCACAAGGCATGCTCTGATTTCATGCCATCAAATTATTTTTAAAGGGCATTAATATCACAAGCTGATGACTTTTAGCCCTGAGCAAATGATGCATTTTAATGTTTCTTTACACATAGCTCTCAGCCCAAGTGAAGCTGTCTTCAGCAAAGCATTAGCAAACATTTACATTTCAAAACTCAACAGAAGGGTTGTTGTTGGGTTTTTTTTTCTTTCTATTTTTTCATATATGCCCAGGCAGATAAATCATATTTCACATGTTAAGTGGTGTGTAGCATCCCGTTCCTAACCCCTGGCATACCTTTAGAAGAGAGTGGCACCTGGTTTTCAAGCCTAGAATCTAAAGCTTGATTTTGAAAGGGAGAAAGAAATACAGTAGCATCATCAAACACCGTGACTTTTGTGGCAGGCCTGCTCTTTCTGAAAGGCGATGTATGCTCAGGTTTCTTTATTCCTCTGCCCAGGGGAGGGCACCTGGTACCTTGTGTGTGAGAGGGTCACAGCAGGATATTCTGAGCAAAGCAAGCCCAGTGGTTAGTGTTTGCTTTTCCAGGTAGAAACAAAGCCAGAATGACAGTAAAGTCAGGGGTAGGTGAGAATTAGAATCCTGGGGGTGGAGGAGGGAAGGACACATTTTCCATCTTAATAAGCTCAAAATTGATTGAGAGTCACAAAATTAGACATCTTGGGCTTGCAGCCAGGATCTGCTGCATTTTTAAGTCACCTTAGAGGTCAAGACTTGACTAAGGTCTCTGAATGCCTCCTAGCATAGTGGTTCATACCTGCAAACTCTGCAGCCATGGGTTCAAATCCCAGCTCAGCTACTACCTAGCAGTAAGACCTTGTACAAGATACTCAACCTCTGTTTCAACTTCTCCATCTGTAAAATGGGAATAAGATGATCGCCTGTCATGATGGGTTACTGGATTTTTTTCTAGTTTGTTTTTTTTTTAATTGGTGCATTATAAGTATACATAACAGGGGAACCCATTATGCCATATCCATACCTGCATATCACCTGATTAGATGAATCTCATTACCTCCCCCTCCTCCCTGACACACTTGTTCAGCTCTACTGTTCTCCCTTCTATTATATTTTAATTAATATGTTATAAATACATATACAGGATTCATCATGATGTCTTCATTCAGGGACAGAGCATAATTTGGCAGATTTCATTCTCCAGTACTTCCCCATCCCCTCCTCTCCTCCTTCCCTTAGGTTACTGTTAAAAACAAATTTGATCATCCCTGGAACACAATTGGCATGGCCCCTGGCTTGCTGTGTCTATACAGGGTGAATTGCCAGCTGCTGTCTTTCCTTCCTAAAGGACACTTCCCATCCAGACTGCTCCACTCTCCCCACTTCTTAGGTTTTTGCAGGTCCCTTTGTTCCTCTGCACAGGGAAGAGCACCTGGTACCTGGTGCCGTGTGAGGGTCAGAGTAGGATCCTCTGAGTAAACCAAACCTAAGACTGGCCGTGTGTCCTCTACCCCCCGTTTTAATCCCTTCCAAGAAGCATTCAGCTAAACATGCAGAGAAACAGGATGATCGGTGGTATGGACAGGAACTGGTTCCAACCCCCAACCCCCGCCCCCCCACAACATTTGCAATGTTCAAATTCCTTATATAGATCGTCAGAGCATTTGCGTGTAACTATGCACATCCTCACGTTTGTTTTAAGTCATCTGTAGATTACTTATAGTACCTAACACAACATCAATGCTATGCAAATAGTCATTATACTATGCTGCTTACGGAATAACGACAAAAAACAAAGTTTGTACGTGTTCAGTACAGATGCTAATTTTTTTTTTTCAGACTATTTTCCACCTGGGGTTGGCTAAATCCATGGAGGCAGAATTCATGGGCTATGGAAGGCTGATCATATATTTACTGAAACTCATTGAATTGCACATGCAGGGTGGATGAATTTTATGGTATGTGAATTATATTTCACCAAAAATGTTAAAGATAGGCCAGTTGGGAAAGTTAAACAGATTCTAAAATGAACAAGTGGATTGAAATCTCTCAAATTTCTGAGTGACAGTCTAGAGCAAATGATTTTCAATCCTCATATCCTTAAAAGATCACTTGGCATGTTTGTCCATCCTCTGCCCCCAGCCCCTCTGCTATGTGTCCCATGGCTGGGAACACTGTTCTAGACCCTTAAGGTAGGTTCCACCCCTTCTCCTTTCATAGAGGAAATCTCTCCTGCTCTGTGTATTTCCCTTCCCAACTGACACTGATCAGCAGGAACTCTGAATGGTGCTGAGGAATCTCCAGGATGCTTACCCTGAATCCCAGCCCAGGAGCTGTCTTGCTACCAAGCCTGTGAGAGTTACCCGTAAAGTGCAATCTATTTCCGCAGGGCTCACTGGCTGACAGCTCCTGCCTCCCACACATGCATCCCCCCAAATATTTATCTCTCTTGCATCCTCTTAGGGTGCACAATGGAGATGGCTGTCATGGAGATAACATTGCCCTGGAAAATGCCTTTTGTGAGCTGTGCTCTTATTATTTGGGCAGTGGCAGACTTTGGGGTGGGGGTGCAGCATAGTTCTGAGAGTCCCTAAAACATCCTTCAGGGCAATTTCTCTGCACCCTCTTCCTCTGCATTCTCTGATCCACTCAGGTGGGTGCAATGCAGCCTGTATCAAGATGACCATAAAAGGAGGGAGGGGCACCCCTCAAGTGTCTGCAGAGCACACACCACCTTGTTCTCCTTTGTAGAAGCTGCCGGTGACCCTACATTCCCTTGCTCCTGTTCCTCTTCTTGCCATGGAATTGCACCTTGAACCGACCCTACCCCCGACCCCCGGAGATTCGGTCTTGGTTTATTTGTGCTCTCAGGATAAACAGAGCGCAGTTTCTGGCTGTGGTTTTTCTAACAGTCCCTCAGCAAATTTAACATGAGGCGAAGGAAAATCACAAGTGAGAATCCCTCTGCGACCCAGGAAAGGCGGCGAGATGGGCAGATTGTAATTACCCTTGCTGGGCTCGGGCCAGCGCTTGGGCCCATGCCACCAACATGGATGATTAAAACAGCTCAGTGCTCCAAGGGCCATTCAGGGCCCAGGCTCCCACTGGGGACCTTGATTTTATCTCTTACCCCAGATACATTAAGGAACTCGAGGACTTGGCCAGCTGGTTTCAGCACAAGTGAAGAGTGACCGGGTATCCACCAAGGACAGGGCAGCAGACACCCAAAAGGAGCCCCAGAAGTCCATAGACATGACCAACCTGCTCATCAGGTAGGTTTTACAGGGGCCAGGTTTAACGACCCCTGCCCCTAACCTGCCCATCCCCGAAAAGTCCACCACCGATTTTCCTTGCAGAATCTTTCACAATTCTGTCCAACTTTCTGAAGCCATTCTGCAAATCTCAAGACCTGAAAGCACTCCTGGCTTGCTACTCTCAGCCCTCAGGTGTTCTCTGAACATCCTATTGTTCTGAAGCACGGGCAGGTCCGGTGCTTCAAGACCAGCTCCATCCTTACAGCTCAGCATCCCTGGTGCCTCAGGCCTGCCTGCAGCTACCCAAAACCAAGCAGGTGCACACCCTGGCTTCCTCGCTCCTCCTCAAGGGCTCACACGCTAGATAATTGTGCCCCATTGTAGAAGCAGACAGTGAAGGGAAAGGCCAATACAGCAAGTAGAAAGGACCACAGGAAGCTAGACTTGGATTCTACCTGTCCAAACTGCTCTTCGGGGTGACCTCTGTATGAACTGACACCTAGCCAGCAGAGACTTCTACCAAGCAGCCCTCTCCTCTTCCAGCCAGGTCTCTGCTCTCAACAAAACCCCTTGTTCAACAAATTGTTAGCTGGCTTCCGTGTTACTGACCAGATCTGTCCTGCCTTTGTTGACACCCCCACCCCACCTTGAGCTCCTACTACCCAGACATAACCCTCTGACCACGGGACTTGGACATGTCCAGCAACTACCCCTGGATCTTGGCATAAAACCCACACCTCCTCCCATGATCCACATCATCCTACTGGGGTCCTACCAGGTTCAGACTACCTGCCAGACCTGCCTGGTGCCTCCTACCTGCCCAGTGGTCAATATACGTTAAACCCCATCTTTCTTTACTTCTTAGGAAAGGTTCAAAACATTCATGGGGAGCCTCTGGGTCGTTTGAGAGCCACCAGAAACCTACCCCACCCCAGAGTACTTTCCAACCTCCCCAACCAAGGTAAAAATTAGGAGCATCAGTTTCACATCTAATCACTTTTCAACCTAGAGGTAAACTTGTCTTCTATCACATATATATATTATTTTCTTTCAGTGTTGGTTTTCTAACTCAGGACTCACACATTGTAGGAAAGTGCCCTTCCACTGAGCCACATCCTCAGCCCTCCATCATCCCTTCTAAATTCACAGTTCACAGTCTTTTCAGTGTTTACCTATTTCCTACACAACAGAAAATGCCAGCCAGCAAAGCCAGGCACCCAGAAGTAATGGAAACTCTTTGGTGCCCCCTTGTGGCCATGTCTAGTCAGCCAGCTGAAAAGTGTCAGGGCCCGGAGAAATGCCTGCCTGCTCTTCTTCTAGCTTTGAGGGTGAGGGTAGCACACAGGATTCTGCAAAGTGGAGCCTGAGGCTGGAAAGAGAAGTGCTTCCAGGTGCCAATCTTAGAGATACACCCACCCCTAGGAGAGGAATCCACTTTAAAATATATACCAGCAAATACCTGGAGTCTCAGATTCCCGGTTGTTAGGATAGGCAAAATCCCTGCCTGGCTGTTCTAGAGGGTATGGCAAAGCTACTTTGATTTGAGATGAAGTTATATCAAGATCGTATGCACCTTTTCAGGTTGCCTTAAAAAGGATATATTCTAGTAATTCAATCTTGATCAAAGCCACGGTGCTTCTGCCCCTGCACCCTGGACGATTCATGTGAACTTTTTGTAACCACCACATGAGTCAGGCAGGATGGGAATAAGGTGGTTTGAGAATAATGTGTGTCTGACAAAGAGGTACCCATATGCCACTCATCATCATACAAAAATGTACTGGAGAAAATGTCAGTGACAAGAGTTTGCAAGTGGTGAAGCAGGAAGGTGGGGGAGTTGTCATCTCTCCCAGAGGAACTCAGAGGCAGATGCTGGGTTCTGGCATTTGCAAAGGAACAGGAACCCAGGTCAAAAGTTACATATCTATGAGTAAGAGAACAAACGCTAATTCCTTATGTTTTCAGCATTTTTGATACTCACCTGCACTTCTGAACCTATGAAGGTGTTTGGCACTGAATGGGTACTTAGTAGGCAGATATTAATGAACAACTGACCTTGATCTTTTTTTTTTTTTTTTTTTCTTTTTTTGCGGTGCTGGGGATTGAACCCAGGGCCTTGTGCTTGTGAGGCGAGCACTCTACCAACTGAGCTATCTCCCCAGCCCTGAACTTGATCTTGAAGAAACATTTGCAAGGTTGACAGCCTCACTCTGAAGCTGATTCTTTGCTGGTCCTACCCAGGCCTGAGGAGCCTATTCCTGTCCCAAGAGCCCCAGCTCTTCTCTCTTATTTTGAATAGATTGAAAAATGGAACATAGCTAACTTCATCATAAATGCCAGAAGCCTCTCTCCGCAAGCTAATTTTGTTTGGTCTGCCTATTGCATCGTCTTAGTCTGACTGAAGAAAATCTAACAGCGAAAATGGACAACTTTTTCCTCTAAATCGGTAGTTCTTAACTCTGGCTGAACAGTAACCTGGGAAGCTTATACGCGCGCACACACACACACACACACACACACACACACACAAATACACACATCAGCATGCAGGTCCCATCACAGGCCAATTAAATTCCTTAGGGTTCAGAGCCTGGATATGAGTTCTTTTTTTTAATTTATCTTTTAATTTTTTTACCAACTGCATTTTGATTTATTGTACACAAATGGGGTCCATCATTTCATTTCTATGGTTGCACAAGATGTAGATTCATACCATTCGTGTAATCATACATGTACATAGTGTAATGATGTCTGTCTCATTCCACCATTTTTCATACCCCCTCCCTCTCATTTCCTTCTACATAATCTAAAGTTCCGCTGAGTATTGTTTTGGAAATTTCCCCAGCTCGTTCTCGAGGGCATCTAGAGTTAAGAACCTTGCCTATGAGCTGAGCTGGACCTTTCCCAGAGGACAGGGCTACCCACTATAAATGAAGCCAAAGCAAGCATCTCCGTTGCTTCCCAGCACCCTTAGACCCAGGCCAGAAAGCAGGGGAGGATGGAAAGATTGCTTTCGCTCTTTCTTGGGCACCTCACATGCCAGTGTCCAAGAAGGGCATGGGACCCCAAGGAGCAGGGCAGGCTGGTCTGGAGGAAGGGCCAGGATGGTGAAGGGTGGGGTGAGGGGTATGGCTAGCTCCCTTTAGGGCACTAACCAGGTGGAAGTAGTCTATTTTAATGCAAATAGGCAAGACATTTGAGGGATGATTCCTGTGCCCTCCATTCACTTTTCAATCATGTTTTCAAAAGCCACTCATATATTTCAAACACAGCACATGAGCCTAAATTCAATCTGCCACATTGTAATTTCTTGCTTTTAATTTAAAGGCCTCCGGGCTTCAACTAATTTAAGGGACAATCTGATAATGAAAAGGAGACCATCTTCATTCAAAAATGTCATTAACATAAAGCAAGTCTTCCCAAATTCGGTGCACAATTGAGACTTTCCAATCTTACGTACACTTTGGGAGTCTTTTGAGCTATGCACCTGAGCCCATAAAATAAAATAGTCTGTCTACTGGGTAGCAAATCATGCCTGTGCCCATCTCTTCTATTCTCCACCAAACCATTTGATCATTTAACGTTTCAGCGCTCTTAACCATGAGATGTCTGCCTTTGAAATTCATCACTTTGCCATGTTCAAACAGTGAGCCGACCAGGGTCCTGCTGGCTCTTGGTGAGCTCAGCAGTCATCAGGTTCATCAACAAGCCCCAAGCTGAGATCAGAAGTCCCAGCCCAGCTCCGGGCACCAGGAACTCATCGCTGATGAATGGGAGCATCGGAAGGTGGATGATAGAAACACACTTGGGAGAAGGCTGTGTTTTAGGGCTCTTTGTAGGCAGCACTGATTGACAGGCTCAGGAAACTGGGGGTACTGACTCAAAGGAAAAGAATACAGATTGGCATTTTCTTAATTGCATCTGCTAGATCCAAGCAGGTGATCTGAGCTCAACACTCCACACAGGGCCTGGCCTCAAAGGAACTTTGTTCACAGTAAAAAGTAAGTTACGGCCACTAATGTTGACTTTGAGATCTCATCCCTGGGATCTGCAGCAAAATAGCTTATGTTTTCAAAAGCCTTGACTTCCTCTGCCTCGCCCTTCACCCGCCTTCCTCACCTACTTCCCCCTCTGTCCTTAAAAAAGTGCTTGTAGCATAGAGGTCATTCAGAGGATATTTATAGTAATGTTCCCAAAGAGCAAATAAGCAACCCTCCATTAAAGAACTAACCCATAAGACCAGAGAAAGAAATCCAGGATATATTCTCCTCTTTTATGAAAAGTTTTTGTTCAGAACGCTTCCACTTGATACAGTCTTAGAGCACTCAATCTTAACCAATCCTAAACTCACTAAAGAGGGTAGGAAACAGAAGGTATTGCTGAAAGGAGACTTAGAGGCTTCTTCAACAAACCCCATTCTTGGGCAGAAAAGGCAATTGAAAGTCAGAGAATTATCAGGACTTACACTGAGAAGGTTTTCAGTAAAAGTTGGTTTAGTGGATAACTCAACAGCTGTAAGGACCATGCCAATACCTTGGTGGGCAAGCTCCCCATCTGTGCTCAGTCCAGCATGCTGTCCTGCAGGAAGCAGGGCCAGAAGTAGCCTAACCCACCTTCCTATACCAGCACCCCAGATGGCCTATAGATGTCCACTGGAGCCACTTCTAATTCCCCCTCTGGGGCCTCACAGCTGTTCACCCAGGCAGTGCCTCCAGCAAGCTGGAAAGATACACAACAAACCTATGCATAATGTTGCCAGTAGGCAAACTGATGCACACTGGGTATTTGAAAAGGGGAAAAGGGAAATAATCCCCAGATTGGCCTGTGCTTAAAGAGAACTGGTACCTGAGGGAAAAAAGAAGGGACAGTTGACTGAAGGGGAGAGGGCAGGAGTGTCGGTGAGCCCTGAAATGCAAAGGGAATGGTAGACAGGAAGGAGCTGGGACTTGGGACTCTCCCACCTCCAGCACTCACTGCCTGAGTGACACTGGGCATGTTAGAGCTCTCCTTGTGGGTGGCGGAAATTTCCTGAGAAGTTTTTCAGGAAACGCTGCGTCTCCTACACTGGTCTTTCCCAGGACGAGAGTCCTAGCACAGCATTCCTGCAGCTAGGAAGCCTGACTCACCCTGTATTGTCCACCCTTAGTGACCATTCAGCTCTTCTTCCAGGAGCATCTCTAAGAATGAGATCAGTGTCAAACCAGTCTGGGGGCAATTTTCCCCTTAGGAAACATTGATTGATGTCTGGACATACCTTGGGCTGGCGTAACTGTAAGCAGAGTACTGTTGGCATCTAGTGAGTGAAGGTCAGGGATGCTGCTAAACACCCCATGCCCAAGACAGCCCCCCACAACCAAGAATTGTCAAGTCCAAAATATCAACAGTGGTGCATTTCAGAAATCCTGGTCCATAGTCATTTCTACAAGCCCTCACCCCGACTCTCCTCCATCTCCGGTAACTGCCCCAGCTTTCCTTCCTCTGTCCACTGGATTTTTCACCCAACCTGACCTTTCTGTTAGACTTAAGTGCTAATCATTCATGCCTTTCTTGAAACTCTTTCTTTGGCTTCTAAGACCTTTCTTCTGGTTCTTTAATCTCTCTGGTTTTCTTCCCTCCGTGTGACACCTCTGTCACCCACAAAGCACATTTTCCCACCTCTCCTCTCTTACGACTCTCATCTGTCCCTAGAGACCGCTGCCTCCCTTGTGACCACAGGATCCACCCATGACTTCTACGTGGCCAGTGCTTCGGAGAACAGGGCTGCACAGATGAACAGGACGTGGGATCGGCTTTGGACAAACTGATCTGGAAAGGAGAAAGATAAGCGTGTCTCTTGCAATAAAGGACCTACTAAGTGTCTATTGGGTGCCAGACACAAAAATGGATATGGTCTCTGCCCAGATGGAATTTAGAATCCAGTGGAAGACATAGAGGAAAACTGCTTTCAGGTAAATGCTTCAGGGAAGAGATTCCTGAAGTACCTATGACAGGGAGCTAGGATCTGGTCAGGCAAGTGACACCTGATTTATTGTCTAAAAGGATGAAGCAGAGACAAGCTGGTGATGAGGGGGAGAGACAGTGTTCTAGGTGGTGGGATAGTGTGTATAAGAGCTCCCCAGCAAAAGGGAGAGGCAGAGAATTCCAGGCCAGGGCAGCTGGAGCTGGGAGCATGGGTGTGGGCGGAAGTCGTGCCAGTGAGGCAGGAAAGCTCCCAAGATCCATATCTTGAAGGGCTTCCATAGGTCCTGTAAAAATCAGATTGGAATTTTAACCTAAGTGGATAAATTTAGGGTATTAATGTGGACAAGATGGAGGTGTTGGGGGATGGGGATGAACTAGGCAGGTAGTTTTTAAAGAGATTACTCTGTTGGTTACAGAAAGGATAAGAAGAGGCCACCCCCGTGAGGGGACCGTTTACATATCCACAGAATAGGGAATAGGGAGCTGAGCTTCGATGTAATCACGGAAGCTGGCGGTCACACACACATAATCGGCATTGTCCTCCAGAAGTCTTTATGTAACCATCCAAAGTCAGTAAAGCCACAGCTCCCAGGAAGCCCGGCCCAGGCAGCATTGGAATAGACCACCAACTCTTTGATGGAGCCGCAAATGAAGTAGTTAGCCGTGGTTAATGTTTTAAGAAATGGATTCGACAAGCAAGTAGCTAAACTTCAAATACTCAGTTCTCATCTGGTGCATTCTTGGACACCTGGGGGAACAGACCTGAACCAGGAACAGCAGCTTCCCACCATCTCACACTCACTCCTGGGCTCCCTCTGGCTGAATGTGGGGGCCTGCTCAGGCTGCCATAGCAAAATACCAAGTGTGGGGAGTGGGTAGATAACACACAATTATTCCCTCCCAGTTCTGAAAGCTGGAAGCCTTAGAGCAAAGCCAGGCAGGGTCTGTTTCTCCAGAGGCCTTTTTCCAGGGCTTATAGATATCCAACTTCTCAGTGGGTCCTCACCTGGTCTTTTCTCTGGGCATGTGCATACTTGGCATCCCTCTCTCTACATTCCTCTTCTTACAAGGACACCAGTCATTTTGGATTAAGGTCTACCCTAACAGTCTCATTATAACATCATCACCTCTTTAAAGGCCCTAAGCCCAAACACAACCACATTCCAAGGTACTGGGGGTCAGGGATTCAACTTGTGAATCTGGGAGAGATGGGTGAATCCTCTGCATCCCTCTTGGGCACTTTTCGGCAGGTAGGGTTGAATTTTCATAAGATCGATGCCCACACAGTAAACAGGAGCTGTTTCAAGGCACAAGATCCATGCCGAGTAGGTGGCAGGTACAGTAAAGGGCTCAAGTTCAGAGGACAGTAAGTGTGCAGAGAACCGATAAGGTCCACTGGCAGGAAAACGGGAGGTGTGACTTCTAAGGGCACTTGTGGACAGGTTCCTGGGAAGGAAGCAGGCATCTAATAAAGGGAAGTTCAAAGAGAAACACAAATGCCAAAAGGGTCATGAGGTGCCCAGACATGCACAGCAGCCAGAGTGGTCAACAGTGGCAGAAGGTTCACACCTTGAAGGTGGGGAAAGAATGGGGCGGGGGCAAAGTCAGACTGGATCCAACCTTGGAGGGTATGTTAGTCTTTTGTTACTATGACAAAATACCTGAGGCAAACAACTGAAAGAAGGAAAGATTTATTTTGGCTCTTGCTTTCAGACTGTAGTCACTTGGCCCCATTGCCGTGGGCTTGTGGTGAGGCAGAACATCATGGTGGGGAGGGTGTGGCAGAGCAAAGCTGGTCACCTCATGGCAGCCAGAAAGTGGGGGTGGGGGTGGGGAACAGAATAGGCCCCAAGGGCATGCCCCCAAGGACCTCCTTCCTTCAACTCCTATAGTTTCTACCACCTCCCAATAGTCCATTTATCTATGAATCCTTCAGTAGATTAATCCACTGAAGAGGTCGAAGCCCTTGTCATCACCTCCCCAAAACCCACCTCTGAAGACTGTTGCCCTGGGAACTAAGTCTTCATCCAGCACATGAGTCTTTGGGGGATATTACATATCCAAATTATAAGCAGAGTATCCTCAATGCTGGAACGATGAGTCTAGAGTTTCCCCTACATGTGTAGTAAATCCATTCAGAACTTCACAGTCTAGGAATGGTTCAGAGAGAGAGGAGAGGGCGCTGCTTAACAGGAGAGATCAACCAGAGGTACCATAAGATCGTAAATAACCAGAGGCTTGGGGTGACATAAGGTTTCCCAAAATGTTCTGCTCAAAGTCAAGGTCAGAAACAGCTATTATGATCTCCGTCTGAATACCTTGCCTCGAAATACCAGAACCATCACGTGACTCTCCAGCTCCAAGTCACTGATCAAAGTACAAAAAACCAACCTCATGCCTACAAAAATCAATTTCTGTTTCGCCCTTTGCTTTATGAACGGGCTAGATTTTCCAAGTGCAGTAGAAGAAATAAGGTAACTTTTCCAATAAGATTACTTCATGCAAGAAACAGTCTCCTTTTCAATAAATAGTTTTAAGCCATTCTCCCTGGTTTCGGAATCACAGTACTCTCTGAAGATATATAAATATCAGGTAGCAGTTTTATTTCCTGTGAGTGGGGAGCTTCGGTTTAATAAGGAGAGAGGCAGGGGGGTCGACTTCTGGAGATGGAGCAAGATCTATTAGATCATTTCAGCCATTCCACTGCGTGCTTCCAAGATTGCTCCCAGCTGTGTTGGCCTCGTCACTACTGCTCAGGCTAGTCCAGTTTTAAATGATTTAAGGGTCATATATTAAGTGCCCAGGACTCGCTATGAAGAAATGCTTCTTCCTGAGATACCAGTGAAAGTTTGGCTGCAATTGTAGAGGGATGCTCCTCTTACCAGAAAGTGCTACGGCACCTTGCTCTCCATGAGGCAGTGCCACACCAAGGTCAAGGAAGTCACACCCACCTGGACAGTGATCAGCACCCAAGGAAAAGGACAGAAGTCATGTGCATTTACCAAAGGCTGAAAGTAACCAAGAGCTGTGCTGCTGAAGCAGAGAACTGCATTCCTTGCAGGGCGTGGTGGCACAAGCCTGCAATCTCAGCAACTTGGGAGGCTGAGGCAGGAGGACTGCAAGTTCCACATCAGCCTCAGCAACTTAAAGAGACCCTGCCTCAAAATATAAAAATGTGACTCAGTGGTGGAACACCCCTAGGTTCAGTGCCACCGAAAACAAACAAACAAACAAACAAAATAAAATTGCATTCTGAACACACCTGGGTCTCAGTTCTGATATGGACATTCCTTCTTCTAAGCCTGCTTTGTACAAGGGAGAAGCTTGTCTTGAGCAGTGGGGCCTAGTCTTGGGATAGCAGCAAGGAGTGGGGCAGATGTCATGCGTCCTCTTCACCATGTAGTGTGCATGCAGTCCCACTGGGTGCTGGGGGTGACCCAGGCCCAGCCAGGGGCCTCTAAAACCAGGAAGATCAGGTGTCTCTCGCACCCCCTCTGACCTTGAGCTCAAGGATCAAAATACTGTGAGGACATCTTGGGCATTTGAGAGCCTTGGTGGTATGGTCCAGGCTTAGAAATAGAGGAGCATGCAAAAGGAAACGGGGTCACTCAACCAGGGGACCAGTGACCATCGATAGTCTCTACACAAGACTTAAGACTACAATAATAATCGCTAGGTTTGGCAAGCTCTTATTACCAGACACATACATAGTTTCTCCTTTATGGGTAGCTTCCTTAGGTACTCACTTGTTATCAGCGAAGGGAGACGAGGTTTGGGGCAGTTATCCTTATTTTCAAGGGCCTGCCCAAACCCTCGATGGCAGTGGTTAACTCCTCATAGACTTGCTGTCACTACTGTCCTCTGGGGTCACTGAGGCATTGACCTCCCACGATATGCACACTAGAGAGGTTGAGGCTCCCTGCTGTGCAATTACTGACCCCAGGAACAGGAGATGTTACAAGCCACATCTCTCACTGACTGCAAAAAGGCCTTCCCTCGGTAACCTTGGGAGAAACCTTGCAGCCTGGGTGGCTGATAAGAGCTGCATAGCTACTGAGCAGTGGTCTTTATCCCCAGACACTATACGACATACAACTGATGATATTTCCCTTTCTGCATTTGCATTTATGAAAGTGAGGGATAAATTTCTATTCCCCTCTAGCAAAGCATACTAGACATTCTACCATGAACTTGAACTTGGCATGTAGCAAAAGCAAAAAACTAGTTTTATTTATTCTTTAGGTGTAAATTTTCACATTTTTGGATTTAGCAATTGTTTCTTAAACAGGACACTAAAAGAAAAACATAGAAAAAGAAAAACATAGATAAACTGAAATTCATCAAAGTTAAAAAGTTTTGTGCCTCAAAGGACATTATAAAGAAATGAAAAACCAAATTACAGAATGGGAGAAAATATTTTTAAATCATACATCTGATAGAGATCTAGTATATAGAGTGTGTAAAAAACTCTTATAGCTCAACCACAAAAAGACAATCCAATTTTTTAAATGACCCAAAGATTTGAATAAACATTTCTCTAAAGAAGATACACAAATAGCTAAAAAGCACATGAAAAGATGTTCAATGTCATTAGTTATTATGGAAATGCAAATAAAAACACAATGAGGTCCCACTCCATATCCATTAAGGTGACTGTAATTTAAAAAATAATAATTTAAGAAAAGAAAATTACAAGTATTGATGAAGATGTAGAAAAATTAGAACCCTTAAACATTGCTTTGGGGACTTTAAAATGTTCAGTGACTATGACAAACAATTTGCTATTTCCTCAAAAAGTTAAATATAGAGGTACCATATGACCCAGCAAATCTGCACATAGGTCTACATCTAAAATAATTGAAAACAGGTATTCAAACACATGCATGTTCCTAGCAGCTCTATTTCACAATACCCCAAAGTAGAACCCCAAGTGTTCTTCAAGGGTTGCCTGGAGAAGCAAATTGTGACATTTATATATGATAATATATCATTAAAATATATATATAAAGAAAGGAAATATTGATGCATTTGCATTAGTCAGATTTCCACTGCTGTGACAAAATACCTGATAAATAACTTATAAGGAGGAAAGATTGATTTGTGCTTATAGTTTCAGAAGTTTCAGTACATACTCACTTGGTCCTGTGACTAAGGAGGGCATCATGGCAGAAATGTGTGACAGAGGAAACTTGCTTCACTCATAGGAACTAAGAAGCAAAAGGGGATAGAGAAGAAGGAGCTGGAGACCTGATATCCCCTTGCAGGGGGCACCTCAGTGACCTAACTTCTTCCACTAGACCCCACCTCCCTAAGGGTTCATCACCTCCCAAGAGTGGCAAGGCTGGCAACCAAGCCGTCAGCATACGGGCCTTCAGGAGATATTTAAGATCCAAACCACAACAATGCTACATCATGGATGAGCCTCAAAAACATGCCAAGTGCAAGAAGCCAGATACAAAAGGTCACACATCATGTGACTCTATTCATATGAAATGCCCAAACAGGTAAGCCACAGAATCAGAAAGCAGGTTGGTGGTTGCCAGGGGCTGGTGGGAGGGAGTAATAGGGAATAACTGCTTTCTTTTGCATGGAGAGGGTGTGAAAATATTTTAGAACTAGATAGATGTGGTGGTTACACTGCATGGTGAATGCACTAACTGTCACTGTTCACTTTAAAATGCTTACTTTTATTTTATGTGGATGTCACCTCAACTAAGAGGAAAGAATGAAATAGATAAGCCAACTTTTAAAAAGTTTGTTAACACCAAACAAAGCTATCCAAAAGTGGATATAAAGTCTCATTCATCTTACTTGATCTTTAGCACAGACTGGCCCAGAGAGAGAGAAACAATGAATAGTGTTTGCCTGGATGAATGACTCATTTAAAGAAAGGCCATATGTAAATTTAGGGGATTCCGAAGTCCTATAGGATCTTTCTTACCTTTCATACATCTTTTTTGTTTGTTTGAATGTCTCCTTAAATTTTCATTCCCAACTACAAAAGCAAGACCCATAAGAAGCTACAAGCTGCAGAGAGATAAACAAAAAATTTCCGCCATCTGCCCACCCACCCCTAAACACGGTGCTTCTGTACTCACTAGGTTCCCATATTAGCAGATTAACAGTATGGTGTGTGTCTTTCCACCACTTTCTTGTGCTTATTCAAATGTCCCCAAATGATGCATGCAATCCTCCTCTTGCTTATTATCCCAGAATTAGTATTCTGAGGGTGAGTGACTCTAGTCTGCTTTTATTCCTTCTTCTCCTCCCCCGAGATGCTGGGGGCCAAAAGGAAACGATTAGGAAGCATTTTCCCAGGTCAAAGGAATGACATTTCCACCACTACAAGCATTGTCTAATTATTCAAAGTGGGAGTTTGATTTGAAACTTGAAACGAGGAAGCTTAAGTGGGTGAGACATTTAGCAACACCTTTCTCCCACCCTCAATGTTGTGCGTTATTCTGTAACCCTCCCCATTCATCAGTAGCCACCGTCCCCCTACAGCATGGATTTTACTGGAAAGCATTTCGACTTGTAGTTGAAGATAGAATTTCATCACTTTCCAACGTCGCCTCCCTCACAAGCCTGCTACCTCCACCAGGCAGAGACCTCAGCCTGTTCCCCTCACTGACAACAACCAGCACCTACGATTCTGCCTGACAAATGGTAGGTAGCTGGAAATATTTACTGAATGAAATTCTGGGTGATCTCATCTTTGGGGCCTCTTGGAAAGGTCACTACCTTCTAGAAAAAGTCAGGGTAGAAGTCTGAAACATTTCCTCTCCTCTCCTTCCTGGTTTCCCATGGAGATGACACTTTTGAGTGGCAAAGGGGGACTGGTTGTCTGATGAGGCTCTGGCTTGCCTGTCCCCAGCTTCTCACCTTGTTAGATCCCCAGGGAGGTCAGAGAGGCCCACCATATGCATCATCACCCTGTGACAGTCACAGAGACCCAGCACACAATCTCATCAGGTCCTTAGCCTCCTTTGGGAGAGGCCAGAGAAGGCTGTCCCATTTCAGGGATAGACACGCAGGAGTCTTGGCAGTGACACGAGGGAGCTGATATGAGAATCCAGATGCTCACCATGGTCAAAGAGAAGCAGGATTTCTCCCCCACAGGGCTTAAAAGTGTCAAGGTTGCAAAAGACAAGGAGTGACTAAGGAATTGTTAGAGACTGCAAAAGAGGAGGGAGAATAATGAAATGTGAGGTGAGATCTTGGACAGGATTCCTGGGACAGAGAAAGAACACCCATGGATGAGCATTCAGAGGTGTGTTGTTTAGTTGACCATACTGCATCTGGGTCAATTTCTTAGTCTTGATAATCATGCAACAGCTATAGACGTGAGCACCTGAGGAAGCTGAAGGAAGGGTTCAGGGAGACAGCACTATCTTGCAACTTTTGCTGCAAGACTAAAATTAATTCAGAATAAAAAGCTAAAAAAAGTGGGCTTGGTCAGTCCTTGTTCTCCCCACCTGTGTTTCCTTGGAGAGAGAAGAAAAGATATCTGATCTTTCCAGCTCCTTTAGACTCACAAAGCTAGGTGCACCTAAGCCCAAAGTAGAGGCTTCAGATTGCTCCTGAACCCAGAGGTGGATGAACAGCAGGGAGTGGGCTCCTCCCAGAGTCCTAGGTGTTCCATCCCCCACAGTTTGCTGGAATCCGTGTTCCCATGACTTAGTCGCGTCCTGATACAACTAACAGTCCAACTTTTTTTTTTTTTTTTTTGGTACCGGGATTGAACCCAAAGCTCTTAACCACTAAGCCACATCTCCAGCCCATTTTACATTTTATTCAGAGACAGGGTCTCGCTGAGTTGCTGAGGCTAGCTTTGAACTCACGATCCTCCTACCTCAGCCTCCCAAGTCTCTGGGATTACAGGTATGTGCCACCACACCTGGCTAATAGTTCAACTCTTTACCCAGGTGGGAGACACTTTCTGCCCTGCCTATCCACCTACTCTCCCTCTCCTAAGCAAGGAGTTCTTAGCATCTCAGAAGATTTATTCCCCTTACCTGTCCTCACACTAACTCTGTCATGATTTAAGCTTGATATTTTTTGCCACAATCCCAGCTCTCAGTGCAGTATTGTGTGTGTGTCTATGTGTGTCTGTGTGTGACTCTGTGTGTGCTTGTGTGTATCTCTGTGTGTGTCTGTGTCTGTTATGGTTGAAATGTGAAGTGTCCCCCAAAAGCTCATATGGGAAAGAATACACGAAAGTTTAGAGGTGAAGTGATGAGGTTATGAGAGCCCAATCTAATCAGTGTTTTAAGCCACCTGAATGGATTAACTGGGTGATAACTATAGGTAGGTAACTGAAGGCCGGTAGGGTGTGGCTGGAGGAGATGCATCTCTGGGGGTGTGCCTTTGGGTATAAATTTTTACCTGGTGAATGGAAATCCCTTTCTCTCTCTCCCTCTTTCTCTCCTTCTCTCTCCATCTCCCTTTTTCTCTTTCTCTCCCTCTTTCTTTCCCTCTCTCTCCCTCTCTCCCTCTCTCTCTCTCCCTTCCTCCCTCCCTCTCTCCCTCCCTCCTTACTGGTACCATGTCCTCGGCTGCTCTTCTCTGCCATACCCTTCCTCCATGATGTTCTGCCTCACCTCTGGGCCAGAGCTATGGAGTCTACGATCTGTGGACAGAGACCTCTGAAACTGTAAGTCCCAAATAAACTTCTCCTCCTCTAAAATTGTTCTTGTCAGGTCTTTTGGTCACAGTGACAAAAAAAAAAAAAAAAAAAAAAAAAAAAAACTGCCTAAAACAGTGTCTGTGCGTTTATGTGTCTCTGTATGTGTGCTGTGTCTGTCTCTGGGTTTGTGTCTCTGTGTGTCCGCGTGTGTCTCTGTGAGCTAACATGAGTAATTTTCTACTTCCACTATATAATTTCCATGCCAATGAACCACACTTGAATTAATATTTTAGTAGTTTCTGTGAGGTTGAAGTTGAGTCGATCCTTGGAAGCAAAACAACAAGGTACTTCCAACAAACTGCCTATTGCATCTCAGTTTATTCATTAAATATGTTTGGAAACCTTCATGTCAGGAGCTGCAGAGCATAGGAGTGACATTCCCAAGCCTGCCTTCCACAGCACAGAGCGTGAAGCTCTTTGACCAACCTGGGCCCATCCCGTGAGGTCAATAGGTCAAGTTTAGTCTCAACCCAGGATGAGTGCACCCACAGACAGAGGGCACAAAGCTCGGGATCCCCATGCTAGACGTTTGTAGGGAATGAGAAAGGACACCTATTTATTCATTGCTATGGAGGAATCTGGAAGATGAAAGGGAGCCCACCCTCCAGCCCTGTTTGTAAAGGCCTCAGGCCACCTTCTAGCAGGAGCCTTTACCATCCAACCTCAGTGCCTATTTCTTCCTGTAGTAAAAAGTCCTGGGTTCATAAGTGGAAATAAAAAACAGGAATGGCTTAAGTCCCACCTGGGGGAATCCTGGGGTTCTGGATTCCCATAGGGCAGCAGAGGGAAGAACTCAGCAGCTTTGGGAACCAACCCACAGACACACAGAAAGCCGTCAGGCCCCAGCCCACCTTTGCAGATGGGAACTGTGATTCTTCAGAGGCCACTGATCACAACCCCAGGCCCCTCATCCACCGTCCCCCAGACCACAAGGGCTGCTAAGCTGGGGAGATAACACCACAAGAGTGCTCAAAACCTCATTCTCTGCCTGCTGAGAGGAGCTGCTTCTCATTCAGTCCCTTAAATGTCTCCCAGCGTGAGCGAGAGGCGGCCAGATACCTTGTTGCCCCACACTTTGGGGAAGTGAGGCTGCCCCACATCTGCTCAGCCTGTATTTTTAATTGCTTAATAACACTGAGTGGGCTCCCCTCCTTCCCTCCAGCTCAGCAGCGTGGGGGGCTTTGACATTCAGGGCCTGGTGTGTGGGCAGGAAACACAGATGAGGCAGGGAAAATGTCAACCTCCTACAGCTTCTCTCCCAATTAATCACCACGCCATCTGACAGGGCACACCTCATCTGAGGAGCCCTGGGCTGGCAGTCCAGAGAGCTGGGCTCCTGCCCTAGCTCCACTGTTAAATTAATTGTGTGACATGGAGCAAGTAGCTCACCCTCTAGGAGCCTCATGTTCCTACCCATTTAAAACATTTTCAAGGCAATGGGAATTGGCCCAAGGATGCTTAAGGGATGGTTTCACGGAATAGGGAATAAGAGTATGGGCTTAGGATCTAGGCCATCCAGGGCCACTCCAGAACCCACCACTTGCCTTTAAGATCCTGGGAAAGTTAATTCAGCCATCTGTGCCACGATTCTCTCAGCTACAAAGCAAGCTACATAAGGAGGTCATTGGGAGGGCCTAGAGCAACGCATAGCATGAACACTCACCCAAGAAATGGCGGTCCTTACCACTCCCAACCCAGTCGTCTCATTTAATTGACTAAAGTTTCAAGGGAAATATTTTCCAAGATAAATGAAACATGGAATTTGTCCCCTCCCCAGATACTTAGTCTTGTGGGGAAGATAAATATGTGCATAAAACAGCGGAGGACGGTGTGGGCTGCCAGCCCTGTGCCCTGTGGCAGAAGTAAGTGACAACACCACGCGTCAGGAACCATATTGAAGGTCCTGCCTACATGACTCCCTTGTAATCCTCAGTTCCCCCACCCAACCCCACTGCCCCATGAGGCTGGTCCCATTATATACAATGGAAAGCAGTTACAGAGAAGTCAAATAACTTGCCTAAGGTCACACAGCTTCTAAGCGGCGAAAACAGAATTCAGACCTGGGTCTGAAGTCACTGCTCTTCTTCACTCTATCTCCGGGGAACTGGGTGGGGACTGGAGAAAGCAGCAGAGGAAATGGTGTTTGAATAGCCCCGGCCTCCGCTCTTGTCATTATGAAGAGGCAGGATTTCCAGAGCAGCTCCCAGCCCTGCTTATTTCTGAGCTCCGTAGGGGAGTTCGGTCCACTGAGCAGAGGCCCCGTTTCTTCATTTCTGAATAATAGCAGTGCCCTCCCTGGGGCTGCTGGGAGGCGCACGTGAGCTGGCGCGTGTAGAGCTCTTTACCCAGCATCAGGCACACATCGTCATCGTCACCATCGATGCTCAGTCCCCCATCAGCTGACTGTCAAGACCATCCATGGTTAAAAAAGAACCTCCATTTTCAAAAAGGGCTCTCAAGACCCTTCCTAAACTACTTCCTAGCAGGTGTGTGAAAATATGACAATTGACCATTTATTCCTCTGGTGAGGCATCTGTCTTAGGCCTGGGGTCTCCTTGTACATACATAGGCCATCAAGAGGAATGAGTAACCCGTGCAATTCTTTAGAGTGATCAGTTAGTTGAGAAAAGTCTGTGCCCCCAACAAGGATAGAAGACTAGGAAGATGAAGCAGAGGGAGAGAAAAGCCATGACACTTGGGGACTAGAAAATTGGGAGCGGGGAATGCTGAGCGCTGACTGTCTCCTTTGCAAGTCCTCCAAGTGATCTTTGTCCCCAGCCTCTGGGTAAGGGTAGTATAGGAGCAGCACCCTCATTAGCATGTGCCACCGGAGTTCACAGGGTGAGTGATAAAGCTCCCCCAGGACTGAGGCATGTTTGATGTAGGCTTGTCAGCCCTGCCATCCTTCACGGGGACCTGGGACCAAGATTCATATCCTCTGTCAGAGGCTCATCCAACACCCTGAGCTAGCCTCCACCGGGGTCCAATTTTTATACTCTCTCCCTGAGGATGGCAGGCAATCTTTCAGTTCTTGGAGATGGAGAGACACACAACAATGCTCCATTTTTCCTGGGAGTTTCTTAAGGATTGGAGTCAGGAAAAAAAAAAAAAAAAAAAAAAAAAAAACAAGAGGAAGAAGAAGAGGAAGAGGATTCCGAAGGAATGCATTAACTGCAGCTTTTTACCTGATTGCTGCCGTTATCGATCATGCCTTCGCTCCCCCAGCTGCACGCCAGGTTTTCCAGGCAATATCACGCAGCATAATGGTTTATTATTCAGTATCCGTTCAGGATACTACTCTGTCACAACAGAGAGAAAATGATGCCATGACATGCCAAGGTCAGATTCATATGAGAAATAAAATTCTCAAACCAAGATGAAACGGTTTGAATATTTTAGTTGGGAGGTCTGTATTGCTTCTCCTCCATTCTGTGCCTCACTCAGGGTGCCATGTTTTAATTCAAGTCATGAAGTCCCCAAGGGGTGCTGGAAGAATGCTGGGAGACACTTGACAATGAATTTGGCCAATCCCTCCGCCAGGTGCTCACAGTCTTGAGCCTGTGACTGTAAAACAAGCCAGCCAGGCCCTAGGTCTGTGTGACTCACTCTTCCCTGTGGCTTCCATAGTGACTGGCTCACAGTAGGTTCTCAAGAGTTGTCTCTTCAGTGCTAAATTTCAGTAGCATCTTTCCCAGAAAAATGATGCAGAAACTAACAAGAGCAAAATCTTATATTATTTTCCCTTATCTGATCCGTTCTAGGGGAAAGGGTGTTTTCCTCATTTTTTGTTAAGATTGGACAACAGAAGAGATGCTACAAACATTGATACCACACCCTCAGGCAATATCGGCCTTTGTTTGTGTGGTCCTGGCAGAAAGAATCCTGGACCAGGGGACTCCACTTAGTGCTGGCTGCTCACATCACTGTGGAACTGTGAAGCCCCTGGACTTGCCTGGGCCTGCACCATGTTAGGTTCAACTTTTACTTTAGAGATCAGGAGCCAAGAGGAACTCAGTGGTGCTATAAAACAGGACCCTGATCTAGGTTCTGAGAGGCCACTCTCAAAGTCTAAAACTGAAAAAATAAAATAGTAGGCCCAGATGTGGTATTTTGACACATGTAGGGCTTTAAAGAAAATTAAATCCATGCCAGCATTTGAAAATTGGGGAAATTTTATACTTTAAAATCTAGATTTCCGACTTCATTTGAAAAATATCAAAAACACCAGACCAGAAGCTGAATGTGAGAACAGGCTTTTGTAGTTGAAGTTCAGGTCAGATACATCCTTGAGACTGGACCTGTGCTCCCTGGGCCTCCCTTGTCACCACTCCAATAGGCTTCTCCCTTTCAGGCCACCTCCTTAGACTTCAAGGCATCTGGTTGATGAATAAACCTGACCAGGTTGACCAGTTGTCTAAGACAGCAAGTGTCCCAGAATTTATAGTTATCAGAATGAGTTGTTTCTAAAAATTCAGAGGAAAGAGAGTCCCAAGGTATTGGGAAGGGCAAGGGAAGTAGTCAAAGAACTGAAACAGACTGGATTTGGGGAGCACCCTCTGAATTGGGAACAAATTGCTCCTACTGATAAAGGAAGTTGAAAGCCTGCAACCCCCACCCTATCAGACAGCAAAGAAGCTGGGAGCAGAGATCATCCCCTCCTCCGGCCTGTCTAACCAGGTATAAATATAAATATATATTTATTTATTTATTTCCTGCCTTTGTCTCACTTCCCTGCCACTGTTGTTTCTCCCTTTCCTCTTCTCCTTTAAAATTTCTGCTAAATTTCAGGAATTTTGAAGATAGGACCTTTGAAACAATTAAGTTTCTTCTTGCATCCTTCAAAGCTGGCTTAGAATAAAACCTATTTTCCTACCAATTTGATTCCAAACGTTTATGGATCAGCGAGCAGTGTAGCCCAGCCTCTTCCTTCCTGGGTGAAATTAGAACCACAAGGTGACAGACCAGAGTGAGTAATGTGTGCATGGTCCTATTGGATGGGGGTCTAGAAGTAAATCATTCTGGTCAGAGTAGAGGTCTGTGCAGAAGAACAGGGAGGGGTGGGGGCCACAGCTGAGAATGATAAGTCGAGCCCACATTGTGGGAATGAGGGTCCCAAATGCCAAGTAATATTATTCTCAGGTCTTCCTGCCAGAAACTTCAGATCTAATGTGGAGCTTAGGGGATAAGGTTGCCAAACTCACCCCTGTGCACACTTCCGCCCCCACCTTCATGACAACAGTTGAAGTGGGAGTCTAGGCCTCCGGAAACACAAGGCTGAATACAAAGTTCTGAGAACCACCCTCAGCCCTGCAAGCTCCTGGTTCTGTAGGTTTCCTAAAGCAGCCAGAGGCAGCCAGAAAAGACGCAGTGGCAGCAGGAGGCCAACATCCATCCAGGTTGCATCTTCCCAAAGCACGTCAGGGGAAAGAATGGGAGAAAGAAAGATGGGGAAAACCTCCTTTCAGCCTCATTAGAGCCTTTGCTTAACTGAGCTAAAAATAAAACTAATTGCTTTTGCTATTCTAATGTGAAAAATCAGTTTTTAAAGGATCAAGATTCTTTCCTGGCTGGAGAAATCATTGAATCGGTAATAGACTGACTGCCAATGAATTATGAATATCGTAATCAAGTCTTCTTGGAAGGCCAAAGTCTTGGTTACAAATGGGCACTATAATTAGAAATGTGCTGAAGCTGCCTAAAGCAGACCTCCTTTGTCTTTTTTTTGTATTTTTTCTCTTTTTTAAGAGGGAAGAGGCATGGACTACTCTCCATCAAGTATTTGGCTGCTTGGCTTGTTCTTGAACTCTACCTTGTTCTCACCACTTGAGGAGATAGCTACACACACACACACACACACACAAAGAGCTCAGTAATACCATTTCATTCCCCTTCCCCTCTAAAGAGCCCCACCAGTATTCCCCAACAGAAATTGGTAGAAGACTTCAATTTGCTCCATCTATCACTTGGGATGCTATAAATGAAAGATATGAGGACAGCAAGCAGCTCTATTCAAATCCAAGACGACTCAGGCAGTGGCAGGGGTGCCAGTCAGTCACAGCTTAATGGGAATCAGCTGGGTTCAATCTTTTTGTCTGAACTAGCTGAGTTCTGCAGGACTGGGAATTAGAGGGAATGGGGTATGTACATCAGGGAGGAAAGTGAGAGGAGGAGGCCAACATTGACGGTTGAGGCTCAAGGAAGGACAAATGTGAATAGGGCTGCCTCTCAGGAAGCAGTCTCCACCCACCTCCCAAAATTGAGCCTTCAATCAGGAAGGAGGAGCTGTCTCCACCCACCCCACAAAATTGAGATGTGAAAAGCCAAAGGAGAATAATATTCTTCTAAGAAATTCTCATGCCTGGATACAGGTTATCTTACCTCATTTTTGGAGGATAGATTCTTTTTTAGCAAGAAATGTCCAGGAGTTGACTTCTTTCCTCAAATGTTTGCCTCAAGAGATGGACTCAGCTCTAATCAGAGAGCTCTTTCAACAGGAGCTACTTCCAAGAACTTCCCTTACATCAGCCCTGAGGTTAGGTTACTAGTTGGGAACAAGACAAGGCTCTGCTTCTCTCTGAGTCCCATGTTGAAAATGGACCAAGCTGCTCGATCTTTGGCTTAAGTGGCCGATTTTTCAGCCTTGAGTACATATTAGATTCACCTGGGAGATTTTAAAATGTAGATTCCCCCCATCATTTCCAAAGACCAATTAAATGTAACATCTAGGTGTGGCTTCGAGCAGCACCATTTGTAAAAATGTTCTAGTCATTCTGAAGCACAGACATGGCTGGAAACCACTTATTTAATCATTCACTTCCTACACCTGTTCTCTGACTTTGTCCCTGACCATCATTTCCCAGATGCTGAAGGAAGCAATGGCTTCATCTCTCAGGTTCAGGGACATCTCTGTAACCCATGCCCACATGATTCCATTATAAAATATCTTAGGGCACATCTTATCCAGGATAACAAATACAATCTAGCTTTCCAACCAACACTGTTGGACCAGAAGCAGTTCTCTAGGGCACTCTATTGAGAAATCCTTCTCAACAGCATATGTTTAATCTCTATGAGAAAGAATGCCATGATCAACTATTAATGTCAGCAAAAGGAGCACGGAAAATGACACAGAAGACTTGCAATTATCAAGTCTCAAAAAATGGCCTCATCTAGCCTATGGGAAAAGAGAGACAAAATTAGGAATATGATATGCCCATTAACCAGTTCAATAAATTAGGCTAGCTTAAAGATTTGGTTTGTGTTCAAAACTGCAGAGTCTTTTTGTCCTGAGCGAGGTCCACAGACCAACAGCATCAGCATCTGCTGAAAGACCATGAGAAATGCAGAGTCTTGGGCTCCACGTAAGACTTACTGGATCCATATCTGCTGTTGAACAGGTCCCCCAAGTAATTCAATCTCCCAGTGAATTTGGGAAAGAATTGCTAGGAAAGAGATAAAAGATGGGCATAGCAGTGAGCTTGGTCCCAGTCTAGATGAGGACAACTGGGGGGATAAAATCAAGTCAAGAACAATGATTGGAAGTGGAATAGAAATGCTGTGTGAGCTCAGAGAGTGAAGGTATTCACATGCAAAAGCACAGTAGGCTTCTGAGAGCAGGACATGTTTGGGCCAGGTCCTAAGCGATGGGTAGATTTAAATAGGCAGGAAGGTACCTGCCACTCTCCAGCAGCTCTCCTGTCACTTCTGGGCCCTCCGCCTCTCATCCTCTCCCCTGCCATAGCTCTGGATATGGACCGGTTGTTCCTGGTGTTGGCTTTCTCTCCCTAACAGACTTGGGAGCTTCCTGAAACCAGGGATGATGTCGCTCCTGCCCAACCTGTGTCCTGTACGCATCCACATGGGATGAGGACCACTTACATTTTGAGGGCGTACATTAGTGACAATAAACAAAGGACTGAAGTCAGGTCCACAAGGACATAGAGCCCAGCTCCATTCCACCCCTCTCATTACCATCATCCCACAATGACCCAGTGGAACTTGAGCTAGTGCCCGAAATGATCAGACTATGACTTTTTTAAAATATTTTTTGTTGTAGATGGACACAATACCTTTCTATTATTTATTTTTGTGTGGTGCTGAGAATTGAACTCAGGGCCTCACACATGCTTGGCAAGCCCTCTCCAATGAGTCAAAACCCCAGCCCCAGACTATGACTTTTAAAAGTAAAAACTTAATCTAAAATTCCCAACCTCACTCAGTTTTGGTGTGGCTGCTAATTCACTGGGTCCTTTCATTCTTCAAGTGACCTCTCCAAGCTCATGGTTCCCAACATGCTTGCTGAATCCCAGAGGGAGAGAAGCCAAGGAGAAGGCTTGAGAAAGGGTGGAGGAGCCCTGCCTACAGTTTTATGGGAGGGTTAACTTTCCCATATTCAGACTGTTCCTTCTGATACAACAGAGCTCAAAGGATCCCTCCGGTCAGTTCCATAGACCTTACCCACCCGATCCATGCCATCCACAAGGTTGGTACATGTGGAGGTGCTTTGTAAACGGATACACAATATAAAGTATCATCATTGCTGTATGTTTTAGTCAGCTATTTCACTGCTATGACTAAAAGGATTTGACCAGAACAACTATAAAGGAGGAAAGGTTTATTTGAGGGCTCATGGTTTCAGAGGTCTTAGTCCGTAGAAGGCTGACTCCATTTGTCAGGGCTTAAGGTGAGGCTGAACATCATGGCAGGAGAGGATGGTGGAGGGAAGCAGCTCACATCGCCATGATTAGGAAGCAGAGAGAGACTCTACTCACCAGATATATATATACCAAAGCCATGCCCCAATTCCCACCTCCTCCCGTCACACCCTATCTGCCTCCAGTTACCACTCAGTTAATCCCATCAGGGATTAATTCACTGATGCGGTCAAGACTCTCAAAACATGATCATTTCTCCTCTGATCCCTCTTACATTGTCTCACATGTGAGCTTTTGATGGACACCTCACATCCTAACCATGACACTATATGGTGGGAAACTTGAATGGCTTCTTAGAGTCACAGGTATTGTGAGACCTTTATTTATTCCCATAGTCATGCATGTGTGAACTCTTTAGAAGAAAGGTATGCCGGCTCTGGGGTGACACTACTTGTGTTGGAATCCTGACACAGGCACTTTTTAGGTGTGTGACCTTGAGAAAGTTGTTTCACTTCTCTCTGGCTCAGGATTGTCATCAATAAGAGGGGGATAACAGTAACAAAACCTGCCCCACAGCAGTGCTCCAGGGATTACATGAGCTCATGCAGATGTGAGTGTGTGGCTCAATCCCTGGAACACACTACGTATTCAGCAAATGGCAGCAATCACCCACCTGATCTTCCAGGGTTCTCCCTCAGCAACCGTCACCCACCTCACAGGATCATCCCACTACTCCTCGCGCCTCGTGCCCGTTCTGTTAATGCTGCTGCTGGGGGTCCAGGGCTTCCCACGAGTCCCACCCTGTTCTGGTGTAGGACTGTATCTCATGCTTCAAAGTAATTGGAGCCCCTCTAACATTTGTATGATTCCTGTTCTCTCAGGGTATTCTCAGCAAACTGGAAAGAAAGTATTTGATAATGTAATTTATGTGTTATAGACCTGTAAGTGTCTACTTTCCTGTGAAGGCTTATGATATCTGCTTTTTAACAGGGTCATAAAGATAGCAATGCCTCAACCAAAAGGAATCAAGCCACCACTACTGAAATTTCAGGTACAGTCACGGATCAGATGGGCAGGTTTTTTTTAAAACTGAATGAAGAGAGAAAACTGAAAGCCCAAGTATGTGAACAATCTTCTTCCTAACATGATATTAGAAGAAAAGAAGGCCCTAGAAAGAATTTCAAGGTAGATGAATGATTTGGTTGATTTGTACTGTTCCTAAATTTAGGGTCATACTTTTTGAGGTAAGAATAGAGGGAGACATCTGTGTCTCTGTTATCCCACCAAAAGATCACACTCCTACAACCATAGACTGCAGAGGCCACCTCTTCCACTAAGGTCAAAGTCCCCACTCTGGGAAAGTAAGTCCCAGGAGCTGATTCTCCTGAGCATTCTTCAAGCATAATCCAGCAGAAATCTACCATTTTCTCATCTCCATCCAAGGAAACCACCTTCCCCAAAGGTGGGACACAGTGCCAAGGTCAGGAAGGCTTAACAGTGCCAGTCCCACTTTCTCTAAAGCAGGCCAAATGCATCAGCAAGCGGTGTAGGGAAAACCTGGACAGGTCGAGGATGTGGTCCAGGAGTGGTTGCTGGGAACCTTCTCTACATGAGCAACTCAAGCCACATTTAAGAGTGTTATAGGAGTCTAAAAGTAAGATGTGGAACTTTATTTTCTAATTCCTCCTGTGCAGTTGGCATCTGAAGCTCTGGCATCATTTCCCCACCCCATCATGTCAGTGCAGGATTCTTCCCATTTTGACTTTATCCCAAAGCTCTTTATCCTGGAGCATCGAAGTCTTGGTTATGTGTCTGTTTCCAGTCTTCCTGATACCATTGCCAATACAATTCCTGCTGGAGTGCAGTCTTTGCCCCGCCTGTGATAGCAGACCAGCCCTCTGGGCTCCATCTTCTCCCCAACAGCAAAGACTATTTGCCATCCTCAGATGTCCATAGTTGAGGAATCTCTGTCCTGGCCAGAATATGGCTACCAGTTCTGAAGGGGCAGTCTTCACATATGTATTCATACATACCTACCAGTAGAGAAGAAGAGATGGCATAAAAAGGAGGGACTAGATTTAATTCTCAGCCACCAATCATCCTCAAAAGATCAGCCAGAAGCCTCCATGTCTTTCTTTGTGTAAACATTGATCCTGTGCATGATCTACAAAAAGTCAAGATTGTTTAGGGGAGAGAATTCATGATCCAGGAAGAAAAATAATAATCTTAATCTGAAATGTTGTCTCATTCATGTCCTCTATTAGTATCATCTGCATTCCTGAGGAGTGTGTCACTTGCACCTTGACTTAGAATGTGGTAACATCCTGATAAACCAGCTATAAGTTACAAATATTGTGAGTTGAAAATACACTTAATACACCTAACCTCTCAAACATCAGTGCTCAGCACACAGCACACCCCAGAGTCCATGTTTATTTACCCTGGTGTTCACATGGCTGCTGGGGAGCTGTGGTTCACTACGGGATGATGCTGCCGATCTGGGAAAAGATCAAGGTTCAAAATCCAACCTATACTTTCTACTGAATGCCTTTTGCTTTTGCACTAGTGTAAAGTCAAAAAACCCTAAGATGAACCACTGTAAAACTTGGGGCCATCTACACGGTTCATTTTCCTTTCTAGATAAAAGTAGAGTCACATACTCAAGAGGGACACGAAGGTGGAGCTGAGAGGGTAAAATGAAAGAAATTGTTTCCATCCAGTGTTTAAATGCCACCTAAGAAACAAAACTAGGGGTTCCCTTGAGACTTGAGAAGGAGGAGTTATGATAACTGATCACTTAGGAAGGCTAGGATCTCCCTTGGTAGTTGGCCGTTGAAACCGGTGGCTGAATGACAGGGAAGCTTACAGAAACAAAGAAAGAAATGAGTTCTAGAATCAGAAACACCCAGGTTTGAATCCCAGTACCTTCGCTTGCTGTGTATCCTTGGACAAGGTTCTTAAATTGTATGGAACTCAGTCTCCTCCTTTAAAATGGCATCATAAAATGTGACTCATAGGAATGCTATTAAGATTAATTGGGTCACTCAGTGTCAAACCCCTGGAATTAGATACTCAGTAAAAGGAGAAAGTGCATTGACTTTTCAGTTTTCCATAAGGGTTTTCAATCTCTCCAAAATAAGGTTCGGCATGTTTTACTGCAGTGACTTCCAAATTATTTAGAGGGAAAAATATTTTCTTCAAAATAAACCAAATAAAATTGGAACTCCTGTGATCCCATCAACCTCTCTCCTCCTTAAAGTTTCCCTGAGACACTGTCCTGCACCTTTAGGAAACCAGGGGCAAAAGATGGACCACATAGGAATTGGAAGGCTGGGATTCTACTACCTGTTATGCCATTAACTTCCAAAGACACCGTGGACAAGCCACTTCCCCTCCCTAAATCTTAGGTCCCTCATTGTTAAAATGAAGAATTTTGAGTATATGATCGCTAAGGATTCTCTGATTTCCAGAACCCAAGGTAGGCATTGGTCACTGGATCTGATCATTGGTTTTTCTGTTTTTTTCCATACACCTACCCCAAACTGCCATGTAAAATAAATATTTATTAATGTTCTATTGAGATAGCTACATCCCCAACACCAGAGTCCCCCTATTTCTACTTAATGCAGTAATATTATCATGCATTGTCTCACTCCACACCTGGGCATTTGCATGTGATAGAATGTGACATGCAACTACCATATTGAGAATAAGCTAAGGGCTCTGGACTGTGGCGTTGGTTGAGGAGGAAAAGAAGCAAAAAGTGAAAGATATGAAGACCCTGAAGTATCTTCCAGAATGGGAAATCAGGAGCTGAAGTTCCTTGGGAATTTTAAAACTACACCATTTCTCTTCGAAAGGGAATGTACTTAACCTCAGGACCTAAAAGGCAAGTTTCCCTGTGCTGAGTCAATAGCAAGAACTTGAGCAGGAATCATGAGAAGGCTGATTTTTACAAGGAGACAGTCAGGGAAAGAGAGTAGTGGAATGACCTGGCTCAGGCAGGGATTAAGGAGTTGATTGTAGACCTGGGCAAGATGAACACCAGCATGAAGTCAAAGATCTAGTCATTCCAGAAAAGGTTATCCCATAGGATATGCAGGCAGGGCATGATGGGCCTAATGAGAAGTTGAAAATAAGAGCATAATTATAGAAAGACTTACAAGGTAGGCAAGGTCAGTGGTGTACAACAAGGATCCTGAACTACTTCCAGCTCCTTCCCTTCACATACAAAAACTATGACTTGCATACCTCTCAGAAATTATAGTGTAATTCAAATCAAAACCCACTTTATAGTTCTTTGAAAACAAATGTCTAACCATCATAAGACGCTACTTATTAAGGTACTGGAATCAGAGAGAAGCGACTTGCGGTCAGCACCAAGGACAGCTACCACTAGGGCTAAGTGCTCTCCTAGCCTTCCCTGAATTGTTAAGATCCTCCAGTACAGGGTTTATCCCTGAAATAATGGTTGGAATTTAAAAAGCATAATTTTCTAGGGTAGGACCAGATTCTCCATAAAGGATTCCCAACACATATGTTATTTTGTGATGCAGTGTTTTCCCAGTAAGGGGTAGTATAACTGGGAAGGTTAACCAATGGATTGCATAGGCTTAACTTTTCCATTGCCTTCTAAGGATGTGTTTCAAGGTCTTGAAGGAAAGCCTTCATGCAGCTTCCTGGACAAGGCAAGGGCCCACAAAATTGGGACCACTCAGGGGAGTAAGCTTAGAGCTGATGAGACTGTCTAGGGATTGGGGGCTCCTGGAAGTGTTATCTCACTACCCTCCCTGCTTAAAGAGGACCTGATTGGCAGCTGCAAACTGCATGTGAAATCCATCCCTCAGGGCTGCCAAGTTGGGGGTGTTTTAAAGCAAAGCTATAATATGCCTGCAATAAAAATTTACCAGCTTTTATATAGGTTCCCAATAATGAGAGGAGATATTTCAGCAGCTCGGATAGTGCCATGAGAGGAAAAGCAATTCCCAGCACCATCTCTTTAAGGTGAGGATATGCCTCCCCCACATGATTCATAACTGGGAGGTTTTCTCATTTAAAGGGAACGACATCAACTTATGTGTCCCTTTTACTCCTTATCAGAGTTCGTAATGGTTTATCAAATCTTCTAAGTGAAAAAGAGTTCAAAAACTGACTTTGTATTGACATGGATGGTGAATTTTCATGTCCCACAAACTTTGGAAAAGTCGAGTTACTGAAACAGAGAGGTGAAGAGGTAAGGGATTATGGAACACTGCAGTTCAGGGTGGGGGTAGGAGTAGGGAGAGAAAGTGTGACTTCAAGTCGGAGTCCTCAGGAAAGACGGTGAGTCTGTATCCAAGTGATATAGCAAGGACTTTAAGAGACCACATCCCCATGAGGCGGTCAGAAACTTAAGGGTGGAGAAGAGCCTCCCAGGATTACAGGGAAGAAGGCACAACTGAAGAGCCAGAGAGAGGATGACCAGCCACCTGGAAGCAGAGAGACTGGGGAAGGGTCAGAAGAAGGTGAAGGCCAAGGTAAGGGGATAGCCTGAAGAAAGCCAGGACAAAGGCAGATGAACCTGCTGTGGGACCAGGAGGAGAGAAGCCTGCTCTCCACAGCACCCAGTGGAGGAGGACTCTTTCTCTTCCCCAGGGAGCTGAGTGCAGCCTGTGCCGAGATGTCCTTGGGATGTGCTGCAGGCCTGTGGGGCCCCCTGGTAGTCACTGTCTAACGGGCGTCATGTCAAAGCTCATTAATGGAGACATGCCTGCGTTCAAACTTGGGATCATTAGGACACAGGCAAAACTCGAGTTGACATATGAGCTCTCAATGAAAACAGTTTGTTACACAAATGGAGAGTGTGAAAGAATTGGGGGCAAAAGGAATAATTAACCTGCTTGGGGAAAAGCAACTAACTTCAAGAACTTTGACCGACATTAGCTCCTCTCCCTTTGCATTGAGCCGTGTCACTTACAAATGATTGCTGCATGAGCTTGGCATATGTCCATCAGGTCCTCTGCCTCCCAACACTTTGTTAGTCACTAATTGGTGTTGCTGCACATGCCTGAAATGTCCACAGTAACTCTTCTTCTAAGGTGCAGATCAAATCACCCCTCCTCAAAAAAGTCTTCTGGGACTTCTCAGCCTGAACAGGTTTTCCTAAGGTCTCCAGTGTCTAGGCCACCTGTGTGCAGTTTATGAGCTCCCTTCACTAACTTCTCCTGTCCTGGGCCCAAGTCTTGCAGTTCTAACTGGCCTGGAAGTACTTGGAGATCAAAAGTCGGCCTTCTTTATGGCAATTTGCACGATTAGGCCACCAGGAACTCTATTGGTTAATCGAAAAAGACATGTAATTTTTCAGCAAAATCTTTATATATGGATACTATGAAACACTAAGAAGCAATTAAAAAGAATGAGTTGGAGCTATATGTATTGATTGACCTAGAAAGATCTTCATCTCACTTTCAGTGAAAAAAAAAAATTGATTGTAGAGCTATACACATTATATGATGCCATTTTCAAAGAAAAAAATTCCTTCTGAATATTTTATAAACATTTAAATAGGCTCAAGCAAGCATAGAAAGAAGGAAGGAAGGATATATACCAAACTGTTAATGCTGTGCTCTTGAAAATTGGGGACATGGGGTGGGAAAAAGAAAGAAGCTAGGTTTTCCTCTGCATGTGCATGGCTGATTGCATGGGTGTGTGTTACTTGGTCTTTTGAGAGGAGTTAGTGAGTATTGCAAGTAGCACAGAGTCAAGCTCAGCCAACCTTTGCAGGAACCCAGATGGCATTACCACTTCCCCATGAGGCCAAAGACCAAGCTCAAGCTAGGTGGGAGAACCCTCACAGGTCAGCCCTTCCCCACCACACACGGGATCCCTGGGGAGCTTCGGGAGGGGCCTTCATGCACTGCACACCCCCAGCACCCTGCTCCGGTTCCATTCCCATCACAGGTGCCTCTCTGTCTTCTCCATCCCAGAGAGCCGTCTGAAAGGAGGAGATAGCACTGAGAGCTGGGTTTGTCTGCTTTTCCTTCCAGAGCCGCTGCCACCCTATTCCACCTGTTGGAGGCCCCAGGGGACTGGCAGCCATGAACTGTGCCAATAAGACTCCCTTACTGCCTTCCAGCTCAGAGGACAGGAGGGAGAGAGCTCAGGTCTGTATCCTAGCCCAACTGTGAGCAGGCAATAGCTGGGTCCTCTGCTGAATGCCAAGGCTGCTGCGGGGCAGCCCCTTCTGATCTGCAGCTGTCTTGGGTACAGTAAGTGGTAAGTGTTTCAGATCTTTCAGAAATAACAGTTTCTTTCTGTTGCTCATCCCCAGGTGCTTCACCATCCCTTACTGGTCCCCTTAAACTTCCCTACACCCTTGGGACCAGTCCTCTTATTAAACTGTCTTCAGCAACTCCCTTCCTTTTAAACACACCATCTGTCCTGCTGGGCCCCTGAACAGCTGCTCCACTCTGCCACCAGCAAAGGGCCCCAGACACTCCATCGGAGACCAAGGGCTCTCAAACACTGCCTGTGCTTTGACAGCCTCTCCAAGTTGGGGATGTTTCTCTCCAGCAGGCTTCCCAGCCTTCACCCTGGGGGTCAGGGGGCTTCGACAAGCACAGTGATACTTCTTGTTTAATTTACCCACCACCAATGAACAGGATTTGCATGAGCCCAGTTTACCCCTTGCAGTCCATTCGAACAAAGGAATCCAGATGAACTAAGGGATGGAAATCTCCATACCCCCTCAAGTGCTGGAAACAATCAGAGGGGTGCCGTGCAGCCAGCCAGCGGAGCCAAATATCTCCCATAGCAAAGTCATGCTCCTGTGCCTCTTACCCAGCGGGTGTCAATCAGGCAAGGAACAGGGAGAGAACAGATGCAAACAAACCAACTAAAAATACCCCAGTTGCAGACTTCATTAAATGTGCAGGAACATTCTCAGTCCCCTGGGGCAATGATGGGACCTCGAGATCTCAAGGGACCTAAGAAGAATGAAACTAAAGTAAGACCCAGTATAAAAACAACAGCAATGATGGCTGTGTGTGTGTGTGTGTGTGTGTGTGTGTTTGTGTGTTTCCAATGGAGGAAAAAACTGTTCAAAAACTGTTCATGCTCAAATGAACAGTTAGTTATTCATTAACATGAGCAAGAATGAACTGTACCCTCTGAACCAACCTCCTTCTGCTATCCAAGCCCATCATCCAATCTGTGTCTGCTAATAACCCCATGAACTCTGGCGATGGGTGGGAACCCATCCCAGGCCCAATCCAGATGCACCAGGAGACTCCCAATAGGGACTGAAGGACAAACATAGGTAATACTGACAAGCAAACCAGTCATCAGCTCACACACTGCTTCAGCAAGAGAGCTAAGGATGTGCTAGACCCAGGTTTAGAACAGCTAAGAGGACAAAGACTTGTGTTTCACATCTATGAAGGCGGATGTGAGAATACTGGCTTAAATCAGCATCAGCAGAAAAGACTGACTGGCTCATTTAATTGAAAATTCCATGGGTAGTTCAAGCATGGCGGATCTGGGTGTTCAGTGATATCACCAGGAATCTCTGTCTCCCAGAGCTCTTTTTCCTTGCTGGTGACTTGATTCTTACCACTCGTGGGTGGACCCCAGCAGCTTCAGGTTGACATGTACTATTAACCATAAGAAAGTTCATTCTGCTTCCCCAAGATTTCCCATGTGAGTTTCAGATTTGAGTTTCAGTGGCGTGACTTGTGTTACTTGCCCATTCTGTAACTTGTCTCTGTGGCCAGGAGAATGCTCTGATGGTCCAGGTCTGGGTCTTAGAGGTGAAAGAGTCTAGCACATGGTAGTCACTCAGTAAATACATATTGAATGCATGAGTGCATGAACAAATGAATGGGAGGCCCAAAGATACGAACGTTCATGGCACAGGAAAGACAGCAGGTTGGCTATTGGGGGTAACAGAATGTGATTCAAAGTCCAACGATGGACAGCCAGATCTCATGCCGTTGCCATGGGTAAAGCATTTCACCCACCACGCCCCAGCTTACCAGACACACAGAGAAGCCCAGGGTGACTCTTCACCTACAGAACTTACAGTCTCATCAAAGTGACATGCCAATCACATAAATGCCATATGACAAGGAAAATGAAGTGAGAGCTCTAGAAGCAGAGAGGTGTCTTCCCATCTAGGGAGGGAGTCCGGGATCAGAGGCTTTTCAGTGGAGGACCCAGGGGTTCTGTTTGGACCCAGTGAGCATAGTTTGGACAAGTGAAAATGAAGATGAGCTCTTCAGGCTTAAGGGTGCCCTGGCTGATGGGACGGGACAGGGAAGGTAGGTCCATGGAGACCAGGCCTGTGAGGGGCTGAGGAATCAGGACCATAAATGGGCTCAGCACTCTGGGGGAGGCCAAGTCTCGAGGGCTTTATTCTGTTGGCTGTGTGGCATCCAGGCTGCCTCTCAGACTTTGGGTGGGTCCCTTCTGAGGGTGACAGCGTCAGGCTGTGAACTGCCGTCCCTGACTCAGCCATTTCCAGCAACACTGGCATAGCTCATCTTAAAGAGCCAGGTTTCCCGGCATGCGTGCTGAACTCGACTTTAAACTGATTATTGAAACTACAAGCTGTTAATCCAGTGGCTGCCAGCAAAGCCCCACTCTCTCCAGTGTTTAATCTTTACTTACGATGAAAGATGTCATATGTTCTCTCGGCTGCTCTGGGCAACCCCCACCATGTCTTCCAGAGACTTCTGCAGCAAGCCACTCCACGCAAAGAGAGCCGCAAGATCCGCACCCACCGTCCCCCGCACCCCGCCGCCCTGGGTTCCTACACACACCCCACCACCACCGTGCGCCTTCATCTCTACTACCTTTTTTATCTCTAACCAAGGCAAGGAGAATCTGGACGTATCTGAAGTTAGTGGTCAAGCAAGTAAAAACATCACCAGGGGCAGGAAATTCTGTGCAGGGGGCTTACTGGATTCTCAAGGATTTTTACAAGAGCTTGCCCACCTGATCAGGGGGTGGCTCTGCAGGCCCAGTGGACATTTTGGTTTGACAGTGGCCTCAGCTGCCCCTCTGGGTTGAGCCCCTCAGCTGTGGTGAGCCTTGCCAAGGGCCTCCTTCAGGTAACCTGGGAGCATCCCCTCCAGGTGGTGCTGACCAGGATCCCCAAAATAACACAGGCCTGGCGCTCACAGATGTCAGGCCTGGGAGCTCATCTGGCCAGGTTGCAGCTGCCTCCCTGTCCCCAGGCCAGGTGAGCCACAAGCTGAGGGAGGGCCAGGACCCCACATCACCTTCATCATTGTCCTCTCTGTCCCTGCTCAACTCCAACGATGCCCAAAATGGCATTGTGTCCTACCCGGGCTGAGCCCACTTACTTCTCCAGCCCCCTCCACCCCAATTCTCATAAAGCCTTGGATCCAGTCAAACCGAGCTGTCCCCGCGCCCCCACACCCTCCTGCCCTTCCCCATCCCTGCGCCTTTGTTTCCTCTGACTCCATCATAGCACCCACCCAGCCCATCTTTCCATGATAAATAACCCAGTTCCAAAATCCTATTAACCTTCAAGCTCAAATGCCACTCCACCACAAAGCCTTTCCAGGTTCCTCAGATCACATGGTCCCCTATCTCTGAATTCCTACGGCACTGATTGTATCAAGTACACGATTGTCTTTGTGGACATTCATCCTGTTCTACTTTGTATTACAACTGTACAGCAGAGAGTCTCAAAGTATAGAACTTTGCTGTGTGCCCCTAGAAAAACATCTTAGCCTCTCTGTACCTCGATTTCTTAATCAGTAGGATTGATCTTCCTACCTCTGAGAGTTGTTGACACAAATGCCTTGGGAACACTACAATATGGCTTCTCTCATCCTGTCCCTGAGGCAGAAGGTTTCCTCCTGTCCTTCCCCTCTACATCCAGAGATTCCAATGGAAGAAATTTTTTTGTCATTCCATGAAAATATCAGCAGGCACCTCTTTACTCTTTCTCTTGCTTTTGTCCAAAACCAACATATTAAAGCACTTTCAAGACCTTTAACTGTGGGTTGTGCAAGAAAGAAAATAAGAGGGAAAAACTTCATGAAATAAACTTGGGAAACACTGGATTCACTAAAAGTTAACTAGGTGTCCTTGCTGCAGGACTTCTCAGAGCTATTTGTTGCTTGAGAGTTTCTTAGACCAATCTGACCACACAAGCCTTTTTTACAGAGCTTCCTCTGGGCTTCCAATCTTAGGAACAACTCCTAAGATTTGTTGTCTTAAACCACCTCCACCACCAGCATGGAACCAGGCAGTATTATACCTTGGATCTGGAACATCCACCGAAGGCCTATTTGTAAAAAGTTTGGTCCCCAGCTAGGTACCATTGGGAGCTGGTGGAGACTTCAAGAGATGGAGCTTAATGAGAGGTTTTAGGTCCTTGGGGTGTGCTCTCACAGGGACCATGGGACCCTGGTCTCTCCTTTCATTATTTGTTTCTCACCCATGAGATAAACTTTTGCTCTGCCATCTATTCCTGTGATGATGTACCACCAAAGCCCCAAAAGAATTAGGGCCGATCACAAACTGAAACCTCTGAAACTGTGAGCCAAAACACAAAACAAAACAAAACAAAAAAATCTTTTCTCTTTATAAGTTTGTGACCTCAGGTATTTTGTTACAGGAACAGAAAACCAACTAGCACAAGCAGCTCTGAAAAGGCCCCTCACTCACTTGGAGAATTTGGACTAGAGACTTGGACTAATGCCCTGGTTGGTCAAGAGCAGTGATTTTCATCCTCAGTTGTACACTTCAGTCCCCCAGAGAGCTTTGAGAATGGACTCTCCCCCTAGAGGTTCCAGATCTTTTCACCTGGAGTGGAACATCATTGTTTTTGTAATTCTTTCCAGGTGAATGTAACATGTATCTAGGAGAAAGTATGTTACTTAACTGAGTTACTTAATAGGTCAGTTAGGACAAGGTTCAGCTGTGAGGATAAGACTAAATTGTTTAAATAACAGTGTCTAGAGATAAAATAGTCTGTCTGATATAATAGTTCTGCTTTAAAAAATCCTCAGGAACTAAAGCTCCTTAAAGTTATATTCCACATCCTCATAGTCCAATATGATAGCTAAAACTCCAGCCATCACATTTGTGTCTCCCAAGTAGCAAGAAAAGCATAGAAAAAAGAAGGGGCAGGAACATATACCCACTTCCTTAATGAAGTTGCTCCTAAGCTGAGAAATGACACTTGCACTTACATCTCATTGACTAGAACTTGGTCTCATGGTCATACCATGAACAAAGAAGGTTGAGAAATATAGCCATGAGCCCAGATAAAGATCAGATGTTCTACCAAAGACAGAAAAATACATATTAGAGGATGACCAGTAGGCTCTGCCATAGGTAACAAGAGTTTAGTGAAGCAGAGCATGCACTTGCCAAACATCCCACCTGACTACGGGTGACCACCAAGAGGCCAGATTAGTCCTGAAGGATGGTAGGACCCTGCTCTCACCAATGAGCAAAGTGCGCCCCCTGGAGGCTGTACAAAAGCCCAGAGGTGGCAGAGCTCGGATCCAAACCCGGGGTGGTCTGGGTGGGAAGCTCTGAGGCCTCGATTATCTGACTGAGGGAGGAGAAGTCCAGACAACCTTTATCTGAAGCAAAAAGTGCCCACTTCTCCACCGTCACCACCCACCCCCAGCCTTACTTTTTGTGTGTGAAGGCACAGAAAATCTAGATGATTATTTGGAGCAGGGATACTAGCAGGCCTTCCAGGTGCCCATCCTCCTGAATCAGGGAGATGCCAGGGAGAGGCATCAAGCCTTCCCCAACACCAGTGTTGATGAGCATCTGGGCACCTTCTTCCCCTTCTCCCTTGAGGAGAAGTGGGGGTTAGGGAAGAACCAGGAACCTAGCAGGGAAGGTACCCCATGGGGTGGAGTGAGGAGGACTGGCATAGGAAAAGAAGCTGATCCCAGGGCTGGTCTCCTGGAGCAGAGTAAGCTGCCCATCTTCCTTTGTCCACTTGGCCTGTCAAGTGAAAAGGGAGCTGTCTTCACTTAGCGGTGCCGGTGGTGGTGTCTGCTCATGTGGCTCTAACCAGCCAGGGCCAGCAGGATGGTACCCAGAGCCCTGTGCTTGATCTCAGGCCAAACAAGGGTGCAGAGGGGGCATGATGTGAAAGAAGTGTGTCTTGCCCTAAGAGAGCTTCTACCTCCTTGGAGGGATAGAAGTCATCCCCCAAACCTTTCATGACAATTCAATGACAGCCAAAGGCGAGTGCCACCTGCCTTAAGAATGATTCACAGAGATGGATGAGCGACACTTCTGCTTCTATCTCATCTCAGACATGAACGTATCTGGGTCAGCTGGGCTGGCAGAGGGTGCGGCATGGGGGATCCCAGAAGACTTCGTACAACTGCAGACTAGGCAAGGGCTTGTGTGAAATGTGGGCACTGACGTGTGGTGTGCATTTTCCGACTGGCCTTAGGTGAAGTGTCAAGCCCTGGGTTTGCTCCTGCCTCCTTTCCAGCACCCTTCTCCCCTACCCCCACCTTCACCTCCTCTAAACCCACCCACAGCAAATGTCAGACTGTGCAGACCCTCCTGCCACCCCGCCACAGGCTCCATATGCATCCAAACACAACTCACACAAATAAAATTGCATATATTTATGTCTTAGGGTTCTCTAGAGGAATGAACAGGAAGTATGATTATAAAAAGGGAATTTATTAGATTGACTTACACAACCAGAAGCTGGATAGTCCACAATGGCCGTCTGCAGACTGGGGAGCTGTAAGAACCAGCAGCTGTGCAATTCAAGATGCAGAAGCCCCAAAACAAGAGAGATCAACAGTGCTACCCTAGTCTGAGACCAAAGTTTCTGGAAACTACCTGGAGAATCACTGGCAGAGTCCACTTTGGAAGAGTGAAGAAGTGAGAGTCTGATATCCTCAGGCAAGCAAATCAGTGATCAAGAGCCCCTTCAAGGAGAGCTGAGCTTGCATCTGCATCTGCTTCCTTGTTCTTCCAACTTTTATCCCATCCAAGCCACCATACTATTGGGCAGTGCCGCCCACACTTAGAGAGGGACTCCAGTTCACTATCCCACATGCCAGTCCTTCCTAGACAGACCTTCATGGACATAACCAGAGGCCTCTTGATCATCGGCTTCTCTTAATCCAATCAAGTTGGCAATTCAAATTAACCATTACAACTTGTCCTGTACAACATGGGGTTTCAATGTACATATACATTGTAGAATAATGAAATCAAACTAACCAACATATATAATTGAGAGGGTGCAGATGTGAGCAGTGGAAACAAGAGGTTAAGGGTAGAGTTCACTAGGCCCACAGTGCTGACCCACATATGCTTCTTCTAAAAGCAATTTACCTGCAGCCCTGACTGGCTTAAGTAGAGAGAATATGTTACATTCCTCAACAAACTACCTATTATCTGCAGGAGAAATGCAGACCTAAAATGCTGATAAGAACACAAGTTACATCAACAGGGGTGAGGGTGGGGGGACTTTTGTGAAACTTAGACCAGACCCCAGAACTCAGGGAGATAAGGAAAATTTCCCCCCAATCATAAAATCGGTATGGATTCCAATTCAAGCCAGCCAGCAGGGGTCAAAGTGACCTAGACATGTCCCCACAACAAGTACTTGAGAGTCAGATGTCATTCTGCTGTCAGTCAAAAAGCAAGAGGTGTGCCGGGTGGGACTCTCGGGAAACATCCCTGGGACCCACAATAAAACTGTGGAGGTCAGGAGAGCCACACTGTCCTTCTTCTCTTTAGGGAACTCAGTCTCTCCCATGAGTGTCCCCTTTTCCCCTTTCCTATTCCTTTTAATAAACTTATGTCTGTTACTCTGAGCAACATGTCTGACATTTTTCTGTCATGATTGCAAGAATTGTGGTTTAGAGAGGGGGCCTCTAAAGTCGCCTCAGCTTCACAGCAGGTCTCTGGCCTGCAGCATAATCACCTCACATACTTTATGTGTGTGTTGTGTGTATTGTGTATACTGAGAATACAAAATCTACTCTTACCAGTTCCCAAGTATACAATATTGTCAGCACAATGGAAAGTGCATCTCTTGAACTTATTCCTCTGACAACAGAGATTTTTGTCTTCTTTGACCAACATCTCCCCAAACTCTCACTCCCAACCTTCCCGTACATGATCTCACTTAACATTTGAAAACTTAAAAAAAGTTAAACTCACAGAAACAGAGGGAGGGCCAATTTATTATGTTGCAAGGCATGAATTAGAGGCAGTTGCCTCTACACTTTGACAAAGGGCAAATTTCAACAAATACATGAAAAAATGTTCAACATCATTAGCAATTAGGGAAATGCAAATCAAAACTACACTGAAATTTCATTTCACACCAATCAGAATGGAAGCCAAGAAGAATACAAATAATTATAAATGCTGGAGAGAATGTGGAGAAAAACGAAGACTTTTACACCGTTAGTGGGAATATAAATTAATACAACCACTATGGAAATCAGTATGGAGGTTCCTCAAAAGACTAGGCATGGAACCACTATATGAGCCAGGTATACCACTTCTTAGTATTTATCCTGAAGAATTAAAGTCATCATCCTACAGTGACTCCTGTATACCCATGTTTATAGCAGCACAATTCACAATAGCCAAACTATGAACCAGCCTAGGTGTCCACCAACAGATGAATGGATAAAGAAAATGTGGTGTATACACACAATGGAGTTTTATTCAGCCATAAAGAAAACTGAAATTATGGCATTTGCAGGGAAATGGGTGGAACTCAAGATCATCCATTTTCCTGCAAATAAAGATAAGTGAAATAAGTCAAACTCAGAAGGCCAAGGGTCATATGCAGAAGCTTGAGAGGAAAAGGAAAACAAAGGGGGGGTGGATCTACTAAAAAGCAAAGGGAGACCAGGAGAGGGAAGAGACCAGGTGCTGGAGGTTGGGGCCCCGGGACCCCCAATAAAACTGGAGGAAGGAAGTGCTGGGGTCTGATGTTGGTCAAATTATGTTGTGTGCATGTACAAATATGTAACAGTGACTCAAATCCCGTCATTATGTACAACTATAATGCACCAATAAAAAACAGAACAAAATTAAAATAACAAACATCCTTCTCCAAAATAAATAAATTGATGAAGGAAAGAAAGAAAGAAAGAAAGAAAGAAAGAAAGAAAGAAGGAAGGAAGGAAGGAAGGAAGGAAGGAAGGAAGGAAGGAAGGAAAGAAAGAAAGAAAGAAAGAAAGAAAGAAAGAAAGAAAGAAAGAAAGAAAGAAAGAAAGAAAGAAAGAAAGAAAGAAAGAAAGCTTGCTTTAAAAGGGGCGGTGGGGGGGCAGGGGTTCCCTGTTTCAGATTTTAGCAAGAAAGTCATTTCTCCAGGAAACTTAAGCCCTAGGCCTTGGAAGTGAAGAGATGGGGGACCCCCCACCCCGTTTGCCAGCAGCTTTTAAAAGTCTCCTCTAAGTTTTGGACAGTGCTGGGCCAACCTCTTCCATTATCTTGGTCCATCCTCAATAATTCTGCAAAAGACTTATTCCCCAGCTTTGTGTCAGAAAGGGAAACTGAGACACAGGATTAGGAATACCTTTTACCCAAAGTAACCCAGAGGCAGAGGACAGTGCGCCTTTTTCACTACTTTATGCCTCAAAAGTGAGAAAATATTGGGGCAGGGATGGAGATAGGAGGTGGAGGGGATATGCTTTTTACTGTCCCCTGAGACAGCACAGAAACCCCAGAGTCAAGGCTGAGGCCACATCCGTCAGGCCCTAAGGCCTTCTCAGCCAGCCCAGCCCTGGCCTCTCCCTGTTCTCTTTCCCTCCCTCTTCTCTCCCTGGGCCTCCCTCCCTCCCTCCCTCCCTCTCTCTTCTCCTTCAGTTGGGAAGTAATTAACAAAGTGGGAGTAGCTTGCCCTTGCATTCACACCTCTCCAGAGGAGGCACTGGTTTGGGGCCATCCCTGAGCAGTTTTTAAGAAAGCAATCTCAAATGAATAGAATGTACTTCCCCGCTTCAGATTTTAGCAACGGAGTCATTTCTCCGGGAAATAATGATAATGAAAAATGGCCTCCAATTATTCAAAGGCTGTTTCCATGAATAATTCAGGAGCAACTGAGCTGGGCTCCTTACCTGCTTGTCACATCAACCCTCCTCCTCCCTCCAGCCCCTCCCTTGCTCCTGGGATGTTTCTTAATTCCCCCGAGATGACTATATCTCTGTGTACGAAGATGCCTCCGAACCCTGTCACTCGGAAATGCCTGTTATGATAGCACCGGTGTTTTCAGAACCCACGCATGCGCGGGACACTGGGGAAACGGGTTGTTCACACGTGTCTTATAGATAAGGAAACGAAGGTTCAGAGGGGGTGAGATCTGTGCCCAATTTTATGTATCAGTAGAAAGTGATAGAGAAAGATTCAAGCCCTGGGGATGCAAGAGCCTGGCCTCTCTCCTGTGGCACCCTCTGCTGACGTCCTCTGACGCAGAGGGATGGGTTATTTCCTGGGCTGCCTCACAGACTATCCCTTGTCTGGTCCCTACTCTCAGCTGCAAACCAGGATGTCTCCTTTGCTTCACTCCAGTGCATGGAATCATCCCTCTCCCTAGGATGTTACTGGTCTCTGAGTTTATAGGGTTGGCTTCTTGCAAGACCCATTTGGTGGATGGAAAATTGGGAAACCTTCTCAAATTTTCTAAACCCTCTGGCATCCAGAGAAGCCTCTCAATTCTAGCTCCTTAGAGAAAACGCTACAAAGTTTTCTGTGTAAGTTAAAGGGGACTGGCACCCACCACCCGTTCTCGTCTTCCCATCTCCATAACAACCCCCATCTGATAATAACTAACAGGAGAGATGGGAGGGAATGGGACTTGAGCTTCCTGGATGTACCTGGATCTGCTCTGCTTCTTCACCTCCTCCTGTGAGGTGGAGGCCTTGGCCTCCTTCGGACATTCAGCAAGAAAGCCAGACCCAGCCAACCTAGATCCCTAAATAAGGGGAGAACAAAGAAGGCACAGTCCACTCTGCCTTCCCCACTGCTGTTAGCGAGAGGGGTTAGTCAGCGCTGGGTAGAGACAGTCAGAGGACTTCAGCCTCCATCCCCCCTTCATCAGAAACAGAATCCTGAGATTTATTCTCATGTGCTGTCTCCAGGAATAAAAACAACATTTCCTGGCCTCCCTGGGCAGCTAGGTTCTCTCCACATAAAATGTGAGCAGGAGTACAGCAGGAAGTTTCCAGTAAGTCTTCTGTTTTAAAAAATGGGTGGGGGAGGCCTCCTTCTCCTTTCCTTCTTCCCATCTACTGCCAGATGTGATGGCAGCCAAGACCCAGAGCCACGGTCAAACTGTAGGAAGAGAGCCCCTGGCCTCTCTGGTCTCCTGCTGCCTAGCACCTGCGGGCCCTTCCCATTGGTCAGACCCACCTGGAAGGTGGAGGAGGAGGAAACTGAGTCACCCCTAGAGGTTAGCCTCTGGAGCCTCAGAGCAAGCAGAGAGGGAACAGGATGAATCTGGAGGGGCAGACGGAGAAGTAGCACAGCCACTCACTCATTGACCAGCCTCTAATGCTCAGCTCAGCTGAAAGCTCCTGCCGATGTTCACAGTCAGCACAGGAGCCTGCAGGATGCCTCCATCTCCTCCTCTAGGGATAAGGAAGATAAGATGCTGCTCGGTGATGGCACCAAGCCTGCCAGACACAGAGAAGGGACCCCACAGAGGGCGGCCATGACTCCCAAAGAACCCTTACCCCTCCTCCTTAGGCAGGATCCAAGGGGCTCCTATCATTTCTGCTGCCTCCCCCGGCTACCCTTCAGCACACCCACTTTGTCCCAACAGAGGAGAAGGAGCTGTGGCCAATCTGTGCACTGGCCATTAATTGTACTCACCCATTCTTGTTGTTGTTTTCAATTTTTTATTGTGGTAAAACACACATAGTATGAACTCATTCTACCCATTGTGAAGTGCTCAGCTTAGCCATGTAAGTACACTTTGTTGTGCAAATGTCATTATTACCCATCTCTAGAATTTTTCATTATCCAGAACTGGAACTGTGTCTGGTAAACACTGACTCCCCCTTCCCTCCTGCCCCAATCCCTGGCAACCACCATTCCACTTTCCATCTCCATAAGGGACTCCTCCAGGGACCTCAAGTAAGTGGAGTCAGAATGTGTGTCCTCTAGTGACTGGCTTATTTCACTCCATCTAACGCCTTCCAGGTTCATCCCGGCAGCAGCCTGCGTCAGAATGAAATTCTTTGTTAAGGCTGACTAATATTCCACTGTCTGCTTATACCATATTTGTTTATTCATTTGTTCCTTAATGGACACTAAGGCATGTCTCTGACACTTTAGGCTGCTGTAATAAAGTTCCATAGACTAGATGACTTATAAATGACAGGTACTGAGTTCTGGAGGCTGGAAGTCTGAGACCAGGGTCATGCGCGGTTGGATTCTGGCCAGACCTCTTACAGGTAACAATGGCTATCTTCTCACTCTGGCAGAGCAAGGGTGAGAGAGTTCTCAGAGGGCCCCTTTTTTTAAAAGAGCAATAAATGAAATTCCACCTTTGGGACCTAATTACCGCCCAGAGACCTTTCAACATATGAATTTGGGGGGGACCCAAACATTCAGGGCGTAACAGGTGGCTTGCACCCTTTGGGTATCGTGAATACCGCCGCCATGAACGTGGGTGCACTGATGTCTCCCCGAGTCCCTTGGTTGAATTCTTTGGGGTGACACCCCTGAGAGGGATTGCTGGGTCATAACTGATGTCTTGTTGTTCATTCGATGCTGGGAATGGAAGCAGAGCCTTGCACGCGGGGAGCGTGGACCCCCACCCAGCCGCACTCCCAGCGCCTCTCGGAAGGTGGGTCATTTTTGGAGGAAACGCACCATTTTTCACGCAGCTGCACCATTTTACACGCCCCGCCCCAGTTCATTTTTCACCGTCGCTGATTCATTTTTCATCCTTGTTCCCATGATGCTTTGTGCACCTGTGTGTGTTTCCTCTGTTGATCAATCAGGGCCACCACGTGATGGCACCGTCTCATGCAGGAACCACTTGGGGGGAACCGGCCGCGGCAAGATAACAGGCACCTGCAAAACGGTGACCTTGACTCTCCTAGACTCGAGGCCTCGAGATTTCCAACCTAGAGAGAAGAACAGCCGACAAGATTAGTGCAGCGACGTGAGGCCCGACCTGGAGACGACTCGCGGGTTCCCACGGGCGCTGGAGGAGGCTTCCTAGTAGAGACGGCACTGGAGCCAGGCCTTGAGAGGCAGGAAGGACGGCCACCACCAGCCCCAGGAAGGGAACTTCGGGAAGGGAGACGGCTAGAACAAAGACGCACAGGATGGAAATTTCTGGAGCGTTTAGGGAGTCGCAGGTGTGAGGGGAGGTCAGCACCTGAAGCACAGGGACCGTGAACTGAGAGGCAGAGGGGAGGAGGTGGGCTGGGGCCAGGAACAAAGGCCATCTTGGCTGCCATGTCGGGCTTCACTGAGGAGGCAGTGGGGAGCCACTGAAAGTTGTAGAGTGGGGGACATCATCATCAGAACTTCGTTTTAAGATGGTTAAAGCAACAGCAGGGCGTACGATGGAGTAGGCGATGAGAGATCAGAGGCGGGGAGGCAGATTGAGAGGCCATTGCAAATTCAACCTACGCCTCATTCTGAACCTTGAAAGCAACCTGAGGTCTGTGATTGGGACTCTGGTAGGAGACCACTGTGCAGGGTTCCCTGCAGAGCATGGGCTCATCCTCTCCAAGCCAGGGGAACCTGGTGAGAGCCCCCTTCCCAGCCTCTCCCGCCTCACCTGGCATGGAGACTCCAAGTCAAGAATCAGGTGGCTGCATGCTGGGCCCGGTGGCAGGAGAGATGACCCCCCACAAAGGCGCGACAGAGGCTGGCTGGGTGGCCCTGAAGGGAGGACTGGCAGAAAGAGCGTGTCCTGGTAGGGGAGCTAAGGGGAGGCCAAGGCAGGCTCTCTACCAGACTGCAGAGCCTGGGAGCTGCATGAGCCTCTGCCCTCCCTCGAGTGTCAGCCAGGAGAGCAATGGCCAGAAGGACAATGGTGTCACTGCAGACGTCAGGCCGACCTGAGGATTCCTGGACCTCAGTGATTTGGGAGAGATCCCTGCCTACCCAACAACACCTGGGAGCAGGAGAAAAATAAGAGAAACCGAGCAACAGCCCAGATGGACCAACATAAAGCACATGTCATCAGGACGCCAGGTCTGTGACGATTAGGACGGCAGAGCCACATACTCTGCACCTGTGAAGGAGATGCTCTCCTGTGACCTTTCATCCCCTGCACTTAATGAAACAGGACTTTACCTAAGGAGCCCGCCGCCACGTGGGGTTTGGCATGCCCTGCACCCGCGAGTCCGGGAAGCAGGTCCAGGCCAGCCTCAGAACTGTGGGAAGTCGGTGTGGGACTGAGAGCACCGCCGGTTACATCCCTGCCGGTCCCGTACTGTACAGGGCGCCCTTTTCTATGGAGTAGCCATGGCCCTGATGAGACAAAGGCCTCAACAGCAGCCTGGGGCTTCTGAAATCATCTTCCCTCCCTGATGTCCCAAAGTCACATACCTCCATTACTTGCTCTTGCAGCCCCTTGTATCACCTGCCAGTTATGAATTTTTATTTATTTGTGTGACTATTCATCCTTGTCTACCTTCCCCCTGGGGGCTGCTTTGGTGCAGGGCCTGGCACATGGTAGATGCTCTGCAGAGCTCTTTATTTAAGTGAAAAGTACTGTCCCAGCTGAGGGCCACCACCAGGTCCTACAGGTCATTCATGCCCCAATTCCTGTCCCCAGCACTGGGCCACGTTTCCCTGGAGAACTGCTATGGATTGAAAGGGAGTGAGAAGGAACGTGGCCTTCCTGCCGGCCATTGTCATCTCTGGCACCCCCAGGTTTTGAAGGGAGCGTGTCGCATGAAGCTCTCTAGCCACAGGCAAGAGAGGAAACCTAATTAGGCTCCTTCACCTCTCGTGTCCCATCCCTTATGCCAGCGATAATGCAATGCACTGGCCAGGAAATCCCATGACAGAATGATGGAAAAGTCCAATTTTCTAAAAGGCATCTAAGTCAGACTCTGTCTGAAACCCACACACCCTCATGTGCACACAGAGAACATTATTTTAGGCTTCAGAGTTACTCACAGAAGTCAGCAATAGGAAGCAATGTGCTTTGTAACTACGGGGGAAGGTGATGCTTTTCAAAGGAATCCAATTTCTTTTTTTTCCCCCATAAAAGTCATCACCCTTCAGGTTTAGACAGCAACAGGCTTGGCTTTCAGAGGAAGATCTTTGGGAAAATGTCTGTCTCTCCCACCTCCCTTTAGTCTTCCATTTGGATAATAACCAGCCAGTTCTTCAAGTCACTCCTTGAAGTTCCATTCTTCCTAAAAGCTCCACATCAACCCTTAAAGACAGCCAACGCCACAAGACCTGTGTGCTTTTCAGCCTATATTTTAGGTGAACAATTGTATTAAGCAGTGGTTACTGCATAGCGAACCACCTCCGAATCTCAATGGCATCCAACAATGAGCATTTATTTTTCACTGAAAAGTTTGCAGGTTAGCTGAGGCAGCTCTGCTCCAGTGTTTCGCATCCCCATCCTGAGTCAAGGGCAAGTCAGGTGACAGTAAAAGCACAGAGGGCAAGTCCATGTCACAAGAGCATCTATTGCATCATATCTATTAGTATTCCACAGGCCAAAGCAAGTCCAACAGCCAAACCCAAAGTCAAGAGCAGGGAAGTGGAATCCACCTTTGTGAAAAGAAATGCAAAGCAACATAGCACAGGGTGTGGATAGAGAAGGGACAACCCCATCCCTGTAACATGCAAACAATCTGCTCTTCACCAAGGGCCACAATATATATATATATATGAACGTGTGTGTGTGTGTGTATGTGTGTGTGTGTGTGTACACACACGCATTCGAGTACATGCACAAGGTTACCATTGTGAGTTTGACAAAGTCTCCACTGTCAATGTGACAGCCCTGAGGACAGCAGAATGCTGTGGGGCCCACACGCTGCCCCTTTGCCTGGAGGAGGATCTGAATTCCCTCTGCAGGTGCCTAGAGGCAAGTGACGTGAAGCCTCCAGACTCCAAAGGGATCAGATGAAGCCAGATGGCCTTCCCAGAGCCTGGAGATTAGCAGCAAGATTGCTCTACAGATCCACCTGCTCTCAGCCACACTGGGAAACCAAGGCAGCATGGTGGACCCTGCTCTCAATGACGAGCCAAACAGACAGATGTCCAGAGGCATCTAGAGGAATTCTCAATGTGGGGTCTAAGAATGATGGTCAGAGATGGTGAACGCCCTGAAAAGTATTAAAATGCGTTTTCTGTCTTTTGGAGTAAGAATTCATAACTTCAATATCACGTATGTTTTCAATGTAATTATGACCCCTTGCTATAGTTCGGGTCTGGATTGCTCCCCAAACGTCCATGTGTTAGAGACTTGGTCCCAAACTTGGCCCCATTGGGAGGTGGCAGAAACTTTAGAAGATGGGAGCCAGTAGGAAGGCACTGGGTCATTAGGAGCGTAACTTTGAAGGAGTTGTAGGATGCCATTTCTTCCTCTCTTGCTTTCCGGTCATAAGGGGAGTAGTTGTCTTCATCGCATGCTCCAGCAAGATGGGCTGCCTCCCCCAAAGCAATGGGGCCAAGTGATCGTGAACTAAAACCTCTCAAACTGTGAGCCAAAATGAACCTTTTCTCTTGACAAGTTGATTATCTTAGGTATTTGTTACAGTAGCAGCCAGCTGACTAATACATCCCCACTCCAAGAAGTTAAAAACTTCCGTCTGCTCGATGCTTCATTTGTTCAATTTATTCATTCAACACTTTAATGCCAACAATTTGGAGACTGCACACCCAGCAGTGGAGATTCAGGGAGCTTAAGACACCACCACAATCTCCAGAGAGAATCTATATATCATCTTGGGTTTCCAAGGAGCCTGTTAGGTCAACAGAATTTAAAACCTTGCAAAATGTGGGCTCCAGCCACCTGACATTTCTTCTCCTGATTCCCTATGTCATTTCCTCTCTGCACCACTCTTTCCCCACCTCCTTCCCTTCCTGCCTTCAACTGACATTTAAGCAGCACCCCCTGAGTCCTGGCCAGCCTGGATCTTGCTGAAATGCTGCAGCCCTGATTGGACACGGCAGTTTTCAATGCAGTTCATCTCTATGGAGAGAAGTTCTAAGTCTCCCTCTTCCCTTCCCCCATCCTCCGGCCACCACACTGCCCCGCCTGTCATGGAGTGCTTTGTTTTCCCCTCCTAGAGGCTGTGATGCAGACTCCCCCCTGTTCATGGTTTATGGAAGAAGAGTAGAGAATCGCCATGGTTACAGGCCCCGTTCTGCCTCCGTCTGAGGACCAGAGGGAGCCAGGGAAGGCATCGCGCCGCGGCTCCCGGTGCCACTCAGCCCGGATTCATCATTTCAAAAAAATGTTTACATCGGAGGAGAAATTGCTTCTCAAATAGCACGGGGAAAGCGCCGGGTTTGATGAGATTGTTACACCGAATCTTGGCTGGGTCCCCTCCCTCCCTCCCCACCGGCCCCATTATTATTTAAGGTTGTATTAAATCAGGCAAAGGGAGCCGATGACAAAATGCAAGTTCACGCCGGCAGCTCTGGCAGGACGCCCAGGCCTCGGGCTGGCCCCACATCCTGCCTCTCCATCTCCAGCAGCTGCTGAGGCAGTGGCCTCTAGGATCAGCACCACCCGGCAGGCCCTGTGCCTGACATCCCAGGGGCTGCAGGATCAGCACCTCTCCAGCCCCCTGGGGGTTGAGAGGCTCAGGCAGGCCACTCTGACACAGAAACAGAATGAGGCCAGGCTAGGGCCCCGTGACCTGGGTCCTAACTCAGCCCTGCTCCTCGCTAGCTGTGTGTCCTAGGCAAGTCTCGTAGCAGCGGGATGCTAAGTCTAAGGGTCAGGCTGCCTGGGCTCACATCCATACTCTACCAGTTTGCCAGCCAGGTAACTCTGGGCAAGGTACTAACCTCCTGTGCCTCCGTTTCCTCACCAGAGAACAGGACAGATGACAGACCAGCGGTAGGCTCACTGTGAGGACACACAGCAGCACTCAGAAGCAGGCCGGGCCCTGGCAGATGCTCGGTAAATGGGCTTCGTCATTTCAGCAGCTACGTCATGTCCTGAGTGACTCCATTCGTTCCTGAAGCACAGAAACCAATGCTTTCTTCAGATAGGAAGTGCCATTTGCACTGCCAGATGGAGGAAGAGGTTGTTGGCATTAGGATAGAATGACTTTGCACCCCACTTCCTTCCCTCTCCTCCCTAGCCTCTCCCTCTGAATAAATGCTTGGACATAGGGGTGACAGTTGCCATCTGGAGGGCTCATCCCGAGGGGGAAGCTCAGGGGAGACTCCCCTGCTGCAGCAGGTGTGAGTGACCTTGATCGGGGGCTCATCTGGTGTCCAGCACCAGCAGGGGACCAGAATTTCTTCAGTGCCTGGAAGCAGAAATGACTTCAGGGTGTTGCTTGAAGTGGTACCTAGGAGATGAGAGAGGGGACCCTAGGGAAGCCATGAGCTGCAGTTGAGGAACCTGGTTGTGGTCCTTAGTGGCAATGGCTGTATTGCATGCCTCAGGCCTCTGTGCAGGGCAGAGTGCTAACCTTACCCTGCCGCAGCCCCCGCTGGCTATGCAAGGCTCCTGCTGATACTCTCCTTGCTTAGCACATGCAATGCGTAGCTTTTTCACAAGCTCACTCAGCTTCCACATAGCTGAGCCTGACCTTGACCCTGGTGTGGTTTGGGCCTGGCCCTTTACTCCTCTGCCTAGTTTCCCAACAAGGAGCAGCTAGGAAAAGAGTCGTGGTCATTGTACAAAGTTCTACAGACTGCAGGCCCCAGAGGGCTGAACTTCTGCACATTCTCTCTCACCCCTGTTCTGTTCTGTGGTCTCCTTTTTATCTGCAAGAATCTAGTAAGGGAGTGAAAACCCAGCCCTGCTTGGGTAGCACAGAACCAGGAAGGGGAAGGGAGAAGAACAAGAGATAGCCGAGGGGCCCCACCCCATGGGGGACACTTTACCTGGAGCTGGTCTTGGAGGAACCAAGCTGGAGTTCTCCCAAGATGGGGCTTCCTCACAGGGGCCTGAGGTGCACTAGTCAGTTTAATGGGTGTAGCCAGGACAGTGCCAGGCCCTAGGGCGTGCCAGAGGAGCGTGCATATCAGAGGCCTGGATGCCATTTACTCTTGAGCCTCACACCCTGTGCTGGGTACTATAATAACCACCTGGTGACATAAATACTGTAGTGATACCCAGTATAGGGATGGAAAAGGAGCATTAAGTGCCCTCTTCACATTCACCAAACAGAAAGTGACAGGATTTAAACTCAGGACTGACAAATTCAGAATCCAAAGTCCTTTCTCTGTTCCCTCAGGATCCTGTTCTCAAGGCAGAACATAAGAACTGCTGAAAGAGCATTAGGCAGGTCCATCTGACCCCAAATCCTGGCTCTTAGCCATTAGAATAAGTGCCTCTCCTTGAGGAAGTCCCACCACTTGGAGGACAGGAGAGCTAACAAAATCAGCTGCTATAGTTTGGATCTGGAGTGTCCCCCAAGGTCCATGTGTCAAGGCTTGGTCCTTAGCTTGGCACTACTGTGAGAGGGTAGAAACTTCAAGAGGCGGAACCTAGTGAAAGGTCTTCTGTTCATTGGGACTGTGCCCTCAAAGGGAATTGTGGGACACCAACCTCTTCCTCTTCCACAGCCATGATGTAATCGCTCTAAGGACCACTGTGTTCTCCCATCATGAAGTACTGTCTTGCCACAGGTCCAAAAGCAACAAGGATAATTGACCATGGACTGAAACCTCCAAGCCCGTGAGCCAAAATGGATCTTTCCTCTTTCTAAGTTGCTTATCTTGGGTGTTTGTGTTATAGTAACAGAAAACTGACTAATACACTTTGAAAGGGTATCACTCTGTGTTGGGACTAATGACACGTTAACTAACTCAGACTGACTCCTTACTCCCTGGCAGGTGAGCAAGATCAAGGCCTCAAAGGAGGTTTCAAAGGTTAATGACAATAAATCAGACCACCGTCAGGGATTAGTTAACAACAGTTCCGCAAAAGTGATAAGCTCATGCTTCCATATAGTCCTATGGGACCCTCACCTGCGTGAACCTCCCATGCCTTGCTGACCTTTAAGCTGATTGGTTCCCGCCTAGCCCCCACCCTACATAAAAGCTGTGTGACTTCCTCAATAAACGAGTTCCTGCTGTGACTGGTCTCCCTGACGTGTCTGATTGTCCTCCACCCGGAGGGCTGGAAGTGCGTGGTCAGTCGGCCCTACCTATCCCAGTCTGACCTTATTGGGGAGTGTCCCCTTCCCCTGTCGCTTGTCGAGAAGAGCAAGGGGGCTTAAGACCCTGACAACTCTGAAATGGTACACAGTTAGAAATGAGGCAGGAGGCGCACTGGAAGCTTCCAGGAGGAAATACTCCTGAGGGCTCCTGGGAGGACTTGTGAGGAAAGGTGAATTGGCAGGACCAACTCCTCGGAGCAGAGGAGGGACCAATCAGAGCAAAGGCAGAGATCGAGATCGAGATGCATCTGGAAGTGGGGATGTCCAGAGACCCTGAGTGATGAGTGAGAGCAAGCCACTGCCTGTGGGCAGCAATGGGTGGTGAGAGGTCTCTGTGTCAGGTGTGTGGTGGACTTCATGGTCAAGAGCAGTACCCTGCCTGTCCCAGCATGGCCCTGGGAAACTGAACTACGCAGCTTGGACCAGGAAACCCAGGTTCTGCATCCCCTCCCACCCCAAGCCCCACTCAGAAGAAAAAGCACTTTCTGTATGAATATATCTGGGTCCAAACATGCTGACCCAGGCAAATCCCTTCCAGTGATTGATTTGTCTTCTCTTACTAAGACAACCACCTCGTTATTTTAAGTCACACACATGGCAGGGTCAGATTGGGCTTGCTGAGGAGGCCAGAGGAAGGCTGGAAAGGGTCCCTCCTTGCATTGCTCAGCAGGCCATACAGAGCACTTTGGTCCACAGATCTTGAGGACCTTGAAGCCCCCAGGTCTGTGATAAGGCCAGCAGAGGCCCCACCAAAAGGAGGTCTGAGTTCATGGTAGTCATTGGTAAAATAACCTCTGCAAGTTTTACTCTCTCTACCCCTAAAACAGGTTACCTGCGTCCTCCTAGACACCCTAGGAGAGTTTTCGTGGCATCTACAGGGGCACAGGGGCTCATGATCAGAAACAATTTTAACTTTAAAATCCCTTGCATATTCTCAACAAAAAATAAAAATAAAAAATGACAAGAACCCCCCCACACACACACACACACGCACTCACTTCATCCTTTGCTGGAAATGATATATGTTAGAGACTAGTCAGATCAAAACCAACTCAGAAATGGAAACCCAGTTCCAATGGTCAAATGTTGATCCTGCACCTGGCGCCTGGCAGCCAGGATGGGCAGTGAGCCCTGGAAGGAAGGAATGATGCACAGGGGGTGATGTCAAAGCTCTCCCAGCCACCCTTGACCAGATAGGCAGCCGAGCGGAAAGAGCATGAACTCGGGAGTCTGCAAGCATCTGGGCTCCAAGCCAGTTGTGCTCCCGAAGCACAGCAGCAGGCATGCTGTGACACTTCCTGCCATGTTTCCTCATCTGCAAAAAGCGGGTGCCAACGTCACAGCAGACACTCAAGGTACGTTACTTCCCGCTCTTCTTACGTCTCACTCTTCCCACTTGGTGAGATCCTTCAAAGCTTGCCTGTGCCTGGAAATATGAGCTGCCACCCCTCTACCTCCCAAGGCCTCCTGGTACCTTATGGACATTCAGTATGTTGCCAACTATTTTCATGTCCTGGACTGCTCTGTTTTCAGAGTGGATGGACTGACCCTCAATTATGGGCACAGTTGCTTGGGAATGAGGCTGTCTTTATACTTATTGTGGATCGTCTCTGGGATCTATCAGAGGGCTGTCATGGGGCCATGGGGGTGGGGATGAAGGGGAAGACTCAAGTGAGAGTTGTTTAACTAACTGATCATGGGGGTAGAAGGGACTTGAAGGCCAGAAAACTCCGTCTGCTGGACTAGTCAGGTTAGGACTGGCTCACTGAGGATGTGGCCTGCCCATTACCTCAACAGACAAGGAAAGGAAGGAAGGAAGGAAGGAAGGAAGGAAGGAAGGAAGGAAGGAAGGAAGGAAGGAAGGAAGGAAGGAAGGAAGGAAGGGAGGGAGGGAGGGAGGGAGGGAGGGAGGGAGGGAGGGAGGGAGGGAGGGAGGGAGGGAGGATTGATGGACAGATGGATGGAGGGATGGTGCATGGATAGATACACATACACGTGGTTGCATGGAGGCATGAATGGAATGACCTTATTCAGAAGAGATTTCTCTGCCTCTTAATCCTTTCAAAGTTTACCCTGAATCTTTAACTTCTTTCTTCCTCCATGAACTCAGTTATTCCAGCCAGACTGCCTCCAAAGGCTCCAGGAGCAAGCTGATTACTTTTCTCACTTGCTTTGACATGGAATAAATAATGTAAAAACCAGTGTCATGTCTCAAATATTTCTGTGAGTGCTGTCAGCCTCCTAATTGATGCCATTGCCTGGCAGGTGCTCAGCAGCCTGTCCTCCTGAGCTCCCCCAATAGTTCCTGCCAGGTTGGGTGCAGCTTTCATCAAACCCAAGCCCCTGCATCCTCCCCTGCCCACCCTAGAGACAAAAACATTTCAGACAAGTTCAATGAGAGGCAGCTTAATGCCACCCCATCCTGGAGACATGTTAACAATGTCATGAAAGAAAACACTCTGTCTTTGGGACTGTCCCACCAGACCTTCCTTTAACAGCCTCAAGTCTGTCCCAGCCAGGAAACCGCCCTGGTTTCTCATCCCCCATTAATCAGTTTCCTCCTCCCACCTCTACCCTTCACCTATGGGGAAGGTGCAGCTAGCTCTTTTCCTCGACTCTTATTTTGGCCTCAGGCCATTAGAAAAGGCATGTCTTACTAGTTTGTTCCCCAAAGGACAAGGAATTACACATCAGAGTTCAGAACATTCAGTGGGCCACATTTTCTATTTGGGCAGTTACCAGGACCTTACTAATGGCACAGACCATGCTCAACTTCCTCGTTCTTTAAATAAAGCAGAATGGGGCCATAGGTTTGTGTGATCTGAGAAGCCCTCATTAAGAAAACAAAATACAATGTTGCAGATACAAAATTAGGCTGAGGCTTAATTAGGTGAAGGCTAACCTTGGGAAGCTTCCTCTGTCCAGCTCCTAGAAATAGTGCACGCCTTGTCTGCTTCCTGCCCTGGCCACGGAAACGGCTGCCTTTGGGATGGGTATGGACAGTGCTATTGGAAGCATCCCTTCCAGCTTCCAAGAGGTGCCGCCATCCTGCTGGATGTGGAGCTGAGCTGGCCGCACCCAGTGCTTGTCCAGGCGGGTGGAGAGATGAGTGGCCAGAGTCTGCTTCACAGAACTTCTTGTTTCAAGGAAGCACTGGTCACAAGTCCCAGGGGGCATCCAAGACCAAGGCTCTCATACCTGATCTACCCAACTAATAGCATTTTATATAACTCCACTCCATAACTCCTAGAGTTATATAACGCCAGGAAAAGTTAATAGAGGAGATTTTCAGTTTCAACAAAATCAATAATCCCAAAGTATCAAATAAATATCCATGAGTCCATGCTGATATAAATAAATAATTGAATAAATTTTATAATGGGAGGGAAGAGACAAAACTTCTGTGCTGACTAATTCCAAATGATTGATGTAAATACTCCACCCCCAGAGAAGGGAAGCACGACTCCCCATTCCACAAGTATGGACCATGACTAGGGAGTTTCATTTAAAAAGTACAGTGTGGCAAAATGGGAAGCTATCCTCTATGTATGTATGATATGTCAGAATCCATTCTACTGTCATGTATAACTAAAAAGATGAGCATTAATTTTGGGGCTCCATCAGCTAGGTGGGTTCTTGGGTTCATGATCAGAGTCTTTATAGCTAGGTTCCAATATCTAAGATAGTTCATTGACCTTAGTGGGTACTTAATTTGTTGAACTTAAATAAACAAATATATGACTTAATGAATGGATTAAAATGACTCAAAAAAATTACAGCATGACAAGAGGGGAAAGTATAACTTTATAATAAAGAAATCTAATAAATGGTACCTAAGCTAGGTGATTGAGTCAAGGTCAACAATAATGAAAATGGTACTTTACCTCTGTGGTCTTCTTACCCAGATCCCATAACCCCAGTCAGATCATGAGGACATCAGACTCCATAAAGGAATGTCCCGAGAAACATCTGACCAGTGCTCCTCCACACTGTCAAGGTCATCAAGAATAACAAAAGTCACAGTCAACCAAAGAGTCTGTCACAGTCGAGAGAAACCTAAGGAGATGTGACCATTAAAGGTAATATGGTATCCTGGACAGGATCCTAGAACAGAAATAGAATATTAGGTAAAAATTAAGGAAATCTGAATAAACTTTAGTTATATGTAAATACTGGTCCATTGGATAGAACAAGTGTACCATACTAAAATAAGATGTTAATAATAGAGAAAACTTGGTGTGTGTTACATGAAACTCTCCATACAGTCTTTTTTTCCCTTTAAATCTAAAATTGTTCCAAAACTTTTTGAAGTCAATGGAATGATTTTGATTTAATTTTATTTTTTTAAAAGTTAACAAAGGGCTGGGAGTACGCTCAGTGGCAGAGTGCTTGCCTAGCATGCATGAGGCCCTGGGTCCAACACAAAACCCACCTAGACTGAAACCCTAACACATATGAAACAGGAAACCTAACACACATGAAACCCAGGAAACATGTTCAAATATGGCCTCACACAGCCAAAGAGTGTCCTAGCATGGAACAAAGCACATAGGTCCTCAACAAACATCTGATCACTTAAAATACCTCCCTACCTCAGCAAGCTTTGGGGGTGAGAAGAGATGGTGAGCACTGCCCAATCTTGCAGGTGGTTATATTTTTCACAAGGAAGTCAACAGACTGTCAGAGCCTCAATGAGGCACGTTAGCACAACTTCACAATCAGCTGACCTGCACAAATGATAGACAATAAGGCACGAGTACTAAGCCCTCACAACATACCAGGTGTTGTGCATCACCTCATTTAATCCTTGTGAGAGCTCTAAGTAGAAAGTGGTTTCTATCCTTATGATCCCCATGTTATAGGTGAGGACACTGGAGCTCAGTAAGATAGTGGGTCTGACTCAATGTTCTGGAACAACCTGGCCCCAGTGTATGAAAACTGGCCCCAGGATGCTGTGAGACTGAAGAAGGAGCCAGGCAGACCCAAGATCATGCAGAGTGCAGTTTACTGGGGACTTACTAACAGAAGTGTCATCCTGAGCAACAGTAAGATCAGTGGATTCCATGTTTTGGGTCAGAAGGAGGGAGCTTATGAAGTGGCCAAGACCAATGGGCTCTGTCCAAGCTGGAAGGCACTTAGTTTATCTTAAGCTAATACCAAGGATTTGGACACATCCCTAGTGCTCTTGACACCAGGGTCTAGTACTTGTACAACTTACCAACCTATGTTGCTTATTTCAACCTGTTTCTCAACATGATCTCTGGGTGCCAAGTTCAAATGATTACAAATTCCCACTGAGCAGGTCAGAATAAACAAGGATGTTTACAAGTCTCTCTCCAGAGTAACTGAGGGGTTGCCCAAAGATTCTAGTACAGCAGCTTCTCCTCCTTAGCAGAAGGCCTTAGGTCTTCCATTGCTGTTGGAGTCTCCATTCGGGTCCTGCCTGTGCTACCCAGTGGCTGTGTCACCTCAACCTGACCTCAGTTTCCACCCTGTGCAATGAGAAGTTTGCACAACGGGTCTCTGAGGTCCCCTCCAACTCAGAGTTCTTCAGACACAAAAGGAGTGTCTAGGAGGACGGTTCTGCCTATGCCAGAACACTGGGGCCAGAGTACAGATGGGCTCACTGACCAAACACATGGCCCTTCCTCATCCTTGCACTCCAAATAATCCCGGACTAATCCCTCAAAGCTGCAGCTCCATGATCTGTACTCCAAGGCCCGGATCTCAGCAGTGACCTGCCCGTCATCCCTTCCTCCAGTACTAATTTCAGTTCCCACACAGTCCTTAGAACAGGGACACACTCAGCCCTGATATAAGAATTTCCTTGAGTAAATCAAATAAGAACTTTGAAGAATTCCCACATTCATCCCTGGGTTGTGTTTCCACCCATTCCTGCTGTCCCGGGAGCTCATTCATTGTCAGGCTATTAGACATATTAGTAGTGTTTGCAACCTGTGGGCTGGCAGGTGCCACCTCTAGCAGCATTCAATCTGTTCTCAACAGCCCCTGCAGATGCTGCTCAGGACCTCCTGCAGCTTATGGTGGCTCCCCCACCGTGGAACAGAACCAAGACTTGGTCCGAACAGGCCAAGGCCTCTGCTGGCTCCAGCGAGTGCCTTTGGAAGAACCCACAGGAAGAGGTAGTCTCACCTAGCCCTCCACCAAGAAGTCCTGGAGCCAAAATACCTGTGAGAGAGTGTGAGGTTGTTACAGGCAGAGCACCAGGCTAGAGTTTAGGGGACCTGACGTCTAGTCCCCACTTTGGCACTGGTAAGCTGTGAGTCTTTGGACTGGTCAACCATCCCTCCCTGGGACTCTACTTATATATTCAATTATTTTAAAACATATGACCTTACCCTAGAGGGATGATACAACCTCAACCATGGGTCTATCACATGTAGTTGATCCCTCCTAAGCGCCTCATGCTGCTGAACAAATAGGCAGAAAAGGGAGTCAGAAAAAAGATTGGGGCGATCTAGCTGGAGGAAGCTAAGGGAACTGGGTGGCTATTCCACAATGGAGCAAGGGCGATCATGTAGGGAGCTCTGGGGGACCATGGGGTACCTTTGGTATTCTTCCGTCTAATACTCCTGGTCAATGGAAAAGGCAGCAACCTAACCAACTCATATACCACAAGAAAAAAGCTTAGGACATGCGCAGGGTGAAGAATCCCACCCCCTGGCGCCACCCCATCTGCCTTTTCTGAACTTCTTTCTCTATTTCTGAAAGGAAAACCCCAGGCCCAGTCATTTTACATGGAAGCTCTTTTTTTGTTTTTATTTTAAATTGCTGGAACATTCTACTATAAAGACCAAATCCCAATGGGCAGTCACTTCAAAAGTGGTTCAGTTCAGAGATGCCCACAGTAGTCAGATTCATAGAGACGGAACGTGGAATGGAGCTGCTGGGGCGGGGGAGGGGACAGGGAGTCGGTTTTCAGCGCATAGCGTTTCTGTTCTGTAAGATGAAGGGTTCTGGAGATGGCTTGCACAACGATGTGAATGCACTAATGTCCCTGAGCTGTACATTTTTAAATGGTTACAATGATAAATGACGTATGTATTTTTCCATATTTAAAATAAAGAATCAGTTCAAATAGTCACCACTACCACTCTGCAGAATCCTTTCTAAGAAGCCCATTCCGTCCCCACCAGTGACACATGGAGAGGGCAGAGCTCTGACCAGGGCACAGTGGGGGAAGGGAGCTCAGGGAGAGGGACCAGGGCAGGAAGCAGGGGAAGTAGACCTCTGCAACTCTGAGCTGGAGAAACAGTAGAGGCTTGCACTTGAGATGTGCAAACACACGCATGTGCACGTGCACGTACACACACACACACACACACACACACACACACACACACACACACTCCTCACCCCGTGCCTGCTTGCTCCTTCCCAGGAGAAGATCTGGGATGCAGCCTTTCCCTTTCCTGGCTCCTGTGTTGGTCAACTGCTTGCTGGATTGGACTAGTGGAGGCATTAGCAGGGGGAGGAGAGCAAGAGACACCAGGGTATACCCACCTCCCCTGTCCCAGCAGTGTCTGCAGCAGTAGATGCTTCTCCTGCCCAGCTCCACTTCCCATCACAAGCGACCTCCTTCCCTTTGAATCTCCAGCCTTTCTGTTGTAGCTAGTCCTGACTCACCTCACCCTCCCTTTGAGCTGGAAGCTTCTCCGTCACACAGCGTAAGTGCCCAGAGTCGGGAACACTCACGTGGTATCAGACTCCCTGGCTAGGCCCTGCCTTCTGAAACCAGCACAGCCAGAGTCTCAGCCTGGAAGCAAATCACCTTTGCTCCCTTATACTGCAGGCTGCTCAGCCGCACCAGGGCTCCAGATGAGTGACCGTGGACCCCAAGATACTAAGGGAGGGACTCCTACATCTCACGAGCCCAAGAGATCCTGCCCTAGCAGTCCCCGTGCATGACTCAGGCTCTTCCTCACTGTGGGCCCTACCCCTCCCTGCAGATGTTCTGAGCACTCAATAGCCAGATGTGCTCAGAGTCCAAGAGGCTGGGAGTGCCAGCTGATGATCTGAGAGAGGTGGGGTTTGGAGGAGGGTGTCGGAGCAGTCCTGGGCAGCCTGCCAGGAAGCTGACCCACTCGGCACTCCCCCTGGTGGAGAGACATAGCCCTTCCCAGGCGTTGCGGGTTCTGAGCAGCAGTATTTGGAGGCCACTACCTTCTACCCAGGAGCAATGTTGTTCCTAGATCTACATGGTCCATAACAGTGGCCATTTGCTACATGTGGCTTTTCAAATTTTACATTTAAATGAATTAAAATTTAATAAAGTTCAAAATTCAGTGTTTCAGTTGCTCCAATCCTATTTTAAAAGCTCAACTAGTGGCTAGCAACTGCCTGCCCCATGGGGCAGATATGGAACCTTCCCCTCAGCGTGGAAAGTCCTACCCCTACCGAGCACTGCTGTTTGTAGACAAAGCTGACTGTCAACACAGAAAGAAATGGAACCTGCATAATACAAATTAACCAATTACATTTTAACAACTAAACATTCCCCCTGCTATGTGTGTGACCAGAGGATGATTGGGTTTCTGTGCAGAAATGGCTTGGAGTTGGACTGGATGGGTTCAGGCAGAGTGGAAGAGGCGGAGAGATTATTTTCTAATGTTTCTCCCAAAGATGCATGAATAGAAAGCTGATGGGATTTATGTAAGTGCACCAGCCCACCAGAGCGAGGAGCTTTTTAAAAACCAAAAGAAAGATATTTAGTTAAATGGAAAAAAGAAGAAATCACATGTTTACTCTTTGCTTGGTTCTCTAAAAGAAAAGAGTGTCGGTTCTTAAAACATCTTTGCCACACAAGCTTAGCAGATCAGGGCTCAGAAAATGATGCTCCCGATGATGAATGAGATATTTAACCTGTCTGCTCTGATAAGAAAATTAAAGACATTTGATAAGGGCATTAAATTTAGAGAAACAAAAATGGTTCCTTTGGTTATACCTTTTCCTGCTGCAGCCTCAGATTAGAAAGCAAGAATTGTCTTTCCAGTTCATTCAAAATCTAACTACTGGGGGCGGGGTGTGGAGAGGGCCTGGAGGATAATGGAGAAGCCATTTGCTAACTCTTAAAAAGTTGGCACTTTGATTATCAAAAGGATGGAAAAGAGATGTCTCTGACCTGGGGAGAGAAGGCCCTTTCCCAGGAATGGGTTCTCACTGGGTTTAACCCAATAGGTCTGAGGCACAGTTCAAAACTTTGCATTGAATAAGTAAGAATTTCCATTTTAATAAGTTCTCAGGGAAACTGGCGCAGTGGGTGGGAGCTGCTTTTTGAGGATGACTTCCCAAAAGGTAGCCCAAATGTGGGCTGAAGTCACTATTGTCCTTCCAACTGGTCCACATCTGAAAGAACAGGAGGGAGCACGTCCCCTCTAGGGAATGAGATGCATTCGATTTGTTAAAATGTTGCATTAAAACATTTTATATCTTGATTACTGAGGTGATCCAAAGTGATCCCTGTTTCCTCACTCAGAGATGTGTAATGACTTGCCCAAGAACACACAATAAGTAGAGTCGTCATTCAAACCCCAGGGCCTTTGACTGTCAAAATCTAGGACTCCTTCCACTAATCTACAGTGTGCCAGATGAGCACCGTTTGGGCTGACTCTGCCTATGTTGTGCCACTTTTCCCTCTTTTCATTGTGCACTGGGAGCCACACCTTACACAATGCAAGAGGAAAAAAAGCAAGGCCTGTGCATCTGTATTAATCACAAAGATGTTTCCAATTTATTTTTTCAGCCAAAGACATTGCATACCTACTAAGTGCAGGCAATATGGAAACTTTAGAGCCTAGAGCCGTAGGTCTCAGTTCCAGATGCTCAGAACTTTGCATACTTATCTCTTTCAGGCAGAGAGGCTGGTCCATCATGAATTATGCCCAGATCATTTTTTTTTTAAACAGAGAAAAACAATAGCTCATTTTTAGCAAGAGAGAAGATGCCAGAAGGTAATTGCTTTGCAAATTACTGTAAGTTATAAACAGATCAATGATTTTTTCCCAAAGTTGGAATCAACTATAATTAGCAATATGCAAATCCCACCCTGAGCCTTTTGTGCCCACAATGAAGTGGGAGGCACCCTCAGCTGCCACTTACATTCATTCAGAGGGGACTGGGTGTGAATTGAAGGACAGAGTGAAGCTGCCTGCAGGTTCTGCCTGAAGGTGGGGGACCAGGCCTCGGGTCCCTCCTCACAGCTCTTCTGGCCAAGCCTGCCCCTGGCCCCAGCTCAGGCCTGAAGGAGGATCTCAAAGGTCTGGTTGGAAATTACTTCCCTTCCACCCTTGCTATTCAGGAAGGTTGGGAGAAGGGCAGGGAAACCTTTGGTATTTAATTTCCTTGTGAAACCAATATGCCTGTCATCTGAACAAGGCAGTTGCCCGGAGGAGCACTGCACAAGGAGTCCAGAGAAGCGGGACACTCCTCCTAGCCCTGCACTGCTATCCGTGGGGCCTTGCCAGCCACCTCAACTTGCTGGCACTAGGTTCTTCGTTCATAAAACAAGGGGGCTGGACAGGTGTTTCTTGGGTCCCCTCATTTCATTTATTCACTCTCTACCAGCACTTACTCTGCCTTCCAGGGTCAGGCACTGTGCCAAGCATAAGGGACAGAAACATAAATGAAACCTGTCCCCACTAGCAGGTGTACACAATTTTCCACAAGACGTTCAGCCTCCTCTGGAGCCCCACGGAGCTATCTGGACACCCAGCTATCTGTGGACTGAGACCTCTGAAACAGTGCCACCCCAATAAACTTCTCCTCCTCTAATTGTTCTTGTCTAATTGTTTTGGTCACAGCAGTGAAAAAGCTGATGAAAATGGATCCTCCTCCATCTAGGCTCCTTCTGTTTTTCTCACTCTGTGCAATAGAGGCTGTTGTTCATCCGGCTTCTGCCTGGGGAGCAGAAATCAAGGAGAAGCCAAATCTCATGGCAACACTCAGTCCCCAGATCGTGGTAAGCTCCATGCAGGCCACAGCCCACATGTTACCTCTCAGCCTTCCTGGACAACCCATCCCATTAGTCTTACTCCCTGGTCTACCTTACCTGGGCGAGTCCTTTAATCAGTGACCTGAATACACCTTGCCTCCCAATATTCACCCCACACACAGTCCTGTCCCCTTGAATCTGTACTGGTCCTGTGAGTTTTATTTATTTGTTCATTTGTTTGTTTGTTTTCATTTATACCATGGATTGAACCCAGGGGTACTTAACCACTGAGCCACATCTTCAGTCCTTTTTTAGTTTTTATTTTGAGACAAGGTCATGCTAAGTTGCTAGGGCCTCCCTAAGTTGCTGAGGCTGACTTTGAACATGTGATCTTCCTGCCTCAACCTCCCAAACCTATGGAATTACACGTGTACTTACACCACCAGGCCTGGCTGAGTTTTTTTTTAAATCGTAGAATATACCAGAGGTAATGGTGGGTCTTAAGAAGGCCTGGTGGCTTCCATTTTGATCTTGGAAGCTCTGAGCCTCCAGGTAGGAAGTCTAACATCCCTGCCAAAAAGACCATGTGGAGAATTCATATGGAGAAGACGGCCTGCACTGGAGAGAAAGGGACTGGGGTCAGGGGGCGGTTCCCACCGATCTCAGTGGATCCCAGATATCGGTTGCCCTGCAAGCTAAATGCAGTCACCCAGGCAACCATGAGTCAGACTAGCACGAACCATTGTGAGTCCAGCCTTGATTGTGAGTAGTGAATAGTTACTGTTTCAAGTCACTGGGTCCTGGGGTGGTTTATTATGCAACAATAGACACCTGGTACCATATCACTCTGTTTCATTTTCTTCATACCATCTAGCAAATATCCAAAACCATTTGTCCCCTCCTCTAGAGATCAGCTCCATGAAGGCTGGGGTTATTTGCTCATTGCCGTGTCCCTGAATCTGATACTTGCGCAGAAGCTCCCTCATGGTAATTGAATGAATTCCCCACCAACTCATCCAAAGCTCAGACTAAAGCAGGAGAAACTATAAGAAAATAATCCAAAGCCCAGCAGCATCTTGGCTGGAGCTGGAGTCAGAGAGACATGTTGATTTTTCCATTAACAAACTTCACAGTAGTCAAAGCAAACTTTAGAGGATTAAAAAAAAAAAAAAAAAAAACCAGCTAGCAAGACATTTTATGCTTGTTCAGAGGTGCCATAAACAGCTGGCTTACAAGCAGCAAACGCTGCAGTTCCCTGGGGTCACAGGATGCAGCAGCCGAGACCAAATGGCATTGGCGCCAATTCTTACACAGTCCCAGAGCCAACATCTGGCCTTCTGCGCTCCGGCTCACCCTGGCCACGCATGCAGCCCACCCACCTGACTAAGGACACTTTCCAAGAGGAGCCCAGCTGCCACTTCCTGCCCAGCATAGCCAGCTGCAGGTGCTGAAGGAAGCCAGAGTCCCCTCTGGGGGTGGGCGAACTGCCTGCACTTGGGACAGAGGCAAACAGTGCAGGAAGATCCTCCTCAGCTGCTTTTCCAATGACCCCTAATGCCAAAATTTAGGTTATGCCCCCTTTGCCATCTGGGGGCCACTGCCACTTGTGTGCTCTTCTGGCCTCTTTCCTCTCTTCCCGTCTGTGTTTGCAAAGGTGTGAAGGAGACATTCTCCGTAGTTGACAACTGCCTGCTAGACAAGGAAATGAAGGAAAATGCTACCTCTGCACGCTCCCAAAAGTCCCAGAGCAGTCAAGGTAGCACTTCAGAAAAGACCTAGACAACCCTCCTTGGCCCTCCTAGGTGTCTCTATCTTCCTTTTGATGAGCACTCCCTTCGTATTTTCAGGAGGGTTAAATTACACAATGTATTGAGAGCAGCAGTTCTCAAAAGTTAGCCTGCCATCAGAATCGTTTGGAGGGCTCGTTAAAACACAGATTGCCAGGTCCCACTTGCAGCAGTTCTGTAAGTCAAGGAGGCCCAACAATTTGCATTTCTAACAAGTACCCAGGCAACTGTGGTGCTGGTGGTCCAGGGACCACACTTTGAGAACCACTGATATAACACAATAGAAATACAAATATGAAGTCTAGAGACACACAGATGCACACAGAAAGCCCAGATTTTCTGGAAATCTCCCAAATCTTAGTCAAGGGAAATAAATAAATCACTTAAACAGCTTCTACTATAGTCCTCAAGGGGCTGTCAAAGGAAAGCAGCCTTCCTGGCAGCAGAGAAATTGTAAAGAATGCAAAGAGGAAGGGAGAACTATTTCTTGAGCTTAGAAACTAGTGGTTCCTCACACTTTCAGAGAAGGGCCAGGGAGTAAAGGGAGAGAGGAAGGGGATCATGCATCTTCTGAATCCATTGGCCAGGGAGGACTTTTAAGGTGGAGGGGGGTTTATAGGACTGGGTCATGTTGGGGAGCCAGGATAGAGTGAAACTCCCTTGCTAAGATCCACCTGCATAAGAACCACAAAGACATAGGCTCCCACACTCACTCCGGACTGTGGAACAAGAATCTATGAAGGGAAGGTCTAGAAATCCTAATTTAAGCACAATCCCCAATAAGACTTATACACCCTTTTCCTAGGGTGTCTCAAAGTTCCATCAAGAACACAAGGGCTGACATAAGGGGGAAATGGGGAGTTATTGTTCGGTGGGTATAGAGTTTAAGTTTAGAGAGATAAAGAAGTTCTGGAGAGGGGCTGGATGTACCTCCGTGGTCGAGTGCTTGCCTATTATCTAGCATGTGTGAGGCCCTGGACTCAGTCCTCAGCATTGAAAAAAAAAAAAAAAAAAAAAAGGAAGAAAAGAAAAAGAAATAAAATTCTGGAGATGGATGGTAGTGATGGTTGCACAATATGAATTTTCTTAATGCCACTGAACCACACACTTAAAAATGGTTAAAATGGTCAATTTTATGTTATGTATATTTTTATCACAATAAAAAAAGTCCCATCAAGTAGATAAAAGTAGAATGTATATATGACCGATTATAAGTTATCTCGATAAAGTTGTCATTGTGTCTTGGACATCGGATGAAGTACAGAAAGGCAAAAGCCCTGGGGGAATAATGTTTGGGGTCCACTCTGTCCTGTGAACGGGTTCTTAGAGGTAAATGAGAACACCGATAACAACATATGAAGATCTCTGGGACACTATGAAGTGCAGAGGAAGGTTCATCGCACTGAGCTCATGCATTAAAAGAATAAAAAGTCAACAAATAAATGACCTAACATTACATCTCAAAGCCCTGGGTGGTTTGAGTCTAATAACAAACACTTCCAAAGAAGGCAAAAGTATCCAATCCCCACACCTTGCTCCTCTTCTGGGGCTCCATAGGCAATATGGTGACCTGCACTGGGGGCCTTCTCAAACACACAACTCTGGAGCCCTCAGGAGGCAGTGACCTCCCCTGCAGGTGCCTGCGGCTGGCCTCTGACACCTAAAGGAGAAGGTCTTCGGTTATCCATTTCCACACAGGCTGTGTGCCTATTCCCCTGGGAGCAGAGTACTATTAGGTCACAATAAATCCATTCCCCAGAACCTCAATGCCTGGCCAATTGAAAAAGCTGAAGTTCCAAAGCTACAGAGCTGAGGATGAAAAGGGCCCCCGAGAGGGGCACTAACTCAGGGAAGCTCCGCCTGGGAAGGGAACGGCCAAGTGGGAGCACCCCGCCCCACCCCACACACCTGTTCACAACCAAAGCATAAGCCAGCTCTGGGAAAGGCTCTCGTTTTGCCCAGCGATGGAAAAAGCATTACCTGCCCATGTTTTCCAAGCTCCTCCCAGGGATCTGTGAAGTCCCACTCTAACCTCACCTCCTTAGCAATATCTTGATCGAATTTTTCAAACTCCACTGATCCCTCTCTCTTTCCTAATGCCTGCAGAATCAGAATCAAGAAGTCGGTCTTTACGCATGGCCTTGTGTCTTTTCCCGGCACAAATAGCTCAGTGGGGTGGGAAAGGTATAGGTTTTGCAGCCACAGAAATTTTGGTTTGAAGCTAGCTCTGGCTGGGTGACCATTTGATGCAAGTGAATCGCATCTCTGCTTAGGAAATTCGGAAACTTGGTCAAGGTCACAGAACCTTGAGAAAATGACTGCAGGGGTGTCCACAACAGGCCAGTACTCTGATTATGTCCGTAAGCTCCTGGGCATGCAGAACTCTTCCCCCAAACCTGCTGTCAACCCTGGATATGTATTAGAGTCTGTTGAATAGCTTTTGATGTCCAGAGATCCTGGGGTGGGATTCAAACATCTATACTTTGAAAGGTCCCCTAGCCACTTCCCTAAAGTAAACAGCTCAATAAATGTTCAAAACTTAATAAACTGATTGAGATGCAGAGTTCTGTGACTAACATGATTGGCAAGAAGAGACCATGACTTGCAGGTGTCATTAGTATTAAGTTCCATTTTTAATACGGAAAAAAACCCTCCAGAATGTCAGGTAAATCCAGATGGCCATTAATTGAGCTGCCAAACTCTCAGTGTTTAAGCCAACCATCTCAACAATATTTTTGTTAATGATTCACATTCAACAGCAGTGTCTCCTCACGTACTGAGACTTCTTATTAGAGAAATAACCATCTTCCTCAATTCATGCTTTGCTGCAGTGGTGAAAAATAAAGAGGTCATGAAAGAACTTTGGGAGGAAGAGTTAAGAAGCCCAGTGGTGTAGAAATAGATAGCTGGGTGGTTACTAAACTTGACCCCAGAGTCACGTAATTAGAGAACTGGGGGAAACCTCATTAACTACAAAAATCATTATTGGAGAAAGAGCAGGGAGGGCTGATGGTGGAATTATTGACTGCTAGGGAAAGCTGTGCTGAAGGAGGCAGACTGCAGCTGGAACCAGCTCTTCAGTCAGTGCAGGAATAGGAGAGATACAAAGGAGGCCCAAGGGACAGCACCCTTCGGCGCCACCCTAGGGTTTCCATGAGAAAAATAGAAGTGGTTGAAAATTCCCAAGACATCTAAATGACCAGCCTCTGCCTCCTGATGCCTATGTCCAGGGTTCTACACTCTACAGGCACAGGGACCTGCAAAGGAGTCCCTGACCCTCTCTGCTCCCTGTGTGCTCACAGGGGTCCTCTGTGATCTGAAGAGTATAGTCAAAGCAGAACTCAGAAGGAGGCTGAGCACCCAGAGGGGTCCGTTAGTTCCCAGCTAGTTAGCTCTACCTCATGCCTGCTCCCCAAATCCCAGCTACCTCTTCCACTCCCCAAGCCTGGTGTCTGCCTACACCCCAGCAGGGTGAGCACTGACCCCTGGGGTGTCCCGTCACCTAAGGAAGGATTTGTTCCCTTTGACTTGATTCATTCAGCTAACAAGCTGAGCTCCTACTCTGTATCAGTGGCCAGAAGTACAGACACAGGGGTTGTGATGAATGAATGAGTGAATGGTAGCTATTAATAATAAGTGATAACTAGCATTTATTAAGCAAATGTCACATGCTAGGTGATGCGAAGTGCCTTATGTTGTTATTGCATCTGAAACAACCCTGAAGAAGGTAGTGTTATTCCTTTTTTATTGATCAGAAAACTGAAGTTCCAAAAATTTAAACAGTCAGGCAGTATAGTCAGGAATTGGTGGAGCTGAAATTCAAGTCCGCATCTGCCTACCCCAGCCTTGGGAGAGCTCAAAGCCTACTTGAACATCAAGGGAAGTATTCCAAATGAAATGGCGAGAGGATCAGAACATCACACACAGCCAGCAGCAGAGCAACGGAAGAGAGAAAGACCAGGGCAAAAGAAGCCAGGGGCAAGAGACCACCCTGCAATGGAGCAAGGTGGGGGGGCCTGGAGCCTGGTGGTTTGCCTACACACTTGTCCAGCCGTTTCTTAATTCAATCTGAATTCACATTGGATGTAGAATATATACCACTCCCTAATGTCTTCCCACGGTTAGAAACACACAAGAGTCACCTACCCAACTCCTACAATCATTCACTTTGAGGACCAGGAAATAAAAGGTAGGCCCCTAGCAAAAATCAGTCGCCCACAATGATGAAGTTACATTATGATATTCTTTATTTTTTAAAATACACTGAAGCTATCTTTTAACCTATTTGCAGGCGTGTGTGTGTGTGTGTGTGTGTGTGTGTGTGTGTGTGTTTGTAAATGTGCCTAAACAGTGAGGCTCCAAGCATGGAATGTGCATAAATTCTCCATTCACCTGCAAAGCAGATATGCCTGTGACTTATAGGATGTTAGTATCCTCTGTATCCTTTAGAAAAGAAAAGTCCTTCACAAGGCCAAAACCAAGGATTTCAAATTCTCTATCGGATTTTCACGACAACACTTCATAATGCATACCCCTATGCTCTCTTGATTAGGAGAGCAGAAATAGAATTACAGGCAGTGTCAAAGGAATCGCGTTCAGCCCTGGCCTCTCTCATCCAGGAATGCTCACACGACAGTGTCACATACCCAGACATTGTGAAAAATGATTGGAATATGTTTTAGAAGGCAGAGCCCCTTCTCTGGACCTTCTGCAGTTCCACCATGCTTGGAGTGTCCAGCCTCTGCAAGTAGACAGCCCCTGGGCCTCAGGCAAGTGTCACTTTAGTACACGCTCAGGAAGTCAAGAGACAGTTTAGACCCCTGGCACCTCAGTGCTGCTGCAGTCCACAAAGCACCATGTGTCCCCAGATGGTGCAGAAACCCCACACCCCAAGCCAAGTGCCCTCATGCCTGGGTTCCTTATGAACCTGAGCCAGCTTCCTCCAACAGCAGAGCTGGGTCATTTGAATGATAGAAAGTTCTGTCCTGTGCAGAGGAGCTGGAGGGTGGAAGGAAATAGAACGTATGTTCATTGCCAGGAAAGTTGGTGTGAATAATGGGTCTGTTGGGGACTCCTGATTCTGGGGAACATCAGCATATTACAGTGACTCTCACAGATTGTTCAGGAAAATAAATCTTCCTCCTCCAAGAGAGGCAAGATCATGCCTTCATTATCAGATGAGGCCTTTCAAGAGGTGAGCCCAGGTTTCCTGATGCTGTTTCAAATAAATCTTCTTGAGTATGGGGAACCAAATTCTTCATCCTCACCTACTGTAAACCTCTGCTCACCAGGGGAAGTTTTAAGTCAAAGTCAAAGAACTCAGTAGCTGCTATGGTTCAAATGTGTCCCTGAAGGTTCACTTACTGGGAACTTAATCCCCAAGGCAACAGTGTTGAGAGGTGGGACCTTCACAAGGTGATAGGTCATGTGAATGACGTAATGCCCTTATCCTCATGAATGGATTAAGGTGTTGTCACAAGAGTAGATTTATTATAAAATCAAGTTCAGCCCTCTCTGCTCCCCTCACACACCTACTCTGTGGACCTCTTTCATTTTGCCTTGGGATGCACAGCAAGAAGGCACCTGTTAGACGTGGGACCCTCACCCATGGACTTTCCAGCTTCTAGAACTGTAAGAAATAAATTACTTTTCTTTATAAATCTCCCAGTCTTTGGCAGTCTGTCATAGCAACACCAAACAGACTAAGACAGTACTTGTAAAGATATATTACACACATAAGCAGCAAATAGCCACTGTTTTAAGATGCATAGATAAATAAATAGAACAGTCAGATGGATGGGAACAAGAGGGTGCACATCCCACCTTCAGCCTAAGTGGTATCAGCTCTGAGACACAGACATGTTTTCCGCTGTTTGAAGCATGGGTGACTCCATTTAGATGACTGTAAGAACTGGTCAGCCTCCTGTCTGTGAACTTCTAAGAGAATAAGGGAAACAAGGAAGTCTGATCTGGTGTCAAGTCCTCAGGATGAGAGGGGTGGTGTGATTCTGCTGATAGCATGGAATCTCTCACTTGTCCCTGACCTTGCCCAGGCTGTGCTGATTCACTTGGACCCTATTAGCTAATTAAAACCAGTTAACATTACAGGGCATTTACTGTGTACCCCAAGCTTTGTATGCATTAGCTCATTTAGCCTCCAACCATCCTGAGTTAATTCTTCTTAGTGCTATTTCACAAGTGAAGGTTTTGAAGCTCAAGTAAATAAAGAACTTTCTCTAGCACCAGCCACCAGTTTTGGGAAGACTAGAACTTTGACCCCCAACCAAATGGGACTCATCGCCCAGGTCTGACCTCCCACTGCCCTGATGCCCTGGGTGGAGGGCCTTAGCAGTGGTTGGAAGCACTCTGTACTTTGAGGAGCCAGGGCTGCCAGCACCCAGGGCTGCTTTGTGGAGCACAAAGTGGGGACAACCATTTCCCCAACATTGGGGATCAGCACACGCAGTATGTGGAAGTTTCTGAGGCACTGGTGATGCTCAGTGCCAGGAACCTGTTCATGAAGGAGACTGTGGTGTCTGGGAAGACGACGGTGGAGTCCCGGAGAAGGGGCAGCACCCCTGGGATGTGGAGATGTGGAGGTAGAAGCTCACAGAGGGACAGGGGCACCTTCGGCAATAGCGCCCAGCAGACACCTGCACCAGCTGGCCACCCGGACTACTCCCTGTGTGCCCAGGACCACTTGAGGGACTTGCAGCAAGGATCAGGGATCTGCATTAGTGGAGGACAAAAGGTAGGAAACCACAGATTACCCATGGCACGGCCTGTTTTCAACCTCGGGAGGCCAAACTTGAGGAAACTTTCCTTGAAAGCATGAGAGAGAAAGAACACGTATGCCGAGCTGGGCTTTTTTTTTTTTTTTTGAATGACCCTGGTCTTTCAAACCAAAAGACCAAGTTAGACATTAAAAGACTTTTTGCAGCACAATGAGGATAACAGTTTGAGTTATCTAACCCCAGACCCTTAAATCATCCTCAATATCCATAAGAATCTTTCGCTTCGGTTTTTCAAAGCTTCTGACCAGCCCTGACAGCTACTAACCCCATGAGCAGAAGCCACACCCCCGTCCCTCAAGCCCAGGCATGTACCTAGGAGCCCCCAGGAATCCAGACCTCCCAGAGTCACTACAGACCATGACTCTTTTATTTTTTTATTTTTTTACGGACTGCATTTTGATTCTCTGTACACACATGGGGTACAACCTTTTGCTTCTCTGGTTGTGCACGATGTAGATTCATGCCATGTGTGGGATCATACGTGTGCACAGGGTGATGACATCTGTCCCATCCCACCTTCTTTCATGCCCCGGTGCCCCTCGTCGTTTCCCTCTGCGTGATCTAAAGTTCCTCCATTCCTCTTCTGACCATGACTCTTGACAAGGATAGGGTTACAGACTCAGCTTGTTTCTCCTCGGCAGACGCCATGTGGAAAAGTGCTGGCCTGGCAGTGCCCTGTGGCTTCAGCCATCAGGCAGCAGGGCTAATTAGTGAGTCAGACCCAGCGGGGAGATGCTGACGAACTCAGTAAGCAGCAAGTGCCTGGACCCACCAGGGAGCTGGAGCCACATAAGACCGAGGAGCAGCAGGTCCAGGGCAGAGGAAGGGCAAACAGGTGTCCTCCAAAGAGCCCTGACCTGGTGGCCTCTTTGGCCTTGATTCCAGAGATGAGTCTAGAGCAGCATCGAAGGAGCCGTACCAACCCGCAGGCACTGTGCCCATGCTCTCTCTCTCTGTGATACCTGTGCTTCTGGGAAGAACCAGGAGTGGGTGGTAGGGACACCCTGTGCCAAGGATCAGAGGATGTCACAGCATACACACAATACACCAGAAACCTGGACTGTCAATTCTCTGTCCAAAGACGTGGGGGCAGAGAGCATCATTTTCTATCAAAACAAGCATGGGTGTATAATGGAATGAAATGCCAGCTCTGCAGGGATGTTTAACCACAGCAGAAAGCTTCTGGACTCGAGCGTCACTCTCAGATCCCCACCGGCATGTGATCAGTGTTGTCTGGAGTTACAGGCACATCGCTGGAAAAGTCGGATGTATTTCTGTTCTTCATCTTTGTCTAGCAACTCTGAAGGTTAGATTTCAGGATCTCTTTCTCAAAAAAGAAAAAAGAAAAAAAAAAAAAAAAGGCTTAATGACTTGCTCAATTTCATCCAGATCATCGCAAGCAGAAAGTATAAACTAAGTGTGTCCTGACGCCAACATCACATATCAAGAGGACATCTGGGAGAGTTTAAATCTCTCTTCCAGAAATCTCACAGGAAATGAAATCAGTATGTCAAAAAGATATCTGCATGTCCCCAATCTTTCAGCATTGCTCAAAAATAACCAAGATACAGAATTAATCCAATGTCCATAAGTGGATGAATGGACTTTTAAAATGCAATATAAATATATAATCTATGTTGTGTATATTATACAGCCTTGAAAAAGAAGCTAGTCCTGTAATTTGCAATAATATGAATGAACCTGGAGGACATAATGTCACATGAGATAAGCATAGAAAGACAAATACCATGAGATCTCACTTATTTATAGAATCTAAAAATACTGAACTTTCTTGAGAATAGAATGGTGGTTACCAGGAATTGGGGCCAGCAAGAGGGACAGGTTGGGGAGATGATGGTCAAGAGGTGCAAAATTTCAGTTTGGTAAGAGAAATAAGCCCAAAAGAACTATTGTATATCATGGTGACAACAGTTACTAGCAAAGTATTATCTACAGTGCTAGAAAAATCACAGAGCAGATTTTAAGTGTTCTCACCACAAAATAATTCTAAGTATGTGGGGTCGTGCATATGTTAATTAGCTTGATTTTGCAATTCCACGAGGCATACATATGTCAAAACATGGTATATACTGTAAATATACATAATTTTATCAATTAAGAAACTTTAAAAACATTTGAAAATCCCTATTCAGACTAGAAGGGGGGCATTTAGGCACCGCGATTATTTCCCAGGTTTTCCTGAGAACACTGAGGGTACCCTGGCAGGTAGCGAGAGATCAGTCCAAAAAAAAGGCACTGGACAGACCCAGAGAGGATCCGATCACCCCCATACACACAACCCCAAGGACCACAGTCCCAGAAGGGGTATGAGCTGACCTCACCAACAAAGCACAGGGAAATGCTGAAAGAAACAAACAAAAATTGTACCTTCCCTTGGAGATCAGGTGTAGTAGACACTGGGTTATGTAGAGAATAAAATGTTTCTTAATTTTTCATTTCTTTTAATACATCTTCCTTTTGATGTGTTGTGGCTCAGGACTTCACAGAAGCATACCAGGTGTGAAAATCTGATTTTGATTTAATAAATATATTCACACACTTTCTGGACCTTGGTGGGAACATTAAATTATAGTGATTTCCAAGTATTTCTGAAGATTAAAATACATAAAGCTTGGGTGAGTTTTTATTTCATTGGCATATCCTTATTTCATTGATTTTCTCGCATGTCTTCCAAATTGAAAGATACATGGCGAACAGTGAATGTTAGTTCTGGAGGCTGTGCAGTGAGGAGACTCTTGCAGGGAGGGGGCAGGTGCAGCAATAGACACTGCCTAGAGAACCTGGCATCTTCCTGCATGGCAGTCCTGCCTCCTGGGTGCAACCCTCAAAGGAACAGAAGGTGCACCATTTTGGAATTTACCAGTTCAATAAATAGTCGTTGTTGCAGGTAACTGTCGTAGATAGTAGGAACACCATAGTGACCAAAATAGTCAACAGTCTCAGGAAGCAGTTCAACTGGTACAGAACTGGAGATTCTCTGGTAATAGCAACTGTAGCCCCAGTAGAAGCTGAAGCTAAACATGCTGCTTCATTTACATAACCTGTTTGAGCCTTAGTTTTCTAGCCTGAAGATGGGAGTAACTAGCCATCATCATGAGGGTGATGATGACTAACTCATCTAAACATATAAAAGAGAAAACACAATACAACCCTGTGATGATGGCGTGGGCCAGACACCTGAGTGAAAATGTGGTCTTGGAAGCCAGTCGTCCTTTGAATTGCACAGGATGCAAACATATAGGAGAATAACTTAGAATAACTTGTGGTGTACATCAGTGCACCACAAAATACCAGCTTTTATTATGAACAATAGTAAAAACCAGAAGATACAGAACAGACTCTGCAGTGAATGGCATGTAGGAAGTGCTCAATATATGAACATCTGTTACCTTCCTTCCTCTTCTTCCTGTGCCCACCTGAGTGACTCGGGGACTGGGAACACACGGGACATGGTGAAAACATGTTTGTCCAATCTCCAACTTCACCACAAATCAAACAAAAAAGTGATTTTGAGCTTCCTTTGGTTTTTGTATCCGTTGAACCTGAGGAATAACAAACAGTGTCTGCATCTGCATCACACTGGTCTGGCTGCCCAGACACAGGAGCCCAGATCTAGGGGGTTTTGCTAAAATTTTGTTTTGTTTATCTCCCTCAATGATCCAGACCATGAGCTTGATTTCTCCCTTGAATGGGGTACAGGAAGTAGCTCACCCTACATGATAAAAATGCACCAATAAATGAAGGGGTGAGGGGAATGTTGTAAGTTGTCAACTGGATGAGAAGAAAATCAGATCTGCGTGCTATTCCCAAACAGAAATGGGACCAGCTCCACCAAATGTCGTCATTAAGTCTAGAGTGCCGCTCCGGAGCGTGCAGTCAGAAGAGAGGAAGAGAACATGGTCATCACAGCTCCCAGTGCCTGCCCCACCCCACCCCACAGCCCTACTGCTGGCCTTCATGGGAAGAGAACATTCTTACGAAGAAACAACTTAGCAGGACCTTGTGTCAAAAAATAAAAAGGGCTGGGAGTGTAGCTCAGTGGTAGAGCTTGCCTAGCATGAGCAAGGCCTTGGGCTTGACCCCCAGCACCAAAAAGAAAAAAAGAAAAGGACCCCATTAAGGACCTGAAGAGAACAGATGTCTTCATTTTTCATTTTCTCTCTGGGCTCCTTAATGCTGCTCTCAGCTTAATGAGCCAACTGTACTGCCTCACACCTGGATGGGATTCTGGAGGGCTGAGCGAACACCCCTGGGCCCCCGAGGGGTGCCTCTGTATCCTCTCTGCCCTCCAGCTCAAGTGGAGCTGCAGGAATCTAAACCCATCAGCCTGCCCAGCCTCTCCTGGGACTTGTTCTGTAACCTGCATCACAGAAGGACCTACTGCAAGGGAGGAACTGAAGGGCAGCAGACTTGAAAGAAAGACCCTTAACCCCAGAACCCAGCCACACTGGGGTCCTTGAGAGGGTCAGCACAAGATGGTACTGCGGGGAGATTGGACGAGTTTGGCAAGTGAAAACACTGGCCCCATTCCTCAGCTGGTGCCCAGTATATAAGGAAGACCCAGCCACCTTGCCCAGTTTTTGGTGACATTCAGCCACCTAAGAGTCCAGTTACCCCCATTCCAGATTAGCTGAAACCTTAGGAAAATCATTTAATATCTCTGAGCCTCATTTTCTTCATCTGTTAAAAAAAAAGGGTGGTCTTTACTTCCTCCATCACAGGATTGTGACATGTGACATAATACATGTAAGATGACTCTCACACAGTACCCCTGAAAAAATGGATGAACCAATATCTAGTATCTCCATTTCTATGGTTATTGATATGTATAATTTTGTATAAACAGAGCTCCTAACCTCTAAGTCAATTTTCAGAAACTCCTTAGTTCTCTACTCATTGATTAAGGAAAACACTTAAGGACAAATAGCTTCTCTGAATTTAATACATCTTTTTAACAAATTTATATTTTAATAAATTTTAAATCCAAATAAATCAAAATCAAATAATATCTAAATATGCAAATGATCTAATAATCTAAATAAATAAAACATAATAAGCTCAATATTTAAATCTAAAAGAAGAAGTATTCAAATTTTTCAATAAATTTGCACTTTTAAATAAATTTGTATCACACAGTCATAGAGCAGTTGCATGTATTTAAAATATCAGTGAAAGTGTTGGGACAGCCATGTAATTTAGTCAGTCTTCCTATCTGCTAGGGTGTGCATGGACTTGCAAACACATCACATAGCTCCAGGATCTCTCAGCCTCTCTGGCCACAGGGTGGGAGAGTCACTCCAGGAGTTTATCATCTACAAACCCATCATCAAATGCCAACTGCATCTGCAGGGTGTAAGCTCATGCTGAGTTCACAGAACACACCACACCTACCGATCGGAGATGAGAAATGATGAGCATCCCACGTGTACTTTCTAGGTGGCTGAAAACTCTCATTTTAATGCCAATATGTTAATGTGTTTTGATGGCAATCTTTCTACAATATTTACAAATTTCCCCTGTCTTCTTAAGAGCACTTTGAATAGAGTTGAATATTTCTTCATCAAACCAGGATCATGAAAATTCAAATTTGATTACATGCTCAACTGTTATAGTAGCCCTGCCTTCAGAGCCCACTCAGGTGTATTGAGATTTTTGCCCCTGTGCTAAACATCTCTAGACTCTTGTGTTTTTGTAGGTTCTCTAACTACCCTCCGTGGGCTTGTTTCTTTCCTCCAATGTCACTTGCCTCTTCTTCAACACTGTCAGTGCATTGCTGATGACAAGTCACTGCCTTCCATCCCACACTAACTGGCTAAGCAGAGGACCTTTGCATCTCCCTTTGGGTGTGGGCATTGTTTAGCTAATGGAAGCAGATCATGTACTGGAGTCTTCGAGGGCTCAGGCACTATTTTCTAAGCACTGTACACACTGTATCTTAGCTACTCATCACAAGTTCCCTCCAAGGATGGATAATAAATATCCTTATTTTAGTTTTGGAAATCCAGGTATGGAATATTGAAAAACACATCCAAGGTCACACATAAAGAAAAGACAGTGACCAGATCCAGCATACTCTGCCCTTCTTGTTTCACCACATCAAGTTTATTGCACTCAGAGACTTGTCTAATAATGAGGTTGGCTTCTGGGTTTGCTCACTCTCATTCATTCACTCATTCATTCATTAAATATTTTTCTCAGGCTGGCAACGAGCTAGTCAGAAGTCTGACTTCTGAAATAAAGAAATATAAACATATATGACACAGTTCCTGTCTTCAAGAAGTTTGCCATCTAGACCGAGAAACAGAGTCAGATACACAGAATTATCCTTCTAGCTGTGTGTATTACTTTGTTTGGGCTGCTGAAACCAAGTGCCACCAAATGGTGGTTTAACAACAGAAGTTTATTGTCTCAAAGTTCTTGGAGGCTAAAATCCAAGATCGGGGTCCCAGCATGGTTGGTTCATTCTGAAGCCTATAAGAGGTTATCTCTTCCATGCCAACCTTGTCGTAGCTTCTGGTGGTTTGCTGGCAGTCTACATTGTTCCTTGGCTTTTTAGAGGCATGACTCTGAACTCTTCCTTCTGCTTCTCCTTGATTTCTTGTGTGAGTGTGCCTGTCTTCATGTGCATTTTCCCTTTTTATAAGGACACAGTCATATTGGACTAGGACTCACCCTAATGGCCTCATATGAATCTGATCATCTGCAAAGAGCCTTATTTCCACAAGGACTGGGGTTGGGATGACAAGATCTTTTGAAGGGACACAATTCAATCCATAACTCTGAAAGGCAGTCAAGGAGTCAATGAGGACACCAGAGTTAGGAGCAGTCTGCCCATGTCTTTTAACCCATCTTTTCAGACTTCGCAGTCCCAGCTAGTTGGCAATTCCTTCATAAATATGCATATCGAACCTACTGATGGTATCATAAAAAGTCAAAATTACAAATGAAAGAGTCTGAGAGCATAAAGCAGACAACAGAAGTAGAAGTCATGAGCTGCCAGCCAGACTGGGCCTGGAACTATTTGGGTTGACTCTCACTGTGACTTGAAACTAATAAAGTGAGTTAGTCATTAATTAAAGATTGAAAGAGTTCATTTTTGAATCTCGATTACCATCCTCTCTTGAAAAATCACACCACCGGGGCAACAGTCACCCAGGAAGCAGCTGCCCCGATGGGCAGAGCACGCCACAGCTTTCCACTCCCTGCTGACTCCCTGGCCTAAAGCTGGGTGTCAATACCAGTTAACATCAAGCGTGTGCTAGAATTTTACTGACTGGATTCCACTTTACAGAAGAGGAAAACTGAGATTGGAGGAACAATGTGTCCAAGATCACACTGGTAATGAGAACTGGTGTTGGGGGTAGCTCTGTCTGTCTCCCGAGGTGATAGGCTTATCCTGGTGCCAGATGAAAAGTCATCACTCAGGTCAGGCACGAGGACCAATCAGGAACAGGAGGAGCACTCCCCTACCCTTGCTTCATGCTGCAGGACCCCTGGGCCAAAGGAGATGAACTTAACCCTTATGCCCATCAGGCACACCATCTTCAGCTCTCTTAGTTCCTTCGAAGGAATAAAGGAATTTCAGACTGTAGCCCCCATCGCCTGTAATGCAATGTCTCTCCACCAGGGGGCGCAGGCTTCCAGGTAGCCTGTCTTCCGCAAGGTTGTCTTCTCCAAGTCCCCAGGAGAGTGGGCACGTGGTGGAGGCATCTGATAACCCTGGCCTTGGACAGTGTCTGCACCTGCCTTGGAACTCTTGTCCAGCCTACTTGATCCCCACACCTGCCCTGTCCCATCACCCCCAGGGACAAATAATAATAATAATAACAATGTGATAGCCTTTCCAGGGAAGTTCTCTGTGATTTAGAATTTTTGTAAGAAGGCTATTTTGCATGTTTTGAGACTTTTCTGAAGCTCTGAACTTGGAGAGCCACTGAGGTTTTTCAAACTCACCATTATCATTTATTTCACATTTAATATGATTCTCTATCCTGCCCCCACCTCTCCCTCCTCCTCTTGGGAGCACGTTAGTCAGCCAATGTCTCAAGGTGTGCTTGACCACCTTCTCCTCTGCTTCCTCCTCTATAAATAACCTTCATCTAAATAACAGAATCCAGCCCCAAGGGTGACCAACTGTGGTCACCAACCTGGATTCTCAGCACAGGCTTGGCTGTGGCAAGTGCTCCATAAACAGCTCTTTCTACTCTTCCTCCTACCTTCCCTTCTCACTCAGAAATAGAAACCCTCAAACACTGACAACCCCTGATCATAACAGGGAAGCAAGGAGAGGGGGCCAACCTCAAAGTGGTCTCCTCACAGTAGGTCCAGCTTCAGGAAAAACACACACTACTGGAAGTTCACTGATTTGCACAAGGAACATAATTAGCTCAGATTCAGGATTTTAAAACCAGGGGTTCTCAATACTGGCTGTATTTTAAAATCACCCAATAGCCATGAAGAAGAAGAAGAAGGAGGAGGAGGAGGAGGAGGAGGAGGAAGAGGAAGAGGAGGAGGTACCCCAAGCCTTATCCCAGAGAGTCTTATCACTCAGTCTCAGTGGCTGCCAGTATCTTTTAATAATGAATGCCCAGATCATGCCTTTTCTGCCCTGTGCCTCCTCTACAAGCCCCCTCTGATCCAGGTGGGCCTGGGCACAGCATCAGTTCCTCCACTGACAACTTTGTTTCCTACCTCCAGGTGCAAGGTGAGCCCTGCCTGCGGCAGATGCCGGCCACAAGCAACATGATCACTTCCTGAGCTTCTATTATGTGCTGGTCTCTGTCCTGTCACTCGACCCTTCATCACCATTCCTGTGTCACAGACTGGCTGCAAAAACATCCCACATGCTCCACCATTGCCATTTTTCCGCAAAGGAGATTAGGACAGCCCAGGGTCCCACTTGGGATCTAACCCTGATCTCTCCCATTCTTAGATTAGAAACTTAACTCCCTGCCCTCCTAAATTCTTTTCTTTCTTTTTTCTTTTTGTTTCTGGTCCAGGGATGGGATTTCACTTGGCTTCCATATCAGAAAGTGCATATTGTAATTTTTTTTTAAATCAAATTAAAATGCTGTCTATGCATTCAGAGCAGAGACACTTGAGTCCAAACACTGAACAAGAAAACACTAAAGATATTCAAGTTTTTTGGAGGAGAAAAAATTCTCACATTTTTTTTGGACAACTTCTAGAAATTCTCACCTAATCTCAGTTATAGTAATAAAAGTATTTGCTAATAAGGTAAGAGAATATGAGCCCCAAAACATTTTGTGACAACCTATCCACAGCAATTCTGTCACTATGACATGGTCACGGACATGCCTCTTTCCAGAGTCTGAAATGGAAACTTCAGCTGCATATGGGGACAGACCAGATGCAGCCTCGACATGTGGAGTCCGGCTGAGTCACGTCAATGGCCGACCGCGAAGCCAGTCAGGGCCCTGCGGCTGCTGTTGTCCTGGGAGCCGCCTGATTCCCTCCTTCCCGGTGGCCTGAACATCCAGGTTTTACTTGGTTTCCTTGCTTACTCTTCCTAATTTAAGCTAACTGCAGGTCACTTCTATTCCTAGAAAACATGTGATCTCTACAATAAATCGATTTACTTTAAAAAAGAAAATATCCTTCCTTTGCAAAAAGTGCCCGAACCTCTAGCCTGAGCTCTAGCTCACACGCGGAGTGCACTCAGTGTCCCCGGCAGCCCGGGGTGGCGCTCCCCCCTCACCCCTGACCCTGTGCACAGATGAGGAAGGCGTGGAGTGTGGGGTGGTGGGCCCATCCTGCCCTCTCGTGGAGGGATAGAGCCTGGCTTGGATCCAGAGGGAAAGGACAGAAAGGAAAAGGAGCCCACTCTTGTTCCATGACACTTGCTGCCAGCTTTCCGGCTGCCACAAAGGCAGCCTGGGTGGTTTCCCAGGCTGAGCACTTGGACTCTGGGAGCTGGGAAGGAGAATAAAGCCACAACCAAACTGGCTACCACCTTTGCCAAGCCAATAAACTCCGGTTCATGGGAAAGCTGCACTCAAACAAGAACAGTTACACCATCAAAAAGCTATGTGCTATAGGAAAATGGCTGTTTTATGAGAGGCCTAAGATCCAAAATAGATCAACTTTTGAAAGTTTTATTTATCCATTTATAGTGTGTGTGGTTTGTGTGTGTGCCCAGACCCACCACTTACTGTGTATCCTTGAATAAGTTACTTAACTTCTCTGAGCCTTCATTTCTTCAACGACTTAGAAAACGAAGGACAATAGTATCTATGCCATGTGGTCACTGAGAGGCTTACATGACCTAATGTATAATGCCCAACATGTATTAAGGACTCCATAGGCAGAAGCTAATTTTTAAAAATTAAGTTGATTTTTCTTTCTCCTCCACTTGTCCAAGATTCCTAAAACAGAAGATGGTGGTCTTGGCCCTTGCCATCAGGAAGAAGCCAAAGGCCAAAAAGGTGGTAAGTCCCCTGTTTGAGGAAAGACCTAAGAATTTGGGCTCTGGAAAGGACATCCAACCCAAAGGGAACCTCGCCCGCTTTGTGGAGTGACCCCACCAAGTTCAGCTGCGAGTTCAGAGAGCTGGCTCGACTGGGCAAGCAGCTGAGGGTGCCTCCCACGCTCACCTAGACCTTGAACTGCCAAACAGCTACTCACCTGCTTGAGCTGGTCCACAGCTACAGCCCAGAGGCACAGCAGGAGAAGGCGCAGAGGCCACTGGGCCAGGCTGAGAAGAAAGCTGCCGGCAAGGGAGGTGTCCTCCCCAAAGCAGCACCTGTCTTTCAATCCCGTCGCCACGTGGGGCAACAGGAAGGCTCAGCTGTGTTGGCTGCACAAGGTGGCTTCCATTGAGCCGACATCTTCCTGCCTGCCCTGGGTCCCTCCCACATCATGGAGAGGAAGGCCCGACTTGGAAGGCAGGTCCACAGGAAGGCCTTGCCCTCATCCACCCCGCACACGGTAACTCAGAAGACACAGGTGCTCCACGTAAGCTGGGGGACTGTCAGGACCAACTGCCACGGCAGACACCTTGGAGGCCACTGTCACTGGCAGGTGATGTGCTGGGTCCAGGGTCTATGGCTCACATTGTCTAGAAAAGGCAAAGCCTACCGAATTTTCCACAAAGTTGGATTAAAAATATTCTGTTGAGTTGTCTATATGAAAAAATATAAAAATTCTCCTCGAACCAGTGTTCATTGGGTATTTTATGTTGAAGGAAATTTTCAAAAAAGTTTAGTTGGACATAAGAAGTTCTTGTCCTACAACAAGCTGAGTCTCTTCTGGCCCCTTGCTGACTGGGTAAGACAGAAAGTTCCACCAGCATTAAATTGACCCCCCCCCCCCACACACACACACACACACCACACACACACACACACACAGACTCTGAAAACAGAAACCCCCGCATTCTTCTGGCTAATTTCTTCTCCTTTGCTGGAAAGTTATAGAAGGATAGTGGCAGAAGAGGAAGCGCCAGGGAACAGGCCAACATGCGTGTCAGTGCTGGGTGCCCTTCACCTCACAGCTCTGTCCCCGTCACAGCAGCCAGATCAGCCCAAGTGCCCCAGGGGCCGGGGCAGGGAGGCACCACAATCCATGTGAGAACTGCCTGAATTCAGGTCACACAGGAACTCAGGCCTCAACAACTTGGGGGTTCATAGTATGATAAATACTTAAAAATCATATTTTACATTTTAGAATGTCCAGGTTTCTATCCATCTGGCGAAGTCAGAAGCCAAGCCACCCTGGGCCCTGCCTACTCCACGTGGACAAAAGGCTGGCGCACCAGCAGCTGTCCCTTGCCGTTGAGGCACGCGGGCTTCGGTTTGCAGCGGACCCCCGTGCCCCACTGCTTGACCCCTGGCCCGCTTCCCTCATTTCCGCTGCTTTCCTGGCCCGTGGGCGTCCGCACCATCTGGTCTGGAGCCGTGTGCCTGGATACTCCGCCAGCCAGACCCCTACTCTCCAGGAGGCCTTGATTTTGTAAAGACAATCAGTATGGGTCCTGTGGGGTCCCCAGTGTCCCATGGCCTTACAGGAGAAGCCAGGACAGTGTTGCTTTCTGGGCAATACTTCCCCAACGGGAAAAGAGCACAGGGCTGGGATTTGGCCTCCAGGAGTGTGTGAGGTCATCGTCCCCTTGTCCCCTTGTCCCCTGTCTGGACTTGAGCCTCTCCTGCTGTGAATTGGGAGGACGGGAGGAGAGGGGCTTGGAGGAGGCTCGTTTTGGTGTTGACTGGTCAGCAGTCAGTCTCTGCAGTTCAGCTGGGAGTCGAGTCGCAGGAGGAGCTGAGGAGCCGGGGACCAATGTCATCGGCCCGAGCTGGCCATGCCCTGGCTGAGTTGGAAACTCCCCGCACTCTGGAGGCTGGGCATTCAGGGGGATGAGCGAGAAACCTTTGTCTCTGGCCAGGACAGCTCATTTACAACCTGAAGATGCATGGCAGCAGGGGGTCAGAGAAAGTGGAATCACGGCCGGGCCAGAGCAGCAGTAAAAACTTGGAGAGAAAATGGCCTTTAGAGCGGGAGAGGCTGGGGACCATAAAAGAGGGGGAGAGAGAGGCGCCCTGCTAAGGAGCCACGTCATCCTGGACTACAAATAAAATAAATTCTCAGAGGATAAAACCACTAAAAAGGGCCATCAATCCATGTGGGGTCTTATTCTGGTGCCACCCAAGCTCCTGGGGCCGCCCTTTCCAGCCTGGCTCCTCCCTCCCTGGACAGAGAGGTGAGCCTCCTCTGCTCACTAGGCCTCACCGGCCTCTCCCACTTCCCTCCCAGCCCTGGCTGCTTCCAAATGAGCCCTCGGATCTGCGAGCCGTTTTCTTAGATTGCATCTGACGTAAGATGTTCCACCAGAATAATTTTGTTTTCATTTCACCAAGCAAGAGAAAAGACCAGCCATGCTCTGGCAAGCGGGTGGGGTGAGAAGAGGCCAGAGCACGTTAACACAGATGTAAAGGCAAAGTAAAAGCTCCAGGGAGAGAGACAGACAGACAGAGGGAGGCAAGTGCGATCCAGGGGAGCAGGTGCACCCCCCTCAACTCTGATACTTCACCCAAAAGCCAAGACAGGCTCTAGGGAAATAAATGGCCACTGGCACATCCTGCCAGCAACATCACGAAGCAGCCCTGGATTAGCAGAAGATGCCCACAGCGGTGCATAGGTGGGTGGCCTGATAGGAAGGCCATGGGTGACATCTAGGGAGCCTGTGGGTGCCAGCCAGCCTCTGGGTGACATCTTGGGAGACCTACATGTTTTTTCCAGAATAGATATGAGGCCCTTGGTTTTTCAGGAAATCCTGCTAGGACTTCACTCATCCAGAGACCGCATGACACAGTCCCCCGGCAATGAGACAGGAGACTAAGAGAGATCCACACCTGGCCAGCTTAGGTGTGGATAGCGGCTCTCCTCTAAACCTGAGGTCTAGAACTTTCTTTGGGAGAGTAAAGTGAAAGGAAGTAGCTCTCTCCTTGGTAATGACAGACTTTTCCTTATCACGAGCGACCCATAGATCTCCTGCACCCCCCACCCCTCCACCCGCTCTCTACTGCAGCCAGTTATCTGAGAAGCTGAATTTGATTCTCTCAGGGGAGAAGTTTACCTGCTGAAAACTCTGTAGTAACTCCCCATTTTCTAGGGTAAGAAATACATTGTCAACTTGGCCTGGGAGGGGCTGAGGGTATTGCTCAGTGGTAGAGAGAGTGCTTCGCATGCTCCAGGCCCTGGCTTCGATCTCCATCCAGGCCTGCGAAGTGACAATGACATGGCCTAAAAGGGGGACTGTATATTGTGTCACCCAAACCAAGACAGTATTGAAAGTAAAAGGGACTCTATTCCCAAATTGCTAAGAAAACGGGTGAACCAGGATTGTTCCCTACAACTTGAGGTGCATGGTCTGGCCCCCACTCCCTCACCAGCTCTTCCTGAGCTGCCTCTCCAGTTGGCTCTGCATGGCAGCCACTCTGGTCTTTCTTTACTCCCGGCTCTTTCCTACCACAGGACCTTTGCACATGCCAGTCTTCTATCTGGAATCCCTTTGGCTATTTCCTTTCACCAGGTACCTCCAGTTCATCACTCACATCTCATTTAAGCTAGGTTTTGAAGAGAGGCTTTCCTTGACCTCCTGTGCCCACCTGTGGCCTGCCAAGCTGTTACATGTTCCCATAGAAAGCTGGGCCTTCCCTTCAAATCCCCTGGGGTAATGTCCTCATTTGTGGAATGGTCTGACTGCTCTGTTTGCTTTACCAGACTGTGAACTCCATGAGAGAAGGGATTGAGTATGTTCTGCTCACATAATGCTCTCAGCACCCAGCACAGTGCCTGGAAGAATTTTTTATTTTTTGAGACAGGATCTCACTAAGTTGCTGAGGCTGGCCTCAAACTTGTGATCCTCCTGCCTCAGCCTCCTGAGTTTCTGGGATTACTGAAATAGGTCACTATGCCCAGTCTGTTTTGGAACATTCTTGAATGGCTACGTGGGTAGTATTCACATCTCCCAAACATAAGCTCAAGAAATGAGAGATGGAGGGAATCTCCAAGTTCTTCCCACACCCCACTCAAGTGGTTTGCAGCCTTTTCTCTTCTGTCCTACCCCAGCTGAGATGTGCATTCTCTCCGCAGACTTTAGCTCAAGGATTAAGAGCACATAACAGAAGACTGTCTGGGTTCCAATCCTGTACACCCCTCATTAGCTGGGTGACCTCGAGCAAGTTGCTTTACCTCTCCGTATCCTCATCTGTAAATTGAGGATGATAATCGTACCACCCTTGTAGGGTAGTTAAAGAGTTTGACTCCCTGCCTGCAAAACTTCAGAACAGGACCTGATACATAGCAGTGTGCAATCAGCCACAGCCTTATAACCGGGACACTCCAGTGACTCTCGGGATGGGGGAGTGGTATGGTCACAGCCTCAGATGACGCCAAGTCATTTAAATGCACATTCCCCTGGGAGACGCCTGTCCCCGTCCTACCCACAGTGCCTTCACGGAAAGCTCTGCCCTAGTGACTCTGTGAGTCCCACAGAGACCCTCTGCCGCCTTCCCCCGCCTCGATCCAGGAGCTCCAGGCTCAGGCAAAGTGCCCGCTCCTGGGATGGGCTCCCTGCAGCACAGCTGCGGCCCCTGACTCCCTCCACGAGCATCCTGCAGGGCTCCAGGGGCAGGGAAGCCCTCCGAGCAGGGAACCATGTCCCCTTTGTCCGCTAGTGGACTCCCAGTGTCCAGAGCGGTCCTGCTACGCAGTGGGTCCCCAGTCAACGTGCGGGAGCCATTGACTCCTTTGTGTCACGAGGAGCTTGGGTGGCGAGTAGAAAGACAGACTGCTCCGGAGGACAGCCTGTCGAGCCAGAGAAAGACCTCAGGGTCAAGTGGCAGCGTGCGAAGGAAGCGCCTTGGCAGACTGGTGGCCGAAGAGCACATGCGGGGGCACCTAGCCCGGCCGTGGGGAGCTGGGAAGGTGCCTGCGGGGAGGGGGAGAAAGTCCCCAGGCGGGAAGGATGAGAAGTCACCGGGGTCGTGCAGGAGGAGGGTGCCACGGGCAGATGAGCTGCGTGTGTGACGACGGAGCCAAGAGACAGGACCTGAAAGAAACGGGCAGCGGGGTGGCTGGAGATGAGGAAGCGCATGGGAGGGGGCCCGGCCACTGTGTGCAAGGTGCAGGGGGCCGTGCTAAGGCATTTGGACTGGGTCCTCGCCCACATGGAGCTCAGTCTAGTGCAAGGGACAGACAAGAATGCAATAATGAGTGGATGACAGACGTGTAATCATAAAAGATGATACAGCACAGTCCTGGGATCTGTTCTGTGAGGATGGAAAGGTTCTGCATTTGCGTGATCCCACCCGGTCTAGCCGCATGAGCTAGATTAGCCACACCTAGCATGTGACCAAGGTAACTGAAGAACCAAGTGTTTAACTTTACTTCATCCTTTGCTTAAATTCAAATGTAGTAGTAGCAACCTCATTAGACAACACAGAAAGAGTGAATGCAGTTCTGATAGCTCATAAAGGAAGCTGGTCTCAACCAGGGGGAAGCATCCTGGGAAGTGACATGAATTAGGACCTCAATTACCAAGTGGCAGGTCCTGTTGGTTACCTTGTCTTGATACCCCTAATGCTCAGCAGAAATAGAACTAATCAGGGCCGGGGTTGTAGCTCAGTGGTAGAGTGCTTGCCTAGCACATGTGAGGCACTACTGGGTTTGATCCTTAGCACCACATAAAAATAAAGGCATGCTTTCCATCTACAACTACAAAAAATTTTTTTTTTTTAAAAACGAAAGAGGACTAACCAGGAACACATAGTATTTGGGTTCCCACCCGAGTTCTGTCTTAAAAGCCAAACAACACATTCTTCAAGTCCCCAATTTGCTCTGTGCCTCAATTTCCTCATCTGTAAAATGGGAATAACTGCTCCACCCAATTCATAGAAATTTCATGAGCATCAACTGAAAGCATGTATGTAAAAAAACAACTATAAATACAATGTAAATACAAGATATGATTTTAATACATCTTCGTCTCATTACAAAATACATGCCCAGTGTAGAAAATTTGGAAAAGAGTCAAGGATGAAAACCTCAAGATAAATATTTGATCTGTCTTTATGGTCATTCTTTCTTTGCATATGTGTGTATATGTCATTTTGAATAAACACCAAGAGCATACCACAGGCTGTTCTCTCGCCTGCTCTTCTCTTGGCTATAGATCATGAACCTTCCCCCAAGTCATTAGGTAGTTTTTCTACAACATGGTTTTCAGAGCAGCAAAGTGTCCCGTAAGATGCTGTCATTTCACCTTCGGAGCCCATTCCTTCCTTCATTAGCAGGTTGAGCGAGAGTCGAGGGAAGTCCCCAACTGCTTTCTCCCTGGCACTGGGCCCAAGGACACTGCCCACACACTCAAACTCCAAAGTTCCAGGTTCCTAAAAGCCGTTGCCTGGATGCCTGTTAGCAAGCCAAACTGTGAATGAGAACAGCCCCAGGGGGCTCACCTGATCCCACCCACACCTGTGCAGTCCCATCCCCTGCTATTAAGCCAAGGCCAGGTGGCAGCTTTGCACATTTGATAGGACTCAGGAGCAGTAACGGGTAAGGATTGCGCGTGGGTGGAATTCCCCAGGGTGTGACCATCAAGCTCCTCTTTCCAAACCACTCACAGGCGGGTTATTTGGGGAAATAGCCCCCTTTCTTTGTTAAGCTCCACTGGACTTTAATATTTTCAAAGTTCAGGGGGACCCAGACCTCCGAGTCACACTTCTGCTGAATTGGTTTTCAGACTGTGCCACTTTAAACGTGATTCAAGAAAAATTACCGGAGACTCCACTCCATCTGTCTCTGGAAATGGTCTTTGTGCTCAGATCATTTGCCAGCGACACTCCATCTCCACAATTACCTCAGCTATTTTATCTTTATCTGTCTGGAACACTGAAGGGGAAGCAGCAGCAGATAATGCTGTTAAGAGGCTGGTTGTGTGCCTCCAGAGAAGAGAATACCCCTGGGCTGCATTGCTCTTTCTTGGGGGATCAGCCCCCGTCTGTCTTGGGACTTTAAGTATAGTGAAGGGGGAGGCCAGTGAAATGGCTGAATCAGAATAGGGCAGCCTCTCTTACAGACTCAGGAATGGGACTGATCCCTGGCCCTCATTTCACTGTCTCTTGATGTGCCTCCCGGTTCTCAGAGGGCCTTGTGGATAGGAAGGTATTTTAGCAGCCCTCCGGTACCGGTGTGGCTTCTCTGCTCCTGGAATTCTGCAGTGGGTGAAGCTCTAGCCTGCCCCGAAAGTCCAGAGGGAAGAGCAAGGATCAGAGAGCCAGGATGCCAACCTCCTGAGCTCCGCAGGTGGATCCTCCTACACCCCTACTGCACGCACAAACTACAGACACCCGGAGAAGAGAGCGCTCTCTGGCGCCTTCGGGGAGATAAAATATCAAAAGATAATGAGCAAAACCAGGCAGTACATGACAAGTTCATAATAACAGCTAGCACTTATTGAGCTCTTACTGTGTGCAGGGCATTCCCATTAAGCACTTCATCACGTTTTCTTATTTACTCTTTGTAACTATGCTACGAGGTGGTACCTGACGAGCTTCATTTTTCAGATGAAGACACTGAGCTATAATAGTGAGATTAAACAACTTGCCCAATATCACACAAGCTGCAGATGCAGCCATAACGCTTGCCTTGTAAGAAGGCACTGCTGCTTTGGAAGAGAGCCCAGACCTGCATTTTTTTTTTTTTTGGGGGGGGGACGGTACTGAGGGTTGAACCCAGGGGTGCTTTACCACTGAGCCACATCCCCAGTCCTTTGTATTTTTTATTTTGAGACAGGGTCTCACTGAGTAGCTTAGTGCTGCCCTAAGTTGCTGAGGCTGGCCCTCAAACTTGCGACCCTTCTGCCTCAGCCTTGAGAGTAGTTGGGAATTCAAGTGGGTACCATGGCCCCCAGACCAGCCCTGCTTTTGCTAAAGCCGATCCATTGGCGTTTCCAAGTGCCAGGAGCAGAAATCCAGAAAGAACAGGCCTACGAGTTCCCGTGGATAGAGAACTCAACCGTCAGTCAGTGCCCATCTTGCTACAGAAGCACACCCTGTATCAAGTCCAAGGTGTGCTCCTTTCAATCTTCTCCCTGTAGAGTGAGGCTTTCTCTTTAAAATGAGATTGCATTTCCTCCACCAAGTACTGGGCCAAAACCAGCAGGAATTCTAACCATGTGGACCTGGGGAGGGTCCTGGGAGTCTAGCCCAGTCATTGCCCAGAGGAGCCTGGATCAGATATGATCCAGGAAGTCATATAAATTTGGAAGAAGAAAGGGAGCAAAAAGAGCCCGCGACAGGACAAGAAGAGGGAGTCAGGCAGAAACAGGAAGCAAGCATGAGGTCTAGCCTGGGCTGTGTCCCCCATCCCCACCCACGGAGGCTCTGAGACAAGGCTGGGTGGGCGTGGCTTAGTTGGGGGTGATTCTGAGGACCCGTCACAGGGAGTGCTGAACTGAGACAAAGAAAGGAAGGAAGTGAAAACAGGACATGTTAAAAACAAGTTTGCCATTTGGGGCAGTTGGGGCTCCCTCAAACTGGGGAACTCTGGGAGACTAGGTAGTATCTTCAGAGTTGTCCTAATGAGGGTTAGGAGCTGGGGTGTCCACCCTACCTCCTTCTCACTGATAGTTGAGGGCCGTTCCCATGTGTCCTTAGCCCCAGCCCCATCTGTTGGGCTAAGCAAAATCTTCCTGCAGCTCCAGGAAGTCCGCAGGCCTACAGATAAAATCCTGGTTGCTTGTGCACAGGGAAGAGCCAGAGCAAACAATAACTGGAGGAAGGATAAAAGCGTGAGAACACAGTAAAACCCAGGACTGTGAGCTCACAGGGGCTCCTGGCTGATGACCTGGTGACACAGAGAGAACCAGGGCTGGGACGCAAGGGTCGAAGCCCAAGGGCAAGTTGCTTGGGTTTTCCGCCCCTCCCAGACCTGCTCTATGGTTCCTCCCCTATCCCAGGGATGAGCTGGCCTCCAGCCTGGGCCAGACTCCAGGAAAAGGCAGGGCTCCTGCAAGTCCCTCGCTCCCTACCCCAGTTTGCACTAAGTCCCAGCTGCTTGTTCTGTGGCAGAGGGCAGGGTGACTGCTGAGATGGTACCTCCATCCTCTCCAGTGGAGAGCCACAGCTTGACACTGTGACAGTGGCACAGAGCCATTGCTCTGTAAATAATCGTGGCTGGGGTGAGAGGTGAGGAAGCCAACCTGAGGATCTGAGACAGACACCTGTAATCTCACATTCTGAAAAGCCCAGACCTTCAAATGGAGGTGCTATTTCAATTTTCTCACTTCCCTTCTTCTTTAACCTCAGACAAAGGGGGAATAAACCCTCCTTGATTTGTAGGCTGGGTTCTTTAAAGAGACAGCTTGTTCTTTTCTAAATTTATTTTTTCCTTTTCCTTGGGCCAGACACCAGGGACCTAAAATGGGACTTCAGTACCTTGGTCAGATGGCTCAAAACGCAAAAGTGACTGTAGGGAATATTGTACTACCAATCCATCTTTCCTATGAATCCAAAAGTCAAATAAGTCCACGGAGGGCTTTTTTTTTTACCCTAGAATTTCAGGCTCCCTGAGGGCTAATTTCTCTGAAAGCTGCATTAAACTAATAGCACCATAAAAGGCCCATTGTGAGATGTAATTGGTTTGCAGGACTTTCCTATAAAAATAATAAAAAGACTGCCAAAGGCAGTTTCCAAAGGTCAATTATCTTTGTGTGGCTTGAGTTGAGTGGAGGTCAGTCCCAGAATTCCATTTTATAGACATATTAATCAAAATGGGGCCTGCCCTACCCATCTGACCCCATCAACTAGGAGGCAAGTCACAGGTTCCACCCTTATGCTGATTGCCAAGAGGGTGCTGTGGACTCCTCTTTTCCCAAGAAAAGACTGGCCCATTGTCACCAAAATGAATGCAGAGTTAGATGCTGAAAATTTCAAGCAGAATAAAAGGCAGAAGAGTTGTGTCTTAAGCACAAAGAGGAGAGGATAACTCGATGAGTCAAGCAGGCCATGGGTCAGGCAGTGCCCTTATTGACCAGGTCAGACAGGCCCCATCCCAGGAAGCTGGAAAGCCCATTAGCCATGACCCAAACCAATTCAACTAGCATAAGCAAAAGTAAAGTTAGTTGGTAAAGGTAAGTGGGCATCTCAAGGATGAATGCATCAAAGGAATCAAACAACATCAACTGTACTCTTGCTCTCCACGCCCCCCATTTCTGCACCGTTAGTCCCTGCTCGCAAACTCATTGTCACACAGCAGGCAAGAAGGCATCGGGCCGCCCACGTGGGTCATCTCCCCCACTGAGCTACCTCATTATAAAAGGAGACCCCTTCCACTAGTATCCACATGACAATCCAGGAGGAAACTCTGGTTAGCCCTCTGTGGATCACCTTCTACCCTGGACCAATCTTTATATCCAAGTAATTGCAAGAATATGATTTGCTGAGATTGAGGTCAAATGCTCATCCCTGTCACTAGGAGATCTGGAGAAAGAAGAAATGCAGCACACTTCACAGTTAACTTGACCACATCAAGTGAGGGGAAAAGAGGTTGACCCAAGGACAGGATGCTAGCAAACCAAAACCTATCTTCCCTAAGAAAGCTAGCCAGCTCCAAAATGTACCCTATCAGCCTAACTTAAGGTGTCTTGATTCCAATTATCCAAATATTCCATTGATCAATCCTTCCATCCATTCACCCACCTATCCAACCATTTCTCCATCTATCCATTTAACCAGCAAAAGACTGTTTGAAATAAGTTTTCCTGCTTCTTGCTCCTATTTAAAACAAAATCTGAAAAATAATTGCTCTTGTAGGGCCTCCAGTCCTAGAGTATGCAAGTCTCAATAAGAATACAGCAAAGTTTACAAAAATACACCTAAAAATTAACAATGGTTATCTCTAAGTGATATGCATGACTTCTTTTGTCCCTTTACTACATATCACATTTTCTAATCTTTCCACAATGAAAATTTATTGCTTATGCAATTTTACAAAGAAAACCATAATGATAAAAATCCTCTCAATCTCATTACTCAGATTCTACAAGCACCAGGCAACTCTTCAGGAACTTAACTTGGTTTCCAAAGTCAATTTGCTACTAAAGAGGGAATGGGCTAAACTTTCAAAATACTCAGTGCTTGCTTTTAATAATAATTATACTCTGCCATGCTAGTTTATCCAATCTTTTCTAGGTCTTGGATACAAATTTTCAGCTCACAAGTTGCCAGCCCATCAGCTGGCCTCTCATTGGCCCACTCAGTGTCAACATCTGAAGACCCTGGAGGATGACAGGGTCTGCCTACTCACCGTAGCCCTGCTGTGACTGGCCACATCTGGAGTGAGCCGCAGAGCAAGGGCTCATTAGCAGCTAAGCAAAAGCAGTGCACTTCCTCTCATATCCAACAGGGGGTGTTCTCTTGATGCCATCAGTGCTGTCCACACAGCATGAGAGGGAAGGGTCATTCCTGGGAGCAACCGCAGAAAATGTTCCAGCCAGGGCCAGGGGCTCCATAGTCATTTCCGTATTGGGAATAAAAGTGGAAATTTATCAGACCTTTGAAATAGCTTAAACTTAGATCTTAATGTTTCAAATAGAATCAAAGGGCCTGGGTATCATACAGTACTTCCTATGGAGTCCTTTGTCACACAGGTATGGCGGTCCACATGCATGACCGTCAAAAGTATTTTAAGCTTCTAAATTCAGAGTCATCTAGAAGAGGTAGAATTGCTGGCCAGACAAGGAATAAAATTTTGAAAGGATGTTGTTGCTTCTTGGATGTGAAACTGGAGTGAACGAACACCAGGTTACATATATAATATTTACAGGGACTCTACATCAAATCTGTTTCCCAGGGAAAATGGCTATTACTCAAAAACATACTAACATTTACCATCCCTCTCCTATGATTTATCTGTGTAATTTCAAGAAGTTCCTTCCAACAAGCCTACAAGTTTTTGAAGCCTTTTGGGAAGTTAATGAACAACACTAGCAACTGGAAGAACCTGAGTTTAGCCCCAAGTGTGTCCCATACCTCCTTCCAGGACACCTCTGATCTTTTCTCAGCAATGCCCCAACTGTACCCACACAGAGCATGCCCAGCAGGAGTAGGCACCCCACTGTGATAAACTCATGCACTGTCCCAAGTACCATGCTTTCTGCGTCTGCTAACACTCAAGTTGTAGAAACAGTGGCCAAGTGAGAAAACCCCAGATGACACCAGGAACACATGAAGTAGAGTTCATTTGAACTGAGCTACCTTGAAAGAGGGGAGTCGATTTAACTTGAAGGGCCTCACTTCCACTGCAGAGAAAGCAGCAGCCGGGCAGTGGGTTCTGGGTCAGCTGAGCCATTTCTGGCTTAAATTCCACCTTTCCAGAAGAAATTCCCAAGAGTGTCAAGTGGGCATACTTCTAAACTTGGTGTTAAACCTCAACAGGGAAATAAACCCTGTAGCTATAAATCCCATAAGGAAATAGTAAAAGTGTCCCTGTAGATAACAGCATGGCACATCAATGTTTCCAGAAAAACAAATGTAAGTTGCTGCTCACCTGAAAGGGGAACTGGTGACAGATTCACTCCAACCACTTTGCCGAGCCCTTCATATTAGTGCTCGGAAAGTTCCAGGACCCAGGAGCCTGTTTTCAGACCCCACTTTCTGAGAGGGGTGCCAACCAACCTGGGTTTATTTCTTCTAATGCTCAGAGTAGGGAAAGTGCAAATCTTTCTTTAGAGGTTTATAGAAAACAAGACTGGCTTACTGAGAATATGGCTTTTTTGTTGTTGTTCTTTACAATAACAAGAGGATTTGGATACACACTTGGGTTTATGAAGTATAAATCCTGTTTAAATCTGTAGAAGTTAAGATAGTTCTTTGGAGAAGAAAGCAGCTCCTGACTTGAATTCACTCAGCAATATTCTTTGTTGTTGCAAGATATTGATAAATCTCCAGGTCTTCAACAAGGGGAGTCAAGAATAGGAAACTCATTTCAAATCATATCTCAGGTAGGCGTCTGAGCTGAAATAAGATGAAAGTCATTAATTTTTTTTTTCCTATTAAGCCACCAAGCACAAGTGGAATAGTTCTCTGCTTTCCTTGTTTCGACTGAAATCTGTTAAGCACACGAGCCAAGATTCCCCTTCCAAATCTTCAGAGAACTGCCCAAAATTGTTCTTTTCCTTTTTCCTTAACAAAAACAACAAGGTGTGAACAAAAACCGTCATTTAACATGGTAATTAGTACAGGGAGACATAATTAGCTTCTGTGAGCATTCCTTTCTTGTCTCAAACATGACTGAAGCCAAGGAGGTTTGTGTCTACATATTGCTGTTAGGGTAATAAATGCACATGATGGATAGATGTGTTCTACCTCTCTCGACTTGGTAACATGACATCTCAAATTAATTTCTAAATGATTTCCCAAATCCTCTTTATAGATAACAAGAGCTGGGGAGACAAAATGCCAGCTCAGGCAAATCCTCACATCTGTAAATATAAACAGCCTCATGCCAAGCCTCACTTGACTTTCTGTAACATAACAGAAACGTGGGCAACTCCAGCAAGACTGCCCAAAGGTGACCCTGCAACTCAGGGCCACGCTCAAACAAGCTTGATGGTAACAGACAGTTGAGTTCAGGTATTTACCCTCCAATACCAAAAAGCACACCCCAGCAGCCCAGGCAACACCCAGAACAGGGTGGAACCACACCAGCAGTAGGCTGTGTTCAGATGAGGTCATGCACACTGCTCTAGACTTGGCTTTGCTTTTATTTCATGAAAGCCAAGGTGGTTTGAGCAGAAAATAAAGCTGAGGCTGTGGTTCGCCCGATGATAAGCATGCTGTCCCTCTGACTGCCCCATCCCGTCACCTCCTGTTGTCCACGTTTCTTCCATCTCAAACAAGATACAAGCTTCTTGTCTTCCTCCTACCTTTGCCCCACACCCCTTTTTCTCCTACCTCTCTGTCCATTTCTCACCATCTTCTGTAGTTCACATACTTCAGTTGATTCACTGCAGTCTGGTATTTTTTAACATCAGGAGTTTTAATGAGGTCTTCCCACATATAATCAGTTATTAGGTACAATTACTTCTTTATGAGTAGAATTACCATTCATTCCATCAAGTCTATTAAATTCTTCAAGAAAATGAAGTTGCATAATATTTGTGTTGGAAGTGCTTCCCCTGATGTCTCTGCTCCAAGTTTTCTCCAGTGCACAAATCCTGTCTTTGATAACCCTGATCCATGATCTTCTCCTCCCACTCCACTTAAATACTTAGAAAGTCACCATATGTGAGGCAGCTTTCTGCATTGCCAGTCTGAAAACATCTGTAGAAAGTTCTACCTTACGGTTGCTGGAGACTGTTTCCTAGAGTCAAGTCATAAGAAACAGGAGCTCTATAGAAAATGCCATTCCCCTTCTGAGTTGGTAACCCCCCAACCAACAGGGAATAGTGATCAGCGGAGTGTTGGGCTCAGATAGTCACAAAAGGCAAAGATCACACTGGTAGGCTACGAGGGACTAAGAGGGACCAGAGAGCAGCTCGTTCATGGGCAGCAGCAGTGAGTTGGCACCATGTGACCACTGTCATAGATGAATGACAATCCAACATTGCCAGATTTTTTCAACCTACAAAAGAAACCTTCCATCTGGATTTGTGTGTGAAATTGCTCTGTTTTTGAAAGCTGCCAATCAAATCTGAAAATAGATTTAAACATGATGTAGGCCAAATAAAACACATCTGCAAGCAGGACCCACACCACAAAACATGAGTTGGAATCCACTTCTCTCAAATCTTCTTTTCTATAATCTGGAGGTACGGTGGTTCTTACGACAATGATGAGCTTTGTTTGGAACCCAAACAAAGCTTTATTACTATTGCCCTACACTCTGGCCTGCAGGAGTGGGTAAGTATCTTGCTGAGAGCATGTATTTTCATTTTATCTGGATGTTTTCTTTTTAAAAGCATTTCAATGACACTATCTCCCCGCCAAAAGGCTGTCTGCAAAAATACAAGTTAGATGACTCTAAGTTATTTAAGTAGTAAGCCAACATCATTAGCATATGCTTATGTGTGGCCTTTGGAAATTTATTTAGCCTCCCTCAGTCTCAGTTTCCTCATCTGAAGCAGTATAGAAAGTATCTTCTTTGGTTGAATTTAATAACTACCACCCCTTTCCAGGTGAAGGTGTTGCCAGAATTACTGACTTGCTTTCAAAGAATAGGAAAAGAGTGGTGAAAGGGGAAATTGTAATTTTACAGTGGAGAAACTTGACTGATACTACCTGAACCAAAAGATAAAGGTGAGCACCACCAACGGAGTCATGTGGCCATCACAGATCTCCTGAAATGACAGCCTTGACAAGTAAGGACTTTGGGGTATGAGGAGGGTGCCCAGGAGGTGAGCCGGTAGGTGGATACAATTCAAAGGACTGGTGGGTGGTACAGCTGGATGGTCCATCTTCACACACACAATGATGTTGAAAAGAGAAGAATAATATATGAAAGTAGTAATGCAGAGTGAGTGTGGTTCCCATCCCACAGATCCTCAAGACCTCAAGAGGGTGGTGCATGTGATATTTAACAAGAAAAAGGTCTCCATTCAGGAGGGCTACAGGGAAGCAGAGGCCAGCCAAGTCTCCATTAGGACAGGAGAGGAAGGGAAACTTCCACTCAGAGGAAAGTTCCATATGAGAATATATGGAAGTTTGCTGACCATGGGGAAGAGTTCAGAGGGTACAGAGAAGAAAAGGCAGGATTCAGGAAGACCGGAATAAACTATGATGTGGGGCATGGTAGGATTAATCACAAAGCTCATTGGTTCAAGCCTTGCCTCTAGAAATCAAGTTCTGTGACCTAGGAGGTGGCTTCTTCACTCTGTAGTGATGCTCCATAGCATGTGAACAGGGGTTTCTCCCAGCAGGTACTGTCTGGAAAGCAGCAATGCTCAAGTCTGGCTGAGCACCAGAACCTCTGGGAGCTTTCAAAGTTCCTGATGTCCACACCACATCCAGGCCAATGAAATCGGGATCTCTCAGGAGGGACTCAGACATCAGTATTATCAAAAGTTCCACAGGTGATTCTCACATCCAGACAGGTTTGAGGATGTAAATACCATTCCCAAAGACTATGGGGTGTGTCCAGATATCCAGGTTTTTAAAGTTTCTGAGATGGTGGCTATTACTGCTATTGTTACACTTACTAAATTCCCTGGCACCGTCATAGTGGGAAGGAAGAAAGGGACTTTTTGTTCAAGTCATAGAAACGAACAGTGTTATTTTGGAACCAGAAGAAAGAGTTCCTGGCATTCTGTCTAATATGAAGTATAAAAAAGACTGATCACTTATGTGAAAGAGACAGAATTGACACAATATACTTTAATAGCCATCCAATCTTTTAATATCTATTTAAAGAGCATAATGTAAAGCCTCATAACCCAGGGAAGATTCTTGACCACAGCCATTCAGATAAGTTAAGCAGCTTCTCTGATGCTTATTACCCATTCACCTGACCACTTAGAACAATATTTTAAAACTTCCCAGGCTATTTTTTAGGAGCAAGGAGGTGACTCTGAGATAATAATAAAGCTAACATTCATTGAGCACCTACCACATACACTGTGCAAATATCACTTTTGGTTTCCTGTAATCATCATAACAATTCTATGACAGGGGTAGTATTATACCCATTTTACAAATGAGAATCCTAAGGCTGAAGAGGCTGTTTAACTGGCTCAATATTAAACAGCTATAATCGAAAGGGTGTGGGTTGAAATTAAAAAGCAATATTTGCTTGCCTACGTTCATTGCAACACCATTCAGAGTCAACTGAAGTACCCACTGATGGATGGGTGAACAACGAAAATGGTTCACATACACATGGAACACTGCTCAGTCTTAAAAAGGATGGAAATTCGCCATTTGCAACAACATGGTTGAAACTGGAGGATATTACGCCAAGTGAAATAAGCCAGGCACAGAAAGATAAATACCGTATGATCTTGTTGAACTTGTAGAAGTAGAAAGTGGAACAATGGTTTTACCAGGGCTGGGGAGGGCAGGGAAAGGGAATGGGGAGATGCTGATTCAAGGGTACAATGTTTCCCTTAGACAGGAGGAATAAGAGTTATGAGCTATTGCACAGCAGAGTGACTACGGGGGAAAAAATGTAGACTTCAAAAAAATTGAAATGAATTTCAGTTTGACCCTCATACCATACATAAAAATAACTCCAAATGAATCATAAATATAAATGTAAAAGCCAAACCCATAATAAACTTTTAGAGACAAATACAGACAAAAAAATCATGACTGTCTCATAGGAGGCAGACATAACTTAGGACAATAGAAGTACAAGGCACGTAAGAAAAATAAGAATAACTAGAACCATAATAAAATTTAAAATGTCTGCTCTTCAAAATACATGAAGAGGTATTCAAAATAATGAAAAGGTAAACCACAGGCTGGGGATGTAGATAAGTAGTAAAGCACTTGCCCAGCAAGTAGAAGGCCCTGGGTTCAATCCCCAGTACCACCAACAGAAAATAAAAAATAGATAAGCCACAAACTGAGTGGTTTGTTGTATGCACACTATGCAAAGAACTTTTATAACCTAAAAAGAAAATTTTAAAATGGACTAAAGATTTGAAAAACCTGTCACAAAATAAGACTTATGAACAATCAAAATCACATGAAGAGAGGCTTAACATTATTAGTCATCCGGAAATAGAAATTTAAACTACGTTGAGATACCAACATCTATCAGTTAGAATGACATAAAACACTGCCAAACACTGACCAGGATGCAGAGCAACTGGAGTCCACACGTTGTTGGAAGAATGTAAAATGGTACCATCAGGGAAACAGTCTGGCAGTTTCTTAGCAAGTTAAATGTGCCCTCTCCCTTTGATCCAGCGATTCCATTCCTTGGTATCTACCCAAGAGAGAGATGCACATAGACACATGTCCACATAGAGACCGGTACATGAATGTTCATAGCATCTTTATTCATCCAAGCTAAAAAACAGAGGCTACTCAAGTTCCCACCAACAGGTAAAATAAATAGTGTTATTTCCATATAATAGAATGTTGCTCTGCAATAAAAATGAGTGAATTGTTAATACACACAAAAACATGGATGAATCACAGAAAGCACTGTACAACCTGAAAATAAAGCAGACACAAGAGAGTACATAATGTATGGTTCTATTTATATGAAACTCTAGGAAAGACAAGACTAATCTATAATCATGAAAAACAGATCCACAATTTCTGGAGCTGGATGGGGCTGGGGATACTGACTTGCCAAGGGGCAAAAGGGTATTCTGGGAGGTGAGTGCGGGGGATGATTCTGGCAGAGGTTACTTTGGCATATGCATTTGTCAAAACTTACCAAACTATACATTTATATATAAGCATGTGTATACTTACTAAAGGTCCAGAAGGAAGTATAAAACAGTCGTATTTCAAATAAATATTCAAAATATTTAACTATTAAAAAACCCAAGCACTGACCCATCAGAACAAGTGGAGAGTGTGAACAATTGATTACAGCCAACCCAGGAGAGCAAGCTGAGTGTTAATCAAGAAACCGGAAGTTCCAACGTGTGGTGGGATTAATGATGACCTTTTTTTTTTTTCTTTTTGCTTATCTATATTTATTTTCTAATTTTCTGTAACAATCAGGTACTTTAAAATAAGAAAAAAAATCTATTTGTAATTATAAAAAAGAAGAATGGTACCCTGTTGATGCCACATTTCCTACTGTTATAAAATTCTAATGGATCACAAAACCCTAATGGAACTTTTAAATAATAGATATGAGAAATGGTATACTAAAACGGCATTGAATTAGAAGTTCAAAATGGATAATGCAATAAAAATATTTTCCACCTATTACAAAGAAAATGGTGAGATATATTTTAAGTTATGACAATTTTAATATTTTAAAATGCTCTCCCTTTGCTTCTATCCCATCCAGATCTCCACATAATTGATCATGTTTAAGGGAGCAATAGTATCTTTTCTTCAAATGGTCCCGCATCTGAAATGCCATCCCACTCAAAATTCATTTTGGAGTATTTTCCTGGGGTTCTCTTGTCCCAGGTCATCTTCAGAATCTTTCTGTGCAAATCAGGAAACCAAATGATAATTATCAACTCTGGGTAAATTTTTATAGCAGAATTACAGCCATGACAGGGAGAATTGCTGCCATCTTTTCCTAGCACAACTACCACGGTCTCTGTGGCTTATCACAACAACAAACCTTTGCTCTGAGCAATTTTTCAGAGGTAAGCACAATAAAAACCTGGCTATAAGAGCAGTCGCTGAGAAGCAATGATCAGCAAATAATGACCAGGGAGTCCCCTTTATCATGCCCCTCTCTATTAACAGGGAAACCATACCAGTTCCCCACCAGCCCAATTGGGAGTCAATAGATGGTTTAGCAACAGGACTTCTTTCTGAAACTCAGAAAACCCTAGGGTAAAATCATGCTACTGTATGATCCCCTAATGTTGCTCTACAATGCAGCTGAAATTTGTGATTTTAAAAGCACCTCAGCCCACTGCGAGTTCACAGTTATCTTTAATGATTTGCAAATCTCAGTGTTTTTAACAGCTCTTTTTTGTCCATGGAAACACCTGCACCTAAACAGTTATTGCTTAGAACACCCCGGGCAATTGGGAGGTGGCATAAATGAGAGGCAGTGACAGTACCCCCCCCTTCCCAGCCTCAACTCACTGCTCCTCCCTTTGAACATAAGCAAACCGCATCTACTCGAGCTCCCCATCAGCTCTCAGAACCCTCTTCCATCCTAGCTCCTGGGACCTCTGCCACAGCAAAGGCAGACCACCCTGCTCCATTACATGCAGGAAAAAAACAAGATGGTGGCAGAGGCCACCAGGGTCTTTCCCTCTGCTGACTGGAGAAAGATTGAAAGCTCTGACTTCTGAAGGTGAAAGGAGCCAGATACAGTGGTTCAGACCTGTAATCCCAGTTACTGGGAAGGCTGAGACAGGAGGATTGCAAATTAGAGGCCAGCAACTTAGTGAGATCATGTACTGGGGGAAAAAAATTGAAGCTCAAAGAGCACTTTGTCCCCAGACCATACTATAAGAAATATAGAGAATTTTTCATAAGGCACTTGATGTGCCATTTCTGGAAGATATTCAATTATAAATTATATTACAAAATCCAGCTTCATCTAGACATTTTGGTGTTCTCAACCCTATAATGAAGATTAGACTCACTTTTATAGTTGATACATTGTATATAACAACCTTTCATCTCTAATTTCAAAACATTAGGCCTCTCTCACTAAAAAATAAAAATAAATAACAAAAAGGATTAGGCACCTCTCATGTAATGATAACCATGGCAGATGTTCATTGAGCCATCACTGTGTGCCTGATATTGTTCTACGCTTACATACGTTAACTCATTCAATCTTCAACCCTTTGTTACAATGAGCCAGGCTCTGAATCCAGAAGCAGTCTTCAGAGTCTTCACCATACTGAGATAAAGTCAAGAACCCCAGATTCTACTCCCCGAGAGAAGTGAACCCCTCATGAAGCCACCCAAGAACTCAGAATGAAGTTCGCTTATGGATCTACTTTAGAACATCTCTGGAATGATGGGGAAATCTTCAGTGTTGTTTCTTCTGTCTAAACAGAACGTAGCTGGCTCGGGGAATATATCATCATTTTTCTTTTCAAAAATGGAAATGGCACCACTGTGATTTTTTTAGATTCAAGCGCTCTTGGTAAATTCTCTAGGGGACCTTCACATACTTCCTATAGTGCCCAATCACTGATAGCACACCTCACCATAGGGTCACCATGTACAATGGAGGTTGCTCTCTATCTGCAGAGTTCCTTCACTGGGCCCATTTGGGAGAAGCAGCAGAGGATGATACTACCTGACCCTTACCACCCTCATTTCTAACATTCACCACCTGCAGATTTTGTCCAATTGCTGCCACCAAGCTGCAAGAACCTGCTTTGTCGGCAGAGAACCAGAGGGTCCCTCCAGAGCAGTCCTTGATCAATGATTGACAGCATGGGGATATAAATACCTCAACTCCCTTAACCCTGATGGGGAGAACGCTGGGATGTTATGACATGGTCTCTAGAGCTCCCTGCAAGATGGAGCCAAAGTCGTCTATCATGGAACTGAACCTGAGATCACATCCTTGTTTGACTTCCTTCCCTTGCCTGTCTCATTTCTCCACTCTCTTCCTGGTTTTCCTGGGATGACTTCATAAAATATTACCTTCAGGACCATCAACATCTTTGGTCTGCTTCTGGAGACTCCCACTTGACAGAGGACACTGGCCATAGGATATCCAGAGGATCCAACTTCCCTGTATAGTCTGAACAAACATCTTGGGTCATTAACACTATTGTTTTCAAGGGGGGAATCTTGGTCCCTGTGTGCAAATGGAATGTTCTACAGATCCACTGACACTGTTCTCGTTCCTCCTGAGTGACTTACTACTCAACAATTTTAAAAATTACAGAGATCAAGCTATTGTGAGAGAGGTGGCTGGTGTGTCCTCACACAATGTGAAAAGGTGAACTGGTGCCCAAATAAATGTGGCTTTGACAAAAAGTAAACACAGTGGGTTCAATGGGTTAAAATGTTGTCTGGCAGCTTGAGAGCCAAACGGATCCCAGTGCTGAACAGCTCCATCCTCAAGCAGGAGGCCTAGAAAGGAGAATCCCAGATGCCAGCCCCGCCCCTTCATTTCAGTCTTGGTTCCTCTGAATCAAATCCTTATGTTAAACATTTCTCAAGGTAGTTTTAAACTCTAATTACATTCTCTACCAAAGCAAAGATCAGAATCTCTATAAAGGTTCTTTTTTATTTTTTATGCTTGTTTATTGGCATGTCTCTTTGGAATAGATTTTCCTACCTCAGGCCTGAAAAGAAACTCCACATAGATATCCTTCTCAAAACATTTTTAAGTTCTTGAGAGTCTGCTCTTCTTTTTCACATCGTGCAATGACTCGTTGATGAAGAATAATTAAAAATATGTTCTTAGTAATGAGAAGGAGATGCACTGCATCTCAAAAATATTTTAAAATATAAAACCTTCAAGGGTACAGATATCTATAATAAAGAAATGAAGATCCAAAGCTTCATTGATACAGAGTATCTAAAACTGGTACATTTCAAATCAACTGATGTGGTTGCAACAAAAAGGTCTGCTTTGTGTAATATGGCAGCCTGATTGAATAGAAAAATGATCTGCCAATATCCACGGTCCAAGTGAAACATCTTCACTCTTCCATGACTATGATAGTTCCACATTCCTTTCCATCCTGGAATCTGGTCACCTGATTTCCCTAAATAAGTCTGATCCAAGGAATATAAAAGAGATTCTGCCAAAATGTTCCAGAGCAAATTTCATGAGCTGTTTAACCTGACCCAGCCAGCAGCTTCCAGTTAAGAATTTGCTCTGGATGTCTTGTTGAGGGGAAATCCACCCCCGGTAAAGCGAGGCCCTGTGGGTTTGGCCACTGAGATGATGTTGTCCATGGGTATCCTGTTCTTGTTTCTGTAAGAGAGGAGGCGAGAGTTAACTTCCTTAACATCTATTTCCTCTTCTAAGTTTGATATTCTAGTAAGTTCCAAGGGTTAGTTTGTCACCAGAAACAATGTTGATTAAAGTTTCTAGTTTTAGATGAGGTGGTTGTGTAAATCTAATTAGGTGTTTGCTGATAACAGAATCAGAGAACGACAATTAAATGTGAAATGTGCTCTCTAATGTTGATCTAAATATGAACAGAGGACCTCATTATCGCTCTAACACTGGGAATTCAGTGGCTTTCTGACTTGTAATCATCTTTCTGTTTTAAAAAACATTTGTTTAGTCCCAAAGATCAGTCAGAAGAATCTTTCTCTTGACTCAATTATAATGACAGATTCATCATTTATTCACTGGTACATTCCAAAGTTCTGGTGAAACTTATAAATGAGGTATCTTCATCAAAATTGGACATTTATAAAATAAAAATTTTCCCTTAACTCCAGACAAGCAACAGTTATTACTCGAAACAGCTTAAGATCCAACAGAAGTTGGGGAAGATAAATAAGTATTTTTTTTAGAACAGATCAAAGGAATCATACCCCAAAATCTACAATGTGTTTTCCATATGGATCTCCTTTGAACACACACACACACACACACACACACACACCTGAAGAGTTAGCTTAGATTTATACAAGTTCCCTATTGTGTCACTAAGGGTCTTACAGAAAACACCAATGGAATCCATTTTAAACAAAAATTAAGCAAATTAAACTACGACTAAAACCAAAATCAATTAGCTCAGACAACTATGATGATTTACCCTAGGGGAATGAATTCTGCCTTTTGGAAAAGAATCCTACTGGTACTGCAAACTCTAGACCAGCCGGGGGGCCTGGGGTGTGGGAGTCAGGAGCAGGAGGGGTGTGAGTGTGGACCAGCAAGTGATAAAAAGGGTGTCTGGGGAAAATGAGAGAAGGAGGAAAGGTAAAAATGATATGAGTTGCTATTTTATAAAGGGCATGTGTGGGGAGAACATCCACAGGGAGGAGTCTAGATTATTCCATTTGGAAAGATCCTGGAGAGGATTGGGTAATCAACCCAGCTGTCTCTTAGCAGAACTGATTTCATTATTGTGAAAAACCATCCTCCACAAATAGGACAAAAGCTTTATCCTTGAGTGGATCCAGCAAAGAGGGCTCCTCCATATACTTTGGCAACTTGTCTGGCTTGTGATTGGTCTTAACGCGGGCAGCGCCTGCTCCCCCTTCCCCAGCACTCTCTTGCCTTAAATAACCTAAATTTTCCTTTCGGAAGGAACTTAGGCTTAATGCTTCTGGCTTGGTCTAAGCTGACTAATGGGAATACTGTCTCCTTTGCATTATCTTTTTAATGTATTTATAGACCATTATAATGACTCCCTGCAGCCTTCTTCCCTCCAGTCTAAACCTTCTCAGCACTTTCGTTCTTGCCTCTGCATATTTTTCTTCAGCACCTTAATTTTTTTTTGCTGTGCTCCTAGGAACTCGTCTGTCTACCGGTGGATGGATCCCCCAACCAGATAGATCTACCAGTGGAACCCTAAGCAGGTCAGAGTGGCTACAAGTGGTGAGCATTTAAACACAAGAAGAGGACTGTGCAGGAAAAGACTCCAGAGCAGCGTCCCTCAGTAGGTCTTTCTGCAGTAATGGAAAAGCCCTGTATCTAGCCCCTGGGCACATGTGGCTACTGAGCATTTGACTTTTGGCTACAGCAACTAGGGAACCAAATTTGTAATCTGACTTAAGTGTGATTTATTTAAATTTAAATAACCATCAATGGCATAGGGCTGGGGCAGCAGTCCTAGTGGATGGGCCATTGAGTAGGGCGGAGCCAGCAGAGAGGTCACTCAACATGCTGTGTCCAGCAAACAACGGGGTGGTCAGTAAGGTCAAAGAAGATGAAGCCAAATCCCAGAGCAAAGGCAGGGAACTGAACTAGCTCTAGGAAGATAAATTACCATTTGGCCAAGCCAGCCATTGAGAACTGTGTCCTTTAGACCACTAGTCTTCAGCTAAGGTTTGTAAACCCTTGAAGATGAGTGAGAATGATCTGGTAGAAGGAAAGTATTGGAGATTCTACTTATACTTTTATCTTTAAAATTAAAAAAAAAAAACTACACCTTATCAAGTTGCAAAATGATGATAAGATCTGCAAGTAATTTGTAAATTAAAATATATCAGAGGTAAATTTAAAACTATTCTAAAAAAGTTTTATTTAAAAATTATATATATGAATGAGGGAAACTGAAAGTTCAAGAATCTTTTACTGATCAGTGAGAACAATGAAAAAGCTTCAAGACCACTCAGCTAGTCACCAGCCTCACGTGGGAACTGGCCATGTTGACATTTTATATGCAGTGCCTCCACGTCCTCAGAGAAGCCTATAGTGTTGCTACTACACTATTAGTTTAATTCACATCATGAATCTCGGTGATTCTCAAACTCCGTGTACATGAAAATCATCTGCTGGGCTTGTTAAATCATACATTTCTGAGGCCCAACCAGAGCCTGCTGGATCCAAATATCTGGAAACGGAGCCTGGGAACTTGTATATTTTCTAAAACGTCACTTGAGATTCTGATTTCTACAGTGGCTAGCCCACCCATTAAGACAGACATATCTGAATTACTGCAGTATTTTACTCTACCAAGAAGTTGGCATCTGCATGAGGAATGGGGGAATATTCTGATTTATAAGAAGGGCAGATTTTTACTGGCAAATGAATTTGCATCCAGTTACTTTATATGCAGTTTGCCACTAACAGATCATGGGCAGATGAACTCGAACCATATTTCACCATGTCCCTGAAACATCCATATGGATGAAATACCAAATATGACTTTCAACCCATCATATGAGTCATACAGAATTAAATGGCAATGTCATGCATTCAAAACAAGTTTCAAACCTGTTGATTCATACACATGCCCCAGCCTACACCCCTCACCCTGGAAACAAGCAAATGATAATAACAAAGAGAGGGAAGGTTTACTTCTGAACCCCAAAATGTTAACCTCACGTTTGCATTGTCATCTGCTAGGAAAAGACAAACTCACGTCAGCCCCACCACAGATACTGAAGTAAGTCAGTAGACAGAAGATCTTTCAGAGACAGTTGATCTAAAATGTAGAAACTGTTAGAATCACAGTGGTACAGCTGTGTTATTTAAAAGAACGGCTTTATTAAGCTCTGCTCCCTTGGCAAAATTTAATTGTAAATATGTTTAATTGTAAATATGTTTAATTGTAAATATGTTTAATTGTAAATATGTTTAATTGTAAATATGTTTAATTGTAAATATGTTTAATTATGGTTTTAATTGTAAATATGTTTCAGCCTGTACAAGGCTGATTTTGAACCTCATTTGCAAACATAGTCATGGTTGGTTATCTCCATACTGTGATAGAGTGTGGGGGCCATCATAGTATGCTTCCCTGTGCCATGTTGGATCCATAGGTGAGCAGATATTAGTGGATCCCTTTTAGGGTCCTAAGTAGGGCCCTCAGGATTGGATGAGACACCGATCTTGCTCTGATCCAAACTCAGTGTCCTGTGTCCCAGTGTCCTGTGGAATGTCATTTGTTCACCCTGCAACTTAGTTTATCCTAAAGAAAGCTGCAACTCTGTGAGTATTCACCAAATATTTTCTTATGAGCAGATAATCAGTACAACGAAATTAGAACATTTGACCAATTCTTACTTCTCCATGAGTTCTTTACGTTTCTGAGCCAGGTATTTCTTCTTTAAATTCATCAGTTCATTGCCAAGTTTCTCGATCTCATACTTATATTCTTGGCTCTGTGACTCATACATATTCAATTCTGAAGACAAAACCTAACGCGGCAAATAAAGCAGCATTAGCCAAAAGATCCCAAGTGAGACGACATCCTTTTCTGAAAATCCTTTTTAATTTACCTCAGTGGAGCTAAAGCACAAAACAATGCCCAGGTTTAACAGGTAATCTGCATGCTTCCCAGCATGAGTCCGTGACTGCGTCAACACCTGGCTGAGGGCTGAAGGCTCAAGGCTCATAATCCAGTAACAAACTTAAATGAGATGTCATTCCCCTGATTAAAAAGGAGAACTCTCCAGAAACATTCAAACTGGCTAAGATGGATGGTATGTGTTTCAAGGAATACTGTGATTGGACACAGAAAAACTCCCAGACACATAGTCTAAAACTACTTTTAAAGCCTTTAAAAAAAAAAAAAAACCTCAAGAAAAATATCACTTGGGAATGTGATTCATTAGAAGATTATGTTAAGAATTCTTTTTTTTTTTTTTTTTAATTTGGGGGATTGAACCCAGGGGTGCTTAACCACTGAGCAACTTCCCCAGCCCTTTTTATATTTTATTCAGAGACAGGGTCTCCCTGAGTTGCTTGGGGCTTCACTAAGTTGCTGATCCTCTCACTCATGATCCTCCTGCCTCAGTCTCCCAAGCTTCTGGGATTATAGGCGTGTGCCACCGCGCCCAGCAAGAATTATTCTGAAATCATCCTGCCACCACCAACTAGGCATTTAATTTATGTGTTTGGCAAGGTCATTCTGCCAAATGCCTGTGACCTCTTTCCTGTGTACTTCAGGGCTATTGATAGTTCCCCCTTCATTGTAGCACTGGGACCCTTACCTCTAAGAAACAGAGCCATTACGTGTGCACAGGAGAGCCCAGCGTGAGACAGGCTGTGATAAGAAGCCACCGCTATGTGCAATAAATGTTGCTGGTCTCATGCTGGACAAGAGTAGGAACTGATTCATCCAGACTGGACAGAAAGCATGCCGGAGCTAGGTGTGCTTCCCACCAAACCAAGCCAGGAAAGGCAGCCTTTTGTTCTAAGGCGCATGCAAGAGATGCCATTTATTTTTCCTCTTGCTCACTGTTTTAAAGATCTGCATAAAAGGGAGAGATTCACCTTTTGGGTGTTCATCTGCTTCCCAACTCTTTTCTTCTTTGTTTCTGTGAAAATGATTCTGACTTCACTCTCATGAGCTCAAGAATGTGGTTTTCATGTTGGAAGAAAACCTGTCTCAATAGTTAAACGTCTAGAAACAAAGATCCTATTTCTAAACAATGATTGAGGAATTTCCTTGGAGTCCAGATAATGGTGTTGAGCTGTCCAGACATCTGGGGTACCACCTCCTTGAGAATATTTCATTCTGAGCAAAAACATGATTTCCTGAGATAAAGGGTTAAAATAACTGAAGGTCCGCGTGAGAGCCATCCAGAGCTAAGTGAGGATAAGACATGCACTTTTCTAATCTACATTCATCCTGAGAAAACAAGAAAATAATTTTCTATTTTTTTTGAAATATTCAATTGTTTCAAGGAACAAAAATATTCAAAAACATACGCCTCATGCAAAAAACTCAAATTATGTCTCAGAATATTCACATGAAATGAACATTCAGAGTAATCTGGAAATCAATGTTCTAATTAGACTTCTGTTTCTTCTGCCCTTTATACTAAAAGGACGTTATTATACAAAGCCCTACTTTTGAAAGGCTAGTGCTCTATCAGTAGGGCGGCATCTATTTTATCCCAGGTACAGAAACAATGACGATTACCCTCACTGGGGAGGTAAGTACCAGAAGGTCAGTGGGTGGTGCTGCATCGTGTGACTGTGTGGGTGCAAAACTTCCCTGGCACACCAAGAACATGGAATACTTCTTTAGGGGGTAAAGCTCAAAACATCCTATGAGCACAGATGATTTTTGAGAAAACTTACAGAAGGCATGTAGAATAGTAAAATAGCCTATCTCCCCATCTGCAGCTCTTCTGTCAGTCAGAAGGGAATTATGCTAACAAAATTCTTGCATGATTTTATTTCCCTTTCATGGATACTCATCTGACACAGGGTCATGAAGCAAGGGCGTGGGTGCTGGGGAGGAGCCTGCGCTTTGAGTTCATTTCCGCTGGAACAGCAGAAACCTGCTTTGGCATGGGGTTCAGCTTCGGTTGTTAAAGGTCTGCACTGGTCCTTTCCTCCATTCAAGTTCTCTAAATCATCTTGCAATCATACACATAAACCCTGTCTCCCCAAATTTCCATTGCCATGACTTTCATCTTCTCTTCCCCCGACTCTTCACTCACATGCTTATCTACTTCTGGAAATGGAGAATCGTGGAGTTCAATGAGCTCCAAGAAAGCAGATCTGGTTAGAGCGTGGCATATGGGAGACCAGCTCACTGTGCCACTGCAGTGGACAGGTCCAGGTGTGTCCCTTAAATGTAGACACCCTCTGACCAGCCAAGATCAGAGTCTGCCACTTACTTTAAGCTGCTTGGTCTTCTCCCGCAAGGTGTGCCGGTAGATCTGGAGTTGTTCCGCAGCTTCAGGGCCCGGCTGCCGGGCCAGGATGTGCTTCAGTTCCACGTACAGCTTCTCCTTTTCCTGGTGGAGAGCATAAGCCCAGAGCGGGGATAAACAGTCATGCCAAACAGGGAAAGCAACTTTCCCAGGCCCTGGGGATGCTTCGGGGCCTAACTACATTCAGCATGAGTCAAACCAACCCATATCCAGGGCCCAGGATATGCTCAGTACTTGGATACTAATAACAAGACAAATGAATAAGTGAAAGTCCCTTTCTTTACCTGGACACAGGGTCACATGACTGAGATCTCAGCAAAGTATTGTAACCAATGAAAGCAGGCAGTAACTGGGACTGAGTTGCTGGGGGAGGTTTTGCAAAAATGTCATGTGAGTGTCCCCTCTAAACACAAGTAGGAGTTTCCCCCAAGCTAAGAGAGAAAAGAACTTTTTAGGCCAAAGTTCTATGATAGTACAGGGCTACAGTGGGTCCAGCTTAGGCCAGAGCACAGGGCAAGAGCAGTGAGAAGTGCACAGGGTGAGACCAGGCTGTGTTTGGGACCACATCCTTCAGGCTACTGGACACCAAGGATGAGCTATGCCTGCGTTTGTCTTTGGAAGAATAAGTCTAGAGGGCAGAGACTGTCTGGGGCCCAGCACAAGCAGAGGATGAAGAAAGCTGTCTCTCAGGCTCCGAGGAAGGAAGGGAAGCACATATGAAGACAGTGCGGAGGGAGAATCTCGGGGATGCAGTAAATGATCAGACAAGTGAGGAAGGACAGGGCGGGGCCAAAGTGACTCCAGAGTCTCTAATGTGGGGCCCTGCGGTCAGGAAGGGGAGAGGTGATAGTGATGAAGGCAGGGAGGCTAGAAGAGGAGCAGATGTCCTTCAGGGAAAGGTTCCTGCCAATCAGAGGGTAAAGTCATGCTGAACCCTCTGGGGTATCTGGGAGAGGAGCTAAAACGCCGGCCAGGATTGAGGAGCAACTGACTAGCTGGGTCAGAACCGCTGGATCTTTGAGAGAATAAGGATAAAAGGGGCAGGTAAGGAAGAGAAATCAGAGAAAGGAAATGAGAGAGAGCTGTAAACAGTCCCCAAACCAAGAAAAGGCAGATGTTTTACAAAGGAGGAATGATTTGAGTGGACAGTGGCCTCAAGTGAGGTACACAGAAGCAGCAGAAGGACTGCCAACAGCCTTTGGCATGGTCATTGGGACTTCATGGCTGATCACACTCTGAAAGGCTGCAGGAACATCTGGGGAGCAGAAGCCACAGGTTGAAGAAAGTCAGTCCTTTAAGAAATACGCTGATGTGGTAAGAAAAAAAAATCTGGACGTGGGTTGAGGGATGGGTTTGGTAAAAACCAGGAAAATGAGGCAAATTGGGCAAATTTGTAGGACTGTAAGGTAAAGGATTCCCTGGAACCCTCAGCAGATCAGGTTCCCATACTAATGGATATAAACAATAAACAATACAGAATGCTCATTTGTATCCTAGAGTTTAATTGATGGTCATGTGTTTTCAGGTATCACATACAAGCAAAGACATTTTCCTAATTCTACAGTCCTAAATCTCTAAAGCACAATAATTTGAGTAAACATTGATAAAGACTAGTGTGGCTACTCGTTAGTCTTTGTACATATTTACTTCCTTATGATAATTACATTTAAAAAAAAATAAATATAAGGATTCTTGTTAAATAAAACATCCAGTCAAATGGAAACTAATTTCTACCTAGAACTAAGTAATCTTGGCATTGTCCTCAAATAATCTATTTTTTTTTTTTTTTTTTTTTTGCCATGGCACTTAAAAACCATTAAAAAAAATGGGTAAAATTCATTAACTAGGCACTGTTGCTATTTGTTTCAGTTTTTCTTTTCTCTCAGCCAAATTATAGAAACTTAATTATAAAGACATAGCTCTACCTACAGAAGAGTGTTTTCAGCATAAAATGGGTTGGATAGAATAAACTTCTGGAGAAATATCTTTTAAAAAAAAAAAAAGGTACTTGCCATTTAAGACATAATTCCGGAAATGATGAGGAACCCCAAAAGCCTGTGCTAGAGATAACCTGAACAAACAGAATTAGAAAGTGGCGATCTTCCTGTCACACCTTACAAAGCCATCTTCACGGTAAGTGGATATAGCAAGCAATGAGAAAGATATCAGGAGGTGAGTTTATTTTCTATAGCCACTTAACGCCTGCTCTGTTGAAAAAATAACAACTCTGACAAGGCTTCAAGATTCAATTTGGAGAGGGTAATACGTATGTGGAGTGAAACTGTTTTGTCCCTTTCTTTCAGCCTGCCTTCCTTGATTCCAGAGTATAGACAGACTAGAAAAGCAGAGAAGCCCCACAATGATGAAGAGGAAACAATCTAGTTTGGGATATGATAATGTCTTAAGCTGAAAAGACATCTTACCATGAAATGTTTCACGTGTGTAGGTAGGGAGTAGAGATACACAGGGAAGAAAGTTTGGAGGAAGTGATTATTGTTACCTCACTTCATCCCAAGGCCACAGTGGGAATTAAAGGTGCATCCAAGGTTCCTCAACCAGTCAAAAACCTAGCTGGGATATAGCCAAGAATCACTTTTCTCATATAACTCTCCCTCTGGGGCTGGAAGGCATGCAATCACTCTGAAAATCTGGATCCAACTGAGCTACAAAATTCCTGAAGACAACGTGATAACATTAATAGAAGAACTGAACCCAAAGGTGCCATCAGGTTCAAAGCTGGTAAAGGGTACAGGAGGTAAAAGACGACCAACTCTGTCCCTGACCACATCTTCTATCAAGAAGTGCAGTCTTGATATGGAGAGAATGTGTTGTCAAATGTGGGTTGGCCTCTCGGGAAGGGAGTGAGTGCAACGGCGCCCCTTAATTCAGACACCGGGAGCCAGGTTCTGTGACGCAGACTGGATTTATTCAGGAAGTGCAATAGTTTATATATGGAGTGAGAACCAATCATATTAATGAGACAGCCAGGCCACTGCTCAGGTCACATGCTTACAATACCGAACTACAGGGGAGAGCAGACTTCTCCTGGGGACCAGGAAGGCTCAAGAGGCATTGGGTCATCACAGAGTGTACCCATGTGACATGAAGACAGCCCAGTGTTCTGTGCTCAAGTCCAGTCCATACCTTGGATCCATGCCTGGTACCCCAGGATTCTCCTCCTTTTCCCCCTTTTTCGCCATCATAACCTGAGTTAACATGACCTGTCTAGTCTCAATTTTTGAGGTTCTGTTACAAAAGCAGCGAATACATAGAAATGATATTACAATGCCAGCAAGGGAAAGGCCAAATAGCACAATATTTACAGGATCAAATATGGAGGTGATTTTATTCCATAATCATGTAAAGAAAGAAGCATTTAGTACAAGCTGGGCTCGGGTTTCATTGATTGATATGATCGCATGACCTAGTTTGAGTGTTAAGTTCTGAAACCGGGCGTTCCAAGGACCCCTTAAATATGTGCTTAATTCTTGCCTCCACTGAGTCACATTGTCAAGTGTTGCCATAGTTTCACAACAACATGTTGTGGGATTACATTGTAAATGTTTTGTCATTTGCATGTTATCCATTCTTTCATTTGTGAGATCTATTTGTTGCTGCAAATTTAGGATACCCCCTTGTATTAGTGTATTAGTGTATTAGTTTGGTGTTGAAGAGCGAAGGCTTTAAGAATGATGCTGTCATTCACTCTTTCCTGACTTATTTCCAGTCCCCTGCCCCTGCAAAAGCTGTAGAATGAATTGAAATGGATTTATTTTAAAGAATAACTGAGCAACCCCACAGTGAGGGCCCACAATTATGGAGAAACATGAAGAAACTGAATGACCATTAAAACTAAGAACTCAAAGTCAAAGAGTGCTGAGAGCTAAATAATCCAGGACAGATGTTGTCCATGTGTCTGTGGAAAGAGAATGCCAAGTGACGTCGGGGGCTGTGATGTGGGACGCAGGAAGAGTTGCGGCAATGGCGGGCATTGGCTGGAATGCACGACAGGCTTTAGTGTGGGTGGATTTTGGTGTACGTTTCCAGTGGAAACCCTAACTGATAAAACCAAAGTGAAGTCTGGTCAGCATTAACATTCTAACCATGTGTCTCATACAAATTTTTATTTTGGGAGAACGTGCTAGTAATTTAGATAAATATGGAGAGTTTGATGGATTGAAGGTCTTAAGTACGATTGTCTTCCAATTTATTTCTCTCCTAACCCTCTACAAGGGCCAACCAAGCTCTTCAAACATTGTGCAATGGTGTGTATAATAACCCCATTTAGAGACAAAGCATGCAATTCTATTATAAAGAGAATCTATCTTATACAACAGAGACTCATTAGCTGTCCAATGTATATTGTCTCCATAAGCCAGCAGTGGCAGAACCAGCTGCCTCATAATACATATCCTGTCCTTCTTCATTAAGCCACATCCATTTCTCTTTAAACTCAGTCAATTAATTCGTCACTTGGTTAGAAGCGCCATATGTCAATGAAACATCATAAGAAAATCATAAATAGTTTATTTCCTCACCAACAAAAGATTGCATCTTCAGGTTAGCATTTATTTATTCAGAGTTTGTTCATAATGCACAACCATATTACTTAGTAGCACGCTTCACTATTTTATGAACAGCTATGTTGGAATAAAGCTAGACTATTTACACCAAGAGACTAGTTTTCTCTTTGGCTGAGCATACGAGCACCACCATAGAATGTCCATCCTTGAAGTGATTTTCTCTACCTAGACTTTTCACCCTCTCTGTTGGACAGAATGTCAGACAGTCTTCAACTCCAAAAGGAAATTCCAGATGCAGAATCACTCAGACTTTAGGCATTTGTATTTTACCTGACATAAATTAAAAGTCTACACTGTGAAAAACCTATGCAAATAAGAATTCATGCTATGTTGGGAACAATTCAGAGGAAGAAACTGAGGTGCTCAGAGAAGTCCTTTCCCTACGCAGCTACAGTTGGATGATCATAGTCTGTTTAAACTTTCTGCCTTTTGCTTTGTATATTCAGCTGAAGACAGAAGGTTGTTCACATTCAGCATGTACTTCAACACCCCTTCTTCCTCAGCTCGCCTCCTCAAAGCAATAACTGACCAAGAGGAACTAATTTATTCTGCTTTCATTCGAATCTATGTTTGGCAAATGCCAGTGTGTTGATTCCACTCACCCTAGAGTCATCATTTTGCCTGGGCAAGAGTTGGGAATAATTGCCTGGCCCCTTGGACCAGCTGACTCAAGGGAAATAAGAGGCTTTCCTCCTGAGCAGAGATGCTCACATATCTAACCCACCAGGGCAAAAGCCACCGGCTCAGATGCCAGAGAACTAGATGCTCCAAGGAAAGATATTCCATCTGGCCTTTGCACTAACTTCATTCAGTGGATTCAAGATGAAGTTGATTAAAACATAAAGATCTTATAACCACTACTTCTGAAATAGAAAAAAAAACTCTACTTCACAGAATCGACAGAAAAGCAGTTTTTTAGAATGTCAACACATCATCCGTGGACCTACTACAGTATTTAATCTTTATGAATTCATTCTTTCTCTCCCATTGAATTATGAGCCTTTGCAGTCAGAGGCATGATGGATCTCCATGTATACCTCCTACCTACTGTTGTGCTGGACTCAGTCTGGGTGCTCAATAATTTTATTGATTGCAATTTTATTGACAGTAAACTATGCCCATTGTATTTTAGTAGCATATATATCAATAGAGTCACAGATATATTTGTGTTAGGAACTTTTATTCAGATCAGACCATTGGCTAATATCTTCCAACAAGCAGCAATTGCATATTCCTCCCTGGAGAGCTGGTACTGTGGGCCTCATCTCTTTAAACTATTGTGTTTATTGTGGATAACTCAAGAAATCACTTGATGTACAGCTTTGATCTTTTATTTAAATGTTTATGGAGGTTTTCTGATAGTTCATGTGGTTTCAAATACTTTTTTCTAGTTCATCGGACTTGCAAATGTATTTAAACTAATTGGCTCTGAAACCAGTACCTGTATGTGCATGTACATACTGATCCATATAGATACAACAACATGATCATGCCTCTTAAACTACCTTCCTCAACTGAATAACACGTTGAGCTTTTAAACAACTTCCTTAAAGAGAAATTCTAATTGCACACATAACTCTTTTCCAGAACTTTTTTTAAAGAATACGTCTTGGCCTTTGCTTGGTTTCTGTTTCTTTTCATTTCCCCGATGACTGTCCATAATTCTAAACAAAAAGTTAAGGCCAGATTTAAAATTTTAAGCAAATTACTCCCCAGTCCCATATAAGTGCAACTCTAGAACACTGCCTAATATATCTGGAAGTGCCCGTTTTCATTAGCAGAAAAATAAATTAGAAACTGTACATTTCTATCCATCTTTAGAAAAGGAAAAAAATAATGGCTGATAACATGGGGCCTTCTTGTTTATTGGCTTTATAACAAAAATGTCAGCTAAACTGAACCCTGGACCTATCTTGTTTATGATGTCATGAAGTGGTAAAGCCCCCTGGAGAGGGTGGGAGATGCTGGAATTGGGGATGAAACTAAATTACACAGCCGAATTCTCCATGAGCAGGAAACTAGTTGGTTACACAGTGGTTCTTGGCTCTGGATATAGATGATTAAGTGTTTTATGAGGCATAGGAGAAATTTGCATGCACTAACCTTCACCATTTTTGCAACAATAGGAAAAATGCTTCTGGCACTTTCTGATATAAGCAACACAAATTTTCTTGAGATCCTTTTGCAAAGGATTTTATTTCCAAAATGCAAATACATATTTCTGAGATTCTGCACAAGTATATAATTCCCTAGATTAGTCTAAACTTTTTTACTAACTTTTTTTAGACTGCTTGCTTCACCTTTGAATCTTACCTAGTAATTGAGTGCATGTGAGGTATTTGCTCATAGTGAATCATGATAGTGTTGATTTTTTTTTTTTTTTTTTTTTTTTTTTTTTTTTTTTTTTTGTACTGGAGATTGAATCCAGGGGCGCTTAATCACTGAGCCATATTCCCAGCCCATTTTTTATTTTTTATTTTGAGATAGGTTCTCAATAAATTACTTAGGACCTCACTAAATTGATGTCTGGTTTTGAACACTCAGTCCTCCTGCTTTAGCCTCTGGAGTCGCTGGGATTACAAAGCACATGGCACCATGTCCAGCTAGTGTTGACTTTCCTTAAAGCCATTAATGAAATAGATTCAGAGGAATTCAAGTCAACTAAGTATTTATCTATGCTTTATACTTATCATACAAAGATAAGGGAAGTCTGAAACTCTGAGGAGTTTACCTCTAGTTAAAGAAAAACAAACAACTAACTTATTGTAAGGACTGAGTAATGCCAGGTCTCCAAGAGGTGGTAGGAATAATATCCAGTACATGGGTAGGTTCAAAAGTAGAAATGATGTCCATTTGGTAGGCGAGAGAAAGGAAAACATTTCAGATGGATCTTGGGGAGTACTGGTAACAGTAGTATTTGCCTTCATGGATTAGAAGAGGTCTTCATTATCAAAGGACAGATTTAATAGATAAAGCCACTTGAAGTCAATCTCTATGACGATTAAGTTTCTAAAATGGAGTTTCTGTGAATATACAGAAACATGTATTGAGGAATTTAATAGTTATTGATGCCTATCTGTTAAATTGATGACAGATGGAATTCATCAGTCCCCAGAAACCTTTTCTGATGATAGTATCTAATATTTTGTCTCCTCTTAGGTTTTACTGATGATAAAGGTCTGGATTCTAATCCTCGGAGCTGAATCATTGGGTTCAAATCATAATATGATAGGATAGGGAGGGTAAATTATAAGAATTCATGGATGGGGATCAGATTACCAGGGAGATAAGAATGGATTCCTGCCCTAACCAAATTGTATTCAGGTGGGATTGTTTAAAATACAACCTAATTCTAAAGATTTTTTTTCCCAAAAATTGACAAAATAGAATTGCATTTTGCCTTTTTTTTTTTTTTTTTTTTTTTTTTTTGTAAAAGGAACAAAAAAATCTAATGATATATGCAGGAGCAATCTCCTTGGAAAGATTCAGTTTGAACAGATAATAAACATTTAAAAGATGTTGTATGAAATAGTAAATTAGTAAATCACTTCTTAAAGAAAACAAAACTGGAGTTGAAGAATATATTTCCAATTAATTATTATTGTTTTTCTTTGAGAATATTAACTTTAAAAAAATGAGGGGGGTCCTGGGGAGAATAAAAGAGGCTGAAAGTGAGGGATGTGATTGAAGCATGATACGTGCATTAATAATTATAATTAAAGTAAAATGTGCCCAACTTTCATAAATAATAAAAAAAGGTTTTCTCTTTTTTTTTATTTTTGTTCATTTGTGCTTGCTTTGGATTTTTGTGATTTGGGGGATCCAATTTAGGGCCTTGTACTTGCTAAGCAAGTGCTCCATGACTGAGCTACATTGTCGCCCAATAAAAATGTCTTGATGGGATTTTTTTCCTTGAGAAACAAACCTGGTCTAAAACTCATAAGAAAGTTTTTTGTCTTTTTAACAAAATTTACATATCAATCATAATACGATTCTGTGTAGTAGAACAAGTAATTAAGACAATAATTAATAGTACTAGTAGTAGTCATAACCAATACAAACAAATTAAAGTGATTGAGATTTGTTGACATAAGTACCTTTTATAGACTTCCTTCATATATCTTTCTACAACATTCTGTGAAATTTTTATTACAGGTCATACAAAAGAACATATGTAGCACATACGTCATAATAATAAAGCGAATGTTCATGATGAATCCCTCTCCCAACTTATAAAACAGAGCACTCTTGCTACTGTGCTTCCTCCTCCATCCTATCCCTGGGACTACACACCTGCCACCACCATCCAGGGACATGCCATTCTGAATCCTGTTATTATCACTTGATTTTTCATATAGTTCTATCATATACCCATTATTTAGTCTTGAGCTTTATAAAAATATATCCAAGTGGGTCTACTTTCCTTTGACTTGCTTGTCTCAACATTATGGTTCTAAGATTTATTGAACCATAAATCTTATGGTTATCGTGTGGTCCTATTCATGTAGTTCATTTGATACTTCATTGGGTGAGAATTCCACAAATTATCCATTCTCCTGTCAGTGGGTATTTGGGTTGCTTCCAGGGCTTTGTGTTTATGAACCGTGTTGCTATGAATATTCTTATGCATGTTCTTGAGTTCACAAGAAAAAGTCTTTCCAGAATATACACCAAGGAGTGGAATCACTGCATCTCAAAGATACATGAATGTAACTCTACAAGATAAGGCAAAATTACCTTTCTGAAGCATTTTATTTAAAAAATTTCACTCATTTGCATTGCTTAGCACTGTCAAGCATTCTTAAGCAAAGGACACAGAGAAGCCATACCCAGACCCCAGATCCACTGAGATGATCAGATGCGTGTTGTTTCAAGCTACTTAAAAGTGTGGTGATTTTTAATGGAGCAAGAGATAACTAATATGGGCATCTGAACCTTAGTCCCTCTAGGACCAGTCAAATGGTACCTCAGTGTGATCATGCATTTCATCTGCTTGCTTCCAAAATAGGGTTGAGCATCTTTTTCAAGTTTATCCACCAGTTGCATTTCCTCTTCTGTGAAATGCCCCTTCACATACTTTGTCTTCCTGCTTCACTACTCAGTAGTCTTCTGCTTATTGATTAGTAATTGTTCATATATTCTGGATATATAAAGTGTATGCCTTACTTTCTTTATGATTTCATTTAAAGCAACCGAGGTTCTTAATTTGAATGTAACCACAATTTCTTTTATGGTTAAAGCATTTTGTATTTTATTTAGGCACTCTGACCCAGTGTTTTATTTCAAAGATTTCTTTCAGCAGAAACACCCAAAGGATTCATTCAGTCCTTGTAAATCTCCTATTAATCCTGGGATATTTAGAACATTCTGTTTCAAGGTGCCTGTACTTATAGTTGTTCACTTTTCTCTATTTTCCACCAGATCCACATTGTCTATGATTCTGGCATTTTCTGAGGATTACATGCATTGACTTCATGGTGTCTGACATCTTTTGTAAGGTTGACAATTTTATTTTGCAATTACCTTGCGCTGTATTTTCATTGTACAGTTAAGATTTTAATCACAGTGGACAATCCTACTGAGAAAGAGAGACCAGTGATGTTAGATGGGCAGGAGCTAGTCACAGGCTGCTGGGGGAGGACTCTGAGCAGGGAGCAGCCATATGGCAGGCTTGTCAGTGAATGTTCAGCTATGACTACCTTCGCTTTCCTGCACAATCTCACAATGTGGGGAAAATAGAGAATACTAGAAAAGAGTCAGAGGAGCAGGAGCAGCAACTCTCACATATAGAACAGGTATTATGAATGTATCAGGCAAGCTGCTAAGCTCAACACGTGTTGTTTCAATAGCTCATCGCAGCAAATCTGTGAGCTGATTATTATTATCTCTGTTCCCCAGACAATGAAGTTGAGGATCAAAGGTATCAGTGGCACATCCCCAACCCCACAAAAGAGAAAAAAAATTAGAAATGGCAGTACCAAGATTTGAACCTATATAAAATACATCTTAGAGGACTGAGATTAAAAGTGTGTGTGTGTGTGTGTGTGTGTGTGTGTGTGTGTGTACATATTTCCTGCTCTTCTGCACTACATGTACTCCTTCTTAGAGTGGGTAGAGTGTAAAGAGAATGATACAAACAAAGGCATAGACCTGTGGAACTGAGAGCATGTGTGTCCAGCAAGCTGTCCAATTTGGCTCAGCCTGCAGTATGAGCAGGGGAGGTCTTGAGGGATGGCCTTCTAGATGAAAAGAAGACTTTGTGTGTCTTGAGGGACAGGCAGATGAGTTTGTTTTCAGAGACAGGCAATAGGAAGCCATTGAGGGTTTCCTGGTGTAAAATATTATTATATTAACAATATGATATTCTAAATGTATTACTCAAATTATCCATCCTGTAAGACATATAAAACAGAACATTTCAAAGACTGAAATAAAACTGCATATATGTGTAGAAGTTCTGGTATTTTCTTCCAGCACTCAGTAGATTGTGGTAAGAGTTCCATTTCAGAGAACTGGTCTACCATCACAGGGAGACGTGAATGAGGACAGTACCTGGTGGAGGAGAGGTGGGGTGGAGGGAGATGAAAACAAAAGCTTGGGAACAGATGCAAGAGCATGTGAATTTGGAATTGACTTGATCCACAACTGACTGGGACAGGGGTAGGAGGAAGAGGGAGGAGTCAGAAGTAAGTGGCATTTCAAGGTCTGGGAGCCTGGAGAGCCTGCCACTCTATGAATGTGCATACTCAGGTCAGGGAAGAGATAACCCAAGCAGAAGATGATAAGTTCAATTCTTTTTTCTGTACTACGAACTAAACTCAGGGTACTCTACAACTGATCTATACCCACAGCCCCTACTATGCACTTATTTGAGATAGGATCTTTCTAAATTGTCCAGGCTGACCTCGAACTTTCAATCTTCCTACCTCAGCCTTCCAAATAGCTTGGATTACAGGTGTGCCCCACAGTGCCCAACAGTGAGTGTAATCTTAAAGGGCCAATGGGACAGTCTTTTGACAAACAAGTATTAAAAAATAGGAGGCCAGAATGCAGGAGAGTCCAGAAAAATCATCTTGGACTTTACCCACCTAAAGGTAATAACTGAAGCCTTAATAAAGAATGAGATCCCCGAGAGTAAAAGCAACGTTCAAGGTTATGCTCTGGAGAATGGTTAACATTTGGGGAATAGGAGAAGGTAAAAAGAAAATCAAGAAAGATAGTCAGCAGAGGAAGAGCTTCTATAAACTTCTGAGCCTTGAAAGATAAGAGAGGAGGTGAGCATAGAGTGTTTGATAGCATCAAATAAGGTAAACCGAAAAGGACAAGGGCCAAAATTGTTTATTTGTCGATTAAACATCAATTCATTCAACCAGTCAACCATCCAATGATCTAACCATATGACACATGCTGGTGACATGCCCGGTGCTGGGCTTCCCTTATCATCACCAGCATTACATAACCACTATCTGCCAGTCATTTTTTTATAAGTCATAGTCAAGCCTTTTAAGAATTCTGTAAATCAGTGAGTATCTTCACCTTATGGATGAGGAAGCAAGTAACCTGACCAAGGTCACAGCCCTAGAGCTGTGGCCAAAACCAGATTCCAGAAGACCAGACTTCCTCTGGCAGACTGTGTGGTTCTTGAGGAATTGAGTCCCTCCCATGGGGGAGACAGACAAATGACTCAAATTTATGTTGATTTAAGAGCAATTTTTAAGTCACAAAAATCAGAGAAGGGACATTGTTGAAAAGAAAGGCCCCCTGAGATCCCATCAGCAAAAATGGTCCATCGTTCCCCGAGAGTTTGAGGGGTTTCTCTCCAAAATCACCTGGTTGTCTATAAGTTTGTTGTTTGTTCCCCCTGAATCCTCTCTCTCTCTCTCTCTCTCTCTCTCTCTCTCTCTCTCTCTCTCTTTCTCTCCCTCCCTCCTTCCCTCCCTCTAGAGGTGAAGCGTTCAGGAGTGGATGAACTAGGCTGTATGAGTGTTAGAATTCCAGAGAGAGAGAGCCTAGGGGCATGATTCATTCAAACCCAAATTCCTTAGACCTAAAAGGGGTTCATTCCTCAGTCCCTGTTTAAATTGTCTAACTTAGTAGGAGACCATGAGCCTCCAACATGTTGTTCCTTTAAACCTGAGGTCAAGAGTCAGCCCAGACAGTAGACTCCCAGCTTCTTCTCACCACAGTGCCATGGAGGTAGGAAATTCTACAACCCATAATATGAATGAATAATAAAAGGCAGGATGATAACAATTACTTAAAAAATAGTAGTCAGAAATGATGGTGCATGCCTGTATCCCCAGTGGCTCAGGAGACTGAGGCAGGATGATCTCAAGTTCAAAGCCAGCCTCAGCAACTTAGGCCCTATCCAACTTAGCAAGGCCCTGTCTCAAAATAAAAATTTTTTTGTGAATGGACCAGGGATGTAGCTCAGCGGTGAAGCACCTCTGGGTGCAATCCTTGGTACCAAACAAAAAAAAAAAAAAAAAAAAAAAAAAAAAATTATAATAATAGTTAACTTTTACTGAGCACATCCCACAAGCTCTGGAAACCACTTTATAGACATTATCCATGTGATTCTCACACACCAATTCCATTTTGCAGATGAGGAAACAGATTCACAAAGAGTGATTTTTCCAGGACCACAAGCCTATGGATTGCAGAGCGAAGATCTGAACCCAAGCCAGTGTGACTTCAAGTTCGGACCAGCACACTCCTGGCTTCTTCTAATCAGTGACCGGGCGCCCTCCCTCCCCCACTCTGAGAGGGACAGCCACAGCAGTGAGTTCAGGAAAGAACAGAGCAGCCCTGTAGCTACATCAATAATCACAGCTGCACGAGGAAAGGAGCTTATGAAAGCAGCTTGTTAAAACATACAGTGGAGCCCATGAAAGGCGGCTCCCTGAAATGTCACCACCTTAAAAAATCCTGTGGAATAGTAAGGCAAGTTAAATTTTGAAAACAAGAAATATTCCAATGGAATTAAATGCTCAAGTTGAAGTAATTCCAAGTAATTTGGATTTTGTGATTAAATTCTAAAAGGCCTCCAAGCAATAGTAAACTGTGGCATCATGGGAGGGGCCCAGGGCCGAGAGCACGCCTTCCTGGCTTTGTTCCCTCTGGGTCCCTACATGCCCATCCCACTCAATCACTGCATTCCTCACCAACCAGGCTCTTTGAAGTCCTCTTTCCTTTGCACTGGTCACTTGTCTTCCAGAATGCCCTTCCCCTTCTTTCACCTCTACCCCTTGGCAAACTCCTTCTCATTCTTCAAAATCCTGCTCCAAGGAACTTCCTTGGGGAAGCTTTTCCAGTTGTCTCAAATTAACTGCATCTTTGGCAATTGGGTTGGGTTTTATAATCTCACGTCGATCTAGTTATATTCTTCATTGGTTTGTTGAAGGCCATCTTTAACTTTTTAGCCCAGTAACACTACAATAAACATCCTCTATACAGGCGTACACAACTTATTTATTTTCCTCTGGACTAATTACTATTGTAGAATTTCTTAAAGAGTTTTCACATTGTAAGGACTTTAATATGTACTACCAAACTGTCTTTTTTGTTGTTCTTTTGAATTATACATGACAGCAGAGTATATTTTGACATAATAATGTAAACATGGAGTACATCTTTTTTATTTTCAGACATCCTAGTTTCCAATAATTTATTATGGACCTGTTACCCATGAATCAATTCAAACCTGTTCATATTTAGGGATTAGTTTCCACAAGTACAAATTGAATAAAAATTCCTTTTATTTGTCCTAAAATGCTTACTTTCAAATGCTAAGGGACTTCAATTATTCTAATTAGGATCCCAGTCTTATGTTTGTACATGATGGTGAGATTCACTGTGGAGCATCCATATACAAACATAGAAAGTTATGTCGGATTCACTGCAGTTTTTCCTGTTCCTGTAGTGGTGAGCATAGCTACCTTCCAAACTTTTTAGCAAGTTTACATCAACTTAAACTCTACTCACAATGTGTAAAAGTGCCTATTACCCCTTCACACTCACACTGGGTATTATCATTCTTTTCTCATCTTTGTCAATCTGATAGACAAAAAAAAAAAAAAAAAAAGAAGATAGTTGTTCTTTTTTAATTTTCATCCTTTTGATTACTAACATGATTATCATATTTTTACAGATTCACTAGTCACTCATATTTCTTCCTTTGTGAACTGCGTGATTATGATGACCAATTTATTTACGGAAGTGATCATTGTTTTCAAATTGATTTGCAAAAACTCTTGATATATTAAGGATATTGACCTTCTTTCTGCCATATTTGTTGGAAATATTTTTCCAGAGGTTTTTGTTCGTTTGCTTGCCTTTATATTTTCAAAGTGTTTTCTGCTGTGCTGAGCATGTTTTAAACTTGTTGTGTAGATACAGCTATCATTCTTTTCCTTTACAATTTCTGCCTTCAATGTCATATTTAGTCCTTTCTCTGCTCCTAGATATGTACCACATAGAGATGCTCATATATACACAAGGAAACCTGTACAGGAAGGCCCATTGAAACACTTTTGCAATAGTGAGAATTAGAACGAATAAAAAGCTAAATTAAATGTCCATCATTAAAACTAAAGTCTATAGTACAAATGTACAATGGAATTATCTACAACCCTGATGTGTATCAACCTAGCTAGATCTCAAAAATACCATGTCGAGTGGAGATAAAAGGAAGGAAATGAAAAGGAACGCATGCCATATAACACTATATGTAAAATATATCCAGTAATCCCATACATTGTTTGTGGATGCATCCATCTGCAGTAAAAGCACAAAAATATAAGTATTACACATCAAATTCATGATCATCTTTGCCACCAGGAATGCAAGGGATGAAGTGAGACTTTGAAAGAGGTACAAAGAAGTCTTCACCTAACCTTGAAAATCTATTCATTTCATTTTTTAAAATCTGAAACAGAACATTAACATTTGCCATTTGGGGTGGAAGGAGGAGGATGTGTCACATTTTTCTGCATTAACATTTTATCCCAAACAAAACAAAACACCAAGAGAAAAACTAGGCTTTCCCCATCCCTATTATTATCTAAAAAATTCATTTATAGTTTAGACTATAACTCTTGCAATATTTCTTAGAATCTCACATATCTGATGAAGTAGGACTCTGACTTTTTCAAATATAAATCCCATAACATTATGTCCATGCTTCTGGTGTTTATCATACTATGCTATATAGTTATTTGTTTACATGCTTGTCTCCTCTACTAGACTTTGCCCACATCATCAAAAAGGACTGAGCATTTTGGATCCCTACAATAAGCAAAAGATCTGGTACTCAGTGTTTATTTGTTGAATGAATGAGTGAATGCAAAGAAGAATGAATGAATGAATGAATGAATGAATGACTCATCTAAATGATTAAACAATTCTCTGCTGGTCCCATGAAGACTCATTCAAACTATATCAAACATTCTTATTAAGTCAGAAAGAACTTAGAAGATAATATCCAAATAATCACCATAAAATTGACCTGTGCTGGTCAGTAAGGTAGCCACTGGTCACATGGGGATATGGAGTTCTGAAACACTTGAAATGGTGCCAGTCTTAATACACACCACATATTAGAGACTCAGTAATGCATAAAAGAATGCAAAATATCACATTAATAACAAAATTTACCCAATGTTGAAATGGCATTATTTTGAATAAATTGGGTTAATCCATATATATTATTAAAATTAATTTCACCTGATTCTTTTTACACTTTCTTATTGTGGCTACTAGGGACTTTTAAACCACAGCTAGGGCTCCCATTATATATTTATTGGGCAGCTCTGAAGGAGAGCAACAGGATTGCTTTGGATTGAAAACTATAGAAGAAAAAAGCAGGTCCCGTTTTCACATGTGCCTAATTTGAATGCAAACCAACCACCTCTTTATATAAATAATGGCATGAAACTAGATGGAAAAGCATGAGGTCATTATGCTGCACAGCCGACAACTTGGAAAATTAGAGCTTACGCAAATTGTTCCATAAAGCACTTAATAAAATTTTAGGGAATTGGAAAATGGTGTAGCAAGTTCTGTAATACAAAGTAGGTCTGTTTGCAAAGGAAGAGCCTGAGGTGGGAAGGCAAAGTGGAAAACAACCACCAGGAGGCAGGGAACTTTCGAGGTCCACGTGTTTCTCTGGCACTTGGATTATCCCTGCACCAGCTCATGCTATTTCAGCGGCCCTGGGGTTATTTGCTTTTTAATGCTGTCTACTCTTGACTGGAAAGTGATGATTTTAGTGTAGACCTATTGACACCATGACCCATGTGGTTCGGTCAAAGAAAGTGACCAACAAGCATCTCTCTCTCTCTCTCAACTACTGTGAAGAGGCTACATTATCCTCCTCGGTACTTAAAATTCCCCTTCCCTCATAACACACAGAGACTCTCACATCTTTGACTTCAAAAGTCCTAAAAAACTCCTTTCATGTGCTGCCTCTCGCTGTTACCATGATTATGTGCCTCAAAAGCCAGGAGAACTTCACTGGGGAGGACAGACCCCAGGCCTGAGCCAGGCAGAGCGACTGGCAGAGAGAGTGCAGAGCCAGAGCCCCCTCCAGCCAGCAGGAGACAAAGGCCTGCAAAGAAAAGACTCATTTTATATCTTATGTCCTGTCCATGTTCGCCAAAGCCAGGAGCCTCCAGTGAAAAAGTGGAGTGACTGTACGCATGACCCAGGGTTGACATGGAGGCTCAACAGATGAAAACAAATCTGTTTTTATAAAACAAAAGCAAGGGATGGTCCCTTCGTGGACTTGAGTCATTTTTGACTTAGAAATTCAAGTTGTGTGAGATCTGGCGGAGAAAAAGGATTTCACAAGTCAGAGAGCAACAGTAATATTCGATATCAAGGAAGAATTGAGGCTTTTCCAAATAGGTGCCATTTGGATACATATCAATTTCAGAAATAACACTGCAAGGCCCTTAAAAAACAAGGACTTTGTGATAAACAAATTTGAGGGATCGGGGCCGACATGCCACAGTAGGCACTGGCTTTTTTTTTTTTTTCTTTCTTTCTTTTATCTGGTTGACATATTACACCTGAAACTCCATAGCCAGTTGAACATGAATGTCATTAATTCAAGAGCTGGCCCTGAAACGCTCCGGCTCCACATGCCCCCTCTCTGGATGCAGGCTGCTGACTGATCAGCGCCCTCCCTCCTCCACTCTGTGCCCCGGGAGGACCCACCATCTCTCAGCCTCCTACTCCACTCCGTCCATCGGCTTCCTCCTGCCTTGACTGTTCTGCTTCCCCACCTCAACCCCACAGTCCAGTACTTCCCAGTGCAGGTGGGACCCCTCCCTGGTCCCCACCTGTGTGACACCTGCAGGGCACACTGCCAGCACTCCCTCCCTCCTCCAGTCCAGCTGCTCAGCTCTCAGGACAGCCGTGCTGCTGGAGTACAATGCACAGTCATGCGGGGGGGGGGGGGGCATCGCCACTCAGAGCTCCACACATGGGTGTGTTGCTTCCCCTGCTCAGCAGCGCTCACTGTCATTTCTTCAGCACCCAGGTAGGTCTCCTCAGCAGAAGACCTGATCCAACAGGACAGAAGGCACCTTGAGAGGCCCTGACCTTCATCACATGACAGGAGTGCTCTGTTCAAGTCAGATGAAGAACTGGTGGTCTTCATCCTCTCTCCTGGTGTGTGCGTGTGTGTGTGCGCGTGTGTGCGTGCATGCATGTGTGAATAAGCAGGTAGTCATACAGTCACACCTGCCACACTGGTGCCTGCACCTGCTTACCTTGAGTCTCCTCTTTCCTCCGGGCTCACTCCTTGGACTGGTGCCTGACATCATCATGAATCTCACCCCCCTCTCTAAAATGTTTACCAAGGATTAGAAGAGCACATGGTCACTCCATTATACTCAGAGGAGCAGGACCAAGACAATAAAAGACAAAGATCTTGCAGGGTTTATTCTATGCACTTCTAAATCATTTAAATCTTTTACAACAAGAAGGTATTTCTGTTTTATATATGTTTTTAATTTTGTTGCCCTCAAATCTGTCATAACCAAATGTCTAAGTAACCTAAGTCCATTCTTTCACCCCTCGTCCCTGGCAAGCCCTGGGCAGCCAGGCTTCCATTCCCAACAACCCCAGAACCGGGTTCTCCAAGGTTCTCTTGGCAGGAGCTAACAGAGATGACCTGTTCCTTCCTGAAGTTCTCTGCTCCCTGCCCTCCATGATACTGCCCTTGGAGTGCCATTGAAAACTCAGACACATTTCATGAAAGACCCTGCAAACACCCAAATGAACTCTTCCCTTCTTTCTCCTAAAATCCAGGGCAGCAGGTTTGAATAAAGAGCTGCAGAAGGGGGAGCCTCTGACGTGCTTATGCACATTTGCATGTGAAATGTCATCCTCTGAGTAGCACACTCTGCACACTCACGCAATCACCTCCTTCTCCACTTTGGGAAAAGCCAAATATGATAAGGTTACACCCCAGTTTCTAGAACCCTCCATGGTGCAAGAGGCTTCTGGTCAACCACACTCTATGTATATCCCCAAGGGCCATAGGACTGAGTTCTTCCTTCTTGAACTACTTCACTCAGCCTCCCTCCACTCCACCTCTGCTGGTCCCTTGGCCCCACAGGGGCAGGGCAAAGGTGACATCCCACCTGAACAAGGTTTTGAAATAGTGAAGAGGAGTTCAGTGCACAGACAAGACAAGGACAACATTCTCTATAGGGAATTTCATCTTCTAAGACAGAAAAGACAATCTGTATTTAGAGAACCACAATTAGACCCATGTTTCAAACGTATGTTAGGCATCAGAGAGTGTGGGGATTAAATGAAGTGGTGTAGGTGGAAGGTTTTTGTAGAATCTAACTTGCTGGACAAATGTTGGATATTTCTGTCAATTATCCACCTCACAGAGTTGCTGAAGACCAAATGGGACAGCACAGGTAAGATTGCTTTGTCAACTGGAAAACACATTTATAACTTGTAATGATTCTGTGATATTTGCCTCTGGTTAGATTAAGAGCCAGGTCATAGTAATATTGAAGGAAATTAAAATATCTGCTAATTTCTTTTGAATCCATGTTCCTGGAAGTATTTATAAACTGAGAATTCTAATTAATTTTCATCCTCTTGCCTCTTTTCTGATGAATAGAATGCAATAAACTTCAAATTGTATTAACAACGTAGCCATGTTCCTAGTGACTATCCATTAGGCCACCAGACTTTGGATTTGAGATCTGAAAGTTGTCTTTTGTACTCTGCACACAAGAACAAGGCCAGGCACTTTATAACAGGAGTCACTGGGGCTCTAAGAAGTTGAGTTTACTTGCCCAAGGTCCCAAAGTCAGTTGTTGATTTAAATTAAAAAAAAAAAAAATCAATGCTGGCTGATGTGTAGTTTTTGGCAACAACTGGTGGAATCACTTACACACTTCGAGGTCTAGCCCAAACACATCTTTGTCCCTGGGTAAGTCAATTCTTCACCTGCTCTGCCCTTTTCCCTTTGGTCTTCACAAATGTTATGTATAACAAACACCTGTCCTAGACAGTGACTCTACTGCATAATTAGGCACTCACTATTGTAAGTATCCAGTATGATGTGACTAGGTGTCATTGTATACTGTTCACTAACTGGAACCATAAAGTAATGATCTAGATTTTCACACACTGCTCTTGGAGACCAATCTCATTTCTTCCCAGACATACCTCAGGAATCTTCTCAATTAGACTATAAATTTCTTATAAGCAAGTACAATGTCTTATACTCCTCTGTGTCTCACAAAATTTTGGAGCCATTATAGATACCCCAAAATGCCTTTTGGTACATAGTTAGTCTTCCAAGCAGGCTCTCCTAATTGAAGGAGGGCAGGTCTCTGGAGGTATGCAGGAAAGAAGGATGTGAGGGAATGATCTCAGACTATCATCACCTCATGACAGACAGCACGCTGAGTCTCCATTGGAGGAAAATGCTCCCAATTGTCAGAAGTCGAAAGTAAACTAAATTTGATGGCATCACTGTAATGCTTAATATGCTACATAGCTGGCATCTGTTACAGAAGAGACTGTGTGTCAGAAACTCAGAAAAGGTCTCCCAGGCATATAGGCAGCTCCCAGTCTGTCTCCTACATTAAATACACTCAGGGTAGGGAATACACACTTTTAAATGCATGAAACATGAGCCAGGTTTGACACCCATCTATCAGAGCTGTTTTAAGGATAATAAAATCAGCACTGCCATTATAAGGAGAGGGAACTTGATGACCCACTGGAGATTTCTTCCAATCTAAACGATTCTATAAATTCCCCTAAAAATCATAAAAAAGCAGATTAAGGATTCATGTAGGTGTTTGCACTATAAATACAAATTAATTTCTGCTACTGCTGCAATTTTTCCCATCCTTGTAAGAAGCACCTCCATCCCTGAAATATTTCTGGGTAAAACACCAAGAGAGGAGGTAAAGATAGTTAGGACTCCCCCAGGTCCTTGTTGGCAACTATTTTCTTCTAATTTCACAAATAAATCTGCATCTTGAAATGAACTGAATTGAATCTTGTTGCTGTCCAAAGCCATTTATCACTGAAAATCTGTTTTGTTTGGGGAGTAAGATATGATCGTATACAGATTCAATAAGAACCTAAATGTTCCACTGAGAAATCCCTTATTGAAATTGTTTGGACTCTAAGTAATCTGTTTATTTCCTTTTTCAGTTACTCGTCATATTATTGCTGTTTGTTTTTACAAAAAAAAAATTCTTATTTAAATACTGCTCTTATAAAAAGCTTGAATAGTTTCTGAGATCAGAAACTTATATTGCTTTGCTTCTGGCTTGGTTTTATGCAACTTAATTCAAACTTACTCTTGTAGAAGAAACAAATTAATTTTTTTTTAACTTTCCCTCACCTGTTACAGCTCCATAACTAGAAATCAAAAGAAAATAGTCATTGGTAACATGTTTTAAAGATTAATTTATCAACTAATACATTTTGATTCACATATTCACTCTGATTCAATATGAAGTCAGAGCCCAAAATAGAAATGAATAAATGGATTGTGGATCACATTTCCAAATGTGTAGTGGGGGGAATGCAGATCCCTGAGGAAATGTGCTCAGTTATGACATCACAGCTGTTTCTCCTATAAAAAGAACTATGTCCTGCAGCAAACTATAATTTCCCAAATAAAGGGAATAAAAGATTAAAGGAAAGAAAAACATGTCAGCAATAGAATCTAAGGATAGCAACCAGATGCCAGGCATATTAAAATACCATATCTGACAAAAGATTAAAAAAAGAAATCTTGTACTACTTGAATGCCTAAATACAAAGCAATTCTACACAAAATCACCTAAGAAAGGAGACTGTGGTATGTTGTTGCAATAATGGCCACTTGTCTCTATGAAAAGCCTTCTTCCCCATCTTCTCTGGTTTTGGCCATGTGACTTGCTTTGACCAATGGGACACTAGCAATATGAAACAAATGGAGACTCAAACAGTGCTTAGACATTGGAGTTTGTTCTTTCTTGCTGCTCTTGAAAACCCAGAGGATGTCACCATAAAAACAAACCTAAACTGGCCTGATGGAGACATATGATTCAGTCACTCCCATCAGCCTGGCGAACTTAGAAGCACCAACCACTGCACTGGCAAGTGCACTGGCAAGTGCCATCTGGACCTACCAGCTCCTGGTCCACCTGAGAAAACCTGAGTCCCAGAAAGCCCAATAGAAGAACAAGCCAACTGGCCCAGCCCAAATGGCCACCTGACAGAATCTCCACCTATCACATGATTATTATTTTAAGCAATGAAGTCGTTGAATAGTTTGCTCTACAACAAAGTTGATACAGATGTCCTCACAGAACCATCTCATGAGCATAGTATTAAATGGTCCAGCAACCAGAGAAGGAAGCAAGACTGGTCCAAGAATGGATGGGTCCAGGCAATTGGTCCTGAAACAGCTCACATATGAAATGTAAGCCCTTTATAAGACACTATTTCAAATAACCCTTCCAGAATCTTAAAGTTCAACACCATGGTAATAAGAGAAAACATTTATTAAATGCAAATATTGTGCTTGATAAAGATGGTCTTGTTTAATCTACACAAAAATCTCATGTGAAAAATACCATTATTATCTGCCTTACAAGTCAAGAACTAAGGTTTAGAGTAGATACATAGCATCATGATTGAGTTTGGACTCGCAAATAGGATTTGTTCCAGTTGGATCTCTTAATTGCTATTTTTCTGTTGGATCCCACCCCACGGAAGCTATCTCCAGTGCATTAGGCAGGGGAATCTTCTGGCCTGGGAGACCTGCTTTTTTTGCCTTGAACCTTATATGGCTTAGGAAGGGTTGAACAACAAGGCTCACCCAATCAGAGACACACAGGAGTTAGAATGGACAGCGAACACGCTGGGTCTTGCCTGGCCCCACTGATCACTTGCAGACACTGAGAGCAAGATGGCCTCAGCACAAGGCAGGGGCTATTTAACACACAATGGCCTGGCCCACCAGCATGGAGTGGCCAACCCGACTATCAGTGCCTCCTTTCCCATTCAAGGGAGGGCTGGGAAGTGAAAAATTGAACAGAAATTTCTTTCTTCTTGTGGGTATAGAAGGTGTGCCCATAAGGAGGGCGGAGCTCCCTGTCTACTGCTCTGTGAATATATGTCAGCCCTTAGTTCATTCAACTTCTGGAATCAGATGTGCTATTTCCTGCACTTGGGACAGCTTAAAATATCTCAACTCAGTTCTTAAAAATGGCATGAGAATGGGGGCCAAAGAAGGAAGTCAGTGAAGACAGCCCCTTCTGAAAACACTTGTTTCGAAATATACCATGAATAAAACCCTTCCCGACCAAATCAAAGATGGAGACCCGCAATCCTCTGTGTATCTCCTTAGGCAGGCTGAAATTACAAGCATTCAAGGTTTAAGGCATAAACTGGTTTTTAACCTCTGTCTGCCTAATCGAGCCTGGCATGCCCAATATCTTTTGAAGAAACTCCTAATGCTTGTGGGACTCTGATGCTAGGGGGAGTTAGTTGCTCTTGGCACATTTATGGAGAACTACTGAGAGGGAATATGAGAAGGCATTTGATAATGGAGCACATTAAGTATACCTAGGCAAGTGTGAAGAGGCCCAGGTTGAGAAACTTATTCACCTTAAATGAAGCTGAACACAACGGTAAGAAAAGCTCCAAACATCTGCATATTAAAAGCTTGCTCCCTTTGAGGAGACCAGACAACAGGGCACTGTCACCCTCTCCTTAGGGACACTAGGAATGGCAGCAATGTTTTCTGAGGTCCCATAAACCTCTCTGAGCTTTAGTTCCCTGATCTCCTGAACAGGGTTGTGGCCAAGATTAAGAGATAAAGTAAAAGCTCCAAGATGGCACATTTCTCCTCAAGAGAAGAAGGAGTAGTGGAGAGGTGTACACTTCCCCTCATGGCTTGCCAGTGTTTTTCGGCTAAGTTCTAACATGAAAAAGAAAAAGAAAGAATAATAGATTATACCAATGCAGTGTTTACTATGTGCCCGGGACTACTCCAAATGTCTTTATGTCTATTAATATTAGCCTCCAATAATCCTAGGAGAAAGGCAGGATTTCCCATCCTACCGAGGAGGAAACTGTGTTACCTGGGATACAGGATTCATGCGCTTGGCTAATAGGAAATGGTCAGGAGCTCTTGTCATTGTTTCATACCAGAGAGGAAGTTACAAAAAATAACAACAAAAAAAAAATCTCCAAAAGCAAAAAAGAGAGACACAGAAAAAAAGAGCCATCCCTAAAATTGAAAAGTAAACTGGCTTAATGCTACGCAGTCCTGTGTGCTCGCTGTGTTACACACCACTGAGTCTTACATTTGGGGCCATCTAGTATCTTTCTGGTCCCCAGATCAGCACTTGGGAATCAACGCGTGGAAAGCACTTTGCAAACCTGTCCGCTGGGTGTCAAGGTTGCCCGGTGTTAGAAGATTGTGAGTAAGGGGACCAGAACTCATTTGCGTAGAAAGTTCACATCAAAGCTATCTGGACAGAGCAAGAAAATGCCGTGCCCCTCAGACAAGCCACGTGGAAGTACACACATGACCACTCAGGACTTGCATCACACTGTTTTCAGAACAGCCCATCTCTCACCACTCTTTCCTTCCTCCCTGGCCAGGCAGGAGCATGCACAGAGAGCAGGCGTCCCCAGAAGCACAGGGAGAAGGGTGGAGAAGGAGTCCTGTGAGAAGCCCCACTCTTCTTCTAGAACAGGGAGGCTAGAACGGCACAAGCTCTTCACACTCTCCTCCCATTCTTCTCCCCCTTGACTCTGGAACAGAACAAAAACCTGTGGGCAGGCTTCTGTTCAGTGGTTTCTGCTTACAAGGTGCCTCTCGGTGCCTCTAGACCTCTCTAGTGAGGGAGCATTTCCAACCACGTCAGCTCAGGTTTGGGGAGGATCATCACCCAGACACCACTCACAGAGTTGGCAAGAATTAAGTTAAGGGGGCTGGGGATGTAGCTCAGTTGGTAGAGTGCTTGCCTTGCATGCATAAGGCCCTGGGTTCAATCCCCAGCATCCCTAGTGGGTTATTAGGATTCTGCCTTCCAAATCTTCAAGTGGTTTTTAATAACTGAACAATTACTTTGGAATTTTATTTTACTTTTTTGGAGGGGAAGAACTAATCATGAAAATGATTTGTTTAATGACTCTATTCAAAAGCAGCTGGGGCTGTGTTCTGGATTCCAAGGACTAAGGTCTATCAGAGGGGTCAGCAAACATTTTCTGCCTCAACTACTCAACTGGGCTTTGGTAGCATGAAAGCTGCCATATTCTGCATGTGAATAATGTGTGTAAATGAAACAATTTATGGATGCCAAGCTTTGAATTTCATGTATTTTTACATGTCATGACATATTATTCACCTTTTAATTTTTTTTCTAACCAGTAAAATATATAAATACCATTCTTGGTGCGGGCCATATAAAAACAGGCAGGGGGCCAGATACAGCCCTCTGTGGGCCATCGTTTCCCAAATCCTGGTTTATAACCACAGCTCTGGCATTTCTAAGCTATGAAGTTGGGCAAGCTTTTTCCTCCTTCTCTAAGAGCTTCTGGGATAAGTTCATTTCCTCCTCTGAGAAATGGAAACAGCAGTGTCAACCTCATCTGGGTTTCCTGCAGATGCAGCAGGAAAAAATGGTCAACAAAGGGCAGCTGGACATGTCCTCAGCATTCACTAAGCATGAGCCGTGCCTGACATCTCCCTCCACTCTTCAGAGTCTGAGGCTTCTGCCAAATCCTTCCAGACTACCATCAAACAGGATCAGGGATTATCATGTCTCTCTCTCTAAAGAAACATTCTAGATTTCTCCCACTTACATCAGTAGACTTGGAGAGTTTGCCTGGTCCTAAAACGTGTCTCAGGCCCCAGATGCACTCATTTGTCATTATCCTCCTGATGTTCTCAGTCCCTGGCGTTCCAAAGCTGGGACCCAGAGTGTGACCTCATGCTCCTAACTACTAATAACAATATTGTTTTTTAGCACTGGCCAATTCTCAAGCATTCTACTAAGTGCTTTATGTAATGTTTTCACTTTAATCTTCACAGGAACTGAGGGATGCTGTTATGGTTTAGGCATATGGTGTCCCCCAAAAGTTCATGAGTGACACAATGCAAAAATTTCCAAGGTAAAATGGTTAGATTATGAGAGGTCAACACTGATATGGATTAACTGGGCAGTAACTGCAAGCAGGTAGGCGGTGGCTGGAGAAGGTAGGTCACTGGGGGTGTGCCTTTGGGATTTATATTGTTGTCACGTCCTAAGTCGCTTTCCTCCACCACACCCTCTGCCATGATGTTCGGCCTCACTATAGGCCTAGAGCTATAGAGTCAACCAACCAAAGACTGAACCTCTGAAAACATGAGCCAAAATAAACTTTTCCTCCTCTATGCTTTTCTTGTCAGGTCTTCTGGTCACAGGGATGCAAAACTTGACCGAATAGAAGCAGAAGAGATGATGGGTTCCAGGTTTCAGAGGAGGAAGCCACAAGTGAAGGGAGGTGAAGCAACAAGGCAAGGCTCCAAGTCTGAAGCCGAGAGATGGAGACGCGGGCTCCATCCTGGTCTCGCTCCATAGTGCCTGCTTTGGAGCACTGAAGTCTCCCACAGAGAAAGAGACGATCAACTTCTAGGACCCCCACACTCCTTGGACCAAACCAGTGTCCTCAATCTCTGAGGGTCTTGTGAAGATACAGCTTCCGCTCATTAGACCTGGGGCGGCCTGAGTCTGCGTTTCTAAAAGCTTTCATGGGTGGCCAGTGCTCTTGGCCCTGGGGCCACGCCTGCAATAGCAAGCCTCCAGATGTCGTGACAAATGTGAATTTTCTCCACGAATGACAAAGGCCGTCTGTACACGACAAACTCGGTTCCTATACCACATGCTATGGTCGTGAAGAGCCTCTGGTGGCAAACTCCCACAGTTGGACTCCGTGTACCAGAGTGTGGCCTTGGGACAAAGTCTTAACCCTTCTGGGCCTTGTGTTTCCTCATCTGGAACAGGAAATGGTAAGAACTCTTTTTGGGTTTCTATCACCATTATATGAAATAATACATGTAAAACACTTAGGACGATGTCTAACACACTGTAGGCAAAAATATAGAATTATCAGGCCAAGAAAAATGAAGACTCTTACTGAGGAATAATCTAAAAATGGGCTACGTGAGGTCTGATCCCCTGCACGGCTGATAATTTATGCCCATCCGTTTAACAGTTAAGTAAACCAGACTTCTATCTAGTCAGTCATAAAATTAAATTAGAAAGTTCACCTTGAAAGAGCAGGACCCAGAGGCCAGCAAAGCAGCAGCAATTTCCAGTTCTGTTCATGATTTATGTATCTGAGGGCCACGCCCATTTCCTAGGCTTCTAGGAAACGTGCCTAAAGCAACATGAATCTGAACTTGGGCAGGTAGTGTTCTCACCTGGATCACCGCAGGCAGCGTGCTCCCACCCATCATAACCCTCTAAGTAAACTCTGCCGTCTTATGTCACCACTTCTTCACTGAAGGGGAGGGCCCTCAGGGTTATCATCTGTACAACGATGGCTCAGGGTGAGATAGCCCAGCACCAACGTGCTAGGAGGTCAGGTTTGTTTCCTTTCCTAAGATCAATCACCCGGCATTTCACACATACACCACCACCAGGTATGCCGGTATCCACTGCATGCTCACCAGCAGCCCCTGCTTCAAGGCCAGGACCAAGCCTGGTTCATTCACCCCTGAATCCTAGGTGCTGGGCACACAGGTGAGGAGACGCACATTCAGGGCGCTTCTGCTGTGCCTGCATCAGAGGCAGGGGACCACCCTTGGTCTTTTTGACAATTCGGGGACGTGCTTTTCAGCTTTAGGAAAGTGCATAAAATAAAACTAAGAGTTATTAACAGCAAGGAGAAAGACGTCTTGAGAAGGTGCATCTTCCGTGAAGCCCACCCCCCACCTGGCTGGCTCACCTCGGACTGCCCCGGGGCCACACAGCCTGCAGCCTGCTCCTTCTCCCCTCCCATCGACACTTTCCCTTTTGATTCTCAGGCTCTGCACTTCCATCAAGGAACCACAACAGAGAACTAGATCAAAGAAATCGAAATAAGTAAAGCTGATGGCTTGGCCGCTCTTTCTTTACATCTCCTTCTCCCCAGGCCTTGAAGCTAGAGGTGGCAAATGACCCACCTGTGGGCCAAGGGTCATTGACAGACTTGTTTCTAGAAAGCTCATTCCATGTTTTTTTTTGTTTTGTTTTGTTTTGTTTTGTTTTGGGGGGGGGGGGTGCTGGGGATCGAACCCAGGGCCTTGTGCTTACAAGGCAAGCACAAGGTGGCCGCTAGGTAAAACTCAATGTATGAACATGAAAAACCACATTTCCAGCTATTCTTGAAAACTGAAGGATTTGATGGCATAAGCCCACCTTTGGTTAGACATGGGACCCTAGCCCCCCACGCTGAAGTCCCCTTCACAATCCCTTCTGCCTCAGACCCTGAAGTCCCCAGGAGTGGCCATTTTGGATTGGGATGATAAGCAAGTTTCACTTGACTCTTTCTTGTTTGTAGCTTGGCCCTGAGGGTGAGTGTATTTAAGTGCTTGGAAAAAACACATTCCAGCTGCTCTGGGTGTTCCTTGTGTTTCTAAGCGCTTCCAGCAGGAGCTTACAGCTTCCTACTCTGAGGCTGTCTTGCCTTATCTCTGTCATTTGGAATGCGGCGCTGATGGTGATGATGGTGACAATGATGACGTCATGATACCCGGGTAATGGATGGTGACAATGATGACGTCATGATACCCGGGTAATGAATAGCAGTTACTCAAGGCACAAGCCTGCCTCCTCCTGCAGATGCTTAAAAAGGAAGAAGTAATAGTAAGTCAGGCATGGTGGCACACGCCTGGAATACCAGAGACTTGGGAGGCTGAAGTAGGAGGATCGCCGGTTCAAAACCAGACTCAGCAACTTAGAGAGTCCCTGTCTCAAAATAAAATTTAAAGGGCTGGGGATGTAGCTCAGTGGTAGAGCATCCCTGGGTTCAATCTCCAGTACCACAAAAAAAAAAAAAAAAAAAAAAAAAAAAAAATCTTAATCCTGGGGATTCAGAAGAGATATGGAATAAATGGAGGAACAACAGAGAGGGGAGGCCACCAGGAGGTACACCCCAGGTATGCTTCCATTGTTCCCCCTCTTTTCTTTTTTCTTGGTTACAGGGATTGAACCCAGGTGCACTTAACCCCTGAGCCACATCCCCAGCTCTTTTTATTTTTTTTTATTTTGAGACAGGGACTCACTAAGTTGCTTAGAACCCCCCTAAGTTGGTGAGACTAGCTTTGAATTCACAATCCTCCTGCCTCAGTCTCCCAAGTCACTGAGATTACAGGTATGTATCACCATGCCCAGCAACAAAGCCTTTCTTAAAATGAGCTCACGATCCAAAATCTCATATACACACACACACACATACACAAACATACATACACACACACATACACACACATACATACACACACACACACAAAATCCACCACAAATGAAGTCAGCAGTCACAGGCTAACAACAGAAAAAAAAAATCTCAAGAACTTCAAATAATAAAATACTCAGATAAATCCTATACAGTATATTTTAAATTAAGTGAAGACATAAAGGAAGGAATAAAAGCATGAGGAAAGATCAGCATAGTATCCAAAAAATCAGACACATGTGAAAAAGAATCCCTAGAAAATAAAAATAAAATCATTGGAAATAAAATCTCAGTGACCGTTAGCAGATAAGTACACTTTAAGAAAGAATTGAAGGACAAGACGATAAAGCTAAGAAAATGTGACACAAAGAAAAGAGAAGGAAACTATCAAACTATGAGGTCAGGAGGAAAAGAAAGAAAAAATAAGAAAAGCCAACACATATCTAAAAAGGGCTCCAGAGGGATGAACAAAGAGGATAAATGGGAGACTATGGAAGACAGAGGAGTCCTCAGACTCAGGAAACCAGGCGAGTTCTGAGCTTAGTAAGTGACGTTAAGTTCATACAAGCATGCATTATGCTGGAACTCAAAAACACCGAAGGCAAAAAGATCAAATAATCAAATGGAAGAAAAGGCTAGTTTCCTAAAAAAGCAGCAATAATAATTAGATGTACAGCCAACTCCTCAATAGATCACCAGAAACTAAGACAGGAAGGACCAATATATCCAAGGTTCAAATAGAAAATAGGATTCCCAGGTAGTCTTTTTACAAATAGGCAAAAATAAAAACATTTTCAGACAAGCTAAGGAGAGTGGCAACCACCATGGAAAGGAAGCATGAAAGGATGTACTTCAGAAAGAAAGAGAAGAACAAAGAACCAAGGAACATCTTGCTGAGTCTGACTACACCAATTCCATAAAATACTCAAGACAATGACCATCGTTGGGAACACCAGGGTAACTGGCACTAAAACACTGCAAGACCTTGTGTTCTTTGTAAGAAGGGTAAAGATACTGATCAGTTTCAGATGTGTTTAAGGTTGATGTCAACTGTGCATGTTAAATTTTGAAGTGAATCCATGAGAGAGCCAGAGACAGAAGTAGGAGAGTGTATTTAATGGAATCCCAGAAAAAGAGAATTGCATTGAGTGGTGGCGACTCCGGAAAAGGAAACAAAGAGGACTAAGGCACGGGCAGCATGGGGAGCTGGAGGGGCCTAGAGCCAGGGGAGGAGGGAAGGAGAACGGAGTCCAATAAAAAGCAAGAACAGAGGATCCACTGAAAAAATCAGGGTAAATAGAACAGAATAAGAAGATAGGAAAACATCCAGCATTCTCAACAAACATCAGTGGACTGACCACACCAGTAAAAAGACAAAGAGAGCCTCATGGGATTTCTTTTTATTACAAGAGATTTGCCTAAAATATAAGGACACCAAAATCGTAAAAGTATAGCACGTTTTTTTTTTTTTTAATCCAACTGGAAGAGCTATACAGATACCAGATTAATTATTAAGTTAATTTTTATTAGGAGGGCTCTTTTTAAATTTTTTTTGCTGGTGCATTATAATTATATGTAGTAGCAGGATTTGTTGTTACATGTTTGTACATGCACACAACAAAACAATATAATTTAATCAGTTTGAGTCCCCAATACCTCCCCTGTCCCTCCCCCATCCTCTTCCTCTTCTCTACCTGTCTCCCTTCTGTTTTTGTGAGATTACACCTCTCCCCACCATCACTGTATATCTATCCGTGTCTCTGTCTCTCTCTCTCTCTCTCTCTCTCTCTCTCTCTCTCTCTCTCTCTCTCTCTCTCTCTCTCCCCTCCTCTCCCTCCCTCTCTCTTCAGCTTCCAAATTTGAAAGAAAACATAAGCCCATTGACTTTCTAAGTTTGGCTTATTTCACTTAACATAATGCTCTCAAATTCAATCCATGGAACCACCATTTGACCCAGTCATCCCACTGTAGGTTTATACCCAAAGAACATAAAGATCAGCATATCACAGTGATGCAGCCACATCAATGTTTATGGCAGCTCAATTCACAAGAGCTAAACTATGGAGCCAACCTAGGTGCCCTTCAACAGATGAATGAATAAATAAAATGTGATATATATAGATATATATAGATATAGATATCATATATATATGTATATATATGATGGAATATTACTCAACCTTAAAGAAGAATGAAATTGTGGCATTTGCCAAATGGATGGAACTAGAGAATAGTATGCTAAGTGAAATAAGCCAATCCCAAAGAACCAAAGGTTGAATGATAGTAGAATGAATTGGACATTATTACCCTATGTGCATATATGATTATATTACCTGTGTAACTCTACATCATGGACAACCAGATGAATGAGAAGTTACACATGACATGTATTCTACTGTCATATATAAGTAATTAGAACAAATTTAAAAAGAAAAAGAAAAAATTCCATCCTGGGGTAGAGGGGCAGTCTGGTAAAATAGTAAAGGCACAATCACCAGGAAGAAATAAAATCTGTAAACCCTGACTCACTATTATGATCCTAATATAAAATGTACTTATAGTTTAAAATGACAGAACTTCAAAGAGAAATAGAGAAATCCTCAAACTTTTTTTTCAGTCATTAGGCAGACCAAAAATTGGGAAAAGTCTAAATTAATAAGTATGTTCTAATAAACAAATATAGAATCCTGACCCTGAACACTTAGAGTATATAACTTTTTCAAACTCTAGGAACAGTTATAAAAACTAACCACTTAGTGTACACAAAACAAGTCTCAAAAAATTTCAAAGAATCCACATAATACAGACCACAAGGGAAAAAGTGAGAATACGTAAAACATAACTGAAACACAAACATATTGAGATTCTTAAATGTGTTTTTAATTATTGCAGAAGAAATTGCAGATACTTTTTAAGACTTACTCTCAAAGGAGAAATAATTCTGAAAATAGAAAATGTTTAGAATTAAATGAAAACACCATTTATCAAAACCTATGGGAAGGAACTAAAGAAATTACTTAAAGGATATTTTATAGCCTCAAATGTTTACATTAAAAAAGGGACTGGGAATGAGATTTAGTGGTAGAACACTTATCTAGCATGCACAAGGGCCTGGGTTCTCTTCCAGGAAAGAAAGACAGGTGGACAGGGGAGGGGAGGGAAGTGGGGAGGGAATGGAGGGAGGAAGGGAGGGAGGAGAGAAGAGGGCAGGGGAGGGAGGAGGGGAGGGAAGGGAGGGAGGAGAAGGAGGAAGGGAGGGAGGAGGAGAGGAGAGGGGAGACTGAACATTAATGAATCGGGTGTCAACCTTAAGGTAGAAGAACAGAGTAAACCCAAAGTATGTAGAAGGAACTAAATAATAAAGCTGTATAAAGCCCCAGTGAAACATAAGACAAACTTACAAGAGTTTTGACCAATCATGAAATGTGATTCTTTTCAAAACTTCTAAATGATGATAACAACAGAAGAGGCAGGACAGTATAGTGGCAGGAAGTGTGGGCTCTGGAGCTGCCTGCCTCAGTTGAATCTCAACCCTGCCCCTTACCAGGGCATGGCCTTTGGACAGTGCCTTGGGGCTGCCCTGGAGGAGCCACGGCTCAGACTCTGCACAGCCAGCCCCCTGTTTCCACACACACCTCGCTTCCCCCTACAGCAAGACCTCCAAGTTGTGAACTCTGACCCGAGTATCTTCATCTCATAATGAAAATGGGTGTTATCATCTCCACCTTGCAGAAGGGAAGACTGAGATTTGGATGATATATGTAACTCCCCCCAAATCATGGAGCGATCAAGAATTGGGACTGACTCCAAGCCACCTCCCCAACTTACAGTCTGCCCTCTCAACCATTCAGGAAGAGAAGACAAAAGTCCCTGGTGGTCTCTCAGCATGAGGATGGGAAAATCTCTCTTTCAAGATCAAATGTAAAATAGCAGGGGGCAAATCCTGCTTAAAATGTCTTGAGGTCCCTACGCCTACTGGATGATAGGCTTGGGAATGAGAAACACTATGAATAGTTTTCATATTTCTTAGACACTATGGGCTAAGCAGAACGCTAATGTCTTTCAACATATCCTCTTCACAAGTTCCACTATTATCCCATTATACAGATTAAGAACCTCGGGTGCAAACAAGTTAAATTCGAATAGCTACAAATCAGGAGAGGCAGGATTCCCAGTCAGGTCATCTGACAGGGCGCTGTCCTTCTTATCCCGGCCAACCTCCTGGGCCCTGACTTCTCAGTCCATCAATTGAGGATGAGAATACCCACGCCGGGGACTGTGGAAACGAACCTGCAGGCCACCCCCATCCAGCACAGTATCTGGCAGGGGCTAAGCCAGGATGAGGATGAAGAGGGCGGGGCCGAGGGTGAGAGGGGTAGAAGTCCCAGAGGTGTTTTCTACAAGGACATAGGCCTATGGCTCCAGGAAGATGTCCTACATCGAGTCTGCAAAGGCAGCTTTCCATCTCCCGCACACAGACCTTCACGTGGACGGCTCATGGGTGTGGCACAGGAAGGCTTGTTTTCAAACTCAAAATCACAGCATTTCACATGATAGGAAGATATGAAGTAAAGTATTTAAAAGGATCTGTCAAATAGAACTGTAGGGAAGCGAGGGGGAAAAAATGCTCACATTACCCGACCGCAGTGAGTCTAGCCTTGAACTTAATTTTCCAGAATTCTTGCAGTATCAGTGATCGCAGCATAAAAGAGCAATTAATCAGCCTGCATTTGTTCTCTATGTGTGGGTCGCTGTTGCCACCTACAGTTAACCACGGGGCGTGCAGCCCTGCAGAACCACATCCTCAGGACGGAGTCTTGGAGAAGGCGGCTCTGGGGAAACCGTTTGCTGAATGCAGAAAACAGCAAATCCTACCTGAAGGAGCAGCTCTTTCTCAACCACCTCTTCGGTCTTGCTGATGAGGCGCTTCTGCAGGGTGTGAATTTTCTGTATCATCTCAAAGGTACTGGGGTCACTGGCCTGTCCGAGGGGAAGAACAAAAACCAGCTGAGAGATCCTCAGTTTCAAAGCACCAAGGTCCCTCCATAAAATAATTATCGTTTAATTGAGATGTCCTGCAAAGCCACAGAATCAATATGAAGAGCATTAAAACAAAACAAAGCATAACAGACGGGAGAGCCATAAATACCTGTCCACCCACCACCCCCCCAAAAAGAAAGCAGACCACAGTTTTCCTAATGTCTTATCTAAGGCTCTGGTTAGCCAATATATGGGAAATGGATGTGTTGGTTCCACCAGTAGGAATAATAAGAATAATGACAGTGACTGTGTATGAGACCTGACTCTCTGCCACCAGCCAACACTGGGCTGTTTCCTACATCTCATTTTAGCCACACAAGACTGCATTCGTCTTCCCTTCTTACAGATGACACAACTGGGGCTCAGAGAAGTTGGGATGTTTGCCAAGATCAGTGAGGGTCAGAGCTGACTTCAGAGCCCACACGCCCAGCTCCAAAAGCTCAGAGGTTGTCCCTACCAGCTCCAGATTCCATAGGAATGAGCCAGGGTTCCTTTATTCACTCAGTTTTAGGATTCATTCCCCTTTGGTCACTGTCACCAAGAAGATTCATTACAGTCCCCGATGTGGATGGCTACAGGGCAGGGACTTCTGCTGATAACTGGCAGGGGAACACGGCCATGGTAATTCACTCCGGGATGGAGCTCTCAGCCCATAAGGCTCTGATGTGTCTGTGTACAATTTGAACAAGACCTATGGTTACAAATCGATCAATTGTCCTCCAGTCTGTCAGCCAAAGCTCCACTTTCAACCGTTCTGACGTTTTGAATTAATCTAGCAAGCTAAATATTTTTAACTGCCTCCCAGAGTCTCCATTTTCTAATTTTTTAAAATAGAAATTGACATAGAGTTGGAAACTTGGAAGTTCTGCTTGAAAACACACGGAATAAACGAATGTGATGGCAAATGGATTTAAACTCCTCAGCTCCACTTCCCCAGACAGATCCACACGGTGGCTGAGCTAGGAAACGAGACACCACACTTGGCCTTTGAAGAGGAATAAATGAGGGTCAAAAAAGGAAAATTAAAGAGATGTTGTCGACTCCGACTTTGAGAAGCACCAAGCAATGCCAACTGATACCCCTATATTGAGACTAGATTTGGCACACATTCTCTTGGCAGGACTGGATGTTATTAAAATTCAGGCCTTGTGTTTACATAACAATTTATAATGCATTAGCCTTAATGCTTTTTTCATTAAAAGGAAAAAATAAAAACGAAAAACAAAAACCTAGTTGGCTAATTTTCCAGCCTGCCCTGATCTTTCTTGTAGCATAGACTTATCTCTCTCAACACCCTCATTGTTCATTTACTGGAATCCCCTTTTGGCACCTACTGCTTGGAACAACTAGGAGAGGGCCCTCTTTTTCTTGAATAAGAGGAGTTTATCTTTAACAGCTCTTTGCAGTGCTGGTGGTAATGTCCACTAGGAACTCATAAAATAACAGATGAAATTGATTGCCCATCTTTTACCTCTAGGGCTTGGGCAACATCCCCAGATCATAAAAGATAGGGTTAGGCTATTATAATGCTAGAACTTTGAAAAGAGAGCTAGTTCACAAAACCATATTTTATGCAAGAAAAAAAAAAAAGAAAAGTACGCAGAGACCAATGGAAAGATGATTAAGATGCTGGTGGCCAATGTAGTTGAAAGCCATTAGCAGTCCAAGATGGACAGGCAGTTGCAGGATAACTGGAGGCCCACCAACCACTAAATGAGAAACAGAAATGTCAATTGGTGAAGCCAGTTCACAGCTTCCACTGGTCTTTTTTCCAGCAGAAAGGTTTTCGTTCCAGACTTTTAAAACAATACTCAAATGAATTCAAATGAAGCATCTGGTTCTGGAACAACCCAATTTGCACTACAGCCAGGCTTACATTCTAGGTGACAATTTGCAGAGCATTAAATTACAGGGCACTTCTTAATTGTGTTTCTGGTTAGAAGCCTTCAGCGGGGTAGGAGCAAAGATGGCAGGTGGGGGAAACGCTCGGCCCAGTGTTACCTCAAGCTTCCTCCACCTGTGCACGTTCATGGGGTTCTCCAGTTCCTCCTCCAGGGCTCGGCATCGGGTCCTCTCCTTCAAGAATTCTCTTTGCGTGTGAAAAAACTCCTGCCTAAAAAAACACAAACTCTGTTTTGCAAAGAAATTCTCTGCCCATTTGACATCTCTCCTTCTCTCTCTCTCTCTCTCTCTCTCTCTCTCTTCCCCTCAACTACACCCCTAGTCTTTTTTCATTTTTTATTTGATGCAGGGTCTTGATGAGAGTCTCACCGAGTTACCTAGACTTGTCCGAAATTTGCAATCTTTCTCCCTCAGCCTCCCGAGTCTCTGGTATCACAGGCATGTGCCACTGTACCCAGCTGAACATCATCTCTTTAATACATACATATGACAGCTTATGTAAAAAGTCAGAATTCGGGAGACTTCTGTGAACACTGAGACCGGCCTCTCAAATCTAGTCAAGATGTAAATGACATCAGTTCTTGCAGGGCTCAAGAATTGCCTTAGCTTTAAACAACAACAAAAATGTGCCGGGCTTTAGAATATTGATTCTGAATATTCGTGGAATTTGGAAGGATGTGGAATGAATGAGGTGCTGAGGTGATTGACGAGAGTTTCAGTACACTTTTCAATGCATCTGAATGTCGTTACAGTATAGTGAATGAGCACACAGTCCCCGACAGAGCTACGGAGGCACAGGGCCACCAGGACTGTCGCGTGTGGGACTCACCCAGGGAGCTCTGACAACAGCCCTTTGCCTGAACCCAATCCCCAGAGGGATTCTCTGTGTCCATCTTGAGGCAGGGGTCAGACTTCACGGGGTGTAAAGTCCTGCTGGTCATATTCCTGTGCAGCCAGGACCAGGAGACACCGAGTCAGGAGTTGCGAGGATCTTTTACCTGACATTCCCCAACTGCAGGACCCAGGTGACTGAAAAAGTCCCAGGCACCAGCTCTGGCTCAGACAAACTTGCAAAAGTTTCAGGAATCTCTAGTTCACAGGCTGTGCTACAGCCATCCTTGGTATCCTGTGAGCTAGCTGTCACCCTATCAACCAGAAGTTTGGTTGAGAAGTGGAGAAGCAGCAAGCACTTGCATTGACAAGAGCAATGAGGACATTAATATCTGTCCTTGTCTGCTGTGGGTGTGCAGATCACCAATACCAAGCCATCTCTCACTTAATTGCTCCATTTAAACCAATAATGCAACTGCACCTCATTAGCAAGACAAACCATTCGAAATAACTTCATGAAGTTCACAAGACAGGGAGCTTACAATGAAAAGCATATATTTAACACTTCCATTCTCTAGGGTGTGATTGGAAGAGGAGGGAAAAATGTTAGCTGCCATATTTGATGACTTGCTTTCTACCAGACTCTGTGCCAGGCACATTACATTTCTTTTCATATTTTATTGTAACTACAAGTCCAAAGCTCAGAGAAGTTTAGTGATTTGCCCAAGGTCACACAGCTTGTCTCTGGCGAGGCTGAGGTTAGAATTCATGCCTGCTTGCTCCCAATCTGTATCAAGTTGTCCTCTCATTGAAGAAAAATAAAATCCATTGCCCACAAACTAGCAATATTGAATAGAAATGGGTAAAAGTTGGTCCTCTACGGGTGTCATAAAAAGAACTCATGGTTGACAAGTTCAGAGATTGTCCTGGAGATCTTTCAATAGCTACTTGGAATGAACCTGTTTGTCTCTGAAATGTCAGTGGTAGTAAAGGTATGAGTGATTTTTTAAACCCTTCTTTATATTTCTTTTCTGCACTTCCCACATTTTCTACAAAGAATTTGTACTACTTGCATCATCTGAAATACAAGCAATTCTTAAAAAGGAAAAAAAAAAGTATTGATCCATCCCTGATTGTGGCAGACTTGCTATTCCTGAGTATATTCCCTGTGTCTAAATATCAAAACTATCCTCTAATTCATCTGAAATACAAGCAATTCTTAAAAAGGAAAAAAAAAAGTATTGATCCATCCCTGATTGTGGCAGACTTGCTATTCCTGAGTATATTCCCTGTGTCTAAATATCAAAACTATCCTCTAATTCAATTAAATTAAGAAGCAGATCCAAATTGTGTCCTTATCCAGAGTGGTCAAGGAGACTTTGTCTACAAGCCCATGGGGAATATGGATAGCTACTGGGAAAAGACCAGTACTACAGTTACACATAAAACACAGCAGCGTTTTCCCCAAGGTAAAGTAGATCTCAGGCAACCCCAGATTTTAAAAAAAGACAAAGATGCACTAAGCTAAAGTAAAGCTGCAGAAGATAAATCAAGAATGAGACAGAAAATCTGACCATCTTCTAAGGAAACAGATTTTCAAATAGTGATAGAATTAAATTTTCCACCCACCTCTTTTCATCCAATATATAATTCCAAGAAAAAAGCCTGCAAGTTACCCGGATGAAATTTAAATACTGCTGCTCCCGCTCCTACGCACTACCTTATTAAAGAAATTCAGAAGAGTTCATTGGGGGAGAAATTTTTTTGAATCATAAGTAGCTAGTGTTTGTGATTTGACTTGAAATGTCCTTTTTAAAAATCCAGAATCATTTTTTAAATAACTTTTTTTTGTACCAGGGGCACTTTACCATTAAGCCACAACCCCAGCCCTTTTTTATATTTCCTTTAGAGACAGGGTCTCGCTTGAGTTGCTTAGGCCCTCGCTAAATTGCTGAGGCTGGCTTTGCACTCGCGATCCTCCTGCCTCAGCCTCCCGTGCTGCTGGGATTACAGGCATGCGCACCTTTCTGCACTTGCCAAAACCCCCCTGAAAGAAAACAAGTTCATTTTCATCACCTAACATGGGCACAATGTCAGGTGGTTGGAAAAGTTGTGCTCCTTCCTGGCTGATAATTTCATTATACAGAATCCATTTATCCAATTAATTTGATAAAGACTTTCAATGACCAGCAATCATGAACTCAAGGTCACTGCAGAAGCTCACCACAGAGCGCCACGGCCCAGCCCGGGGTCTCCTTACCTGAGCTCCTCCACGTTAGCCACGCTCCTGGCGAGAATGCCCTTCTCCCGGCGAAGCTTCTTGATCTCAAGTTTGAGGATGCGCATGTCCTCCACCCTCTGGTTGTACTGACTTTCGCCTTTGTTCATCACCGACTGCTGGATCTTGATCTTCTCGTAGAGCAAAGCTAACTCGTCGTTGCGCCGAACAAGCTGAGACCCCAGGATGTCCCTCTCGCTGATGACCTAGGAAGGAGGGGAATGGCCACTGGGAATGGGCAAGTGGCTTTTCATTCTGGCCACTGCCTTCATTCAGCCCACGAATATCTAGCAAATGCCCAGGTCCAGCCGTGTGGGCTGGACGCTGGAATCACCTGCTGGACCGTCCACACTGGAGTCCTCCCACTAGAGTTTGGGGTCCCTTTGAAAAGAGAAACCACGTGCAAAAAATAATCCGTAATGATGGCAGTAACTCAAGGATCCAAAAATTCTTGGTCCATGGGTGGATCATTTTGTTTGATGGTTTATTTTATCCAACCCATTTGTTATTTTTTGTTTGTTTTGTTTTGTTTTATTTTGGTACTAGGGGTTGAACCCAGGAGACTTTACCACTGGACTATATTCCCAACCCTTTTTATTTTGAATTTTGAGACAGCCTTGCTTGGTTGCCCAAGCTGGCCTGAAAGTTGCAATCCCCTGGCCTCTGACTCTCAAGTAGCTCCAACCCATTTGCTTTTTTTTTTTTAATTTTATTTTTTTATTTGTTCTAATTAGTTATACCTGACAGTAGAGTTCATTTATGCATGTTGGCAAATCATACATAAATGGAATATAATTTCTCATTTTTCTAATTGTATCTGTTGTACAATCACATCAGTCATGAGGTAATAATGTCTGTTTCACTCAACTATCCTTCCTACCCCCATACCCCTTCCCCTCCCTTCACTCCCCTCTACCTAAAGTAACTTTTCTTCCTAGTGCACCCGGCCCAGTCTATTGTGAATTAGCATGTGCATATCAGAGGAAACATTCAGCCTGTGTTTTACTGGGTTTGGCTTATTTCGCTTGGCATGTTATTCTCCAACACCACCCATTTACCAGCAAATGTCATAATTTCATTCTTTTATAAAGCTGAGTAATATTCCAGCTTATATGTATGCCACATTTTCTTTATCCATTCCATCTGTTGAAGGACACCTAGGTTGGTTCCATAGTTCAGCTATTGTGAGTTGAGCTGATGTCTCCATTTAAATGGTCTTTCCAAGTTCCACCACTACTTACTGTCTTGTAGGGACTAACTTCTCTCCACTAGGTCCTTGAAATCATTTAAGTTTCTAACCCCCAAACTCCGCATTGAGTTTCTATCTCCCCAATTGAGTAATTATTAATTGTACTTACATAGGAGTGACTGATGCCTAAGAAGTGCTCATAAATACGAGCCCACCAAACCAGTGATTATGTCATCGTTGATCAACACAAGATGGGCCTCTGCTGCTGACCTCCTGATAGGGCTGACATTGCTTAGAGAGGACAGGGCAGTCATAATAATTTGGATGGCGCGCCTGAGACTGCTCATGAGAGTCTGATGAGGAGGTCCTACCTGGTCTAACTCCTTCTTCTGCCTCAAGCGTTCTCCGTCGGCCTCGGCGATGATGCGCAGGAGTTTTCTCTCCTCAGCCTCTTGCTTTTCAATGAAGTGTTTGGTCTCCAGGGCTTGTTGTCTCAGCTTCTGCAGCTCGGCCTGACAAAGAGTAAAAGGTATGAACCAATTTCCTTCAGCAGCAGCACAAACCAGGACTACCGGGCCCGGGCTTAGATGCAGAGTTACGCTTCTTACGCTTTCTTCACTCAGTGATGTCTCACTGAGCATCATCTGATCACTCGCCCAAGCCCAACAAGTCTGCGACACACAAACACACACATGCATGCAGGGAAACATGCAAGGAAACAGCAATGCCCATGACGGTGACCACGTTTTTCTGTGAGTTGTGCCCTTGAGGGGTTCCTCTGGCTTGTCTGTGTATATGTAACGTCATTGGTATTCAGCAGCACTACATCTCTCACCAGGAGAATTCACTAAGAATAGAGCAGAGGAGGATGCAGGGGTGAGGACAGGGGAGGAGGCTTCCTGTACTAGTACCTGTAATGGTCCTAACCCCACCAGTATGTTCACTGCAAAGAAAAAGCTCATTGCAAGCGAAAATCAAATTAGCCAAAGAGCATCTGAACTACTGCTATGTGTCTGTCTAATGGAAGTAGCCTGGTGAGAGAGACGGGCTGTCCAGGTATAAAAAGATATGAATCTTGGTCCTCAGATATTTCCAACCCAGATGAGAGGATAAGATAGACAAACATTATGCAAATATTAATAAGCCCAGGCAATAATTTTTCAGTATCTTTTTTTTTTTAATCATGCAATAAATGGATATACAGGAGGTCAAAAGAAAAGTCATCCCTGAACGGGGTTGGTCAGGGACACATTCTCAGAGAGCGCACCCCTGAGTGTGGCCCTTGAGCTTGTATGGAAATCACAGGAATGATGGGGGAGAAGTGCTATGGACTGTTAATCTATAAAAGAGAGATTCTTCTCATTGAAGGACAACCCACTTCTATTCCACAAGTATGTGTGACTACAATACCCAGGGCACAGGCACGATGCTGCACATTTTGCAAACTTTTATCTCCATTTTACAAATACAATCACCAAGACAAAAAAGTAAATAACTTGCCCAAGTGCACACAGCTAGTAAGGAGCAGAGCTGAGATTCCAACCAGGTGCTTCTGATGCCAAGGCCTGTGTTCCCTCTACTGTGGCCACCCCATGGTTTCCAATGAAGTTGGAAGATGAATAAGACCAAGGATCCAGCGCCCACTGGAGATAATCAACAGAGCCAACAGGGTGAGCATGCCATCATCCTGAGTGACGAGGACATGAGAAAACACAGGAAGGAGTTTCCACTTCTGCCTGGAGTATAGAGGGAAGAACCAGTCAGGTCCCTGGCGGTTGGCAGACATCACCCAAGTGGAGAGGTGCGTGGGGTGAGGGAGGCATCCAGTAGTCGGGCTGTGGGAGCGAAGGAGGCAAATCATGAAGCCACATCCCCTGTAGCTGGTGTGGAGTGCCAGGTATGGACTGGCAGGAGGTGAGCCTGGGAAGCAGCTGGGCTGGACTGGGAAAGCTTTGCATGCCATGCACAGGACAGAGCACACACTGAGGAACCAAAATGTGTCATGCCCAGCTGGGAAGGACAAGTGGTAACACTGGCCAATCGAATGAGAAGGGAGAGCTTTGCTTGCCCCCAGGCCTGGGCTCACAAGAGAGGTGACAAGATGACATTAAGTCTTCAATGCATCAATTGCTTGCAGGTTGCCAGATGGCAGTGAAAAACTTACAATTTTTTCCTTCAAGTAAATATTGGAACCTGCCCCACCCCCCACACACACACACAAACACACATCCAGAAAGGTCACCACGATGACAGACAACTCTATGCTTACACATGCCTGTGAACCAGTCCAACGCAGGTCAAGGTCTACCTCTAACACATGAACGCCAAGAGTCATGCATACCACCCTTGAGCCTACCCAGACAGGAAAAGATACCAAGCTCCCAGCAAGTGATGTGTGGTGTGACAAATTAAATGCAACCACGGGGTTTCTTTTATGACATTTTGTTTGTTCATTCATGAAATATGTTTTGGTCTAGGGATAAGCAAAAGGAAATGCTTATTGAGAAAAGATCTAGTCTAGTATTTACCACTGACGGGGATTGCCTGATAGGAAAGTCAGGGAAGAGCCAGCCTGTTTTTGTAATCATTTAAGGTGACAGCAGAGACAGCAATAAAATACCTGTTTGGCTCCTGCTTCCTTTAATAAAACTTTTATTTTTCCATACCTGCAACACTCACTTCTCTGTTCCTAAGTGCTAAGAGCTGATCAGAATCCATCAGCAGAACAAAATGAAACCCCTGTTATATTAAAATGCAATCAACAGTGTGTAAAAGTATCTGTCTGGAATGTAAAATCGTTCGTGCGTTTGGCATTGCTGGGTGCTTTTTTCATAATATATCAAAATTCCGAGTGGTCTCCTTATGTCATAAATTTATGGGCTGTAAACAAGATGTGGCATTAGACGCTGGCAGCAAATGTGAACATCAACAAAATACCTTGGGCCTAATACATTTAGCAGTTATAAATCTGAGCTGTCTCATGCAGGAAAGATGGGAAGGACTGCTGTGCACCCAAAAGCACATCTAGCAGCATCTTGGAAGGGACCTGAGGTTTCTGCACCCATCAAAGTGTTACCGGCGGCCGGAAGTTGTAAAGAGATGGTGGGATACCCGCCTCAGTCACTGCCCCTGGGATGGTACGATTCTGTGGCAGGTGTTTATGGACAACATACCATCTCATTTGGCTTGGGGCATAAAACATATCTCAAGAGCCCCCCTTGCAAGAACCTCACCCACTCCTACATGGACCACCTGAAACCTTCTGGCCACGGAGGAAGTAGATTGTCTCTCTCTCCCCCACCACCCTGCCTCAGATAACAGCTCCCCATTTCTGTCTTGTTATAGAGTTCACTAAGTGAAAGGATGTGGGGCCCTGAAGTCAGGCCCTACTGTGGTTCTGAGCTCTAGACTCAAGAGAATTTGCTGTTGAATTATTCAACAAGAATCAAAGTGCTGTCAGATAGACGTGTGGGACGATTGGGAAGTGAGAAGACAGAATCAGGGACCCATTAGGGCTAGAAGACAGATACTGCAAACAAGATGGCCCCCTCGGTGCTGACGAAACAAGACTGAGCCAGACTGGAGGGGGGAGGGGGGCGGGGGGAGCGATGCAGCAACGTCTACAGAGAACTATTGACGTCCCATTGTAATCATGATATCTTGACAATGTCTGGAATCCTGAGAAGTCCAAAGAACCCAGCAGCAACTGAAAACAGAATTTCAGAAGGAGCAAAACTTTTCACTTCAGGAGGATGAATGAGGGTGAGGGTGACCTACTATGACAATTGTCTGTCTACTGGCTTGGAGTAGAAAATTGGGTTGTCCTGTCAAGAGGCATCTCATGGCCTAGCAATCAGGATAGGGCTGGTCCCTCCAGCAGGGATTATACACACATTATACTTTGTAGACCTCATAAAAATAAAAATGAATGTCTCATGGAGCAAAGTTACTAGAAAATCAGTTCCCCCACCCCACCCCACCCCACCCGTGGTTTGCAAACTTCAGATGCATGAAATCCAGAGACCTGTGTAGAATGTGATTCAAATTTTTAAGCTGAAAAAGTCAAGAGGCTGAAACTCAACATTTGAGCTGTCATATTTTTCAAAGAATGTCAAACAGGCTTAATGATAGGGCAAAATTATCCAGTCGGAGCACCACTGCAAGTCACCCTTGGATAACCTCAAATAATAAATCAGGTGGGCATCCTTCCTCTGTTCCCCATTCATGCCTTAATGGGAAATGCTGGGAGGAAAAGCATCCAGCTCCATAATAAGGCAAAGCCTATAACCAGTGACCCAAAGCCAACCCAACCAGGGAAACCCATCTGGAGCTCACCCTCCAGAGCAGAAACCTTTTAATCACCCTTCAGGTCTACCAGTTACCAACTCTGCTGGTCCACGGCCATACAACAGGACCCTGTTGCCCTTTATTTTATTTTATTATGATATTTCTTTGGCGCTCTGTGTATAGAAGCCTGTTGGTGGAGGGCATAAATGAAACAAATATTAACTCACATCAAACTCTAAAGAATTGAAAGTATTGGTCTTTTGTACAGGAATCACTTATTCTAGAGCAGGATTTTACAGAAGGCAATTAATTCCACCCTGGACTGTGCTATAGGTAGTAGTTAATCTTTTGAATAGAGCATCATTTGGGAAGCAGAGATGCGAATCAATCTCATCCTCCAAGAGAAAGAGATGATTCACCAAATGGATTACATGGAAGCCTCGCTAATGTGTTCCATGAGGCCCCTGGTGAAGCAAGGTTTATAATGAGATCCTTCTGATTCATTCAGCAACAAATAAGCCCCAGCCCACTGCAAGCTCCAGGGGGGACAAATTGCTCCCATAAAACTGTTTTTAAACCGGGGGATAAAAGTAAAGACTTAGGAGAGTTTCAAGTTTTAGAATATATATTTCTTTATATGCAAATTAAATTTAATGCAGAATTTTTTATTCTTTTTCTATATTAAGTTGGAGTTGGGGAAATGAAAGTCTCAGGTAAATATATCAATGACCATGTCTTTTTTTATAATTTAATGCAGTAGTTCTATTTCATGAAAACCTACCATTAGGTTGCCAAAACCCACCCATTATCAGATTGAGAGTGTGTATTTCTATCTGGCATCCTAGAATCAAGGAAATGTGATATTAAATCTGTTCAATGCTAGATTTACATTTTTAAGATAAGAACTATATTTGAAAGCTAATATATGCAAAAATGGAAAGGAAATGACATCAGGATTAGTGATGTGCACAGTGAAACACGTTTGGTGAGAGGGTTCGAAATGGTGTAACTATTTGGTACATTTTCTCAGAAAGAGTTCTTATATTAGGTTAGTAGAAACAGAATGTTCTACACTGGTAGGTTTGAAGAATGTGTCCTAGTAAGATCTAGGGAGACAGGTGGGCCCTGGAGGGACAGTGGCAAAATTCTAAGACCCACGAGGAAAGGGAATAGGAACCTGGCTGGGAGCAAACCAGACGAGGACAGAGCCCTCACACTCACACCCGGTAATTAATGACACTGCAGGCAGAAAACTACATGCACACGGAGAAACACAACCTGGAGCAGAGAGACAAGCTGTCATCTTATAGAAGGGCCCCGGAGGAGTTGGGCAGGGCTGGGCGAGAGCACAGGGCTGGCCCAGGGCTGCAGATGCAAAGGGGTGTGGGATCTGTGAGCTCAAGGACTTATTAGGCACCCGGGCATCTTCTCTTTCCACGGATGAGGACAGCCAGCTGCTCCTCCGTCTGTGCCCTTCCCTTCCCCTCTTCCACTGCAAACCCTGACCAGGGGATCGCAGGCTCATCCCCCGATGCCTCTTGTGGGTAGGTAGAGGAAACTGGCAGCTAGGACCACCGGCAGCCTGGGTTGTCACACCCGCCCCTTGCTGCCTTCAGTGAGGCGGAGACGGTCTCCTGTGGGTCAGTGGACCAGCGGCCATCGCGTCTATCATCAGGTCTGTACCTTCAGTGTTTCCTTCTCCTTTTCTATTCTCTGCTGTTCCAGATTCAGCTTCACAAGCACGGACTCTTTGGCAGAGATTTCTTCTTTCAGTTGATCTACCTGATGGGTCATAATCTTTAACTTTCTCTTCATTTCTGTTATTTCATCCTAACCCCCCAAAACATAAATAAATAAAAGGAGAAAGTGAATTAAATAGACATTACCATCTGTATGGAAGTTCAAGACAAAGAAAAAACACAAAACTAAACAAAAAAATGTTTAACGCAGCACCTGTATCTCAAGGTAATACTCCAATCTATATATAACTTCTAAAAAGAAAAAAGACAAAAAATTTAAAAAATAAATAAATAAAATTTTTTAAAAATTTTAAAAATTAAGAGCCTCCAAGGGACATTCTCTCAAAACAAAGGTCTCTTGACCCATTATGATGCGCTCTTTGTGTCTTAAATGTCCATCCACCTCAAAGTAGATCATAGCAATGACTCAAAATATTATCATGAGACATTTACAAAGAATACATAATGAATATCTCTCTCACACACTCACAAACACACACACACACACCCTTTATTTCTCTCTTTATTAAAGGAACTGGAAGCACAAAAAACATTATAGCTAAAATATTTCAAAGCAAAACTGTGATTAAATGACAAGAGTGTGCTACTGCCCTCTGACTCTCGGTGGCCATTAGCAGTTTTAAAATAAGAGAGAGGAGGAGGGGAATCCTATACAATAATTAAAAGAAAGACCATGATCTCCATATCCTAGGAAGCTCTATCATTTCCATTGCAAACCCCCTGACAGTTCTGTATAAATCAGCCTTCTTTTCCAGGTGAATTGCTTCTTAATCTAGTCTTAACTCCTGCCACAGGGCACCAGAACCTCTCTTAACCCAGGTGGGCAGGAGTCAAAGTACAAAGATCTAAATGCGTTCTTTACCTGGGCTTCAACCAGGTTTTTGCTGTACAGGTTCCGGTCTGACCTCACAGCTTCATATAGGTTCTGCTGCTGTTTTAACTTAGTCTCCGATTCAGCAATTTTTTTCCTATAGTCGAAAATCTGCATTTCACGGATTTTTATGTCTTCCATGTTCATGAGGACCTGGAGGAAACAGAAGTGTAGGAATAGGGTTTTGTTTTTGTTTGTTTGTTTTTTGCAGTGCCCAGGGATCGAACCCAGGGCCTTGGGCTTGCAAGGCAAGCACTCTACCAACTGAGCCATCTCCCCAGCCCCACAAATGGAGTTTTTTATCGAAGGGTGGCTGGTGGAGATGCCATCAATCAGAAACTGTCTGTGACAATCATCATGGCAGCACAACACAGAAATCCCACCCCGCTGATTAGGTGCAAACGTACATCTTCCCTATGCTGCCATTCTGCTCAATTATAAAGGCGTAACACAGTTATTTTGTGATCACAAGAAAGAAAAAGAAGGAGAAATTCTTTCAATTCTGGAAAGGCTTTCCTGATGACCCCACCCGCCAAAAAAGAAAAGAGGGGGGGAGAAAAAGCAAAAACAAAAAACCCACAGGCTTACACAGTTTCACACAAAGCACTAGGAAAGATAAGAGATAATTTAGCTGTTTGGCCACACAGGCTGCTTTATCACATTAACCATGGGGAAGAAAAGTGGCCTTTGGCCCTTGACAGCAATTGAAACTGTGTCCTGCCAATGTCAAGGCCATTCCAGCAAGGGAACTCAAAGGACTTCATAAAAATGCAATCTACTGTGCACACAACACTTTCAGGGAAATGGGAAGCCAGCAGGACCACCTTCTTCTGGCAAGTATGAAAAATCAGGGCCTGAAATTTCAGCTTCAGTCAGTTCCTCTCAACATCAACTCATAGAGCAGAAGTTATGCAGTCCTGACTCTCAGTTGCAGGTCCACAGGATTTTTTTTTTTTTTTTTTTAAGGACAGACTTCTTTAAAAATTTCTTAAGAAAGCTCGGCCTGGTGGCACACGCCTGTAACCCAGGAGGCTGAGGCAGGAGGATCATCAGTTCTAGGCCAACCTCAGCAACTTAGCAAGACCCTGTTTCAAAACAAAATTAAAAGCCCTGGGGTGTAGATCAGTAGTAGAGCACCCCTGGGTTCAACCCCCAGTACCCCTCCCACCAAAAAAATCCCTTAACAAGGAAAATGTTAGTGAAGAAAACATTAAATCAATGAAACTACCGTGTGCCTAATGTTCAACAGCTAAAAGATATAAGGAGAAAATTCTTAAGGAGATTCATGTCATTTTAGTGGACTTCTCTTAACTCATGGTTATTATTAGAGGAAATACAGCAATGTGACAGAGAATGGAAGAATGGGGACATACTTGAAGTAATAGCCCTGAAAGGTTCCTCAGAGGAAGTGACATTTTGCCTAGAAACTAAAGGTGGAAAGGACCAACCACAGAAGTCTGTCGTTTAAAATATTTGCCCTTTATATCTTTATAGAAGCACCTTCTAAAGTTTTCTTATAGATATTTAAAGAAGGATGGGATTCAATTTTAGCAAATGTCTTTCAACGTATATTATTTTATTATTGGAGCAATCAATTTGATATACTTACCAATATGCTTTTCCCTTTAAAAATTCAATTTCTTTATACATAATGCCACACTGCATAATTTAAAATAAATTTATTAATGTAAAAGGTATATTTCTTTTCTTTACTGGGCTCTTCCTCCTTCCTTTAACCCCCATAACCGCTCACCTCCATGTAGTATAATTTCGTTAACAATCTAATATGTGCCTTCCATATTTTTCTTTGA